>NC_090266.1:137891737-139169951 GCF_040414725.1 Anabrus simplex | reverse complement strand
AGAATATTTGCTGGCCTCAGATCTCTGAAAATAAAAAATCAAGCAATAAAAACATAGAAAACATTTCAGATTAAGGTAGCATCTAGTAAAGAATTCGTAATTATAACACATTTTAATGTATGCATGGTAGAATAAATGAGGTATGGTATGGATCTTACAAGGGAACTATCAAACATCCCATGCCAAAAAATTTCAGTTGCAGAAGCAATGTACCATGAGAAGGCTGTATTCAAACAAATTAGCTGCTGTTTTAAACTGCAAAGCCCTGAAATTTAGCAACAAACAGCCCATTTAATTTACAGGCAAATAACACTTCAATCCACTGGCTAAACTGGATGCCCGTGATTGATTACCTCAAGGTCATGATGGGTTGGACAGAGAGGAGCTAAGAGATCAACCATGCCACACTCACCCTGAGGAAGCATGCAGAGTACAGCCACATGTGAGCAAGTTGTGGTGAAATAAAGATTAGCTGTTTGTAAACATTAGATTCACTGTTAGCAAAATAGTTATAATATGGATTGTGAGGGTAGTTTAGAAATAGACACCCGTAATGTGTTCCTTTAACTGTGAGAGAGAGATCTGAAATCCTGTTAATATTGTTGATTTCATGTTGAGTTATTTCCATGCAAAAATTTCCCTTCTACAAAAAATATAAACAGAAAAGAGAAGAAAATGTGCAAATACATCATAGAACTGACTGAAAATAATTATAAAGGAGACCAAATTGAGGAGGAACTCTCAAGGTACATGAGGAAAACAACGAAAGTAAATCCAATTGATACCGACCATGAATGCAATTCTGCATCCACACATGGTGATGTGAGTTCTATTGTGAGTTCCAATCAAGAGTTGGAAACTCTAGAATCCAGTGATACAAATCAGTTGCCGTGCAACTGCATGTCCCGTAAAATATATTAATGTGATTGTCAGTAATCAGTACAAAAAGAATGTTGAATGCTGAACAAAGGTGGCAAGAAGCAACGATCATTACCACATATCCAAAGAAACTTTCATATGGTGTCATGAGAGCTGTTATTTCTAGAAGAAACAAGTTTGTATTATGCCACTCAATCATCTAGAACATAAAAAATTAATGTATGCAAGATCGTAATCTCGCTTTGAGGAAGCAAGCAGAGCAAAACGACATGTGAGTAATGAAGATCTACCACAGTGGGTCTTGGTAATTTCATTAGAACTCGATACCATGCCACACTCAATCTGAGGAAGCAAGCAGAGTACAGCCACATGTGAGCAAGTTGTGTTGACATAAGGATTAGCTGTTTGTAAACATTAGATTCACTGTTAGCAAAATAGTTATAAAATGGATTGTGAGGGTAGTTTAGAAATAGATACCCGCAATGTGTTCCTGTCCATCACATGCTTGGATCAGTTGATTCAAGAAAATGTGTCAGGAATTGTTGCGGGAGTAAGGAGAGACTGAAGGAACTCAATACAAAATTGAATTTAGTGGGGGGAAAAAATCAGCTAAGGATAACATGATAGCAAACATAATTGGGAGCCCCATGAATTTTAGGGAGCAATGGAAGGACAGCTTTAGATACTTTAAAGTAGAAACAGGTTCCAGGAAGGACATTCCTGGGATCATTACTCAACAAGGGGAGTGTATATGCGAGTACTTACAGAAGGCAGAAGTATTCAGTGAGCAATATGTAAAGGTAGTTGAATATAATCTCCTGATAGAGGAGGCAACTAATAATGACAAAATACTGAAATTTACCTATGATAATAAATAAAAATAAATAAAAACATTTATAAAGAGATACAAGAGTTGAAAGCTAGAAAGGCAGCTGGGGTTGATAAGATTTCTGGTGGATAAATTAATGGCTATGGGTTGGAATATAGTGCCATATCTGAAATACTTATTTGATTACTGTTTGCATGAAGGAGTTATACCAAATGAATGGAGAGGTGCAATAGCAACCCCAGTGTACAAGGGAAAGGGTGACAAACATAAAGCAGGAAACTACAGGCCAGTCAGCCTGAGATGTGTAGTTTGGGAAAGCATTCTTTCTGATTACACTAGCCAACATGATTTTGCGGTAAAATAGAAAATATGTAATTCTTATGGAAATCGCTGCCCTGATTCCGAAAATGATGCTATTTTTTTCCTATCACGTGTAGTTTTGACGTAATTCAGTGTTTTAGTATCTGCATGAATTCGTAAGATATAATGTTGAGAGATGTTCTCGCGTAACGTTTTTTAGAATACAATTATGTGATTCGATTTGTTACTGTTTGCATTGCAATCTGACGAAGAAACAGATTTCGAGCCACATCAATATGACACACCTTCAAACAAATTCACGCAATCTGAATTGAATGATCAGATAAGGGACTTAGAGCTAACCAAAGAAAAATGTGAATTACTTGGTTCAAGATTGTGCGAAAATAATATGTTGGCATACGGTGTTACATTTTCCTGGTACCAAAATTGTGACAAAGAATTCCGAAAGTATTACACTCAAGAAGATGAACTTGTATTTTGTACGGATATTTCAAATTTTCTACATCAATTGGGAGAGAAAGAGTATGATCCTAGTAACTGGCGGTGTTTTCTTTTTCTTTTTTTTTTATTGACTCTTCCAAAAGAAGTTTAAAGGCTATTTTGCTTTATAATACAAATGTTCTGGCATCCGTACCCCTTGCACACTCCACAAAAATGTCTGAAACATACAAGACCTTAAAGTTGGTGCTTGAAAAGATTAAATATCATGAGCATGGGTGGCAAATTTGCGGTGATTTGAAGATCATTGGATTGTTGCTGGGACAACAAAAAGGCTATACAAAATTTTCCTGTTTCCTATGCGAATGGATTAGCAGGACACAGGATAAACATTGGGATACGGTGAACTGGCCAGAAAGGAAACAACTACAACTAGGATCCAAAAATGTCTTGAATGTAAGTCTTATTGACCGCGAAAAAATTCTACTTCCACCTTTGCACATCAAATTAGCATTGATGAAAGAGTATGTCAAGGCATTAGATAAAAGTAGCCTATGCTTCCAATATTTATCCTCTAAATTTCCCTCATTATCAGATGCAAAAATTAAAGAAGGCATATTTGATGGACCACAGATTCGTAAACTGGCGAAAGATAAAAATTTCACAGATACAATGACCAAAATTGAGAAAGAGGCATGGAACGCATTCAAAGATGTAGTGACTAAATTCCTTGGCAACATTAAGGACCCTCAATACATTGTAAGGAAAATGTTGGTAAAGTTTAAGGAACTCGGTTGTAATGTGAGCCTTAAGCTTCATTTCTTAGCTTCGCATCTGGATTATTTCCCTCCAATACTGCCCCTATAGATAAAACGTAGTAGAAATGGGCAACAACATAATATGTGTCATGTAAAATAATATCAATTGAGGAATTGGCTAATACAACTCCTGTTAATCCACCGACAGTGAAGAGGAAAACAAATCCTAATACTCAAAGTAAAGCTGGACTATAAGTTAATTGAGTTACGTGAAGTGTAGCTAATCAACTAAAAATTTTAATTCCTGTAGGAACAGCAATGATTATAGTGGCGGATGTAAAGTAGGCTCGTGTATCTACGTCTATTCCTACAGTGAACATATGGTGTGCTCATACAACAAATCCGAGAAGACCAATTGCTATTATTGCATAAATTATTCCTAAAGTACCGAAAGCTTCCTTTTTCCCTCTTTCTTGGCTAATAATGTGAGAGACCATACCAAAAGCTGTCAGCGAAGAACAAGGTGAAAGGTTTCATCAGGGCCTCAGAGATGCAGAACGACGCTATCAGGGACGTTGGGATGTGAATATGATAGCCGATTACTGTTGGTCGATTGCATGAGACTACCCTTCTAGAGATCATTCAAGAACTTCAAAAACCCGGAAATTCAACGGAAAACGACAGAGATGTGAATCTAACCTGCACATAATGTAAGTAACAAAACTACGTATGTTTAACCATGTAATTTTTATTCAAGGTACGGTTATATTAATTTAAAAGCAACTGTACAGCCGAAACTAAATAGGCGCTTTATGCTTCAGTTTCACGAATTTCAGTATACATTAAAAATATAATACAAACCATCTACTTGCTTACAAAGCAGCATTTATGTGTATTTAATGCATGCAAAATATGATTATGTTTTGCAAGCTGAAATTTACATTAATATATCAAATTGAATCAATACAAAGTATCAAGTAAGAACAAAATAACATTTTGTAAAACTGCCACTAAACCAGACGTGATACGCCAAAACTAATTTTTTTTCTCAAATTCTGCGTTAAGAAATACATAAAACCCACCTATTTTTGTTTTTACCACACAAAAAAGAGATTTTTTTGCAGGCTAGTGTTATATTAGACACGTTTGCAAAATTACGAACTGGTTTGATAGAAGGCAGTTCGGGTTTAGGAAAGGTTACTCCACTGAAGCTCAAATTGTAGGATTCCAGCAAGATACAGCAGATATTTCAGATTCAGAAGGACAAATGGACTGTATTGCGAATGACCTATCCAAGGCTTCTGATAGGTAGATCATGGGAGATTACTGACAAGAAAGAGGGCAATTGGACTAGACAGAGTGGTTGAATGGGTGGCTACATTTCTAGAAAAAGCAACTCAGAGAATTAGAGTAGGTGGAGCATTATCTGATCCTGTAATGATTAAGAGAGGGGGTGGGGGGTCTCGCAGGGCAGTATTATTAGACTTTTATGTTTTCTTATATATATATAAATGATATGAGTAAAGATCTGGAATCACAGATAAGGATATTTACAGATGATGATGTACTGTATAGAGCAGTAAATGAGTTGCAGAATTGTAAGCGACTACAGGGGAACTTAAACAATGTAGTGAGATGGACAGTAGACATTGGTATGATTGCAAATGCGATGAAAAGTCAGGTTGTAAATTTCACCAAGACGAAAAGTCCTCTCAGTTTTAACTATTGTGTTGATGGGGTGATAGTGTCTCAAGTAGGAAAGTTTACAATATGAAGATAAAGTTGGAATTCAAGAGGACAAATTGGGGAAAATATTCGTTTATAGGAAGGGGAGTTAGGGATTGAAATAACTTACCAAGGGAGATGTTCAATAAATTTCCAGTTTCTTTGCAATCATTTAAGAAAAGGCTAGGAAAACAACAGATAGGGAATCTGCCACCTGGGCGACTGGCCTAGCAGATCAGGATTGATTGATTGATTGGATTGATTGATTGATTGGACTGCAATAATTCTGATGTGATTAAATCTGTTATGAACAGCGTGGATAGGGAAGTTGCTGCTTCCATAGCCATGTCACAAGATCTAAAGGCTGAACCTCAGCTGAAGGGCAGTTTTGCATACATTAACAGTCATTTTTCTCCTTAAACTATCCTCAAAAACGTAATGAAACCATTCAATAATCTTTTTTTTTTTTTCAAGTTGTTTTATGTCGCACCGACACAGATAGGTCTTATGGCAACGATGGGGCAGGAAAGGGCTAGGAGTGCGAAAGAAGCAGCCGTAGCCTTAATTAAGGTACAGCCCCAGCATTCGTCTGGTATAAAAATGGAAACCATCTTCAGGGGTGCCAACAGTAGGGTATAAAGATAAAAATAATTGAAATATGTCAGGAGGGTTGGGTGGGGCAGTGAAATGGGAAGGGAAGATGGATCTACTTATGTTCTAACCTAATTTAAAACAATTCCCTATTCACTTAAATAGATGTTAAGGACTAAAAGGATGCCATATCACCATGTGGTATTAAAGGCCTGTTCTAAATTGAAGAAAACCACCACCAAATATTGCTTTTGGAGAAACATATCCTGAATAGAGGCCTCCAGGTCAGCGAGGGAGCGGGCAGCTATAAAACCACACTGGTACTCGGAAAAAAGACCTCTGTTTTACAAACCCCACGCAAGTCGGCGATTCACCATCCTCTCAAATAATTTACTCAGACAGACAGTGAGACAAATAGATCTGTAACTCCTGCATACTTAGGATGGAATGCTTTGGTTCCCTTTATTCAAATGCATAAATCCAGCTCTCCTATTAACTGTTCCAACTCACTTCCAATGTGGCAACGTATTTCAGAACTCCATAATGGGTGATGGGTGTTAAAATTATCCCATAAAAGAAAAGGAGGAGGGAGCTGATGTATAAGGTCAACTGCATCATTGATATTAAGGAACTGGCATGGTGGGAAATAAACAATGCACACTGTAGTTATGACGGGCAACAGAATACACACAGCTACTGCCTCCAGTCGGTTTCTTAATGGAACCATTTTACTGCAGATGTCAGAACAAGTGAAAATACCATGCCACCCAGCATTTGCCTGGTGTGAAAATGGGAAACCACAGAAAACCATCTTCAGGACCGCCGACAGTGGGGTTCGAACCCACTATCTCCAGGATGCAAGCTCACAGCTGCGCGCCCCTAACCGTACGGCCAACTCGCCCGGTCATTCATGGAATTAAAATTACGGCATGCTTCCTAGTAGCAAAGATCATCCAGTGTCTTGATCTCATGAATCTTCTTCTCACTGAGATATACTGGACAGTTCCTATCTCAAGGAGATTGAAGACCAGGGCAGTTAGTGCACCAATATGTTTTTCCCTATCAGTGGAAAGCCCATTATTGCCACATAACAGAAATGAGAAAAATCATGAAGAGGTTTTCCAGAGAAACAGCATCTTAAAATGATAATGTTCCATCAGCTTTCATTCCTGCGGTTCTGGAATATGATAAAACGTTCCCATTTTTGAAAACATATAAACAAACTGACCTCCCGGGTTCGTAGTACCTGTTAAATACTGCCTGGAAGCAAAGGGGAGAAAAGAGGCAGAACAGTATGACAAAGTGATTATACTCAGCAGTATCACATTATTATGATCACCTCCTAGTAACCAGGGTAACCAGCTAGATATGTTAGCAGTGACTCTGTCAGGTTCTGAGAGGTCTCCCCGGGTATCTGGAGCAATGCTGTCTGCAGTGCATCCCACAACTGTTGATGGGTGCAAGGCAGAAAAGACAAATGGCAAACGTGACGATCAAGGTGGTCCCACAGAGTACAACTAGATTTAGATCAGTGCTGTCTGGGGGCCAGGGAAGAAATCTGAAGTCATGATCGTGCTCCTCCAGCCACATGTGGACACTTCTAGCCTGTGGCAAGGCGCATTATACCATGCTGGAACATCCCATCCTCCCTAGGTAGGACAATTATTATGTATGGGTGGACGTGCTCACCGAGAAAGTATTCATAACCAAACTGATCCAGAATGCCTTCAACACAGATGATGGGACCTAGAGAATACCATGAGAACATTCCCCCAGACCATTACCCTGACTTCTCCGCCTTGTGTTCATTCACCAGTGGGT
Source organism: Anabrus simplex (assembly GCF_040414725.1). Classification (NCBI taxonomy): domain Eukaryota; kingdom Metazoa; phylum Arthropoda; class Insecta; order Orthoptera; family Tettigoniidae; genus Anabrus; species Anabrus simplex. The sequence goes on along the minus strand of NC_090266.1, from coordinate 139,162,589 downwards.
CCAGGATGTTGGTTGTTCAATGTTCCTCACCAGACATACTGATGTCCATCCGTTCTTTGCAGCTGAAAACTTGACTTATCGGAGGAGCCTACCCATCACCAATCAGCAGCTGTCCAGGTGCTATACTGTCGAGCAAATTCTACTTTTAAATATTTAAGAATACACTGAAATATTCTATTTAAGGATCCATCTGTTCAATACGTGTTATTACTTTAAACTAGGACATTTCGTCCCCTAGGGGATATCATCAGCTAGAGTAATATACATATACACACCAGATATAAAAAATGAGATTTATATAAATGGTGGGACACAAGCTAAGAATCATGAGATAAAACGTAACATTTAAAACTTGATGATAAATTGTGAATGTTGAATTACAAGTTCCAAGTCCTCTTGTAGTTGAACTATGTTAGTTTTTCATTTAAAATAATCAATGTTGGTAAATCCATAAAATTCTTGATTCTAGACTTGAAATCTGTTGATTACATTAAGGTACTAAGTGTAATGTGATGTTTACATTAGTGGTGAGAATAACAATATTGCTGATTAAATTTCTTCTGTGTTTGACATGTTGAATGCCCATACAAATAGCTTCTTAAAATTATCGTTGGGAAACACTCCATAGGAATAATAATAAAATAATAAAATGATAATAAAATGGGCCATGGGTCCTTGATTCGAGAGTGTTTCTTCTGTTGTTGGGCCTGACGAAAAATGTGAACTCAGCAGTGTTGAACACTTCTCGATTAAGCTGTGAATATTCTCCGCTGAGAATCCATCCTAGCTGCATGTTCTGTAGGTATGGGTTTCTCTTCCGGATTTCAAGAGCTGTAACAAAAACTGTGTGCCAGTCAGTAAGTTGGCAGCCTGAGGGATGTGAAAGTCAGGATCAGCGAGAGTGATATCTTGTGATCAGGTCCTTGTAAATATGTGAGACCGCATTGGCCAGCAGGTATTTATCGCTGATCGCGTGGAATTTGAAATGTCGCAACTTTTAGGCCCCATGGTTAACGCCCTAATGAATGTTGGCACCCAAAATTGATGCCGACATCATTTTTACATGTACCTCAATGTGTTTTCCAAGTTTTATCGTGATCGGCGAATTAACCATTGCCAATGTTACCTTGTATGACAATTCTCGTCCGAATTCCTGCAACTGCCAAATCTACCCACAACATTCGCTCATTTACGTGCCTAACAGAAACTATGTTGCGTGCAATGGTATTCTTGATGAACAGCCCTACCCCACACTCTGCCCTTCCCTTTCTAACACTCGTCAAGTACACTTTATAATCTCCTATCTCTTCCTAGTTATCTCCCCTTACCCAAATATCACTTACTCCTAGCACATCCAGATGCTTCATCTTTGCTGACTCAGCCAGTTCTACTTTCTTTCTTCCATAAGCCCCATTAATACTGATAGCTCCCCATCGAATTCCATTTTGTTTGCCAATTTGTTTCCAAGGAGTCCCGCGCCTGTCAAATGGGAGTGGAACTCCATTATTCCCATAGGTCCGAGGCTTGCTTAAAATGTTCTGAGCTTGGTTAATTCATGAAGCAGGATGCTACCCTACTTACACAAAGTCCAAGTGAGGACCTCTCCTGTAACGGGTTATGGACCACCGGTGGATTGTATAGTCCTAGCCGCCCGAGCACAAGGAGGGCCATGACTCAGAATATGTCCGAGATGCCCCTCCCATTCCATAGCAACCAGTATCCCAACTCTCAGGACCACTTACTAGGTCACTCAGCCGTTACCCATGGTTCACGAACTAGGACGTGACTACAGTAACCCACACCATGAACCATCATCTATATATATAAAATAACTTGTCCTGACTGACTGACTGACTGACTGACTGATTCATCATCGCCTAGCCAAAACTACTGGACATAAAGAAATGAAATTTTGGGGATATATTCATATTAAGATGTAGGTGCTCGCTAAGAGAGGATTTTTTTATATTCCTTCGCTAAGGGGGTGAAAAGGGGGGTGAAATTTTAAAATGAGTGTGTCTATATCTCAAAACTTTAAAAGTTTACAGTTGTAAAAATTGGTATTTAGAATCTTCTTTAAAAATAAGGAAACACGTATTTTTTTTTTTGCTAGGGGCTTTACGTCGCACCGACACAGATAGGTCTTATGGCGACGATGGGATAGGAAAGGCCTAGGAGTTGGAAGGAAGCGGCCGTGGCCTTAATTAAGGTACAGCCCCAGCATTTGCCTGGTGTGAAAATGGGAAACCACAGAAAACCATCTTCAGGGCTGCCGATAGTGGGATTCGAACCTACTATCTCCCGGATGCAAGCTCACAGCCGCGCGCCTCTACACGCACGGCCAACTCGCCCGTTTTTTTTTTTTTTTTTTTTTTTTTTCTTTTTCAGAAAATCCCAATAGGAGGGGTGAAAAAGGGTGAAAATGGGGAAAAATGGGTTGAATGCCTTTAATCAGGATACCGGTACTTACATCTCAGAAACTGAAGATATTACAGACCTGAAAATTTGTACTTTTGATCTCTTTTAAAAATAAAGAAATACGTATTTTATTGTTTTTGGAAATTCCAATTAATGGGAGGGTGAAAAGGGGGTGAATTTTTAAAATGAGTGAATCTATATCTCCAAACTTTTAAAGTTTGCAGATGTAAAAATTGGTATTTAGAATCTTCATTAAAAATAAAGAAACACGTATTTTTTGTTTTCGGAAAATCGCAATAGGAGGAGTGAAAAGGGGTTGAATGCCTCAATGAGGCTACTTATATCTCAGAAACTGAAGATGTTACAGACCTGAAAATTGGTGTTTGGGATCTCCTTTAAAAATAAAGAAACACGTATTTTTTTGTTTCTGGAAAATCCAATTAATGGGGGGGGTGAAAAGGGGATAATATTTTAAAATAAGTGTATCTATATCTCAAAACTTTTAAAGGTTATAGATGTGAAAAGTGGTATTTTGAATCTCCTTCAAAAATAAACACACACGTATATTTTGTTTTCGGAAAATCCTAATACGAAGGGTGCAAAGGGTTGAAAAAGGGGTCGAATGCCTTTCATGAGTCTACTTATATTTCAGAACCTGAAGATATTACAGACCTGAAAAATTGGTATTTGGAATCTCCTTTAAAAATAAAGAAACACGTATTTTTTGTTTTTGAAAAATCCAATTAATGGGGGGGATGAAAAGGGGATGATTTTTTAAAATGAGTGTATCTATTTCTCAAAACTTTTTAAGTTTATAGATGTAAAAATTGGTATTTAGAATCTCCTTTAAAAATAAAGAAACACGTATTCTTTTGTTTTTGGAAAATCCCAATAGGAAGGGTGGAAAAGTGTGAATAATGGGTTGAATGATTTAATGAGGCTACTTATATTTCAGAACCTGAAGATATTACAGACCTGAAAATTGGGATCTACTTTAAAGGTAAAGAAACACGTATTTTTTTGTTTTTGGAAAATCCAAATATTGGGGGGTGAAAAGGGGGGTGAATTTTTAAAAATGAGTGTGTCTACATCTTAAAACTTTAAAATTTACGGATTTAAAAATTGGTAGTTAGAATTTCCTAAAAAAAGAAAAAAAAAAAGAACACGTATATTTTTGTTTCCTGTAAATCCCAATAGGAGGGGTGTAAAAGGGTGAAAAATGGGTTGAATGCCGTTAATGAGGATAAATATATCTCAGAAACGAAAGATATTACAGAACTGAAAATTTGTATGTGGGATCTCCTTTAAAAATAAAGAAACACGTATTTTTTAGTTTTTCGAAAATCCAATTAATGGCGTTTAAACAGGAGTGACAAATTGGGGTGAATTTTTTGAAAGACTATATCTACAGAATATCTTGGAAACGTAAAATGTTACAGACGTAAAAAGTGGGTCTTTGGAATCTCCTGTAAATGTAAAGAAACATAGGTGATTTGTTTTTGGGAACTCCACTTAAGGGGAACTCAAAAGGGGTGAAATTTTAAAATGAGAATTTTTACAGTATATCTAAAAAAAACTTAACATGTTACAGAAGTGAAATATGGTACTTTTTATCTCTATTAAACATAAAGAAACGTGTATTTTTAGTTTTCGGAAATACCACTTGGGTGGCGCTGGGTTAAAAGTGAGTGAAAATGGTGTTGAATTCTTTTAATTAGGCTACTGATATCTCAAAAATGAAGATGTTACAGACGTGAAATTTGATATTTGCAATCTGCTTTTAAAGTAAAGAAACACGTATTCTCGGAAAATCCAATGAAGGGGGGAGGGGTGAAAGAATTGAAAAATTAATTGACTTAATTGTATGAGAATACATACATCTAATAAAAACTAAAGTTGTTACAGACGTGAAAATTCGCATTTGGATCTCCTTTCGAAACAAAGAAAAACGTGTTTTGGGGAGGGGGGGGGGCGGGGAAACCATCTTGGAGAGCGGGAGTGTAAAAGAGTTGAATTCCTTTCATGAGGACACATAAATAAAAAACTGAAGAAGTTAGAGTCGTGATAATTGGTATTTAGAAGATCCTTTACTATTAAAGAAACAAGTATTTTTGCGGGAAAATTCACTTAGGAGGGGGGGGGGGAGTAGTGTGAAATGAAGTGAAAAAATTAAATTATTTTTATGGGGATACTTATATCTCAAAACTGAAGTTAATAGACGTGAACATTGGTGTTTGGAATCTCCCTTAAACATAAAGAAACAAGCCTTCTTTTAATTTTTTTTTGGGGGGGGGGTGGCGGTAAATAAACTTAACGGCAGTGGGGTGTAGAAGGAGGTGAGGCCAATTGATTTTACTGTTATTAATGTACTTATAAGGATCCTCCGTTGCTCAGGCGGCAGCGCGCCGGCCTCTCACAGCTGGGTTCCGTGGTTCAAATCCCGGTCACTCCATGTGACATTCGTGCTGGACAAAACGGAGGCGGGACAGGTTTTTCTCCGGATACTCCAGTTTTCCCTGTCATCAGCCATTCCAGCAACACATAATAATAATAATAATAATAATAATAATAATAATAATAATAATAATGTTCCGGACCGTCGTGAAATGTGCAGACCGCGGTGGAAACGGCACCTGGACGGGTAATGACTAAGAATGCAGTCCGGCCGCGGGTTCAGTGCCGCCAAGGCACCCAATATGACACCACGCCGGATCTCCTGAAGGATTTTATCCATATTAAAAATGATTATAGGAAAAGATGGCAAAGATTTACGGACCCAACTGACCGGGAGGAATACCTGAGCCTAGCCCGGGAAGTACGAAATAGATTGCTGGAAAGGAAGATTGAAAAATGGGAGGAAACGTGCCGTAAAATAATAGAAAACGAGTCAGATCACGAATTTTGTTGGATTCTCGCAGAAAACGAGTCAGATCGCGAATTTCGGCGGATTATATATCTAAAACAATAAGCATTCAATTATAAATTTCAGTATAATACCGTAGCGAAGCACGGGTATCTTGCTAGTATTATATATAATATCTGGTAAATATATTTCTATTAAATTACTTCATTCTATTCCTTTCTTTACAGTACTTACACAGTTTAACACTAACAACTTTTGTCATCATTACAGGGCTTCCACCTTGCTATAGTCTCATCAACACTTCCTAGTCCAGCCCATTTCCCTGGTTCGCTGGAAGTACCTCCCTATAATTGTTCTAAACCAACCCCAAAACTTATACATACCACGGCAGTTCAAGTGAAGGCATAGATCCCTATCGGCTATCCGCTCATTAGGATCTACAAAACTCACTCCCAGTTTCCCCACATACCCACTCCATAGTTTCATTTAAATCCCCAATCACTGTTCAATTCTACAGAATATCCCTCTGATAACAATCTCCACTCCTTTATACTTCCTTTCTAAGAATATTACAGTTCAGAAGGGTTTCCCCACCCCTTGACCTTTATAGGTTATTACCAAAATAATTTAATCATAACTGTGCAAACAAAAATCCTACTTGTGGAAAAGCAACTTATCTTTTATATATTTATACATTAGATTTGTCTTTACATGGTATGGCTTCTTACCACAAAGGTTTTGGTTGAAATTTCACTGCAGTGTGCAGAATAAATGCTCAATGAAAATTATTTTAGGAAAGTTGTTCTCTAAATATGAAATTACAGAGTTTAGTTCTACGCTAGAACTAGTCATTTGGGATACTATATTAGAGGTATCAAAAGACTGGATGAATAAGAAATGTTATTGCTTTTTTCATTCATTCTCAGTACTGTTTGAGATTGTTTTCCATCCATAACTGTGAGATTCTTCAGTCTGTCAAAACGAATTCAGGTCCTTAATCGAAACTAAGTTAAAACTGGAAAGAAATGGCTTCCACTATATCAGATAGTTTTCCATTCATAACAAAAGTTATAGTATTAAATATTCAAAACATCCTGGCTTGAAGTACTGTAGTATACATCAGAATACATCAGGACTTGAAATAATGAGAAATAGTCTTTGCAATACACTTTTTTAAAGCAATAAATGTCCAAAAAAACTTGAATTCATATACAACATAGACTTATTACAAGATGAAAGTTTTATATGCAAAGAATGAAATTATGTTACCTGCAAATGATGCCCCAACGGTGTAGGGCATCCACACACACAAGAATCTCAGCTGCCCACTGTCGAATGGTATTCTCAGGCAATCGTGGTTTGGGACGGTCACATATATCGTGTAAACGGTCAAGTACATTATGAAAATGAGACCCCTGGCGTCCTCTGTCTAAGCTGCCTGAAGTTCCTCTCGCTCGTCCGTCAAATAAATCCTACAGAGAGTGTACATAAACATCATTCAACAAATATGAACAGCTTATAGAAATCAACTGTGAAACAATGCATTGCAAGAATGTTCCTGTAAATAACATCTGAAAAATAATATGATGTTAATTGCTGAGAATTAAAATCTTCTCAAATTCTGAACAGGGTTAGCAAAGAAGCAGATGTCACTGTAGTAAGCAAGTATTTACTGCAGGGGTTTTTAATCTTCCTGGTCTCACGACTCCTTCAAAAATCTCATATAACCTATGGACCTTCCCACTAAAAATGAACAGAAGCACATAAACACAACTTTGCAGGCAATGAAAATATTTCATTTTATTGAAAACTGATTGCCTCATACAGTGTAAATAGGCCTATCATCTTTGACGTCTAATCAATTTCAACCTTTTGTTTTGATGGAAACAACTACTGAAAATTGTGACTTACAAAGGTCCCTGACCACAATTCTGCAAGGCTCTTCCAAGATAAATTCACTTTGTTACATTTTCTTTGTCCTCTGGTCTATGAGGTCATCTTTTGTATTCATTTTACGTTGCATCAACACAGACAGGTGAGGTTTTATGACTACGATGGGATAGGACAATGGGAAGGAAGCAACCATGGCTTTAATTAAGGTGTGCTAGTGTGAAAATGAGAAACCACGGAAAACAGAGCTGACAGAGGAGTTCAAACCCACTATCTCCCGAATGCAAGCTCACACTTATGTGACCCCACACCGCATAGTCAGCTAGCTTGGTACAAGTCCACGTACATAATTATTACCATTCATTGATAAATATCAAAATTTCTCAGACTCTATTCTGCTGCTCACATTAAAATTATAGTGAATAAAAAAACTAGATTTCTATTTGACTTTTGCAGACCCCGTGAAGCCCATCAAGAGGCGCCCAAAAGAACTTCTGGGTTAGTGTATAATTGTAGGCGTTTTCTGAAAACTATGGTTTTAGCACCAAAGGAAGACACCTAGCAAATTGCACTACACAACTAGTTTAGATATATAGCACACATTTACTATTACTCTGATTTCTCATCTAAACAATAGTAAATACCATACATATTTAGCTTCCATATACATACATATTTACTTGAAATAGACGTTCATCTTAATAGGTTTTGACGAGTATATATAGTACATGCTGAAGAGATGTTAAGTACAGAACAGACATGTCCCACTATCATATTTTATAACCACTATCTTGTAAAGTTAATATCATAAGAAATCACAGTTCAATTTTTATACATTATAAATGTCATTGTCCTTTTAACAATGTTTGTTTTAAGATTAAATTAATATGGCTGATGATGCCCAATAAGAAGGGCAAAACATGTCCCCATAATATTCAGATTTTCTATGTCTAATTAACCACATAACGTGGTACTGATTGTATTGAATAGGTTGGACAATAAATGTACTCCTTTTGTAAACTGTGATAAGTGGTATGTTGCAAGTGACAAGTGGATGAAGTGGATGAATAAGTTTGAGTGGTGTCTTTAAAAGTAGGAAACATCACAATAGAAAGATGGAATTCAAGAGGACAAATTGGGGCAAATATTAATTTATAGGACAAATACTGGTAGATGCCAAGATGCAAAATGAAAAGAGAAAGTAAAGTAAAGTGGAAGTGAAATTTAATTCAGGAGCATCCAAATAATTAATTAATTCAAAGAAGTGAAAATCCTTATATAAGTGATGTAGGACTCAGTACAAGAGTGACTCCATTGTTTCTGTCCCCCATGTGTGAAAAAAAGTGTCAAATTTCCCTATAGGAGAATCAAATTAACATGAATATATCTTATATGGTTCTCGGTCAAGGCCATCCATCATCAATGGCTGCTAATTTCAGACAACCACCAGCCATAACAGGAGGTTGTGGATTTACATATTAGTTCTACAGTGTGTACCGTAAGAGAAAGTACTACCATGGCTGACCTGATGCAGCGTAGACCTAGTTGGCTGTGGTACTATACTACATACCTTAAACTAGTGCCTTCTATTTCAACACACACTATTTATACAAATCTACAGCCTGTGCATTTTGTGATGGCACCTCCATCACGTCATCAGATGACCCCTAGCCTTAAAACATATTCATGTCAAAGGAAAAAACACTGGTTTGGCATCATCATGTAACTTTGAAAGTAACAGAATTCCAAGAAGCAAATAATTTAATTTCTGTTTCTGCAAATCATAATTAATTACAGTGGAACCTTGATATCTCGAATCAATCTCAGGAGCTAAATTTTATTTCGAGTTATCAAAATTTCGAGATACAGATAATATCCTTTCTGAGCATGTATAGCACATAATCAAATCATATGTATCTATGGGCTTATAATGAATACATTATTTTTGACAGTAGGTACTTAAAAATATACAAACAAACTCTATTTTATGTCATCACTTTAATTATAACCCTTATTATAATAACTTTTTAGAAGACAGGATACAATGCATAGAGTTGTGAAATAAGAAACATACCTCCATTAACACCTTTGAAAAAAAATCTGTTAGTCTCTTCTGTTTGTTACGGTTAAGTTTTCATCCCTTCACTTTGAAACTTCTCATCAATACATCACAACCGAGATTCGTAAATTAAGCTTGTCATCCATGACTTCAGGCATTGCTTTCGTGTGTGACCAGTAATGAATTCACACCCGAGAAACAGCAAGGCTTCGCCGATTTTCTGATCACTAGAGATTTTAGTTTTTATGGTTCCCATCATATTAGCTCCCAGCATCACTGTAACCCTTTCTTTATTTGTTAACTGCTCCTCACAAACCACAAATGTCATATTGCACAGTTAATGTTGCACAACATTTGAGTTACAGAGTATTTTTTTGCTTCAAGGGAGGAAATGTCTGCTTCGAGAAATTGAGAAATTTGTGTAATCGAATTTTGAGTAATAGAGAAATAAATACACGTGAAGAATAGGACAAATGGCCAGGAAATTTAAGTTGCTTCAAGATACTGAAAAATTCGAGTAATGGAGGTTTGAGATATCGAGGTTCGACTGTTTATCTTTTTGTACAATGATTTGGAGTGCTGCATAAGCTTTTAGCAATTTGCACACATTTTCATTAGTCTGTGCATTTCTGCAGCAATTTTTAATTTTTTAGCTTGAAACTGTTTGAACAGAATCAAAAAATTCTGCAAATTTTAGGCATAATGTGCAGCAAATGCAAGAAGGTGGAAACTCTATAATATTTTGGGGTGGCATTACAATCTTAATCAGGGCAACATCAAGGTTCCTAAATACCTTATTAGACCTATCACATACTCAACCCAATGAGAAATCACTTAGACAGACAGCAACAAGCATCATTCATGCTGACATATTTCTCTTCATCATTTTAATGTCACTTAATTTGAGTACCTAGTCTCTTTGGTCTCCAGAACTAAAACCAACTGAACATGCCTGGGATGAGGTAAAAAGCAATCCTTTCAGATGCCTTGACATAGACACATGCAATCTGCAAGACCAATGCAGAATTACCATTGAAGAGCAGAACAAATTGAACCAACAATGGTTTAGGGGTTAGTGCAAGATACACCAGGAAGGATACAAGCATGAGTTACTGGATATGAAAAGTACCAACATTCCTTGACATACAACTGAGAAACCAATGCCCCTGAATTTGAACAGTCATTAATTTCTCCAATGGCAAACAATAGGTATCGTGAGTACGTAACCTTTGCATGTCTCACGTCCATTCTTTAATTTCATGTCATGAAATGTTCAATGTACAGGTGCTGCAAAACATTTATTTAGTGGGTGGAAAGGAAGCTTAAGAATAAAAATAATATCCTATATAAGAAAATGGAGTGAATTCAAAAAAAAAAAAAAAAAAGGAGGTAAAGGAAACTTACATCAATACTAAACCTGCGCTCAACCGAAGGCCTTGTTGTAACAGAGCAACGTCGACTTCTTGACAGTCTTCTTTCTTGTGGTTTTATCATACTGGAACACGAGTCACCCTCAGATTTGCAACGAACAAATGACTTAGATGTGGATTCACATTTCAAGATATTTATTTCTTGGTTTGAATTACTAGATACTTCTGTCTTACTCTCCATCAAATTACAGGTGATATTTCTGTCACTACATTCAGTTAAACCCGTTTTTACATCACAAACATCATTTGCACTATGTCTCACTGAAGAATCACTTTTATCTTCAGCATCAGTTCTTAAAAGAGTTTCGCTAACAGATTGAATTAGCCTTTGAGCATTTTCTAACAAGTCTGCTGTGTCAACAGACTCCAAGTTTCTCCACGAGAAGGAATATTTACTGGAATGATGACTTAAATCAGGTATAGAGTCACTAACTGGCATGCTGCTTTCAACAGTCTTAGATACGTCAGTATCAATACCGTCGGGTAAAAACTCAGAGCCACCTTCCATTCTCTCTGGTGTCGAAAGAGAATCAGGTTTCGAGTCTGCAGTTAAGTATGTGGCTGCAGGATTCACAGATACAGATGAATTTTCATCTTCCGATAATTTGCTTGGAATGTCTAATGGCAGGTCTTTATCACTAGGAACACAAATATTTTCCTGACTAGAAACAAGTGATGAAAGATTACACTTTGCAGATGTGTAATCTCGGATAAGTTCAACATAACTAGGATCATTACTTGAACTGGAATCCGTTACAGCAGAGACTCCTGTATTCTCTGTCATTGGATTGTCACATTCTTTGGGTAAGGACAAACATGGCCCTGCCATGTTGGTGTCACCTTCAATTAGCTTCTTCCCAAGATATACATTTCCTCTTTCTGCTCTATGCACAGGAGTTGGAGGTAAAAATTGAAAATAGGAACTCACATGGTCCCACAGTCTTCCTCCACTGAAAAGAAGAAAAATAGCATACAATTACAATTTTGAATAAGAAAAAGCAATTATGCACAGGAGAGCCAAATATACACTTCCTTTACTACCAAATATAAGGAAATAATACAAGAGCACAGTTTTCAGCATCATACTCGGATATAGTACATCAAAAATGCATCAGCTAGTGAATACCTTGAGGAAAATTAAACTGTTTAATCACAGTAAAAAACATGATTATAAATGATGTCCCACTCCCTCTCAGACAATGACTTTCGCTTATAAAAATCAAACTAATGGTTACAATTTAATAAAATGTTGATAATTCGCAACTCGTCTTGTGGTCAGGTCAAAAATATTCTGTTACCATATGAGACAGTAGATGGTACCACCTGAGGCTGTCTGGCTGAGGTTTGGCGGCTAATGCTAAACCTGATGAATTAAGAGAGAACCAACGGCTACAGAAGGAAGAGTTTTCCCTTAGGTGGCTGCTGAAGCCTTTGTGCAGGTAATGCTGCTGCCTTGCAGCTGTGGCAGGAGACTGCTAGAGGGTAAGGGAGTTAACCCGAAAACCTTGATTAACTTATGTGTAGCAAGTCAGCAAGGGAGTTGAGTACATTTGCTTTTGATCCAAATAAGAGCCTTGGAACACAAAATACTCAACTAAGACACCAGCATGTGTAGACCTATGCCAGGTATGATGGCATACAACCTAATTATGATAGGCAGGGCCATGGAACTATGCAGCAACCTTGGAGAAGACGGATAACACAAGTTGGGAAAGTGTGAAGAACTGGTGAAAAGAAGAAAAATTGCAATCCTGGGGCTGAGTAAGTCCAAATGGAAAGGTAAAGGGATGAAGACTTTGAGGAAATAGTATATCCTGCACTGGCAGGGTAACAACAAAGAGATGAGGGATGGAGCTGGATTCATTGTGGCATTTTTTATTTATTTTTTCTAGTTGTTTTAATGTTTCACTAACACATCAAAGGTTTTTGGCAAAAGAAGGATGGGAAAGGGCTAGGATTGGAAAGGTAAGAGTTGCAGCCTTAATTAAGATACAGACCCAGAGTTTGCCCAGTGTGAAGATGGGGAACAACGTAGAACCATCTTCACGCCTGCCGACAGTGGGATTCAAACCCCCCATTTCCCAAATGCAAGCTCACAGCTATGCGACATAGAATGCTCGCTGAGCCAATGTGAAAGATGACCTGGAAAGTATCACAGACATTCAATACATCAATGAAAGAATGATAAAGGTAACTGTACACCTAGGGAAGGAAAAGATAATGCTGGTACAGGTATATGCACCATAGTGAAACGGTAACGCCCTACGAGCATTCACGTTTCATTCTTTTATTAAGAGGAGCTCGCTAATACCCGGCCGTAAGCTTGCGCCGAGCGCACAGGCATAGTGGGAACTGCGAGCAAGTTCGCGACGTTCTAGAACACCGGCCAAGGACAAGCGACGTCACGCAGAAGGTTCCTTCGTGTTCCATAGTATTGCTGCATGAACGAAATATAATATCAATATTTCAATAGCGTCACCTTGCAGGCAGGAATAATGAACGCTGCTAGCCGAAATTTCGTGTCAATCGGTGTGAAGATGGCCAAGATAAAAAAAATTTTTTGGGGCCCACATGTGTAGCCACGCCCACCGGCTTTCGGCAATATAAGCAAGTCGCCAGCCTGGGGTAAAGCAGAGAGAGAGTGTGCGGTATGCAGCGGCAGTGTGCTGAAGGCAGAGAGTGGAGTGAGTCGGCAGTAAGCCGTAAGTTCAGTGAGTGTGTGCGAATAAGCACGGCGCGACATAATTCGTCTCTCGGTCCGGCTGTATATTTGAGTTCGTGTAAAGACTGTGTTCTCGCATAAACTGTGCCAGCTTTGAGTTCGTTTAAAGACTGTGTTCTCGCATAAAATGTGCCAGCTTTGAGTTCATTTAAAGACTGTGTTCTCGTACAAATTGTGCCAGCCTTGATCTCATTTAAAGACTGTGTGAAAACAGCGGTAGTGTTTCTAGCTAGCCTTGATTTCATTTAAAGACTGTGTGAAAACAGCGGTAGTGTTTCTAGCCAGCCTTGATTTCATTTAAAACTGTGTTCTCGCACAAACTGTGCCAGCCTTGATCTCATTTAAAGACTGTGTGAAAACAGCGACAGTGTTCCTAGCATAGACTGTGTCGACCTTCATTTCATTTAAAGACTGTGTCTATCCGTTGAACTGTGTTACGACATAATGGAACTTGGACTGTCATTTATTTCAACAAGTGTATTGTGCTGATGGAGTACAGTGCAGAGACTGTACCCGGTAAATTTAATTTTCTTTATGAAGTGCTTAATCACTGCACCTCGGAAGGTCCTAGATTGTTTTCGTTTATTATTCCAAATACGATAATTCCTTCCATCTTATCCTCGTGGAACTGTGACTCTAATCCTTACTGCTAAAGTGCGTTCAACATCATTGACTGTGGGAACTATTTCGGCGTGCTTCGCCTTAGAGAAGTGTCACACCAGTGCCCCATGACGTCCAATGTGGAAGCTCCACATTTCCCCGTTCCTGCCTCAGGTTCGAGTCTTCAACACTAATACAGAGAAAACACCAACGACGGAAGACAACGCCGACGCCGACCGCAAGACGACGCAGCCGCCGCAGGACGACGTCCTCTCCACGCCGTCAGGAACAACCCCCCGATTCAGCTGTAAAAGGTGACATAATTCTTTGCATATCTATTGAATAAACTGAAGGATCCACTTAATCATGAAATTTTTTTTCACTACCCTTCTCTCTCACTCTCTTAGCATGGGCCGTACACGCCTTGTCGTTCCTCATGCTCTCCGATAAACTGAAGTACGGGCGTTCCTGTTACAATAGACCAGATGCAATCAGAATAATACAACCCAATACCTGGACGATCTAGAAGAGGCCACCCATGAAGACGGGGCTATCATCATGGGAGACCTGAATGCCGAGTTTAGGACAGGCAGGACCTGTTATGAGAAAGTGATGGGACCACATGGGTATAGCAGAAGGAACACAGAAGGTGAACATCTCCTTGACTTCTGCACAAGGAATGGCTTCATGATGAACAACAGCTGGTTCAAAGAAATGAATCAGTCACATACAGTTCGGATGGGCAACATGAAGCTGTAATAAATTATGTCATCACAGATGAGGAAAGATGTTGCCAAAGCAATACCTAGTATGAACCTTGACAGTGATCACTGGTCATTAACTGCATATTTGAAAGACTTTCACATACCAAAAATACCAACCAGGAAGATGCCAAAGATTATTGTGTGGGAACTACGAAAAAACAGAAAAGAGGGACAACTTTCAGGATCCGATAAGAGGTCAGTTGCCAAGAGACTAAGATGGGGCAGACTGAAAAACATCTTGGTAAACGAAGTATTTGAAGTCTGAGAGAACATAAATGTGAAAGTGAGGGAGAAGGAAACATAATGGTGAAATGAAAGAGAAAGGAATGTAAAGAAGAGCCCATGAGAAAATAAAATTAGGACTCATAAGGGATGAGACAAAGGCCTTGTAGAAGTGTACCAAGAAAGAAGCTGAAGGTCAGAAGGATAGATGAAGAAGAGAACATGAAGAGTTGGAACATTTTTGCCCAGAAACTGAATAAAGATGGCAGAGGCAATATGAAGATGCTACAGCAAAGTGAAAGGGAAAAGGAAAGCAACAAAGTACCATCAACGCACTTGAAGAAGAAAATGGGAATATGGTCAGAAAGGAAAGTGACATCAGGGGGTCCTGAAGAATCACTTCAATGACCTGCTGAATGGATGAGAAGAATAATAGTTTTTTAAATTTAGTTTTTTATACAATTTGTTTTACATCACACCGACTTGGATAGGTCTTATGGCGACGATGGGATAGGAATGGCTTAGGAGTGAGAACGAATCGGCCATGGTGTTAATTAAGGTACAGCCCCATCATTTGCCTGGTGTGAAAATGGGAAACACAGAAAATCATATTCAGGGCTGCCAACAGTGGGGCTCGAAACCACTATCTCCCGGACGTAAGCTCACAGCTGCACGCCCCTAACCGCATGGTCTACTCGCCCAGTGAAGAAAATAGAAACATAAAACCAGATGTAGAAGACTGCTTAAAAGAGTTCCCGATCACAGTTATAAGAACTATGCCTAAAGGAAAGTTTCCGGGAGTACTGTAGATTAAGTGAATGCAGACATGATCGAAGCAGCAAGGGTGCAGAATCTGTAGTGGCTACACAGAGTGCTTGATGCAGTGTACAAGGAAAAGGTACCTGTAGACTAGAACAAGGGTGTAAACTCTGTTCAAGAAAGGAAACTGAAAAAAATCTACGAACTATAGAGGGAACCATCACACAATCACAGCTGGAAGAGTAGCTGTATGGCTTCACAAGTAACATGTCACTACAGATCTTATATTCAGTGCCACAATGCTGATGGCAAAGTATTGGGAGAAAGGCAAGAACCTGATTATGGTATTCTTATATATTGAAAGGACATAAGACAGTGTCACAGGAGAGAAGATCTGGCAGTGTTCGCGGAGGAGGAAGGCGTCTGAAGGATTTGTAAAAGAAGTCGAGATGATGTAAAGAGACTGCACCAGCTGTATGCTAGTTGGAGAGGGGTGCACATCTTTGGTTAAGACCAAGAGTGGTATCCAGCAGGGCAGTGCATGCCTTTATGGACTCCATTTTCCAGTATGAAGAGACATATAACACATGGATAATAAACTCGAAATGAAGAGCATTAAGGAAATTTGAGGTGAACTGAATGCAGTTGCCTTTGCTGATGACATCGTGAGTTGGGGAGAAATAGGAGAGACAGCACAGGCAAAACTAGACACACGGAAGTCCAAGTTTCAGGAGTTCAGCTTCAAGATCAGCGAAACTAAGACTGTGGTGATGGTGGTGAACAGAGATGGCCAACCAGCAAGCATTAAACTAAAAGACTACCAGTTGGAGAGTATGGAAAGTTTCACCTACCTTGGCAGTATAGTCTCCACAGACAACTTAACCACAAGAGAGATCACCAACAGGCTGCAAAAGAGTTCTTTCTACTACCAACAATTAGCAATGTTCCAACACCTACCTCATACCATTCTCAACCTATAGTATCAACAGATACACCCTCACAAAGAGAGACCCATCTCATCACAAGTGCAGGCAACAGAGTTAAAGTGCCTGACGTCCACTATCCAGAAGACCAGGATGGACAAGTTAAGAAATGAGGAGGTAAGGTAAGAAGCTGAGATTAAGAAAGCTCTCCTAGATAGACTCGGCACGTCTAAACCACATTGCTTCGGACTAATGATGAGAGCAGAGCTTATGAAAAGAGCCTGAGTGCACTTGGAAAGCGAGGAAGAAGGAAGTTGGACAGCTGGAAGACCTAGAACCCACCTGATGGATATAGTCAAGACTGACATTGCAGCTAGGGGAAGGACAATGGATGATACCACGAAGAACAGGACACTTATGAATGGAGGAGAGTGGCCTGTCAACAGTACCCACGAAACTGGAACTGAAACCGAAGCATGTGATTTTGGAAACGTCCATTTCCTGTGAGAGTCTATGCAAGGACTCATTTTGTGAGCCCTTCCTTCTGGAGGTTTTTTTTCGTTATCTTGCTTCGTGGATACCCAAAAATGTTCCTGCTATTCTGAGTTTCTTCACAAAATTTGAATGGAATGCATGCAGTTTCCGGACCCCAAACTGTGCAATAAATTGTCACTGACATGCCTTTATGGACTCCATTTTCCAGTATGAAGAGACATATAACACATGCTGTTCCAGTAAGTACCAAATCATACTGTACTCTATTCGATCACCAACCAATATCAGGTTTGTCACAACAGCTGGACCAGGAAATCACACTGTAACAAAAAGCTTGCATGCATATGATTATAATTTAATACCAGAATCACATGTGCACATGCAATGTCTAGAAAGACCAAGGCACCACATCTCGTGAGGTCCACACGCTCCTCATACACCATGGTATGTCCACAGAAAGTTTTATTAAATTATGACCATGAATTTGATTTTTATAAGAGAAAATATGGGACCGAGAGCAAATGGGACATCCTGAATAATAAAGTATCCCAAAATACAAAACGGAACTAATGAAGAAAAAAAAAGATATAAAGAAATACAGAAAGAGAAAGAAATTGTTTCTAAACAAATTCAAACCCTCTAAATTTTGTACTGTGAACTAGAGTTTAAAAATTTATTTCTTATAGTTTTCAGGCAGACTGAAACAAACCAAGCTCGACAGTTGCAGTCGCTTAAGTGCGGCCAGTATCCAGTATTGGGGAGATAGTGTGTTCGAACCCCACTGTCAACAGCCCTGAAGATGATTTTCCGTGGTTTCCCCTTTTCACACCAGGCAAATGCTGGGGCTGTACCTTAATTAAGGCCACGGCCGCTTCCTTCCCACTCCTAGTCCTTTCATGTCCCACCATCGCCGTAAGACCTTTCTGTGTCAGTACAACGTAAAGCAACTTATGAAAAAAAAAAATTAGAATCGTGTGCATTCTCTTAACTCATTGGCAAACTTTGCCACCTGCCAGGTAGCCACGCATGCAGTGACCATTCATACACAAGATGCCTGGCAGGCAGTCTAACAGGTAAGCTTTCTGCAACTAGTTCAAGCCTTTTGTCCATAGATGGCATGACATGCAGTATAACGTCTGTAAGTTGGAATGAACATCGTAGATTGCATCACGCAGCAGGCAATCGCTCTGCAAGTAGGGTGATTACCCACTTGATAATCAGCAGAAATGGCCAGCCCTAGTAATTATTGTATTACAAGGAATGAAACTTAACATATTTTAGAGGATAGTCAGAGTGAATTGCGCAGTGATGTAGTTTCGGAAAATTATATATTATTTTTTATTTACTAGAATGAAAGTTATGGCAGCATAACAAAAAATTTCACGTGAGAGTGATGACGCATTTGAAGATGACGATGATAATGAAGTCCATCCGGCCTACAAAAAAAAACAAAGGAAGAAGCTTGGAATGGAGTAAAATAGGTGATAAACTTTCCAAATATGGTTTTATATGAAATTCTGGATGAATTGAGTCATTTGATGGTGTTACCTGTTTGACTAAACTTTCTAAATATTATGAATGTGAGTTTATTTGATGATTTTTTTATAGTAAGATCTAAAAATTTCAATTAATTATTGCGTTCAGATTCAGAAATAAATTTAATTTGTTAATTGGTACTATTCAGTTGTTGGAGTACCTCTTCTTCGTTCATGATGTTGTGATCGATAACTGCAAAGACATTATCTATGTATCGCATCCAAAATATTATGCCTTTAAGATTGCTGATCTTACTATTTTCTAAATGATCCGTGAACATTTCGGTCATAATTCCCGACGCTGGTGCTCTCATTGGAAGTCCATCTTGTTTATAAATTTGACCACTGAATTCTAAATAATTATTAGAGGAAACAAAAACTAATATTTCAATAAACACTATTATTTCCTGTTTACTTAGCCTGCTATGTTGAAGTAGATATTTTTAACTATGTTGATAGCTTTATGTAATGAAATATTAGGAAACATATTAGTGACATCAAACAAATACATTTGACGATTCGGTTGCATGTCTAGTTCTTTGGTCAGTTTACAAAATTCTATTGAATTCTTAATGGACTTTTTACTTTGGTAGTTATGGTGTTTCTTTAAAAACTGATGAATGAACTTGGAAGTTTTATAAGTAGGGCTACTTTTAAAATTCACAAGGGATCCAATATTACTCGCACACTTTTTAGTGATAGGTGGACACCCTTGTGCTGAAACGGTCGACCTCGGCAATCTTCGAGATTCATATTGGCAACCTTTGAAACACATACTATGAATCGCTTATGCATCGCTGTGCAACATCTGGCGTACACTTTACGTACTAGTACTGTTGTTGTTTACACAGCAAAGCCAAACTATAGAGTTCATGCTAGGAACAAGTTTTGCATCGAGAAATGTTATATAATGTTATATAATGTGTGTGTGACACAGTTGTTGGCTTAAGATAATAAAGGTTTAGAAAATTCATATCGATCTAACATATTATCGTCACATTTCATTTCCATTCAGTTGGCGGTATTACTGGAACCGGGAGAGCTCCCTCCTTACTCCTCACCCCCCGTACACAAATCTATTACTAATAAGTGTGTGAGTAATAGGTATGTCTTGTTTGTGCAATTTCAGTAGTGCCCTAGGGTTAGGGATGCCCAGATTCATATTAATCAGTTTTTTATAATCTCTTTCACCAAAAATAAACGTGGACTGTTTGAATAGTTGTTTAGGGTTTTTTGTATGATACTAGTTGGATTCTTGACTATTTTGAATGAGTTGTCCACAAAAACTTTTCCATCTTTTCAACATAAGATTCTCTACTGATAATGACTGTCGCATTACCCTTATTGGCTTTTATTAAGATAAAGCCATTATCCTTAAATTTTTTTGTTTAGTGATCTGATTTCTTTATTCTGGATTGAGGGAGTAGTCAACACAATTTTAGTTAGCAAATTAGACAACTTTCTCCTTATAACGAATCTTAATTTCATGTTGGTTTTCAATGGCTACTCTTTGTATAGTGTTTTCTGCTTCTGCTGTGATTGTGACTGAATCTTTAAATTTAAACTGATTAGGCCAGTTGAATTTAGGACCTCGAATAGTAACCTTTTTTCTCTTTATCATTCACAGTCCCACGATTTTCTTTCAATTCGTCAAGTCTTTTTCTTTCTTTTCTCTTTCAGATATCCCCCTATTAACGCCCTCATGAATAGATAGACTTACTTTCATAACACCAGGATATCCTTCATTTATTGTAACAAAAGAAGATTGTTCCTTCAGTGATACGGCGTTGACAGGCACATCAACAATCAATGAATTTTATTTTCATCAATATTGTGATATTTTCTTGTAATGCAAATTTTATTATGATCCATGATGGACTACTAACAGACAATGGCATTTTTTTTTACATCATCTTTTCTTCGACATAAGTGCAGTTTTGAAATCATTTTAAGTTTCAAATCTTTTGACCTACTAGCTTTTATTCAAATCCACTTGACCATTTATCAGATGTCTAATGTGTGGACTTTTAATGTGTACACTAATGTATTTTATGCGTTTGTATTTGTAGCCTTAACTCAGGAGGTTTACCCTCCCCCCCCCCCCCCAATTTGTTTATGACGTCAATATGACCTAATTTTAAATTATGATTAATAGCTTAGGATGACCGCTATGTGCGGTCGAAACTAGTACTGCTTGAGAGTAAACTGTATTGATTAGGTGCATAATAAACTGAAGTTTTTGTAAAAAGTAAATCATATCTATCAATATGGGCCCTATCATGAAATTTATTGCTTATACATGAGAACAATCGAGCCTTGGAACTTCATGACCCCACAAGGGATCATAAGTCTGTTTGAGTATAAGTACATTGAGACCCGACTTGGAGACAAAGTACAGTTTTGTTTGTGGGCTTTATAGGACCTCTTTGTCATCTGTTGGTGACCTATTTCACTAGGTTTATAGTTCAGGTTTCATTCTTCCTGTTCTGTACAGGAATTATTCCATAATGATTCGTTATGAGTGCTTTCTTATCCAGCAAAGTGTTAGCTTGTCTTGTGGATTGTTTGTGCTTACGCTTGATTGAAGAGAGCATTATGAGCAAATTGAGAGGAAAGAGACTAAGTGAAAGGAACCTAGATGATCTACTAAATAATCCAGACAGTGATATACATGAATGAAGAATTTCTCTGCACTGACTTTCAATTACGTTCAGACAGTGAGATGTTTGTGACTAATGATGATGAAAGCATGGAAAATAATTCTGAGTGGGAAACTGTTGATCCTGTTTTGAATCAAGGAACAAACAGTAATATGACTTGTGTATGTGATACCTGCGGATCTTGCATTGACACTCAGCTTCACATTCCATTTTCAGGAGTTGAGTATCTAAATATTGGGCTCAATAATGAAATGGAGGCAGCATCTTAAGATATATATTGTTTTCTTTTATTACAAACTAGCTAGCAGCCCCGGCTTCACAGAGAAGCAACTATGAATTTAAAGTGATAGGCTACTTTTAACCAAAGCCTTATAAGATTTCCTTACAGATGAAATTAGTCATTTTTCCTCCTGTAGTTAACATGAAAAGATTTTGTTTTGATTTAACATGCAAAAGGGTTACATCTCTCCATGCAGAAAACATTCTCCACCGAGATCAAATGAGATCAAATCCAGCCATGCTAAGTGACTGACCCTGTGCTTTGTTTATTGCCCCAGGTTCAATTCCCGGCAGGGTCGGGAATTTTAACCTTAATTGGTTAATTTCGCTGGGGCTGGGTGTATGTGTCGTCTTCATCATCATTTCATCCTCATCACGACGCGCAGGTCGCCTACGGGAGTCAAATCAAAAGACCTGCACCTGGCGAGCAGAACTTGTCCTCGGACACTCCCGGCACTATAAGCCATACGCCATTTCATTTTACTGGAAACTGGGCTTGTTTGAAATCAAAAGGCAAATCTGAAGGAGTCATTGGGATTCTGGGTATTAAAACTGTTTCTCCCATGCCACAGCTAGTTAGAACATAACTTCAAACAAATAATTTTTCAAAGTTTTCACTACCAATTGCATCCCATTGCATAACTTTGGTGGGTGTAGACTACATAACAATATAATAGGCTCCCCCACTTTCAAAATCAGTTTGTGTGCTGGAAAGATGTAAATAATTTAGAAATTCTATAGGGTAATGAACAACGTCTTCACTATCGACTACTGTGTCTACAGAGTAATAAACTTGATCCTGAACACTGAATTTGGAGAACACAAAGTCATTAACTTTCCCCAACTTGTTCATTTGTCGGCAATAATACTGCTCTTTCTTTAAACCATGAAAGCGACTTGTTAGAAAGGTCATAGATTTCAGGATAAACATTATCAATCAATTCCTAAATGTTGCTTACTAAAACACACATTACTGAGGGCAATTTGTACTTTGATCTTCGATAATTCTCCATTTCTGACTTTACTTAACATATCAGCAAAAAGACTATTGTCTTCTGAAGATAAGAACATTCTCATGTTAGTTTTGTGTGCCAATTTTGTTATATCTGGCCAGAAGTATTATCATTTTAAAGAAGCGTTCACTTCATCAGCTCTTGTTCCTCTCATAACAACTGGTAAGATTTTTAAAAGTCTCCAATGAAAAACACTGTGCAGCTACCCATAGCTGTGTTCATATTCCTAAGATAACATATGCTTCTGTCTAGAGCTTCAACTGAAGTTTTGTGCGACACTGCAGCCTCATCCCATGAACAATTTTGGATTAGTTTGGCAATGTTACTTTGTTTTAGAATATTACATACACTTGAATCAATTACTGTTAACTTTCAGAAGAAGTTGAAACATTGCATGTGCCATTCTTCCCCCTTCCTAAAGAGTGGTTGAAATCCCAGATGATCCGATGGCAAGAGCAACATTATCATCAGACCTCACATTGGAGAACAATAAATTAATCAAAAATGTTTTGCCTGTGCCTCCACGGGCATCTAAGAAAAACATCTTACCTTTCTTCATTGTTATGCTAGATATTTTAGTGTCATAAGCTTTTTTCTGATTGAGTTTCAGACCGTGTTTTTCTTGAACAACAGTTTGCAGGAGC
Source organism: Anabrus simplex (assembly GCF_040414725.1). Lineage (NCBI taxonomy): Eukaryota > Metazoa > Arthropoda > Insecta > Orthoptera > Tettigoniidae > Anabrus > Anabrus simplex. The sequence continues at coordinate 139,139,313 of NC_090266.1, read as the reverse complement.
TGGGAACAATCAGATGACAACTCGCTGAAAGACTCATTGTTTGGCTGTAAGTTACTGTCATCTGGAAGTCCAACTTCTTTGATAGATCTGCTTTCAAATGATTCTACTATTCTGTTCACTTCAGTCAGCCCTTTATCAAACACAATTTAGTCATAGTTTAATTATTCTAATGCCAGCTTTCTTGGTTTAATATTCAATACAGGTTCAGACGTGCTTTGCCAGCGATTCTTCCAAAGACCCAGTAGATCAGGAACTTGCCAAAAGACAATAATGATGGAAAACAAATATCAAAATGGCCATGCTGAACTACATAGTGCAGCTTCTGTTTTCCCCTGTGAGAAGCATCTTCCAGCAATACCTTGACACTGCATGCTGCTTGAAATATACTGCAAGGTATTCCTTCCACAGATTTTAAATAATAAAAAGAAGTAGGGTCTTTAAACACATGAAGTCCGTGTCAAATAATATCCTTCGATGAAAACATTCACCGTTGCTGGGATGATAGGCCAAATGCACTTCTTCTTTTAATGTCATTGTAACCCTCAACCGGCACACCTTGTCTTCTCTGTTGACATTAGTTAGATTCTAAATATAAAATGTTGGAACTCGTAAGTAACAGCCTTTGCAAAATCACCTCTGCACATAATTTCAAAAATGCTATTAGTGTTGTATCACAAGGATTATTATCAATATCACTAGCATTATTTTCAGTGAAATAGCCATTTTCTCCTTCATGAAGGAGCCCCTACAGTCACTCACCTGCAAACACAGTAGAAGTCTGCTATAGCAAGTATGACATATAATGAGAATCCCATTATAACAACATTTTGTCTGTCCCTTCAGAATTCCTATATTGAACTGTGTATTATCTTTTGGTTACAGCAAGAGCCCTATCACTGATGCATCCATTATCACGAGCGATTAAGAGTGCACGAATTTTTCCGTTACCAATATTTATGCATAGGATATAAACTTAATGGTTCTGATCCATATTGAATTGTAATCACAATATAATTATTAAATTAATGTTGTAACGGGCCACCTTTCAACACTATAATATGCAATGTTGTGCTTTACATTAACTAGCGACTAGTTTCAGCCTGGGCTGGCCATCTTCAGCCTTAATACAAAACATCTAATAACTAAACAAATGTAAATACACACAATTGACATAAAACAAATGAACAAATATAAACATTGACATTAAAAACTGGGATGAAATAATGAGAATAAACTAGGCTCTAAATTCTTAGCATCCTGAATATGCTCACCATCGAGATTCTTTCACGCACTAATATTCACAGAACTGTTAGTTCCATCACTGCTAATCATTGCAATTTCAATTATAAACCAGGAACTGGTAAATGTTGATCCTGTAGTCAATCACTAAATCTACTTGAGTGGTGTTAGCTGTATGCAAGTCACTGAACACCGCTGTAAACAACCACCAGCTGACGCAGAACTGCTAGATGGTGTTTCAACATCAATCAACATAATAAAATGAAATGCTCTCGTAGAGCTTGTTAAAATCATACTGAAATGTTGTTGGACACTGTCCGGATGGCAAATAAAGATGTGGTTAAAACAGGTACATTGTGTCTGGTATAAAATTTGCAATTCATTGCGGTGTCCATGAAGATAACCTGAATAAAATTAGAGAAAATTTAATTAATGAATTGAAGGAGAGAGCGTGTTAGTTAGATGGCATAGGTTATATGAGACTTACCTCTCATAGTGGCATGTGCTGTGTGCCTCATACTAATGGTTGTGAGATTTAAAGGAAAAGGAAGGGGTGGGACAAGGACGGAGAGGTGGGGCAGGGGAGAGGGGTGGGACAAGGTGAGAGGTCGCGAAAGAGAGGGGATGGAGGGGAAAGGGGGGATTAAGGCGGGGCTGAATGATGTGGGAAAGTGCTGTGAATATTATGAAAAACTGAATTATGACTTGTTGGTTTGATGTTTCTAAAAATGGGAATTAGAAGGTCAAAAAGGATATTTGGCTTTTCTGAAATTTCATTAAGATCATGATTCGGGTTGAAATATTGATCTATATGTATGAAGCAGCTTTCACTAATGTTAAGGAGGGGTCCTTTGTTGATGGTTTTGAGAATTTCCATATCTTGTTTTTTGTCTGTGAATTTGTGATTATAGTCATGCATACGGTGGCCTATAGCTTTTTTTTTGCTATGGGCTTTACGTCGCACCGACACAGATAGGTCTTATGGTGACGATGGGATAGGAAAGGCCTAGGAGTTGGAAGGAAGCAGCTGTGGCCATAATTAAGGTACAGCCCCAGCATTTGCCTGATGTGAAAATGGGAAACCATGGAAAACCATTTTCAGGGCTGCCAACAGTGGGTTTTGAACCCACGATCTCCCGGATGCAAGCTCACAGCCGTGCACCTCTACGCGCAAGGCCAACTCGCCCGGTGGCTAGTTGGCCTATAGCTGAAAATTTATTGTACTTCAGGGCATTGACGTGTTCCGAATACCTTATATTAAAATTCCTCCCGGTCTGTCTGACGTAAGAAGAATTACAACAGTTGCAAATAATCCTGTATAGTCCTGATTTTGAATAACTATTGAACTTATTTATGGATGTGGCATTATGTAAGACTTGTGCGTTCCTATTGTTGGTTTTGAAAACTACTTTTACATTGTGCTTTTTAAAGATGTTGGTAACTTTGTAGATTTGTTCGTTTAAGGTAAAGATAGGAAGGAAGGAGTTGTTTTGTTTATCTCTTTTTAGAGTGGTAGAGGGGCGATATTTATATTTATTGATTATTTTTTCAATAAAGAAACTGTTGTATCCATTGGATTTAGCTACTGTATATTACAAATAGTGTTCAACTCACTTTTGAGGTCTCTTTTAGACATTGGAACATTGAAGGCTCGGTATACCATGCTGTTGTACGCTGTTCGTTTGGGAATTTGGGGGTGTGAAGAATCTTGACGGATTGTAGTGACTGTTTGGGTGGGTTTTCTGAAAATCTTATATCTTAAGTAGCTTAAGTGCCTGATAATATTTAGGTCTAAAAAATTTATTTTTTGTTCAATTTCGGATTCAAGTGTGAATTTTATGTGTGGGTCAATGTTGTTTAGATTAATGAGGGTGGTAGCTGCGTTTGGGATGATCTCATCCATAACTACTATGGTGTCATCTACAAATCTTGCCCAGAAAAGGATGTTGTTAAAATTATAATTATCAATTTTGGTGTGTTCCAAAAAATCCAAGTAAATCTCGGCTAAGATACCCAAGTAATACCAATATAAATGGTCCGTTATTGGACATTATAAATTTTCGAGCTAACTCACTCCTGGTTGCCAGCGTTTCACCCTCGTGTGCTAGGTTGGGCTCATCAGTTGGTACCTAGCACACCTACCAAGACGCTGGCCAGTGCATACTGTGGAGGCCACTGCGTGGGCTACTTGGAGCCACCGGCAGTGCCAATGCACTATGAGAGACTTTGTCTCTACCAAAAAGTGATGCCTGCTTGGCTATCAGATGAAACAGATGATGATTCCCATAGGGAATCTGAAATATTTGTCCCGAATGAGTTAATTTATAAAACCAATATAAATGGTCCGTTATTGGACACTGGCCAGTGTCTTGGTAGGTGTGCTAGGTACCAACTGATGAGCCCAACCTAGCACACGAGGGCGAAACGCTGGCAACCAGGAATGAGTTAGCTGGAAAATTTATAATGTCCAATAACGGACCATTTCTATTGGTATTATAAATTTACTCATTTGGGACAAATATTTCAGATTCCCTATGGGAATCATCATCTATGTCGTAAGATACCCGAGGCCGGCGATCCCATAGCCAATCCTCCTTCTTGATAAATAACATTATCGAAAGTGAAATAATTGTTGCTTATAACTAATTTAAGCATAGACATGAAATCCTGTATTTCTAATATACTTAGGCCACGGTATTTGCTTCAATTGTTTTGAATGATGGGGTATACTTTGGAGATTTGTATGCTAGGATACATGTTTACAATATCAAATGAGTGGAGAGAATGACTAGATTGAATGTTAAATTTTTTTTTAATTTATCGATCAGTTCTTCAGTGCTTTTGACGGATTTGTTTGACAAGAAATGATATCATAATCAATAATATTCGTATCCATATTGACGAATTACATAATTATAAATAGGAAAGGAATTCCACCTTGACAATACTTGTTTTTTATAATTATTATACTACAGTACCGGTTTCGACCCCCCAGTTTTCGGTCATCCTCAGCTGAACAATACATTCACATATAGTACATCAAGCAATGATTGATATTACTTTGTCTGGGAATGCCATATAATAACAAATGTTTAAATATGTCCAAGTGGGACATGTCAAATCGGGAACCAACATGTTGAAAAAAACAGTAAAAATAACAAACGAGTAAGCCGCAGTGTAGGTATCCACTAAAACACAAGTTTTGAATAAAATGATTGACGTTTCATACAAATTTTTCTCGACTTACAAACAATCGGATATAAAGACAATTTGTTATAGCGAGTAAATATTTCGCCGTTATGAATTCTCACTATAACGGATATGTATTATATACCTCCGAGACTGACAATGTTGAACCTCATCTATAGACTGAATGCTGAAGGTAGCCTGATCACTGTCTCTATTTATGTACTTATACACACATGTAATATATCTGATGGAATTACATAACTGAACGTGTATGTGAGAGTCAAAAATTTTAAAGGAAACCAAATTACTTCATTGATCCTGGGAGTTGCACTTTCTCTGCCATTATCAGGAGACAACTTACAGTCATTGGGATATCCATTATCACCAGTAGATGTGCAGCTCTGGAAAAGTTTTGGATACCTATAGGTACAAACTCCTTCATGCATGCAAGGTAAATATGCATTTAAACCACCACATGGGCCATGAATCATGCGCTGCTTTGACACAATATCATGTAATGTTAGATCTGTCTGTTTATTTGATAACTCTGCTAAAATTACACCACCTATCTGGTCTGGTCTAATGTTACTATGTAATCCACCAAGTGAATGGCTGGGTGGTCTGGGTCAGATAGCTGTCAACTTGCATTTGGGAGATAGTGGGTTCGAACCCCACTGTCAGAAGCCCTGAAGATGGTTTTCTGTACTTTCCCATTGTTACCCAGCAGTAGAGTGCTGGTGACATAGGTAAGGCATTGGTCACATGGTTTGTGATCTGTCAATTTAGAAGTAAAGCTATACGGAGCATATACACCAATGGGCAATCGCTACCCTCTGAAGTGCTTTGTGATGCATCGCCAAGCAAGCTGTTTTATTGTTTCAAATAAAAGTGAAAAGATTTTACATGTTTAGAAATGGATCAAAAGAGGGGAAGAATGTGTTTTTCAATTGAGAAGAAGTTACAAGACCTCAAGCAGGAAGATCATCCAGGAACATGTGCTGAACTCTCAAAAATCTTAGGGTTATCAGTTTTGATGCTGAAAATGACCATAAAAAATAAAGACATAATAATGGAAGCAGTGAGTGAGAGTGGACCAAACTTTAAGAAAAGAAAGAATGAGACACATAGCAAATATGGAAAGTTGGAGGAAATAAGAAAGAACTGATTCCAGACTACATGCTCTTCCAACATTCCAGTGAGTGGAATGTGATTATGGGGCTTGTTGTTTAAAGGGGCCTAACATCTAGGTCATCAGCCCTTAATGGTATGAAATGAGACGAAATGTAATGACAAATTTAAAAGTTCAAAATGATCAACTTACCAGAATTCAAAATATGATGACGAAGAATGAATGGGTGAATATAAATTTAAAACAATCAGTGGATCCGACCCGCAATGCCCCACATTTCCAGAAACTGTCATAATACAATAGTATTACTGACCAAGGGACTGCTTCTAAAGCACAATCCTGAATCGATGATGCTGGTTGTCTAAAGGGGTCCAAAATTAAGGTCACTGGCCCCTCATAATGGTACTTATCGCTAGTAAAGTAGAACCATGGTACTTGTAATTTTGCGGTACTAATCAAAATTAGCACAGACTCACAGTATTACAAACATCGTGGTACTACCCACAGGTAACACATTACCTATGGTGTTTCTCACATTGCGGCACCACTTATAGGCAACGCAAACCTATGGTGTTCCTCACATAGGTGTACTAATCACAGGGACTTGTACCATCCCATGGTGTTTCTCACATAGTGGGTACTAATCATAGGCAACGCAGACCCACGGTGTCGCTCATATACAGTAGTGGTACTAATCACAGGCAACCCCCAGACCCATGGTGTTTCTCACATAATGGTACGAATTACAGGCAACGTAAGCCCAGGGTGTTCCGCATGTAGTGGTACTAATCGCGGGTACTGTTAATCCCATCCTGATTCACACTCTCTTGCTACTAATCACAAACTTATTGCGTACCTAATGTAATAGTACTACTCGCAAGTAAAGGCGACCCATGGTGTTCCCTACATGATGGTACTAATTACAAGTAGTACCATGGTTCTAATTCGCACAGTGCACTTCGCTTCACTGTGACGTTAGGTGGAAATGCCGATATCTCTAAAAAGCTTCTTCCGTTGATAACTGGTAAATCAAGAAGGTTGTGATTGCTTTAGAAATGTGAAGACGTTACAACTAGTGCATGGGACCCTCACCAGGATTACATGATTCAAGAACTGGGGAAAATCCAAAGAAAAGCAGTTTGATTTGTCCTGGGTGATTTCCTGAAAAAGAGTAGTGTTACCAAAATGCTGCAAAGTTTGGGCTGGGGAGACTTGGGAGAAAGACGACAAGCTGCTCGACTTAGTTGTATGTAAATTGTATGTTCCGAGCTGTCAGCAGACGTGGAATGACATTAGTAGACGAATAAATTTGAGTGATGTCTTTAAAAGTACGAAAGATCACAATATGGAGATAAAGTTGGAATTCAAGAGGACAAATTGGGGCAAATATTTGGGAGTTAGGGATTAGAATAACTTACCAAGGGAGATGTTCAATAAATTTCCAATTTCTTTGCAATCATTTAAGAAAAAGCTAGGAAAACAACAGATAGGGAATCTGCCACCTGGGCAACTGCCCTAAATGCAGATCAGGATTGATTGATTGATTGATTGATTGACTGATTGATTGATTTGACTGATTGATTGATTTGACTGATTGATTGATTTGACTGATTGGCATTTCAGAATGCAATAAAATGAATGTTACTGAAATTACTGGCAAAAATTTACCTAATATGATCACAGTACGATTCCAAATCAATCAATCTCTGAAATGCAAGTTTATAGTAAAATGCCTCTTTAAACCATAGAGATGATAACTACTAACCTGGCATGGTGTAGGACTAAATATACTGAAGACTCCGTCTCAAAATATCGATGTAAAGGAACCATATATGGAACATTTGTTGGAATAATGGAATGCTTATTACGACTCACTGGGCATGGAGATTTATGCAAGACCTGAAAACAATGTAACACAGGAAATACATTACATTTTAGACACACTGTTAATTATGACACTTGAATCACAGGAAAACTTTCCTACATTTCAGAGAAATGTCTCATTAAAAGAAAAGATACAAGTAAATATCATAGTTTTATTCACAAAGAAAAGAGTCAATGCCTGAAATCAGGTAAACACTTGACTGTTTATTTAATGTGGGTGGTAAATAAACAACACTGGTAGCATTAAAAACTTTATATCAAAGGTTATTCACTCTATTGCTTAAAAACTGAAACAATCTCACTACACATTCCTCCACAACTGTCACTTGAATTCTAAGTAAAGTCCACAGTAATTCTCGCTGTACGCTATCACAGCCACTTAGTTCACAGCAAGTGCAAAACGAAGTCTTGCATTTTTGTATGTTGTATACTGTCCATACACTCACAACAGACCTTAGTCATTGTCCCTTGCCAACTTCTCTCATGCTCCTCCAGAGACACACACATTCACTCACAGCAGCTGGACACAAGAGACTAGTCCTCAACAGACAGAACAGAACAAACATTCACTTCATGGACAAAACTCCACATGCGCTGCACTGAATAACACTCTGGATAACAGTGACTGTGAACTTCATGGGAATACTCTCACACACAGTACTCAACCCAGTGCTTGCATACAGCACTCCCTACACAGCACTAATTCTCTGACTACACTGAACTGAATCACTTGAGCTCATTCAGCCTGCCTTAAATTAGGGAGGCCACCCTTCCAGATACTTTACGATATCCCTCAAAGTCCTCTCGAATCTGAATGATCTGGGTTCACTTTCCAGGTCCTTCTCCCACCGTTAGGAGGCCTCCACTGAGATAACGGAGTGGTGGTGGAGAGGGCTCGTTCCTTATTGATTCATCGTGCTGTAAGCGGGGAGGGGCCTAACCTGACGCTACTTGCCAGAACATTTTTTTCTATCCTGCTCCTCCCAAGGCCTTATAATAAAAAGGTGGAAAATGTCACAATATTATTATGGATAATGACTTCAGAAGAAATAACGATCAGATGCATGCACGTTACAAACAAGTTGTCAATATGGAATTAAAATAGCAAAGGAAATCAACAAAACTAATCTTTAGAGTGATGATTTCATGGCCCACATTAATAGACATGATAATCTTTTGGGATTTTGCATTGTCAGAGAAATATATATATATATATATTTCTTTTTTTTTTTCCTAGTGGATTTACGTCGCACCGACACAGATACTGTAGGTCTTATGGTGGCGACGGGATAGGAAAAGCCTAGGAGTTGGAAGGAAGCAGCCGTGGCCTTAATTAAGGTACTGCCCCAACATTTGTGCGGTGTGAAAATGGGAAACCACGGAAAACCATCTTCAGGGCTGCCGACAGTGGGATTCGAACCCACTATCTCCCGGATCCAAGCTCACAGCTGCGCGCCCCTAACCGCATGGCCAACTCGCCCGGTGTCAAAGAAATAAAGATTAGTAATTCTTTACATTTTTCAGAGACACTGCACTATGTTTTCAGAAGAGAAATACATCTGTCCATGACTAAGTCCTCTCTAACAATGACAGTTGGAACTTTAAATCACTTGACCGTAGGTGTACTATAAATGATACTCTTGTTCATCACCAGATGGCTCACTACACAATATAGCCTTCCGAGTAGGAAATGACTCTGTCATCTTAGCTCTAACAAGGGAACATTGGCAATGGTAAAGTCGCCGATCGCGATGAAACTTAGAAAACACATTGAGGTACATGTAAAAACAATGCCAGCATCAATTTTAGGTGCCAACATTCATTAGCGCATTAACTAAGGGGCCTAAAAGTTGCGACATTTCAAGTTCCGCGTGATCAGCGATGAATACCTGCTGGCCAATGCTAAGCCGGCACACACTTCCCGCCTGGAGACACACCCTCTGCACCGCCTTCCCCACTCCAACTGGTTCTCCCAAGCACGTTCCCCTTCTCCTTGCGCTTGCCGGCCGCTTGGCTGTTGAACGAGACCGGTGCTATATTTTGCTTCTTTACATACTATAATTATTGAAATCCTTTAAATCACGTTCCGTTTCACACATAATGATAATAAATAACCTAAACTTATTTACTCACATTTTATTCAAATTTTATATTTTCATTCCTGCTAATTCTGGTAAGTTGTCAATTCGTGGCTACAACCCCGAGTTAAGCACCATCGGGCGTGGACAAACGTGGGATAAGGTACCGCGTCCGACCTAGGCTTAAATTATTATTTACGTCTGAAACACCTTGAAGCTGTCGGTAATGTCATTTAGAGTGAACATACATATAAAATTAATTAAAATAAATCACCCACCTTTAAACAACGTTAAATATCCTTTTATTTAAAGAAATTACATGCCCGGGTAGCGGATCTCAATGAATGTAATGAGATTTTGTACCTCGGGATATCAAAATCTGGTTACAGGTCCAGACCTTCTTTTCATGTCCACTCCCCTACCCCTATTTTGTGTACGCTATCAGGTGTGCCATAACGAAACAAAATCGCGAACAACAGCAATTATAAACTCCGAGTTAGAAACTGCTGGTATTTTCCATATTGCGTACTCTGGTATAAGGAATCTGGATAGAATGTTTTTATTTGTGCTTGTATTGAACAATTTATTTATGTTTTGCAGTGAAAGGCACAACACATTTCAATTACAGCAACGGTTGTCGAACATAAATCAATTAAATGCATAGACAACTTTGATATGAGTATGACATGGAATGATTGACGTAATAAGAAAAGTCTTGAAAAATAAATAAAGATGTGCATGTATATATGCAGTAGATATACCGTAATTACAGGCAGACCTGTAGTCCTACTTTCCCGTACTTTTGCACTATAGCTGACAAACTTCTATGTAAAGTATAGCTAAGAAATGTGTTTTTCCACCAATCAATACACAATTTATTTTAAATAGATTACGCGGGTACCGGTTTCGGCTCTTAACGGCCATCATCAGCTAGTACATGATTAGTTTCCAGCCATTAGACAAATCACAAGTTGTTATTGTATTAGACATCCCGATGTCTAATGGGGGATGGAAATGTATACAGTAGCATGAAATTAAAATATCTGTAGTCAAGGTAAAAAGTTACAATAAGTTACAATAAGTTTAATATGTTCCACATACTCATTCTAACCTGTAACCAGATTCTGATATCCCGAGGTACAAAATCTCATTACATTCATTGAGATCCTCTACCCGGGCACGTAATTTCTTTAAATAAAAGGATATTTAACGTTGTTTAAAGGTGGGTGATTTATTTTAATTAATTTCATATGTATGTTCACTCTAAATGACATTACCGACAGCTCAAGGTGTTTCAGACGTAAATAATAATTTAAGCCTAGGTCGGACGCGGTACCTTATCCCACGTTTGTCCACGCCTGATGGTGCTTAACTCGGGGTTGTAGCCACGAATTGACAACTTACCGGAATTAGCAGGAATGAAAATATAAAATTTGAATAAAATGTGAGTAAATAAGTTTAGGTTATTTATTATCATTATGCGTGAAACGGAACATGATTTAAAGGATTTCAATAATTATAGTAGGTAAAGAAGCAAAATATAGCGCCGGTTTCGTTCAAGAGCCAAGCGGCCGGCAAGCATGAGGAGAAGGGGAACGTGCCGGGGAGAACCAGTTGGAGTGGGGAAGGCGGTGCAGAGGTGTGTCTCCAGACGGGAAGTGTGTGTGCCGGCTTAGCATTGGCCAGCAGGTATTCATCGATGATTGCGTGGAACTTGAAATGTTGCAACTTTTAGGCCCCTTAGTTAACGCGCTAATGAATGTTGGCACCTAAAATTGATGCTGGCATTGTTTTTACATGTACCTCAATGTGTTTTCTAAGTTTCATCGCGATTGGTGACCTTACCATTGCCAATGTTCCCTTGTAAGTAAGATGTTTATGTTCATATGTCTATGAGTTGCAGAATAGACAGCAAGGTAATCTGACTAATCAGGGATGATAAGGGACGAGAAATAGAACAGAAATGAAGATGAAAAGGAAAGAGAGTCAAAAAAAAGTGTGGACAATGGGAGGATGAGCAAAGAAGGAAATGATCAAAAGAAGTTAGAAGAGATGAGTGTAAATAGAAGTAAGAATTAACTCAGTAATAGGTGCACACAGATGATGAATATAACACACACTGAGTGAACATCTAGTAATGAGGTGAGGGGCAATTTGGAAAGAAAAGGAACAAAATACAAACAGTGAAGGACAGGAAAGAGAACTACATATCTAAATCTTTAACAGCTGGCAACCACATATTCCTTAACTGATAGCTCAATGTGATAGCTACGGGCATGGACTACTGCCCTACAGCTCAATTTCCACTGTAGAAGACTTTGATGGAGTACAGGAAGAGGAATATTGTCCCATACCTCCTTGCACACTTTCCAAAGACCCTCAACAGTGGCAGGACATCTAGAAGAAAGCCCTCTTTTCATGAGACCAAAGGCACAGAAATCCACATCGGCGAGGCATCCAGGGATTTGACAGGTAAGTCACTAAATGGTATGACATGAACACCCGTCTCTGGTTCTCTTCTCTAGTAGTAGGTGTCTGATGATCTGACAGTATGACTGGATGCTTTATTCATGTAGATCCACATATTTGAAGCATTCTGACCATACAGCCAAGGGATATCTTCGTCAAAATAGGGGTCCATGACATTCTTCCGTAAGCAGGTAGTACTGATCTTCACATTTTTTTGTCACTCTAAGGATTCTGAGTTTACCCAGGGCACAATATCCTGCCACTACCATGCACCCACTAGCATTCTTTGTTTTCCTTGATGAAGTCTGAGTGCTCCTTCTGGCCTATTGGGCGATAGTAAATTGCCCGGGGTTTGTTGGTGTCATCCAAACAAACCAAAGCTTCATCCAGGGCAACAAGTGACAGCCATTTATCCCCTGCTAGGTTCTTTTTGTATAATTTTCTGGCTTTAGTGAACCGTTATTTAATGTGCCTTGCTTTCAAAGCATGTCAACGTACCTTATGCCACTTTACCAGGTTCATATCTTCTTTAATTATACGGCAGACTGTATCTTTAGATGTGCTTGTGTGTCTGGCAAGGTGTCTTTGAGTTGGTGGATTTCCCTTCAGAACAGCAGCCTTTACCTTCTTAATGATGTCCTGAGTCCTGGAGGGTCGAACTCTTTTCCACGGCAGTTATTTCTCAGTTGTTATTCTGACGGGAAACCATTTCGATGTCATTTTATAACATTGCCTACAGAGGACAAGTATTAAGACCTTTCATTTTACACTCGATAATGAGAAATTAGTATCGGAAAGGCCAACAATGTAGCCTTGCCATACATCTGCAATTCGGCAGGCCACGAGCCAACAATGGTATGATATGACTGTATGCAGTACTTCTCTAAATCACACTGACCAGACATGAAAAAAAGACATGCAGCCGCTTCCAGGGGTGGCATGTGCAGTCAAGGTCGCATTCTATATTAACTGGGACAACCCTTCGTAGACCTATTGTATTCTGAGTGGGTAGGAGCTTGAACATCATGGAAAACAACATCATTACCTGATAATATAGCATGCTAAACTATTGCTGACTAGTCTGGTTGGTTATTTCCTTGATATGGCAAAATCACAAAAGATTATTATGTCTAAAACTAATCTCAATCGCAAACAAAAACCTGTGGGACAACAGCCCATTAATGTATTGGTCCATCAAGATGACTGCTGTCCAGACAGACGGTTTACAGTTACTGGAGTGTCACATGGTCAGTGTGACAACATACTCAGTAGTATTGCTTGGTTTACTTAACTGCATCCGCTTGACTCTCGTAAAAGGCAGCACCTCAGCTGGTCTCATAAATCCAAGGGAACACCGATCCTGCTTTCATCCACAACTGAAGTTCCCGGAATTGCTGGGAATTGAACTCAGTATAAGAGGCAGACACGCTACCCCTACACCTTGGAGTTGCCAATCTTATTTTTTTTTTTTTTTTTTTTTTTTGCTAGTTGTTTTACGTCGCACCGACACAGATAGGTCTTACGGCGACGATGGGACAGGAAAGGGCTAGGAGTGGGAAGGAAGCGGCCGTGGCCTTAATTAAGGTACAGCCCCAGCATTTGCCTGGTGTGAAAATGGGAAACCACGGAAAACCATTTTCAGGGCTGCCGACAGTGGGGTTCGAACCTACTATCTCCCAAATACTGGATACTGGCCGCACTTAAGTGACTGCAGCTATCGAGCTCGGTCCAATCTTAATTACAAACGAAAAATGTGCTAATGAAAAGCTGGAGACAAGATCTTGGCTACCTTTCGTGAAAAGCATTTTCAAAGTGGCCTATCATTCTATTGATGAAACTTGGATACAAACAGTATAATCAAGAATTTTCAAGAGAAACTCTTTTCAATGTAGTTTTCAAGCCATACCATAGTACATAACATCAGAATCAACTGATACATGACAAGTCCCAGCCATTATTTACATTTAAAAATGTTTTTTCTGATCGGAGAAATAGTTATTTAAAAAAATATGAAATTAGTGAATAAACCAAACTGAATGGTCAGCATCAAGGCCTGCAGTTCAAACAGTCCTGGGTTTGATTCCCAGCCAGGTAGAGGATTTTAGCCTCTTTAATTCCTCCAATGTGGGTGTTTGCGTTTGTCCTAATACACACATCTTCATAAGCACACAACACACCACACTACTAACTACAATACATAGTGGTGGCATCATGAAGAGAGGGCATCCAGCCATAAAACAGAGCCAAATACACATGTGCAAGACATTCTGCAACCACGACCTCATCAAGGTTTGGAAAGCAGTGGATGAAAATGAAGAAGTGGATAAGCCAAAGAAAAGCAAATACGAAGGTTGATCAAATATAAATGGGATTTTTGTTCCTGAATATCAACAGTTGGTAGAACAGGCCCCGCGCTTCTGCTATGCTTAGGCAGGACCGTTAGGAATGGGGAAAGCGTGCTGTTAGATATTTCCAGCCGTTTCATCCATAACGCTCACGATGTCGGAGCAACAGGTTCATCCATCCACTGCGCAATGCATAATTATAAAATTTCCTGTTGTGAAGGAGTTACAGCAGCAGAAACTTACCAGGGATTGACTGCACAGTTTGGTGATCAAACATTGTCAAGGACATGTGTGTCTACCTGGCGTAAAAAGTTCAAGGAAGGACGAGAACGTGTGGAAAATCAGCAACATGGTCGCCGTCCTTGGACCAGCATTAGAGACAAAAACATTCGTGCGGTTAAAGACATTATTGACAATGATCGCGGGCGACAGTATCAGAAATTGCAGAACGAGTCAGAATCAGTTATGGGAGCTGTCAAGCAATCATCACAAACAACCTACAGTTCCGTAAAGTGTGTTCCAGATAGGGCCCGCATCTATTGACCAAAAATCTGAAGTTGAGACGTTTGGAGGTCTGTCAGAGGATTACAGCAAGGTTTATGGAAGAAGGTGATGCATTTTTTAGTTGGATCGTCACCTGCGATGAAACAGAGGTCCACCACTACAACCCGAATCCAAACAAGCCAGTAAGGAGTGGCGGAGAAAAGGAGAGGCAGCACCAGTGACAGCCAAGACTCGACTGTCAGCTGGCAAGGTACTTGCAACAGTTTTTTTGATCGGCGAGGCATTTTGCTGATTGATTTTTTTGCATGAGTGACGCACAATCAATGCTGCTTGCTACTGCGAACTGTTGAACAAGGCGAGGGTTGCATATCACCACAAAAGACAAGACCAACCGATTCGACAAGTCATCCTCCTCCACGACAATGCGCAGCCCATACTGCATCTCTAACTGTCCCCAAGCTACAGGAAATGCACTGGACGACATTTGATCATCCTCCTTACAGCCTGGACTTATCGCCCTGCGATTTCCATTTGTTCGGACCGCTTAAAGAAGCTCTAGGAGGGCAATGATTTGAAGATGACAAGAGTGATGATGATGATGATTATGATTATGATTGTTGTTTTAAGGGGCCTAACATCTAGGTCGTCGGCCTCTGATGGTACGAAATGAAATGACAAATTAAAAGTTTTAAATCATCCACTGACCAAAATAAAAAATGGCATGAAGAATGAATGGATGGATATGAATTTAAAACAATCAGTGGATCCTACCCAAAAACTACCATAAAAAATAGTATTATTGACCAAGAGACCACTTCTAGAGCACAATCCTGAATCAAGGATGCTTGTTGTCTAAAGAGGTCCAAAATACAGGTAAACGGCCCCGCATAATGGTACTTATCGCTAGTAAAGGAGAACCATGGTATTTGTCTTGTTGGGGTACTAATCAAAAGTAGCGTAGACTCATGGTGTTCCACACATGATGGTACTACTAACAAGTATTGTACGTCATACAGGTAACACAGACCTATGGTGTTTCTCACATAATGGCGCCACACATAGGCAATGCAAACAGATGGTGTTCCTCACCTAGGTGTACTAATCATGGGCGCCGGTATTCCCGTGGTGTTCCTCACATAGTTGGTACTAAGCACAGGCAACGCAGACCCACGGCGCTCTTCATACAGTGGTACTAATCACAGGCAACGCCCAGACTCGTGGTGTTGCTCACAAGGGTACGACTCAGAGGTACTGGAAACCCACAGTGACCCACTCTCTGCTGCTACTAATCACAAACCTATTTCGTACCTAATATAGTGGTACTACTCACAAGTACAGGCAACCCATGGTGTTCCCCGCGTGATGGTACTAATCAAAAGTAGTTTCATGGTTCTAATACCATCATCCCTTGGTCGCCCTTTTTAGTCGCCTCTCAAGACAGGCAGGGGATACCGTGGGTGTATTCTTCGTCTGCATCCCCCACCCACAGGGGGTGATGATGAGAGTGTGGAAGACTTTGTGCGTAACTGGCTGGTGACACGCCCCTGTTTTTTTTTTTTTATGATTAGGGCATCAAAAAGCTGCATAAATGCTTGGACAAATGCATTTTCATAGCAGGAAACTATGTGGAAAAATAAAATGTAACTGCCTTGTGTTTTTCAATAAATGAATATAAATAAAAACTAAAATCCTTTTTATATTTGAGCCCCCCTAGTATTCTGAAGTAATGATACCCGGGAGAATATACAAGACAGTTATTTGTCACTGGAAAGTAGGAAAACTTTCAACAGCAGCAGCAGCAAGACTAAATGAGGCTGGATGGGATGTTTACTATACAGCTTTACTCATTAAAAATCAATTCACTGAGCTAAGAAATCTTGATCAATCTTACCATTGATGCTTTCACGGCCCGTACTCAGAGACATGATACTGTATGGGCTTTTGGGGTGCAAAATGTAAAGAATTTCACCTTATTTTCTTGACACGGCATCAACCTAAAAGCCTATACGGTATCATGTCTTGATCAATCTGTTTAACTTTAATACAATTCACTGTAACATGGACATGTGGTCCCTGTACCAAGTGGGCTGGTCACATGGTTTGAAACAATGAAAAGGTACACACTGTACTGATAATAATATTCACTTCAAGAAGAATACTAAAGAGCCTGAATGATAAGTTGATAAGACCCACTTAAGATGTGTCAGTGAAGGATGTAGGTGAAGGTAGCTCCCGGTTCTCTTGTGAAATAATTGGGAATAAGTGTGGTGTAAACAAGAAGCGAGTGAAGAATGGTATCCAGTGTGCAATGTGTTTCATTTGGTACCATTTTTAGTGTATTGTAGTGCTGGTTATCCTGAAAATGAAGATACCTGGACCTGTGCGAGCTGTGGCGAGTGCAATTTGAATAGCAGTAACAACCCTAGGCCTACAACAGTCAACGAATCGCTGGCATCTCATTCCTTGGACGAAAGAGGTAATGATAATGTACTTGTAATTCTATCTTTATTGCAACAGATGGCGTGCAGAGGAAAGCAGCAACATTTGTAACAGGGGATTTCAGGAGAAAAAGTAGTGTATCAGAAATGTTAAGAGAAACTTAGGTAGGAACCTTTAAGTAAAGAAAGGAGAAAACTGGACTTATAGGATTATACAGAGTCTATATAGGAGAGGAATCATGGGAAGAAATCTGTGAGAGGCTTCAGTTGGAAAATAATCACATCAGCAGGGTTGACCACAAGTATAAAATTAGAATGGATTTTAGCAGAAGCAAATGGGGTAAATTTTCATTCATTGAGAAGGGTATGAAGGAATGGAACTGTTTACCAGGGGTAGTGTTTGATCCTTTTCCACAATCTTTTTTTTGCTAGGGGCTTTACGTCGCACCAACACAGATAGGTCTTATGGCGACGATGGGATGGGAAAGGCCTAGGAGTTGGAAGGAAGCGGCCGTGGCCTTAATTAAGGTACAGCCCCAGCATTTGCCTGGTGTGAAAATGGGAAACCACGGAAAACCATCTTCAGGGCTGCCGATAGTGGGATTCGAACCTACTATCTCCCAGATGCAAGCTCACAGCCGCGCGCCTCTACGCGCACGGCCAACCCGCCCGGTTTTCCACAATCTGTACAGATATTATTATTTATAAATTTCATTTTCCGTATTGATGGATTCAAAGTATAGATAAGAAATGTGTTTTTCCACCAATCAATACACAATTTATTTTAATAGATTAAACTAGTACCGGTTTCGGCTCTTTAACGGCCATCATCAGCTAGTATATGATTTGTTTTAGCCATTAGACAATTCACAAGTTGTTATTGTATTAGGCATCCGGATGTCTAATGGGGGATGGAAATGTATACAATAGCATATAATTAAAATATCAGTAGTCAGGGTAAAAAGTTACAAATTAGAACATGAGTATGTAAAACATATTAAAACACACAGGCCACAATATATAACACTTAAAAAGTTTCAACACATTAAAATGGTACGTATAGGTAGACACTTGTTGAAATTTTTAATTCATGCTACATAGATTCCATTCTTCTGTCCTCTGTGCAGTTCCTTGGCTTCTAAGTTATGTTTATTTTAGCTGCGTAAGGTAATCCTCGAGAACATTCAGAAACTGGTGTATGTCATATTGATACGGGCCTTTGTCATGAAGAAATTTTGTTATGTTATATATCCCAACTTGTGATATACTCTGGCAAGTTTCAATATAGCAAACAGCAGGTCTCGAGCTTGTATTTAGAAGTATTTGGTGGCAACACCTCTCTCGTCTACGTTTGTTGTTGTAGTCTGTAAAGATAAGGTGATATAAGTATGCCGGTAGTGTGTGTGTGAAGGAATGCCTGGTGTGTGTATGGAAAGAGTACTTACTATAGTAGTTGTGGAAGTCTTGTGCCGATGTGTTTGAAGGCTTGTTGTGTTCTACTGCGAGTGCGTCTGGGGCTCATATTAGCTGTGGAGGGGGATGTAGGTGGAGGGGAAGAAGGAGTGGCCGTTGGAGAAGTAGGGGCGGGATCAGGCTTGTGATTCGTTGGTTTGTTAGAGCGTGTGTTTACTATTTTGAGGTAATCATTCTTTAATGTCGGAATGGCTTTGTCAAAAATGATGCTGGTTTTTTCAGTAATATCATTAATGTTATGATTGGGGTTGGCGTATTGGTCTAAAGAAATGTAGAAATCTTCGGTTATGTTGAGCAGGGGGCCCTTGGAGTTTATATTTAGTATCGTCATGTCGTTATTGATGTTTGTGAAACTATGCTTGGATTCTTCTACATGTTGGCCTATTGATGAGAAATGGTTATGTTTTACTGCATTTATATGTTCATTGTAGCGGATGGTGAAGTTTCTGCCTGTACGTCCTATGTAACTTATGTCACAGTTGTTACATTTGATACGGTAGACACCTGATTGGTTGTATTTATTGTTATTATTGACTGTTTTAGTGTTATGTATAATGTTGGTACTATTGTGTGTGGTTTTGAATGCTGTTTTTATGTTGTGCTTCTTGAAAATATTAGTTATAGTATATATGTGGGTGTTGTTAAAGGTAAATAGGGCATAGTCTTTTTTGGGTTTGGCTGTTTTTGCTAATTTAGTTTTAGGTTGTGATTTTATTTTGTGAATGATTTTGTTGACCATTTCTTTGCTGTATCCGTTATGTTTAGCTATGTCGTGGATTAACTTCAATTCATTGTTTTGGTCTTCTGTTGTCATTGGGATGTTAAAAGCTCAATAAATCATACTATAATAGGCTGCTCTTTTTTGTGTATTGGGATGAATGGAGTCATTTTTTATGGTATTTGAGGTGTGTGTGGGTTTCCTGTAGATCTTGTAAGATAAGTGGTTGTCGTGTCTGGTTACTGTTAAGTCTAGGTAATTTAGTGTACGGTTATTTTCGGTTTCTTTGGTGAATTTAATTTGGGGATCTAGAGTGTTAAGTTTGTCTAGTATAGTTTGTGCGTCAGTGGATCTATTATCTAAAACTACGAAGACATGTCAACAAATCTGCACCAAAAATGTATATTATCTATTTCTTTGATTGACGTGTTTTCTAAGTTATCTATATATATTTCTGCTAATATTCCGGAGGCAGGAGACCCCATAGGTAGGCCTTGTTGCTGATAAATGGTATCGTGAAATCTGAAATAGTTATTGTTTATGGCGAATTCTAGTAAGTTTATGAATTCGTTTACTTCTAAGTTGCTCAAGTTGCTATTGTTTTTTAGGATAGATTCTATTATTTTGATTGTTTGTTTAACAGGAATGTTAGGGTACATATTTATTATGTCATATGAAGCAAGGGTATGGTGTTGTTCGATCTTTAGCTCTTTAGTTCTGTTGCAGAAATCTATTGAGTTTAGTATTGTTTTGTTTGCTAAAAATGTATAGTGCTTTTTTAAAAAATTTTGGATGAATTGCGATAATTTGTAGGTTGGACTGGCTCTATAGTTTATAATTGGTCTCATAGGTACGTCTTCTTTATGTATTTTTGGGTAGGCTTTCGCAGTCGGTAATTGGGGGTTCATTGTTATGAGTTTAGCAGATTCAGTTTCGGTGAGAAGAAAGTGTGTGTTTTTAAGTAAAATTTTTAAATTCCTTTGTATGTTGTTGGTTGGATCTCGGCGTTTAATAGAAAAAGTATTGTCTTGGAAACATTTTTTAGTCTTTGTTATGTATTCATTTTTATCCATAACAATAACAACTTGTGAATTGTCTAATGGCTAAAACAAATCATATACTAGCTGATGATGGCCGTTAAAGAGCCAAAACCGGTACTAGTTAAATCTATTAAAATAAATTGTGTATTGATTGGTGGAAAAACACATTTCTTATCTATACTTATAATCTGTACAGATATTCAAGAAAAGAATAAACATCAACAGAGAAAAGAAATGAAATGTTAGAGGGCATTTGACCTGTGCAGGTTATTATAAATAAGGAATTTTTGTGAATAAATTAATTCTATCCTCTGGTCTACGGAGATTGGACAGCCGAAGTAGGGGACAGCCTGTAGGGGTGAAGTAGAGAGGGAACTTCGAGGGCACTGGGACTGCAACGGTAGCTATGAAGGCCCTTCAGGCACTCTGAAAAGCAGTGGCAAACAGCTGCTTAAGACGCAGCAGGTCGTTATGCTTGTTGGGTTCCAAAATGGGTAAAAAAATATAAATGCAATGTAAATTTTAACCTTATAGCAGATGTATAGTATTATTTGAAGTAATTCCACATACTGTACATGAGTTAATTATGTTTGTAAGTACAGAAGATATGAGTAGAATTTTGTATATAATATAAATTTACTAAAGTTGAGCTGTGTGTTCAATAGAAAAATTGTTAGTGTAAATTGTATAGTACTGTATTTTAGGAAAATGTCTTCTTCTCTTGTTAATTTAAAATTTAGTGTTTGATAATTATGTATTTTTGTATAGACACCTCATTTGCAAATAAAGTTATTTTGATTTGATTTACTTCAATAACTGCACAGGTTTAAAAATAACCCGATAATCTTTGACACTTCAAACCAAGCGGTACTACGTTTTCTCTGTATCTGTGTTATTCTTCGGTAAATAATCTAATCGCACTCCTTCCCATAATGTTTAATTTCCCCACCATCACAAGGCACATTATGGGTCGGTCGGTCGGTCAGTCAATGAAATGGGAACTGAAGAGAGACTACAGAGAAGAAACGAGAAAAGAGAGAAAAAATATTAGAGAGAGGGCCAATGATAGAGATCCATAATTCAATACCCTATCCATGCAATAGCTGGAAGTGGGAACTGAAGAAACAGAAGAATAAGAAGAAATCATCAAAAACATTTAAACCAGGAAAAAAATACAAAAACAAAAAAATATATATAAATATACCTATGGTCTGTTCTAATCATGATGGTTCATGGTGTGGGTTACTGTAGTCACATCCTACTTCGTTAACAATGGGCAATGGCTGAGTGGTCCAGTAAGTCCTTAGAGTCGGGTAACAGTTGCTATAGAATGGGAGTGGGCATCTCGGACATATTCTGAGTCATGGCCCTCCTTATGCTCAGGCGGATAGGGTTATACAATCCACCGGCGGTCCCAAACCCGTTAGACGAGAGATCCTCACTAGGACTATGTGTAAGTAGGGTAGCAGCCTGCTTCATGAATTTACTGAGCTCAGAACACTTTAAGCAAGCCTCGGACCTATGGGAGTAACGGAGTCCCACTCCCATTTGACAGGCGAGGGACTCCTTGGAAACAACTCGGCAAATGAAATGGAATTTGATGGGGAGCTATCAATATTAATGGGGCTTATGGAAGAAAGAAAGTAGAACTGAGTCGGCAAAGATGATGCATCTGGATGTCCTAGGAGTAAGTGATATTTGTGTAAGGGGAGATAACAAGGAAGAGATAGGAGATTATAAAGTGTACTTGGTGGGTGTTAAAAAGGGAAGGGCAGAGTCTGGGGTAGGGCTGTTGATCAGGAATAAATTTCAGGAGGAATTAAAACAGCACATCCCTATATCAGAAATATAAAGTGTAGAAGAAGAATGGACCAAATTTAAAAACACGTTTGTAAGCTGTGCAGAGAAGATTAGTGGCAGAACTTCGGTGAGAGTGAAGAAAAAGTAGACACCTTGGTGGAATTAAAAGCTGAAGGAGGTTGTTAAACAAAAGAAGAAAGCATGGCAGAAATGGAACACAGATAGGAAGGAAGGAAGGGAGGAAGGAAGGAAGGGAGGAAGGAAGTAAGATTGAGTATCAGGAAATTAAAAGTGTAAAAAAGTGGTAAATGAGGAAAAGAAAAAATGTTGGAAGAGATTCTCACAAGAGTTGGAAAAGGATGAAAATGGTGAAAATAGGATGTTGTATGGATTGATAAAATAAGAAAAAAATCTACACAAAGCAAGTGCAGGAAGAGCATGGAAATGTCATAAAAGACCTAGAGGAGATAAAGAATAGGTGGAAAGGTTATTTCGATAAACTTTTGAATGTAAGAAATGATGCAGAAGAGAGAGTAGTGGTAAATCATGATGATCCATAAATGGAGAGTGATATTGCAATGGCAGAGGTAGAAATGGCTGTTAACCCTTTCCAGCCCAAATTATCTGCAGTGATGGAAAAAAATATTTTCCCACGAATTTCATCTAAAATGTGCGTTCTGAACATGAAATCACCAATATTTAATTTTTGACGGACTCCCATATGGGTGAAAATTAGTGACGCCATATGGCATCATTGGGCACACACGATGCAAATCCTCATGAATAGTTCTTCAAATTGTGAACCTGAAATACAATCATAATAACATTTATATAAATGCTCCATTGTTAAAATCAGTTCTCCTGGTTATAAAATAGTACTTTTACCAACATACACTTCAAAATCGGAGACAATGTCGCTAAAACCAGCTCGAGCAAAAACTTTTACTCCCCATTTATGAGGTTTATTTTTTATGTATTGTTTCAACGAACTTCGCCCTTTGAATGGTATTATAATTTTATCTACAGAATTGTACTCCTCGGGCTCGATATCAGCGAATCTAGCTGTGATGGCATCAATGAAAGGCCTGACTTTGAAAAGTTTATCATACTCTGGATGATCACGTGACTTCATATTATTATCGTTGATGTGGAAGAAGTTTCTGAGTTTGTCAAACCTATTGCGGGACATGTCAGCAGTTGGGGGAATTCTGGTTGCTTGTGCCCAGTACGTTCTGTAACTTGGCATCCTGACTATGCCTGACAATGTTAATTCCCAGAAATTGCTCTATTTCATTCTTATTTGTGTTCATTGAGGATCCAGTTTTCTGAACACAGTATAAATTTGAGTTGCCTACAAAATTTTCTATGACAGAATCTGTACAAAATTGTTTGAAATATTCATATGGAGTCATTTCACCTGGTGGATCAGAGTGATTCACTTTGCACTCTGAATTAATAGGTTCTAAGTTTTTACACAGCAAACTTAAGTCCCTCTGCTTCTCATTTGGTATTGGTGAGCCAGAAGTATATATTTTTGCCTGAATTCGAAGACCCAACGGTATTTCATCTTCATCCAGATTAGGTTCAACATTTACTTCAAAATTCAGCCCCACTTCCGGAATAGTATTTGGCACTGGTTCTGCAACTGTATTTGGTGTTGTTACTTCTTCCTTGTCATCATCATCACTGATATCAATGTCAGGTACGTCACCTTCCAGAAGAAGAATGAACTCTTTCTCAGATAAAAGTTTTTTATACTTAATGGATTCATCTAGAAAAAGAAAATAAATAAATAGTACACAACAATTTGAAATGCAACTTCTAATGAAAATTTATCATGATATAATTCAGAATAGTAGACTACTTATTTCAGTTATGCTGTTTATTTGCAGGTTTTCTTACATTTAATGATCAAAATATATACATAATATCACAAAACAACCAGTAATAATGAGAAAGGCCTCTGAATAAAAATCTAATTGCCTCAGATAAACATAACCTAAGACATGGCTGCTGCCCACTGATACCATATGGCATCATACATATTCACACACACAGAAAACCTGTGAAGCTTAACATAACAAGAACTTACATCCAGAATATTTATATTACATCCTTTCTCTCCAAAATAACATAATTTGAAACAAAAATGAATAGTACTTACAATAAAACATGTTATAATAGGGTACGGTGTGAAGGAGTCTCCAATTCCAAATCGACTTGATTATGGATCATGCATAAATCTTCAGCGATGTTCAACTATTGCACTGCTCCAGTGCTACCAACCAACTAACTCCTAACACGACAACGTATCCTACCATAATGTCATATGGCATTCAAGATAATTTTCAAAGCACAGAAAAAATGTTAAATATCATGATGTCATATGGTATCACTGGGCTGGAAAGGGTTAAACAAATGAAAACTGGAAAATCAGCAGGGATAGATGAAATATGTATGGACATGATAAAGACAGCAGGACCTATTGGTCTACATTGGTTATACAGGGTGCTAAGGTGCACATGGAAGAAAAAGCAAGTACCTGATGATTGGTGTAAAGGTGCAATAATACCAGTATTTATGAAAGGTTTTAATTTTAATTTCATGTGGCTATTTCTAGCCGAGTGCAGCCCTTGTAAGGCAGACCCTCCAATGAACATGGGCGAATATGCCATGTATAGGTAACTGCACGTTATTGTGGTAGAGGATAGTGTTATGTGTGGTGTGTGAGTTGCAGGGATTTTGGAGATAGTACAAACACCCAGCCCCCGAGCCACTGGAATTAGCCAATGAAGGTTAAATTCCGCGACCCTGCCGGGAATCGAACCTGGGACCCTCTGAACCGAAGGCCAGTACGCTGTCCATTCAGCCAACAAGTCGGATTTTATGAAAGGTGACAGGAAGGTATGTGACAATTATCGAGGTACTACATTATTGTCACAAGTAGACAAAATACTGGAGAGAATAACAGAAAGGTGGTTGAGAGGAAGGGTGGAAAGAAATTTAGAAGAAGAGCAGAATGTATTTCGACAAGGGCAGGTCAATCATAGACCCCATATTTACCTTAAGATTACTGATGGAAAAACAGTGAGAATCTGGAAAAGATCTGGTGATGATATTCCTTGATCTAGAGAAGGCATACGATAGTGTTAATAGAGAAAACTTGTAGGAAACCCTGGAAAGAAAAGGATGTAGAAAGCAATGTATAAGAATTATTCCAGTTGTGTCCAGACTTCAATGGGGAGAACAGATTGGCTTAGAAACCAAACTGGACTAAGACAGGGAAGTGTACTGTCTCCACTTATATTTATAATGGTTATGGATAAAATTCTAAAGGAAACAAAGGCAAGATATGTAGGCGATATGAAAATATTGTTGTTTGCAGATGACATAGTGATCTGAGGAATCAACAATAAAGAAGTGCAAATCCAAATAGAGGCTTTAAATAACAATATTGAGAAATATGGTATGAAAATTTGTGCGGAGAAGAGCAAAATAGTGGTGATGACACGAGGAGAAAGAGAAGGAAAAGGCTGTTGAATACTTCAAGTATTTGGGAAGTGTAATAAAGCAAGATGCAATGTTGGATAAGGAGATCAGCTGAAGGATACAAGCTGGAAATACGTACTACCAGAATGTAAGGAACCTGGTGTGGAACAGAGGAGTTCCTATGAAATGTAAAGAGATAATGTACAAGATGTACTGTACTCCTATATTAACGTATGCATCAGAGTCTTGGACTTTGACAGCAAGAAATGAGAGTAAAATTCAGGCCAGTCAGATGAAGTTCCTGAGGAGTATGGTAGGGAAGACAAGGCGAGACTGAGTAAGAGATGCTGAGGTCAGAAAAGAGATAGGGGTAGAAAAACTGAGTGATAGGATGGAGAAGAATAAACTGTGATGGTTTGGACATGTTATGAGGTTGGAGGAGGGAAGGATACCAAAACACGTGTTGGAGGCTTAGAAGGAAAAAGGGTAAGAGGGAGGCCCAGAGAAAGATGGATGGACTCTGTCAAGAACAGTATAAGTAAAAGAAGACTGGGCTGGAATACAATTACTGAAGATGAGTGGTGGAAGGAGAGGCAATGGTGGAGAAGTGCTATCAAAACCCCGACCAGGCAGGATCTGGACAAGGGGAACTGAAAATGATGATGATGATTATTATTATTATTATTATTATTATTATTATTATTATTATTATTATTATTATTATTATTATTATTATGGATGATGATGGATGACCCATGTTGGTTAGTTTTAACCTCGTAACATTGCTAATTATTTACAAAATTGTGATCCTCTTTTACCTAATGTTTTTATTGTTAAAATGTAATATTTGTTACAATACAGTGGTAACAATTAAAGTAAGTTTTATAAACTTAACAATGAAATAGAAGCTGCTGAAAAGTTCCTTCTTTAAATACTGAGTATACTCTAGTTACTGTTTATAGGTTCTTCTTCAACTCACATTTAAAAGAAATAAATAAATAGAGGCAAACAACACTAAACAGTTGACACCATGATGCTCAATACTGACTGGGTGAGTTGGCCGTACGGTTAGGGCCCCACAGCTGGCTAGGAGATAGTGGGTTCGAACTCCACTGTCGGCAGCCCTGAAGTTGGTTTTCCATGGTTTTCCATTTTCACCAAGCAAATGCTGGGGCTGTATCTTAAGGCCACGGCCGCTTCCTTCCCACTCCTTGCCCTTTCCTCTCCCATAGTTGCCATAAGACTTATCCGTGTCGGTGCGACATAAAACAAATTGTAAGAAGAAAAACTCAATATTGAACAAGAAAGACATTGTTTACACACTTACAGCTGTATGTAATGTTCTGAAACAAGGATCAATGCACAATACTACATCACATTCCTTACTCATGTTATCTGGATTCCCTCTGGCATCCTGCACATTGCTACACATCCTCACTGAGCTTTGCTTCTTAGCAGTTGGAGAAATCACCAAAGGAAAATGGCGGCAAGTATGTCGCACTGCAGTTGCTTTTGCTGATGGACAACCTGCTGCTTTCAGAGAAAATCCTCCCTGTGATGTTGTGTAATAATTTTCTCAATGACAGCCACATGAAAGTCATGAGTATTCTTCTTTCCTCAATGATTTCTGAAGAGGACAAAGCATTCTATAATGCTAGTTTCCAGAGATGGAAAAAAAACATTTCCTTTCTTCCGGGCCAGTGGGCTGGTAGCATTGTGTTGGTCTGCTTTATCAACACCCCCCAATGTCTCATTATATGTGAACAAAGATTTTGGTTTCACAACATTTTTCCATCCTCCATGTCTTTCCATTTCTGCATTACGGATAGTAGATAGGATGCAGATGTCTCTCTTGCCTTTCCATTTTATTGCAGTCAGTTTACCTCGCTGGAATGTTGCAATCCCTACCTTCTTGAGTGTCTTCTTCTGGAAAGTTGGAGGCATACCTGCTTTCTATTGGGATGCGCGGTGCCGCACATATCTGTCTGGTAATCAAAATGTTGGCGAGCTGGAGAGAACTGTAATAGTTATCCACAATTAGACAGCACCCCTTATTCAGTAGGGGTTTCAACAGCGTCATAACAACTAGTGTTGACATGGGCAGATGTTCATAGTCATCATCAAATTTAGAACCCTTGTCTGTGTATATGATTAATAATGTTATTTGCTTTACGTCCCACTAACTACATCTGACAGTTTTCAGAGATGCCAAGGTGCCAGAATTTCATCCTGCAGGAGTTCTTTTACGTGCCAGTAAATCTAACAATGCACGGCTGACGTAGCTGAGCACCTTCAAATACCACCGGCCTGAGCCAGGATCGAACCTGCCATGTTGGGGTCAGAAGGCCAGTGCCTTAACCGTCTGAGCTACTTAGCCTGGTTTGGATATGATTAGGCATCAAACATAACCTGTAGCTGACTCTTATATCTTGAATGTTTTGATACCAAATCTGGCTCTCTTGAGAGTCAGATATTGGACCCAGCTCAATCAACCTTTATATGAGAGCTAGCTTACGTTCGACTGTCATGTAAGGTTCAACAAGGTGGCAGTGGGTGTGTGATATATGAAGTGAAGTAACGAAAAAAAAAAAAAAAGATTTATGTGAGTAATATTCACAATTCTTCTGGAATATACTGGAGGTCAGTAACATTAATAACTCAGGAAAACCAAGCTCGATAGCTGCAGTCGCTTAAGTGCGGCCAGTATCCAGTAATTGGGAGATAGTGGGTTCGAGCCCCACTGTCGGCAACCATGAAGATGGTTTTCCGTGGTATCCCATTTTCACAGCAGGCAAATGCCGGTGCTGTACCTTAATTAAGGCCACGGCCACTTCCTTCCACTTCCTAGATCTTTCCTATTCCATCGTCGCCATAAGACATATCTGTGTCGGTGTGACGTTAAGCAAAAAAAAAAAAAAAAAAAAAAAAAAAAAAAAAAAAAAAAAAAACCCTCAGGAAACCATAATAACCAAGTCTTATCAGCACTCAAACAATTAGAACTAAATAAATAACATCATGGTGTTCATGTGCTCCCCGTGTGGCAAAACAATAAAAAACAATGCACAGGCTGCAGGTTGTGATGGTAAATGCAAACATTGGTTCCACTTAACATGTGTCAAAATGAACAAAGAAACTCTCCAAAATTTCCGTAAGGAAGAACAATTCCAATGGTCGTGTAAAGATGAAGACTTCATTTCATAACCTAACATAAAAGAGGTTATGGCGAACATTTCCAAACAACTTGAAGAGTCCTTCAAAGTACTAACGGAAGAAAACAAAGAATTGTGGAAAATAGCAACTTTCCTTTCCGAAAAATATGATTACCTTAAGAATGAACTAGAAACCTTGAGGAAAGATAAGAAAAATGCGGAAATCGTGACAACAGCAGCCGTGAACGAGTTGGAAGACTTGAAGTATTATTAACGCAAAAACAACTTTCTAGTGTATGGGTTCCTGTTGAAAAGGATGAAAAGGTGTTCCAGTAAGTAACTGAAGTTGGCAAGGCGCTGGAAGTCGATATACAGCCCGAAGGTATTGATGCTGCACACAGACTTCCATCCACAAAACCTGGACCACAACCGATCATCATGAAGTTTGTTAATCGATGAAAGAAAGGAGAAATCCTCAGTAGCAGACGACAAAAGGAAGCACTAAAAACTAACGAAATCGGACATAGTTCAGTAAATAACATCTATCTCAATGAGTACTTAATGCCTAGGAATGAGACCCTTGCCAAAAAATACTATCAGCTACGGCAAAGGGGGAAAATATTTGGCACATGGGTCAGGAGCTGCAAATTCTACATCCGTAAGTTCCACGACGGTCCTTCAAAGTTAGTGGCAAACCCTGAATTTCCGCATGAACTTGCTCACTTCAGCTGATCTGGAAACAGCGAGGTAATCTTTCCTTTTGTTGTATCCACTTCAATTCCAAGCTTTTTTTTTTTTCTCTTGATTTCAAATTTTGTCCTTACATAATCAAACATGGTTCCTGAAAACAAATTTCTTAAAGTAGAGAAATTTAAATGTGAAACCCTAAATAATTATATAAAAGACAGAGTCTTACACATAAATGCACAAAGCATGAAAAATAAATTTGATGTTAACCAAATTATCTTAGATCAGATTAAAGAAGTAGATATTCTTGCAATCTCTGAAAATTGCTTAACCAACAAACTACCCCACACTTTTGCTTTATGTTTCAAACAAATGGAAAATCAAAGTCATAAAGGAAATAAATAAATCACATAGCATACTGCAAGTCATGATTACAAAAGGAAATCTAAGATATGAAATCAACTACCACCTATAACCCACGGAAAAGTAACTCGCCAAGTTTTATGTTTGATCTAGAAAATATCCTATATAGTAGATCAGGGCATACTTCAATAATACTTGGAGATACAAATATAAACTTGCTCTCAACCTCCAAAAACAGAACTTTGTATGACAATTTAATAACAACTTACGGCTATATAACCAGGCTGGCCACAACGAGGCTCTTGAGTCAGTCTCGTGCAGCTCTTGACACCAACCTTAGAGTAAAATTAATTGATATAATTAACGGAAACTAAGGTCGTCAGTAGAAGCGATATGTGGCTTAACGTTATTAGCACTGTAGGTCAGTGGTGAGAGATGGGAGGTGAAGATGGTTATGGGGCCTTCCATTAGATAGTGCTTTGAGCGCGAGAGTGTGTCAGTGAATCAGTGTCGTGAGGTGAAGCCAGTCACGTTCACGTGTAGGCAGTAGCAAGTGCCGATACTTTTCTGTGTGCAGTTGTTGTGTGCTATTTGAATACAGTTGTGGCCTGGTGTCCGAACAGTGATGATGCTGTCTAAGAAGCATAAATATGAAGAGGAGAATCGAGCTTTTAATACCGACTGGGAGGAAGAAATCATTTTTGTAGAAAGAAACAGTAAGACAATTGGTCTTTTGTGTCAAATAACTTTATCACAGTTCAAGGCTAGTAATCTAAAACACCATCACGACACTAACCACAGCTGTTTCAATAAAGATTATCCTGTTGGCTCTCAGTTAAGGAAAACCACAATGAAAGTACTAAAGGAAAAACTTCATGGGCAGAGTAGGGTTATGTCAATTTTTACCAAGGAAAGCAGACTTGACAATTGAAGTTGGCTTCATCTTGGCTTTTCATATTGCAAAAGCAAAAAAGTCTTACACAGAGGAGGAGTTTATTAAGAAGAACATGGCGCAACTTATTTCTGTTTTAGAACCCGAAAATAAGGAACTGCAGAAACTGATCAACGAAATGCTCGTTGCTAGACACACAGAGAGGCGAGTTTCTGTTATTAGTGCGGATATTTTAAATAATTTACAAAGAAATCTAAGCGAGTGCTCAGCAGTAAGTCTGGCTTTGGATGAGTCTACTGATTTCAAAGATAAACCACAACTAGACATATTTGTAAGGTATGTGTCAAAGGACCTGGAGGTGGTGGAAGAACTTTTAGACCTGGTTACTTTGAAGGGTACTACTCATGGTTGTGACATTTAAAGAATCCCTGGATGGTGTTTTACAGAAAAACTCAGTGCCTATCGTTAATATTGTTGGCATAGCTACCGATGGTGCACCATGTATTACTGGCACAAAAACAAGGGCTTATTGGGCTTTTAAATGCTGACACATCATTTCCTGATTTCCTACCTGTACATTGTATTATTCACAAAGAACATTAAGTAGCAAAATATTTTTAGTACCCGCATATTCTGCAGGTAGTTCTAAATATTGTGAACTGTATTTGCTCAAGTGCCAAAACACACCGACAGTTCAAATCTTTTTTTGCTATTTGCTTTACGTTGCACCGACACAGATAGGTCTAATGGTGATGATAGGATAGGAAAGGCATAGCAATGGGAAGGAAGCGGCCGTGACCTTAATTAAGGTGTGAAAATGGGAAACCATGGAAAACCATCTTCAGGGCTGCCGACAGTGGGGTTCGAACCCACTATCTCCCGATTACTGGATACTGGCCGCACTTAAGCGACTGCAGCTATCTAACTCGGTAGTTCAAATCTTTTATAGAGGATATGAACAATGATGATCTTCCTGATGATGTATCTTGGTACTGCTTAGTAAAATGGCTATCAGTAAGCAATGTTCTTGGCAGATTTTTTTGAATCCAATCAAACAGTTTATGGAAGAAACAGGAAAATCTTTCCCCGAACTTAATGACCCCCAGTGGTTGTTAGATTTGGCTTTTTTTACAGATGTAAGTATGTAATGTATTCAATATTGCAAATAACTTAAGCATACCTGCCAACTTTTGAAAAGGGTTATCAGTAAAACTCACGTGCGACAAAAAAAATCTAACGATTCTCGACATACCCCAGGTTTACATGTTACAATTCGCATTTTGTTCCTATTCAATACAAAGTGAGTTCTTGTCATATTAATTACAGGGATATGTTTCGCCCATTATATGGGCAACATCAGCCTTAATCTCATACCTGCAGGATAAAAATCAGGATCCTGATTGTTCTTATTCGAAGTTTTGAAGAGAAAAGCACATATCATAAAGTTGAGGATACTGGAGGGAGGCTACAATGCTGGCACAGTGATGACAATGTGAATGGGACCTGCGGAGATTAAAACAGTAACCGCAGCTAATTGTTGAGGCTTGCGATAAGGAAGTTCCTTACAAGAAGCTGGAAAACAATGCAGAAAGTGCCTACTATGATCCAAACACCATGGCACAACAGCCCCGAAGGGCCATGGCCTACCAAGCAACCCCTGCTCAGCCCAAGGGTATTCAGATAACGAGGCTTCACGTGGTTGGCACGACGAATCGTCTCGGCCGTTATTCCTAGCTTTCTAGACTGGGACCGCCATCTCGCCATCAGGTGACTCCTCAATTGTAATAACGTAGGCTGAGTGGACCTCGACGCAGCCCTCAGATCCACATAAAAATCCCTGACCTGGCCAGGAATCGAACCCAGGGCCTCCGGGTAGGAGGCAGGCATGCTACCCCTACACCACCTGGCCAACCTGAAATGATCAGGAAGTGGGAATAGCAAGGATCTTCCACTGATCTATATACAGAGCAGAGAAGACCAGAGTCAGTTTAAGGAGTCAATTGAGAGCGAACGCTAAGCAGTTACAAGACAGTTGTGAGTCGGTGACAAGTTATTCGGGAGTGAGTCAGAAAGCTACACAGAGTTCAGCGTGATGAGCGAGTCAAGTTGTGAACTGCTATGGGGGATGACACTTCGCTGTGAGCGGCCATGTTGGAGAGCTGGAGTTTGATATACTGGAGGGGTATGTGTTCGGTCATGTCTGCGAGTACTAACTGTGTGAAGTGGAAAACATGAACGTGAGTCAGCTAATAAATAATTGTAAATAGTAGTTTAATAAATTTAGTTGTTATCATCTGTTAAATATCATAATGAGCAAAAGGGTATATACAAGCTCCATACATTCATGCTGTATGCACAAATTCTTTCACATCCATAATAACTGAGAAACATATGTTCAAATATACTGCATACCTTGACAATATAACAATGATCTTCCAGTACATTCAACACAAGCATAACATTGTTGACAATCCCAAGAACTTTGTACGATTTAAGCTCTGACAAAGGACGAGATAACTGAGATTCTGGAACCTGCAAATTAAAACACATGCAGTCTTAATACACTCCAATTTAAAACATGGGAAAATGAGGTGGTGAATTTTAGCTACTTTGCTTAATATATCCCATTTGTCATCATCAAAAAATGTGAGATAAAGGAGTCAACTCAGGTAGTTTTGTTAAAATGTGTAATCATGATGAATAAACATTGTTTTGTGTTTTATGCTTGGAGTATTAAAAAAAAGCATTACATTTTCAGTTTAAGCACAACACTGCTAATAAGTTCCTTATAAATTAAGGTATTTGTGAATTATAGCATCGAACAGAATGTTACACTTCTACAAAGAAAAAAATTAGTATCTTTGAAATGTTCTGTAACAGAAAAATGTTGACAGTGAGATAGATGAAAGTGGATGGATAACAATTGAAGAGATAGTGAACAAAATTGGTGAGGAAAGGATTATTTTGAAAAATATCAGGAACCTGAGAAACAAGCAGATAGGACTTATCTTCAATTATCTTGAATTTGCTGATTTTGGAGGTAAAGCAAAGTGTGATAGAAAGCACTGCTACAATTTGAGTGTATGAACTTATTGTCCTAAGCACACAAAGGAAAATGTAAAATAATTCTTACTTTTCTCCCGAAGGGATTGGCAGTCTGAGCAGTCAGATGTTCATTACAAATCTTCTCCGCTGCAAGCAGATATCTCTCAGTCTTTTCTCTCACAACTCGTTTCCGCTCCATATCTGAGTCACCTAATTATAGCAGTTAATAGGTATTATAAAGAAAATTGCTTGATAAGAATTGTCCAATTATCATATGTGACCAATTGCAGAAAATGCTACCTAAAGTCAGATTTGATCTTTTTCTTTTCCTTCAAGCTCTTAAAACATATTCATAATTTTGAACATAATTTTTCTTTTCTCCTTTATAAGTTCATGATTTTGAAGCTTCAGGTTGCATGTTACATATTGAGTAATGAAATTCTAGAATGTAATTTCAAGAAATGTATCATTCAATTTTTCCAGTTCTTTTCTTAGCAACTGTAAGAAAGTTTCAGATATTTAAACATCACAATATAATTATTTTAAATTACTCATTAGCTACAAATGCAGAAAAATAACAACAGCAATGCTTATCCACAGGGAGTTCCTTGAAGAGCATTTGGCACCTATGTATTTGCCATCACCACACTAAAGCAAATGGAACCTACAACTGCAAAGAATTTGCACATCTGGCACCAGATGGCTGGTGAATTTGATAGTACATGTTGCAGTAGTATAACTGCAAAAAAATAAATAGTAGACACTAAAAGTTTCCATCTTGTACTCGGCATCACAGATGATGGAAGACATATCTCCTTTCAGCTTCTTGGGAAAGCTCAATCCTCCTTAAAAGGTTATGCAACACCGACTGCAACACCTCTCTTGTAATTCAACTGTTCTCTTTATGTATATTCTCTTCCTGTAATATATGGGAATTGTCAACGTACAATTTATTCTTCAGATTATCCCAATAATAATAATAATAATAATAATAATAATAATAATAATAATAATAATAATTGTTACAGGGTTTCCCGTGGAACGCACAGGTGAAGGAAGGTGCTGGGGTGAATGGGTCTAACTACAATGTCAAGAATTGAATTTAAAACTTAGACTGAAGGTTATATTTTCAGAACATTAAACTTAACAATTTTTTCATGCCAAAATTACAGGTACAAGTAGCAATCATTAAACCAGATTGGGAAAAATCCAAGATTCAGAACCTTAACACCTTGGGCTTTAAGCCCCTAGCTATACATTTCCTGAGCTACAAGCTCAAATTTACAAAGAGCACAAATTTATTCAAGGGCAGAAATCCCCTAATTCATGGAGCACTTGCTCCCAAAATACAATATCTAGCCTTCCAGAGGCACTCGTTACAATCACAAAATTTTAAAAAGAGCTAACAGGCTCTCAGTTTCTTACTGCCTACTCAAGGCAACATTACATCACTCTGGTCTCTCAAACCACCATTTACAAAATTGAACTTACTTTTACAGGGGTATCAAATACCCAACCTACTGGGCCTTCGTGGAATAAGAACAACAGGTAAAATTAATAGCCCAAACACAAAATGAATGGAGGTGTATACTTGCACTCCTAGATATGACACAAAAAACTAAGGGGCTCTAGGCCGATGAAACAGGGGCTATTCCCAAACTACTGAGGTGACTCGTATAGAAATTACATTAACACACTACAGTAGGAAAAACAATTAGAGAAAAACGTAGTCACCTCGAACCAAGATGAAGGGGAGCTCGAGAGGGTAATTCACTCTCTATCCCCGATTTACAGTTAAAGATTTTATGAAGTTTTTACATTAGCCGGCAGAAAGTTACATTTTTAGAAAAGTAGGTTACAAAGTTAACGATTCGGACCTTTCCCTCGGGTTAAACTGCGGAGTTAGCAAGAATGAAAGATGTTATGTGGCCATTACCTTGTAGATGTACTGCTGACTGATGAAAGAGGCCTCCTGCTTTGACAAACACACTTAATAAGATGACGATCAATTGGCCAAGAGGCGAGAAAAGCCGCAGTTTATAAACCCTCAGGGAAGGTTCGAGATCATTCAAGATGAATCAGGACACGCCCTCTTGATTTTATTGGTTAAACACAAGGTGAAGAAGAAATATGGGATAGGTTGGAAATTAATTACAAAAATTAGGGATTTGCTAGATTCAAAACTGGCAGAAATAAAAGGAAGAATTGCCAACCCAAAAATAAATGAACATCGTTCACTTACAAAAACGTAGAAATACAAAACTTCTTTAAATCATAAGTTCTTTCACTTCGCACCAGGGTGCCTGATCATAGTTTTTAGTGGTGTCATCTGTGGAAGAATGTCCGAACTTCTTGATGAATGTCAAACAAAACAAGTAGAAATTCACTCAGGTTAGGAAACTGCACAATAACAAAATTACATCATATTTCTGTGGTAACATCTTCTGAGTAAAGTGGTTGTTGGTGTAGTTTCAGTTTCACTGTTTTACCAATAGAGGAGTTCATTTGGGCGCTGAATATGAATGTGCGGCTTTGGGGTGTACCTCCCGGTACAGACCTTCCCCACCAAATGTCCTTCCTTGGGGTGACACAGAAGAAGTTTGAGAAAACATTTTCAGTTGAAGAGAAAAAAAATTTCTAAGTGTTTTTTTTTTTTTTTTTTTTTTTTACGTTCATAGGTAGAAACTTGTTTAACTCCAGCTTTAAAGTGTCCTGGTTGTTGTAGAGTATTAACAACATGTTGATAGTTTTGACGGTAAGACCTGCCGCCGCTGCCGATACCGAGTTGAGGTCGTCCGGACCCCCCGTGTACTCTGAGATACACCTCTCCTGGTACTATGAGAGGGGTTGTCGTGGTGATGGTCACCGCAGATTAGAAGAATATGTACAGCACAGTCCCCGGATGAGTTGGCGGTAGGGGCACCACACTTCAGCCTTAGCTGGGGGATGGACTCCGGCGCGCCGTTCACAAGGATTCTTCACGGGAGTGGAGTGGGCCCATACCCCACTTCTGTTGCAGTACGGCAGCAGACAGCTGAGGGGGCACTGAAACAGTAAGATCTCGGCGACAGAAGGGTGTTGTTGCAGATTTGAGAGTATGATCTTTATTGGTGTACAGAGGGGCGGGCGGCATGGAAAGTGTTTTAGTGCCAATAGTGCGGAAATGCAGGAGACGGGGCTTGGTAATGGCCACTAAGGAATTTACAGCAGAAAAACCAGAGGGGAAGACCGTACACACAGATCATATACATAATTACATAAAATAATAGTCCAGAAGTCCTCAAAATATCAAAAAAAAAATATATATATATATATAACCTTCAAACTGCTGCTAAACGTTGATGGCTAAGGTAACAATGACATTACACAGGTTTTACCTGAGAGAGATGAACTCTAAAGATCCTCTCCGTGGCTGGATTGCTCACTAATAATGTAACGAGAGTCAGGAAATCCAATATAATGCACGGCCCATGAAATCTGGGGGCAAGCTTGCCCGCGGGAATAAAGTTTCTAACCATGACTTGATCTCCGACTTTTAAATTGGTGGGCCTCCGTCCACGATCATATCTTTCCCTAACTTTTTCATGGGACACCTTAAGATTGGCCTCATCCTTCTTCCATAGAACTCTAATATTATCGGGATCTATTGTCTCTGGTAAAATATAATTGAGTGACCAAAGGTTAGAAAGCGGCGTGTTAGGCACAAATTTAAACATCAGAGAAGCTGGGGTGAACTCGTGAGATTCATGAACTGCCGAATTCAAAGCAAAGGCCAACCAATGCAGGGACGTACCCCACCTGGAATGATCATCATGATGAAATGCAATGAGAGCCAATCTAAGATTACGATTAACCCACTCAGCCAGAGATGGTTGAGGATAATACACTGATGTAGTTACATGTGATACAGACAGATCAAAGCAGAATTTATGGAAGAGATTAGAGGTAAAAGCTTTAGCATTATCAGAAACAATATACTGACAAGGACCAAAAGAAGCAAATATGGTAATTAAACAAGAAATGGTGGACTGAGCGGTAGCCAGCTTAGTCGGAAATAACCGGGAAAACCTAGTGAAACCATCTACGCACACTAGAATGAATTTGTTGGCGTTCCCCTTTGATTGGGGGAAGGGTCCGACGTATTCTATATAGAGGCGCTCCATGGGGCGTGACGCTTGGTGAGAAGATAATAGACCTAGCTTAGTGGACAAGGTGGGCTTACTAAGCAAGCAAGATTTACAAGCTTTTACCAATTCATGAATTTCACTGTCCATACCTTTCCAAATAAACATCTCTCCGATCTTTGCTCGAGTTTTGAAGATGCCTAAATGCCCCCCTAATGGGGTCTCATAATAATGCTTGAAGATCATAGGCACAAGAACAGCTGGAACCACTACTTTCATCTTGTGATCATGCCTTGATGGGCAACATAAAACCCCGTTCCTCAACACATAAGGGACAACATGTTCCCCAGAAGAAAGGGTTTCAATAATAGGGGCCAGCACAAGAACTTCACGTTGATATATTTCAATATCCCTGAACAACATGGGGGCATCAGTTAGAATGGCATTAATGCCCGAAGGTATGGGCGTGGGAAGAGAAAACTATCATCCTGTTCGGCGGTCCTCACAACATGAGAAAACATGCGGCTTAGTCCATCCGCAACAACATTTTCGGATCCTCTGATATGCCTAACATCAAACTGGAAAGCAGAAATCTTGATGGCCCATCGGGCTATACGACCAGTACGACGCGGCATAGCTAAGACCCAACTTAAGGCTTGATTATCTGTTTCCAGGTCGAACTTGACGTGTTCCAGATAGAGGCGGAACTTCTCTAATGCAAATAGGACTGCCAAACCTTCAAGTTCATAGATGGAATATTTGACCTCTTGGGCTGATAATGTCCCAGACGCATAAGCAATGGGTCGTCTTCCGAGTTCAGTTTCCTGAAGAAGGACCGCAGCCACCGCCGATGATGAGGCGTCGGTTTGTACAATGACTTTCTTGGAAAAATCAGGCATAGCAAGGACCGGGGCATTACAAAGGGCTAATTTCAGATCTTCAAAAGCGGCTTGCTGAGATGGCCCCCTCTCAAATTTGACGCCTTTCCTTCGAAGTAAGTTCAAGGGCGCCGCTCTGTTAGCGAAGTTGGGAATAAATTTCCTGAAGAAATTCACCATACCGATGAACCTGGCAATACCTTTGATGTCCTTAGAAG
The DNA here is from genome assembly GCF_040414725.1 of Anabrus simplex. NCBI lineage: Eukaryota > Metazoa > Arthropoda > Insecta > Orthoptera > Tettigoniidae > Anabrus > Anabrus simplex. Next base: position 139,100,162 of record NC_090266.1, on the reverse strand, counting down.
GTTTGAAATCACAGATGGCCTGTGTTCTGGAATGATTGATAGAAACACCATCGGGCAAAACAATATGCCCTAGGAATGACATAGAAGGCTTAGCAAAAGCTACCTTAGATAACTTCACAGTCAACCCGGCCTTACAAAGGCGACTGAGTACTTCCTTCAGATAATCTAAGTGTTCTTCAAAGGTCTCAGAAAATACGACGACATCATCAAGATAATGGTACAAGTATTCAAACTTGATGTCGGAGAAAACCCTATCTAGCAGTCTCGCGAACACGGCTGCCCCCGTGGGGAGCCCGAAAGGCACACGGTTGTACTCATACAAGTTCCAATCCGTGGCAAAAGCTGTTAGATGTTTCGATTCTTCAGCTAGAGGGATCCGGTTGTACGCCTGGTTAAGGTCTAAGATGGTGAAGAACTTAGCTTTCCGAAACCATGAAAAACAAGAATGAAGGTCGGGAAGAGGCACAGATTGTAATACCACCTTCTGATTTAACACCCTATAGTCAATCACAGGCCTGAAGCCACCTTGGGGTTTTGGCACCAGAAAAATGAGGGATGAATACGCCGACTTAGAGGGTCGAATAATACCATCCTTTAACATTTGGTCGATGACCACTTTTAGAGCCTTCATTTTAGGTGGAGATAGCCTATAAGGAGGAAACCTAACTGGGATTGAATCCGTAACCTCAATCTTGTATTCAATGAGGTCAGTAACACCAAGAGTATCAGAAAAAACTTCTGGAAACGACTGACACAACTTACGAATACTATCAGCCTGCTCCTCACATAGATGTCTAAGGTCTAACAACATCTCATCCTGGGTAGGCGAAACAGATGAACACGACAGAGAACTACATTTTAATAAAGGGATTTTAAAATTACTAGCAAATTTGAAAGTGCACGACTTGCTCTGAATGTCGAGCACTAGACCGGTGGAAGACATGAAAACAGCTCCCAATATTATGGGGCACAACAAGTGCTTTACCACAAACAATTTAACTTTCCAGGTGAATTTAGAAATACGAATGTTGGCAAGGATGAAACCTATAATTTTAATGGAGAAGAATTAGCCGAAACGTATTGGACTGAAGATGAACAATATTCAGGAAACTTACAGACAGACTTTAACTTGGAATACCACTCAGCCAAAATTATAGAACAAACACTCCCAGAGTCTAATAGAGCCGTGACCAGTTCATTGTTCCACTCAATTTTGAGAAAAGGTACAAGTGCGGGGGGGCTCCGCCGCAATCCTAAGGCATTATTTTGGGCATTCAAATGATGGGTTAGAAGAACCCTTATCCTTCCCCGAGCTTTCGGTGGGTTTAATGGGGGCTGAGCCTTGGGAAGATGAATTTGCAGACTCAGCCGATGACACTAGTCACTTTCGATTATTAGAGTTCGTGGAGGTTGCACCAGAAATTGAGCAGAAGGGGGTGCTATTGGCATTAGGGCAATTTTTGGCGAGGTGAGTAAATGAGCCACATTTGAAACATCCTTGAGATGACCCTGCCCCATTCTTTGTCCCACTGGATTTGATCAAAGGGCACTTGTTACGGAGATGTTCCGTAGACCCACAAAGATAGCATTTACGTGTGGTGAAAGTTCGGCGAGGTGAAGGCCGAAAACTATTATAAGACGGAGGAGGTTCCTTAGCGACTCGTAAGGTGTCGGCATACCTAACCCCTTCAGCTGAGACCGCCATAGCCTCTAATTCTGCCAAGGTTTGGGGACGAGACTCAAAACATAAATAAGATCTATAAGGTGGTGAGATCCCTTCAACAATAGTTTGCACTATCTGGTCTTCCGAAAAATGCTGGGCGAACACTCTGGTATAAAATTTGATATCTTGGATGTAATCAGCCAGATTTTCGTCCAGACGTTGTACCCTAAAATAGAACTTCTGTATTAGAGAGGACATTGCCCTAGCCGGAATTAAATTTGCCAAAAGGTGAGCATGGAAGTCTTCTATAGACGATCTATCTGCTATAGACTTAACTATCTTGTCCGATAGGACGCCTACGGAATATGGGTACATAATTTGAAGAATTTGAGAGTGAGAAACGGAAAACACTAGTGCATGATCCTGAAATTGAACTAAAAATCTTAGAAACGAAATAACATCATTAGTGGAATTCACTGAAAACTTTGAAATTCCCCTAAGCAACATAGCCAAAGGATGGGGCAGACTACTAAAACAAGGTGACGAAATTAGTGACGGCCTAGATGGTTGAGAAGCTTCCGATACAGCATTATTTAAAAAGAAAGGTGGAATTGAGGTACACCGATCAGACTCTTTTTCTAATGGGGCAGAAGTTTGTTGAGTTGCCACAGATTTTCTGCATTCTACATTCTTGGAAGAGTCTTCCTCACTCACAATGTTTATCACCGTGGCTTGGTCGGTTTTGGGAGCAGCTGCCCCAGACAACAATTGACTAACTTTATTTGACATTTTTGATAGATGATCGACTAAATTACTCACCTCCTTAGCATGGTCTTCTTTTAACTTAAGAGACAATAGATCGCTAACCCTGTTATAAAAAATGGAACAGTCTAGCCTGCACTCTTTTAAGTTGATTGGGAGATGGATCACTCACTTAAAAAAAAACTAACTACTGATGCTAGTTCAGTGGTATTGTCAGTGATAGTGGAGAGAGCCTCATCAATTTCCTTTTCTCCCAAAGTTGGGATACTAATAGGTAATTCTAATGACTCTTTAAGCTTGGTGGTATCTGCCGCAACCGTGCCTCCGGATTGAACATTCCTAATCAGTAATTCATAAATTAATTCCTCCTTGCACAAGTAGCCGGGATGGAGGACTTCGCGAGGGCCATACATGATGAAAGAAAATTTACAAATTTAGAAAATAATTCCAGCAACTGAGAAAATTCTTAGACTTTGATCTGAATGCTATGTTCAGCCATCAAAACAGGCTTAATTGAGACCCATTCAACCACGTTCTGCTACCACTTGTTACGGGGTTTCCCATGGAACGCAGAGGTGAAAGAAGGTGCCGGGGTGAATGGGTCTAACTACAATGTCAAGAATAGAATTTAAAACTTAAACTGAAGGTTATATTTTCAGAACATTAAACTTAACAATTTTTTCATGCCAATATTACAGGTACAAGTAGCAATCATTAAACCAGATTGGGAAAAATCCAAGATTCAGAACCTTAAAACTTTGGGCTTTAAGCCTCTAGCTATACATTTCCTGAGCTACAAGCTCAAATTTACAAAGAGCACAAATTTATTCAAGGGCAGAAATCCCCTAATTCATGGAGCACTTGCTCCCAAAATACAATATCTAGCCTTCCAGAGGCACTCGTTACAATCACAAAATTTTAAAAAGAGCTAACAGGCTCTCAGTTTCTTACTGCCTACTCAAGGCAACATTACATCACTCTCTGGTCTCTCAAACCACCATTTACAAAATTGAACTTACTTTTACAGGGGTATTAAATACCCAACCTACTGGGCCTTCGTGGAATAAGAATAAGAGGTTAAATTAATGGCCCGAACATAAAATGAATAGAGACATATACTTGCACTCCTAGATATGAACACAAAAAACTAAGGGGCTCTAGGCCGATGAAACAGGGGCTATTCCCAAACTACTGAGGTGACTCGTATAGAAATTATATTAACACACTACAGTAGGAAAAACAATTAGAGAAAAACGTAGTCACCTTGTACCAAGATGAAGGGGAGCTTGAGAGGGTAATTCACTCTCTATCCCCGATTTACAGTTAAAGATTTTATGAAGTTTTTACATTAGCCGGCAGAAAGTTACATTTTTAGAAAAGTAGGTTACATAGTTAACGATTCGGACCTTTCCCTCGGGTTAAACTGCGGAATTAGCAAGAAAGAAAGATGTTATGTGGCCATTACCTTGTAGATGTACAGCTGACCGATGAAAGAGGCCGCCCACCTCCTGCTTTGACACACACACTTAGTAAGATGACAATCACTTGGCCAAGAGGCGAGAAAAGCTGCAGTTTATAAACCCTCAGGGAAGATTCGAGATCATTCAAGATGAATCAGGACACTCCCCCTTGATTTTATTGGTTAAACACAAGGTGAAGAAGTAATACAGGATGGGTTGGAAATTAATTACAAAAATTAAGGAATTGGCTAGATTCAAAACTGGTGGAAATAAAAGGAAGAATTGCCAACCCAAAAATAAATGAACATCATTCACTTACAAAAACGTAGAAATACAAAACTTCTTTAAATTATAAGTTCTTTCACTTCGCACCAGGGTGCCTGATCATAGTTTTTAGTAGTGTCATCTGTGAAAGAATGTCCGAACTTCTTGATGAATGTCAAACAAAACAAGTAGAAATTCACTCAGGTTAGGAAACTACACAATAACAAAATTACATCATATTTCTGTGGTGACATCTTCTGAGTAAAGTTCTAAGTTGGTGTAGTATCAGTTTCACTGTTTTACCAATAGAGGAGTTCATTTGGGCGCTGAATTTGAATGTGCGGCTTTAGGGTGTACTTCCTGGTACAATAATAATGATTTATATGAGGGGAACTTGCAGCCTAAATACCACTTCTTACAATTATCTCCACAAACCTCAATACTCAGTGTGTGGTGATGCAGTGTTCTGTGTGAAGTACCACTGCAATGTTTCTTCCTCTGTAAGGTTCTCATAAAATGGATGGAGAACATTTTGAATATATCGTAGAATTTACAATTCCTTTCCAAAATACATGTTCAGTAATTCATGGTGCATTGACAGTAAAGCATACTCCAATTTCTTCCTTCTAGTGAGAATGGGAAAGCTCAATCCTCCTGAACAGGATATGCAACACCGACTGCAACACCTCCCTTGTAATTGAACGGTTTTCTTCACGAGTAGCCACTAATAATAATAGTCAAATAATGTTCCTCAGCATGGTGCGGCTGATATGCTGTGTAAAGTCATAGAGTATTTTCTTATGTTATTAACTATATTGACTATTACTTTCCTGTGCTCACTTGTAATATAACCTGTGTACGTATCTGTACATCTTTTTCTATTTATACTCCACTGAACTTTCTTTTTAGTGTGTTTTGTTTATTTTCTCTATTGTTGTGTAAAATGGTATTACTGTTAACAAAGTATTATTATTAAAGTATTATTATCTTGAAGAAAAAAAAAAGAAAAAATGTGGAATTTCATTACACCAGTTCTATGGCTTTAAATAGCATATCAGCCACACCATGCTTTATAATTGAGGAACATTATTTGAGGATACAGACAACCACTGTCTAGAAAACCAGTCTTTTAGTTACAGGACAGCATTTATTTTATAGGTCCTTTGTTGCTCCTCATGAGGTTATTGTAGAAATTTGAAGTTTCTCAGGCAGCCTTTTAAGGGATTAATGGGGAGAACATTTAATACAGGATGTTACATTATCAATATTTTCTTCTGTTAGCATGGACCTCTCTATAATACCTTTTCTCCTGTACTCAAATGAACCTGATCCTGATCCCCCTTAAACAATCCTTAAATCGTGAAGGGTACATTGAAGCAGGATATTTCTTAGAAAACCTTCTTCTGTAAAAATCAGTTGACTTCTTTATACTATATACCTACTTTTCACCATGTTATTAACACAACCAGGAAGCAGAACCAATCATAACCTCATTTTAACCACACTTTACACACAAAACCATGCTGGGGAGGGAGCATACCATGTGAACCTTAGTTAAGAATAAAGCGTTGGTCATCCATTGTTCACTTTCTCTGCAGGCAGGGTTGTGTCGAAGCACTGATCAAGAAAACTCCCTGAATTATCTTTTTCACAATGTTTATTTTCTGACTTTGGGTCCATTTATGTGCAATAGATCATATATCATACATTTCTTATTTATTCATTGTGCTGATAAGACAATAATGGATTATACAAATGATAACTAGGTCTATGTGTAAAAAGCACACCGTTAAAGGTACAATGACTATTAATAAGGGATAACCAATGAACAGCAAACTTCACGGTTATTACCAGAGTGAGAAAAATTCCAAGCACCCGGTCGCCATGGCAACTGGAAGTACAAGTCTGGAACCTAGGTTTTTCTGACGTTGGTATACCCAATTTTTACCTGTCAGTAGATCTGATTTTTATGTAGATGAATTAAAAAGAAATTATAATAAATTCATTACCAAATAATTTTAAAATTTTTAGATTTACCTTGAATGTCAAATACATTTAATTCTATTGTTTTACAAATGTCCAATTACAAAGGTAGAACAGTTGTACTAGTTCTTCTCCTCAAGCCGAAAAACAAGCTTTGGTGCAAGAGTGAGCAAAACACCTAGAGGAAGATTTCTCAAGAGTGAACATGGCATTGAAATGTGTACCGAGATATTTAATAGTTTTACTTGGCTAGAAGAGAAGGAACTAGAGAAATTCGGAGAAAAGGAGATCAAAATTTTGGCACAGCATTCTAAGAACCAACTTGAGGGTTCTACCATGGACTTTGAAAAAGTAAAGCAAAGCACTCTAAGTGAACGATATGAATTCAAAGTGCTTGGCAAAGGGATGAAGTTAAGTCAACGAGCTAGAAAGAAGACTATACAGAGTGGCTAACATGTCTGTTACAGCGCTCTGAGTGGTGCCAGGGCAAAATAGCGACACCATAGTTTAATTGCCATCCATATAGATTCGTCCACTTAGAGTGTATTACTATTTATAGATTACATATAAAAAATTAACTGTATAAATTGTGCTGTCTATGTGTGCAGTACACAATTGCATGAACTGTAGAAAAAACAGAAAGGATGAATCATATTTCAAAATAAGGTTTTTAGTAAACTACACAGTTTGTGATGATTAGCAGAATTATGTTGCCTGTGCCAGTAACACATCTAGCAGGTGTACAGTAGTAAGACTACTTTTCTTGTAGGAACTATTGAAACAGTGAAATATGATAAACGGCATCCTGCCTGGCTGAATGGCTCAGACAGCAGAGTACTGGCTTTCTGAGCCCAAGTTGGCAGATTCAATCCTGACTCAGTCAGTGATATCTGAAGGTGCTCAAATACTTCAGCCTTGTGTCAGTTGATTTACCAGCCCATAAGGGAACTCCTGCAGGACAAAATTTTGGCACTTAGGTGTCTCCAAAATTCATAAAAAGTAGTTGGTAGAACGAAAAACCTATAAAATTATTTACTATTAAATAGTATCCTACAGAGCACAGGGTCCCCGGCATTTTGAAAATAAATATACTGTATAATGAACGATGACGATAGAAGACACTCACTGTCCAACACCACGCCTACGATGGTTTGTACTTCCTAGTCACCTCACCACCTTTGCCAATGATACAGAGTAATATGAAGACTTTCAGTCTTTCATCACCACTACTACAAAGTGAGTTGGGTACTATAAGGTTCGAGGCATATAGCTCCTGGCTTGCATTCGGAATATAGCGAGTTCAAATCCCACTGTTGACAGCCGTGGTAGATGGTCTTCCGTGGTTCCCATTTTCATATCAGGCAAATGCTGAGGCTGCTGTACCTCAATTAAGGCCACACCTACTTCCCCCACAGTCCTAGCCTTTTCCTATCCCATCATAGCGATAAGATGTGTCTGAGTGGAAGTGACATAAGGCAAACAAAAATAATCAGCTTTATCAGAATCTTCGTCCAAAAATATGGAAGTGAATTATTCAGGTAAGTATGAGATTTAAGATCATTAACACAAGAAGGACTGTCGTATTTTTAAACAATTAATTTTAAACAGCTTAACCCACAGCTTCTTGTTCTGATTATTATTATTATTATTATTATTATTATTATTATTATTATTATTATTATTATTATTACTTAATGTCCACCTCCTTGGCTGAATGATCAGCGTGCAGGCCTTTGGTTCCGAGGACCCCGGATATTCAACCGGGTTGGAAGATTTTAACTGGGTAGTCTATAGTTAATGGCTTTGGAATAGAGACTGAGTGTCTGTGTTTATCACAATAACCATCTTCATCTACACACAATACAGGCATCTGGCCATAAAACTGGCTTGAGTACATAATAAATTATATATGTATTGAATAGGCGGACCACTTAAATATAATATTAACTTCACTGATGTTGGCCTTTTGCCCAGGTTTTATTTTTGACAGAACTAGTTACTCCTTCTGGCTTGGGGACTAGGTGTTTGTGCCATCTTCAACAAAATATCATCCTGTAAGTAGGACTCTATCCACACAGATGTGCTGGTCGCCTAAAGACGTTGACCCATAGGACCTGCACCAGGCCTCTCCGGAGGCTACATGCCATTATTATTATTATTATTATTATTATTATTATTATTATTATTATTATTATTATTATTATTATTATGACAATGCCAGAAGAAAACATTCAACATCCTCAAAGACAAGGTCGCTTTATACACAAGCGATGTGACAGGTAGTTCATAATTACAGGAGTACATGATTACAAATTCAGACCAAATGAAACAAGTCACAGTAAAGGATGCCCAAACAGTCGCTTCAATACACAGTGTAACCCCCTTCTGGAAGCAATGCAGGCATGTATAAAGGTGCCAAATGGCATCCTGCAAGAGACTGTCCCAAGCATCTTGCACTTTTTGATGCAATTCGGCAATGGTTCTTGCAGGCTCTGGAGAACGCGCAAGTTCCCGCTTCATCATGTCCCATACATGTTCAATTGGCGAGAGATCCGGTTATCTTGGTGGCCAGGGCAGTTGTTATACACCATACAGAGCACACTGCATCATAGCAGCTGTATGTAGAAGTGCTTAAAATTTATCAAAAATTATCCTCTAACCGATGATATAGATCAACACACCCCCGACTGTTTCATTCCAAAGTTAAAGGTTAAAATGACTCTTGACATTTAAAAAGTGTTGGAGGATACTTTAAATAATGTTTAGAGTAAAAAATAGGTTGGGGGTGAAAACAATCCAACAACAGCACATCACCTTCCTGTCGAAGAAATGGCAGTAGTTCGGACATAATAACCTGTGCAATGTAGAGGGCACCACTTACTTTACCAACACCAACTGTGCCCGCAAGTTATAACTAATGGCCCCTCCACATCATGAAGCCTGGAGTGGGACCGGGGAGTCATAGGTGAATACACTCTGGAATAGGCCCCTCACCAGATCTACACCATACACGTGTACGTCCATCACTTGCATACAGACAGAACTTACTCTCGTCACTGAAGACAACACAGCACCATTCCCCTCTCCAGTCGACTGTTGCACAACACCAGAGTAGCTGTGCTTGGCAGTGTCATGGGTCAGTGGTAGCCTGGCCAGAGACAAATGTGATGATAATCCTGCTGCAAGCAGACAGTTCCCAATGGTCCTTGGTGACACAGAAGGTGCAACATGTGACCGGATTTCATTCCTGGACGATGCTCAGTCGGCCACCGCTGCTCACACAATGCGTCCATCTTGGCATGCGACTGTACTACACATTGTGCCCAACATGTGCAGCAATCCACTGATACATCAATCCAGCTTTCCGCAAGCCCACAACGCTACCCCATTCAAATGGTTGCAGTTGTTCAACAGGACCAAGTACTCATCGGCAGGGCATGGTTATACCCTAGAATTGAAGTTGCAAACGCTGTTCTCCTCTAACCTCAGCACAGTTACAGCCTGCAGAGTCAAAACAGTGTGTGCACGGACAGGCTATGTCCGTAACAAATGAATCACTAACACAACAAACCCTCAGTATGCACATGATATACCCTGATGCCAATGAACACAGTCCTTGAGGATGTTAAATGTTTTTATTCCAGCAGTGTGTTATTGTTATTCAAGAGATGTCCGCCTCTTGTAGTGTAACGGTTAGTGTTATTAGCTACCGTACTCGGGGGGCCCGGGTTCAATTCCCGGTACTTCCAGAAATTTAAGAATGGCAGGAGGGCTGGTATGTGGTTGAAATGGTACATGCAGCTCACCTCCATTGGGAGTGTGTCTGAAAAGAGCTGCACCACCTCAGGATGAAGACAAGTTTTTTATTCAAGGGGTAATAACAATTTCCACCAAAAAGGGGTAATAACAATTTCCACCAAACTACTGTATTGTTTTAATTAGTATAATGGTACTTATTTTATTATGGGCTATTTCATTACATTATTTTATTACAACAATTACAAGTGATAAGAATAATTTCTCCACGTTGACATATTGTTTAGTTCAAAGTTTTCTGTTCTATAGTTTCATTCTCTGTAAGTAGGGCTAAATGTAATGGCAACGTACTGCAATTTCTTTTGTAATCACTGGATATGCATTAATTTTCCTTCTTTATGCAATATGTAAGTATGTATATCTTGTATTTTTAATGCCCTTTAAAAAAGGACATGGTGCACCTTCGAGTGCTTTCCTAATTAAGAAAACTGTGAAAAGGTCTTTATTCCTGCAGCCTCTGTACTTGCTTTATCACCACACCCACTTGTTTTGATCGCTTAAAGTATGGCAGATGTGACATTCATGTGGATTAAAATATGGTGGTGCAATAGCCACTCTATAGTCTTCTTTCTAGCTTGTTGAGTTAAGTGAGCTTTTGAGCAAAGTTGTGTCAAAAAAAAAAAAAAAAGGAAGGGAAAGACAGATTTTCAAATTAAGGCAGGTTTTTTTTAATATTTAGACAATGTTATCTGTGTCAAGTATTTCTTGTGAGAGAGGGTTCAGTTTAATGAACCTAATGAATAACTATTTGAGGTCATGAATGGGGTCAGACAGCCTTAACAATGTAATGCAAGACATGTGCATGGACACAAAATACATACTGCTGTTCTGTAAAACTCCAATTATATTGCCTTCATTTGCTGTAACCTTCGAGGGACAGCCTGTACACTAAGTTAAGTTTGTACTTTTTATATATAATTCAAGGCCAAAAATATAGGTCTATGCATCACATGGTATTTATGTTATTGTGGCACCTGGTTTCCAAAGGTGGTGCCTAGACCTGAAGAAATGTTATTCAAGCCATGGTTATAACCCACTTAAAAATAAAAGAATACTCTCGAAACTTAATGAATAAAGGAATTAGGACATGAAAATCAATTTTTATGGGTACACAAATGGAGCAAGATTTGAAAAATTTGGTACCAAAAGAATTACAGGGAGGGAAAAATATTTGAGGTCCATTCTTAGGTCACTGGAATAAGAAAGAGTACTGTGATTTCCTGAAGGCACAGTCCTCTGCATTCTGCACAATGCACTTTAAAATACTGGCAATCATTCACCCAGTACATGACATGCTAGAATCTGTTACCCAGTTTAGGATTTTATAAATCTTCCCAACCTCAGTATGCAGTAACATCTGTACATTGTGCTTCACATACTTAGAGCTGAGTAGGTTGGCATGCCTACAGTAGCAGGTGCTTTCGAAACCAAACACACAATCTGCCGGCAACCTCTCTGCTTTACCTGTGTAGTGAAAAAATCTACTCTAAAAAAGAAAGCACTGAGTAATGGAATGAAGAAAACCATGAATAAGCCATGCAATTTTGTAGCTGTGCAGTAACATCTCATTTGCAAAATATGTTTAAAATACCCACCTGCTTGATCCTCACAAAGCATTATATGCCTTGTAAGCTTTCTTACACCCTTGACAGCATGAAAGGTGGGACATTTTCACTTTTTTGCCCTAATCTTCCCACAAGATCATCCTTGTTATCACGTAATGTAAATTATGTCACGACTGTTGCCCCCCAAAAATAAATCCATTTCTTTAACATTCCCCACACACTAACAGAACATCCACAAACTTGTTTTTACTACAGGGACATTATTTAATCTATCTGGGGGATTCTCACTCGCCCAGCCGCCTGCGCTGTGAGCCTGTCTCCCGCTAAGTAATTTGCCGTTATGCGCTTCTCGGCACCAGAAGCTCCCCTCCTGTCCAGTCTGCTGAGAGCTATGTCAGCATTAGGTTCAGTTTAGTTAAATGTTGATGTGTTTAGTGCTCAGTGTGTTGTTCCAATGACGCATTACGGCAAAGTGCTTAGCGGGAGACAGGCTCGCAGCACAAGCTACTGAGCGAGTGAGAATCCTCCCCAATAGATAAAATAATGTCACTGTATAACACCCCTGCCAATTAAACACAAACGACATGAAACTGCAGTGAGCATTGAATTATAGTCTTTAGTTTGCTTTTAATTTGAGTTACAATGCCCATGTAGCCCCTAGCTACAGATCTATTTCCTGGCCGAAACCTCACGACGAGGGAAGTTTCATATACTGATATCAACATACTGCAGTTGGATGATAATGCATTTCTTCAAAATTTTGTTTCTAATCCCCATTTCATAATCCTAACACTTAATATGGCACTTCCCCCACTCTTCCTGTCAACTGCTCTTCCACAAAGAATACATCTTGTGTTGTGATTCAGATCCTGATCAGCAAATCACTTCAGGCTGACGTCACGAAATCAAAGTCAATCTCAATATTTAAGACAATGTGCAAGGATTACCTGCTAAATGCCACTGACTGTTTTATGTAATTACTGATGTATGGATATGATGTGAGATTGTGCTAGTATGGTATGTAGGTTAGTAACACTGGCATTTATATGGAGCCTCTGTCACATAAGGTCTCTTCCTGTACACATGGTACTTATCAAGTTGTGGTCGTAACGTATTCATTTCCTCAGTTTGCATTTGGTCTTGTTGTCCTGGGATTATTAATTCCACTGGACTGCCTGACACATCTTTAATTTTCACAACCTTGAGTGCCATCGGAGTGTTTGCAGTATCTAATCTGTACAGAATACCATCTAACATTTGCAGCTACAAGTACCTCCTATACGTGTGCAATGTGATTACCTGAATCAACTCTTGCTCTGGAAGTGGTGGATCTAGGAGTTGTATTTTCCTTAACTGTAAAATAAAATATTCAGTGTACCTGGATGTATTAACGGCAGTATTATAATTCTTGGAATAAAGCTGTAGCCTGATGAGATGTTGCACCTCTGGATTCCAAAATCGGTTTAGCAGAGCCTCTTTAAATTCCCTGAAGTTGCTAAAACTGTATCTGAAGGCAGAGCACCTATTTAAATGAAGCATGTCCAGTGATATAGTAGTTCGGGTCTGAGGGTCCTCCCGTGGAAAACGTTTGACAATTGAGAACAAAATTGTGACTTTTGAGGCCCTTTGCTTGTCATTTCAATTACAAAATACTATATGACATTAGCGTATTTTTATTCCTACTGTTAATACCAAATATCTCGGCCGTTACCCTTCGCTTTCAAGACTAGGGCCGCCATCTCACCGTCAGATAGCTCCTCAATTGCAATCACATATGCTTAGTGGACCTCGAACCAGCCCTCAGATCCAGGTAAAATTTCCTGACCTGGCCGGGAATCAAACCCAGGGCCTCCGGGTAAGAGGCAGGCACACTGCCCCTACACCGCAAGGCTGGTGCTTTTCTAATAGTGATGAACCAAAACTATTTTTACATTCATTCTTATCGTCACCAAACAATTCAACTTACAGAATTTAAAGGTTATCTTGTTTTAGTTAGTTCATATTATTGTTGACTGCATGCATAGAATTATAAAACACTTGAATTGATGTAAAATTACAATATCCATTATTTTTATTTATTTAACTTCTTCATTAATTGTAGGAACTATTCTTGATTTACAAATAGTAATAACTAAAACATATGTGTGATTTATATCAACTGTTTTAAAACTTAAGCAATGCAATTGCAGCAATACCTAAATAATGTAAAAAATATATTCATCGTTATTGTTTTACAAAATTAAATAAGTGAGTCAAAATTGAACTAAGTAATGGAAAATAATTTTACTCAACTTAAAAGGTTAAAAGAATAAAATTATGTTAGATATAGTTGGCCTATAGCCAACACTTAGCCATAAAAATACAAGTAATGACAGTGACAGCACACAGATGTAATATTTGTTTTAAATCATACAGAACACAGAATCACTAAAAATTATGTGTCTAAACAAAATCTGCAAGAAAACCATTTTGGTTCTGTTTATGTTGTTCATTTGACTAAATCTCCTTTCATATTCAGATGAGCTGCATGCAATAAGTTCAGTACAATTTTTATCTACTCGTTTAATGTCGCACTAAAACATCAAAGGTCCTTGGCAATGGAAGGACGGGAAAGAGCTAGTATTGGGAAGGTAGCAGCCGTAGCCTTAATTAAAGTACAGCCCAGGCATTTTCCTGGTGTGAAAATGGGGACCTATGGAAAACCATCTTCAGGGCTGCCGACAATGGATTCAAATCAGAGAATGTCAAAAGCACCTGATACTCGCACCCGCCAGTACCCAGTGAAACATTTGCGCAACAGGCTATTCATGAGTGAGCCACCCACCCGAAGGTTAATGTACGGGGAGCAGGTTGAGATACCAATGATGATGATATTTGTTGTTTAAACGGGCCTAACATCAAGGTCACTGGCCTCTAATGGTACGAGGTGCAACGAAATGAAAATTAAAACTTCAAAATGTATCCACTGACTGGAATCTAAAACAAATAATAATGAAAAATGATCGTGAAACAAGAACAATCAGTGGATCAAAATCACAATGCCTTAATGGATGATGCTTATTATATAAATGGGTCCAAAATCCAGGTCACTGGCTCCTCACAATGGTACTAATCACTAGTAAATCAGAACCATGGTGTTCCTTCCACAGTGGTACTAATCACAGATAATGTAGCCCCACAGTATGTCACACACAATGGCACCACTGACAGGTACCACAAACCCATGGTGTTTCGCACATAAGGGTACTGCTCACAAGCAACGCAGACCCATGGTGTGTTGCACATAGTGGGAATAATCACGGGCGCCGGTATTCCCGTGGCACAAGGACACAACAACAGTAAATGAATCATTTGCGGATAAAGACAATAAACGCACGATCATTCCACCAAAAACTACAAAATACATACAGCCTTTGGGTGTACATTTCTTCTGGCAATATAAAATATATGCAAGAAGGATAACAGACTATATAAGGACTTTCTGCAGTGACTTCGATACTAAATTAGGAAACAGGATTTTCACAATGAAAATGCATTCATAACCAGTTGTCCGCTCCAGTGTATCAGCCGATGCTTCTGGGCTGGGCACAATACTACATGTGTTGCTGAATTCAAGAATGTGATTCAAGTGGCATTTGATTTTTCAGCTCAAGAATGTGATTCTGAGGATTGTTGGGATATTGCTTTTGCCAAATGTGCCTATTTTGCATCTCCATATTACTTCATGCAATTTGTTGAAGAACGTCATGCACATTTTCAAAGTCCGATATTGGACAAACTAAGAGTAACACAATCAAATTCTTTCACATCCTAATCACAGTGGTATATAAAGCTTCTAAATAAAATGGGAACACAAAATTCTTGTTCAAGCCATCCCTTGTGAGGACATGATGTATATGCTGTTTAGATTTTCAAGAAAATAATACAATAAAAGCATCAGAATTACAGTTAGTAAAAAAGAACAACAATACTCCTTCCCAATTACCTGGGGTTGGCACTTAGTATGGATTTGGCTTTCCTGATGCCGATCTTATATGGAGGGGTGTATTCACACTACTGCATGTTTCTGAGTTTGACAATGTGGTGTGTTGTATGTAGATGAAGTTGTGTATTAAGATTTTTTTTAAACACCCAGCCCTTGAACTGAAGGAATTAACCAGACGCATGATCTGGCTGGGAATCGAACCCAGGGCCCTCTGTACTGAAGGCCACTACAATGATCATTCAGTCAAGGATCTGGACAACAGAATAAAAATACTACATAAATGAAATTTGCATATGATGATAACGGATTTAGAATGTTAAACTAGTAGTGAAATGAAAATCCACAACATGTTTCCAGTCATTCGACTGGGTCAGGAATGGAATGAATGAAACCCCCATCCAGCAGCGAGGATAGGAATTGTGCCAGCTGCCGAAGTCTGTCGCACTAAACTACTAGTATGTCTTGTTATATTATCTTTCCACGGCGGCAGCGGCGGTGGTGGTGGTGGTGGTGGGCAATTAAGTTTTAACTTTATCATCAAACTAATGTAAGTGATCATTGCCACCAGGATATTTCCTAACTGCGATGTATGATCAAGATGTTTGTACGGATAAATTTTTCCATCAGGAAATTTATAATGTAAAGGTATTAATAGGACTAGATACTGGTTCTGATCACAACATTGTCAAAATTAAACTTAAATTCACACCACTAAAAAAAGAGGACTAACAAAACTAATGAAGTAAAGAGGAATTATGACCCTCGCCAGTCAATTAAAAATGACAAATATAAGGAAGTCACACAAACAATAAAAGTGACAGATGACCTTGAAGAATTGCTCCCAGTTCTCAAAAAACAAGCTGAAAATTTAGCTCCACTGAACTCTCGTAAAGAAGTGCCTAATGGACGATGAAATAAGATGAAATTCATAAAGAGACATCAGGCATGCTTAAAGTTCCAAGCCCATAAATCTGGCTAACAAAATATCAGGAAGAAATTCTTGCAAAATATTAGAAAAATTAAGGAGAATTCCATAAGGACATAATGAACTCCACTGAAGTTCATTATCGTAACACCAATACTAGAGACTATTATAAAATTTTTGGAAGACAACTACAGAAATATGTTCCTCCTACATGAATGTTGAAGGATGAAAATGAAAAAATGGCACATAGCAGTAGTGAAAATGCTGAGATTATCATCAGTGCTGAGCCAAAACTACTGGACAAAAAAAAAGAAATGGAATTTTGGCGATACATATATATATATGGTTCATGCTTGTGGGTTACTGTAGTCACGTCCTAGTTCGTGAACCATGGGCAACGGCTGAGTGGCCTAGTAAGTGGTCCTGAGAGTCGGGATACCAGTTGCTATGGAATGGGAGTGGGTATCTCGGACATATTCTGAGTCATGGCCCTCCTTGTGCTCAGACGGCTAGGACTATACAATTCACCGGTGGTCCATAACCCATTAGAGGAGAGATCCTCACTTGGACTATGTGCAAGTAGGGTAGCATCCTGCTTCATGAATTTACCGAGCTCAGAACATTTTAAGCAAGCCTCGGACCTATGGGAGTAATGGAGTCCCACTCCCATTTGACAGGCGAGGGACTCCTTGGAAACAACTTGGCGAACAAAATGGAATTCGATGGGGAGCTATCAATATTAATGGGGCTTATGGAAGAAAAAAGGTAGAACTGGCTGAGTCAGCAAAGAAGATGCATCTGGATGTGCTAGGAGTAAGTGATATTCGGGTAAGGGGAGATAACGAGGAAGAGATAGGAGATTATAAAATGTACTTGACGGGTGTTAGAAAGGGAAGGGCAGAGTCTGGGGTAGGGATCTTTATCAGGAATACCATTGCACGGAACATAGTTCCTGTTAGGCACGTAAATGAGCGAATGATGTGGGTAGATTTGTCAGTTGGAGGAATTAGGACAAGAATTGTGCCCGTGTATTCACCATGTGAGGGTGCAGATGAGGATGAAATTGACAAGCTTTATGAAGCATTGAGTGACATCATGATCAGGGTCAACAGCAAGGATAGAATAGTGCTAATGGGCGATTTCAATGCGAGAGTTGGGAATAGAACTGAAGGATACGAAAGGGTGATTGGTAAATGTGGGGAAGATATGGAAGCTAATGGGAATGGGAAGCGTTTGCTGGACTTCTGTGCTAGTATGGGTTTAGCTGTTACGAATACATTCTTCAAGCATAAGGCTATTCACCGCTACACATGGGAGGCTAGGGGTACCAGATCCATAATAGACTATATCTTAACAGACTTTGAATTCAGGAAATCTGTTAGGAATGTACAAGATTTTTGCGGATTTTTCGATGATACAGACCACTATCTGATCTGTAGTGAACTAAGTATCTCTAGGCCTAGGGTAGAGAAAGTGAAATCTGTCTGCAAACGAATAAGGGTAGAAAATCTCCAGGATGAGGAAATTAGACAGAAGTACATGGATATGATTAGTGAGAAGTTTCGAACAGTAGACAGTAAGCAGGTTCAGGATATAGAAAGTGAATGGGTTGCATACAGGGATGCTGTAGTAGAAACAGCAAGGGAATGCCTAGGAACAACTGTGTGTAAAGATGGGAAAAGGCGAACATCTTGGTGGAATGATGAAGTGAGAGCAGCCTGTAAACGTAAAAAGAAGGCTTATCAGAAATGGCTCCAAACAAGGGCCGAAGCAGACATGGATTTGTACATAGATGAAAGAAACAGAGCGAAACAAATAGTTGTTGAATCCAAAAAGAAGTCATGGGAAGATTTTGGTAATAACCTGGAAAGGCTAGGTCAAGCAGCAGGGAAACCTTTCTGGACAGTAATAAAGAATCATAGGAAGGGAGGGGAAAAAGGAAATGAACAGTGTTTTGAGTAATTCAGGTGAACTCATAATAGATCCCAGGGAATCACTGGAGAGGAGGAGGGAATATTTTGAACATCTTCTCAATGTAAAAGGAAATCATCCTGGTAGTGTTGCAAACAGCCAAGCACATGGGGAGAAGGAAAATGATGTTGGTGAAATTATGCTTGAGGAAGTGGAAAGGATGGTAAATAAACTCCACTGTCATAAGGCAGCAGGAATAGATGAAATTAGACCTGAAATGGTGATGTATAGTGGGAAGGCAGGGATTAAATGGCTTCATAGGGTAGTAAAATTAGCGTGGAGTATTGGTAAGGTACCTTCAGATTGGACAAAAGCAGTAATTGCACCAATCTATAAGCAAGGAAAAAGGAAGGATTGCAACAACTATCAAGGTATCTCATCTTTAGTACACCAGGCAAAGTATTCACTGGCATCTTGGAAGGAAAGGTGCGATCAGTCGTTGAGAGGAAGTTGGATGAAAACCAGTGTGGTTTCAGACCACAGAGAAGCTGTCAGGATCAGATTTTCAGTATGTGCCAGGTAATTGAAAAATGCTACGAGAGGAATAGGCAGTTGTGTTTATGTTTCGTAGATCTAGAGAAAGTATATGACAGGGTACCGAGGGAAAAGATGTTCACTATACTGGGGGACTATGGAATTAAAGGTAGATTATTAAAATCAATCAAAGGCAGTGAGAATTGATGGTAGAATGAGTTCTTGGTTCAGGGTACTTACAGGGGTTAGACAAGGCTGTAATCTTTCACCTTTGCTGTTCGTAGTTTACATGGATCATCTCCTGAAGAGTATAAAATGGCAGGGAGATATTGAGTTAGGTGGAAATGTAGTAAGCAGTTTGGCCTATGCTGACGACTTGGTCTTAATGGCAGACTGTGCCGAAAGCTTGCAGTCTAATATCTTGGAACTTGAAAATAGGTGCAATGAGTATGGTATGAAAATTAGCCTCTTGAAGACTAAATTGATGGCAGTAGGTAAGAAATTCAACAGAATTGAATGTCAGATTGGTGATACAAAGCTAGAACAGGTTGATAAATTCAAGTTTTTAGGCTGTGTGTTCTCCCAGGATGGTAATATAGTAAGTGAGATTGAATCAAGGTGTAGTAAAGCTAATGCAGTGAGCTCGCAGTTGCGATAAACAGTATTCTGTAAGAAGGAAGTGAGCTCCCAGACGAAACTATCTTTACATCGATCTGTTTTCAGACCATCTTTGCTTTACGGGAGCGAAAGCTGGGTGGACTCAGGATATCTTATTCATAAGTTAGAAGTAACAGACATGAAAGTAGCAAGAATGATTGCTGGTACAAACAGGTGGGAACAACGGTAGGAGGGTACTCGGAATGAGGAAATAAAGGCTAATTTAGGAATGAACTCGATGGATGAAACCGTATGCATAAACAGTCTTCGGTGGTGGGGTCATGTGAGGTGAATGGAGGAGGATAGGTTACCTAGGAGAATAATGGACTTTGCTATGGAGGGCAAGAGAAGTAGAGGGAGACCAAGACGACGATGGTTAGACTCGGTTTCTAAAGATTTAAAGATAAGAGATATAGAACTAAACGAGGCCACAACACTAGTTGCAAATCGAGGATTGTGGCAACGTTTGGTAAATTCTCGGAGGCTTGCAGACTGAACGCTGAAAGGCATAACAGTCTATAATGATAATGTATGTATGTATGTATGTATGTATGTATGTATGTATGTATGTATGTATGTATGTATGTATGTATGTATGTATGTATTGTACCGGGAAATGATTAGGGATCTGGGCATGAGAATCTTTACGTCGGGGTGGACGGCTCTTATGGAGCAGGTACAGAGAGGCGTACGCAGAGCAAAATAATAGTTGGGCTTAAAGCTCAATTTATTCACTATCATGTGTTTATGGGCAATGTTTCCTACTGTATTATTTCTGCTCCTTTTCATGAAATATTTGTTTCGTTGGCAAATTATTTAAACATTAACGCAAGTTATTTTACAAAATTTTCGTAATGCAATGTTTGCCTGATTTAAAAACATGATATCCACAAAAGATTGCCTTTATCTTAGGGTTTTGAAAATAATTTGTTTTTACGTAAGTCACCATAAACTAACTGAAATGAATGTCTTTGACCAGAAGATCAAATTCAAAATTCCAAATACTGAAATGTTTCCCTACAGTCCTTTTAAATAATAAATTTCACTTGTTTCCTACAGTCGTTGTAAATAATAAATATCACTTTAAAATAAATACTCTTTCACTTTCAAAGTTTGTGAAGTTCTCCCTAAAAGTTTTTATACGTATGAAAAATTTTACACTTCGAAAATAACACAAACTAGAATTTAGTAAAAGTCTAGTTTCCAATGAGCGTTGTAATAATTGTTCGTAAAGCTGCTAAACGAAGTCACTGATTTTACTATTCCACTTGGCAAGAAGAAAGTTAGTTTTGTGGAATTTTATGCACTTGTTTTAAAAGTGGTTTAAAATACACTTCATACCTTTAATTCCATAGTCTCCCAGTATAGTGAACATCTTTTCCCTTGGTACCCTGTCATATGCTTTCTCTAGATCTACGAAACATAAACACAACTGCCTATTCCTCTCGTAGCATTTTTCAATTACCTGGCACATACTGAAAATACCTGTTTTTACTGAAACTCAGGACTGGAATGTAGACAGCTGCTGGTCAGCGAACAGCAAGTTGTCACCATAGGCAGCCGGTGTCGTGAAGTCACCACCATAGCACCACGCTCCATATCCCATGTTGATACCGCAGTTCCATTCCCTTGTTGACACGTCCCACGTTGACTCGTGATTCGGCTTGTATAGCGGCAGGCAGATATGATAATTACGAGAAATAGGCACTCGTCAGGATTTCGCGCGTCACTGTGTAATGTAGCGAACACGAGAAAGTTCAACTGACTGTGATTGCTAGGTAGTGTCCCATTCAAAATAAGTCATATTTGCACTTCATAAATGTATGCACGGTATTTTGTTATGTGCACTTGTTCACTGTTCTTAACACTAGCAGCAAAATTACGAAAGCTCATTTATCGGAATAACTGTTCAGAGGAAAAACACAGTTCTAATATAATCATTGGTATGACACACGAAGAAAAGGTATATTTACAACAGTAAAAGTGTTCTAAACACATGCATGTTTGTATGTTCAAATAGCTACAGTGTTTTGAAGAAGTCGTCTAATGCGGCACTGTCTTGTTCACCCGAGACGAATGCTTTAATGCTGTTTAGAGTTAATCACACTTGTATTAAATACCAATCTTTAAACACTTTGATTGCGTTACTTGCTTTAAAAGACTAAGTATTTATGTATTTCACTGGAAAATTGTGTTAATATGCACCCGCTTTTAAATTACAAATGTTCCAAGTTAAGATAAATCTGGTGTGAGTACAAGTTCTACACACTTGCTTTCGACTGAGTTGAAGTTTAAGTACATTATACCACAGTTTAAGTTACTGTCACACATTCTCAAAATAGTCCTAGTAGTTCGTGAAAACTAAGTTCGTATTTTAATTTTCAAAAAATTTGTAAGTCCAAAAGTAGCACTTTGAATACAAGTCTTTTGACGACAATTACGGCAGAGTTCTTACCGGCGAACCTCACTCGTGGTGGCTATGTTCGAACCTTGGCGTAGTCACTCGCGTACAACATCGTGTTGTTCCTTCAGCTGCGAGTTATGAACTGGCTTTTACTTGGCGAATCCCTGTCCTTTTATACCATTCCTTTCCATGCCATCACGCGCTGTACACGTGATCGGCGCATCATAGCAATGTCACTTCCTTGCGTGAAGCTCGTAACGTAGTTACTCGCTCTTACTCTAAAGTTCCAGCTGTGACTTTGTTTACTTCGCAGTACCTCACGCTGAAATAAATTATGTTCCAGACCGCTGGCCGTTCCTGGTACAGTATGTATGTATGTATGTATGTATGTATGTATATCAGGGTGTAGGGGCTCACTAAGGGAAGATTTTCAGATATTCTGGCACTAAGGAGGTGATGGGGGATGTCTGTATCTCAAAAACTTAAAAGTTTACAGGTGTAAAAATTGGTATTTGGAATGTCCTTTAAAAATAAAGAAACAATTATTTTTTTGTTTTCAGAAAATCCCCTTAAGGAGGGTGAAAAATGGGGAAAATGGGTTGAACACCTTTTTTGAGAAGACCTATATCTAAAAAATCTGAATATGTTACAGGCATGAAAATTGGTATTTGGAATCTACTTTGAAAATAAAAGAGACCCATATTTTTGTCTTTTTGGATAATCCGATAAATAGGGGGTGAACAGGAGTGGCAAACGGGGTGAATTTTTAAAAAGACTACACCTGCAAATTACCTCAGGCAGGTAACTTATTACAGATTTGAAAAATGGTATTTGGAATTTCCTGTAAGAGTAAAGAAAAGGAATTTTTTTTCAGGAAATCCACTGAAGGGGAACTGAACAAGGGGGTGAATTTTTAAAATTAGCATAGCAGTATATCTCTAAAACTTAACATGTTGCAGACGTGAAAATTGGTATTTGGAATCTCCTTTAAAAATAAGGAAACAAGTTTTTCTTTTATTTGTGGAAAACCCCTAACGGGGGGGTGGGGGGAGGGGACGGTTGAAGGAATTGATAAATTAGTTGAATTATTTGTATGAATATATATACCAAAAATTCTAAAGATGTTACAAACGTCAAAACTGGTATTTGGAATCTCCTTTCAAAATAAAGAAACACGCATTTTGGGGGAGGGGAATCAACTTGGTAGGGGGGTATCAAAACGGAGATGAATTCCTTACAGTTTGTGAACAGTATGAAGTTTGTAGGGATACCAGTGTAAAATGCGCCGCAAAATCTTGTGAACTGTTGAGCAGGGTAGCGACAATTCATGTGACACAGCTCGAGCACTGGTTACAGAATTGGGAGAATGTTCTGCATGGTCTGCTACAGCTACAGCAACTTCGGGAACAACATCCATGGAGATGGGCCGCCGTCCTCTCCCTTGTGTGGTTGAAGGAATTGAAAAATTAGTGTAATTATTTGTATGAATATATATACCAAAAATTCTAAAGATGTTAAAGACGTGAAAAATTGGTATTTGGAATCTCCTTTAAAAGTAAAGAAACACGCACTTTTGGGGAGAGGGAATCAGCTTAACGGGTAGGAATGGGGGGGGGGGGGTAAAAAAGGATTTGAATTACGTTTATGAAGATACTTATATCTCAAAAAATTAAGATGTTACAGATGTGAGAATTATTGTTTGGAATCTCCTTTAAAAATAAAGAAACGCTAATTTTTTTTCGGAAAATCTATGTAAGGGGTGTGGAGTTGAAAATAAGTAAATAAGGAGTTGAAATATGTTTATGAGGATACTTTATCCCTTAAAACTGAAGCTGTTACAGATGTGAAAGTTGGTATTTTGAATTTCCTTTAAAAATTAAAAAAACACACATTGGGGGGGGAGGGGGGAAGGGGGAATCAACTTGGTAGGGGTGGGGATGAAAACGGAGAGGAATTCCTTTTACAAGGATACATATATCTCAAAAACTGAAGATGTTACAGTCATGATGATATTCATATTTGGAAGCTCTTTTAAAGAAATGGCAACTGTTTATTTTTGGAAAATTCACTTTAGTGGGGCATGTGGGAAAGGAAGTGAAAAAAAATTAATTCTTTTTCTGGATAAAATTTTGTCTCAAAACTGAAGGTTACAGAAATGAAAATTGGTATTTGGAATCTCCTTTAAAAATAAAGAAACATGCATTTTTGCAGGGGGGGAGGGGAATCAACTTAACGGGCTGGGGTGCAAAAGGATTTTAATTCTTTTTATGAGGACACTTATATCTCAAAAACTGAAGAAGTTAGAGGCATGAACATTTGTTTTTGGAATCTTCTTTCAAAGTAAAGAAACACGTGTTCTTTTGTCTTCAGAAAATCCACTTAAGTGGGCTGAATGAACTGAAAAATCAGTAGAATTCCTTGTATGAGGATATTTATATCTCATAAAACTAAAGCTGTTAATGATGTGAAAATTGGTATTTGGAATCTCCTTTAAAAATAAAGAAACATGCACTTTTGGGGAGGGGGAATCAGCTTAACGGGTAAGAAGGGGGGGGGGGGTGAAAAAGGAGTTGCATTACGTTTATGAGGATACTTATATCTCAAAAAATGAAGATGTTACATATGTGAAAATTAGTACTTGGAATCTTCTTTAAAAATAAAGAAACACGCATACGTTTTTTGTTTTTCGGAAAATCGACGTAAGGGGTAAGGGTTTGAAAATAAGTAAATAAGCAGCTGAAATATGTTTATGAGGATACTTATATCTTAAAAACTGAAGATGCAGACGTGAAAATTGGTATTTGGAATCTCCTTTAAAAATAAAGAAACGTATTTTTGTTTTTGAAAAGTACACATAAATGGGGGTGGGGGAAGGACTGATGAAGCGGTTGAATTCTTTTTATGGGGATACTTAAATATATCTCAAAAACTGAAGATGTAACAGATGTGGGAATAGGTATTTGAAATCTTGTTTAAAAATAAAGAAACATGTATTTATTTTTTTGACTTGAGAGAAGACTGTTTCTCACATGTACAATTTTATGTTGCATTGTCGTCTTAGCCCCAAAAGGTAATACTTCAAACATGGTTTACAAAGAATTTCTGGGGTAAATGAAACTCAATTTTTGGATGAGTTGTTATACTTAAGGAATTTTCAGATGTCATAGTACAATGCCGAGGAATGATTACTTTGATCAAATTACAAAATACACGCGAGCGAAGCCGCGGGTAATTGCTAGTACTCCAATAAAAACCAAATTTAATAACACAGACTCTCCAACATTTCAAGAATTAGAAAAAGCTACCGTGCCTGGTCCAGTCCCAGTTGGGGACTGGTTCTGAATTGAGTAGGAGCCAGTCAGTACTCTTTACGGAACAGACTGGGATGGGGGCCCTCAACCCCGACACTGTACGTCCCAATGGCTGATAGGAGAAGTTCCTGTAGATATGCAGGGCAGGTGTGAATGAGGTTATACCAAATAAGCACCCGCAGATCAACTGAAGAAACCCACTGCCTTGTGGATAGGATTTTGATCCAAAGGCTATGGGAGTAAACCCAGAAAGAAAATCGAGCAAGGACAGAGAATTTAAGGGAGCAGCCCTCTCACTGTTCTAGCTCCATCACAGGGTTAATTACACGTATGGAGTGAATTTCGAAACAATTTAGAGAAAATCAGATTTGAAGCCAGACGGATCACAAGATGACGAATTGGCAAGAAACGGAATATAAGAATGGGAACCTGGAATATTACCTCTCTGATAGGCAAGGACGTGGAAGTGGTAGAGGAGATGAAGATGTACAAACTCAAAAATTCTTAGGATCAGTGAAGTGAAGAAAAAGGGAACAGGGGAGATGGAACTGGACCAGGGATATGTTCTGAGATATTCAGAAGTAGATAAGAGAAGTAGATCCAAAGGAGGAGTCTTAATATCACAAGTGAACAATTAAGTAATAAAGTGGTGGATTGGAAGGTAGTAAGCCCAAGGTTAATGAGATTAGATTTGGATCTGGAAAACAATCAAAAAGTTGCTTTCATACAAATATATGCTCCTAATGAAGACAGTGATGAGATAGAAAAGGAGATATTTTACTCTGCCCTCCAGAGGACATTCGACAAAGCTAGAGATACCATGGAATTGGTGATAATGGGGAACTGGAATGCTAGAGTTGGAAATAAGATAGTTCTGGTCGTGGAAGCTTGGGAAGGTATGGGGCAGAGAAAAGTCTGAACAGCAATGGGAAGAGAATGCTTCAGTTCTGCACAGATAATGAAATGCGAATAGGGAATTCTTTCTTCCCACATAAACAGATCCACCAAATTACCTTCGAGTCAATAAGCAGAAATGTACGAAGTACAATAGACTACTATGTGTACACAAAGAATACCCACCACGATGTAATGAATGTGAGGGTATTTTGCAGTGCGGAACTTAACAATGAACACTGTTTATTGGTAATGGAAACCCAGTTCAGAAATATACCAGAATCAACAAAAATGAATTATGTCAAAGTGAAAGTATCTGCCTTAGAGGATCTGCCAAGTAATGGGAGTATGAGAATAAGTTGAGTGAAAAACTCATACAGAAGGAGCAAAATCACAGAAGTATGTGGAACGTTGAAGACAAATCGAAAAAGAGACAACTACAGAGGTGTGCAGGATCAGCAGAGCCAAAGGAAATAGGAGACAGACAAGATGGTGGAGCGAAACAGTAAAGGAAGCTGCTGCAGCCAAGAAGAAAACATGGAAAAGATATATGAAATTCAAAAGTGAGGAAGAAAAAGAAACATATATACAACAAAGAAATGCAGCATGGAAAGCAGTCAAGGAAGCTAAAAAGGAATCCTGCGAACAGTTTGGAAGGGAAATAGAAGAAAGTTATAAGGAAAATCAAAGAAAGTTCTGGCATGTGGTGAAAAACTTGAAGGGAAAAGGAAAGAAAATCAGAAACATTAAGGACAAAAATAACACGCTGAAAACTAACATAAAGGACATCCTGGAAATGTGGAGTGAATATTACTCAGGAACCTTCAAGGAAAGCAATAGAATGGTGGGCACAACACCAATGGAAGAGGATAATAGTGGAGTGAGGGAAAAGGAAGAAGGTATTAGTTTGAAGGAAGTGCATGAGGCAATTAAGGCAATCAAAACTTGTAAAGCAGCAGGCTGGGATAATATTCACCCAGAGTTTGTGAAATTCAGAGGAAGAGAACTAGAGAAATGGATCTGGGATTTCTTCAAGTTAGTTTGGGACTCTGAGCAAATTCTAGAAGACTGGAAGCAAAACATCATAATTCCCATTCACAAGAAGGAAAGCTCAACTGACTGTCATAACTACAGAGCGATATGCCTAGCATCAGTTCTCCAGAAGTTATATTCAACTATAATAGAGAGGAGACTTAGAGAATACGTGGAGGAAGAAATGAAAGAACAACAGGCTGGATTTAGACCCCATCAGCAAACACAAGATTGGATCTTCTGTTTGAGAAATGCAGCAGAAAATATCCTAAATTGGGAAGGAGAACTATTTGCAGCATTTACCGATTTGAAGTCTGCATTTGACAGAGTACCGAGAGAAGAACTATGGATGCCTTTACAGAAGACACATATTACTCCCAAACTGACTAGGATGATTAACCCTTTCGCACTCAGCACACCGATCTAACGGCGCAAGAACGGCAAGAAAGCTCACGGCGCCGATACATCGGCTCTGTCCTATTTAGGGATTTTGGTCATTTCCGTCGCTGTTAAATGGTAACAGTTGATCGTGACAGTAACTTAAAGCGTTGAATTTGCATTTTACTCTATAGATATATCCACCAGCCTTACAAAACATTTTTATTTTCGACAAATGAAATCTGTTAACTGTGAATGTTTACGTTGTGGTTATTCAAAGTTGTTATTGCGTGGATCTGTTTTGGTTGCCTCATGAATACTACAATTTGAACTTGCTATCAGTTTAGTTTACAGTTTATTTTCTGTCTTTGGTATATCGTATATTCACTGTACTTCGTGAACTATAATTTTACTCCTCATTACTCTGTTGTTGCACGTGCTTGCGTCATCTTTTTATTGTAATGGTTAGGCCATATTCAAGGCTAAATGAGGCTGATATCCTTTAATTTTCAGATGATTTAGATAGTAATAATGACCTTCTTTTGCCGAAAGTGATTACCGTTATGTGGAAGGTGACATGGTCACAGCTGCTCACCGTGCATCGGACCGCGAGGACTTGACATCAATGACAGTTATGTGTACAGTGAATAACTTTGTGCCATGCTTCATGAGTGCATTGCAGCACACACATCATCTTGATATCAAATTATTCAGAATTAAATGTTCTTTCTTTCAGGTCTAAGAGTATAGAACAAAGACGCAATAATGTCTGATCTATCTGTCATTGAAAATCATAATTTATTTTTTAATTTATTTTCTAAGTTTAATTTTTTTTTGGCTTTACCAATAATAATACGTCCAAAATATATTCATTTCTGAAATGCTCATAGTTTCCTGCATTAGTGTGATTTATTTTATTTTAATACTAGCTGATGTACCCGTGCTTCGCTACGGGATTCTCAGAAAGACTGACTTGGTGGTTTTCCTAACTGAATTCAACATAGGTCATTACAAAAACGTCAGTAGGAATGTAGCGATTGAAAGCAATGTTATCATATAAAATACTCGATCAAATGAAAAACCGCACACTTTCTCACTTTCAACGAACAGTACTACAGTGCCGATCTAACAGTCCAAAGTTCCAGAGCTGGAACAACCAGGTCGCAGACTGCCATGAACACTCCTCTGTCATTAATCCGTTAAATATGCACGCTGCTTATTCTAACCAGTGCCTCAGAGTAGGGATTGAATAGCTCGAATGCTATGATGGTTTTTTTTTTTTTTTTTTTTTTTTTTTGCTTTACGTCGCACCGAAACAGATATGTCACATGGCGACGATGGGTTAGGAAAGGCTTAGGAAGTGGAAGGAAGCGGTCGTGGCCTTGATTAAGGTACAATCCCGGCATTTGCCTGGTGTGAAAATGGGAAACCACGGAAACCATTTTCAGGGCTGCCGACAGTGGGGCCCGAACCCACTATCTCCCGATTACTGGATACTGGTGAATGCTATATTTGAACCAGTGTGTTACGTACCTGCAGTATCAGAAAATGTATGAACCAGAGGAACGGCATGCTAAAGAAGAAAGTTTCCCAACTTCCCAGCTATTTCCCGCCAATGTTCAGTCAGGCTGTTATACTGGTACGCAGTAGTAATCCCATCTATCGGAGTTGAGCGGCACCATAAGAAACGAAGAACATCACAACAAACAATGGTTAATGTAAAGTAATTGTTGATCAGTGTTAAGCGCTTTGGATATTGTAGGCCTTCTGAAATACCACTCTCATCATAGTCGGTACAGTAAAATTGAATGAAACATAAATGATCGGATATTGTACTGTCTATAACTTTTGTTATGTAGTACCATACTTTTCTATAGCACCAATAACATAGGTACCAGTATTTAAAATTAAACTTTAGGCACCTTCCCCTAAACTACCATTTCATCTCGGGGAAGATAAAATTATTTACAGCCTAGACTGTAGTTTCTTATCCCCGACTCTATATAGCGGTTTTCATTAAATTCTGTTAACCCATTTTCTCGTGGCTCGGCGTTGATATGGACTTAGCAACAAAAATACAAATTCATTACTATATGTGTTATCAGAGCCGGTATGGTAAAAATGTATAAGATATAAATGACTGGAAATTGAATTCTACATAACTTAAGTTATATAGTATTTATCGATAGGACCGCTAATAATATAAATATTCGATAATTAAATTTAAGGCCTTCCCCTAAACTACCATTTCACTCAGCGTGAATAAAATTATTTATAGCCTAGATTGTAGCGGCTCATCCCCCGACTTTACATACCGATTTTGATTAAATTATCTTCAGCCATTTTCTCGTGATGCGTGTACGTACATACATACATACATGCATACATACATACTGTACCGGTTACGACCTGTACAAAAGTATTTTTTGAGCATAAGTTACGTTTATTTACCACGCGTAATGTTCCGAGCGTGCCTGGTTTGTTTACCAGCAGCGAGGACCAGCTAGCGAGTCTATGACGACTGTGAGCTGTGACGTAGCCACAGGGGCTAGCTAGACCGCCCGCTCGTCTCAACACGTGTTACCAGCCTTGACTGGTATTTTCTGGATTCCACGTCACTTGTTCTAGAGAGTTCGATGGAGAAAATTTTGAAATTTCTATTATAATGATGCTAGCGAATCGAGCGATATGTCATCTTGTTTGGGGTCACCTAAACGTCCCAATGCTCGAGTTTCAAGCAAATCCATCGAGGGATTCGGGAGATATTCAATCAAACCGTATTATGACGTAGACATCCCGGATTGAATAAAAGGAGGACATACTGTAGCCTATTCAGACAGTCTCAGCTGAGTAGTCAGCGGGGACACTCTTGCGGCTACTATCATCGTGGAACTCTGTCATTATACAAGTGTGGGAAGACGATTCTTCCAAGTACTATAAAGTGGACTCATAAGACTTCGAGGGTTGTAGAAAATTTTCTAAGTCTTCGTAATTGAACTTAGAATATTTACAAGTGTTAATTAAATGGACTTGTATTATTTACGTGCCTTCGAGACTGAAACTTTTCTAAGTGTTTGGACTTGTATTATTTACGTGTCTTCGAAGCTGGAATTTTTCTAAGTGTTTGTGAAATGGACTTGTATTATTTACATGGGTTCGAGACCAGAATTCTTCTAAGTGTTCATTGAATGGACTTGTATTATTTACGTGCCTTCGAGACTGAAACTTTTCTAAGTGTTCACTAAATGGACTTGTATTATTTACGCGTCTTCGAAGCTGGAATTTTTCTAAGTGTTCACTGAATGAACTTGTATTATTTTCATGTGTTCGAGACCAGAACTTTTCTACGTGATCATTGAATGGACTTGTATTATTTACGAGTATTCGAGATTGGAATTTTTCTAAGTGTTCGTGAAATGGACTTGTATTATTTACGTGGAATATTTGCGACTGTTGAGGAACTCATCCTTCTAATAGACAGTGATTGATTAACATTGCTAGTGATGAACTTTAACTTTCCAACGGCTTTAAACGAAGTTAGGATTTCACTTATATTTACTCAAAGACTTGTACATTCGCCAGTGTTGGTTTAAAAGACTTATAAATTTCGTCAGTGAATTTATTGATGTGGAAGGACTTGTGTTTTCGTCAGTGGTCACTCAAAGACTTTATGAATTTCACCAGTGATTAACTTTAAATATATTCAAACTTCCAAGTGAATGGACTTGTGTTTTCATTCGAGTTTAGGCAAAGACTTGCACCTTCGCCAGTAATGAACTTTGAGTTTAACTATAATTTCACAAGAAGGGACTTGTATTTTTCGTTGCCAAAAGTTATTCAGGGACGAGGATTTTCCTAGTGATGAACTCTAAATTATTAATACCACTCATATCGTTTTAGGAGTGTTGGAAGTCTTAATGTACAATTATCAAGAACTCTGCTTATAAGTTGATCATCCAAGGTTTTCATGGACTCAGTGCTACTAGTGACCTTGGGAACATCAATCCTCTCAGTCTCATTGGGCTGAGGTTGTACATGACTATCTACAACATCGCCTGGATCACCGGGGTTCAACCCGGGCCTCAGAGTTCCAGACATCTCTACTTGCCGTCAATCCAGACAGTCCAGCTGCCTCTGTCTGGAGTATCTGGAGTCCCTGGAATCCCTGGAGTCTTCTGGAACGTGCTTCAACCAGCTTGGCTTGGTGAGCTGGAGAACCAGAGCCATGCTATTGGAATACGAGGAAGACAATCCATTTCTACTTAGAGGTGATGTGCAAATTCATGACTTATTTGAATAAACTCTTGTGCAATCAGAGTTAAAGTTTTTCTGTAGATAGGACCCTACCTCCTGTACCGAGCCCTAGCTACAATTAATCCAGTTTTTCGCCCTGAGAACTATAGTCATGCTATTTTAAAATTTAATCTGAGAGTCGGGCTCTTTTACTGGTACAATACATACATACATACATACATACATACATACATACATACATACATACATACATACAGACAGACAGACAGACAGTCAGACAGAAATTACGGAAAAGTAAAAAGTACATTTTCTTGTTACTATGGACATGACCGATACAGAAATACCATTCTTTTCAAATTCTGAGCAATGTACAGACAAAACTCTTATTTTATATATATAGATTGTCACTAAGACCACTAATAACACAAATATTCGAGAATTACATTTTGGGCCTTCCCCTAAACTACCATTTCACTCAGCGTGAATAAAGTTATTTATGGCCTAGATTGTAGTGACTTATTCCCCAATTTTGCATACCGATTTTATTTACGATGGGACAACTAATAACAAATATTTGAGAATTAAATTTTAGGTCTTCCCCTAAACTACCATTTCTCTCAGTGTGAATAAGATTATTTATGGCGTAGATTGTATCGACTTATTCGTAGACTTTGTATACCTATTTTAATTAAGATAGGACCACTAATAACATAAATATTTGCGAATAACATTTTAGGCCTTCCCCTAAACTACCATTTCTTTCAGAGTGAATATAGATTATTTATAGTTTATATTGTAGCGACTTATTTTTGAACTTTACATACCAGTTTTCATTAAGATAGGACCACTAATAACAAATATTTGAGAATTAAATCTTAGGCCTTCCCCTAAACTACCAATCTTATCTATACCATTTCTATCAGCGTGAAAAAGATTATTTAAGGCCTAGATTGTAGCGACTTATTCCCGGACTTTACATACCGATTTTCATTAAATTCTCTTCAGCCGTTTTCTCGTGATGCGTGTACATACATACATACATACATACATACATACATACATACATACATACATACATACATACAGAAATTACGGAAAAGTAAAAAATGCATTTTCTTGTTACTGTGGACATGACCGATAAAGAAATATGATTCGTTTCAAATTCTGAGCAATGTACAGACAAAACTCTTATTTTATATATATAGATGTGTTAAACTGTTTACGTGTTGATTTTTTGTAATTTGGTTGGAAAATCACAGAAATTAGTTTGAGCTTCTTCGAGCACCCCCCTGCATATAGGCTGAGTTCGAAATGGTTAAAAGTATATACAAGAGGAAATCAATCACTACTGATCTGCACTTAGGGCAGTTGCTCAGATGACAGATTCCCTATCTGTTGTTTTCCTAGCTTTTCCTTGAATAACTGCGAAGGAAGTGGAATTTTATTGAACACCTCCCTTGGTAAGTCATTCCAATCCCTATCTCCCCTTCCTATAAATGAACATTTGCCCCTATTTTTCCTCTTGAATTAGAACTTTATCTTCATACTGTTGTCTTTCCTACTTTTAAAGACACCACTAAAACTTATTCATCTACTAATGCCATTCTATGCCATCTCTCCAATGACAGCTCGGAACATATTACTTATGATACAAATGTTGATTCCCATAAGGAACCTGAAATATTTGTCGCGAATGAGTAAATTAATAATACCAATATATTTGGTCCATTACTGGACATTATGAATTTTCCAGCTAATTCATTTCTGGTTGCCAGAATTTCGCCCCAGTGTGCTACATTAGGCTCATGGCCACTAGCCATGCATCTTGGTAGGTGTGCTATTTACCAACTGATGAGTCCAATGTAGCACACTGGGGCAAAACGCTGACAACCAGGAATGAATTAGCTGGAAAATTTATAATGTCCAATAACGGACCAAATATATTGGTATTACATACCACTTAGTTGAGCAGCTCGTCTTCTTACTCCCAAGTCTTCCCAGCCCAAACTTTGCAACATTTTTGTAACATTACACTTTTGTAGGAAATCACCCAGAACAAATCGACCTGCTTTTCTTTGCCTTTTTTCCAGTTCTTGAATCAAATAATCCTGGTGAGAGTCCTATACACTGGAACCATACTCTATTTGGGGTCTTAACAGAGACTTGTATGCCCTCTCCTTTACATCCTTACTACAACCCCTAAACACCCTCATTACCATGTGAAGAAATCTGTACCCTTTATTTACAGTCCCATTTATGTGATTACCCCAATGAAGATCTTTCATTATAATAACACCTACATACTTACAGTGATCCCCATAAGGAACTTTCACCCCATCAATGCACTAATTGAAACTGAGAGGTCTTGTCCTAATTGTGAAACTTATAACCTGACCTTTAACCCCATTTATCACCATACCATTCTCTACTGTCCATCTCACAACATTATCGAGGTCATTTTGCAGTTGCTCACAATCTTGTAACTTATTTATTACTCTATACAGAATAACATCATCTGCAAGAAGCCTTATCTCTGATTCCACTTTTTTACTCATATCATTTTTTAAGATTGGCAGTGTCCAATAATACTGCCTTGAGGAATTCCCCTCTTAATTATTACAGGGTTAGATAAGAGTTTCGCCTACTCTAATTCTATGGGATATATTTTCTAGAAATATAGCAACCCATTCAGTCACTCTTTCGTCTAGTCCAATTGCACTCATTTTTGCCAGTAGTCTCCCATGATCCACCCTATCAAATGCATCAGACAGGGTTAGTGTGAGAGGGTGAGGCAAAGATTTTGTAGAAAAGTTATTCAAGGAAGAGTGTGAAGTAGTGGCAACTAGAACATTACAAGCTATGGTGTTGCTACAGTACTGTCACTGGCTCAAGAATAGCTGTCCAGACTATACTGCATACAAGGAAAATAATTCAGCTACAAAAAATTACAGTAAGAACAAATGATTCAATGGTTTGTGTCTTCTGTAAGTACATACCTTGCACACCGCTGAGTAAACATGCTATTCCAGCCTTATAACGTTTTAATGCATCATCATAATCTCCACAGGCTTCGTGTCTAAGAGCTTGTTCAACATGGTAATCAGCCTTTGATATATAATTCACTTCTTGCACATGCACATCAGGAACTAAAGTAGGTAGTGGCTGAGAATATGAAACACTACTCTTACTACCCTCTATTACATGTTCATAGGGCAAACAACTAGGGTTTGAAAACTGGCTACTTTGAACATGCTGATACAACTCATCTGACAACTCAACATTGAGATTTTTATCATTTCCTTTTCTAGCTGCAACAGAGCTGCTTGAAATATGGCCTTCCACTTGTGCAGGTCCTGTTGCCGAACCACAACTTTCATCACCATATTTGATTGCATCATTGGTTCCTGACACAACCAATGAAGGCAATTGTTGAAGCCACCTAAAACTTGATGGTTGCCGCTCGCCTGCATTGGTGACTGGAGATGGATGTAGTGGATCAAAGATCTCCATATCAGTAGCCTAAAAATAAAGAAATAGACAACAATGTAAAGCACAGAGAGCAGATGCCCACACCACTTCTTAAGAAGAAAGTCTTAATGAACATTCTTCACCAAAACCAAATTATTTCTATTTAGAAAGACCCCAAGTACTTATTTTGGGAATGAAAATGTAAATTTACCTTCCATATTCCACTAAGCTCCACACCATACAAACAGATCTCATATCATTGTTGTACCATAGAGGCCACTGCGTGGGCTAATTGTAGCCACCGGCAGTGCCAATGCACTATGAGAGACCTTGTCCCATTACCAAAAATTGATGCCTGCTTGGCTATCAGATGATATAGATGTTGATTCCCATAGGGAATCTGAAATATCTGTTCCGAATGAGTAAATTTATAAAACCAATATAAATGGTCCGTTACTGGGCATTATAAATTTTCCAGCTGGCTAGTGCATACCGTGAAGGCCACTGTGTAGACTATTTGGAGCCACCGGCAGTGCCAATGCACTATGAGAGACCTTGTCCCATTACCAAAAATTGATGCCTGCTTGGCTATCAGATGATATAGATGTTGATTCCCATAGGGAATCTGAAATATTTGTCCCGAATGAGTAAATTTATAATACCAATATAAATGATCCACTATTGGACATTATAAATTTTCCAGCTAAGTCGTTCCTGGTTACCAGCGTTTCCCCCTCGTGTGCTAGGTTGGGCTCATCAGTTGGTACCTAGCACACCTACCAAAACGCTGGCTAGTGCATACCGTGCATACTTTATGTTAGTATTATAAATTTACTCATTCGGGACAAATATTTCAGATTCCCTATGGGTATTAACATCTATATCACTAGGTCTTACATTCGTATTATGTGTCCATACCATTTCAGTTTGCTTGTTTCTATCCTGTCCTGTAGTTCTGAAATTCAGTCCTTAACATTTCTATCTTTCCTTGTCTTCCCTTTGATACCTTAAGGAAGTTCATCTCATCTGCCTGAACTCTAATCTTGCTTTGTTGCTGCCCATGTACCTGCTGCATTTATAAACATTGTTACATAAAGGGTCAAATAAAGAACTTCTTTCCATTTCCATAGAACTTTTTGATTCCACAGCATATCCCCCACACTCTGGTAAAAGTAATTTCCTTTTTGTACTCTTTTTCCAATCTTCTCAGTTATCTTCTCTTCTACTGTGAATATACTTCCCAAGTATTTGAAACGTTTCACAATTTAATTTAATTTCCTTTCCGTTCCTTGTCATCCCTACTGATTTACTCTTCTCTACGTTTAATCTAATTCCAAACTCTTCTATCACCTGAGTTCAGGCATTACATCTTCTTGTACTTCCATTTCATTTACTTTCCCATATTAATAACTACAAGTCACAGGGTCTTTACTGTGTTTCTTACCATCTTCTGTTTTACACTCTTGTAAATTTCATCCGTGACTCTGATGAAGAGTATGGTGGATAGTACGCTTCCCTGCCAAAGTCCTGTTTCTACAGCAGATCACTTTCTTCTCCCTATCTTGATCTTTACACTGCTAGCCCTTCTGCTGTGTGTACTTGTTTTTTCCTCAGTGTGCCTTGGTACACTGTCATACGCCTTCTCAATGTCTATAAATGTCATCACAAAATCTTTCCCAAATTGCCACCCTTTTTTCTATCATGTGGCTTAGTGTGAAGATCAGGTCAAATGTTGATCTGTCTTTCCTAAAGCCAAATTATTGTTCTTCCATTTTCCTTCCTAAATCCATCTTCAATTTTCCTTCCAATATACTGACTCAACGTGAAGTAAGAGTAATTCCTCTGTAGTTGTTACATTTCCTCTCATCACCTTCCCTCAATTATGTGATTATTAGACCCTTACCCCAATCTTCTGGGACTTGATTTTTCTCCTGTATCCCTATAAATAGTCTATACAACCAGAGTACTCCTACTGGGCATGCTGCCTTTATCATCTTGATCTACTCCAGATGCTTTGTCACAATTCATCCTCCATACAGCTTCTTCTATTTCTAGCATGCGTAGCACTTCAAAATCTGCTATTTCACAAACATACAAAGGTCCAACAAACATGATAATTTGATGTTACAGAGAAAATGCATTACTGATCAAGCATGTTGGAAGTGACTTGCTCAATTTTGGAGGTGGAGTTCAAGTAAAAATAGTGTGTATTTTTATTCCCTGTTTAATAATGTGCTTTTAACAGGTATGTTATAGTGTACTATTTATATAGAATATGTGTGTTCAACAGACTGTAAAGATTTTAAGTTACATTACATTTAACTTAGAAGATGGCACAAGAGCTGATAAAGTGAACAGATATTGAAAGAAAATTCGCTGCATCACTCACTGTAAAATATGAGCAAAACAATACCTGATTCAGTGTATGAACATTCCTTAGTGATTCCTTGCTAAGATGTGATCAGAATTATTCATTCTTTTAACAACACGACTGAATATACACTGACTGACAGAGCAAATGCAACACCAAGAAGGAGTGGTCAAAACTTTATGCCAATTGCAGGGTAGACTGACGTCACGGAGGTATGCTCATGATGTGAAATGCGCCGCTGTGCTGCGCACGTAGCGAATGATAAATGGGACACGGCGTTGGCGAATGGCCCACTTCGTACCGTGATTTCTCAGCCGACAGTCATTGTAGAACGTGTTGTCGTGTGCCACAGGACACGTGTATAGCTAAGAATGCCAGGCCGCCGTCAACGGAGGCATTTCCAGCAGACAGACGCCTTTACGAGGGGTATGGTGATCGGGCTGAGAAGGGCAGGTTGGTCGCTTCGTCAAATCGCAGCCGATACCCATAGGGATGTGTCCACGGTGCAGCGCCTGTGGCGAAGATGGTTGGCGCAGGGACATGTGGCATGTGCGAGGGGTCCAGGCGCAGCCCGAGTGACGTCAGCACGCGAGGATCGGCGCATCCGCCGCCAAGCGGTGGCAGCCCCGAACGCCACGTCAACCGCCATTCTTCAGCATGTGCAAGACACCCTGGCTGTTCCAATATCGACCAGAACAATTTCCCGTCGATTGGTTGAAGGAGGCCTGCACTCCCGGCGTCTGCTCAGAAGACTACCATTGACTCCACAGCATAGACGTGCACGCCTGGCATGGTGCCGGGCTAGAGCGACTTGGATGAGGGAATGGCGGAACGTCGTGTTCTCTGATGAGTCACGCTTCTGTTCTGTCAGTGATAGTCACCGCAGACGAGTGTGGCGTCGGCGTGGACAAAGGTCAAATCCGGCAGTAACTGTGGAGCGCCCTACCGTTAGACAACGCGGCATCATGGTTTGGGGCGCTATTGCGTATGATTC
This sequence comes from Anabrus simplex, assembly GCF_040414725.1. Classification (NCBI taxonomy): domain Eukaryota; kingdom Metazoa; phylum Arthropoda; class Insecta; order Orthoptera; family Tettigoniidae; genus Anabrus; species Anabrus simplex. The sequence continues at coordinate 139,061,531 of NC_090266.1, read as the reverse complement.
CACGTCACCTCTAGTGCGTATTCAAGGCACGTTAAATGCCCACTGCTACGTGCAGCATGTGCTGCGGCCGGTGGCACTCCCGTACCTTCAGGGGCTGCCCAATGCTCTGTTTCAGCAGGATAATGCCCGCCCACACACTGCTCGCATCTCCCAACAGGCTCTACGAGGTGTACAGATGCTTCCGTGGCCAGCGTACTCTCCGGATCTCTCACCAATCGAACACGTGTGGGATCTCATTGGACACCGTTTGCAAACTCTGCCCCAGCCTCGTACGGACGACCAACTGTGGCAAATGGTTGACAGAGAATGGAGAACCATCCCTCAGGACACCATCCACACTCTTACTGACTCTGTACCTCGACGTGTTTCTGCGTGCATCGCCGCTCGCGGTGGTCCTACATCCTACTGAGTCGATGCCGTACGCATTGTGTAACCTGCATATCGGTTTGAAATAAACATCAATTATTCGTCCGTGCTGTCTCTGTTTTTTCCCCAACTTTCATCTCTTTCGAACCACTCCTTCTTGGTGTTGCATTTGCTCTGTCAGTCAGTGTATATAAAAAGGGGATACTGTACATCAACAAACAAAACAACAAATTCTTGCAATAATTCCAAAACTAGACAAACACCCAAGAAGAATATACACTCAACTCTCGATTAACCGGGATAATGTAGGGTTAAGGCTTCCCGGATAATTAAAATCGCAGTTAACCCACAAAAAGTTAAAAACAGAACAGTTAAAATGATACTTCTGTATTGTTTTTTAGTAACTTACCCAGTATGTTGCAGTAAAAGTAACACTTAGCACAATTTTTTTTTTTTTTTTTTTTTTTTTTTGCTAGTTGCTTTATGTTGCACATACAGAGATAGGTCTTATGGTGACAATGGGATAGGAAAGGGCAAGGAGTGGGCAGGAAATGGCCGTGGCCTTAATTATGGTACAGCCCCAGCATTTGCCTGGTGTGCAAATGGGAAACCATGGAAAAAGATCTTCAGGGCTGCCCGGATGCAAGCTCACAGCTGCGCGCCCCTAACTGTATGGCCAACTCGCCCATTCTTCGCACAATTAATAAATGGAAAAATAAACAGCACTTTTCGTTGAAACTAATAAGGCAAAGAAAAATATTCAGACAACCTAACTTTACTGTTTCAGAAAATAATCAGTCATGGTTTTCTGCTTTTGTGTTATGAATTTTTACTGTAGTGTTTTTGATATCGCGGTTGATCCAATTACGGTAAATCGAGAGTTGAGCGTACTCAGCATTTCATGGGACTGAGAAGGAAATTTATACTACTGAGCAAGTTGGCCGTACAGTTAGGGGCATGCTGCTGCGAGTTTGCATTCAGGTGACAGTGGGTATGAACCCCACTCTAGGCAACCATGAAGATGATTTTCCGTATTATCCCATTTTCACACCAGGCAAATGCTGGAGCAGTACCTTAATTATGGTCACAGCCGCTTCCTTCCCATTCCTAGCACTTTCCTGTCCCATCGTCGCCATAAGACCTATCTGTGTAGGTGCAATATAAAGCCTATTGTACAATATATATAAAATAAGAGTTTTGTCTGTACATTGCTCAGAATTTGAAAAAAATGGTATTTCTGTATCGTTCATGTACACAGTAACAAGGAAACACACTTTTTTCTTTTCCGTAATGTCCGTCCGTCCATCCGTCCGTCCGTCTGTCTGTCTGTACACACATCACTTGAAAACGGCTGAAGAGAATTTAATGAAAATCGGTATGTAAAGTCGGGGGATGAGCCACTACAATCTACGCTATAAATCAGTTTATTCACACTGAGTGAAATGGTAGTTTAGGGTAAGGCCTAAAATTCAATTCTCAAATATTTATATTTTAAGTGGTCCTGTCGATAAATACTACATAACTTACGTTACATAGAATTAAATTTCCGAACATTTATGTCTTATACAATTTTACCGTACCGGCTATGATAACACTGATATTCATGAATTTCAATTTTTGTTGCTAAATCCACATCAACGCCGAGCCATGAGAAAATGGGTGAACAGAATTTAGTGAAAATAGGTATGTAAAGTCTGAAAATAAGGAACTACAGTCTACGATATAAATAATTTTGTAAGACGCCCTAATATCACAGAGTCGAAAGAAAAATAATGTGAAGGCCTGCAATATAGAAAGCTCATAGACTTTATCAACAACATTACACTGACCATTGTTTGTTGTGATGTGCTTTTTGTCTTCTGTTTCCACTCATCCCCGATAGATAGGATTACTGCAGTGTAGAGAGTTTTTTTTTAAGTTTGCTTTATGTCTCACCGACACAGGTAGGTCTTATGGCGACGATGGGATAGGAAAGGAATACGGGTGTGAAGGAAGCGGCCTAGGCTTTAATTAAGGTACAGTCTGGTGTGACTGGTGTGAAAATGGGAAACCACGGAATACCATCTTCAGGGATGCCGGCAGTGGGGTTCGAATCCACTATCTCCCGGATGCAAGCTCACAGCTGCGCGCCTCTAACCACATGGCCAACTCGCCTGGTCGTACCGAGTGTAGCAGCCTGCCTATATATTGGCGGGAAGTAGCTGGGGAGTTAGAAGACTTTCTTCTTTAACATGCCATTCCTCTGGTTCATACATTTTCTGATATTACTGGTACATAACACACTGGTTCATCATAGCATTCGAGCTATTCAATCCCTACTCTGAGGCACTGATTGGAATGAGCAATGTGCATATTTAACGGAATAATGACAGAGGAGTGTTCACGGCAGTCTGCGACCCGGTTATTCCGGCTCTGGAACTTTGGACTGTTAGATCGGCACCGTAGTACTGTTAGCTGAAAGTGAGAAAGTGTGCGGTTTTTCATTTGATCGAGTATTTTATATGATAACATTGCTTTCAATCGCTACATTCCTACTGACGTTTTTGTAATGACCTATATTGAATTCAGTTAGGAAAACCACCAAGTCAGTCTTTCTGAGGATCTCGTAGCAATACACAGGTACATCAGCTAGTGTATGTATATATATATATATATATATATATTAAAATTGCTTTCTGACAGTGAGAGTATAAATTTTAGAGAACTACAATTTGCTTGGTCATTAATGACAAAATCTGTGCATTTCATAACACAAGGAAGAGTCAGTAACATTACACCAATACAAATTATCAAATGAACCCAAAAACCAAACCCCATGACTCAACAGCTCCGAAAGGCCATTGCCTACCAAGCGACCGCTGCTCAACCCGAAGGTCTGCAGATTATGAGCTGTCGTGTGGTCAGCACGACGAATCTTTTCGGCCATTATTCTTGGCTTTCTAGACCAGGGCCACCATCTCACTGTCAGATAGCTCCTCAATTGTAATCGTGTAGCTGAGTGGACCTCGAACCAGCCTTCAGGTACAGGTAAAAATCCCTGACCTGGCCAGGAATCGAGCCCAGGGCCTCCGGGTAAGAGGCAGGCACGCTACCCTTACACCACGGGGCCGGCAAGTTATCAAATGAACATATAGAAAAGTAAAATATTACAGGCTCAAAACTGGTATGGCAATTACACTAGCCCTGTTCTGCCCATACAGTTTCTTCAAACCTTTACCTCCTCAAATTCCCAAAAGGAATGATTAATAACAAATACCTCTCTCTCTCTCTGGAATGCCTGTGTATTAAACCCCGAATGATCCACCAGGCACCTTAATAAATATAGAAGAAATTTTTTCTAAGCTTGTAGATCTTGGTGGAATTGCGTATAGCTACCAATAACTCAGCAGAAACTGCCCTGGCACTTTCAAGGAGTCCACCCTCTCCGATGGTCAGAAAAACACCAAAGCTATGGTTGTGCACTCCAAATATGGTGGTGGAATGCTGTTCTCTGCGAAGTCTGGACTTTTGCTGTGCTAAAGGTTATGGTGCTGATTGGTCTAAGGTGGCAGATGGTGGTTGGTAGTTAGTTCTACCTTCCCCTAGCTGTTCCTTTTTCTGGCGTCTCCTTAGCTTCTTAACTTTAGCTGTTTTAAGTACAGGTTTCCAAGTTTTGTTTACCTGTTCAATTTCTTCTTTCCTACTGAAATGTTAGTATGTTTGAGAAATGCAATGGCATTCTGGTTCTAACGGTTAAACATTTTCTCAAGGAACTGGAGTGTTTATCATGCAGACAAGTTAGAAACGACAGGAGAAGGGGTATTTATACTGGTGAAAGAAGAATTTGTAAGCAACAAAAATGTTCAGGATGAGAAACACGAAATTCGCAGTGTAACACTCATCTCTAAAGACAATAAGCAACTTAATGTTTTTGGAGTGTACAGACTGGCAAGGCTGGCGCTGACACTGATGCAGAACTATTTGATAAGATAATCAGCTATGTGGGAACAACACAGAAAGGAACATTATTGTACCAGGTGATCTGAACTTGCCAAATGTTTATTGGCAAAGGAATGCGAACGACAGAAAGTATGACCAATAAATGGTGAATAAATTATTATGGGAAGGACAGATGAATCAGAAGTGATGGAACCAACTAGAGGGAAAAATATTCTAGACATGGTGCTGATTAAAACAGATAGCTCTACAGGGAAACTGAAGTGATATGTGGTGTAAGTGATTATGAAGCTGTTTCTGTTATAGTTAAAAATAAATGTGTTAGAAATGAATGTCATAAAAGTATGACTATTAGACAATACCATATGGCTGATAAGAGGGTAATGAGATTTTTAATCACCCTAGTGCACAAAAGGATCGTTAAGCCTGTACAGATGGCACAGTGAATGAGTCCCGTGCTCAACCACACGCGCACCACCTCTACGTGAGCATAATAAGGCAGTAGCAATCGATGAAACATTGATGTTTCAAGCAGACAGTGTACATCAACATGAGTAGATGGAAGGATGTGACTCAGTGGCAAAAAGTGCAATCGTGTTTGGCCACGCCCATGGCCATACGGTGTGTGAAGTTGCTGGATTTGTTGGTGATTCGCAGCAGACTGTTCAATGTATCTACAAGCAGTAGTGTACTACACGTGGCCACAAAACACGACATCAGAATTACGGTCGGAACAAGATCCTGACTGAAAGGGACCGGAGACGCGTTTCACGGCTTGTGAATCAAAATTGTTTCCAAACCCAATAGGAATTTCTGCAGTCAGTGAATGAAGGTCCTTCACAACCTGTTAGCGAGAGAACATTGCAACGGGAAATGCATGCAGTAAACACTTGGAATCAGTCACCTCGCAAGAGGCCACTGTTCACACAGACACATAAAGCTGCAAGTCTTCAATGGGCTAGAAATCATGTTTTTGCCTGTATTCCAATGACACATGTCACTGAGTACACCAAAGGCCAAATGAAGCATTTCCTCCTGGATGTGTGCAAGGTCAGGTTCAAGCTGGAGCCGAGTCTGTGATGATTTGGGGGTGTTCATCATATCATGGATTAGGCCTGCTCACTGAGGCAACCACTGACATGAACTAGCATGTTAATTTAAACATTCTGGATAATAAGATGTTCCCCTTCAGTCAACATCTGCATGAGTATGCTATTGATACCCCAATTCTTCAAGATGACAACAGTAAAGTTCATTGGGCTGGACGCATATGTGACTGGTTTTACGAACACTCCCCCACCCTATTACATCTCGACTGGTCTAAAAAATCACCTGACTTCAAGTGCACTGAAAATCTGTGGGACATGTTGGTAAAATGCCGACATCAGCTTCCCCACAATTTGATTGAAATGTGTGACCACATCCTCAGCAAGTGGCTAAACCTGGATGCGACATACCTACACAACCTTGTGCACTCACTTCCTACCCAAATCCAGGCGGTTATCCAGTCCAGCGGCGGAGTTACATGGTATTAAATGATGCTTGTAATGATTTATCCAGGCGTGACTAATTTTTTGTCCGGTGAGCTTATTATAACAGGGAAATAAATAGATTAAGAAGGGAGTGCAGATTAGAAAGAAATAGAGTTAGGCATAGAGATGGCCGAAGTGAAACTGCTGACTGTTTTGAAACATTCGATGCGGCATAGCGAATTGCTTCGAAGCAGTAGCTACAAGAGAAGGAGTGTTCGGTGCACAGTACCTTGACAGTGTTCCGTGATGGCGTGGTGAAGCAATGCGTCGACACATGGCGCACTTCCTTCTTGGACTGCAAGAGGGAAGTATTTCGAGACGGCGTGGTGAAACATGAACTGCGCTTCATAGTTAAGTTCAATTCAGTGAATAAAATCTGCGATGTTCTGATAATGATAATATATGAGGTTCATGAAATATTTAATGAGCAATGATGTTCAGTATAATAAGTACCAGTATACAGCAATAAACTGCGTTTGCCTCTTCATTATGCGCTTACGATGATACTAAAAAGGGATCAGTTTTATAGTTAAAAGCACACTAAAACAGTAACTAATTTGAATACATATAAAATTATTAATGAAATGCTGCCTCTGTGGATCAGCGGTAGAGTGTCGGCCTCCAGATCCCAAGAAAGCAGGTTCAAACCTGGCAGAGGTAGTCGGATTTTTGAAGGGCGGGGAAAAAATGTCCATTCAACACTCCATGTTGTACGATGTCGTCATGTAAACGAACTGTGGCGACACATTTGGTGTTTACCCAACAAAATTCATTAAATTTCAGTCACAGACACCCAAGAGAGTTTCAGTTTACTCAGTCTGCCATCTAGTAGGCCTAGAGTAAAACAGAACGTCGAAATTGATGAGCAGACCGCCAGATGGCATCAAATTGAAATGCCTGCACACAGTAGCTGAGGCCATACGATTATTATTATTATTATTATTATTATTATTATTATTATTATTATTATTATTATTATTATTATTATTATTATTATTATTAATGAAATGTAAGAAGAGTTCAAAGTAGGTATTCTATGTACAATAACAAACTTAACCTAATCCATTTACAAAAGCATAGTAAAATAGTAATCTACATAAACAAACACTTAAATTCTTTTTTTTTTCTTTTTTTCCAAAATCTTCCTCCACTTGGAGGCTGCCTAAGACAAAGAATACACTAAAACAATTTAATTTTTCAAAAAAGCAAATTATAAGTCCATGATCTCAGTCTGGCGAATACAAGTGGTGTCTGAGTATCAGAAGAGAACCCTGAGCACCTTCAGCCCCCAGTCGATGAATTCCTTGGTCCTGATGTTTAAAGTCATCATCAGCTCTATCATCTTCTTAGGGACTGTCCCTCCTGCACCAATCATGAGACCCCTCACTTCTACATCGTCCAGGTCGTATTTATTCCGGAATCAGAATTTTACGTATGTTAACAAACCACCTAAACTAGTTACAAAAGCATAATAAGATAGTTAACAAACTAAATGAACTCATTTGAATGATTACGAAATGAGTAATTTAATCTAGGAAGAGGCCATGATTGGTATTATATGTACAGTAACAGACTTGACCTAATCCAATTTTAAAATCTACTTCAAATTGAAGTTAAAAAACATAATTTTTGAAACTTTTGCACTTGACAAATGGGAGTGTCTTTCTGTTACAGTATGACCCTGCTTTGAGAATAATAATGTCCTTTTTCTGTGTAAAACAAAGACCTTACAGATGGAGTACATTGTTCTTTTAGTAACTTGACCTGCAATTCGGAATATAAAGTGCCCATTAACGAGTGACGAACCATCTCTAGCAATGTCACGCAGAGTGTTTCTATCAAGGTGAGAGGATAAACAAAGCACTGTCACTGTTCCAAAGCTTTGCTATTTCGAAGCACTGACGTAGATAACATGTACGGAACAACTGGAGTTTCTGTTCATGCAGCACGACACACAAAGCAATCTCACTGCTTCGAGACAGTGAAGCGCTGCTGTGTCGAGGCATTGAAACAGCTGATTGCGCTGACTCAGTGCCTCAAAGCATAAACACAATAGCCAATTCGAGTTAGGAATGGTTGCGGGAGTAAGGAGAGATTGAAGCAGCTCACTAGGGGAAATTGAATTCAGTGAAAAAATCAGCTAAGGATAACATGATGGCAAACATAATTGGCAGCCATATGAATTCTAGGAAGTAATGAAAGGGTATGTATAGATACTTTATGGCAGAAACAGGTTCCAGGAAGGACATTCCGGGGATCATGAATGAATAAGTGGTGTGTATACGCAAGGACTTACAGAAGGCAAAGTATTCAGTCAGCAATGTGTAAAGGTAGTTCGATATAAAGATAATGTCCAGATAGGGAAGGCGACATACTGGTGAAATACTGAAATTTACCTATGATAATAAAGACATTTATAAAAAGATCCAAAAGTTGAATGTTAAGAGAGGCAGCTGGGATTGATAAGATTTCTGGGGATATATTAAAGGCTATAGGTTGGGATATAATGCCATATCTGAAATACATATTTGATTACTGCTTGCATGAAGGAGCGACACCAAATGAATGAAGAGTTGCGATAGTAGCCCCAGTGTACAAGGAAAAGCATTTTTTCTGATTATATTAGACACGTCTGCAAAATTACTAACTGACCTGATAGAAGGCAGTTTTGAGTTTAGGAAGGGCTATTCCAGTGAAGTTTAACTTGTAGGATTCCAGCAAGATATGTAAGATATATTTTAGATTCAGGAGGACAAATGGAATGTATCGCTATTCATCTATCCAAGGATTTTGATAGGGTAGATCATGGGAGACCACCAACGAAAATTAGGGCTATAGGACTATTGAATGGGTGGCTACATTTCTAGAAAATAGAAGTCAGAGAATTACAATAGGGGAAGCATTATCTGATCCCTAAATGATTAAGAGGGGAGGGGGGTCCCGCAGGGCAGTATTACTGGGCCTGTATTTTTCCTTATATATATATATATATATATGAATGACATGAGTAAAGAACTGGAAACACAGATAAGGCCACTTCATATGGTTATGAGGGTATTTAGGGATTGTAGTAAGGATGTAAAAGGGGCTTCCTGGCCAAGGCGGTAAAGGCGTGCTTGGTTCACCCGGAAGGACATGGGTTCGATTCACCGTCAGGAAGTCGTAAAATTTAAGAAACGAGATTTCCACTTCTACAGGTGCACATGGCCCAAAGGTTCTCTCAGTCTACACCAGAAATGGGAGCCAGGTTAATTCGTAGGGGCAAAGGCAGTCGGGCGTAGGGCTAACCACTCTACCACACCAGGTGCCGAGGTTACGGATAGTGGAAGCCTTCACCTTCCACCCCTCCGGGGGCCTTCATGGCCTGTACGGAGATTTTTTTTTTTTTTTAGTAAGGATGTAAAGGGTAGGGACTATCAGTCTCTGGTAAGTCTGCAGTTAGAGTATGGTTTCAGTGTATGGGGACCCTTACCAGGACTACTTGACATGAAAACTGGAAAAAAATTGAAAGGAATGCAGCACAATTTGTTCTGGGTGATTTCCAACAAAGGAGTAGTGTTACAAAAATGTTGCAAACTTGGTCTGGGAAGACATGGGAGTAAGGAGACGAGATGCTCGACTATGTGGTATGTATTAAATAACACTAGTATGTTTTTATTGTTCACCCACCTATTCAATACAATACAATCTTGAAATTAGTACTTTGTCAATATCAAAATTGTTAACAAAATTAATACATTGGATGGTACATGTTTCGCCTATCAATAAGTGTTATTTAATACAAATACTTTCAATACAGACCCAAAAATGAATTTTATCATACGTGGTATGTTACAATAAGATAAGGTAAATATGGTATGTGGTATGTTACAATTTAAAAACTTCATCCTTGTTCCATATAGACTCTGAAATTTAAACTTAATACTGCTGGAGAGATCCACCAAATCATTAGAGCCTTACAATCACTCTTAGTGATCAATTATATTCACAACAAGTGCAGTACATGTTTCGGCTCCTAAGAGCCATCTTCAGCTGTTACAAACAGTCTAAATGAAAAGAGCCATACATTGTCTACACAATGGTGTGCACAAACATAATAAACATTTAAAACAAGGTCCGACACTAGCATGGCATGGAATGACATAAATTGATGAATAAGTTTAAGCGGAGCTTTTAGAAGCAGAAAAGATCATAATATGAAGATAAAGATGAAATACAAGAGGACAAGAGTGTTGTAACACTAGACGCACAGTAGCGACCGCCAAGCTTGGCCATATTATGTAGAAAGGGAGTGAGCTCTAAAGGAACAAAATAAGAATACATGTTTGTATTAGATTATTACAAATGAAATTGTTCTGCACAATTCAATACAGACACAGGATTCAACCTTGAGGAGTATTTCCCTCTTCCATTAATGCAAGCCGACAACAGAAGTTTTTTAACGAACATTGCAGGAGAGACATATGTTTTAACTTTAAGAAGGATTTAAAAAATGGGACTGTTGTAATTTCAAAAAATAGCATCATTCGATTTTAGATTTTAATTTGGACTATGAACTTATTTTAAGATTCAAGTTGAATGTACTTGATACATACTGTGTATACAGTATTTTTAATGTGTTAGACCTTGTTTTAAATGTTTATTAAGTTTGTGCACACCATCATGTAGACAATGTTTTATTTATGGCTATTTTAATTTTGACTACTTGTAACAGCTGAAGATGGCTCTTAGGAGCTGAAACATGTACTGTGTTTTCTGTGAATATAATTAATCACTAAGAGTGACTGTAAGGTTGCACTAATTTGGTAGACCTCCCCAACCATTATAATTTTAAATATGTGATATGTTTCGAGCTGTCAGTGGAGTGTTGGCGTGGAATGACATATCACAACCTGATTTTTAACCCTGTTTATCATACTACTGCCTACTGTACATCTGCAAACATTATCAGCAAGTCCCGAGGACCTGAGTGTTCCAGTTACATGTTACTTATCTCAATCAATCAATCAATCAATAAATCAATCAATCAATCAATCAATCACTACTGATCTGCATTTAGGGCAGTCGCCCAGGTGGCAGATTCCCTATCTGTTGTTTTCCTAGCCTTTTCTTAAATGATCGCAAAGAAATTGGAAAATTAATGAACATTTCCCTTGGTAAGTTATTCCAATCCCTAATTCCCCTTCCTATAAACGAATATTTACCCCAATTTGTCCGCTTGAATTCCAACTTTATCTTCATACTGTGATCTTTCCTACTTTTAAAGACACCACTCAAACTTATTCGTCTACTGATGTCCTCCCACGCCATCTCTCCACTGACAGCTCGGAACATACCACTTAATTGAGCAGCTCGTCTCCTTTCTCCCAAGTATCCCAGCCCAAACTTTGCAACCTTTTAGTAACGCTACTCTTTTGTCGGAAATCACCCAGAATAAATCGAGCTGCTTTTCTTTGGATTTTTTTTCAGTTCTTGAATCAAGTAATCCTGGTGAGGGTCCCATACACTGGAACCATACTCTAGTTGGGGTCTTACCAGAGACATATATGCCCTCTCCTTTACAACCTTACTACAACCCCTAAATACCCTCATAACCATGTGCAGAGATCTGTACCCTTTATTAACAATCATATTTATGTGATTTCCCCAATGAAGGTCTTTTCTTATATTAACACCTACGTATTTACAATGATCCCCAAAGGGAACTTTCACCCCATCAATGCAGTAATTAAAACTGAGAGGACTTTTCCTATTTGTGAAACTCACAACCTGACTTTTAACCCCGTTTATTATCATACCATTGCCTACTGTTCATCTCACAACACTATCGAGGTCACCCTGCAGCCGCTCACAATCTTGTAACTTATTTATTACTCTGTACAAAATAACATCATCTGCAAACAGCCTTATCTCTGATTCCACTTCTTTACACATATCATTGATGTATATAAGAAAACATATAGACTAATAAGCTTAAGCGGAGCTTTTAACAGTAGAAACGATCCTAATATGAAGATAAATATCAAATACAACCGGGCCAAATTGGGGCAAATAATCACTTCTACGATGAGGAGTATGGGATTGGAATAAACTATCAAGGAAAATCTTTGATAAATTTCCAAGTTCTTTGAAAATGTTTACGGAAAAGCTAAGTAAACAACTGATAGGGAATCTGACACCTGGGCAACAGCCCTAGATGTTGATCATTGATTGATTGATTATGATTATGTTGGCGACTTAATATTTGAAATGGATTCTTCAATAATAAGATTAATACTAAGAACACTAATGAATATCCCATGTGTTCTGCGCTGCACAAAAAATAACCAAGATTAAAAGAGAGAGAGAGTGCGTGCGTGCGTGCGTGCGTGCGTGCGTGCGTGTGTGTGTGACCCTGTCATTACATTATAAGGACATACACATACTCTTATCTACAGCTTACCATGCTATATCAATTTTCAAACATACCAACAACTGGAATAGGAAGGAAGAAATTGAATGAGTAAACAAAGCCTGGGAACCCGAACTCAAAATAGCTGATATACAGAAACTAAGTGGATGCAGGAGCAGGAAACAGCTAGAGGAATATATAAGTAACCAGCAAGCACCAGCAATCACAGTGGACCAACCAGCACCGATACCCTCAGCATAGCAATAGTCCAGACTGTGCGGAGAACATCGTACCACCACCATTAATATTATGAACACATGACCACAGCTTCAGTGCCCTATTAACCTTGCAGAAAGTAGACACTTTGAAAATGCCAGAAGCAGTTTGTAGTGAAACACTGGGAGTTACTAACTCAATTCATTCATGATTTACAAGCCGGGAAAATATTCACTTTTATATTGAATTGAGAAGACAACACAATGTTAAGAAATCTGAATATCTTTATGTAAAATAAATCCAGTTCCTTACAGTCTAGAAGGGTACATAAATCCAGGGTACAAGAGGAAGTTTTAGTAACTCATCACTCCAGCCACAGAGCAGCCTTGCAGGATTATCAAGCAAATATTTACACACCACAATCACAAAGTCCACCAAAAATATGTTCCAATCATATAAATATAGTACAAGTGGGAATCCAGTCAAGACTGACCACAATAGGTAATTTTGTAATGGAATAATCAAGGGCACATCAGTACCTAGTTTATTCACAACTAGCAAATTTGTTGAATGAAAATTCACCATTTTTTTAAAAGGAAAGCTGTACTTTTCAGTGTTGACTCTGTTAATGTAACTTTAAATTGTTTTAGTCTGTCAAAAACACTAAGTATAACAATCATATCTGTAAAAAAAAAAAAAAAAAAAAACACGAATATACAAAGGAGGGCATGTTTTGTTCTACAAGAATGTTTTTCGAGGACTGCGTCTTAGATATGAAATTCTGCTATCTTTTAGCATTGTACTACATATAAACTGATCTCTGCTCGTAAACTTCAATTCTGCTATGCACCGCAGAATTCTGTTACAGTTGGCAACATTGATCACCATCTACTGACCATAAATATTATGGTTCATCTGTTAACCTCTTCACGACTAACATCATCTCAGAGACGTTGTCCTCCGCTGAGACCCAACAGCCGAACCACGTCTCTCAGATGTGATGAACTTTTCTGCTTGTGTGAGCTCATAGTTCGGCATGTCACTCATAGATGGCACTTGCGTACTATTCTGCAAACCTTCTTAGAATTCCTACTAAAAGAATATCCACACCTAAGCATTTAGATCGCTGAAATCTTTGAAAATAAGGTGGAATGTCTTCCACTACAGTAGTTCCATGCCTAGATGGTCGCACACAGCAATAAACATTTGACTCAGCTTGATATAAGTAATTATTTATGTGAAAGTGGTGACAGTGAAGTATCATGTGAATCTGAAGGTGATGATGAAGAGCTTATTTATGATCTGTACACATAAACCAGCTTCAGTAGGGTCATGTAAGGCAAATGGAGGAGGATAGCTTACCTATATTTTATGTGCAGCACCTGTAGGTACTTGGACATTACACAACAAACTCGAGCAATGTGCGATTTCAAAATAACCTTCATAAAAAGCATAGTTGCCTTGTTGCCCACTACAAAGTTATCTTGCTGGTTTTTTCATGTAGGGCAATGTGTATACAGATGAATTCAGGTTGAAGGGTTGGAAAATCAGTATAATCATTCAATCAATCAATCAATCAATCAATCAATCCTGATCTGCATTTAGGGCAATCGCCCAGGTGGCAGATTCCCTATCAGTTGTTTTCCTAGCCTTTTCTTAAATGATTTCAATGACATTGGAAATTTATTGAACATCTCCCTTGTTACGTTATTCCAATCCCTAACTCCCATTCCTATAAACGAATATTTGCCCCAATTTGTCCTCTTGTATTCCAACTTTATCTTCATATTGTGATCTTTCCTACTTTTAAAGACGCCACTCAAACTTATTCATCTACTAATGTCATTCCACGCCATTTCTCCGCTGACAGCTCGGAACATACCACTCACAGAGATTTACAATAATTGAAAATCTTCCACCTTTTTGATACTTTTTATTTGCTTTTTAGCAAATTATTAATTATAAACAGTACATGTTTCGTTCTCACTTGAGAACCTCTTCAGCTGTTGTTAAGCTTAGGTGAATCGCTAAGTTTCTGAATACATTATTTTCAGGTACATTGTTCCTCTTAAAGACTATTTGAATATAAATTAAATTAAAATGATGTTAAAACAATGTGGGAGTTAATGGGTTGATGAAATGAGACAGGATGAATACATAGTTAGCCTGCTTAAAAACTATATCTATTCATTGGAATAGCTGTTAAAAGTTTCAACTCTGTTATACTAAAAATACCTGTTTGTCTTCCAGTTAAAACGTTTTTTAAAAAATGATTGGCTTCTTGACACTGTTCTAATTATTGTTGAATGTTCATTTATTTCACTCCTTCCAGGTAGGCTGTTATTTATTTTGAGCTTGCTTAATGTGCCCTAAATTGAGTCTAATGCAGAACTTTGAAGCTGATTGCTGGTCACTTTTTGAGAAGGGAGCTTCGTCTCAATTTCTGAAATGAAATGAGGAAAATAGGATTTTTTTTTTTTTTTGTAATGAAAACATGTGTCTTTACATAATAACTTAATGTATAAAATGGTTCCATACCTTACTGTTGTTAGACTCCAATTCTACCGTGACCCTGGAGGGGGAACGTATGAAGTATAATAATGGTGTGTGTGTTCCGTTGTTTGCTCCTCCTTTCGGGGAGGCAAGGCTGCAGAGAGGGGAGGAGGCGTGTTGCTTACTGTCACGGCTTCGGCTTTAGAAGGGGTGGGGAGAGTGGATGTACAAAATGGCGGAGGCTCGTTCTTATTTATCCTTTTATTGTCTGTGTTGTTTCTTTTGCCTAAAGTTTCAAGACTTGATAATATCCCTTCGAATATAGGGTTTCTATTGTCAATTGTATCATTCAGGTTATTGTCCTGATTACTTTTTTGTTCTAAATAAATATATAGATTTTCTAATGTATTTAGAAGAGCTCCTTTGTTTATTTTTTGTAATATAGTTAAATCCTGCTCTATAGTTGTGAACTGATGTCCGGTTGTACTCATGTGCTGGCCCATCGCGGGCTAACTATGTATTCATCCTGTCTCATTTCATCAACCCATTAACCCCCCACATTGTTTTAACATCATTTTAATTTAATTTATATTCAAATAGTCTTTAAGAGGAACAATGTACCTGAAAATAATGTATTCAGAAACTTAGCAATTCACCTAAGCTTAACAACAGCTGAAGAGGTTCTCAAGTGAGAACGAAACATGCACTGTTTATAATTAATAATTTGTTACAAAGCAAATAAAAAGTATCAAAAAGGTGGAAGATTTTCAATTATTGTAAGTCTCTGTGATTAGAATTTGATACGGAAAATGAAGCTGATCACTTGCAAACATACCACTCAGTCGAGCAGCTCGTCTCCTTTCTCCCAGTTCTTCCCAGCCCAAACTTTGCAACATGTTTGTAACGCTACTCTTTTGTCGGAAATCACCCAGAACAAATCAAGCTGCTTTTCTTTGGTTTTTTTCCAGTTCTGGAATCAAGTAATCCTGGTGAGGGTCCCATACGCTGGAACCATACTCTAGTTGGGGTCTTACCAGAGACTTATAAGCCCTCTCCTTTACATCCTTACTACAACCCCTAAACACCCTCATAACCATGTGCAGAGATCTGTATCCTTTATTTACAATCCCATTTATGTGATTACCCCAATGAAGATCTTTCCAGATACTTACAATGATCCCCAAAAGGAACTTTCACCCCATCAACGCAGTAATTAAAATGCAGAGGACTTTTCCTATTTGTGAAACTCACAACCTGAATTTTAACCCCATTTATCATAATAACATTGCCTACTGTCCATCTCACAACATTATCGAGGTCATTTTGCAGTTGCTCACAATCTTGTAACTTATTTATTACTCTATAGAGAATAACATCATCCGCAAAAAGCCTTACCTCTGATTCCACTCCTTTACTCATATCATTTATATATATATAAGAAAACACAAAGGTCCAATACTACTGGCTTAAAAATGAACTATGTACAGAGTGCACACAAAGTCCCCTAGGAGAATAATGAACTCTGTTATGGAGGGTAAGAGAAGTAGAGGGAGACCAAGACGACGATGGTTAGACTCGATTTCTAACGATTTAAAGATTAGAGGTATAGAACTAAATGAAGCCACAGCACTAGTTGCAAATAGAGGATTGTGGCAACATTTACAGTGGTAAATTCAGAGGCTTGCAGACTGAACGCTGAAAGGCATAACTGTCTATAATGATTATGTATGTATGTTCCCTTTCAGGTGAGAAAGCATAAAACACAAGGGGTACTCTATGGAATTAATTTCTCATTATCTGAGATGGTTGAAGTTCTGGAATTTCTTGGGCAACGCGTTTTAAATTTTGTTTCTCATTTTTCTGCCTTCTCGTGGGAGTGAAGTTATCGATTGTCTCCCTTTTAAACAATTATATTTGCCCATTCCCAATGGTAAAGGCTTGTACCAAACATTCTCTTTCTTTCAGCCTTTTTCACTCCCAACATTTTACCTGAAATGCAAGATCTGCTTATATAATAAACATACCCATTCAGGAGAAGCCTCAACCCTCTTCGACCAGAGGAAATTGTTTTTGGTTCTGTTATTTTGCCTAATTGAGACATTCAAGGCATACTTGATTCACTGAGTAGGATGCGAGTTTGCTTTTCTGCTAGGAAGTCAAGAAATTTAGAAACGAAACTTCTACGTCTGAAGAGGTACATAACCCTGTACCACTCACAGCTGACTCCTGAACTGAGTACCAGGTTTATTTCTGTTGACAAATCCAATGTATTTAGTAATGTATCATCTCCCAGTGCAGTAATTATTCGTAATTGGAATGAGGGACCTTCAGCACTAGACGTTCTAGTGTGTGTTCTGATGGACTAATTCTGGACTATGATTACAACAGAAACAAACAGATACGCTAAACAGTGCTTAGAAATCCAGATTATGAAAAGAAACTTCATGATAAGTGGATCGACTCATGCAATGATGAAGGCTTATTTCATGTTATGTATTATTATGTCACAAGTAAAAAAGTCCTGTGTAAAAATGTACTGGTTGAAGAGGGGTATTATTGAAACTGCCTTATTTAGCAAAACAATGCCGTTGGTTCGCTTCGCACTCATTTCCAGATTTCTTCACTTTCGAGACAATACTATTGAAGATACTAGTGATAAACTAAGAAAAGTTAGAACTGTTATGGAATACTTGAATAGCCGATTCCAGTCCATTTATGTGCAACAGGAAAATGTAGCAATTGATGAGCATCTCATGAAATTCAGAGGACGTTTATCATATGTTCAGTTCAATCCTTGCAAGAGTGCTAGATTTGGGAAAACGTTTTATCAATTATGCGAATCAAATTCAGGTTATTGTATAAAATTTAAAATTTATACTGGCAATGATTTAGTTGTGGGAAGTGAGATGACTGCAAGTGAAAGTGTAACAAATTATCATAACGCCCCTTGCTTCTGGAGATCGAAATTTTATTCACACACAGACTTAACTCATTCTTCTTGATACATTGCTCCTAATGCTCATTTTTGCAAATCCATTTTTCCTATTGCATATTGCATATTTTTCTGAAAACATATTTTATTCTATAGCACAATTTTGATCGTTACTATGTGCCAATAATATAATCAGCAATGCTAAGTATTTTTTCACTGGTATTTGATTATTCATTATTTATTTCTATATTTAGATACTCATTGTTATTGACTTTGATTGCTGACAGCAGATGGTGCCATGATGTTGAAAGAATGGCTGATACTAGTGATTATACGATTGAGGAACATTTGCTGGCAGCTGTGTGGATTCACGAGTGTAAAATTAGTGGCAAATCAATTAAAAATGTGAGGGACGATTTTGTTGTGCGGTTTGTGAAAGCAGTACCAACAAAGAAGACTTTAATAGCGTGGGAACAGAAAGCCTTTTTAACGGGCAGTGTTTGTGATGCGCCGAGAAGTGGAAGACCAACCACCAGACTTGACCTTTGTGCTGACGTGGAAAAATCTATCTAACAATCTCCCGTCAAATCCATATGGAAACGTGTATCAGAGTTGCGGATACTGGAATAAACCATGAGGAAACACATCAAAGTGGATCAGAAATGACTTGTTGGCATCCACTGAGTGTCAGTGAATTATCAGATGATTTGTAAAGATGTGTTGGTCAGATGCCGCAACAATTCCAAACAATGGCTCAGAAGGCAGAAGTCATGTTTACTGACGAATGTGTGATATATCGCAGCACCCGTAGTTGCGATGTTTACTTTTGGGGAAAAGAAAATCCACATTATTTTTAAGAAATCAAGCGAAACCCACTTCATGATCTGGCCAGAATGACATAAACGCATCTGTTTGGCCAAATTTATTGATCGTTTCGTTTATCAGAACAGTTACCCCCAGATGATTAATCACTGGCTCATCCCACAGCTGCAAAATGTGGGAATCGTAGGCGACGTTTGGTTTCAACATGATGGGCTGCCTGCTCACTTTGCAGTGGCTGTTTGACAACGTCTGAACACAGTCTTTGGGAATCGCTAGATTGGTAGAGGATCGGACAATGATCCAGCTTCTCTTCCATGGCCACCAAGTAGCCCTGATCTAACAACACCCGATAATCTATAATCACAAAGAATGGGTACTGTCCACCTAATCAATACTTTATTATATCTTGTTACTAAGCAGTACCGGTTTCGACCTTCACAGAGGTCATCTTCAGCTGGTCATAAGATCTAAAGTTAACTTAAAATAATTTTAAAAACATTACTAAATCTAATGAAGAATGTCACATGATGTGAGTGATAAGATTAAAATATACAATATATAAAATATACAATGATATGATGTATCTTCTGGTTTAAAAACAAGCGTCAAAATTCTATGACATGTATGTGTTACATAAATTTCTAGTGTACCGGTACTGTTTGTGAGTAGTAGATAATTTGGTGAAATACAATTTCAACAAGTAAAATGTTTATGGCGTTCTTGAAGTACACTTTGAAGTTCAGTCCATATTGGTGAATCGTTCTATACATTCATTGGTATGTTTATACTGAACATTCTGGAACATTCTATGATATGGATGTAATAAAATTTATCAAATAATACATTAAAATACGAAAAAATGTTCACATGATTCTTGTGGTACGTTTTGGAATTATATTAATTTTGTACATTCACAAATATGTTTGTACCAAGCATTCTAGAATATTCAACTATGTATGTTGTTTTTTTTTAAGTTCATATGATTAAGAATATTGAATAATGAACATGAAAATATTATGGTGTATCATTAGTTTTCTTGGTACTAATCTCGTTAAAAGATATTGAGTAGGTGCAGATGCTCCCTCTTTGTAGTTTTGTTGTTGGACATTCAGTAATCTGCGAGAACAGAGAAGAATGAAGTATAAGAATTTTCTCAGTGGAATGTCTAATTTTTTTTTTTGAACGTGTGGAATAAGTGTTTACTTACATAGTCCTGTTGACTGGTCGAATGTGTACTGTTAGGGAGCACGTCGTGTACTGCTCCGTGTACGTCTAGGGCTAGTACTTGCGGTAACGGAGAGGGGAAGTGGAGGGGCATGAGGGGTATTGATTGGGGAAGGTGAGGTAGAGTTGGTAGAGAGGGGAAGTGGAGGTTCAATAGGGGTAGCAATTGGGAGAGGTGGAGCATGGCTGGGCATGTCTTCGGGAGGTTCCTTGATATATATTGGATTCTGTTTTTTAACTATTTTTATGTAGGTGTTTTTTAGAATCGGGATGACTGTATTAAAGAGGATATTAACTTTATCTGTAATTTCGTTCAAGTTATAATTTGGGTTTGCGTATTGATCTATAGTAATGTAAAATTCTTCCGTTATATTGAGCAGAGGGCCCTTGGGGATCATACTTAAAATCTGCATGTCATTCTCAATATTTGTAAATTTATGTTTATAATCCTCGTTATGTTGAGCTATAGCCGAAAAGTGATTATGCTTTAAGGCGTTGATGTGTTCTTTGTAACGAATAAAGAAGTTTCTGCCAGTACGTCCGACATAGCTAGCCTCACAACTGTCACATTTCATTCGATACACTCCTGAACAACTGTACCTATTATTATCATTGACAGATTTGGCGTTATGTAAGATTTTAGCACTGTTGTGTGTGGTTTTGTATGCTATTTTTAGATTGCGTTTTTTGAATATATTGGTTATGGAATGAACATGAGTATTATTAAATGTAAAAAGTACGTATTCCTTCTTGGAGTCGTTAGTTCTGGTTAGTCTTGATTTGGGTTGATATTTTATCTTTTGAATGATTCTATTGACCATTTCTCTATTAAATCCATTTTGATGGGCTATATCGTAAATCGTGTTTAATTCTTTTTTCAGCTCTTCTTGAGATAGAGGTATATTGAATGCTCTGTGTATCATACTGTGATAAGCTGCCTTTTTGTGAGTGTTAGGGTGGATGGAATCTTTCCTTATTGTATTGGAGGTTTGAGTAGGTTTTCTATATACTTGATATATCAAGTGATCGTGGTGTCTAGTGACAGATATATCTAAATAATTCAAGGTGCAATCATTTTCTTTTTCTACTGTAAATTTTATATGTGGGTCTATTTTATTTAACTGTTCTAAAATATTTGTCTCATTGGTGAATCTATTGTCTATAACAACAAAAACGTAATCTACAAATCTGCACCAGAAAAATATGTTCTCAATTCTGCTTATTTCTTGGTGCTCTAAATGATCAATGTAGATTTCTGCCCGTATACCTGAAGCAGGAGATCCCATAGGAAGACCTTGTTGTTGGTAAACAGTGTTATGGAATTTGAAATAATTATTGTTAATGGCGAATTCGAGTAAAATCATGAACTCTTCTATTTCTAGGATGCTTAAGTTACTGTGCTTTTTTAAATTATTTTCGATTAATTTTATTGTTTTTTGTGTAGGTATGTTAGGGTACATGTTCGTTATATCGTATGATGCTAGACTATGGTACTGCTTGATTTCTAGTTTTTTGGTAATGTTGCAAAATTCTATAGAATTTCGTATTGTTTTCTTGGCTAAAAATGTGTAATGCCTTTTCAGGAATGTTTGAATAAACTGCGACAGTTTGTAAGTTGGGCTAGATCTATAGTTTATGATAGGTCTCATAGGTACATTTTCTTTATGAATTTTCGGGAATGCTTTTGCGGTCGGTAGTTTAGGGTTCATTATAGTTAACTTTGCAATTTCTTGTTGGTTTAAAAGAAAGTGAGTATTCTTCAACAAAATTTTCAGATTTTTTTGGATATTAGTGGTGGGGTCTTTATGTTTAATTTGAAAAGTACTATCTTGGAAACACTGTTTGGTTTTGGTTATGTGCTCATTTTTGTGTATTATGACAGTAGTGTTGCCTTTATCTGCTTTTGTTACTATTAAATTGTTCTGCTTGATTTTGTCTTTCAGTTTTTTTATATGTGCGGTACTGACGGTATTTCCGTTATTGTTATTATTATTAATCTTGTCAATGTATTGTGGAAGTTTTTTCTTTATTTCGTATCGGACTTCGTCTCGTAAGTCATGCAGGATTTTGTTCAGAGCGTTTTCAGTTTCCGTGACGACAGTCGCGATGTTTTGAAAGGTTGAAGTATTCCCCCAATTATTATAACGGAAGAATTTTACATTACTATAGATCAATACGCAAACCCAAATTATAACTTGAACGAAATTACAGATAAAGTTAATATCCTCTTTAATACAGTCATCCCGATTCTAAAACACACCTGCATAAAAATAGTTAAAAAACAGAATCCAATATATATCAAGGAACCTCCCGAAGACACGCCCAGCCATGCTCCACCTCTCCCAATCGCTACCCCTATTGAACCTCCACTTCCCCTCTCTACCAACTCTACCTCACCTTCCCCAATCAATACCCCTCATGCCCCTCCACTTCCCCTCTCCGTTACCGCAAGTACTAGCCCTAGACGTACACGGAGCAGTACACGACGTGCTCCCTAACAGTACACATTCGACCAGTCAACAGGATTATGTAAGTAAACACTTATTCCACACGTTCAAAAAAAAATTAGACATTCCACTGAGAAAATTCTTATACTTCATTCTTCTCTGTTCTCGCAGATTACTGAATGTCCAACAACAAAACTACAAAGAGGGAGCATCTGCACCTACTCAATATCTTTTAACGAGATTAGTACCAAGAAAACTAATGATACACCATAATATTTTCATGTTCATTATTCAACATTCTTAATCATATGAACTTAAAAGAAAAACAACATACATAGTTGAATATTCTAGAATGCTTGGTACAAACATATCTGTGAATGTACAAAATTAATATAATTCCAAAACGTACCACAAGAATCATGTGAACATTTTTTCGTATTTTAATGTATTATTTGATAAATTTTATTACATCCATATCATAGAATGTTCCAGAATGTTTAGCATAAACATACCAATGAATGTATAGAACGATTCACCAACATGGACTGAACTTCAAAGTGTACTTCAAGAACGCCATAAACATTTTACTTGTTGAAATTGTATTTCACCAAATTATCTACTACTCACAAACAGTACCGGTACACTAGAAATTTATGTAACACATACATGTCATAGAATTTTGACGCTTGTTTTTAAACCAGAAGATACATCATATCATTGTATATTTTATATATTGTATATTTTAATCTTATCACTCACATCATGTGACATTCTTCATTAGATTTAGTAATGTTTTTAAAATTATTTTAAGTTAACTTTAGATCTTATGACCAGCTGAAGATGACCTCTGTGAAGGTCGAAACCGGTACTGCTTAGTAACAAGATATAATAAAGTATTGATTAGGTGGACAGTACCCATTCTTTGTGATTATAGATACTAAGTATCAATACGGACATGAAACTGATAGATTACAACACCTGATAATGTATGCTGGGGTTACATCAAGAATCAGTGAGGAAGCAGCGGTGTGTTGGAACTGATGATCTGAAAAATGTGGTACGTGAAGCTTTCCTGAGAGACCCCAAGGATGTTGCTTAATATGAGCACCAGAACATGGGTGGCGTATTCAGCAATGCAGAGACCATGGAGGGACACATACGGATGTTTTAGATACTTAACATGTAAGAAGACCGGGCGAGTTGGCCGTGCGGTTAGACGTGCGCGGCTGTGAACTTGCATCCGGGAGATAGTGGGTTCGAATCCCACTGTCGGCAGCCCTGAAGATGGTTTTCCATGGTTCCCATTTTCACACCAGGTAAATTCTGGGGCTGTACCTTAATTAAGGCCACGGCCTCTTCCTTCCAACTTCTAGGCCTTTCCTATCCCATCGTCGCCATAAGACCTATCTGTGTCGGTGGAACGTAAAACCACTAGCAAGAAAAATAAATAAATAAACAAATAAGATGTAAGAAGAAATAAGTAAATAATGAGTATATGTACTTTTATATCATGTCAGTTTGAGTTTAATTTAATTTAATATATGGGGTACACAGACTTTGTGCGCTCCCTGTATAATACTAGCTTTAGCTTTCGTCCCCGTCGGTAACAATGATGCCTTAAAAGAATTTAGAGAAGAAGCTTGGATGAGATTTTACAAAAAAAAATTATTACTTCAATTTGAATTATGTATCCACCTAAGCCGAAGAGCCCAGGGAAGAAGATGTGCAATACCTCCTCCGCTATCCATGTACCCTGTGAAACCAATACGAGCCCACTATTCATAATCTATATCAGAGCAGGGGATTGAGTAGTGGTACAGCAGTCGCCTTGATAAAGAATACTGCAAAGTATTTGAAACATCAGCAACCTGTACATAAAATTAATATAATATCAAGACAGTACAACAAGGAAAAAGAACTTAATTTTAGTTAAATAGATGGTGTGTAAATACAGAGAAATACAGAGAAGGAAGTCCAAGAGAGGCTGAACACCTGGAATGAACATTTGAAAGCACACGGATTAACAATAAATAAATCGAAAACTGTTACTATGTCTGTCAACAGGCAGAAGAAGAAAGGAAAAATAATGCTGGAAGGTACACAACTGGAAACAGTAGACCAATATAAATATCTTGGGTGCATCATTTCAAGTGATAACAGAATACAGCATGAGATTAACAACCGCATTCAAAAATCAGCTCAGTTTTACCATTAAGTTCGAAACCTCCTCTGGAACGAACAAGTTCCCTTAAGATCAAAGCAGATTTTATTCCAATCATACTTCACCCCCATAATAACATATGGCCTAGAAACCTGCACAACAACCCAACAAGTGGACAGCAAACTACAAGCCGCAGAAATGAAGTTCCTACGAACTATGGTACAGAAGACAAAAAGGGACAGGGTAAGGAATGAAAGAATAAGGGAGCAAGCTGGTGTGTACCCATCCCTGAATGAAAAAGTGACAAGGGCCCGTTTGAAATGGTTTGGCCATGTCAAACGAATGGACGATGGAAGGACAGCAAAACAATGGCTACACACAGTCGTGGCCGGACGACCGGTAGGAAGACCTAGGAAGAGGTGGCTGGACCAAGTGAAAGAGGACATAGGAACAAGAGGAATCAGCTGGGATGTCGTCTTGAGAGAAGAGTGGTACATGGACAGACAGAAGTGGAGAGTGCTCGTAAACCACACCCGGGCAACTAGAGTGGAAAACTGATGATGATGATGAGATGGTGTGTAATTTACAAAACAAAAAACAAAAAAATCACCTCTGAATTTCAGCAGCAATATTTCACATTTCTTCACAAAACAATACCTCCTGATAAAAGATAAAATGTTTTGAAAAACTACATTTACTATTATGGAATTAAAATATTCTAAACAACTAGTCAGAATTTGATTTGTAATTCAATGTGGATCCCAGGTAAAGCTTCATCCAAATATGAGCTTATCTGGAATGTCATGTTCTTTAAAATTAATACACACCTGCAAAGGCGAGCTAACTCCACTAACACCACTGAGAGCAGAATCAGTATCAGTCAAGTTACTCTGTTCGTCAGAACTCCGGGAGCTCAAAGAAATAGAATCTGGCTCTTGTGGAAACTGCCAAGTGCCTCCCAGTTTAAGAAGCGGACCATCTCCATCAGCCCTGAAAGCAGTTTATATGATAATTAAGTACATTACTTCTTAACATGAGGGAGCATTTTGGAGAAAGGACACTATCATGTTTCAATTAATGTGTGGATACATTTTTGGGATAGTATTCTGAAATTGTGGAAAAAAAAAAAAAAAAAAAAAGACCAGAGTTACCGTACATGTTAACATGCTACAGTATGGAGCCAAGCTCTGCATTCAGGAGATGCGTGGGTTCAGGCCCCACAGTCGGCTGTCCAGAGAATACTTTTCAGTGGTTTCCCATTTTTCACTTCCAGGCAAATGCTGGGACAGTTCCTGTTAATAGGACACAGCCTTATCCTTCCACCACCTTAACCAGTTTCATTCACTGTCATTTATTTCATCTTCATTAGTTCCTCAAATGATGTTGGTGTCAGGAAAGGCATCTGGCCATAAAAATTCATCTGATATCATCCCCCAGCCTGTATCAATAAACAGAACTAAGGGGTAGACATACATTCTGAAGATTTGGTAAATTCATGTTTTCTAGTCTTAGGCTAATTGACTTAATTGCAATAATAAATAATCATGTATCACTATATGAGGTAAGGCAATAGAGGGACAAACTATAGAAAATCACTTTCAGGATTGCTGAGAGTGGAATGTTTTCCTTTGATTGTATAATCTACAATTTTTAGGGACTTATACCAGTAGCTAATTAATTAAAGCACCAATGATACAAACAGTTGGGAATAATGGCAAGAAAAAGAGAGAGAGGGGCTAACTTAAGAATACACTTGATAAATTAAACCGTACGCCTAAGCTAGCTTTGGTGGCGGGGTCATGTAAGATAAATGGAATAAGACAGGTTACCTAGAGATATAACAGACTTGGCCAACGACGATAAGAAAAGTAGAAGGAGACAAAGGCAATGATGGTAAGACTTTTTCAAAGATAAGAGGAAGGGAGAACCAAACTAGGTCACAGAGCTAATTACGAAGCATGTTTTTTAAGTAAGCACCATTTTTAAATATGGCTGCTGCATAACTTTGGTCATCGTTCAAAGCATGCATGCTCAGTACGTACATCTTTAGGCTAGCCACAAAGGTTATTACTGAAGCATTCGCCCATATTTACGTTTGTTTGTGAGTGCTAAAAATGCCTCTGACAATAAATGGTCCCGCCAAGTGTGAAGTATTACACGTGATAAAAGCACTGTAAGTGCTGTGATTAGTTTTCTCAATGGAAAAGACGTGAATGCTGTTGAAATTCATTGGCAGATTAGTAAAGTGCATGGAGAACACACTATGAGTGAAGAAATGGCAAGAAAATGGGTTAGAGCATTTAAAGAAGGCCGTACTATTGTCACGACGAGGAGCGTAGTGGGCGACCATCTGTCATTACTGACGACTTGGTGACTACCACTTGTTCCTGGACTTGAAAAAGCATTTAGGTGGTCAGCACTACGATGATGGATTTTTATGAGGATCGAATTCAAAAGTTCGTTTCAGGATATGACAAATGCCTTAATATGCTTGGAATTTATGTTGAAAAAGTAGTTTAAGGTACAGGCATACATGCAAAAAAAATATTAAAAGTTAAAAACTTCATTTTGTTCCGTATCGAACTGAGATTACACTGTTAAAATTTACATGAAGATTCCACCTATTCAATACTAAATATATGTCGTGCAAGATATTGGTTTACAACATGTTATTTATTTCTTCATAGTACCGGTTTCGACATGTAAGAATGCCATCTTCAGCTTAAAATTGCAAACTGGGAAAGTAACATATTATGTTACTATCAACAATATGCATACAATATAAAATACATATAGTGACAATTTCACACATAAAAATGAAAAGTAGGTAAAATATATGGTGGTATGTTGCAACGCATTACAGGCATTATAGTCTATGGTTGTGAAACTGTTGATGATGTTACACATTCAATGTTGGATTGATGATAAGCGAGTTTAAAATCTTCATGGACACATTAAAATGCCGAAGTAAAATTGAAGTCCACTCCTTTGTTGATATCGGTGAAGATATAGGTCAAAGTCCAGTAGTCTATATGATAATTATATGTTATAGCCAGCACTTAATAAGTGGTGGATAGAATATGGTTTTAGTTAGGCTGAAATTATCTCAGTTCAATTTGGATAGTGAAGCCTAAAAAGAAAAAGGAAAATGTGATTAGATGAAAAGATTACCTACTTGAAATGGGGCAAGACAAATTCGTGGTCGTGTGTGACGAAATATGGGACTCAGCTTGTGCAGAGTGCTTGATGTTTGTTATGTGAAGAGGAGATGTGGACTGAGCGTGTGTAGGCATGGATAAGTCGGGTATGTGGGAAGGGGAGGGATAATGGGTAGGAGGGCGGTGTTCAAGGCGGGTCAGGGGGACAGAGTGGTGGTAGAGTGCGACGCGAGAGAGTATTGTGCAAAGCGCAAGAGATCAATCGCTTATTCGCTTATTTTAAGACCATCATTAATTACAAACCTAGCCATTTATACAAACTAACCCAATTGATCCAGAGTTTGTTTAGTAAAAATTACAAATTCCTGTCGAACAAATCCGTAAAACACACTACTGAATTGATTAAAAAATTGGACAGTTTTAAAATACAACCCTTTCATACCATCCATTAATTTGATATCAATAACATGTACCCCAGCATCAATACTAAAAAACTCTTCCCCACAATCCATAATAACCTAAACACACATAGTGACGTAAGCAAACTCGAGATCCAAGACTTCATGAAGGTCATAAATGTATATATCAATAAAATGGATTGACTATGGGGTCACCGGCCTCAGGGAAATTAGCGGAGATATATACAGACTCCCTAGAACACATGCCGATTAACAATAACAACACCTTCTCGAATATACTATTTTGGTCCAGGTATGTTGACGATACTTTGGTTATTCTAGATGACAGAACAGTAAACACAACTACCACCCTTAACAACTTAAACAGTATAGATCCCCATATAAAATTCTGGAGTCCGAATCCAATAAATCAATAAACTTTTTAGATCTTACTATGCATAGACTACCCTCCTCACTAGAATACAAAATTTACAGAAAACCAACACACCGAGCTCGATAGCTGCAGTCGCTGAAGTGCGGCTAGTATCCAGTAATCGGGAGATAGTGGGTTCGAACCCCACTGTCGGCAGCCCTGAAGATGGTTTTCCGTGGTTTCCCATTTTCACACCAGGCAAATGCTGGGGCTGTACCTTAATTAAGGCCACAGCCGCTTCCTTCCCATTCCTAGGCCTTCCCTATTCCATCGTCGCCGTAAGACATACCTGTGTCGGTGCGACGTAAAGCAAATAGCAAAGAAAACCAACACAAACAGCGACAACCATCAGAAAAGACTCTACATATCCGCATACACATAAGTCGCTACTTATTACAGTATGGTAGACTAAGAGTTAAAAATACTGTTATTAAAAGAAATTCTAGAGAAAGAATTGATTACTATTCATTTCATCGCCAAATATAACGGCTACAACTCTTCATTTATAGAACGAATCATTAACAAATGTTAAAATTGACCAAAGTCAACATTAAGAAAAGAAAGATCAAACCCCGCCGTATATTCTACCTTCACCTTTAATGAAAACATACACAGTATAGTCAATGTCTTCAAGAAACACAATACAAAAATTTCATACAGAACCAACAATAGCATGGAGAGCATAATTCCAAGTCATTAAACAAAACCAAAATTTTTGCAATGTCAGGCATCTATCGCTTTAAATGCAGTAACTGTTTTACTTCATACATCGGGCAAACCGGAAGAAATTTTCAAATTAGATATTTGGAGCATGTCAATGCCATCAAGTACAATAGGTTCTCGGGAATAGGCCAACACATTCATGACTCAAAACATAGTTTCAGTACTATAGATCAAGACTTAGAAATTCTCAAGAACATAAACAAAGGCCTCTTACTTGACATTACAGAAAACCATTTCATTCATCAATTTTTCAACCCCAATTTAAACCTCAATGAAATTTCAGATAAACCTAACATCTTGTTCGACTTTTTAATCAAAGTCTTTAAAGGCATTAAATTCACGAATAAGCAATCGATCTTTTACGCTTTGCACAATACTCTCTCACGCCGCACACTACCACCACTCTGTCCTCCTTGACCCGCCTTAAACACCGCCCTCCCACCCCTTATCCCTCCCCTTCCCACATACCTGACTTATCCATGCCTACACACGCTCAGTCCACATCTACTCTTCAGATAACAAACATTAAGTACACTGCACAAGGTGAGTCCCATATTTTGTCACACACGACCACGAATTTGTCTTGCCCCATTTCAAGAAGGTAACCTCTTCATCTAATCATGTTTTCCTTTTTTTTTTTTAGGCTTCACTATCCACACTGAACTGAGATAATTTTAATCTAACTATTAACTTATTAAGTGCCGGCTATAACATATAATTATCAGAAGACCTTGCTAATCCTATAGACTACTGGACTTTGACCTATATCTCCACCGATATCAACAAAGGAGTGGACTTCAATTTTACTTTGGCATTTTAATGTGTACATCAAGATTTTAAACTTGCATATTATCAATCCAAACATGAATGTGTAACATCATCAACAGTTTCACAACCATAGACTATAACGCCTGTAATGCGCTGAAACAAACCGCGATATATTTTACCTACTTTTCATTTTAATGTGTGCAATTGTCACTATACGTATTTTATATCATATTGTACGTATATTGTTTATAGTAACATAATATGTTACTTGCCCAGTTTGCAATTTTAAGCTGAAGATGACACTCTTATGTGTCAAAACCGGTACTATGAACAAATAAATAACATGTTGTAATCAAATATCTTGTACGACATATATTTAGTATTGAATAGGTGGGAACCTTCATTTAAATTTTATCAGTGCAAAAAAAAAAATTGTTTAAAAAATTGCATTACCTTCTTTTCTATGTCAAAACGATACTTATTTAATAAACATGCCTTGTACAAATAGAGAACTGTAGAATGCTTACAAGAGTTTATTCACAGAGGCTTGCAGACTGAATGCTAGTAAAGTAAACTCATGTCCTCATCCCGAGGTGGTGCAGCTCTTCTCAGGCACACCCGCAATGAAGGTGAGCTGCATGTACAATTTCAACCATATACCAGCCCTCCTGCCATTCTTAAATTTCTGGCAATACCTGTATTCGAACTCAGGCCACCAAGGATGGGAGCTAATGGTGCTAACCGTTACGCTACGGAGGCGGACATACTAAATGCTGAGGAAGGCATAGCAGTTTGAAATGACAATGTATGTATGTATGTATGTATGTATGTATGTATGTATGTATGTATTATTGTTTATGAGAGAGATATATATGCTCCTGTGGTAGTAGTTGCATTTGCTGCTGAATGGACTAAGATTGGGAATTGGTTGTGGAATAAGTTACCATCCCAGCAATTGCCTCAATGATGAAGTACCAAAGGCTATGGAAATATCACTTCCAGGATAGCCAAAATTCTGATTTTCCAACTCTTTCCTCAACTGTGTTACCTCAGATTGTGTGCACCCTGTTCTAGTCCTTATAATCAGTATTAAAGTTGTGGCTGAGTAATGAATTAAACCTGAGTCGTGCAGAAAGCTATACCGGCAGCAGACTTACTACCAAAATGAATAATCCTTTATCATTATACAGGTTAGTGTAAAAGGGGGATACATTTTTCCGTATGCTTTCTTCAATAAACATTCCATTTTCTCCACACTTACCCTGTGAACCACGTGACCATATCAGGCTTGTATGCCCAATGAAGCAGACAGAAAAGCCCTTGGTTCAATTATATCAGACAGGTATCATTCAGAGATATCTCGTGATTTGGGGTATTCAGGGCTTAATCCCACACAGAAATGACTATTTATTCATTATAATACAAGTTCAATCATTATAATATGGTAGTTTAAACAATCTTGTTTGCTTTAGATTTTACCTGCTGGAGATACTAGATCATAAATATAGGTCACGCCATCTAAACTAGGGCTAAGAACTACTAGCCCAGAAAAGCTAGATACTCTTTCACATGCAGGTGGATGAAGGAATATTGTCTGACTTGGAAGAGGGATAGGGGCGAAAGGGGGAGGCCTTGAAATGATCTCTCATTTGGGGCTAGCCAAGTTCTGCCGCACTGTGTGGACTGATAATATTTTTCGTGCAGTGCGAAACACATTAGTAGTATTACATTGGTCTCATTACTGAAGAATCCATTGCAAATGTTAAGTGACAAAGATAAACTTAATGTCTAACAGTTACAACTGGAATACAATACAAAGATACAAATACTGTACAATACAGTGAAACTTCGTTAGTGCGTTCCTCATTTACACACTGTTCCAGCTTAGCACGTCAGAAATTCGAAGTCCCGATTCTCATCGTATTATATCTACATTTTAAAAAACTCACTTATCACATCGCAAATATTTGCTATTACCGCTTAGTACGATCACATTTTTCCTAGACCTGAAAATGTAGCTGTATTTGTCATCCCTTCTGAAAGAAATGCGATTTCCAACTCGGGTAAGAGCCGTCGCCACAGTTGCGTGATTATGGGAGAAGGCCTTTCTGAACTTCAAAGGATAAGTTGCACTTTCGGGAGGCAAGCCGAGCCTCAGGAATGTTCAGTTTTGCTTGCTGGTTAGCAGCGAGATAGCTGAACAGCAGAGCGAGTCTCTCTGTGCTTGTATTTCACACTCCATTCAGGAGGTAGAAATGTATTTTGTGTTGAGTGGGACAGTGAAGTGTAGCAAATATTTGCCACATGATACGGTACCCTATATCTGGATTAGGAACATAATCGAGTGAAATTGACCAGCATGGTGCATATTTGTCTTTTTTTTTTTTTTTTTTTGCTAGGGGCTTTACGTTGCACTGACACAGATAGGTCTTATGGCGATGATGGGATAGGAAAGGCCTAGGAGTTGGAAGGAAGCGGCCGTGGCCTTAATTAAGGTACAGCCCCAGCATTTGCCTGGTGTGAAAATGGAAAACCACGGAAAACCATTTTCAGGGCTGCCGATAGTGGGATTCGAACCTACTATCTCCCGGATGCAAGCTCACAGCCGCGCGCCTCTACGCGCATGGCCAACTCACCCGGTGTATATTTGTCTTGTGATAGCCTAGTTATGGATATGGAAAATGTAAAATTCCTTATCAATGAAGACAAAATTAAAATCTGTCAGAAAGTGGACTAGCATAAGCGCGCAGAGGTCATGAATGTTGAAATTCGCACCTTCAGTTTCGACTCGATCACTCAAGTTGGTCGAAGTTTTGTTCAATTCAAAATGGCGGACAAAATCATTCCTCACAGTTGCACATGTTGAGTGTAACCTCCAATTAACCGTCTAAGAGTGTGAACATAAAATAATTTTTTTTCTTCACTATTTGTTTTACGTCACACCGACACAGAAAGGTCTTATGGCAATGATGGGATAGGAAAGGCCTAGGAATGGGAAGGAAGCGGCTGTGGCCTTAATTAAGGTACAGCCCCAGCATTTGCCTGGTGTGAAAATGGAAAACCATGGAAAACCATGGAAAACCATCTTCAGGGCTGCCGACAGTGGGGTTCGAACCCACTATCTCCCGGATGCAAGCTCACAGCTGGGCGCCCCTAACCGCATGGCCAACTCACCTGGTAAAATAATATTTAATAACCCACTGCTCCAAAATAAAATGCTTCTACTAACATGTTTTTTAGAAACATCTGTAATAATACTTCGATATTTTTGTTGGCCCCTGTGCACATGTTTTCTTATTTGTTGTCTGGTGTTTTTCACACCTTTCAGTGTACCGGTACTTGTTATTTTATAATCCCCAGCAGAAAAGGTTTTCATATTTGTTCTTTCGTGTTTTTCACACCTTTTAAAACTTTCCTCTCATCTTCAGAAATGGTTCATAGGCCTATAGTTTTCACTGTACCCAGGGATACACATCAGAAAAAATCGTATCTAGTGTTTCCATATCCCTGTTGGATAGTTTATATTCATATATTCATTAGTATGTTTTCTCGCTTAACACGTTCTTTTTCCTTGTCCCCTGCAGACACGTCTTAACGAGGTTTCACTGTATTTCAATCCCAACTGGTGCACTAGAACAGTGTTGCAAAGTTAATAAGAATAAGAAATCACTGTTTCATTTTAATTGTTCACTCTCTGGCAGTTGCACTTCTTCATATATTAACAGCATGAGTAACCCGATGTATACTATGTATTTTGAAAAGATCTAATGTATGTAAACTTGGGTTTTTTCAATTTGGAAACTTGCTTAAATTTAATTTGTTTGCCAAGGTAGATGAACTATTACAGATAGATGAGGAACCAGGATTGCAACTGGTCATCATAATGAACTTATTAAAAAAGTCAAGAGGACCGCATTTCACTACCAACAGATTTTTTTTTACAATTTGATTTACATCGCGCCGACACAGATAGGTCTTATGGTAACGATGGGATGTCAATACCAATATAAATGGTCCGTTATTTGACATTATAAATTTTCCAGCTAACTCATTCCTGGTTGCCAGCGTTTCGCCCCCGTGTGCTAAGTTGGGCTCATCAGTTGGTACATAGCACACCCACCAAGACGCATGGCTAGTACATACCATGGAGGGCACTGCATAGGCTACTTGGAGCCACCGGCAGTGCCAATGCACTGTGAGAGACTTTATCTCTTATCAAAAATTGATGCCTGCTTGGCCATCAGTTCATTATGATTCCCATAGGGAACCAACATCTACATCAATGATGGGATAAGAAAGGACTAGGAGTGGGAAGGAAGAAACTGTAACCTTAAGTAAGGTGCAGGCCCATCATTTGCCTGGTGTGAAAATGGGAAACCATGGAAAACCATCTTCAGGGATGCAACAGTGGGGTTCAAACCCATTATCTCCCAAATGCAAGCTGATAGCTACATGATCCAAACCACACAGCCACCAAGAGATTTCAACAACAATGTTATACAAAAGTTCAATGACAGAAGAATTGGCGTGTTGAATTTTCTTTGGGAGTAAAAGTAATGTAATGGAATCATTAACAATTTTCATTTTCTGCGGGACTTTTTCTAATATTAGCTCTAGATAAATTTTAGGTCACAAGATGCCACAGGTATCACTCGAGACCAGATTAGTACTTCACTGAAAGGGGGCAGTATTTTCTCCGACCATGCCCCTCTTACGTCTGTGTCACTAATATGAGCTTTGTTCGGGTATGTCATGCTTGACTGTGCGGCTTCTGTTACCTCCTTCTACTGGAGCCTTATGTCCTGTCCCAGGTATATTCTACTGGCATTGTCTTAACACGAAGTTTACAATTTATTAAAATTCGTATCCACCTTATTCAATACATTAAAATGTTGTTAAGAAGAAATTACAACATATATTTTATCAGAACTAGTTTCAACGCCTTATTTTGCGTCATCATCAGCTGAAATACATTCTAGGAAATATTTGGCAAACATATAAGTTTATCTACGTCACATACATTTCGCAGGGAACTGTGCTCTGCATCCTCATAAGAAATCTCGACAATCCACAAGAAAGGCTTCTTAAACAATGACACTTTAAATTGGACGTTATAACAGAAGTGGAAAATGGTACGTTCATTCGCCACCAGATGGCCCCAGGATGTGGCAACACTAGCGTTCAAAGCGGAAGCTGACCGAACCATCACAATCAGTCTAAGCGGTTCACATAACGTGTTTGCGTAACACATCACATTGGCAGGTGTATGGCATAGACACAAGCCTGGAATGAAACATCTGGCGACGAGGAACTCCTTTGCACCATCTCATTTGATGTGATATATTGGTATTACTACGAATTGTAGGTTTGTGGACATGCTGGTCGAAAGGGGCGATGTTAGAGTTGTGTGTAAATAAGCATATTGATTATTCATTTTAAGGTGAAGTTTCTTGGCTTTCAGCAAGAGTGACTTGTTGTGTTATGATCTAAGGCCTGCTAACAACTGTCAAGTTCTTTATGCGCAGTATTAACACTGGCATTTATATGGAACCTCTCTCGCATAAGGTCTCTTCCTATACACGTGGTACTTATCAGGTTGTGGTTGTAACATATTCATTTCCTCAGTTTGCATTTGGTCTTGTTGTCCTGGGATAATTAATTCCACTCGAATGGCCGACAAATCTTTAATTTTCATGACCTTGAGTGCCATCGGAGTGTTTGCAGTATCTAATCTAAACAGAATACCATCTAACATTTGCAGCTACAAGTATCTCCTATACGTGATTACCTATATGTGATTACCTGAATCAACTCTTGCTCTGGAATTGGTGAATCTAAAAGTTGTATTTTCCTTAACTGTAAAATAAGACAGTCAGTGTACCTGGACGTATTAATGGAAGTTTTATAATTCTTGGAATATAGCTCTAGCCTGATGAAATGTTGCACACCTCTGGATTCCAAAATCAGTTTAACAGAGCCTCTTTAAATTCCCTGAAGTTGCTAAAACTGCATCTGAAGGCAGAGCACCAATTTAAATGAGAGAGAGAGAGAGATAATGAGGTAGGGACAGGGTGAAACCCGATATTGGCACATAGCCTACTCCTGTTAAAAAACACCAAGAGTTTTACTCAAGTCTTAACGTCCCCATACAACGAATGAATCACCATCAACAGCATATTATGCCCTTGCACCGTATGAACACTGTGGAGAGATTTGAAAATGAAAGGCTCTCAGTATGCAATTTAGTGATTAGAAATTGTATACCATTACCTCTCCTAACCTGCCAGCCAATATTCTGATGATGAAAATTTTTTCCACCAATGGGACTCAAACTAGCCATCCATGTTGTCAGACCATGGAGACTTGGCATCTAAACAATCACAATCATGGCCACCAGGTGGGTTAACAGTGTGTTGATTCTATGACACTTGAGGACTTTACTGGTATGTTCCGATTTAGATGGCATGATGTGCATATAGCCTGTTTTTATCGTATGGGTAGTTTTTTGTTTTTTGTGGTATGAAGACCAAGAGGCTCTTAGGATTCCCTGTTGATTATCTTCTTCTTTTCCTCCCCTCCCCTATCCTCTCAAAGTAACAAAGTTGTATTCTGTCAGCTGTATTCTGTCTCTTCTCCTCAATAGAAGTCATCATCATCATCATCATCATCATCATCATCATCATCATCATCATCATCATTTTCCAACTCCAGTTTCCTGGGTGTGGTGTACAAGTGCTCACAATCTCTTCCTGTATGCATACATCCTCTGTTCCAGGGCATCTTCCCATTTGAGACCTCTCTCCTCCACATCTGAGTTCACTATGTCTATCCAGCATTTCCTTGGCCTTCCTCTTGGTCCTTTTGACGATGATGTTTGTTGTTTAAAAGAGGCCTAACATCTAGGTCATCGGCCCCTAATGGTATGAAATGTAATGACAATTTAAAAGTCCAAAATCATCAACTGAAAAGTAGCATAGATCGTGGTATTCCACATATTATGATACTACTCACAGGTACTGTAATACGCACATGTACCGCAGACCTATGGTGTTTCTCACGTTGCAGCGCCACGTACAAGCAACGCAAAATTATGGTGTTCCTCACATAGGTGTACTAATCACAAGGACTCATACTATCTCGTGATGTTCCTCACATAGTGGGTACTAATCAGAGGCAACGCAGACCCACGGTGTCACTCATATAGTGATACTAATCACAGGCAACGCCCACACCCGTGGTGTTTCTCACATATTGGTACTAATTACAGGAAACGTAAGCCCATGGTGTTCCGCATGTAGTGGTACTAATCATGGCTACTCTAAACCCCATCCTAATTCACACTCTGTTGCTACTAATCACAAACATAGTGGTACTACTTGCAAGTAAAGACGACTCATGGTGTTTCCCGCGTGATGGTACTAATTACAAGTAGCCTCATGGTTCTAATTCGCCCCTTGTAGTCGCCTCTTACGACAGGCAGAGGATATCGCGGGTGTATTTTTCGTCTGCATCCCCCACCCACAGGGGGATGTGTGTTTGGTCTGCAAGAGCTATTTTATTTCACTCAAGTCCGCCGGCAAGCCAGTTAGGACCCCCACTACCCGCCACCTGGGACGCGCCATATGGGAGTATCACCTCTCCCCTTGCAATGCCCGCATAGTAGGTTCGTGGCCTTGGTCCTTTTCCTATGACAGAAATGCTGAAGTATTTTCTGGCAGGTCTCTCACTCTTCATTCTTATAATGTGCCCATACCACTGAAGTCTACACTCCTAAGTTGAAGTACCAACCAAAAATCATAGACAACTTGATGGCTTTCCCTTTGAGCGAGTTCTCAGCGATGTTCTTAACTGGTAAATCACCGCGTTCCCTGAGTATTATTCTCCTCGGTTGCATTCAAAATAATTATAAATACTACTTCTCTTCCAGCACAGGTACTAAAATTTTATCCTTAAGAGTCAACGACCTCTAATGGTGGTACACTATGTGCCCACCACTGTACTGAGTTTTAATACATCACAGAATTTCACACATAAAAGCACAAAAATGATGTTAAACCCTAGTGTTATCACTTCTGTTATACACCA
Source organism: Anabrus simplex (assembly GCF_040414725.1). Lineage (NCBI taxonomy): Eukaryota > Metazoa > Arthropoda > Insecta > Orthoptera > Tettigoniidae > Anabrus > Anabrus simplex. Next base: position 139,023,446 of record NC_090266.1, on the reverse strand, counting down.
TACTAACCAAGAAGAAGTACCAGATAAAACAATAAGCAAGAAAATAAAGAACTCTCACCCTATCTTCTTAGATCCCGAATCACCAGAATTCACATCACACAAGGTTGCTGGATAATAGTTATCTACAGGCTTAGGATCAGCTGCAGTTCTGCTGTCTACAGAAATTTTTATAGGAGTGGTTCTGTTTTCTTGAGCAGATTCAGTGCTTTCAATGACTCTGTAGCCTGACTGCAAAATATAAAAATGAAACATTGCTTAATTTGCATCACTGCATTAGTAATAGATACAAACACAACAATATAAAATCATCAATGACCACTACTTTTTGCCTCCATAAACACTAGGTAGTGGGCATACAACCAATAACATTATTGTTATATTTGTGTGGAACAGCAGAAAGCATATTTTCAGTTTCTACTGAAGCTAACTTTAGTTTTCATTCCAATTATAGTATAGAGATATATTAAGAATGGTAAATGACTATAGATACTATGATGATGTTACTTACCCCTCGCTACCTCTTGCCGCATAGAACTCCTGCCACTCGCCGTTTCGTTCCATAACCTGCATCACTCAGCACTCTCACGCTATGAACTTACAACTGTACAAATGGCCTACTAACCTCGGCCCCTCTGATGTTATTGAGTACAATTCTACAAGATTCTTTAATTTTCAGATTTTGTGTTACCCCCATTTCCACCCCGCCTTGAGTACTATAAATTGACCATCCTCTCACCCAAACTTTGAGTTCATCTTCAGCTATGGTAACAGAGTTGAGGTAGAGCTCAGACTTTTAAACAGGGATTCATTCTTTCATTCATTCATTCATTCATTCATTCATTCATTCATTTGGAAACCAAAACAATAAGGGGCTGAATTACAGAGTTCCACAATGAAAAATATATTTACAATGGAGTAGCACAATGCAAACATTTAAAAAAATGAAAGAACAATGAAGAAAAATCATCTAATATCAAAAGAAGTGGAAGAAAACTAAAAACTAATAAAATAACTCTAGAAACACAACAATTAACAAAAAACATAAAGGCAAAAGAAAAGAACAAGGAGAATTATAGATTGATTATTATTCTCCCAATTACTATCATTACCTTTATAAAGATAGGAACTTTCCACGTAATCAGTACTTTATTTTGTCTTATTAATATACAGGACCGGCTTCAACCTCTTTTGAGGTCATCCTCAGCTGGTCATCTATATATATATAAAATCGGAGTTTTGTCTGTACATTGCTCAGAATTTGAAAAGAATAGTATTTCTGTATTGGTCATGTCCACAGTAACAAGGAAATGCACTTTTTACTTTTCCGTAATTTCTGTCTGTCTGTCTGTCTGTCTGTCTGTCTGTCTGTCTGTCTGTCTGTCTGTCTGTACTCGCATCACTGGAAAAAGGCTAAAGAGAATTTAATGAACATCGGTATGAAAAGTTGGGGAATAAGTCGCTACAATCTAAGCCCTAAATAATTTTATTCACACTGATAGAAATGGTAGTTTAGGGGAAGGCCTAAAATTTAATTTTCAAATATTAATGTTATTAGTGGTCCTATACTAATAAAAATTGGTATGCAAAGTCGGGGAATAAGTCGCTACAATCTAGGCTATAAATCATTTTATTCACACTGAGTGAAGTGGTAGTTTAGGGGAAGGCCTAAAATGTAATTCTCAAATATTTATATTATTAGTGGTCGTATTGATAAATACTGCATAACCAAAGTTACATAGAATTAAATTTCCGACCATTTATGTTTTATACATTTTTACCGTACCGGCTATGATAACACACATATTCATGAATTTGTATTTTTGTTGCTAAGTCCATATTCGACCTCGAGCCACGAGAAAATGGGTTAACAGAATTTAATGAAAATCGGTATATAGAGTTGGGGAATAAGAAACTATAGTCTAAGCTATAAACAATTTTATTCACCCTGGATGTAATTGTAGTTTAGGGGTAGGGACCTAAAATTTAATTTTTAAATACCTATGTTTTTGGTCCCATCGAAAAGTACTACATAACAAAAGTTACAGAGAATAATTTCCAATCATTTATGTTTTATTCGTTTTACCGTACCGACTATGATGAGTGGTATTTCAGAGTCGGAAGAAAACTAAATGTGAAGGCCTCCAATAACGAAAGCGCATAACAATGATCAACAATAACACTGACCATTGTTTTTTGTGATGTTATTTGTCTCTTATGCTGCCTCTCAACTCCAATAGATGGGATTACTGCTGCGTACCGAGTATAATAGCCTGACTGAATATTGGCGGGAAATAGCCTGGGAGTTAAAAAACTATCTTCTTTGGCATGCCATTCCTCTGGTTCATACATTTTCTGATACAGCTGGTACGTTACACACTGGTTCTTCATAGTATTCCAGTTATTCGATCCCTCCTCTGACGCACTGTTTTGAATGAGCAGTGTGCATACTTAAGGTGGTGGTGGTGGTGGCGGCGGCGGCGGCGGCGGCGGTGGCGGTGGTGGTGGTGGTGGTATGGCCTGGTCTAGAATAACAATGTAGGCCTATTCCAAATTATAGCACCACAATTCACTACATAACTCAAAATTCAATTAGAATGAGAGGTTTAATAACCTAATGAATACGACGTTCCCAACATTGGATATCTGAGCCTGACACCAGTATGTCAATGATTCTCCATAAACCCTAAGAATTGTATCCAATTTCAACCTCAGCAAACGGAACTTTTGTAATACGTGGTAATCATGGGGCCAGTGTGAAACCCTTCAACCCCATAACTGTACCATATGTATATATTTTAAGTATTTTTAGAACAGTGGCACTCACTAACGTATTTTTCAGCAGTGATATAGACTGGGTATAAGCTATGTGTCCGTGAACTGGTCTCTGAATCTCTTATTCTAAGGAACACGACACCCCCGAATATTTTCGGCACAACAATGCACTTCAAAGATCTCATAAACCATTGGACATAATAGTGGCTTTAATACAGATAACCTGACATCTGAATACCAGTGATTCCTGATCAACTCCAAGAACTGTATCCGATTCCAGCCTCAATATATGTAATATTTGAAAATAACACCCTTAACCCCAAAACTGTACCATATGTATATATGTAAACATTAAGTAATTTTAGAATAGTGGTATCATGTTTATTTAATGGCATTCTTGTTTAGTTTTAATTTTAGTACTGTTTATTCTATACAGTCGCTATTAAGTATGTTCTCTAACAGCTGAAGATGACCTATTTACGGGTCGAAACTGGTACTGTTTTTATGTATATCATTGACACTATGTAAAATAAAGTACTGATTAGGTGGAGAACTCATCCTTTATACTTGTACTTGAACTATCAATACGGACCATGAAACTAATAGATTATAGTTATCGGTGTATGCTGTTCGGGAGCACATCGTGCACTGCTCCGTGTACGTCTAGGGCAGGTGCTTGTGACTATGGAGGGGAGGGGTGGAGGGGCAGGAGGAGCAGCTGTTAAGGGAGGTGGGGTAGAGCGGGGCGTGTCTTCTGGCGGTTCTTTAATGTGTATTGGTTTTTGTTTGTTGACTCTTTTTAGTCAAGTGTTTTTTAAGTGAGGGATAACTGTATTGAAAAAGAAATTTACTTTATCTGTGATTTCATTCAGGTTGAAATTTGGATTGGCGTACTGGTCCATACTGATATAAAATTCCTCCATTATATTGACTAATGGGCCTTTGGGTTTATACTTAGAATGTGCATGGTCATTTTCAATACTTGTAAATTTATGTTTGTAATCCTTAATATGTTGACCTATGGATGAAAAGTGATTATGTTTTATAGCATTAATACGTTCATTATAGCATATTTGAAAATTTCTTCCAGTACGTGCGATACAACTGGCTTCGCAATTGTCACATTTCATTCGATACACTCCTGAATGACTATATTTATTGTTATCATTGATGGATTTAGTATTATGTAAAATGGCATTATGTGTGGTTTTGTAGGTTATTTTTAGGTTGCGTCTTTTAAAAATGTTAGTTATGGAATAGATGTGGGTTACTGAAAATGAAGAGTACGTAATCTTCCTAGGATTTGTTGGCTCTGGTTAGGTTTGATTTAGGTTGATGTTTTATCTTTTGAATAATTTTATTGATCATTTCTTTCTTGTATCCATTTTGTTTGGCTATTTCGTGGATCAGGTTTAGTTCTTTGTTTAGTTCTTCCTGTGATGGAGGTATGTTGAACGCTCTGTATATCATGCTGTGATATGCTGCTTTTTTGTGGGCGTTAGGGTGGATAGAATCTATTTTTATTGTGTTGGATATTTGTGTAGGTTTTCTATATGTTTTGTATGTTATGTGATTTTCGTGCCTAGTTATAGATATGTCTAAGTAACAGTGGCAGTACACACATGCACACACACACACACAAAATTATTCCACACGTTTAGTAGACATTCTAAATTGGCAAGACGAAAAATTCTTACACTTCATTTTTCTTTCTGTTTACACAGATAATTGACATGTCCAACAACATAACTATGAAGAGGGAGCATTCGCACTTATTAAATGCCACACTTCAAATGCAGATCATGTCAACTTCGACAGTTGTTTCTAAACCATGAGGAAAACACTACATTAATACTACACCACCATTATTCATATCATATGACATTCTTTATTAGATTTAGTGATGTTTTATAATCATATGTTACATTAACATTAGATTATATGACCAGCTGAGGATGACCTCAAAAGAGGTCGAAACCGGTCCTGTATATTAATAAGACAAAATAAAGTATTGATTAGGTGGAAAGCTCCCATCTTTATAATTGTGTACATTAAACATCAATACAGACATGAAACTAATAAATTATAATATTATCATCACCTATCGCCAAGGTAAGAGGATGGAAAGAGAACATTAAACGAGGGACATCTTGTTAAACTTCTTGTGCAATATTGCTTAATTATGGAACTTATATATCTGTGTGAAACAAATCAGCAGTGCACTTGGGGTGTAAGAAAGCTGCAGTAGCTGCGTCATCCCTTTCTTCTAAATTCATCTGGGCAGACCTCATTCATATCTAAAAAGACATAAATTTCCTTTTGCAAGCCGACCAAAGCTGTGTTATTCTTTTAAAAACTGTGAAAGATTTTCATATGCAGGTGTTTAAACTTTACTGTGCATCTGGTCATTTACTCTTTATAATACATCTTAGTCCAGCAAATAGTAATTATATCAACGAGAAATATCTTGGTTGAATGGGCAATTATTGGAACAAATGCATGAAATATCAACTCGTGCAGTGATTTTGGATGCTATGAGGTGCTTTTATTTACAGATCATTAACTTAAATTTACTTTGGAATATTCGTGCTAATCTTCTCATACCTTTCATAGGGAGCATGATCAGGATTTCATTTCCTTTCTTTTGTATAACTTAGATCTCTATTCCTTAGATGTAAAGAAAAAGGGAGACTTTTTTTTCTGCTAGCGGATTTAAGTCGCACCGACACAGATAGGTCTTATGGCGACTATGGGATACGAAAGGCCTGGGAGTTGGAAGGAAGCGGCCTTGCCCTTAAGGTACAGCCCCAGCATTTTCCTGGTATGAAAATGCGAAACCATGGAAAACCATCTTCAGGGCTGCTGACAGTGGGATTCAAACCCACTATCTCCCAGATGCAAGCTCACAGCTGCGCATCCCTAACCGCATGGCAGGGAGAACAAAGTGGTAAACTGGTTGAGGGTAAAACCACCATTAATTTCATATGGCATTTATAAAGATTACCTTTCAAAAATAAATGTTGCTTAATTATTAATCTTGTAACCTAATTATACTCTATTAAGATTGTTCTGATGTGTATCATAATTTTAGGGTTTTTCCAATGGTTATATTAGATGTCCAAAAAAAAAAGGAATTTGGTTTAAACTAAATTAATGTTAGACATACTTAGACTATTTTCTAATCCAAGATTAGATCTAAATGTAAAAGAAACGAGCTGAATTTATGTTAATTATGTTCTTAGAGAAATATACAAATAAATTGTTGAGCTATTTCTCTCTCCGGCAAACTCACAAATTATGGCTCAGTCATTTCCTGCGCACTTGCCTGTTGTTTAATTTTTTTTATCAAAATGAAAAGTGAAACTACTTTTGAGATGAATCGTAATTTAGAACTGCAAGGATACCTTGCATCAATGTTCAGGTTGCAGTTGTATTGGACCAATGACCTTAGATATTAGAAACAACAAGCATCATCATATAGTTGTATTTGCGCACAAATCGTATAAGTGTCCCTTATGTATATTACACCTGACTATTCGTCACTCGCATGTCTCTGATATTTTTATGATAACAATTTGTGTTCACATACTTAAGTAGTTGTCATTGATCGATTAGAACTCGCTACAACGTCGCATGGCAGTAGGGTTTTGGTCATCTATCTTACATATGATATTACCGGGCGAGTTGGCCGTGCAGTTAGGGGCGCGCAGCTGTGAGCTTGCATCCCGGAGATAGTGGGTTCGAACCCCACTGTCAGCAGCCCTGAAGATGGTTTTCCATAGTTTCCCACTTTCACACCATGTAAATGCTGGGGCTGTACCTTATTTAAGGCCACGGCCACTTACTTCCCACTCCTAGGCCTTTCCTATCCCCATCATCGCCATAAGACCTATCTGTGTCGAGCCGATGTAAAGCAAATTCTAAAAAAAAAAAATCTTTACATATTAGGCACCCAAGAGTATGTCCTAATTGCCAGTTAAGTTTCCATGAAGCCACCCAGCAGAGTCTCTTTTCTAACTGATATATTTCTGTCCAATGTCCAATAACAGAGCAATTATATTGGAATTATAAATATATTTCTGTCGCAAAGGTCTGCTACCAAACTACGTCGCATGGCAGCAGACATGTATTGTCTCTGTGCACAATCTCTATTTGTCTCAATGGAATTTCATCCCTTTTGAAGAATTTTACTTCTAGTTGAATTTGGCATATTTTTCCCATAATATTATACCTTATCCTAATATTTCACTTTTTTTTTTCCTATTTGCTTTATGTCGCACTCACATAGATAGGTCTTATGGCAACGATGGGATAGGAAAGGCTTAGGAATGGGAAGGAAGCGGCCGTGGCCTTAATTAAGGTACATTTGCCTGGTGTGAAAACGGGAAACCACGGAAAACCATCTTCAGGGCTGCCGACAGTGGGGTTCAAACCCACTTTCTCCTGGATGAAAGCTCACAGCTGCGCGTCCCTAACCACACGGCCAACTCACCCGGCATTTCATATATTAATGTACCCCCACCTCAAACTCAATCTTTACCAGATGTCAATTTAATTCATTTAAATTCAACATAATTAGCGGAGCAAGATACGGATATTTTCACAACTTTCAGATCTACCACCATATGGAGGACGCTCTACTCCAATTCCTGATAGGAATTTAGATCCAAAATTGAAACCTATTACTAAAGCTCACAGGGTACAACTTGCTCCTAACCCTCCACTAGAAAATTATCACCGAGCTCGATAGCAGCAGTCGCTTAAGTGCGGCCAGTATCCAGTATTCGGGAGATAGTGGGTTCGAACCCCACTGTTGGCAGCCCTGAACATGGTTTTCCATGGTTTCCCATTTTCACACCAAGCAAATGCTGGGGCTGTACATTAAGTAAGGCCACGACTGCTTCCTTCACACTTCTAGCCATTTCTTGTCCCATCGTCGCCATAAGACCTAACTGTGTCGGTGCAACGTAAAGCAACTTGCAAAAAAAAAAATTATCAACCTCAATATGATCCCTCTTTTAATCAGATCAATCCACCCTTGAATCACTCCCTCAATTTTCATATAAAAAACAAGCTTTAAATCAAGTACCCCAAGTCATTACTACCGATTATGGTTATCTTCTGCCTGGAAATTTCTTCAAACAAAATTGGCCTCTTTTCAACAACTTCCTAATCTTCTGTATCCTAAAATTTCAATACATTTAAGTAAATTTGGGCTAGAACATATCAACCGATACCACAAATGGGAACATTTTCACACAGCTCTTCACAATCACTTTTTACCATATGAAATGTTTTGCTAAACTTAGCACTGAATTAATTCATCACCATGAAGGGTACAATGAATCAGCCTATGATTATGTAGATTCTATTATAACCTTTACTGATGTTTAAAATTATAGTTTTTGTAATCAATCAAAGCATGTTTGACAGTATGTGCTTACTTGTGAGATCTGTCAAAAAGCCAAACCCCATAATACACTTTCTTCTGGGAAGTATTCCGCATCTCCTTCTAACTATCCCGCTGAAACCTTTTATAATGACACAGTTGGACTTACAACTAAATCATCAAATGGTAATGCATATATTTTCACCTTGTTGGACGTTTTCTCTAAATTCCCAAAATTATGTCCTTAACATAAACTCTCTTCTAATATCATTAATAATCCATTGGCCACTCAACTCTTTCCTATTACAGACATTCCGTCAAATTTAGTTTCCAATAATGCCAGTATTTTTCTTCTAAATTATTTCATGACGTATTCTCAATTGGGAATCAAGAAGGTATTTACTTTTCCTTATTATCCTCAAGCCAATATAGTTTAAAGATATCATCGCAACCTTAAAATTGCTCTTTCCATCCTCCATTCTGAAAATCAGAAATTATGGGATTTGGAATTGGCCTCTTTAGCTCTTGCCTTTAATTTGAATGTTAATGATTATACTAACTGCACACCATGGAAACTCTTCTTAGGATGACATCACTCTCCTTTATCCCTAAAATAGGATCTGTCATATCTCCTAAACCATCCTGATAACCAACCTGAAGAAACCTCTTGGAAACACGTCAAAAATTTAATTTGTAAATATACAAAACTAATATTTACCTCAAAAAATTTTACAAATATTGTACTGGTGAAGAGCGGAGGATGTTTACCAACAAATTCCAACAAATTTGTAGCACTCTTACGCCTTTCTTCAATCACATCATCTTCAAACCTGAAAGAAAAAGCATCATATCTCTTAGAAATGAACACCAAGCTATATCCAAGAGACATCATTTATTAAATTTTATAAAACTTACCTGCCAAAATATTTTGCTTTTGCAAAGGATGGAAATTTATCTGGCAGGTGCAATTTATTGTGTTTATTTTCCAGCTCGCGGTGTAGTTTCTTAAATTCACTATATCTCTTCCATACAACAACTGTAGTAGCAGCTTCAGGACATTGTTTAGGGTAAACCTGTTGAAGCATAATTTATGAGATTTTAGTAAAAGAATGAGGTCTTCAAATTATAACTTTCAATCAACTAAACACTACATGCTTCAAACAACAGTGTACACCTTGATTTTTCTACATACCAGTAATTTTCTCAAGTATGGTAACTATAATTTTTGAGAGTCTATATATGCATGAGACTGTAGAATTACATTACACATAAGAACCTCAACATGAGACAGAATATACAACTCCTAATTCATGCTACTTGCTTTTCTATATCTACAGCATCTTCACCACAATAAAAGTTCATGAAATGAAATGTCGTATGGCTTTTAGTGCCGGGATATCCCAGGACGGGTTTGGCTCGCCAAGTGCAGGTCTTTCTATTTGACACCCGTAGGCGACCTGCGCGTCGCGATAAGGATGAAATGAGGATGAAGACAACACATACACCCACCCCCCGAGCCATAGGAATTAACCAATTAAGGTTAAAATCCCCAACCCGGCCGGGATTCGAACCCGGGACCTTCTGAACTGAAGGCCAGTACGCTGACCGTTCAGCCAACGAGTCGGGCATAAAAGTTCATTATGAGTGCATAGGAATTCCAATTTGTAGTTGAGAAAATCCAATGATTTAAACCACCACCATTCACTCTTGAGAAGCATATAAAATATCCAGCTTACAGTTCAAACATACCACTACTGCAACTAGTCCAGTTCAAGCTCAACACCACTGAAACTAATCTTATTTGGTCTGCAAAGGAAGAGTTAAACTTCAAATGAAATTATCAAATACTCACATAACTTTTGTTTCTCCATAGCAGTAAATTATAGAAATGATAAACAATAATACATACTGTTACTTGCTAATGGTTTCAACAGGCATATGATGAGGTGGTTTGAGTCATCAGTCTATAGACTGGTTTGATGCAGCCTCCATGACACCCTACCTTGTGTTAATCTTTTCATTTCTATATAACTACTACATCCTACATCTGCTTGTCATGTTTATACCTTGGATAACTGCTACTGTTCTTACTGCCTACACTTCCATTGAAAAACAACTGAACAAGTCCTGGGTGTCTTAAGATGTGTCGTATCATTTTATCTCTTCTTTTCGTCAAATTTTGCCAATTTGATTCAGTATCTCTTCATTTGTGATTCTATCTATCCATCTCAATGTCAGCATATTCTTCTGTAACACCACATTTCAAAAGCATCCGTTCTCCTTTTTTTCTGAGCTAGTTATCATCCACATTTCACTTCCATACAATGCCATGCTCCAGACAAAAGTCCTATATCAATGTTCGAAATGGGCAAATTTCTTTTCTTATGTAAGGCCTTCCTCGCTTGTGCTAGTCTGCATTTTATGTCCTCCTTAGTTCTGCCATCATTAGTTATTTTACTATCCTAGTAACAATATTTCCTTTTAATATTTCTGCATTACCTGGCTTCGTTTGACTATAGTCCATTACTTTTGCTTTGGACTTCCTTATTTTCATCTTGTACTCCTTCCCCAAGACTGTCCACACAATACAGAAATTTCTCCAGATCTTCTGGAGTCGCAGATAAAATAACAATATCATCCGCAAATCTCAAGGCATTGATTTCCTCTTCTTGGACTGAGATTCCCTTTCCAAATTCTTGCCTTACTCCTTTCTGGATTGCTGCTTCCTTTTCAAATACCTCAATTCTTATCACTGCAGACTAATTTTTATACAGATTGTACATAATTCTTGGTTCTCAGTATCTGATGATGATGATGATGATGATGATGATGATGATGATTGTTGTTTAAAGGGTCCTAACAGCTAAGTCATCGGCCCATAATGGTATGAGGTGCAATGAAATGAAACAATAATTAAAACTTCAACATGTATCCACTGACTGAAATCTAAAATGAATGATGATGAAAAAATGACCATAAATCCAAAACAATCAGTGGATCCAATTCACAATATCTCATATTCTGAGATGATGCTTGTTGTCCAAAGGGGTCCAAAATCCAGGTCACCAGCCCCTCATAGTTATACTAATCCTCCTATAGTGGTACTGATCACAGGTAACACAGACTCCTGGTGTTCCTCGCATGGTGGTACTAATCACAGGTAATGTAGACCCCTGGTATGTTACCCACAATGGCACCACTCACAGGTAACACAAACCCATAGTGTTCCTCACATAAGGTTAGTACTCACAAGCAACGCAGACCCATGGTGTTCCGCACTTAGTGGAACTAATCACAGGCACCGGCATTCCTGTGGTGTTCCTCTCACATAGTGAAACTATTCACAGGCCACATGTACTCATGGTGTTGCTCACATAGTGGTACTAATCACAGGCAATGTGGACCAACGGTGTATCACACATTATAGTACGACTCACATAACACAGACCAATGGTGTTCCTCACATAAAGGCACTACCCACAAGCAACGCAGACCCATGGTTGTCCACATATAGTCGTAGTAATCATGGGCAATGAACAATCCCGTGGTGTTCCTCACATAGTGGTACCAATCGCAGGTAATGTAGACCCAAGGTGCTCCACATATAGTGGTACTACTCATAGGTAATGCAGACCCATCATGAATACAGGGTAACCAATGCAATTCAGCGTGGCACATGGCAGATCCTCCCGTACTAATCACAAGTAATCTCATGGTTGCAATTCCATGATCCCTTTGTCGCCCCTATTAGTCGCCTCTTACAACAGGCAGAGGCACCGTGGGTGTATTCTTCGTCTGCGTCCCCAACCCACACGGGGCATCTGATTCTGATCACCTTCAGAATCTCAAACAGCTTGGTCCAACAAACATTATCGAATGCCTTCTCTAGATCTATAAACACCATGTACGTGGGCTTGTCTTTAATTCGGTACTCTAAGATCAAATGTAAAGTCAGGATGCTTCACGTGTTCTTACATTTCTTCTGAACCAATTTGATCTCCCAACTCAGTTTCAACTTGTCTTTCCATTCTTCTGTAAATAATAATGTTAAAATTTTGCACTAAACTAATGGTGTGGTACCCTTCACACTTGTCAGCACTGACTTTTTAGAATATATATAGCCACATCCTGCTGAAAATCAGATGGCCCCTCTCCTGTATCATATATCCTCCACACTAAATGGAATTAACCTCTCCATGCTGGTTTCTCCTAAGGCAGCCAGTAATTCAGAGGGAATGTCATCAATTCCAGGTGCCGTGCTCCTATTTAGGTCTCTCAAAGCTCTGTGAAATTCTGATTTCAAAACTGGGTCTCCCATTTCATCAACTTCAATAGCCTCTTCTTGTCCCAGAACCATATCGTCTACGTCTTTCCGTTGACACAACAACTGTTGGATGTGTTCCTGCCATCTTTCTGCCTTGACTTCTTTCCCCAAAAGTGGTTTCTCCATCTGAGCCCTTAATATTGTTTTCCTTGATTTCCCTGTATGGAGCATCTACTTTTCCCAGGACCATACAACCTTCAGCATCCACTTCTTTTTCAGCCAGTCTTCCTTAGCTGCCCTGCACTCTCTATCCACTTCATTCTTTAGTCGCCTTTTCTACCCTCCTCATTTAATGCATTCTTGTACTTTTGTCGTTCTTCAAACACGTCTCGTACCTCGTGAGTTATCCATTGATTCCTAGTTGCTCTTTCCTTTCTTTCTAACCTTTCTTCAGCAGCCCTACTGATCTCATTCTGCACGACTGTCCATTCTTTCTCTATTGTGTTTCCTTCAGCATTTCTATTTAGTCCTTGTGTAACATGTTCCTTGAGACAATCCCTCACACTCTTTTCTTTCAACTTGTCTAGATCCTATCTCCTTGCATTCTTTCCTTTCTTCAATTTTTTCAACTTCAGATGGCATTTCATGACCAACAAGTAATGGTCAGAGTCCAAGTCTGCTCCTAGGAACATCTTGCAATGCAACAACTGCCTGCCTAATCGTTATGAAGTCTATTTGATACCTACCAGTGTCTTCAGGTCTCGTCCATATATATAGCCGTTATCTGTGTTTCAACTATTAGCAAGGACTAAGTTACGTTCAGTGCAGAATTCAACCTGCTGACTTCCTCTTTCATTCCTTTCTCCCAATCCAAATTCTCCTACTGTATTACCTTCTCTTCCTCAGCCTACTACTGCATTCCAGTCTCCCATCACAATTAGATTCTCGTCACCTTTTACACATTGTATTAAATCTTTGATCTCTTCATATATTATTTTGATTTCATTGTCATCCACTGAACTAGTAGACATACAGACCTGCACTAATGTGGTGGGCATTAGTTTGGTGCCTATCTTGAAAACAATAATCCTTTCAATATGCTGGTCATAGAAGCTTACCCGCTACCCTATTTTCTTATTCATTATTAAACCAACTCCTGCATTTTCCCTGTTTGACTTTGTGTTGATAATTCTGTCACCTGACCAAAAATCCTGCTCTTTCTGCCAACGTACAGTACTTCACTTATACTAACCACATCTAACTTTAATCTAATAATTCGCCTTTCAGATTCTCTAAACTACCACAACGATTCAAACTTCTAACATTCCACGCTCTGACTTGCAGAAGGTCAGTATTCATCTTCCTGATGATTGCCTCCTCTCATGTAATCCTCATCCAGAAATCCCAATGTCGGATTATTTTACCTCCAGAATATTTTACCTGGGAGGGAGCCATTATCAGTACATAATTCATACAGAGAGAGCTGCATGTCCTCAGGAGTTAGTTATGACTGTAGTTGCCCACCGCTTTCAGCCATGTAGCACTATCAACACAGCTAAGCCATGTTAAGTATTATTACAAGGCCACATCAATCAATCAATTAATTAATTAGACTGCCACACTTGCAACTTCCGAAAGGCTGCTACCCCCACTTTCGATGAAACATTTGTTAATCTGGTCTCTCAACAGATAACCATTTGATATGATTGCACCTGCGGCTCGGCTATCTGCTTCACTGCAATGCACAAGCCTCCCCAACACGGCAAGGTCACATCGTTCGCAGGGGAGGAATAGGCATTCAGGTGTTAAAATTTTTCTCTGAAAGGGGTTTCTTAATGTGCCAGTAAATCTCCTTACACTGGCCTCACACATGTAAGCACTCTTGAAAGGCAACTGACTAAGCTATATTCAATTCCACAACCTCAAACTCAGGAGAGAAGAACCTAACCAATTACTTTATGTGATAAAATAGAGAAAAATACACCAAGATGATTTGAGCAGCCAACATCAAACAAATGAATGAAATAATATGAATGATAGAGATATAAATGAAAGGAAAGACAGGCTGAGGAGCAGCCAACTTATAGAGGATTTAGTTTACCGAACAAGTGGCTGCGCACTTTTGGGTCACGTAGCTATCCGTTTGCATTCAGGAGATAGTGAGTTTGAATCCCACTGTCAGCAGCTTTTAAGATTGCTTTCTGTGGTTCCCCATTTTCACACCAAGCAAATGCTGAGACTGTACCTTAATTATGGTCAAAATCACCTCCTTCCCATTCCCAGCCCTTCCGATCTGATCGTCACAACAAGACCTGTCTGTGTTGGTGTGACATAAAGCAAATTGTTAAAAAAAGAAAAATATAATCATCATCATCATCATCTGGTCTAGAATATGCTTCGGTATAATAATAATAATAATAACAATAATAATAATAATAATAATAATAATAATAATAATAATAATAATAATAATAATAATAATAATAATAACCAACATCCTCCTCCTCTGCTAGAGGAAGCCAGGTGTAGGTGTTTATGAGACTCTTCCAGTTTGTCCTGTCCATCTCCAGCTGATGTTCTACTTTTTTGCAGTCAAGTTATATCATATTTTGCAAAGTCTTTGAAAATTTGCTTTTTCCTACCATCATAAGGTCTTCCTATGGGCCTCTTACCAACAACATTCTTCTTACAGAATGATATTTGGGTCCTATTTGGAGCCATCCTTCTCACGTGTCCATACCATAACAATCTGTTTAATTCTAAGGTTTCCAAGAGACTCTTGTCCAATCCAAGTTGCCGATATTTTGTCTCTCCATGTCTTTTGAAGATAAAAACAAAGGAACTGAATTTCAGTTGCCTGTAGGCAACTTTTTTTAATGATGATGATGATGATGCTTGTTGTTTAAGGGGCCTAACATCTACGTCATCGGCCCCTAATGATACAAAATGAGATGAAATGCAATGACAACATAAAAGTACAAAATTCATCCACTGACCAGAATTCAAAAAATGTGTTAAAGAATGAATGGATGAATATGAATTTAAAACAATCAGTGGATACGACCCGCAATGCCTCACCTACCCAGAAACTATTTGACTGACCAAGAGACTGCTTCCAAAGCACAATCCTGAATCGATAACGCTTGTTGTCTTAAGGGGTTCAATATCCAGGTGAATGGTCCCTTATAATGACACTTATAGTTAATAGAGTAGAACCATGGTATTTCTCAAGTTGTAGTACTAATCAAAGTTAGCATAAACTCACAGTGTTCCGAACATTATGGTACTACTCACAAGTACTGTTCTCACATAATGGCACGACTCGTAGGCAACGCAAACCCATGGTGCACCTCACATAGGTGTACTAATCACAGGGACTCTTACTATCCTGTGGTGTTCCTCACATAGTGGGTACAAATCGCAGGAAACGCAGATCAACAGTGTCACTCATAGAGTGGTACTAATCACAGGCAATGCCCAGACCCGTGGTGTTCCTCACTTAATGGTACAAATGGCAACGTAAGCCCGTGATGTTCCGCATATAGTGGTACTAATCGCAGGTACTGGAAACCCATGAACTACTCTCTGCTGCTACTAATCACAAACCTATTGTGTACCTAACATAGTGGTACTAATCGAAGGTAAAGGTGACCCATGGCTTTCCCCGCATGATGGTACTAATCGCAAGTAGTTTTATGGTTCTAATTCAATCATCATTTGGTCGCCCATTTTAGTCACCTCTTATGACAGGCAGGGGATACCGTGGGTGTATTCATCATCTGCATCCCCCCACCCACAGGGTTTTTAAATTTTATTTTTAGGTCTAATCAAAGTTCCTGTTTCCAGTCCTTACGTTAGAATTGGTACGAGATATGTTTTGTACAGTGTGAGTTCGGAAGCTTGGGGGAATATGTCATCCCAAAGTGGTTGATGAATGGAGTAGCAGAATTTCGATTCAGCTTGTATCCTATTGCCTATTTCTTGGTTTATGGTACTGTCAGAAGAAACAAAGCTCCATAAGTACACAGTTCAAAAAAATTAGGAGAACATGGTTTTGAACGTATGCCATGCTCCACAAAACAATACCTCACACCCAGATTTATTACCAACTAAACCTTTATTCTCTACCGTTGAAGTATACAAAAGAACATCGATGGATTCGCGTTCATTTTCAGAACACAAATGGAAATGTCCAAATAGGGGCAAAAAACAAATTGATAACAGTAATCCATGGTGGATTTTTATCACAGTTGGAGAGCTTCAGTATGGTGTATGTCCTCCACGAGCATTTATCACAGCTTGGCACCTACGTGGCACGCTCCGTATAACTCAGTGGAGATCACGTTGCGGTGTCAGGTCCCATTCTTCAATGAGAGCCAGTTCGAGATCTTGGAGAATCTGTGGTGGAACAAGATGCCCACGAACACTTCTATCAAGCCTACGCTACACATGCTCGATGGGATTAAGATCGGGGCTCACTGCTGGCCATTCCATCTCTCGAATATCCACCTCTCGCAAGACAGCTCTGGTGATGACCGCTACATGAGCCCTGGCTTTGTAGTGCATGAGTACAAATGCAGGGCCAACACCGTACGCAGCAACCAACACGTGCTGTAGCAGTATCTGCTCGATGTACCCCGCAACGGTAAGATTACCATGGACGAGGAAAAGATTCGTACGGCCATCAATACTGATGCCACCCCACATCGTCGCAGAGTCTTGTCCGAATCGGTCGCCAACATTTGGCATGTCCTGCTCACCACAGCATCCCTATACTCGTTGACATCCTTCACACTGTGTCAGGGGAAATCTGGACTCGTCTGTAAACAACAC
This sequence comes from Anabrus simplex, assembly GCF_040414725.1. NCBI lineage: Eukaryota > Metazoa > Arthropoda > Insecta > Orthoptera > Tettigoniidae > Anabrus > Anabrus simplex. The sequence continues at coordinate 139,006,188 of NC_090266.1, read as the reverse complement.
AGGCCTCCACTGGCAAAGTTCCCAGTTGACGTGGGTACGGGCAAACAGAAGGCAAGCTGCGCCATGTTGCTGCATTAAACGGGGCACTCGAACCGAATGTCTGGGTCGTAAGGACACTTTTCTTAACCTGTTCCTTACTGTCTGGTCAGACACCGTGACTCCAGTGACCCTCCTGAGGTCTTGTTGCAGTTCTCTGGCAGTTGCTGAACAACGCTGCAATGCACAAATGGTCAGATACCAGTCATCTGTGGGGTTATCATGCGTCCACGACCTTGTCCAACCCTCCTTGTGAACTGGCCTGTCTCGTTGCAATTCCACAAGCAGTGAATAACTGATGGAGAGACATTGAGATCCACAGCAACGCGACGAAAAGTCCATCCTTCCTGGATCAAAGTGACGACCCTTGCAACTTGAACATCTTTAAGATCTCTCATGGGATGTGCTGGTTTACGTACAACATGCTCAAATGACCGCAGTAGTCTGTGTCCCTCACGACAACACACGGACGCACCGCTATTCATTTTGCTTTGAGGGGTCACCTGACACTTTAGTGCATGGCTACGCCTACAGATGGAAAATAACTTCGAATTGACATACCCTGAGTAGCTAAGGTCTCAAGGTATATTGTACGACCATTGGAACCCCATCTACCAAATTAACGTTCAGATACCAGACGTTACAAAACATGTTCCCCTAATTATTTTGAATATACCTACTTCTTCATTTTGCACTCGCAGATGGACTGCTTCAGGATTTAGACTCATCACTAAACAAACGGATTTAGTTTGGTTGATGATCATTCCCATTCTTTCAAATTCTTCTTGCCTAAGATCTAGTTCAGCTTAAATTTCTGCTTTTGTCTCACCCCATAGCATAACATCATCAGCTAATACAGGTGCATTTGCTATCTGATCCTTCCTTTTTAATGCTTTTATAACCTCATCCATTACAATAATGAAGAGAAGTGATTATATACAACCTTGTTGGACTCTGCTCTAGGTTTCAAAACAATTTGACCTGCCTCCTTGAATTTGCACACAGCTCTTTGTCTCTCAATATAGTTGTTTTACTCGAGCTATTATCTCATCTGACACTTCTATACATCTCAGACATACCCATACTTGTTTGTCACCATATGCTTCCTCAATATCCAAGAATACAATTGTAACCATTCTATTCTTATCCCACAATGAGCATTCTGCTCAAAGAAATCAGGTCTAGAGTTGATCTATCTGGTCTAAATCCATGTTGATCTTCCTCAAAGAAATTATGACTACAGGCCTGGTGAATTTTCTGGTTAGCAGAGGGACTATGGCAGTGGCTTTCACATGTTTTCAGTTTGTGCCTCCCTTTGTAAGTTCTGCAAATCCTAAAAATACGCAGAAAATGCCAGTTTTTCTTCTTTCCATGATGTCTGTATGTGCATATCTTGTGTTCAGTTGGTTTTTATATACAGGATTTTTCAGCTAAGATGTCCACCTCAAATAACTCATGAACCGTTGAAGATATCGACCTTCTGTTTTCACTTTCACTAAGGGTACCAAGGGGCTCATAATTGTACTTGCAGTACTTTTCAAAGGTGTCAATATCTGATGAGATAACGGTACTGACTTTGTTCCTTCGAACAGAACTACACAGTTTTTTTTTTTTCAATTGGCTTTATGTCCCACCAACACAGATAGGTCTTAAGGCGACAATGGGATAGGAAAGGGCTACGAGTTGCAAGCAATTGACCGTGGGCGTAATTAAGGTACAGTCCCAGCATTTGTCTAGTGTGAAATTGGGAAACCCACTAACATTGTATTCTACATCTATAATTACACTTACAAATATTATGAATTCAGCATTGTAATTATTTTGAAAATCAGACAAGTACTTTGAGAAAATATTGTTTATTCAAACACGCTTCATTTGCCAATGAAGGGCAGTCCAGTTTGACATACAGAATTCTTTCACATTATTCTGACAGCTAAGTATTCAGTCTACTGTGCCCATATATATACTATGATAAATTGTATAGTTTAACAGCTTTAATATCACCGTAGACAACACGTGAAGGAAAAGCACAGATATGCGTCGGGTTTCCTATATGACTTCCCCTTGTCAACCCTTGTTCTTTTTTAAGTCCGATGGTGTAGGTTTGCAAAGGCTAGACAGTCTAATTTTCACAGCCTTTATGGTCGTTTGCTTTCCTTTGTTCATTCTTCGAGCGATCGAACCACTTCCTTTTTCCCTTCTGATTACTGTTAAAAAGGCGCGATTACCCAGTTGTATTTCCCACTGCTTGGGGGGGATGTGGTTGCGATTCATGTCACACATTTGGATTTGGTCCAGCTTTACAGCCAAATGTCCTTCCTGGCTCCAACCCTGTACGTTTTTTTCTTTTTTTCTAGTGTTCATACTAACACTGGGATACGAGAGCACTAGAACTAGGAAGGCAGCAGCCATGGCCTTAATTAAAGTACAACTCCAGTGTTTGCATGGTGTAAAAATGGTAAACCAGGGCTGCTGATGGTGGGGTTTAAACCTACTATCTCCTGAATGCAAGCTAACAGCTACGCAGCTATCTTGTTCGGTTCTGTGTGGTTTAATGTCGCATCAGGAAAATAACGTTTTCCCTTAGAAGGCTTTGCATATTCATTTTTTCCGTTACCTGTTAACGTACAACAATACGAAAGATGTTTTATCATACAATTTATCATAGTGTATTTATGGGTACAGTAGAGAGAATACGTTGCTGTCTGAAGAAGGTGAAGGAATTCTGTACCTCAACAGCTAGCTCATGTTTCATATGAAGTGCAAAACGAACAGGGCAGCCCTCGCTGGCAAATAAAGCATGTTTGAATGCATTACATTTTCTCAAAAATTACTTGTCAAATTTTCAAAATAATCACAGTGCTAAATTTGTACTATTTGTAAGTTTAAGGCTGGATGTACAAAACAGAGTAGTTTCCTCTTTTTTTTTTTTTTTTAGTACCATTATCTCTCAGAAGACATTTACACCGCCAAGAAGTATTGTAAGTTAGATTATCAGCCCCTTGGTACCATTAATGAAGGTGAAAACAGAATTTCAGTATCTTTAACAGTTCACAAGTTATTTGAAGTGGACATCCTAGCTGTACATATACACTGGCAGACAAAAAAGTGGATCAATTTGTAAAAACAATATCGTAATTGTCGAACACCAATTATTAGAGGGGACTGTTCCATTAACTACATTAATTTTTACATTAAGGCTGTTTCTAATGTGTATTCTGCAGTTTTGGAGAAGAATAAGATGTTTAGAGATCATATAAACTTAAAGAGATGCATTCCACCCCTACGTGCTAGGCAATCAATTTATTGCACTGACGAGCAATAACACCTTTTAAGTTTTACGATACCGGGGCGGAAGCTATTGATGGATTATCAGCGTCTGACACAATATCTGTCAGAAAGAGACATTTTCCCTCAGTTTCTCTTTCACATTTGACAAGTTGAGATGCCTCTTAGCCCAGAAGATGTTACAAGAGCAGTGGCGTTGGTGGACAATGGACGCGGCAATCGTTATGCAGCTAATGCGATCAGTGCATTATATGAAAGCGTCCAGCATGTTCTAAGATGATTTTGTGAACTCGGTATCTACCACAAATGACCTGCATCAGGCCGTCGGAGAGGTCTACATCTGCTAGGGACAATAGGTTTCTGGTCATCCAAGTTGTGAGAGAATATCAAACTACCACCATTCCAGCCATAAATCGACTCGAGGCAGTAAGAAATGTCACTGTGACTGCGAGGACTGTCAGACGAAGACTTCGAGGAAGACAATTTGATCTCAAGGAGACCTGCAACTGGTTCACAGCTTACCCCCACAACACAGAGCAGCTCGATTACAGTTTGCGTGTCAACATCAGAATTGGATTGTGGAGCAGTGGTCAATGGTACTGTTTACAGATGAGTCACAATTATGCTTTAGGTAACCTAATTGTAGAGAGAGCGAAAGAGTGTAGGGAGCGATATTCACCTTGCAACATCTCCGAGAGGTCACCATTTGGGGGTGACTCCATCATGGTATGGGCCAGTATCAGCTTTGAGGCCTAAGCAGATAATCTTTTCATCAACGCAGGTGTTCTGAATGCACACCGTTATATCGTAGAGGTGTACACAGAGTATGTAATCTCCTATGCTGTCTTATTTGGTGAAAATTTCATCCTCATGCATGATAATGCATGCCACCATGCCACTCGCTGCCTGACGAAATATCTACGCGACGTCAGGATACAAGCCCTTGACTGGCCACCTCGCAGTCCAGACCTCAATCCCACAGAACATCTGTGGGATATGCTTGGCCAAAATATCTGCCATCGCAACTTTGACACCCTCAACGAAATGTGGGCAATACTACTGAAAGTGTGGGCGCTCATCCCCCAGGAAATGATCCAGCATGCAGTGAAGGAAGAATGACGTAATCATCGTCTGACGTGGCAACACCCGATACTAAGGTAAGATAAGTGTAGTGTGTTATCCAGAAAACTTTCAGCAGTATGTTCATAAGTTTGCTCAATGTAATGCAATGATAATTCAAGGTAATGACATTTTCATAAATTACAGCATCTAAGAACTTTTACGATCAACTTCAAAAAAAGAACTTTTGTAATCAGTATGAAGTATGCAGAGCACTGGTTAACTTCACTTTATAATATGTTGTAGGAATGAAGAAAAAGCTAGGCTTCAGATAAATAAATACATTTTTCGCTTTTAAATTACAGTGATCCACATTTTTGTCCTCCAGTGTAGTTTATAATGTAAGATTTACATCTCACTATCTACTTTTATGGTTTTTGGAAATGCCCCAAGGTGTCAGAGTTTTCTCTTGTACAAGTTATTTCATGTGTCAGTAAATCTAAGACAAGGATGGCATCATTGAGCAAACTTTTGATTCTTTATACAATTTGCTTTACGTCACACTGCCAGAGGTAGGTCTAATGGTGATAATGGGATAGGAAAGGGCTAGGAGTGAGAAGGAAGCGAATGTGGACTTAACTAAGATACAGGCCCAGCATTTGCCTGGTGTAAAAATGAGAAAACACAGGACACCTCTTCAGGGCTGCCAACAATGGGTTTCTTTTTCTTCTTTTTCTTGCTAGTGGCTTTATGTCGCACCAACACAGACAGGTCTTATGACGACGATGGGATAGGAAAGGCTGGAGCTGGAAGGATGCAACTGTGGCCTTAATTAAGGTACAGCCCCGGCATCTACCTGGTGTGAAAATGGATAACCGCGGAAAACCATCTCACTGCTGTGCAACCCTAAACGTATGACCAACTCGCTCGGTTCTGTTAGTATTTAAACTAACAGACTGAGCCAGGATTGAACCTAATAACTTGAGCTCAGAAGGCCAGAGCTCTACCAAATGAGTTAGTCAGGCAACGGTAAGAGCAATGCATTCTTAATCCCCGTTCATGACAATTTAAGACTATTTTCACATTATTAGTGCATGGGTGAAAAGGAGTAGGGCCGCTAGAATTGATAGGCTCTTTGAGCGTTTGGCGACCTACACGAACCTGGGACACAATCAAAAAAGGAAAAAAAAATAGACCATTCTACATTTTGCATACGGCAAAAGTTGTTTCGTATTAAATTTTGAATAATTTTTCAGTAAAACCCATATTAAGGGAGATATTTAGAATTCCACGTTCCAAGAAACCTTTCATAATATACTTCTTAAATCCAAATTTGGAAACAAAATAATCTTATTTTGCAATGGAGACTTTCATTTAACTAAGATACCATATTTCATTAAAATTTATTTCCTTATTTTCTAAGTGATACATGTAGAGAATAGTTGCTCAAAAAAGGATGAGCACATGATATTCAATGTTCCTTGCTTTTAATATTTTATCACTTAATTTTAATGATTATCAAAATATAATTCACCTCTCATGTAGATAAAAACCCTGTGGATACCCAGAACAAGTATTACAGCTATAGTTTCAGTTGTTTCTGAGAGAAATGTACTTGCGAGGAACTTATAAAATACCATATGCTTCTTTTTTTTAGTGACTTTACATACTTTTTTTTTTTACAAGCTGCTTTACGTTGCAGCAACACAGACAGGTCTTATAGCAACGATGGTATGGGAAAGGGCTGGAGTGGGAACGAAGCGTCCATGGCCTTAATTAAGGTACAGTCCCAGCATTTGCCTTGTGTGAAAATGGAAAACCACGGAAAACTATCTTCAGGCTGTCGACAGTGGGGTTCAAACTCGCTATATCATATATCATAGCTGCGTGGTGGTGGTCCTAACCACACTGCCAACTCATTCGGTGACTGTACATACTGACAGGCATCACAGAAAGAAGGAAAAAATAGAATTTTCTGCTTATTTGTACCATAACTGATACTGAAAAAACTGGATTTTATAGATTCTGTTTAAAGTGCAGACAAAACTAAATAATTTGGTTATATAGACTGAAGTACTCAATACAGAAATGAAGACTGTGACACAGAGTTTTAAGCCTTCAAGTCAAGTCATCTGTTAAGACAAAGACATAATATGACAAGATCAGAAGTAATGAACTAAAGCGATTGCAGTAGTCTGATTACGGTGTGAATATGTTGGCATATGTAATTTCAATACACAAGCGGCACTGGTCTCCAGATTATCTCGAGAGTAGCCTTTCAGGTAAAACTTTTAATGTTTTCTGCCCCTTTTTCCTAAAAGTAAAGCTTGGCATCTTTAGGGTAAATAGATGTGGAAAGAATTGTGATGTTTGGATGTTTTTAATCTGCAGTATCATCATGTGGATTTTATTCAAACTGGCCAATGGTGCTTCCCGCCTTGCCTTACAATGGCCACAGACTTTTCTTGGGACTGACGGTTGGATGAAATCTCAGAGGTACGGTACTTCCACCAGAATAATGTTACTGTGAACCAAGAACCAAATATCACATATGTCAAGTTCTTCTCCTATTCCATGTATTAATATATTAGTTTGATGTTCCACTAAAAGATTATATGGTTTCAGAGGAACAGAAGCAGGCCTATAGCCCATTTCTGTGTGAAATGGATACCATTTTTACATAAAGGTAATTCATCTAATTGTGTGTTCACTTTTCTGGAACTAAACCAGTCACCAGATAATACAGATGGAAGTTACAAATATCCTAAAATAATGCCATTATGCAATAATGTAAATGGTACTTTTTTAAGTCACACTGTGTGAAGGTTAATTTGTGTACTTTTTCCTTTAGACTATCCCAGAAATAAAAGTCACAGAGTGTTAAATCAAGAAAAAGGTGTGATGGTGGTCAGACTGATTGGTCATTCAACGGCAGTATTACTCCAAATAAAAAAACATACCAAAATACCAAGGATGCGAGTACACCAATGGTGAAAGCAGATATAACAAAAGTAAAAGAGAGAGGAGATGGCAGGAAAAGGACTGAGACTCATAAGTAGGGCCCGAATTTTTAGGTGGCATAAACCTTCACGTTAGGTGTTTTGTATTCTTAAAATAGGTTATTTTAGGTTTTGCCTCCAGGCAGCAATGTTTTGGTTTTCGTAGTTCTGTAAAATTTATTTATGTACTTATTTCACAAAAGTTTACATTGGCATATTCATAAAAATACACAAAGAATACACTGTGTTGTTTACTTTGTAAGTTAATTTTTTGCATTGCAGTAAATAACAACGTATATACCCAAATTGTCTGGCGTAAATGATTTCCTGTTGTCAAGTAACACATTCTTATATGACAAAAAAGTTCTTTCAACGGAACATGACGTCAATGGAGCGTAATACATAGATGCTAATGCATTAGGTTGTAGGGGTAATTTTCTTGAATACTTTTCTCCCTGTAATACTGAATTGATGACTTTGATATCTTCAAAACCAGGATTGCATTGAAGAATCTTCTGCAGCTTCGAAGAACATGCCACTCCCAATGGCCCACGTATTTCTCTTCTGGAAACATTGCCAATGATCTTTGAGTGGCAAGGTTGCACCTTCCAACTGGAGAATAGCTTCTGGTATAAAACAAAAATGTGTCTTAATATATGCTAGGGAAGAGACGAGGGTCGGGCACTTGAGCGATTTCTTGGCCTTTGCGATGCAGGAAGCTTCTGTTTCATCCAAGTCATTGACAACATTTTTAATTCCTTCTAGGTGCTCAACATAGTAAATAGCGGCAGACAACCAAGTTCCCCAGCGGGTAAGTATCGGCTCAGGTGGAAGAGGTGTTGTTGGTAGTTTCTCTTTGAACAACTGTATACGTGTTGGGGCTTTGAGGAAAACTTTCTTGGCTGAAGAAACCACGCTGTTGACATCACTGAAGTTGCTTCTAATCTCCTCCGCAAGGCGGTGCAGGCCGTGGGACAAGCACGTAACGTGTAGCATGCTCGGGTAGGACTGTAGAACCTGCCCTGCCATCAACATGTAAGCAGCACTGTCTGTCTCTAACAAAAGGAACTTACTATCTTGATTCTCTGCTGGCCACAATATGCGTAAAGCATCCCTTACAGAGCAGGCTATTGTGCTGTTGTTAGTTTGTTCTATTTCTTTACAAAGAATTAGATGAGCATTACCTGGTTCGTTTTGATCCAGTTTACCTACTACCACATTGACAATGAAGCGACCACAACTGTCAGATGTTTCATCGACAGAACACCAAATATAGTGATCGCCTACATCTTCTCTTATTTCATCTAATGTCTTCTGGTAAACAGGTTGCAAATAATTCTTCTTACAGTGGATTCATTAGGTATACTGCGGCCGCTGATGATCTCCTAAGAATGTTTTCATGATCAGGTTACTTAGCACGTTCCATGGGACGTTTGCAGACACCAACGCCTGACATAGGCGAAAGTTAAAGTTATCTTCAGGCTTGCCAATTGTGGAAGAAATAAACGTTTGCTTACTGTTGCTGCTGGACTTATTTCTCCTCGCTACGCTAGCCATGTGAGCAGCTGCAGATTTATGCTGCTCAAGATGGGATTTCTGCTCACATTTAACCTGAAATGAAGAATCCAGATCCTAAGTACTCTTCAGTAAGCGAGCTAGGGCATTGCAATGCAGGATTTAGATCAGTTACGGGAAACTTACTTCTTTGGAGCATGCCTGACAGAAGACTACTCGACCGTCTGTAGTGAAGTGTCCATCTGTAGCAATACATTTTCTCAATAAGTGCGATTTAGGCATTGTTTCGCTATACAGCAATTACGGTTAGAAAATACTGCAGGAACCAGTCACCACACACTCGTTTTTTGCTATGGGCTTTACGTCGCACCGACACAGATAGGTCTTATGGCGACGATGGGATAGGAAAGGCCTAGGAGTTGGAAGGAAGCGGCCGTGGCCTTAATTAAGGTACAGCCCCAGCATTTGCCTGGTGTGAAAATGGGAAACCACGGAAAACCATTTTCAGGGCTGCCGATAGTGGGATTCGAACCTACTATCTCCCGGATGCAAGCTTCACAGCCGCGCGCCTCTACGCGCACGGCCAACTCGCCCGGTACCACACACTCTGCCGGCTGTACTTTCTGTGGACGACTGGAGGCGAAACTGTTTACGTTCCTCCTGACCTTCTATCAGATGCATCAAGGAGCCACCAGATGTCACATATGTAGTGGGAAACACGGGATGTGCTGCATTTAACGGTAGTAACATGAACTTTCTCCGTCCTACTGCTTGTAATTGCGGTGGAAATAATTTTATAATGCAGGGAAAATAACATTCTTTATTTGAAGAAGGTAAAACAACTATTTAGGTTATCTTAGGTGTCAACCCCTCATTTAGGTTTTTTAGGTGCAATGAAATTCACATATTCTGCTCCAGGAAGTGTGAAACGAACAAATATATCGAAATTTGTAAATTAAATAGCGAAGAAAAAATAGGTTAAAACCTAAAAATCCGAGCCCTACTCATAAGTGCTGTCCCCTTGGTGTAGGGGGTAACGTGCCTGCCTCTTACCCGGAGGCCCTGGGTTCGATTCCTGGCCAGGTCAGGGATTTTTACCTGAATTTGAGGGCAGGTTCGAGGTCCACTCAGCCTACGTGATTAGAATTGAGAAGCAATCTGATAGTGAGACAGCGGCCCTGGTCTAGACAGCCAAGAACAACAGCTGAGAGGATTTGTTGTGCTGACCACATGACACCTCGTAACCTGCAGGCCTTTGGGCTGAGCAGCAGTCGCTTGGTAGGTCAAGGCCCTTCAGGGCTGTAGTGCCATGGGGTTAGTTTTTTTTTTTTATATTCATAAGTGCTTCGTAATTTTTTCAATGCTATGAATACATACAGCATACCATTTGTTCTACAATACACCACATTTAAAAAAAACACACACACACACACCATTATAGACTGTTACGCCTTTCAGCATTCAGTCTGCAAGCCTCTGTGAATTTACTAAACGTCGCCACAATCCTCTATTTGCAACTAGTGCTGTGGCCTCATTTAGATCTATACCTTTTACCTTTAAATCGTTAGAAACTGAGTCTAACCATCATCGTCTTGGTCTACCTCCACTTCTCTTACCCTCCATAACAGAGTCCTTTATTCTCCTAGGTAACCTATCCTCCTCCATTCGCCTCATATGACCCCACCACTGAAGCTGGTTTATGCGTACAGCTTCATCCATCGAGTTCATTCCTAAATTAGCCTTGAGTACCTCCTGCCATTGTTCCCACCTGTTTGTACCAGCAATCATTCTCGCTACTTTCATGTCTGTTACTTCTAACTTATGAATAAGATATACCGAGTCCACCCAGCTTTCACTCCCGTAAAGCAAAGTTGGTCTGAAAACAGACCGATGTAAAGATAGTTTCGTCTGGGAGCTGACTTCCTTCTTACAGAACACTGTTGATCGCAACTGCAAGCTCACTGCATTAGCTTTACTACACCTTGATTCAATCTCACTTACTATATTACCATCCTCGGAGAACACACAACCTAAATACTTGAAACTATCGACCTGTTCTAGCTTTGTATCACCAATCTGACATTCAATTCTGTTGAATTTCTTACCTTCTGACATCAATTTAGTCTTCGAAAGGCTAATTTTCATACCATACTCATTGCACCTATTTTCAAGTTCCAAGATATTAGACTGCAGGCTTTCCGCACAATCTGCCATTAAAACCAAGTCGTCAGCATAGGCCAGACTGCTTACTACATTTCCACCTAAATGAATCCCTCCCTGCCATTTTATACCTTTTCAGCAGATTATTCATGTAAACCACGAAGAGCAAAGGTGAAAGATTACAGCCTTGTGTAACCCCTGTAAGTACCCTGAACCAAGAACTCACATCAATAGCCTATATTTTAATATCTAACTAATATTTATTAATTTGAGCTAGGTTGGGCAAAAATTACATCAGTACGGGCAATACCCATCCTGGCTCCCCCCTACCAACAGGCCCGCGCATAAGTGCTGAAATTTTGTTGTGTTGGAGTTCTGTTACATGCTGGAAAATCTGCCAACATGAGGCTATTGTATTTGAATACTTTCAAATACCACTAAGTTGAGCCACGATTGAACCTTACAATTTGTGCTCAAAAAGCCAGCGCTCTACCATCTGAGCCACTCAGACTCGCTTTATTGCTGAAATTAATTTGGTATGTTTAAACTTTAATGGCTTCTCTACTTCATCTACCATGATAATTGGACATCCTAAACACTTAAATGTCTTAAAACTATAAAACAGTTGATTTTTCTGGTTGCTGATGTTTGCATTATCTTTGGTTTTAAACAGTTCACCTATTCAATACAAACACATGTGAATAAAACTATATCCTAGTATCAGTTACATTCTCATTTTTTATTTTGGTACTAGTTTCGACCTTTTTGGTCATCATCGGCCATCACAATCATTGGTACATAAAAATATTTAACACCAGAATCCGTCTAAAAGCACTTTAAAAGCACTCCGAAAAAGTCTGTGTAGTCATCTTGACAGTGACGATCACATCAACAGTCATAACTGCCAACCATAACAGTCTCGATTTAACATCGGTGCGTATAACACCTGCCCTTGAATGAAGCTTGTAACCTGTGATAGTCACTAAAACTGTGGTGTGTGACCATGCACGAGGGGGACATCCGTAATACAGTTCTTGCAGAGCAATAAAACTGTTGAGGCAGGTTGCCAATGGATCATGTATTTGAAACCAGAAACGATGTCTGGAAAAGAAGTGAAAAAAACCCTATTAAGTGATTAATGTATGAGAGCAAAGAAAGAACCGGGGAAGGAGAAAATATATTATGTAAAAACTTACCCCCCACTCACTGGCAGCTTTAAGGGAACTTCCACCACACAGAGGCTCCTGGCAACTGGTTACTTGGTAGAGCTTGGAGTATATGACAGATTGCAGGTTATAAATTTCATTTTCTTTGTCCGTATTGAAGATCTACTTGTGATACAAATTCTTATAATTTTGTTAATTACCACCTATTCAATACAATAAAAACGTAATATAAACTTACATATTTATTAAGATGTTGATATGGTACATGTTTCGCTCCTTTTTAGTGAGCATCATCAGCCAATTATTATTTACTTAAGGTTATATAAGATCATGAAACAATTCTTTTGGATTAAGATTATGCCTATAAACCTGATCGACAAATCTTATAATATTTTACAAGTCATATAACAATAAAATTATGTCTAAGTTAAAATATATTTGTCTAAAATCTATCTAAGTCTAACATTTTATTGACGAAACTCATCTGGTGAACATCCTTTAAAATTATTTTAAAAAATAAAAAACTTTTGAAATCTGGCTAATTGTATTGATTCAGTGTTGCTTAACTTGTATGATTGTTGTTAAAACTTCGTTAACTATATTGACAATTTTCTGCAGTTGATAATTGTCTATGTTATGGACATTTAACTTGTTCTTGTTGTTGCTGGAGTAACATTTATACAAATGTATTGGCATTAATTTTATATTGTCAATACGAGAATATTTTTCATGAACAAACTTTTGATGAAACACTTTCTAATGTGATACAGAATTTAAAATGTTCTCGTATGTTCCAAAATGGGCATGTTGAGAACTCAAGAGGCTAGGAGTAACACTAGACAATTACGCAGCAGAAAGAAAAATATACCAACATGCCCATTTTGGAACATACGAGAACATTTTAAATTCTATATCACATTAGAAAGTGTTTCATCAACAAGTTTGTTCATGAACAATATTCTCGTATTGACAATATAAAATTAATGCCAATACATTTATATAAATGGTACTCCAGCAACAACGAGAACAAGTTAAATGTCCATAACATAGACAATTATCAACTGCAGAAAATTGTCAATATAGTTAACGAAGTTTTAATGACAATCATACAAGTTAAGCAACATTGAATCAATACAATTAGCCAGACTTCAAAAGTTTTTTATTTTTTAAAATAATTTTAAAGGATGTTCACCAGATGAGTTTTGTCAATAAAATGTTAGACTTAGATATATTTTAGACAAATATATTTTAACTTAAAGACATAATTTTATTGTTATATGACTTGTAAAATATTATAAGATTTGTCGATCAGGTTTATAGGCATAATCTTAATCCAAAAGAATTGTTTCATGATCTTATATAACCTTAAGTAAATAATAATTGGCTGATGATGCTCACGAAAAAGGAGCGAAACATGTACCATATCAACATCTTAATAAATATGTAAGTTTATATTACGTTTTTATTGTATTGAATAGGTGGTAATTAACAAAATTATAAGAATTTGTATCACAAGTATATGATAGAGCCGCATATGGGAGGAGTGACGAAGGGGAAGCGGTGAGAGGTAGGAGTTCCAGTGCGGAGTTGCCAGCGGTCGCTTGGTACTCGTTTATTCTGTTCTCTTTTTTATTTATTTTTATGATGCATTTGAAAGTCCCTAAGATATCTTACAAAATGGAATGTTTCTTATGCTGATGGTGAGCATGTCCTTCATATCTTTATTGTTCCCGAGAAATACACTGATATTTTTATGTGTACTTCTAGATAGTTTCTACTGCACATCTTTTGAGGAGCCCCCAGTATGATCCACAGCGGTTTTGATGTACTGTAGAAAGGCCTTATTATTTCTTGAAGGTGATCAATCTTAAGTAAAGTGTTGTTTGGATGACCTTAGTGCTTTCCATGGTTTGTTCACAAAGTAGTCCATAACACATAATGTAAATGGTATTTTTCAAGTCTTATACTATGTGAGGGTTACACCTGTGCAGTTTTTGTTTGAGACTATCCTAGAAATAAAAGTCACAGTGTGTTAAATCAGAAGAACAATATGGTTATAAGGGTATATAGGGGTTGCAGTAAGGGTGTAAGGGACAGATAGGGATTTCTTCAGATGATGTTATATTGTACACAGAAGTAAATAAGTTACAGGCTTGTGAGCGACTGCAAAAAGACCTCGACAATACTGTACTGTGAGATGGACAGCAGACAATGGTATGAGGGTAATCGGGATGAAAAGTCTAGTTGTATGTTTCACCAAAAGGTAAAGTCTTCTCAATTTTATTTATAGTGTAGATGGGGGTGAAATTACTGCACGAGTATCACTGCAAGTATTAGGTATTAGTATAAGGAAAGATCTTCATTGGGTCTAATCACATTAACAAGTTTGTAAATAAAGGTTACAAATATCTCCATATGGTTACAGGAGTATTTAGGAGTTGTAGTATATAAAGAAGAGGGTCAGTAAGTCTTTGGTACGACCCCAATTAGAGTATGGATCCAGTGTATGGGACCCACACCAGGATGACTTAATACGAAAGCTGGAAGAGAACCAAAGAAAAGCAGCATGATTTGTTCTGGGTGATTTTCAACAAAAGAGTAGTGTTACAAGATATTAGAATAATTCCGTATTGACGGTTTTCACTTTACAAAGGAAAGCCAACATTGAGAACAATCTTCGAGAACAGGACCGCTAAACTTAGAAGAAATTGAAAATGCTGCTATTCTAAAATTTTAAATTCATTGGCGTTTTTCAATCACTTATCACATACATTTCACCTATCAAACTTGGTTTCTCAAACTTTTTCACTCCCTTCCTAGCCATTCATGGTGATGGTGTTTCTAGAAAGACAGACTGTCAGCCTGAATTGTCAACATAGTGATTTTGTCTCGTTTTTGAATTGTTATCAAACTAAAATTTTTAGACTAAGAAGTCCGCAACCTCACCATTAGCACTTACTGTTTCGTTTCCATCTGTATCATTTATTTTATTTTCTTCTTAGTTTTAGCACACTTTTTGGATTCAATTATGTTTTATATTAACCCTTATTCACTGAATTTGTCTCAGCAAGTTATTGATTGCTCCACCTAGTGATGTAAATATTGTTATTGTTTTTATTTCCGTCATGTCTCTTTTGTTTTTTCCTTTGTTCCTTTACTATGTTTTTAGCAAATATTTAGTTTGTATTATGCAAATTACTTTAACCCCCCTTATTTCACTGAAGATGGCTCAAACGAGTCAAAACATGTTTGAATTTATTGCTCCATCTAATGATGGAATTATGTTTTGTATTGAATTAGGAGGATACATTTAATTTTTCCTTTGTAAAGTGAAAATAGTAGTGTTATGAAAATGTTGCCAACTTTGGGCTGGTACGAGTTGGGAGTAAGGATACGAGCTGCTCAGCTAAGCGGTATGCTCCGAGATGTAAGTGGAGATGGCATGGAATGAGATTAGTTGACAAATAAGCTTGAGTGAAGATAAATTTGGAAATCAGGAGGTCTAATTGAAGCAAGTATTCATTCATAGGAAGATAAATTAGGGATACAATAAATTATCAAGGGAAATGTGTGAAAAAATTTCTTATTTCTTTGAAATAATTTAAGAAAAGACTAGGTAAACAATTTACAGGGAATCTGCCAGCTGGGTAACAGCCCTAAATGCAGATCAATGATAAATGACTTGAACAGATTAACAATTTTCTAAAAGTTCCAGTTGTCTTCTTCACAAAGGATATGTACTGTAGTAAATTACCACTTAAGGACAATATACTTGCACATTTACATTTATTCACTGAAATTAATTAACTGAGAATACAAAGTGTTCCTAAATTTATGTGTAAAGAATGTAGATTTAAATCACTTGGTTTAGTACCCTGCAATACAACGGGAGATGAAAGAAACACAGTGGCCAACTTTCTGTTTGCATCAACACCAGATATAACTTTAAACTTTCTGAATAACCTCAGCCTAGCTTCTATCCAATCGTGGGTCATGTTGCTAGTCTACCATGATCATGACCAGTTCGTTCTGTTCATTGACTACTCTTGCACAGGTAAATGATCGGGGAAAAAATATTATAAGTACTTCATTTTCTTCTCTCTTTTCTTAATTCTATATTTTTAAAATAGTTTATATAAGTTTGGAAGCATATGGGAGATACGGTAGAACTAGCATACATACAGGTATCAGCAAGTTTTACTGATCTGGAAAAATCAATAATGCATATTTATATAGTAGCCTACCAACCATTAAGTTACATCAGTTTCCAAACTGTTGAAAAATGAAACATGGACTATCTGTACATATGCTCTACCATTGAATAGAAGCTTGGTAGAGTCTATTTAAAATGTTCAAAAGTTACATTTGGTTATTTACTGGTTCTGGTCAATTACTAGTATACTCACCATATGCACACAAACATTAAAAACAGATAATGCCTGTTCTTCATGAAACCCAAGCAATATGGATGATCTCATCCCTCTGTTCTTCTCCGACTACAAATATTGTATTGCAAGATACTATTCTCATTTTATATCCCGTATTGAAAATCAATTGAAAGGAGAATAATAATGCATTGTTTTCCACCTATTCAGTATTTACCTAGCACACAAAATTAGGATTTCATCCTTATTTTATTGCCAAATTATTAAAAACATGGTACATGTTTCACTCATTTTTTAGACCATCTTCAGCCATATTGTCATCACAATCTATTGCTGAATTTAACAAGTTCCAACAAGTATTAATTTCAAAGAGTACAACATTATTTATAATAAATAACAGCATATTAGAGTTTTAGATATTATTATGACAAATACAATAATAATTGCAACTGGTCTCAAAATTTGTTTTGAGGGTGTAATACAGTTCATTTCTCAAGTTTATATGATGTGACAATGTTTATTCAAAATTTTAATAAAACATTTTAAGTTCAAACAACATACTTTTATAAAAATTAATAGTTTTAATAGATTGTGAAAAATAGTCACACTTAGACCAACTAATTGATGTCACATACATGAATATTGTAACAGTTTTAATTTCAATGTTAATAATTGTTATATCCTATATCACAGCCATACAACATACAGTAATATGTAAGATAATTATATTTAATAAGGTTTCTCAAAAATTGCATTATTTAAGTTTACTAATGACAAATCATGTATACAAATTCAAGTTCAATGTTCCTAATTAACCTTGTGATGACAATATGGCTGAAGATGCTGTAAACATGAGAGAAACATGTACTATGTTTTTAACAATTTGGCAATAAAATAAGGATGAAATCCTAATCTTGTATGCTAGTTAAGTATTGAATAGGTGGAAAAAAATTATCCTCCTTTCTACAAATATTGTACCCAAAATGTGATGTTTTTGTGTGGAGGAGGAAGGTGAGGAGAGGTCTGCTTTCTTACCCAGAAAGTCATGGCTTTCTTTTTCTTTTCTCTTGAATTATAACATTCTTCAATTTTTGAACCAATTATTTTTTGGAGATTTGTTTACATCGAAAGCATGCTGCGTTAAGATGTTTCAATTATTATGGCATTGACTGAAAAGGACTTGATAAGTTTTATTTATAATCTTTGCAGCTTTGTATTGTAGGATAGCCTACCCAGTTCTTTCCTATGTAACTAACATCAAACGGAAAATTTGACAACCGAAGACAACATTTTTGTAACTATAAAAATATTCATTCCAATGTATGCCATATTTATTAACCTAAATCATCACTGCCTGGTACGCTTATAACGCCTTACCATTTGCCCCTGCTTCCATGCTATGCAGCGAACAGCTCATAGCTGACACTTTTCTCACAGGGGCGCTAAAAGAATGTTTCTCTTGACAACCTTGTTAGTCCACTAGGCAAGCATTTTCTTGTTATTGTACATGTTTTGGTGTTTGACGATGCGTTTGTGATTATGAATGACTTTCATATTTATTAGCTACGACTGAATAAGTATCATGCTTTAGGAACCCAGGTATGAATATCTATTCCAAAGGTTTTCCAAGTTCAAATGAATTAACTGTGTTTCATTATCTCGATTATTCTGTATGTATTTTTGATCCGGGAGAAGTAATAATGTTTGTCAGAGATGGATGGTTAACTACAATGGTATACTGATGTGTGCCATATACTGCCAGAGTAAGGGCAGAAAAGTAAAGGAGATTTCTGTTCACGGATTTCCATGCCATTCAGTGCAAAGACAGAAATGGCTCAGTTCTATTTCCAGAGATGCAGCTGTACCCAATTTTTAAGTTAAGAATGTCTTTTGTATAAAAGTGGCATTTTCTACAATCTGATTTTTGCCGTTGGATGAGAATAAGGAAATTGAAGGATTCCATATTGTATTTGAAGATCATCCTGTATACAAAACACTTACAATTACGCCAGAAAGGAGAACAACTGTAAAACATGCGAGCCATGAAAAAAGAGGAAATCAGACGATGACTACAAACTGCACAGGGTCAAGGCAATAATGACTTTACTAATACAGCAAGAACCCATGGGGGTTTTCTTACCTGTTCCCCTATCAGGTGCATCCCAGATGGCGGAGAGGGGTCTGAGGGAAATAAAATACCCTCTCGTGGACCAAAAACTGGTATTGCCAGAAAACGTCTTGAGGCATTGTGATTGTTACTAGCCCAAGTCAAGGCTTGGAAGTGGAGGCCTTGCCCACACATGCTAGAGAGGCATCCATGGTTCCTCCACATGGGTGATATGGTGGTTCAGGTGGGGCTGGTGATTGAGGTGAAGGCTCACTGCGAGGTGCTGGAACCAAAACATCACTTAGCTCTACGTAGCCTGGACGAGCCGCAGGTTGGGAAAGGGGCGATCCCAACCTAGGGGGAAAGTCATGGCTGTGAACTCAGTCATGATAATGCCAAGTGGAGACCACGTGAGTAGGCCTACTGAAGGATGAACAAACCTGGCTAGGTTCGGGCCAGGGACGGACCGCGGGATGGACGAATGAGGGGCGTGGTCTCTGCTACAGAGAGCCCGAGTTGCGGGAGGACAATGTCTGGCTGTATGCCTCAACACGGATGGTGAGAACAACGCTCAGGACCCTAGAAGGGGCAAAAAACCCTACGATTGATTGAAATATGGATGCTTATAAAGAACCAATTTCGAAAATTTCCACATCAAGGGAAGCCAATGAAGCTCCAGTAGAGCAGATCTGGGAGTAAGCCCAAGATGAAAAAAATGGAGACACAAGTCCCAATTCGACAGCCTGTCTCCGACTCAAAACAAGAAATGGCAACAGAAGCTCCAGTAGAACAGACTGCTGTCAGAATCAATCAGCATGATACTAAACTGCTAACACAAGAGTGGAGAGTGCTGAATGCCACTTCAATCGATAAGACAGGAAGGACAGTCGTTTTAGCCTGTCGTTTAGGCTGTACAAAAAATTCCAACTAACGTGAGAGGACAGAAAAAACTGGATGAGGCAGTGGAACTATTAGAAGAGGTCATTATAAACTCATTCCATGAAAACTGTCCTCTCAAAGAAAAGAAAAACACCAAAAAAAGTAAGGTGGTGGAACAACAAACTAGCCAAAATGAAAAAAAAAAAGGAGTTTAGGATGTTGTATAGAATATAATCTAGAAATGGTATGTGGGATGTATATCATAGGAAACTCACTGAGTATAACCTAGAGATACGGAAAGCCAAAAAAAATCTTGGAGACCGTTCTGTGAGAAAGTGGAATCACACACTGAAACAGCATGGCTCCAGAAAGTTCTGAAAGCAACCCATATAAATCAAGTGGGGACAATGGAGAAACCAGATGGGTCATTTACTCAGGAGGGAAGGGACACGCTGGAGATACTAATGGTGTGTCACTTTCCTGAGGCTGAGGAGATGACAGAAGAAGAAATGGTTGGAACAGAGACCAGAGCTCGAAGAACAGGCTGGAACTGTGCCAACAGAATAATAAAACATAACCATGTAAAATGGGCAATCGACGGGCCAGATGAGATACTTCCGATACTCCTACAGGAAGAACGGGAGATACTCGTCAATGCCCTGATGGACTTTTCAGAGCTAGTCTAGCTTTAGGGTACGTGCCGAAATCATGGTCTCAAACTAAAGCAGTATTCATACCTAAGCCTGGAAGGGCAAATTATGCCCAAGCCAGAGCATACAGACCATTATGTGTAACCTCCTTCATGCTGAAAGCAATGGAGAAAATTCTGGATAAATATATCAGAAGAACAGTGCAACTGAACTCAACTTTACATGAAAATCAGTTTGCATATAGACCTGGCAGATCCACTAAAGTAGCACTCCACCAGTTGGTTTGTAAACTAGAGGAAAGCCTAGAATATAAAGAAATTGCACTGGTGGCATTTCTAGATACAGAAGGAGCCTTCAGCAATACAACCTATGACTCTATGATCAAAGCATTGGAAAAGAGCAAGGTGAGTAAAACCATCGTCAAATGGAGACAGCAGATGCAAGGACAACGAGGGACATTCTATTAGTGCTCTGAACTGCGTAGCAGAGGATTGTAGCACTAGTGGGAGTATGCGGTTCTGGCTTAAGTGGCAAGGCGCTGTAAGCATAACAGACCCCACACCACAATATCCACTTAAGTCTAATGATCATTGCCCATTTATCAGAACATTGAAGAAAATTTGTTCCACTGTGATGAAATAGAATTGTCAAGTCTGCATTTTAGTTTTTGTTTTTTTCCAATTTGATATACATTGCACCGACACAGATAGGTCTCATGGCAACAATGGGACAGGAAAAGGCTAGGAGTAGGAAGGAAACAAATGTGGCCTTAATTATGGTACAGCCCCGGCATTTGCCCTGGGTGAAAATGGGCCATTTTCAGGGCTGCGAACAGATTGGGTCAAACACAATATCTCCCAAATGCAAGCTAACAGCTATGTGACCCAAACCACACAGCCCCTTGCTCAGTAAGTCTAGAAATGAAAGGGCTAATACATATTAACTAATTTCCTGGTAGTAAAATGTTTATAATTTATATGAGACCGTTTCACATGTTCTTACCTAGAAAACTTGTCTGCAGTTGGATGATACGACATTTCTTGGGTGCTTTCATTTTCATTAATTGCAAATCAGATGCAGTGATTACAGCTTAGTTACCAGGTCAATTTATTTCTCAGAAACTCAGTAAGAGGGTATACAGAAACTTAGATTGATATAATACTAATAGAGAGAGAGAGAGAGAGAGAGAGAGAGAGAGAGATATGAAAGGAACACATATAATAGGACACTGCCTCTTCAAATAGATAGGCTCTCTGGATGTAGAAGAACTGGGACTGATGAGGAGGGAGCCCATCTAGTCTATGAAGATGTAGTGATAGTCCTTGTCCTAGTAGTTGTAGTTTCCTATTTCTGTTGCTACCTCTTCCCACACTGGTCTACCATGATGTTAGTCCTATTATGTGTGTTCCTTTCACATTCCTCTCACTCTCACTGTCAGATTTGATTTGATATTTGTTTGTTCCTTTCCTATACTCATTTTTTTTGTTTCACTTTGCTTTACATCGCACCGACACAGATAGGTCTTATGGTGACGATGGGATAGGAAAGGCCTAGGACTGGAAAGGAAGCAGCCATGGCCTTAATTAAGGTACAGCCCCAGGATTTACCTGCTGTGAAAAATGGGAAACCACGGAAAACCATCCTCAGGGCTGCCGACAGTGGGGTTCGAACCCACTATCTCCCCGATGCAAGGTCACAGTTGTGTGTCCCTAACCGCATGGCCAACTCGCCTGCTCCTAAACTCATAGAGTATTAGTAGAGGTGTACATCATCTCCTGATAATACCCTCATTCACACATTCTATACACCAAAGAAATTTCATTTTGCAATATCAACATCTGTATATAAATTTCAGATAATGCCAATTCTTATAACTTGATTTTGGCCACAACAATGGTCCTTCAACACATTGTGTTTGATACATACTAGTATATTATGAACTGTCTGAGGTGAAGATATATCTTGAACAGCTTATGACAAAACCTCCAAAAAAATTAAAATAAATATTCAACAAATTTTAATCTTTTCTTTTAATTTGCCTATACATATGTAGTTTGAACAGCATTGTTTGAAATTATTGTATAATCCTCGTGAACTATTATGACAAAACAAACGTTTAAGAAACTTTTTTTTTTTTTTTTTTTTTATTTAGGTCCCTCACCATCGCACTCTTTGATTGCAGATCAAAACACTTTACCTGCCCACTAGACAGGAGGGTGTCTGAGTTCACCCTCTCAGAAATGCATGAAACACTGAGCAATTATTACAAATAAAGTAAAATAATGATGCACAAATTGCAGAACACCACAATAATTCCGATGACAGGAAATTGCCAACAACAGCTCAATGCAACCCTTGATGGATATGCAAGTACATAAATTCTCACTTTTTCCCGAGTTACTGAAAGAAAGGAAGCCAAGATTCGCAAATAAAAATTACAACTCCAAAGAGGACACAATTCATCTAGCCTCAAGATATTGACCCTTTCTCTGTTTGTCAATTTGCTATGTATTGTGGTGTATTATGTAATATCCAAAGTAAGTGTTAAGTTTATTAACTATTAGGTAGACAGCTTTCATAATCATCATAACTAAGTGTGAGATTAAAATGTGGCTTACTCAATTTTAATTGGTTTGCTAATCCAACGAATCAAGTACTGAAATGCACTGACGAAATCCCTTATAAAAGGGCAAACATGTACTTCACATAACGAATATGTGATACATAGTATTGTCTGGTTGACTGAATGTCAGCTTTATTTAAGATGAATTAGTCAATATGACTTAATATCGTCCCTGCTCTGGCAAACTAGCGAAAGTGAAAAAATAGCGAATCTGCATTTAAGGTCTAAATTTTACTATTGGTATATGATCTATTCCATATGGCTGCAATCAACTGTGTTGAATTCACTAATCTGCATTGTTAGTATTTTCCACTATGCAGCAGTAGCGAATCTGCATTGTTGTTAGTTTGCCATAGTCACCATAGTTGAGGTTTGGAGCATTCACTGCGGCAAACTAACGAAAATTCCAGGTGTCCTGTGGAACTATACGCTGCTTCCCGCGTTTTGTTTCTGGATGCTTGAGGATTGCTACCAAGTTAAGGTTATATACAGTTTATTTAGAATTAAAAGCGTTTGTGTTCTACATAGTAGAATGTTTGATTACTAGTACCAGACTTAACATTGCTGCTTTGTTCACTTGAATTTAGCAAGCCCTCACCAGAGTACAAATTAGGACAGTGATCCTTTGTAGTAGCACTGTGCACTTGGTAAGAGATAAAAACCACCTGCTACTTCTTGCCGCCACACTCAACGAGACAGTCTGTAACACGGAGTGGTGTCAGCCAGTCGCGTGACGAAAAGACAGACATAGCACAAATGGATAGGTTCCCAAACACGAGGGGACGAACACTTCTACAACTTGCTTTATGCGAAAATCCATCAAATACCTTCTGCAGTAGTAACGCATCAAATGATTACGTGCAGTCACCAGGAAGTAGCCGATGTCCAAGTTCATCAAACTTAATTCTGGTAAGTTTCTATAATTATACTTATTTAATTTCTTAGTTCTGTTACAAAGATCCAACTTCCAAAACATTGTATTTCTACCCTACATCAGATGGTGTCAGAAGCTGTAAAATTAAAAATGCATGTATATAAATATTTAAGGAACATGGAAGTTACAATATCGAGGATCTAGTGACGAATAAGCCTCCTAGAACAAATAATGAGAATTATGAAGGTGACAAACTTTTTACCTGTATTCGAAGATGACTCGGATAAGGATCCATATGCTGGCCATGCGTCAGAATTTCACGGAACTGAACCTGCAACCGCAATGTCTTCTCTAGTCAGTCCTATACCGGTTTTTATTATAGGTAAGTAAACATATTTTTTCACTTAATGAAATACATGGCTAACCTTCCCGTTTTAAGAAACCATTTTATAAATTGTGTTTTTCCTCTTTTAACCCCCAAAATTCACAATTTTATTTATGCTTTATTAATATTCATGTATATAAAATATTAAAGCCAATTTCTATTCATTTCTGGCCACTTGAGACACACTAGTGAAAATTACTGTTACAGGCACAACCAAATTCAACTGAATTTTTGGTTTGGTTTTTGTGTGTCTTAGTGTTATATTTTCTATTTTTAGGTGATGACAAAGAACCTGTCGGTACTGAAAATATTTTCATTGCTCAAAGTCATGGGATTTCACCTCATCCAGTACCCACCCAGAGAAACAATGAATGTGGAGGGGAGAAAAATCCTACCTCTCCCACAGCTCTATCCAGAGAAAGTTCTCAACAGTCACCACCCAAAAAACGTAAGACATCCGATCCAGCCAAGTGGAAGAGAAATATTCAAAAGAAAAATCGTCTCAAGGGAGAAAACTATGAAATACTGAAAGGAAAACAAGTAGCGCCAAGGCCTACCAAAATTCTGAGGTGTATACACAAAGACAATCATACCTGTTTGAGTAATTTTTCAGAAAAAGAAAGAGAAAAAATCTACAAACATTTCCGGAACCTGCCAACACTTTTTGAACAACGCCAATTTATCATTCATCATGTCACTGAACAGGAAAAAATGGGAAACAACTGATGGACCTTCAAGGTGTCATTTCTCCAAAACTTACACTCTCTCCAAGGAAGGAGCGAAAGTTACTGTGTGCCGCGAGCTTTTCCTGGATGTTTTAAACATTTCTGAAGGTTTAGTCAGGGGGGCACTACGTAACGTTAATGAACAAGGAATTTTACTTCCTGAGATGCGAGGTAAACACGAACCCAAGAACAAACTTAAGATGAAGACGAATCATTCATCAGGGAACACATACTGTCTTTTCCAAGTGTAGAATCACACTACTGTCGGAAGAAAAGTGAGTATAGATTTCTAGAACCTAACCTGAACATTACAAAAATGTACGACCTATACAAAGAGAGATGCACTGAATCAGAATTAAGATGTGCGTGATTTGAAAAGTACAGAAGAATTTTCCGTGAATACAAAATTGCCTTCCATGTTCCTAAGAAGGATCACTGCAAAACTTGTTCAAAATATGAAGAAAAAAGGAAAACAACTGAATTAACTGAAGATGAGAAAGAATCAAACAAGGAACATGTGGATAGGAAAGAAGCTGCCCGAAATTTGAAATATATTATTAAAGAGAAAGCAAAGAGTGACAAGACAATGTTGGCATTTCAATCTGATTTGCAAGCAGCGTTGCCAACCCATAAATCTTTTCTCCGCTAAATTTTAGTTGAAAATCCGCTAAATTCCACTAAATTTCGAACTGAAGCAAAATAGCATATACCAGCTGTTTTAATAAAAGAGATTAATTCAACACTCACCAGTTGCAGAACAGGAGTTCATCATCTTCACCTCCACGCACTATATGCTCTTATTATTTTTAT
Organism: Anabrus simplex; assembly: GCF_040414725.1. NCBI lineage: Eukaryota > Metazoa > Arthropoda > Insecta > Orthoptera > Tettigoniidae > Anabrus > Anabrus simplex. The sequence goes on along the minus strand of NC_090266.1, from coordinate 138,980,527 downwards.
TATTATTTATTTTCCACTAATTGTAGTTACAATTTAGGGATGGTGAATGGAGAAAGGGCATAGCCCCATATACACAAAAGTGCCTCCATCACCACTTAAAATTATAATATACAAATATACAATTACATTCTACATGATGTTCTTATATACAGTTAAAATATTTACATAGGCATATTTACATACAATAATACTCACAAGACCTGTTCAACATTCAAGTCATGACGACACACACACACACACACACACACACACACACACACACACACACACACACACACACACACACACACACACACACACACACACACACACACACACACACACACACACACACACACACACACACACACACACACACACACACACACACACACACACACACACACACACACACACAGAGAGAGAGAGAGAGAGAGAGAGAGAGAGAGAGTCTCTCTCTCTCTCTCTAGAAACCCCACATATATTTTAGCTAGGCCGGCTCACTCATACACATTTACCGTCTCAATCACTCGGGACCCCATAACTTTCATCCATCCTCCCACTCATACTGAACATTCTCACAGTAGATAAATTATGTTTTGTACAGAGGGTTTCGTTATATATACATCCGTTTTACGTCTTTACAGAAATTTTCTGCAGGTAGTTCTTTTATCTGCGGTGGGAGTTCATTCCACAACCGAGCAGAACGACTAAAGAAGCCACTTTGATATGATGCTGTTCTTGCAAATGGAGGGAAAAGGGACACACCTCGACCTCTGAGCGGAACGATAGTTCAGCTGTAAGCGGTTGAAAGGGTTTATATGAATGTTACCTGCGAGGGATTTTCTCAGGAAAATAATATCTATTTGTTTACAGAGGGATGTTATGGAGGGCAGTGACCTGGCTGGATTTAAATGACCGTGTTGAGTAATTAGTCGTTCTGCTCGGCGTTGAACTCTCTCTAGTTTCGTCATTTTCTCCACTGTAGTAGGGTGCCAGGAAGGAAGCCCGTACAACAGTACTGGCCGTACTAATGACAGATAGGCTGTCTGAACGGCTTTCTTCCTGGCTCCCAGTAGAGATCTGCGGATGAATCCCAGGACTCTGTATGCTTTACACCTTATTTCCTCAACATGTTTATTCCATTTTAAATTGCTGCAGATGTGAATGCCAAGCAATTTTATTGAGGTACAAGGCATCAGGTCTTTACCACACAGTGAAATTTCGTGTTGTAACTGTGATCTTGCTCTAGTAAAGCGGATATATTTACATTTCTGTACATTTATACACATTCTATTTATTTTGCACCACAGAATGTGTTGTTGTGACTGCCGGTCAGCATCCTCGCAAGCCAACTGAGCGCCCCATCAGAGTGCGGTCGCCTTATATAGCAATTCAGGCGAGCGCGTGTAATGTGTGAAGCACTTCTCTAGATGGGGCGTCAGCCGGATTATGCTCGGTGCTGACCCGCAGCCACGAGAGGCGAACACCTCTCCGTGCTACTTTATTGCAAAGGAAAACATACATGGGCAGTAATGCCGTATAAGTATACAAAAGAGGTCCACGTCCTGTACGGAGCGTGTATAAAGCTACATTAGAGTCAGTAAACACTTGTATGGTATCACACAAAAGGTTTCGTTCCTCCACTTCCCTTAGTACCGCTGTGGCACCAATGATTGCAGCGGCGGTCTCCGCCGCATTTATCCTGGTTGGAGTTCGAAAAGCCTGAGCCCAGGCAATGTTCAAGGTGGGAGAGATGTAGGCCACACTATGAGGAGTTGCGTCGACGTACACCGAAATTGCATAGCGATCGGGGCCCGTTCGACGTGCAGCCTGCAGTGTCACACTATTGAAGATTTGCCGGGGCCAGTACCATTCCCGTGAGAGAATATGCCGAAGGGGGAACATCGGAAGTGCCATAACGTATGCCACCCAGGCCAGGTACCCCGCCACACGGGCCAAATCTTCCGTTTGTAGGCGCGGGAGCTTTATACACGCTCCGTACAGGACGTGGACCTCTTTTGTATACTTATACGGCATTACTGCCCATGTATGTTTTCCTTTGCAATAAAGTAGCACGGAGAGGTGTTCGCCTCTCGTGGCTGCGGGTCAGCACCGAGCATAATCCGGCTGACGCCCCATCTAGAGAAGTGCTTCACACATTACACGCGCTCGCCTGAATTGCTATATAAGGCGACCGCACTCTGATGGGGCGCTCAGTTGGCTTGCGAGGATGCTGACCGTCAGTCACAACAAAGCAGATGTGCTGAGTTGAGGTCCTGTGGTTTCATATGAAGCCACATGGTACCACTCTTTTTCAAAGAATATGCTGGCAGTTCATAGCAGCAAAGACCATACGGAAATTTTCAAATCTATTTCGGAAATATTTTCACTTTCATTACTGATTTCATTGTTTTTGATAAGTAAGTGAGGAAGGAAATAGTGTCAAACAATTTCGCATTTATATTGCACTGCCAATAGATGCACCGTCCGTATTTGACATCACTGTGAAGCTCAACCAACTCGTCTTTTAAAGTTCAATTATTTAACTACTCGTTACAAAATATCTGACTAGTTTTTAACCTTTTGTTTCGACGTACCAAAAAGAACCTGATATCAAAAGAAACACGTTATTGAACACGACACAACCCGGTTCATCAAGAGTACAGTAACGATTGTAACAAATACTGTACTGACTGAGGCTGTGGGCCAGAGATGGTCTAGAAAACGAGTGGTAGTATGCAGCACAAGTTCAACAGAACAGGAATAAGTAGACTATTATGCCGTAGTAAGTTCTTTTTTTTCCTCTCCTGGTGATGTAAGTTGATATTGTTACTGTTGAAAATCGCCAAAAGAAGTTTGAAAATCCGTCAAAAAATCCGCTGTCCGCTAAATGGAAAATTTATCCACCGTTCCATTTTAAAATCCACCAAATTCGGCGGAAAATCCGCTGAGTTGGCAACACTGTTTGCAAGCTGTGTTGTGTACCCCCAAAGGAGCTCAAAGCCCTTTTTTCTACGTACGGAAGCTGGCTGTTTATAATTTAACAGTTTACAATTTAGGTGATGCCTCAGTGGAATGTTTTATTTGGGACGAGACTGAAGGAAAGAGAGGAAGCATGGAAACTTCAAGTATCACTTACGCTTACCTCATGAAATATCCTACTGCGGAGACAGTAATTATGATGTCAGACAACTGTGGAGGGCAGTAAACGAACAGTAATTTTGTGTGTATGTTTATAGAAGCAGTACAAAAACACACAAAACTTCAGCAAATTGATCATATTTATTTTGAATCGGGGCATAGTTTGATGGAATTTGACTCCAACCACCAAAAAATATTCATTTCTGCAAAAGAACTCCCAGTATATACTCCAGAAGGGTGGGTTCAACAGATAAGAAATGCATGCAAAAATCCAGCACCCTATAATGTTTCTGCATTTGTGCACGACTTCATTGATTTCAACCCAAAGGAAGGCTAATTTTACAGCTGAGGAAGATAATACTTCTTTGCCTTTCCGACAAACGGTGTGGTTTCGTTACAAGTAACTAATCTCATTTTGTTCCGTATTGAAGATACAATAAGTAAAACACTTTCAAGATTAAAATTATGAATTCATGTAGAATTTAATCACTAAAAAATATATTTGTATTGAAAAGGTGGACACAATAATTTTAGTCTTGAAAGTGTTTTACTTATTGTGGTTTCGTTACACGAAGCATGAACCATGTACGGTTCAGATAAAGACTGGGTATGAAGAAAGCAATTTCAAAAATTTCACTTTCAAGCGTCGAAAGGGCCGCCCATCAAAGTCTGAACCAGTGAAACCTTACTCTTCAAGATTCCCTATTTCTGATGCCAAATGGAAGGATCTTATCTTCTAAAACTTTGCAGTGACCTGCAAATCCCAAAGGCATACCATAGGTTTTATGAAAATCTTCCCTCATCAGCAACAGCGAGAGATGCTCTACCTGAGCCAAACATTTCAGAGGAGTCCGACTTTGAATAGATTGGAAAAGTGTGTTTTTATCGTAGTAGAACAATCATTGTCAAATATTTAGTTTAATTATTTTGTTACTACTTGAAAGTGCCTTCAATTCCTAATGTAAAAAATATTACTCACACGTCTTATTTTCTTCAAATTTGTCTTATTCTTAAGTACATTTGCTTCTACCTAATAGATCATTATTAGTAAAACAGGAACAGTTTTAATGCAGAATGAACGCCTTACTACATGATAATCAACGAGAAGTTTAATAAACTCACTCAGACAAAGTAACGAAACTGCTTTTTCTGCTCTAAAAGCTAAGAGAAGCACAAAATGCAAAACTATCCTTAAACATGAGTAAAACAAGAACAAATGATGTGCAGAATCAGCGCTTTGCTACACTGACCATCAGTGGGAAGTTTAATAAACTCACTCAGGCAAAGTAACGAAACAGGTTTTTTTTTTTTTTTTTGGCCTGAAAATTAAGAAAAGCACAAAATGCAAAACTACTCTTAAGCATGATGGTAAATAAGATTATTTTCCCAAATAAACAAAATTGTAAATACAAAAATGGATTTTACGTGAGCAGACAAAGTTTCTTTTAGCTCTCCTGAAAAATGAACAAATTGCACATTCGCTAGTCTGCCAGAGTGGGGACGATATGACTCTTCTTTTACAGAACCATCTGTCAACTGAAACTCGCCCCGTTTTTTTGTTTTGTTTTTTTGTTTCACGTCATACCAAGACAGATAGGTCTCAAAATCAGTTTCATTTTCCGTATTAAATCCTATTTACAAAGACTTAATAACAATAAAAATCTTCCACTTTTTGATACATATATTTGCATTTTAGCTAATTAATTAATTAATTACACACAGTACATGTTTTGTTCTTTCACAGAACATCTTTAGCTGTTCACATTGCTTAGGTTATTCACTAAGTGTTTATCTTTTTAAGTACATCATAACCAGGTACCTTGTTCTTCTTAAATACTACGCAAATTAAATTAAAATGATTTAAAAACAATGTGTTGGTTAAATGGGTTAGTGAAATGAGATGGAAATGGATTTACTAATAGATAGCCTATTATAAAAACTATTTCTATTCATTTGAACAGTTGTTGAAATGTTTCCAGCACTTTATCACTGAAATATTCCGCTTGTCTTCTGATAAAAAGGTTTTGAAAAAATGTATGACTTTCCTTTGTCACAGTTCTGAATATTGTTATGTGTTCACATCATTTATTCCCTCCAAGGTGGCTGCTATTTGTTTTGAATTTACAAAATGTGTCTTGAATTGGGTTGGTTCAGGAACCTTGAAGCTGATTGCTGTTTGCTACTAATAAAGGAGCTTCCCAATATTCTTGCTGTTGTCAAAATCCACTCTTACTGTATGTGACCTTGGAGGAGCTATGTTTGAAGCATCACATCATTACCACACAAGATAGAAGGCTGCTTCGAACGTAGCTCCTCCAAGGTCACAGTAGGAGTGGATTTTGACAACAGCAAGAATATTGGGAAGCTCCTTTATTAATAGCAAAGAGCAATCAGCTTCAAGGTTCCTCAACCAACCCAATTCAAGACACATTTTGTAAATTCAAAACAAATAGCAGCCACCTTGGAGGGAATAAATGATGTGAAAACTTCACAATATTCAGAACTGTGACAAAAGAAAGTCATACATTTTTTCAAAACCTTTTTATCAGAAGACAAGCGGAATATTTTAGTGATAAAGTGCTGGAAATATTTTAACAACTGTTCAAATGAATAGAAATAGTTTTTATAATAGGCTATCTATTAGTAAATCCATTTCCATCTCATTTCACTAACCGATTTAACCAACACATTGTTTTTAAATCATTTTAATTTCATTTACGTAGTATTTAAGAAGAACAATGTACCTGATTATGATGTACTTAAAAAGATAAACACTTAGTAAATAACCTAAGCAATGTGAACAGCTGAAGATGTTCTATAAAAGAACGAAGCATGTACTGTGTGTAATTAATTAATTTTCCAAAATGCAAATATATGTATTAAAAAGGTGGAAGATATTTTTGTTATTAAGTCTTTGTACAGATAGGTCTCACGGCGACGATGGGACACGAAAGGCCTAGGAAAGACGTGGCCATGGCCTTAATTAAGGTGTGAAAATGGGGAACCAAGGAAAACCATCTTCAGGGCTGCCGACAGTGGGGTTCGAACCCACTATCTCCCGGATGTGAGCTCACATCTGTTCGCCCCTAACCGCATGACCAACTCGCCCGGTCAACTGAAATTCTTTACCGGCATGTTTATAGAGCTGATGTATTATATGCATCAAGGTGGTTGAAGCTTACATTACCATACAGTGAGTGATGTCAATAAATTTCCTGGACAGAGCACATTCGTATTCTTGTTCATTAAAGATCAATAGTTTTATGTCACTGAAGAGGAGAATGGTATACTTTCATTGTAATACAATAACAGAAGAACAAACAGTTAAGGAAAACCAAATGCATTTCTTTATTTTCTGTAATGACAATATACACAATGTTATAAAACTCATAACAGCACAAATTACCAAACATTACTACCATTTTGCTTGTGGTTAAACATTGCACTAACTCAGATACATTTCCAGTGATGATGGTATAGGAAAGGGCTAGGAATGGGAAAGATGCAGCCATAGACTTAAAAAGGGTACACTCCCTCGCATGAAAATGGGAAAAAAATGGAAAAAACCATCTTCTGGGCTACCAATGGTAGGGTTCATATCCACCATCTCCAGAATGCTTACACCTATGTGTTTCATACCACACAACCAACTTGCTCACACTACAATTACATGTGCTTTAAATATACACCAGAGATAAGTACAAAACTAACTAAAAATACAGATTTCAATTTAAAGTCCGATGAAGTATTTTTCTCTAACTTAAGCAAAGGAAATTACCCACCGTTTCAGTATGATATATACAGTAGTGCTCTTTTTATTGGTACTGTTCAAGATAGGATGCCTTATCACACCTGAAAGATAAGCAGGATCCTATTAGAATGGAAATTATGTCCATGATTTCTAGGTTACTGTTCTGTTGGAAATGTGGGATCTCTAATCCTCGGAACTGTTCCAATATCAGCCAGTAACTTAAGCACTTCTAGAAGGTTAAATTTTTCAATGTTGCAACATTCTTATAAGATCTGCCTGCAATGTTCAGTTTTATGATGCCTGACTTAAAAGTTTAAACTTTTTTTTTTTTAAATCCTTTGTTTAGAATCTAGTCTCACAATAGCCAGAGAGTGACTCAAGTTCTTAATATTCTCTACTGCTCATGTTCATATTAATTACACATCCAGTAATTAAAGCTTATACTCCTAAAACTACGCTACGTATGCTATTTGCTTTACGTCGCACCGACACAGATATGTCTTATGGCGACGATGGGATAGGGAAGGCCTACGAAGTGGAAGAAAGCGGCCGTGGCCTTAATTAAGGTACAGCCCCGGCATTTGCCTGGTGTGAAAATGGGAAACCACAGAAGACCCTCTTCAGGGCTGCCGACAGTGGGGCTCGAACCCACTATCTCCCGATACTGGGTACTGGCCGCACTTAAGCGACTGCAGCTATCGAGCTCAGTACTCCTAAAACTATGTATAGTATCTGTCAGAAGTAAGGAGGACTACTATAAGCCACTTTAAACTCGTTATATGAGCTTAAAAATTTGTTGCTTTCCTAGAATGTTTATTGCACAAGGAACTTACTTCAATTCAACCATACTGGTAATCTTCCTCTACCCAACCACTATTGCCGTTCCACAACTATATTCCAGTTCAGGTTCCTTCTTACTACGCTGTTCTTAATAGTCCAACCATCTTAGTCGGGGTCTACCTCTTGTTCTCCTGCCTTAGCTCTCCATCATCTGCTTCGATATCCTCCTCTTCTCCATCCTCTTAATATGTTCAAACCATCTCAGTTCATTTTTCTCCAATCAGTATGAAAGCTTTCCTACTCTGATTTCCTTCCTGATGTCTTCATGCTTAACTCTTTCCTTTACTGTCTTTCTACCATACCTCTGAAAAATTTCATCTCAGTGGCTTGGATTTTACTTTCCTGTCTTTCTTTACAATTTATATTTATATATTTTTTTTTTTTACAATTTGCTTTACGTCCCAACAACACAGATAGGTCTTATCCAACTGTTAACACTTTTTATATAACATATTTAATTATGCATTATTCTTATAGAATACGTTTCACCTCCTATAGGAGACAACTTTAGTTCCTTGAAAAATTTAAAATCACAAAGATAACAATCACGTTAAGAAAACTTAAAATCATTATTTGCAGATATAGTCTTTAGTCTTGCAACTGTTGGAGTTAATAGTATCTATGAGCACCAATCTTGTAATTTATGGGAAACATGCACACTTAAAAATAAAAAACTTTTTTGTAGATATAATTTAAAATTGAATGAAGTCCAGCAGTTGGATTGGACAAAATGTATGCAGTATTCACTGAGATCTGTCACATCTCTTTAGGAGGAAATTAGTTAGTGCTTTGTTAAAATATGATGATTTAAAATCAAGGAAATTGTCTATAATGTTGATATGTTCTATTAAAGTTAAGTTAAATTGTTGATGAGAAACACTTCTCAGATGACATATTTCATAAGGAACCTGTTGGAATTTGCCAATTATTCCAGAAATAAGAGCATAAAAGGGGTATAAATATTATGTGTCGCCTGTTACCATTTCTTGATGGATGCAGTATTTTTGTATCCGTCTCTTGGCACAGGCCAGAGCAAAGTGTAGCTTCCACCGAAGTCCCAGTCTCATTCATGGCTGTGACAATATGGAAGCTGCTGGGGTATGGGTGGTGCTGATTAATGACATTTGGAGCACAACTAGTGTCTGAGTGTTATGAAAGGTGTTGCTCATAGGATCAGTCGTGCTTCAGTGGCACCTTCTGGTCCAGTGAGGAAAGCAATGGCAAACTACCTCACTCCTCATCTTGCCTAGTATGCCTCATTTGGGCTCTGCCATAGGTTTTTGCAGTTTCCCTATAACTGTATAGCCTTTGGTGGTGCTATTTGAGGATCCAACCAGCCTCTGGGCTGATGACCTAACAGACAGACAAATATTATGTAAATGAGGGTGAGACGTCTCACGGATATATAGATATGCTTCTCACTTCCCTGCTATTTCTTTCTTTTCTTTTAAATATATTCGTTTAATATATCTTCTTGTTTTCTCTTCCTGTACAATCTTCTGATATGCTTTCTTTGCTTCATGATACTTTTGCCTACTCTCCGTATTTCTGCCTCCTATCCAGCTCCTCCGTGCTTTTTGTTTCTCTTTACTGCATCCCTTACTTTGTTATTCCACCAACGTGTATCCTTTTCCTTCTTTTTCCCTGATACTTTACCACATGTATCTTCCGCATATTTCACCATTCCTTGTTTGAAATTGAACAATTCCTCTTCAACACTGCCAACCTCTCCTTTAGGAATTTGCTTTTTTCAGTTCTTCTTAGAATTTCTCTTGTGCTCCTTTTCCTTTAATTTTCATACAATTTTTCTCTCTCTTGTCTCTTTTAATTTCACTATTTTACGATGTCATAATTTAGCTACTACAATGTTGTAGTCTTCTTCAAACTTCAAAATCTTCTCTTGGCATAGCTGTCACATTTTCCAATTGTCTGGGTTTCTTTTGCTCAACTAAAATAAGATAAATCATTGTTTTTGTTCTCCTTTGTCACCATCCATATTTAGTTACTTTTTGGCTGTTCTTTTTTCTGAACCATGTATTGCCTATTATTAATCCTTTCCTCTCACAAAAAACTAGTAGTAGCTCTCCTTCTGCATTTTTATTTCTGTAACTGAAAGGACCAGTTATTTCTTCTTTACCTTGCCTGTCTGTTCCTATGTGCGTATTCATGTCTCCAATCATCACCATATCCTTATCTTTAATGCACTTCTCCAGTTGCTCCAAGAACTCCTCTAGACCCTCTTCGACATTACCTATCTGAGGTGCATATACTTGGATAAAATCTTGCACTTCACTCTCCAACCCAAGTCTGATTCTATTATTCTCTCATTTACCTGATAGATCTTCTTTATGTACTGTACCAGGTCTTCCCTCACAATAAAATCTATCCCATTAAAGCAGTTTGCACCTCCACTCCAAAAAAACTGAAGGCCCCTTTCTCAAGCTCTTCTGTCCCTTTTGTTTCCACATGGTTTCACTCAATCCCAACAATGCAATGTCCAACCTTTTCCATCTATTCTATTAGTACTTCTGTCTTACCTTTAACGGACAACACATTCATGGTTGCAATCTTAGTCACTGGTTGCCCACTTTTCACAATTCCCCCAGGAAGAGAACACCAGGAACACGTCACTTTTGGGGGACACCCTACAGTTTCCAAGGCCTCAACTCACTCTCAATCATTTTATAGGCTAATAGTACAATGGGCTCGCCACACCCAAGGGCATTTTATGCCTACTGCTAGAATTCTTTCAGGCCGCCCCTAACATAGGGCCTTTGGCAGCCACACCTAACATGGAGTGGACATTCGTGGTATTACCTCCTCCAAGGGATCATCAGCCCTTCTGCCAAAAGCCATTGGCCTCTTTAGATTGTACTTGTATTCATCCCTGAGTCCAGGGCTGCCTCTTTCGCCATCTCCACTGTACCGAAGTCCACCTTATCTGCCATAGATGCCGTTGAGATCTTCACTTGTAACCCTAAGCTGGGAACCTTACCAGATGATACACAATGGGTCAGTGTGTTCTGGGACTCTCATAAGCAGTGGCACCACTCCCTGGGTAGGGGCTACCTCCAGAGAGGGTCCCTACCTGTTACAGCAAATGGTCTGGGATGCATTGATAAAAAAAAGAGGGTAGGCAGAGCAGAAGCACAAATGATCAAAGCCATGTGTGAAAAGTGAGTAAGTAGTGTAAAGACCAAGACAGGACAAAGAAACGGGTTCAATATAGAAACAGGACTTCAATAAGGAAGTGTATTATCCCCTCCACTCTTCTTCACAGTCATAGATGAAATCCACAAGAGTGTACAACAAAAAATGGGAAGCAAAGAGACTCTTTGCAGATGACCTAGTAATATGGGGAGAATTCATGTAACATAACTAAGATGTATGTCAATATACCAATTTAAGAAACAATAAAAATCATCAAAGATAACCTATTACAACAAAAAACTTAGCTAACATGAAACAGATGAATTTCTAACTATAATAAACTTTGTAGCTTCCGTGGCACAGGGGCAGCTCACCGGCCTCTCACTGCTGGGTTCCATGGTTCAAATCCCAGTCACTCCATGTGAGATTTGTACGGACAAAGCGGAGGCGGGACAGGTTTTTCTCCGGGTACTCCAGTTTTTTCCCCTGTCATCTTTCATTCCAACAACACTCTCCAATATCATTTCATTCCATCTGTCACTCATTAATCATTGCCCCAGAGGAGTGCGACAGGCTTCGGCAGCCGGCACAATTCATATCCTTGCCGCTAGATAGGGGCTTCATCCATTCCATTTCTGACCCGGTCGAATGACTGGAAACAGGCTGTGGATTTTTTCAATAAACTTTGTCCTTGCTAACAACTCTTTGCAATTCAACAATAGTATATATATCAACAAGTAGGACTCCCCATAGGAGCCCCAGCTTCAAGCATATTAGCAGAAATATACACTGCCTAACAAAAAAAAGTTAAGCACCCAGAAGGAGTGGTACAATATTATCCCATATGCATACCACTGATGTGTGAGTAAATGATTAGATTTAAAGGATATGTAATGTGTAGAACGCCAGAGTGCATTTGTGATGGCACCGTTCTGTTGTTGATAAGTTGTTACCAGTCACCTGCTGACAGTCAGACAGTTAAGCAAGACGTGCAGAGGGGACTACGTACAGTATGAAGCACCCACGATGATTCGCAGATGCGTTAGACAGTCTGTCTACCAATTGACAGCATTTGACAGAGGCCGCATTGTGGGATGCATGAGGCTGGTTGGTTGTATCGTCAACTCCCAGGCATGTGAGCCATTCACATGTCACAGTGGCCCAATGTTGGACTCAATGGGTACATGAGGGCACCCAATCATGTCGTGCAGGTTCGGGTTGACCTAGAAACACCACCCCAAGGGAAGACCATCGTATGGTGCACCAAGCATTGCGGGATACCATAACTGCGGCACCCGCCATCCGGGAACATGTACTGGAGACTCAAAAACATCCTGTGAGTTCCCGCACAGTGTCTCAACGAATCACATCTTCCGGATTGGGGTCTTACCACCCCATGCGTCGGTTGCCATTGACACGAGAACACCAACGCCTGTGTTTGGAGTGGTGCCTTGCCCAGGAGGCATGGACAGAGGACGACTGGCATCACATCATGTTCGGTGATCAGTCCTGCTTCTCCATAACCTCTGATGATCATCGCGTGTGGGCTTGGCGGCATCGAGGGAAGAGGGCAGATACTGCCCACATTGTGGAAAGACACAAAGGCGTAATCCCTGGCACCATGGTGTGGGGAGCCATAGGACATGTGTTCAGGTCACCTCTAATAGTGCTTCAGCAGACTTTGACGGCACAGCGATAGGTCACAGACATTCTGCATCCACACGTCCTACCCTACCCCTTATGACACAGCACCCTGGGACAGTATTACAACAAGATCATGCACGTTCACACACAGAACGTGTGTCTATGGACTGTCTAGGGCACGTCGAGGTCCTCCCATGGCCAGCAAGATCCCCAGACCTCTCCATCAATGCACACGTGTGGGATGACATTGGAAGGGAACTCCGTCCCAGTAACAACCTGCGGGATCTGGAAGGACAGCTGCAACAACTGTGGATGAACTAGCCTCAGGAGAGGATCTGAAGGCTGTTTGACACCATTCTGAACCCCATAAAGGCATGCATTGTGGCCAGGGGGTGGTGCGACACCCTACCGACCTGGCACCAACATTCCACCTGCAACTGCCAACGGCCTTATCTCTTTCATCCCATATTGTAATCAGTTCAATGAAGGCACATGGTCTTTCAGGATATATAGTTTCATTCACTTTCAACCACTCCTGGGTGCTTAACATTTTTTGTCAGGCAGTGTATATAGATTATCTGGAAAAAGATAAACAAAATAAATGGAATCACACTGCTGATTAGATATGGCAATATGTTTGCTATTTTAGATAAACGAATCACCAGTAGCACTGCAATATTACAGCTTAACAGCTTAGGTTCGCATATTAAATTTACAAGAGAAACAGAAGTAACCCATACTCTAAACTTTCTTGACCTTATTGTAATTAGAAACAACAATTATTTAACACATAAAATCTATAGAAAGCACACGCAAAACATTAAGGCAATCAAACGTAATTCTCTTCATCCTGGTGCCAATTAACCATGCATTTAATATCCCCTAAAAAAATGAACAGGCACCTTCTTTACCATAGCAGCTGACAATGGCTACAGCAAAAACTTCCACTGTCCTGCGACGGTTTCATTGCCGCCATCCTGTATTGCTTTTTAGAATGACCTCTGCATCCTGAATCAGGATCCAATGTTAATTTTTCCCCATCACATCACATTTTCTCAAAAATCATACGAGGACGGTTTGAAGAGTTCTCAGAATCACCGCTAGATGTCAGTGCTAGAGCAACGAGGTTCCCGCGCAATAATCACACATCCTTTGTGAGTGAACACGTGGCGCGTCAGTGCTCTAGATGCAGGAGTGTGGTAGTGGCGACTCTTTGTTGTTGTTCCCGCGTAGTGATTTGTGACAATGGAAAAAACTGAGATTCAAGCAGTGATTAAATACTTTGCAAAGAAAGGTATGAAAGCAAAGGAAATTCATGCCGACTTTCAGAACACACTGGGGGACTCTGCTCCTTCATTTTCAACTGTTTCCAAGTGGACCAGCAAGTTTAAATTTGGTCGGGAGAGCTTGGATGATGATCCGCATAGTGGACGGCCAAAAAGTGTTACGACCCCAGAATTTATCGCAAAAGTGCATAAAATGATCATGGAGGATCGTCGACTGAAAGTGCGGGAGATTGCTGAAGCTGTAGGGATGTCTTCTGAACAGGTATATTATATTTTAACCGAAGAATTGGGTATGAAAAAATTATCCGCAAGATGGGTGCCGCGGCTCTTGACAGTGGACAATAAATGCACCAGATTGAAAATGTCCGAACAAAGTCTGGCCCGTTTTCAGTGCAACCAACAAGATTTTTTGCACCGGTTTGTGACTACAGATGAAACTTGGGTCCACTATTATAACCCAGAGACAAAACAGCACTCAAAGCAGTGGAAACATGCTGATTCACCACCACCAAAGAAAGCAAAGGCAGTGCGTTCGGCCAGAAAGGTCATGGCCTCAGTTTTCTGGGATGCAAAAGGCATTCTACTGATAGATTATCTTCCTACTGGCCAAACAATTATGGGGCAATACTATGCAAACCTCCTAGACCAACTACAGGAAAAGATATGCGAAACAAGGCCTGGTTTGGCAAGGAACAAGGTCATCTTTCATCAGGACAACGCTCCGCCACACAAGTGTTATTGCCATGGCAAAACTTCATTAACTGGGGTACGGATTGTTGCCACATCCACCTTATTTACCTGATTTGGCACCATCAGACTTTCATCTAGTCCCCAAGCTGAAAATTTTCCTCGGTGGACGGAGATTTTCTACAAGGGAAGAACTGACAGCTGAATTGGAGAGGTATTTTGCAGGCCTGGAGGAATCTCATTTTCGAGATGGGATCAAGGCATTGGAACATCGCTGGACCAAATGCATTAGTCTACAAGGAGACTATGTTGAAAAATAAAAGCAGTTCCACCGAGGTAAGATACTTAATTCTAGTACATTCCGAGAACTTTCCAAACCACCTACGTATATTACGTTTATTTCATCACATCCACTAATGCACTTCTTACGTTGTTAGGAAGAGTGTTGCTTTAATTTAGATTTCCATATCGATTATTTTATTAATTCAACGTCGTCCAGCCATCTCGTAGTCCTGTAGTATCACCCTCAGAGTGTAGAGCCGGCAACTATGTACAACGTAGCCGGCAACGCACGTTTTGGCTGAGTGGCGTCATTCTCTCGTGCTTTGTCTGCGACAGTCTGAGTTGTGTTCCGCTTGCTAGTGAAAAGAGATTTTTTTTCTTCATAAGCGTTCTATATGTGAGTGGCGTACTGTGTTAATATATTTACTGAATTTACATCTATCAACATGCCACGATGTGGCTGCAAGAACACTCCAGATACATTCTGCTATGTATGTGGAAGTCTCGTGCCGATGAGACAGCGGCGTAATATAACCAATTTCGTGAAAAAGGCCTACTATGCCTACTTTGGCTTGAAACTTGGAGACCAAGACAAGCCGTGGGCACCACATAAGGCTTGTAGAACCTGTACAGAGCAGTTACAGCAACGAGTGAATGGTAAGCAAACTGCGTTACCTTTCAGTATTCCAATGGTGTGGTGAGAACCCCCAGACCACAGTACTCACTGCTACTTCTGTTCTATGAATGTGAAGCGATGGAACAGCAGCAACAAAGGTAACACTGTGTATCCAAGCAATATTCGATCTGCAATTTTACCCGTTCCTCATGGCCCTGATACACCAGTACCACAGCATCCAGAACATTTAACAGGATTGTCCCTCTTTTGAATCTGACGCAGAAATGCCAGGCACTAACTCTGACTGTGGTTTCTCCCCTGAATATGTTGAAAAACAACTATGACTCTTCGAGCAAAGTGCATTAAATAACTTTGTTTGAGATCTTAGCCTTACAATGGAATCTGCCGAGTTACTCAGGTCTAGACTTCGTGAAAGGAACATGTTGGCACCAGGGACGACGTACTATTGGTAGAGACATCGCGAACAAGAATTTACACCCTTCTTTTCTGAAGAGGGAGCCTTGGTTTACTGCAACAACATTCCGGAGGTTATCTTAAAACTCGAAGCACCACAGTATGACCCTACTGACTGGAGACTTTCATTGACGTTTCCAAGCGTACTTTGAAGTGCGTCCTCCTTCACAATGAAAACAAACTTGCATCCATTCCCATAGCTCATTCAGTTATTATGGGAGAAACATATGGAAATCTCGAAATGCTGTTGTGTAAACTGAAGTACCAGGAACACCAAGTGGCAAGTGTGTGGTGATTTCAAAGTGATAGGTATTCTGTTAGGTTTACAAGGAGGTTACACAAAGCACCCCTGCTTTCTGTGTGAGTGGGACACTCAAGCAAAGTTACATCACTGGACTCAAAGAGAATGGTCATGTAGACAACTGTAGCGTTATTAACAAATACGCTACTTGTGATATATATATGTGAACTATCTACTGTCTACACGACATATTTATATGGTGTCTCTCATCGGAACTGGTATTTTGGTAAATTAACTAATTCCTCTACGGACATTATGTTCACGGGCTAAGTACTGTACTGAGCCGTGATTTTCCCATTCATATGGAACTGATATTATGGAAAGACTAAAACCTTGAGTCTGGTAGACTTGGTTATTTTAATGCATGAGCGCTATGAACTGTTGGAATATTGGTCATATTTTCTGTCTAAACGTGGCAATTGTGACTTTTCGGAACATTGTTTATTGCTTGGTAATACTTCTACGTGGTATTATTACATAGTGGAACGATACATGGACTCCTACGCCATCCGTGAGAGTGGCTAGCAACTTATCTTGGTGGTTCGACGGTTTCCGCCAGAGCGTGTAGCGGGGTTGAGACTGTGTCGCGCCTAGTGACAATGTGTGAAAGGCGCTTTTTAGCTGTTGGACGCGCTCGTGACTGGAAGCTAAGCCATGTCTAACGGCTACGCTGTTACTCAAATAATTATGATTATGGAAGCTGTGGGAATTGCGTGATAAAGGAGAGTATACCTCGCCTAGCGAGGAAGAATAAATTGTGTTGTACAGTATTTAAGTATATTTGTGTTTAGTATGTAAGTCATTCTTAAAAAATTCTTATTTGTGAAGTGCCGCAGTAGTTGGTTATAGCACGAGGATGTTACCTGGGCATTACTGATCACCACAAAAGTTCGCCTTTAGGTCTTATTACTCTGTATATATCTTTTTTGGTGTAGATTTCTGTATTCTATGAGTGTATTTATTGTAAGTGAAGTTAAGCTACTGCTTAGTGATGGTGTTCATATGTGAAGTGTGTGCTGCGTAATGGCGAAGTGCAGTGTTTGCTCTAGGTAACAGTCAAAATTCGTTCCTGCCTTTTCTAAATTTTGTGATTCCCTTTGTTTATTCTTGTTTCTGGTGTATCTACGTGTGTTTTCGTGAATTAATTGATTCGTGTGCTGTTTCTTTTGATAAATTGCATCTTCATATTGCCGTGTTTATTGTGGTGCACACTATAGTCTGTTCTCTCTGATATTTTGTTCCCATATTATTGTTTTGTGATTCGGTTCGCGTGTTTCGGCCTCCCGTTACTCGTGTTACGACCTAATTACTGCGATTGCACTGAACACCACCCATTTCTTTTAAAGGGCATCATTATTATTATTATTAGTTGGATTTTTCATAGATTCTTATTTGATTCATACGTATGACTAGGGAATAGGATTTTATATTTCTTGCATCTCTGCGGGTGGTTTTGTTTTATTATTGCCTAATGATATGAGGATACCTACATTTATTACAACCATGAAATTCATTAACAATGTAAAAGTTTGAAGATTTAATTGAGGGTTTTGGGCACCCCTAGTATGGAGTGGTTGTTGCTTGGGGCTTATCTACTCTTCTCATTATTGTTGCTTATCTTATCTTATCGCCGTGTGGCAGTTACGCAACTGTAATTGGTCATTATTGTCTTGTGGGCATTTGCATCCGCTGTTGTGTGCCGCTGTAATTATTATGATGTTTTGTTTTGCGGTATTGAGGCAAGATCGTGTGTTTTTCTATCTTGTAATGTGGGTTCCGCCTCAATAAATTGTGCATTTCAGGTCGTGTTGTTGCTAATTACCACATCTACTATGTGGAGTGATTTTATTTATAATTTATTAGTGTTGATTTTATTTTAACTACTGTACGATATGTGTTTTCATATTGGTCGGTTGTAGTGTAAAGTCCCTTTATTTTCATGCATTGTTTGGTTTACGTTATGCGAGTTTTGTGGGGAATGATCCTTCCACTAGGATGTGTCGGAAGCCCTCTATTAAATAATCTGTTATAAATTTTATTAAAATTTTATGTTTGTTCACGAACACTTAATAGTAATTTATTTAGTTTAGCTGTCTGGTGCACCAGAATTTTATTTTACAAAAGAAGAAACTTATTTTAAATAATATTAATTTTATTTATATCTAGATTAGTTATCTGACTTATTTTTAGGGATGCCAAAAAAAAAATTTATTTTCTCAAGTTCATTATATTAATTGGGGTCTAATGATTTTTTTATTTTAAATTATATGTAAAAAATGAATTTTCTTTTAAGTATAAATTTACTCTAAAATTTTATGTTGGTGTTATTTGGGCGATGTCTGTCGCAATTCCTAATGATCCCATCCTTATCTTATTTCTTTTCGGTTAGGTCCTGCACTCTTCCATTTTTCCTTTGATGATGTTGTTTACTGTTTGCTTCATTCCCCCTTTTTTCTGTTTATCTTGTATGCGCACGTCCCAATGACGCTTGTCATTTTCTTGTATTGTTTGAGGGCGTTGCAGTAGTGGTAGCTGATCGAGCGTGGTTTCTTGGGTGAAGCTACGCTGAATAGTTAGTTATGAAATTGCCACGCAGGCAGCCTGAATGACACCAAGAAATAAGTAAATATTTATGTATGTCTTTGTAAGTTGAGGTGAACCCCACTGATTCTTTTGGCTTTTGTTTCATGTACCCCCTATGATGGCTGGACGATCGATAATGGATCCGAGCATGCTGAGAAGCGAGGAGCTGTCTTACGAACTGAACATTCGTGGATGCGAGTCCAGTGGAATCAATGCTGTCAAAGTTCAAAGACTGAGGGATTGCGCCCACTTTTCCATCACGGTACCCGAATTGGACCGGCAGGCAGTTGGTGAGTCGATTATCCTTATTCAAGATAACATTGATGAATTGAGAGAATTATGTTCTTCTTTTACTGATGTTACGCCTTCTAAGGCACAACTGAAAAGAATTAAAGTTAGGGTAGATCACTATTTAAATCGAATCAAGGATCTGCTTACTTTAGAACTTAATCCTTTCCATCGCCAAGAAATTTCTGAACTATTGTCCGAGGCCATTTCCTTGTCGTGTGATGTTCATGCAATTGAGATGTTTGTCGATGTACAAAAACTTACAATCATTGATGTTGATTCACAGGCGAGTAGTGTCGAACAGGTTGATGCATCCTCCTCCCTCCCGTCTCGTACATTGAAGGTAAATGTCTAGCATGTATACCGGTGAACTCCTTTGTTGTACCTCCTCCTGTCTTAGAGTTATTTAAAGGCTTGCCTGATTTCTCGGTGGACTCTATCGAAGAAACGATTCGATTTTTAAGATTCTGGATTGAATTGTTAGAAACTGCACGTTTTTGAACTAACTTCGCTAAATGTTTTCCGTGTCTGCTTCCCTCACTGTCAGGGCATGCTAAAGGATGAGCTACTGGATGCCATTACTGAAAACGTCACTGTAGAGGACTTTTATGACACGATATTGAATAAGTATATTCCCTGGACTGCACAACAGTCTCTCGTTCAAAGTAGTTGTTTCCGTAGGCAATCCTTAAATGAGAAATTGTCCAGTTATATAAAAGATGTGAAATACTATTGCAAGGTCTTCAGGCAATCCAATTCGGAAACGAATTTGGTGAATCATTTGGTAAGGGGTATCTTGCCGCAGTACCGTTCTTACATGTGCTTTACTCCGAGACCTGTGACCCTTAAGGAACTGGAGGCGGCTTGTGTTGAGGCAGAGAGTGTGCGTTATGAGGATTCGTGCTGCGTGGCGGACGTTCCCCTACCCTCGCTTTGCACTCGCGATGTTTCCCTAACGTTACCTCCGGCTGTTCAGGCCGTTAAGAAGTGTTATGCATGTGGTGCCAGAGATCATCTTCGGGACAAGTGACCGAGTCTAAAACAATCAAATGCATCTCAGAATTCTAACAACCCCAATCGTACATGTTTCATTTGTGGGTCCAAACAACATGTCAAACGTTATTGTCCAAATAAGCCCAGTCCTTTAACAAATTTTCCTCAGAATCAACCAAGAATATGACTAGCCGAAACAAAAGAACCTGTGAATTTGTCTCCTGTTTCAACTAGACATGTGAACTTGGGTAATCAGTATAGTGATATCCTGTGTCATGTTGATTGCCAGTGTATTTCTGCCCATGTATGTGTTAACTTACCTTTTATTCCAGCTGAGGTCAACGGAGAGCCTGTGTCTGCTCTCGTGGATTCTGGGAGCGTGTACTCCTTAGTCAACATGTCCTGGTATGAAAAGTATAAATCCCCTTGTAACCTTCCTGAACTCCAACCGGTAACCATAAATTGTGTCACAGCTAACAGTTCTACCGTATGTGTTATTGGATCTATTCTTGTCAAAATCAGAATTGTAAACTTCACGTGGAAATTTAAGTTAATAGTAGTTATGGAATTGTGTTGTGATCTTATTTTAGGAGCTGATTTCTTGACCCATGTTGGTTTGGTGATTGACCTTCAGGAAAGAAAATTATTTTTCAAGTTTTCTCCTGATTCGAAAGTTCCTTTAATTGGCAGGCATATTATTCCATCCAGTTTAATTTCTTCTGTTGAGAGTGCTTCTAATGTTGAAACCGCCCAAATTAACTTGCAGCATTTACCTGATGACCAAGCTGTACAGATCCGCGATTTGTGTGCAAAATTTCCCCATGTTTTCACCGATAAGCTTGGGTTAACCAACGTCCTTCAGTATAAAATTGATGTGTCCGATAATATCCCTGTCAGATCCCCTCCTTATCGTTTGGCTCCTCCCCGTATGAAAATTTTGAAAGACATTATCCAAGATATGTTGAATAAGGGTGTCATACGTCCATCCACCTCTGCCTATTCCTCCCCCATCTTTGTTGTGCCCAAACCTAACGGTGGTTATCGCCCTGTTGTGGATTATCGTGCATTAAACTGCAAGGTGGCTCTGCAGTCTGTACCATTACCTAACATTCATTCTTGTTTTTCCTGGTTTCATGGTGCTAAATTTTATACTTCATTTGATTTGAACAGCGCGTATCTTCAGATTCCTCTCGCTGAAGAGTCTCGTCATCTTACTGCCTTTGCGACGGACTGGAATCTGTATGAATTCTGTCGCGTACCGTTCGGCTTGTCGACTGGTGCTGTTATTCTCACGCGCCTCCTAGATTCCATCCTTTCGGACATTAAATTTCACTACGTGTACCATTATCTGGATGATTTGATAATCTATTCTGAAACCTTCCAGGAACATGTCCAACATATCCATGAGGTGTTTACTAGGTTAAAGAAAGCTGGCCTGACTGTCAAAATTGCTAAGGTGTCCTTCGCAAAACCCCAGATGTCCTTTCTCGGCCACACTGTATCTCCCGAAGGGGTTGCTATCGATAAAAGTCGAACTCAAACCATTCACGACTTCCCTCCTCCCAAAAACCAAAAAGACGTTGCTCGTTTCATTGGCATGGCTAACTTCTTTAGGAAATTTGTGCCAAATTTCGCTGAAGTCGCTGCCCCTCTCAATGCGTTAAAACGCAAAGATGCCAAATTTATATGGGACCTGCCCCAAAAAGAAGCTTTCCAAAAATTGAAAACCGCATTGGCTAACTCTCCCATCTTGGCCATTCCTGATTTCTCCCAAAAATTCATAGTACAGACTGATGCTTGCCGGAGTTCTTCTTCAGGAGTCTGAACCGGGAAGACGCCCCATTGTGTATGCATCTCGTGCATTGAGTTCATTAGAATCTAAGTACTCCGTGTATGAACTTGAATGTTTGGCAGTCATCTTTGCCTTAGAAAAATTTCGACTGTATATTGAGCATGCCCCCTTTCTCTTGGAAACTGATAACATGGCCTTAAGTTGGGTTCTGAATCACCCGCGTCGAACTGGTCGTCTTACTAGATGGGCAATTCGCATTTCTGCCTTCAAGTTTGAAGTACGTCACATAAAAGGTACTGATAATGTTGTTGCAGACTGTCTAAGTCATATGTTTGGTGACTCCCCTGTTGAGAATACTGATCCTGTAACTGTCGATCTCCCTCAACCATGTCTTTGTGTCTCTGGTTGTGTCAATGCTCTATTATCTGACTGCCCTCTGTTATATCAAGACATCAGTAAGCATCAGAAGGATGATCCTGAGTTGAATTTGATCATCAATGACATCAAAGCTGGTAAAATGGTAAAACCCTATAGTATGAGTAATGGTATCTTGTGTTGTAAGGTGCGTAACGATAAGAAATGGAAAATTGTATGTCCTCAACTCTTGATTCCGGTTGTTTTTCAGTACTACTATAATTCTGCTATTGGTGGACATCTTGGTATCTTCAAAACCCGTCAAAAGATCAGACATTTCTTCATTTGGAAGGGCATGGATTTTCAAATTGCTGAAATGGTAAGCTCTTGTCGTGTGTGTGCGATTAGCAAACCGGCGTTGAACACTAAAATTGGTATGTTAGCATCGTCCCAAGCTTCCTCCCCCATGGAAAGACTGTTTGTGGACTTCGTTGGTCCGTTACCCCGTTCGAGGCAAGGCTCTAGATTCATACTTGTGTGTGTAGACGGATATTCCCATTTTTCGTGGACCTTCTCGACTCGGTCGGCTAACGCTCCTACGGTTGTTAAATGTTTAAACTCCATCTTTAGTTCTTTTGGGCCTCCTAAATTTTTGGTAACGGATAATGCTAAGTACTTCTCATGTAATTTGTTCAAGAAATTCTGTTTCGATCTATCTATCTATCTCCCATGTCACTACTTCTCCCTACCATCCTGCCCCATCGTATGCTGAGAGAGTGAATCGGAATCTTAAATCTGCGTTGATTGCGTTCCATCATAAGGATCATCAAAATTGGGATTCCTCTCTGCACTGGCTAACATATGCATTAAATTCAGCCATTCATGAGTCTCATAGGCAAACTCCTATGTCACTGATGTTCTCCTTCACCCCCTTTTCACCCATTTCTAATCTGTTGAGGATTGATGAATTGCTTCCTGAGAAAAAGGATCCTGAGGAGATTAAAAGTGTGTGGAAGAAAGCTAAAGATAGATTAAAAGTTTCACATGCTAAAGTGGAAAAGCAGTATAATAAGGGCCGTCGACCCACTGACCTGGCTGTTGGTGACGTAGTCTATATCAAGACTCATTACCCAAGTAAGGCGGTTGATAAATTCAGTCGTAAGCTTGCTCCCCGTTTCCATGGTCCTTGTACTATCTTAGAGTTTTTGACCCCTGTTTCTGTTTTGGTAAATGATCCCATTTTTAAAAGAATTAGGCGAGTTCATTTCAGCCAAGTAAAACCAGCTTAAATTATTAATTTATGTCCGTTGTAAATGTTAAACTCTAATTGTATGTTTTAATATGTAACATTTCATGTGTATGGCCTTGATGCCAGAAGTATTTCCAATGTAACTAGTGAAGATTAGGTGCTCCTTATCACTCCGTGCAATAATTTTGTGGGTCGGTACCTGTTATGGTAGACCTTGCCGAATTTTAAAACTGTTTCCCGTGCTGTGTGCACGTATTTTTTAAATAAAAATTTTGAGATGAAATCTCATGTCACTGTAAGTGTTGGAACTTACTATTGCCCCGTGATTTTTTCTAAAACCTTATCGTTACTCCGGGTCATGAGAACCCAGTTCGTATTAAATGTACGCCCTAAATGTATGTGACTGGACCATTTTGCATTTATTAGTATATGTGTGGTGTACTTGTTCCCTCGTTGTCTGCTTCCTCGTTCATGTTGCAGCTTGTGCGCACATTCTCCATCCTGAAGCGCCCGAGGACTGGTACATCACAGGATGTCATGGGAGTTCAACATTTGGTGCTGCTGATTGCAAGTCATGTGTCTGTTTTCCACCTGGTGCATTGTACGCTGTCCTTACTGGCCATTTGAACACCGTCTTCTTGCACACTGAACAGTCCATGCTATGCCCTGTGTTGGTTCTTCAATGTCACCCATTACCAAGTAAGACTGTTCCAAAGTTATTCTATATGCATGAAGGGAAACATACTCAACGTCGAGAAATTCTGACCCTAAACTTGTGACGCCTAAATTATTATGGACTTGACATGTGAAGACGTGCCGAACATTTTGAAAGCTTCTGGTACCTTGTGACTGTGTGGTAACTTTTCAAGTGCATACGACTGAACTCTACCTACCTCATCGTGGCCCCCGGTGGTCCTCTTCCAGCGGGGGAGACTGTAGCGTTATTAACAAATACGCTACTTGTGATATATATATATATATATATGAACTATCTACTGTCTACGCGACATATATTTATATGGTGTCTCTCATCGGAACTGGTATTTTGGTAAATTAACTAATTCCTCTACGGACATTATGTTCACGGGCTAAGTACTGTACTGAGCCGTGATTTTCCCATTAATATGGAACTGATATTATGGAAAGACTAAAACCTTGAGTCTGGTAGACTTGGTTATTTTAATGCATGAGCGCTATGAACTGTTGGAATATTGGTCATATTTTCTGTCTAAACGTGGCAATTGTGACTTTTCGGAACATTGTTTATTGCTTGGTAATACTTCTACGTGGTATTATTACATAGTGGAACGATACATGGACTCCTACGCCATCTGTGAGAGTGGCTAGCAACTTATCTTGGTGGTTCGGCGGTCTCCGCCAGAGCGTGTAGCGGGGTTGAGACTGTGTCGCGCCTAGTGACAATGTGTGAAAGGCGCTTTTTAGCTGTTGGACACGCTCGTGACTGGAAGCTAAGCCATGTCTAACGGCTATGCTGTTACTCAAATAATTATGATTATGGAAGCTGTGGGAATTGCGTGATAAAGGAGAGTATACCTCGCCTAGCGAGGAAGAATAAATTGTGTTGTACAGTATTTAAGTATATTTGTGTTTAGTATGTAAGTCATTCTTAAAAAATTCTTATTTGTGAAGTGCCGCAGTAGTTGGTTATAGCACGAGGATGTTACCTGGGCATTACTGATCACCACAAAAGTTCGCCTTTAGGTCTTATTACTCTGTATATATCTTTTTTGGTGTAGATTTCTGTATTCTATGAGTGTATTTATTGTAAGTGAAGTTAAGCTACTGCTTGGTGATGGTGTTCATATTTGAAGTGTGTGCTGCGTAATGGCGAAGTGCAGTGTTTGCTCTAGGTAACAGTCAAAATTCGTTCCTGCCTTTTCTAAATTTTGTGATTCCCTTTGTTTATTCTTGTTTCTGGTGTATCTATGTGTGTTTTCGTGAATTAATTGATTCCTGTGCTGTTTCTTTTGATAAATTGCATCTTCAAATTGCCGTGTTTATTGTGGTGCACACTATCGTCTGTTCTCTCTGATATTTTGTTCCCATATTATTGTTTTGTGATTCGGTTCGCGTGTTTCGGCCTCCCGTTACTCGTGTTACGACCTAATTACTGCGATTGCACTGAACACCAACCATTTCTTTTAAAGGGCATCATTATTATTATTATTATTAGTTGGATTTTTCATAGATTCTTATTTGATTCATACGTATGACTAGGGAATAGGATTGTATATTTCTTACATCTCTGTGGGTGGTTTTGTTTTATTATTGCCTAATGATATGAGGATACCTACATTTATTACAACCATGAAATTCATTAACAATGTAAAAGTTTGAAGATTTAATTGAGGGTTTTGGGCACCCCTAGTATGGAGTGGTTGATGCTTGGGGCTTATCTACTCTTCTCATTATTGTTGCTTATCTTATCTTATCACGGTGTGGTAGTTACGCAACTGTAATTGGTCATTATTGTCTTGTGGGCATTTGCATCCGCTGTTGTGTGCCGCTGTAATTATTATGATGTTTTGTTTTGCAGTATTGAGGCAAGATCGTGTGTTTTTCTATCTTGTAATGTGGGTTCTGCCTCAATAAATTGTGCATTTCAGGTCGTGTTGTTGCTAATTACCACATCTACTATGTGGAGTGATTTTATTTATAATTTATTAGTGTTGATTTTATTTTAACTACTGTACGATATGTGTTTTCATATTGGTCGGTTGTAGTGTAAAGTCCCTTTATTTTCATGCATTGTTTGGTTTACGTTATGTGAGTTTTGTGGGGAATGATCCTTCCACTAGGATGTGTCGGAAGCCCTCTATTAAATAATCTGTTATAAATTTTATTAAAATTTTATGTTTGTTCACGAACACTTAATAGTAATTTATTTAGTTTAGCTGTCTGGTGAACCAGAATTTTATTTTACAAAAGAAGAAACTTATTTTAAATAATATTCATTTTATTTATATCTAGATTAGTTATCTGACTTATTTTTAGGGATGCCAAAAAAAAAATTATTTTCTCAAGTTCATTATATTAATTGGGATCTAATGATTTTATTTTATTTTAAATTATATGTAAAAACCGAATTTTCTTTTAAGTATAAATTTACTCTAAAATTTTATGTTGGTGTTATTTGGGGGATGTCTGTTGCAATTCCTAATGATCCCATCCTTATCTTATTTCTTTTGGGTTAGGTCCTGCACTCTTCCATTTTTCCTTTGATGATGTTGTTTACTGTTAGCTTCATTCCCCCTTTTTTCTGTTTATCTTGTATGCGCACGTCCCAATGACGCTTGTCATTTTCTTGTATTGTTTGAGGGCGTTGCACAATGGATTGCAGGGTCCAAAAACATAAAAAAAGGAACTCTTGTTCACAAGAGCAAAATACTGTTACCTCTGCTTCATATCAAACTAGGGCTTATGAAGCAATTCGTTAAGGCCCTAAACAATGAAGGTAAATGCTTTCAGTACTTGTGTCATCGATTCACAGGCATCAGTAATTCCAAAATCAAGGAGGGTATTTTCACAGGTCCAGATATCAGAAAACTTCATTCTGATGCTATTTTTGAAGACGTTATTTGCGCTGCAGAGTGATCGGCATGGATAGCATTCCAGAATGTGGTCAAAAACTTTCTTGGAAACACAAAGGATTCAGACTACAAACAAATGGTGGACAGATTGCTCATTTCTTTCCAAGATTTAGGCTGCAAAATGAGCTTGAAAGTGCACATGTTACATTCACATCTGGACGATTTCCCTGAGAACCTAGGAATGCTGAGCAAAGAGCAAGGAGAAAGATTCCATCACGATCTACAGGAAATGGAACGCAGATATCAAGGGAAATGGAACAAAAACATGCTGGCAGATTAACTGCTGGTTACTAAAGAGAGAAGGTCCAACACACGAAAAGCAAGGCAAAGACGTTCCTTATACTAAGGTAGGACGTTATAAAATTTAAACCGTAGACTTACCATTCTCAGTACGTTATGAAGCATAATGCATGGTAAATTTTGGTCCATTTGGCTGTGTTTTTCTACAGATCTGTTAACACAATACACTGCATATCTTTATATTATGTTCATAAGTATACCAATGTAAAATAGGAGTGTTCAGATGGGTGAGAATAATAAGAAAGAAGCGTTCTTTACATGTGATAATAGCAATCTTTCACATGCGCATGCTGCATATTTATCAAATTTTCATTTTGAATTTGCACAAAAACCTGATGTATCATTGAAAAATCAACGAACAACATACATTTCAACCAGATGTAACATATTCGAAGACTGGCATATAAGGAGTTTATGATTCTTATCTGAGAAAGTAACAGGTGATCTGCAGTACATATCGGAGCGGAGGTTGAAGGATAATTTCTTTTGTTGAGTACTGTAGTTGCTCCCTTAGCAGCTTGTAGTTCCTGTTTGCTAAACGTATACTGGTGACATGCTTTTCTTTTGAAATCATGTGAATACCACTTTACAGTTGCCTATTTTTCTGGTGCTGGAAGCACACATTGCGTTCGGCGCGTGAAAACTCAAAATATTCAACGAGGGACTGAGAAATCTGAAAATGATATTCTGAGAATTCAAGCTATAATGACATTCCTTGCGTAACCTTTTGAACACTTCATACACTTAGATTTCAAAATCAACACACACAAAAATTGTAATTTGTGGTGTGTGATTCGTAAAAGCGTAATTATGATGGGCAATTCATAATTATTACGATTGAATCGTAATAGTTGGCATCTCTGAATAACATATACGCCTGTAAACTTTGATTTTAAAAAAGTAGTTAAATAGAATACAGGGTATTTCACTGGAGAATTCTTTGGATTGTTGACGATTGTTTGCTGCATTCCAATGAGATCAAAGAGTATATATTGTAGTTGAGCAAATAAATACAA
This sequence comes from Anabrus simplex, assembly GCF_040414725.1. NCBI lineage: Eukaryota > Metazoa > Arthropoda > Insecta > Orthoptera > Tettigoniidae > Anabrus > Anabrus simplex. The sequence continues at coordinate 138,952,187 of NC_090266.1, read as the reverse complement.
GAGTCAGCGGATTACTTTTTTTTTTTGCTAGTGGCTTTACGTCGCACCGACACAGATAGGTCTTATAGCGACGATGGGATAGGAAAGGGTTAGGAGTGGGAAGGAAGCGGCCATGGCCTTAATTAAGGTACGGCCCCAGCTTTTACCGGATGTAAAAATGGGAAAACGATCTTCAGGGCTGCCGACAGTGGGATTCGAACCCACTATCTCCCGGATGCAAGCTCAAAGCTGCGCGCCCCTAACCGCGCGGCCAACTCGCCCGGTGGCTGATTACTGTATTCCGATAATTTGTATTTCTATATCCCCAGAATACTTTGCACTTTGCACCTTAGATTATTCAACGAGTAAAAGTTAATAAGTTAATCAAAATCCTATATCCCAATAATATTGCAATTCAAGTCCCAGGCATAGTTTTGACAGGTTTTAATTTTTTGTGAAATTATTGTAAACAACCTCTTATTTTGCAGCATTTAAGGGCACTTATATTCTCCGCCCCGTGTAGTAGGGAAAATATTACTAATCCACCAGCTGTAAAAATCATAGAACCACATTTCAGTTGAGAATTGTAGTGTAGATACAATATATTAGATAGTACCTTGCGTGCTATATTCATGTGTATCTTTGTGTGTGCATCTATTAGAGCAAAGTAGGATAAATTAGCACTAATAATAATCTCTCTATGTATTTAGCTTTGTTGATAATCTTTGAGTAGTTCTTGTGAATTTTAAACTTGCAATTTTCATTTCAGTTTGTGCTTAGTAAAAACATATTGCACACTAGTGTCCAAAGTTAAGCATAATCACTAAACGAGGCCATACCACCTGATATGAATGTCAGACGGATTGCTGAACAAACGGAAGCTGACTCACACACCATATGCCACACAACTTGTCCAAAGAAACAGTGTCAGAAAGGTTCTGATATCTAAGGTACACCTTTGACAACAACTAACAAAACTTGGCCATGTCTTCCACAACAAAATATGCTGTTAATAGGGAGTATGGTTACCCCTAACGGCCACACATGCTTCACAGCGACGTGGCATGCTCTCTATCAGATGTTCCAAGAGCTCTTCTGGCAGTCGATCTCATTCCTCCGAAGTGGCAATGCAAAGGTCTTGGAGGGTACTTGGTGGAGGCTGACAGGATGCAATTCGCCTCCCCAATGCATCCCAGGCATTTTCTATAGAATTCAGATCCGCAGACCTCACTGGCCAGTCCATGCGATGAATGTCTTCCCCAGCCAGAAATTCATCCACCAGAACAGCGAGGTGCGGTCGTTCATTATCGTCCATTGAGAAGAAGTCTGGACCAACCGCACCTCTGAAGAGTTGAACATGAGGTCTCAGTACCTCATCACTGTATCTCCGAGCGTTAACAGTGTTCCTTGGACCACCCATGAAGATGTGCATGTCCGTACAGCCATTCAACATTATGCCCCCCCCACAGCATGACGCCACCACCACCATACTGGTCCCGTTCCCCGATGTTCCTGTAGTTGTATTGGCTACCCGGTTCTCTCCAGATTAATGTGCAACAAGAATCGTTCTGCAAATTGAAGCAGAATTCATCTGTGAAGAGCACATGCCTCCATTCATTCATAGTCCAGTTTCGATGTTGACGGCTCCACAGTATGTTGTGTGATTTGCAGAGTATTTCCTGTTCCCTGCTGGACGTTGGGCAAACAGCCCTGCTGTTCTGAGCCTCCGGTACACAGTTTGCCGGGAAACAGCAACCCCTGAGATGACTGCAAGCTCCGCTGACAATTGTCTTGCAGGTGCACTCCGATTTCGTCGGGCGGTTAAGGCCAGATATGAATGGGAGAAAGTGTGTTTTAGTGACGAGTCGTATTTCAGCATTTCTGAAGAATGTTCAAGATAGGTACTGGCCAACGTCTACCATCTCCTGTGTCTCGAAATAGTCTCCAAAGCCTGGAAATGACACTTTGTGGCACATTCAAGGATACGGCGTCTTCGGTCTGTGTCTGGCCAGGTTCCAGGCGGCTGAGTGTTCCACCCTCCAAAACGTGGTACAAATGGCGTACTTGTGCCCTTATGTTGTCATGTTCACCATGAGGCTACACTCCGCACACTATAACAGGCAAACACGAGTGAGGCAATATGGGATGCAGGCACTGGCTGCGATTACCTTGTGGTTACGCCGCTAGTTAGACCAGGGAACACTCCTTTCCTATACAGAGCGAACACGTAAGGTCGGTAGGTACACATGTCGTGCGATTTGCAGTTTATTACCTGTTGCCCTGTTTACTCGTAACTTATGCTTAACTTTTGGATTAGGATAAGTGTGAACGTATTTAAAATTATTGTAGTGTATTGTAGTATCTTATTAGAAATTAGCATGCTTATTCCATTATTGTAAAATATTTGTGTAGTATAGTAGAAGTACTGTATCTGTAGAAACCCTCTTACTAGAATTCTGTTGTAGCAATTACAATAGGCCTAAGTGTAGTTTAGAATTATTTAATTCTTGTGTACTTTTTTGGTATTCAGTAATTAACAGAAGTTTTTATCCTCTTACGGTGTTATAGGATAAAAATATAGTACGACCAAGTAGCATTGTAGTGTAGCAGTATAATAATTACCTTATCGTCGTGTGATCCTTGTGTACTATCCTAGACAATATTTGTTTCCTTTTTTTATTTATTTTTTTTGCTCAGAATAAGCTATTTTATTTTTCCTTTTCTTTTCATTTTTTCGTAAATAATGGCTAAGGAGTGCACATGTAGAACCTTGGATGTGGCCAGTATGAGGGAGGAGTTGGAAAGTTTGAGGGAGATAATTAGTATTCTCTCAGAAGGCATGAAAGAAGGTCGGCCTCCCTCAATCAATGTAGAGGATACAGTAGGTGTAAAAGGGGGATGGGAAGGAAAGGAGAGAACTGTAGAATACAGGTGGTCTAATGTTTTAAGGGGAATGCGATTGCAGGCTAAGGGCTCTATTCAGGATCAGAATTCAGGACGGGTGTCTGTGAGAAATCGGTACGAGTCACTGCAGGTAGAACAACAGAGGAAAGATGAGGAACAGGGAACTGTTGCAGAGAAGTTTGAAAGAAGGAGGAAGGGAAAAGGTGGGAAAGGGAAATGTGGAGTAGAGGATAGGAAATGACAGGTAGAACAGGGTCATGGGAGGGAGAAAAGGGAGGAGGAAGTAGCTTCTGCAGCTGTCAGGAAAGCTAGGGCTGACCAGGAGAGGAGGGGATCAAATGAGGTGGGTAGGGTTGAGGCTTTGGTCATGAGGGATTCCATTGTTAGACACGTTGGTACCAACAATGTAAGAGCAAGCAGGTATAAGTACCAACATAGTTGGGGATGTGTGGGATCTGGTAAATGCAGCACGGGCGAAATTTAAGGAAACGGAAATTGTTATCAGTGTAATATTGTGTAGGAGGGATACTGACTGGAAGGTGACTGGGGATTTAAATGAGACTATGGAGTGGGTATGTGCGAAACTGGGAGTGCGATTTCCAGATCCTAATAGGTGAGTAGGAGATAGGAATCTGCGCTCAGATGCTAGTTGCTTTACGTCGCACCGACACAGATAGGTCTTATGGCGACGATGGGACAGGGAAGGGCTAGGAGTGGGAAAGAAGCGGCCGTGGCCTTAATTAAGGTACAGCCCCAGCATTTGCCTGGTGTGAAAATGGGAAACCACGGAAAACCATTCTCAGGGCTGCCGACAGTGGGGTTCAAACCTACTATCTCCCGAATACTGGATACTGGCCGCACTTAAGCGACTGCAGCTATCGAGCTCGGTAAAGACCCCAAGTAGGGTATGGTTCCAGTGTATGGGATTACTTGATTCAAGAACTGAAAAAAAAAAAAAGAAAAAGAAAAACAGTCAACAAATTAATCTAAAAAGCCACCTAATCGATACTTTATTTCTTTTGCCTTTGGCAAACTTAAAAATACATTAACAAACACAGTACATGTTTCATCTTCAGCTGTATATAAAAAATCTTAGATGATAACATTTAAAAGCAAGCACATTGGATCTTGAAACTATATCCCATGGGAATCCAAAAACTATTGTTCTAGATGCTTTAAATGAATTGGAAGATGGGGGGGGGGGGGGAGGGTTGGGGGTAAGGAGATTTATGTGAATGATACTTAAATTACAGTATCGTTTACAATTGTGTTTAAAAAACTTAAATGATGAAAAACATATTTAAAATATTTAAAAGCGTCTATGGTAAAATTCTTTTTGATAAAATTAGGTGGCGTGAATAAAAAGTTCGTTATTAAATATAAACAATAAATACCTGAAGACTGGTGCATCTGACAAACTTTCATTCAAGCACAAGTGTTTTTGAATTAAGTGCCTTACCATAGACACTTTAGAATATTTTAAAGTGTGTTTATTAAAAACAAAGTGTTTAACAGCACCACAGACGCGAATTTTAATTAAGTTATTATTTTCTCACAAATGCCTGAAGATTATTACAAACACGAACTTTTTATTCACGCCACCTAATTTTATCAAAAAGAATTTTACCATAGACGCTTTTAAATATTTTAAATATGTTTTTCATAATTTAAGTTTTTTAAACACAATTGTAAACAATACTGTAATTTAAGTATCATTCACATAAATCTCCTTACCCCCAACCCCCCCCCCATCTTCCAATTCATTTAAAGCATCTAGAACAATAGTTTTTGGATTCCCATGGGATATAGTTTCAAGATCCAATGTGCTTGCTTTTAAATGTTATCATCTAAGATTTTTTATATACAGCTGAAGATGACCACTAAGTGGTCGAAACATATACTGTGTTTGTTAATGTATTTTTAAGTTTGCCAAAGGCAAAAGAAATAACGTATCGATTAGGTGGCTTTTTAGATTAATTTGTTGATTAAACTCATCGATACGGCCATGAAGTGGACAGCTTGCAAAAAGAAAAACAGCTCGATTTGTCCTGGGTGATTTCCAACAAAAGGGTAGTGTTATAAAAGTGTTGGAAAGTTTGGGCTGGGAAGATTTGGGAGAAAGGCGAGCAACTCGACTAAGTGGTATACCGTACTGAGATTCAATACAGACCCAAAATGATTTTAATCACTTGTACTAAGTGGTATGTTCCAAGCTGTCAGTGGATAGATGGCGTGGAATGACATTAGTATACAAACAAGTTTGAATGGTGTCTTTCAAAGTAGGAAAGATCACAATAGTCGGATAAAGTTTGAATTCAAGAGGACAAATTGGGGCAAATATTAATTTATAGGAAGGGGAGTTAGGGACTGGAATAACTCAAAAGGGAGATGTTCAATAAATTTCCAATTTCTTTGAAGTAATTTAAGAAAAGGCTAGGAAAACAACAGATAGGGAATCTGCCACCTGGGCAACTGCCCTAAATGCAGATCACTAATGACTGACTCACTGATAGCAAATAAGGTAGGGCCTACCCTAATGAATAGCTTAGAAGACATTTACATACAGCTGGATCAAAGAATGAACTCCAATTACAACAAAAATGAAATTACAGAGTACACAAATATGTTATTTGAAGAAATTTATTAACTATTACCAAGATGATATACTGAACAAAAATATAAAATATACGTCACCAACTCCCCTAAAACTCCTTACTCTTCGCAATCATAACAACCCCCACCACCACCCCAGTCAATGCAACACCTCACTCCGCTGTTCAAGTTGTGAAACCAACCATCAGTATTGCGACTGCCACACAATAGGACACACACACAATCATCACCTTTCAAGAAACAGCAGGGAAGTGAGTAGCATATCTATATATCTGTGAGACATCTCGCTTTTTTTTTTTTTTTTTTAACTTAATATTTATACCATTTTTTCCCCCCTCTTATTTCTAGACCCTATACTCTGGAACAACTGGCAAATTCCAACATGTTCCTTTGAAAGAACGTAAATTGTCATCTGAAAAGAGTTTTTCCCATCAACATTTTAAGTTAACATTAATGGAACAATTCAACGTTATAGACAACTTCCCGGCTTTTAAATTATCATCATACTTTAACAAAGCACTAACTAATTTGCTCCTAAAGAGATGTGACAGATCTCTATGCATACTACATACATTGTGTCCAATACAACTGCTGGACTTAATTCAACTTTAGATTATATCTAGAAAAATGGTTTTGTTTTTAAGTTTGCATGTCTCACAAAGATTACAAGACTTGGCATTCACAGATACTATTAACTCCAACAATTGCAAGACTAAAGACTATATCTGCAAATAATGATTTTAAGTTTTCTTAACATGGCTCTTATCTTTGTGATTTTAAGTTAAGATTTTCAAAGAACTGAAGATTTCTCTTACAGGAGACAAAACATGTATTCTATAAAAATAATGCATAGTTAAGTGTATGGCATAAAAAGTATTGAATAGCAGAACCTTTTCACTTGACAATTTGATATTCTATCAACACGGATACTGGAATAAGATGAATTTCATCTATTGTAACACAGAGTGCAACAGTGGGATAGGAAAGCGCTAGGAATAGGAAGGAAGTGGCTGTGGCTTTAATTAAGGTTCAGCCCCAGCATTTGCTTAGTGTGAAAGTAGAAAATTATGGAAAACTATCTTCAGGGCTTTCGACAGTGTGGTTCGAGCACAGTAACTCCCAAATGCAAACTCACAGCTGCACGACCTAACCGCATGGTCAACTTGCTCAGTTCCTATCTTTGTGTCAGTGTCCAGGTCTCTGTTGTATATGTCAGTACGGACAATACAATACTACATCTTATAAATCACATCTTTACACTTCCTGTGTACTTTTCTCTTCCAAACCAAGTTAATCGCACTTAGGTATAATGCATTTCTCTGTTGTATCCTTTTACTAATCCCCGTGTCCAGTCTTATATCAGTTCACTTTCCAAGTACTTGAAGCTTTCCTCTCTAAACAACAATATTATCTTACTTTTTGCCAGGTTTATTTTCATTCCATAATAACCAACAGCATGACTAATTTTGACATTTCCCCTGTAAGCAGTTTTAGCAGCGTATGTCATATTATGCTTTCTTTATTACCTGCTACTTCAAACAGTAGCCTATATTCAGGAATATGATGAAAATGTGATCGTAAGTATTCATAGTCTAACTGAAAGTGCATCTAAAGTTTTATGTGACTTCTGATATCATGATCATAGCTGCATGACCTTCAGTTTTATGTGGATTCCTAACAACAGTATTGTGACTTTTCATTTTAAAAATACCATATGCATTGTCGGGTATTTGAACAGCAGCCAACAAAGTAGAAGCCCCTGACTATACCACTTGGCTACCACACTCCTTACTAACAAGAAATGTCCACATTTGAGAACTGACAAAATATAATAAGGTAAAATATAACAAGGTATAATATGATGATGATTATCAATGATGATGTTTGTTGTTTTAAAGGGCCTAACATCGAAAGTCATCGGCCCCTATCGTGATTATTATTATTATTATTATTATTATTATTTAGGGTGAATGGAGGGTAAGAGGAGAGAGTAACTGAAGTAAATGTGGGAGAGTATGAGATCTGCTCAATAGGCAAAATGTTTTTTTCTTTCTTTCATGGGAAGCTAGTGTGGGAAATGTTTTGGGTACTACACTGACAACAGCATGACTTAAGTATGTTGGTAATGTAGTCAATGTAAAGGCTGGGCACAGTCGGCACGTTCAATATGGTGCAAATGAATGTTCATAAAATACGGTCCTATTAGGTGTAACTGGTATGAAGTTGAAACGAGTGAATCTCAGAAAAGACTGATGTTTTCTTATCTGATCTCCATTCTATTCACAGAAATATTAGAATTTTTAAACGTGAATTATGCATAATTTTTAACTTCAATAGATTAAGAACGATTTCTACAGCTCTATCAGAAATCTTCAATGTGTGTGAATCCATCCCTTAACTGAGATTTCAGTTACTTCATTCATTATCATATCTTCCAGATGACAATGACTATCAAACTTACCTATGTTATTTATGTATTGCATATACGGTTTGTAGCCGACAAGGGGACTATTGATACAGCCATATTGAAACAATGAAATTTTGCAGAGGATGAGGGAACCATAATATAGCAATGTACAAAAATTTAGCTGCCATTTCAAACTCCTGAAATCGACAAAGAAATATCTAATAGGATTGCACGCGTTACCATATAGCCGGACGTGGACAGCCCTGGTGACCAGCTGAAGCGAGCGCATTACCTTGAACTATCTGTGCCAGGCAGTTAACACATGTTCCTTTGAGGAGCAGTCATGAATCTGGATAATGTTCTAGAGCATGCATTATGTTATTTCCGTGAAAAGGGTTTCTCGTCTTCCTGTGAAATAACTTCGGAAGAAAGGAAGATGGGTCGACATGAGCTCAAAGTAAATTAAAATCATCCCATGGGTGCCAGCACTGTCGCAGAGTCATGTCTAGGGAGAAATAGTGACAGTGAAAGAAGCAGCAACACCTCATCTGCATTACCTGAAAGAGAAGGCAGTACACGATTGCCAGGTACAAAAGGTGTTATGGATCCGATTTTGAGCCCCGAATCTGACTCCCCCAGCGAAGAGACACCACAGTCACCTAACAAATCTACTAGTTCAAGCTATGCTTCCAGTCCATAGAGAAAGTGAAACAAACTGTAGATCTTGCGTACAAGAGGAAAGCTGTAAATTTATGGTTAAATAAGGGGGGTAAGAAGCAGCTTTCATTAACCACTGTTCACAAAAGTTCTCATAAAGTGACCTCACTATGACAACTGTACAGGTGGAAGAACCAATCAGAATCTATATCAATAAGACCTGCTGAACACAGGAAACTGATGCATACAAAATTATTTTCTCGCTTTGCAGAAGCAAAGAGGCCGAAACGGAATGTTTACAATAAAGACCTGCGACTGCAGGCCTCTAAGAGAGATTTCAATGGGACAAACTAATTTCAGTGCATCTACTAGCTGGCTGAGTAATTTCAAGAAAAAGTACAGAATAAAAAGTACCTACAAAAATCATGAAATTTGTATCCCGTACATATCTGCAAGAAGAAGAGGTAAAAGATACAGTTGTAAAGAAATTTGTAAAAACAGAGAGTGACATTTAGACAACACCCCTAGTTCATTATATAATACAGATCAGAGTGGTTTCATGCATCAAACAAAATCGAAAAGGACTCTATCGTTTATTGACGAGAAACATACAGAAAGAGTTTGGCCCTACTCAATCAGTTACTCACCTATTAATACAAAATTATGCCTACTATTGAAGAGTGTCTGTTCAAAAGGTACTATTTCTACCATAAGAAAGTTGTGGGAAAACTCAAGAAATGTATTTTAAAGCTACATGAAACGTACCCATGATCGGGTATGGTACAACTTTTAAAGAATTAGACAACATCTTTTAGTCTGGATTGACCATGGCATTCGACACTATTTAGCTACTGCAATGTATGTTGACAAAATAATGAATACTTTTGAAGTGGAAATAGCACCTTTTGAACAGACACTCATCAATTAGTATGGCCGGTATTCTTTTCCCTAAATTATTCATTGTACTATAGGAGGCAACTGGAACTTTCAGTCCGAGAGTTTCCAAAGAAATGTTTCATGCCAGAAATATAATTGTGACAGCCACAAAATAAGGAAACATGGGGAAAAAGGAATTAAAATATTGGTTTAAAGAATCCTTCTTCACATTCGTGGAAGAGAAGTGTTTGCTACTATTAGATTCTTGGACTACTTATAGTGATAAAAGCTGTCTTGAAGACATTCCTCCAGGCAACAGTATAGAAATTCTCCAGATTCCTCCTGGTACTACAGGGAAAATACAGCCCCTGGATAAGTTTTTCTTCCATCAATGGAAGGCTTTGTATCACCCTGTAACAGACATCATGCCAGCTTGTGAAGAAATTCAGTTTGATGTTTATCAGAGAAACAGCGTACTGAACATGCAATCCTTCATTCAATTTCAATTTTCTTCACCACGGTTCAAGGACATGATTAAATATTCGTGGTTTACAACCAGTGCCTGCAAAATATTGCCTTCAAATAAATAAGGAAAACTCTTAAGAACAATGTGGCCTTAAAGCGCATATTTGTCATGCAGGGTGCCAAAATATTTTTTTTATCGTGTGATTAACGCACCTCATTTATGTTTCACATTCGTTCCCTAACAAGAAAGTGACCTTGGCACGCGATAACCCACCAGTTCGTTCTCACTCTATCCAGCACAACTGCATCTTCACTCTGCTGTGTGCCATGCCAGCCAGCCACCAAGATGCAAGGGTTGTCCGGTAGCTACGTTGTCACACGGATTTTCTATCAAGTTTTTGACACCTTCCAGTTCGAAATGGCAGCTAAAGTTTTGTACATCACTAGTTTATGGTCTCCTCATCCTCTCAGCAAAATCACATTGTCAGTTTTGATATACTGATAGTTCCCTTGTGAGAAGATTCTAGCATAATTAATATGATCAAAATCAGGAAAAATGGGGGAAAAGGAATTAAAATATTGGTTTAAAGAATCCTGCCAGCTGCTAAAGGCACTGAGATAATAATTGCCCTCCAGTAAATATTGTGTCATAACACTTACTACGAAGATAACATAAGCTTGTTGGATTTAAATAATTCTTTATTGTTTTAGTCACATGTCTAATACCGGGCATTAATTTTAGTTTTAAATTAATTGAGGCATCTATTCAAAAGTTCAAAACAAGTTACTTCTTAGTATGAATTCAAATCAGGATTTACTGAGGAAAAAAAAGGTGTTTTTTTTTTTGCTAGTTGTTTTACATCGTACTGACACAGATAGGTCTTCTGACGACGATGGAACAGGAAAGGGCTAGGAGTGGGAAGCAAGCGGCCGTGGCCTTTGCCTGGTGCGAAAATGGGAAACCATGGAAAACCATCTTCAGGGCTGCCGACAGTGGGGTTCGAACCTACTATCTCCCGAATACTGGATACCGGCCGCACTTAAGCGACTGCAGCTATCGAGCTCGGTGAAAACAAAAAAAAAAAATTGTAATACTGTATTTTTTTAGTATACCATATTTCCTCAATGTAATCACCAGCACTGTTTTGGGTAAAAATATTCTATTAGTGGTCATAAAATCATACCTAAGAAGAATAATACACTGGGGGTAATTTGTCAACCTAACTCCTTCGATATGATGGTGTAATAACAGGACATGGAAACAATGACAATTGTGTTATTTATGTCAGTATTTCGACATATTGACTTAATCACACTTTCAGTTTACATCTCTGACACGTAATAACAAAGCAAATAAACAAGAAAAATAGGATGAGTGTTATGAAATTTAAGAATAGGGATAGATATATCACAAAAATGTTCTGTAACCTCTACAGACACCAAATTAGTTTAATTACCATCATCCTGAGGTCATGCCAGTTCAGAATCAGTCTATGAATCACTGCTTCCCTCGTATTCATCTCTGTCACTTTTGCAATCACCTGTGTTCACACCATCCAAGTTTATCATACTTTCATCTTTTATAAAACCATCCCACTTCCAGAACAAATTTTCCAGCTTGATGAAATGAAGTAGGGGTGCCTCTTACCCAGAGACTCCAGGTAACATTCCTGACAAGTCCAAGGATCCTGGAATTAGGTTCCATTCGGCCACATGAGTTCATCTGGGAAGCTGTCTGATAGGACAAGCAGCCCAAGGTCCTTAATGGGCAGTACATATACAAGGATTCTCTTTTTTCCCCTATGGAATGATACAATGTGCAAATCCTTTCCATTCAGCTAAAGACACAGATGCAACAGCATTGCCACTTACTATAGCATTATTGGTAACAGCTGTACAGTTCTCTATTTCGTCTAAGCCGCTTCAATGGTCTTATGTTGACAAATATATGGAGGAAGTCACGGAACAGTATGATGATAAACCATAGCAATTCAATTAGGAATTTTTTCCCCAGCATTTTAAAACTTCTGAATCATTTCAAAAATTGTTGTTGTATACATTCAATTGAGCCATTGAAGCCAAAGTGGTATAAGTCAGGAAATGTTAGTTTTTGAATTATACCATTCAGTGCACTCACAATGCATAGAAAGTTGTTGTAGAGAAGTTATATAATTTTAAGTCCCATAGGAACTGCTTGAGATCACTAGATGGATTCTTCCTCTCACTCCTGAGTGGAGTGTGTTTGTGGGAATAGTGGTATAAGTCAAGTGGCAAGGCCTTGTGGTCATGTTGTTGTGTTGTTTGATATGTTTATTTATGCTCCAAAATAAAAAAAAGTCCCAGCAACTGTGCTGGTAAGTATTAGCATTGTTTCCTTTCTTCCGAATTGTAGTATCCAGATGTTATTAAAGCAGACGTCTTTATAAGATAAGTTTGCTAATTTGGATAGAAATTTTAAAGGATTCAAGAAATGAAATAGGCCATGTTATCAGGGCACTACTTGTGCCAAATGATTGGGATTTTGGAGTTATTGAGACAAAATTAGGAAATGTTCAAATTTTCACCCCGGATGATTGGTGTAATGTCATTCAAAGCCAAGGAGAAAACAACCCTTTACCGTTTTTAGAATGGAACTTAATGACTTTGTCTCAACAAAGGATAAGACCACGCAAAATCAAAATTTCAACTGGTTTCATGTTCGATGGTTTTGTTACAAAGACTGTCCACATCTCATTTTATACAAGGAATCTCTTTAAAAACTTTGGACATTACAACTTCACGTTGTGCTCATCATCGTCCTTGCTTGTCTGGCGTTCAACTCATCCATCTCAACAATGCTGTGCAACCTGTCACCGAGGGAAAAAAGAAACATATGATGACCTTTCCCACACATCCCTCTGGTCCATCACACTTCCTTTATCCAACTGACAGTGGCAAGTTCATCTGTGGATCTGGAAGTCTGTCAACCCTTTAGCACAGGAAGATGACGTAACAGTGAAAGCGAGTAAACTGACATGCTCCATCATAAAGCCAGTTTAAATTTCAGCATGACAAAAATGTTATTTTAAGAAATTTTGACATTTAAATAAACAATTCATTTATAGTCCATAGGTTGACATAATGTTGAACTACTAGACCAGACTGAGTAGGTAGAATTTTAGCATTTAACAAAAACAATGCAATTATTTTAACAGAATCTATGAGAGAAACATAAAAAATAGGAGCCATAAATGCAATTTGATATTTTCTGCAACATTAAGTTTCATTAAGAATTATATTACAAATAAATTGAATGTTAAAACACAGCATATTCCTTCCCTTGTATTCAGCTTCACCAAAACATTTATAAGAAGATGGTACAACTCTTGATTTATATCACTTTACTTTTCACTATGAGTATATTGCTGAGAGGAGAAGCAGTACTCTAACTTTTGGGGACTATAGAAAGCAATTTCAGCTACATATAACTAAAATGCCTTTAGTAAATGTAATTTTATTATTTCATTCTTACATTCCATCAAATGAATCATGAATTATTATAAAGCATGAATTTACATTTAACAAAACGCAAAACCTTTGAGTTCGCAGAATTGGGAAAAATTGAGTTATACCACATAGGCTCCGAGTGGCTCAATTACATCCTGCTTTGAGTTGAAGATTTGTTTTCTTGAATGCTATGACAGGAAGCATTATAAATAACACTTTTCTTTGCTAGATTGAGAAGGGTATTTTGTTTACCCAATTTTCAAAATTTGAATCATTCACTGGGCCACTAGGTTTATCTCCTCTAAAAATGAATTATGTTCTACCAATAAAACCACTTGCTGAACCAGCATAGATAAGTAACAGCCTGCTTGGGATGCATGTGTTGTTGCAATTCTCTTGATTTACCTTGGCCAACATTTGCCAAATGTAAGATTACTGTCCCCTCAAAATTCTTCTACAGAAGCAATGTTTCTCTTTTGAGAAAGGAGTGATGATGTTCCTTAAATACTGATTGGCAAGCAACAATATTTGCCTGCTCAATGAAAATTTCCTGTTGCTACCACATCTCTCTTAGTCCCATTGCATACAACATCCTTAAGCTGTAAACCGACCATGGAAAGTCTGTTTCCCCAAGAATTGCAGTATAGAGTCTAGGTGCTGTAGAAACCTCTTTCTGTGCCAAGAAGTAGTCTTCTGCCAAAATAATTACAACGGTATTTATAATGAATGAACAGCATGCAAGATTTCAAGATTTAATGCTAATGAATCAAAAGAGAAAAATGTTGATTAAGATATATTTGACAGGAAAGATCAAACAGGAGAGCTTGGCACTGATAAGAGGGAGCAAATCCAGATTCAGGTCAGGGCCTATGGTCACCAACTTTGTTCCACAAACCATGAAATAATAATAATAATAATAATAATAATAATAATAATAATAATAATAATAATAATAATAATAATAATAATATTTTTTTCAATTTGCTTTATGTCGCACTGACACAAATAGGTCTTATGGCGACAATGGAATAGGAAAGAGCTAGGAGTGGGAAGGAAGTGGCCGTGGCCTTAATTAAGGTATAGCCCCAGCACTTGCCTGGTGTGAAAATGGGAATCCATGGAAAACAATCTTCAGGGCTACCGACAGTGGGGTTCAAACAAACTATCTCCCGAATACTGGCCGGATTTAAGCGACTGCAACCTAGAAATTTAAACACACATTCACCATTCCTTTGTCTAGTCTAATAGCCCTCATTTTTGTCATAAGCGCCCCCCCCCTCCAAATGATCTAACCACCGGCGTTGGCAAACTACGGCCCACAGGCCACATCTGGCCCACCACTTCTTTTTCTATGGTCCACAAGCTAAGAAAGGATTTTACATTTCCAAATACTTAAAATATTTAAAATGGGATAATAATCCATGAAGCACAAAAATTATATGAAATTAATCATTCGCTGCTTACGAAGCTATATGAGAATAACATTACATTTTTCGATAAGTATTGTCCTTAACTGGTTCTGCACTCTAACAGCCCGCATTGAGTTGAGAAACAGCGAGAAAGACCATGTGTAGCACTATGGAACATACCTTCATTTTTTTATATGTACTGTCTATGGTTAGTTCCGTGCTCTAACGGCCAGCTTCGAGTTGAGGAGTTGCGAGAAAGATCCTGTATGGCACCATGGAACATTCCTAAGTTTTTTATACATACTATCTATGGCTGGTTCTGTGCTCTAACAGCTGACTTCAAGTTGAGAAATTGCAAAAAAGACACCATGTGTGGTGCTCCTATTATCTTCGCATTCACATTTTGCTTCGTGATTTCTGCTGTGATGACACTTAGTTACAACTGGGCAATGACACCAAGTGCCACATTCATCGCTGTTCTACGACATTTTGTTCTCATTTTTATATGAGTGCATATCCATCATGTCACTGATGACACCACAAAAGAAGAGAAAAGTAGTGTTGTGCTTTTAAGGCAGACTGGAGTGAGAATTATTTGTGACTGAATTAGATGGCAAAGCACTGTGTTTATTCTGCAGTGACAATATAGCTGTACTTTGGTATTGTGAGACTAAGCATTCATTGCAATATTCCCAACTCGCAGGAAAGGAAAGACCCGAAAAATTAGCAACTTTAAAACGGAGTATTTAATTATAGCGCAGTTTCTTCACAAAAATGCAGACTGAAAGTAAGGCTGCACCTAAAGTAAGTTTACAAGTAGCTCACTTGTGTGCCAAGGAAGGAAAACAGTTTTATGATGATGAGCTAATTGAATCATGTTTGGTTGTAGCAGCCGAAGAAATGTGTCCAGAGAAACTGAATTTATTTAATATCAGCCTTTCCACGAGAAAAGTTACTCAAAGAGTTCAAGACATTGGGAGTAAATTATTTTGAGCGGTATTACTTGGCTCTTAATGAGTCAACAGACATTACAGATACTATATATATAACTAGCAAGATACCCATGCTTCGCTACGGTATTATACTGAAATTTATAATTGAATGCTTATTGTTTAATATAAAATCCGTCGAAATTCGCGATACTCGTTTTCTGAGAAAATCCGCAAAAATTCGCGATCAGACTCGTTTTCTAATAGATTACGGAAAGTTTCCTCCCATTTTTCAATATTTCTTTCCAGCAATCGATTTCGTACTTCCCGACCTAGGTCCAGGTAATCCACCCGGTCAGTTGGGTCCCTAAATCTTTGCCATCTTTTCCTATAAGCATTTTTAATATGGATCAAATCCTTGAAGAGATCTGGCGTGGTGTCGTCTTGGGTGCCTTGGCGGTACTGAACCGGCGGCGCGACTGCATTCTTAGTCATTACCCATCCAGGAACCATTCCAGCGCGGTCCGCACATTTGACGACGGTCCAGAACATAATAATAATAATAATAATAATAATAATAATAATAATAATAATAATAATAATATTATTATTATATGTTCTGGACCCCCACAGCAAGATGCAAGACCGCTACTTGGCGGTAAATTATATCTGCTGCCATTGTCATTGTTGACAATGTGACCAGCACCATTGTCGCGCGTAGGCAAGTGTGCGGGATTTCTGGCTATACGAATGACATACTTCCGTGCATTATTGACCTTATTATAGAGGTGAACTATTTGACGGTCAATCTCACTCCTATCGTTTATTTCAAATGTGTTAAAATTTTTATTTAGATGCCAGGAGAGTCTACTGCAATCTAAGAACTTTCTCCGAAGGAAAAGAAGGCTCTTGAAAACGAACACAGGAAAGATTAGAAATGATCGGTTCATGATCAGAATAAGTACATCGAAAATCTACAGCCTGTTTCCAGTCATTCGACAGGGTCAGAAACGGAATGAATAAAGCCCCATCTAGCGGCGAAAATAGGAATTGTACCGGCTGCTGAAGCACACCCCTGGGGCAATGATCCATGAATGACAAATGAAATGAAATATTGGACAGTGTTGCTGGAATGAATGATGAGAGGGAAAGCCGGAGTATGCGGAGAAAAACCTGTCCCGCCTCCATTTTGTCCAGCATGAA
Source organism: Anabrus simplex (assembly GCF_040414725.1). Taxonomy (NCBI): domain Eukaryota; kingdom Metazoa; phylum Arthropoda; class Insecta; order Orthoptera; family Tettigoniidae; genus Anabrus; species Anabrus simplex. Next base: position 138,935,259 of record NC_090266.1, on the reverse strand, counting down.
TGTCACATGGAGTGACCGGGATTTGAACCACGGAACCCAGCAGTGAGAGCCCGGTGCGCTGCCTCCTGAGCAACGGAGGCTCCTTATAAGTACATTATGAACAGTAAAATCAATTGGTCTCACCTCCTTTTACACCCCACCGCCGTTAAGATTATTTACCCAACAACCCACGCCCCCCAAAAAAATTAAAAGAAGGCGTGTTTCCTTATGTTTAAAGGAGATTCCAAACACCAATGTTCACGTCTATTACCTTCAATTTTGAGATTAAAATAATTCACTTTTATTCACTTTCACACTCCTCCCCCCCCCCCCCCCTGCGTGAATTTTCCGGCAAAAAATACTTGTTTCTTTAATAGTAAAGGATCTTCTAAATACCAATTATCACGACTCTAATTTCTTCAGTTTTTTATTTATGTGTCCTCATGAAAGGAATTGAACTCCTTTTCACTCCCGCCCCCCAAGATGGTTTCCCCCCACAAAACACGTTTTTCTTTGTTTTTAAAGAAGATCCAAATACCAATTTTCACGTCTGTAATAACTTTAGATTTTATTAGATGTATATATTCTCATACAATTAAGTCAATTTTTCAATTCTTTCACTCCCCCCCCCCCTTCATTGGATTTTCCGAGAATAAGTGTTTCTTTACTTTTAAAGCAGATTGCAAATATCAAATTTCACGTCTGTAACATCTTCATTTTTGAGATATCAGTAGCCTAATTAAAAGAATTCAACACCATTTTCAGTCACTTTTACCCCCCACCACCACCGCCCAAGTGGTATTTGCGAAAACTAAAAATACACCTTTCTTTATGTTTAATAGAGATAAAAAAATACCATTTTTCACTTCTGTAACATGTTAAGTTTTTTAGATATACTGTAAAAATTCTCATTTTAAAATTTCACCCCTTTTGAGTTCCCCTTAACTGGAGTTTCCACAAACAAATCACCTATGTTTCTTTACATTTACAGGAGATTCCAAATACCCATTTTTTATGTCTGTAACATTTTACGTTTCTAAGATTTCTGTAGATATAGCCTTTCAAAAAATTCACCCCAATTTGTCACTCCTGTTTAACTGCCATTAATTGGATTTTCCAAAAACAAAAAAATACGTGTTTCTTCATTTTTAAAGGAGATCCCATATACAAATTTTCGGTTCTGTAATTCTTCAGTTTCTGAGATATATGTATCGTCATTAAAGGCATTCAACCCATTTTTCACACCTTTTCACCTCTCCTATTGGCATTTTCCGAAAAAAAAAAAAAAAAATACGTGTTTCTTTATTTTTAAAGGAGATTCTAAATACCAATTTTCACATCTATAAACTTTAAAAGTTTTGAGATATAGATACACTCATTTTAAAAATTCACCCCCTTTTCACCCCCCGATTAATTGGATTTTCCAAAAACAAAAAAATATATGTTTCTTTATTTTTAAGGGAGATCCCAAACACCTATTTTCAGGTCTGTAATATCTTCAGTTTCTGAGATATAAGTATTCTCTTTAAAGGCATTCAACCCATTTTTCACCCATTTTCACCCCTCCTATTGCGATTTCCTGAAAACAAAAAAATACGTGTTTCTTTACTTTTAATAAAGATTTTAAATACCAATTTTTACATATGTAACTTTCAAAGTTTTGAGATATAGATGCACTTTTTTTTAAAAATTCACACCCCCTCCCTTTTCACCCTCCCATTAATTGGATTTTCCAAAAACAAAAAAATACGTGTTTCTTTATTTTTAAAAGCGATCAAAAGTGCCAATTTTCAGGTCTGTAATATCTTTGGTTTCTGAGACATAAGTACCGGTATCCTGATTAAAGGCATTCAACCCATTTTTCACCCTTCTTCACTCCTCCTATTGGGATTTTCTGAAAACAAAAAAATACGTGTTTCCTTATTTTTAAAGAAGATTCTAAATACCAATTTTCACATCTGTAAGCTTTTAAAGTTTTGAGATATAGATACACTCATTTTAAAATTTCACCCCCCTTTTCACCCCCTTAGTGATGGAATATCAAAAAATCCTCTCTTAGCGAGCACCTACATCTTAATATGAATATATCCCCAAAATTTCATTTCTTTATGTCCAGTAGTTTTGGCTCGGCGATGATGAATTTGTCAGTCAGTCAGTCAGTCAGGACAAGTTATTTTATGTATATAGATTTCGTGTGGCTATTTCTGGCCGAGTGCAGGCCGATGAGGGTGGGCGGCATCTGCCATGTGTAGGTAATTGCGTGTTATTGTAGTGGAGGATAGTGTTATGTGTTGTGTGAGTTGCAGGGATGTTGGAAACAGCACAAACACCCAGTCCCCGAGCCAATGGAATTAACCAATGAATGTTAAAATCCCCGATCCCGCCGGGAATTGAACCCGGGTCCCTCTGAACCGAAGGCCAGTACGCTGACCATTCAGACAACGAGTCGGACATTACACATACTACTCAGTTGCTGCTGTTTATTCAAGGAGTCAATGCTGACTACCAAGTGCCTGAAGAATTAGTGTCCATGAATACTCAACATGGAACAACTACAGCAAAATTATTGTCAAGGAAGTTAAGAAAATGTTAACAAAGTATAATCTGACACAGAATCAGCTAAATTATGTCATAACTGATGGCGGTAAAAATGGTAAAAATGTGTGGAACACGCAAAGGCTTAGTTAGAAACATATTCAAGGCTAGTGAAAATGCAGTATGTTCAAAGCAAGATGTTACTCACTGTATTATTCACCAGGAGGTACTTTGCGGGAAATATCTGGATCTATCAAGTATTTTTGAATTAGTTGCATCAATGGTGAACTCCATTCATTCGAGGACTGAGCCATCATCAATTTTGTAATTTTCTCTCAGAAGTGGAAGCTGAATATCCTGACTTGCCCTACCATACAGCAGTTTGATGGCTCAACAGTGGTCAAGTTTTATTTAGGTTTTTTTTTTTTTACTCAAGGCAGAGATTGAAATTTTTCTCAAAGAGAAAAAAATGCCCTCAATCACTATTATCAAACACTGAATGGCTTTGGAAATTAGCTTTTGCTGTTAATATCATAGTATTTCTTAATGGGTTCAACTTAAAACTACAAGGCAAAACAGAGCTAATATGTGACACTTATACTGCAGTAAAAATAATTTCAACAACAACTGGCTATGATTGAGTAAAAAAAATCATATCAAGATGCTTCATGCATTTTCCATGCTGTCAAAACATACAAGAAGAAGTGAAATCTACATTCCCACACAAATTTGCATGCAATATATTTTCTAAGCTCAGACAACAGTTCCAACGATGTTTGTCATATCGTGATGCAAGTGCAGAGCACATTTCCAAATTTCAAAATCCATTTGACTGTACAATTGAGGAATTTCCACCAAACATTCAATTGGAAGTCATTAACCTGCAGTGTCATAACATGATGAAAGGAATTTTCCACAAAAAGAATCTAACAGAATTCTACAAATGTCTTCCAAGTGATGAATATGGTGAACTAAGGTCATTTGCTTGGGTGTATAGTTCTGTATTTGGGGGGCATGATTAGCTCAGTGGTTTAGCTGCTGGCTTCCCACCCGGAAGGCTGAGGTTCGAAGACCGGTCAATCCTACGTCGAGATTTTCATCTCATAAATCACATGGCATCAGGAAGGGCACCCAGGCTTAAAACCCCGGCCAAAACCGAAATGAGCCTCGGTAAGAAATAACTGGGATTAGCTGAAGAAGGGTTTATCTCTGTATTTGGTATTAACTACAGGTCTGACAAGACTTTTCAAAGATAAAATATGTAAAATCTGAATACAGATCACCATTAACAGATAACATTTACAGTAAATTTTGATGACCCCTAATTTGATGAAATGTTGTATCAGAAAAAAGGAATTTCATTCATCTCATTAGTAAAACTGTGTTTTAAACAATAATTGTAGTCTACTTTGTATGTGCACTATGTTACATTTTTATCAGCGAATTTGTGAAAACATGTTTTTCTTGTCGTTTTAAGTAGACCTACCTGGAGAAATCCTCAAGTTTGCCTCTTGGCCCACAGAGTGTACACTATTAAATATTTGGCCCTTTATAAAAAAATGTTTGCCAACCCTTGATATCTGGCTGAAATCCTACAAGTTAAGCCTCGCTGGAATAAACTTTTCCAGACCAGAACATTCTTCTATTAAACCAGTTAGTCATTTTGCAAACATGTCTAATATAATCAGAAACAATTCTTTCCCAGTGCTTACAAGCAACACATTCTGGATTCTAAAGTGTAACTTAAAAAAAAGTTCATTTTGAATTACCTATGGCTTCAAACGCAGGTTTGATGCGTCTATCTTTGTACACAACAGTAGTATCTTATAATTCGATATTTTCAAGTTATATTATACCGAGGGAAACAATAAGGTACAGCCAAACTACCACAACACATTCCCACAAGTAGAAGAAGAAAATATGTTAAATGGGCATGGATCTGGAAACAACAATTTGCTTTACGTCACACTGACGGATAAGTCTCATTGCGACGACTGGATAGGAAAAGCCTAGAAATGGGAAGGAAGCGGCCGTGGCCTTAATATTAAGGTACAGCCCCAGCATTTGCCTGGTGTGAAAATGGGAAACCACAGAAAACCACCTTTAGGCGCCACAAACACTATTTCCATGTTAGAACTAATTTTCTACAACTCTACATACTACATTAATCATGAGAAACACATACAAACACAGCATACCAGCATACCACAGAAACTCTTTCTTACATGAAATATTAAAAATGATACATGCATCAAACCACTGTTGCACTGAATCCCAGATGCGCTGATTCATGCATCAAGGACCAGGTCCCTTAGTACCTGTCAATGGGATGATGAAATCTGACCAGTACATCCAAATAGCCTATTGGAAAGGAGAGTTATTGGTGAGCTGCAGAAGAGGTTTCCAGATGGTGCTGGAATTTTTCAGCAAAATTTGGCTCCTTGTCATACTTCAAAGAAAGTGAAGTAATTCTTCAGTGAGAACAATATCCTTGTCTTAGAGTGGGCAGGGAACTCCCCTGACATTAATCCAATAGGAAATATGTGGGCTATTTGAAGAAAAAAAAAAAAGGGAGTCACAAAACTTGGCTATTTCAAAAAAATACACATGATAGAGTCTACCTGAAGTGTGGTTTCAAGATGGTGAACCTAAAATATATGGACTTTATGTTTGTAGAATCTATGCCTAATCGTCCAAAGCAACTTATAAAACCGAATGATGACATATTAGCTATTAGCTAAGATCAAAAGTGTGTACTAGGTGAATAAGTGAAAATAAATATAAAATATATACGTTATTGTTGTGTTCCAACTGATTTGCATGGAACTATGTGTGTAGATGACTACAACTCAGGACACCATCAAAACATATACAGCTTTCCGCCCACGTGAGTGGGTTGACAAATCACTTATATCAATTTATTCCACAAATCTTGCAACTATGACAGTGAAATTAATTTCTTCAGTAATACATAATTAAAGTATCAGTGAAAATCAAACAACTACCACAACTGCCATGTAATGTTCAGATAGCTTATTTACAAGCAGCTGTGCATAAATTTCCGCTAGCCTAAGATGTGAGGAATTCCTTCGTGATGAAATCTTTCCAATGTTTCCGCATAAAAAGGTTAGTATGGGAAAGAACAAGTGTCATTATGACAATGCCACACAGCTGGAAATAAAGCTAGGAGTAGAAACTGAAGACATTACTAGTGAGGCAGTGTGGGCATTGTTCACGAACCTGCCATTGGTGTGATGTCTTAGGGAAGCATTCCTCGACAACAAAATGTGGAAAGTGGGTGTAGATAGAAATGGTAAGCTCACCGGACAAAAAATCAGACTCCACTGGAGAAATCATTTAGAAGCACTGAACCTGATAACCGCTTGGATTTGGTTATTCAACATTAAAAACTTCATATCTGGTCCGTATTGAAAGGAGATAACATACAATAGAGGAAAATTCGATTGATCCACCTTTTTTCAATACATAATATGTTGTTAATATAATCACAACATTTTTTTATTCAGTACCGGTTTCAGTGTCTACGGACACCATCATCAGCTGAAACAGGTTGTGTGAACAAAGATATAAAAGTATGTAGTACATATAATAAACCCTCAGTAATAAGTGACATTAATAAGATCAGGTAAAAATACAATGCTTAAAACAATATAAACAAGTTATGTGCTTGTTGGTCAAAATATAAAATGAAAGTGAAGATATTAAAAAAAGTTTAAAGACTGGTGGCTTGTAACATCAACTCATAAAAAGAAGCCGTCATTTATGAGGTACTCAAAGAAGTGGATCATATTGCAGGCAAAGAGAAAGTGGATATATGGCCAGAAAGTTCTCGATCCAATTCGGAAACTGAAGTATGAAAAGAAAGTTAAGAGTTAAAATGAGGTATTGGAAATAGGGAAAAACACTATAAAGTTAAGTAGGTGACTCACCTCAAACGGCCTGATGTATGCGTGGAGAGTGGCAAGGAGCAAGTGCTGGAGTTTGCTAGAAGCATTGACCATCGTTAAGGGAGGAAAGGGGGTGAGTCAGGAAGGGGGAGAGGAGCGGTGATGGAGTGGGCGGAGTCAGATAGGCGTGGTAGGGAAGGATAACGTGATAACGTGTGACGTATAATATGAAAAAACAAGCTATTTTTAGGAAGTTTAACACTGTTGAGAACTGAAATAAGAGAATCAAATAAAATTCTGGGCTTTTCGGAAATGTCGTTCAAGTTGAGATTAGGATTGAAGTATTGGTCTAGATGTATGTAACAGGCTTCTGTGATATCTAGTAGGGGGGCCTTTGCTCAATGTGTCTAATATTGTTAAATCTTCATCTAACCCATTAAATTTATGTTTATAATCTTGTATGTGCTGACCGACTGCAGAAAACCTATCGTATTTAATTGCATTGACATGTTCGGCATGTGTGTTTGTGTTTGAGTCATCAGTCCATAGACTGGTTTGATGCAACTCTCCATGCCACCCTATCCTGTGCTAACCTTTTCATTTCTACGTAACTATTGCATCCTACATCTGCTCTAATCTGCTTGTCATATTCATACCTTGGTCTACCCCTACCGTTCTTACAACCTACACTTCCTTCAAAAACAAACTGAACAAGTCCTGGGTGTCTTAAGATGTGTCCTATCATTCTATCTCTTCTTCTCGTCAAATTTAGCCAATGCAAGTTATGAATCTCATTCCGTATTGACGGTTATCACTTTACAAAAGAAAATAATTTATAAAATCCTCCTATCAATACAATTCAAGTCATCTGTTAGATGAAGCAAAGTCTATACATGTTTCAGCCTAATCTCAAGGCCATCTTCAGTAGTAAAACAATGATTACATAATATACAAACAAATTAAAAATCGTAATGATGTCCTTCAACCACGACGATTTAATCATTACGTTGGCTGAATCTGAATTAGCGATTAATAGGTTACCTACAGACGTTCAAAATGAGGTTAGATATGAAGTTAAGCGAAAGTTACTTTCATCTTTCGATCAGAAACATACCGGTTCTGGCAAACCCAATAAAGAACAAGTCACCAACATACGCAATCTCAAAAAGAAAATTAAAGATAACGATTTAATAGTAACTAAAGCAGATAAAGGTAATGCTACTGTGGTTATGGAGAAAAGTGACTACGTAAATAAAGCACAATTCTTCTTTACTAATAACAACTTTAACGCAGTAAAAAAAGATCCTACCAATAGAATACAAAGAGAGCTGAAAGCTTTAATTAAGAATTTTTTATTTTTGTTTAATGACGTAGAAAAATCAAAACTGATCATCATGAATCCCAAGTTACCTGCGGCGAAAGCGTTACCGAAGATTCACAAGGCGGATGTCCCCATAAGGCCCGTTGTTAACTTCAGAAGTAGTCCGACGGATAAAATATCCCAATTTATTCACAATTTCCTTAAAACACATTATTCCTTTCAAGCTAACAGGTCGGTTAAAAATTCCCTGGAATTCTGCAATAGAATAAAAAATCTCACGTTACCGAAACATTACACACTTCACTCTTTTGACATAGTAAATATGTACGCGAATGTACCCGTCAATAAAACCATCGAAATAGTAAAAAACAATCTTTCCAAATTCAGTAAATTGACTATAGGGGAGATAGAAGAGTTTATTCAGATTCTCAAGTTTACATTAAATAATGGCTTCTTTACTTTTAACATCATCATATACCAACAGAAGGGGCTTCCTATGGGGTCACCGGCCTCGGGAATCCTCGCTGATATTTACGTAGATTTCCTCGAATACACTCACATTATAGGTAAAATTAATGGGATCAAACATTGGACTCGGTATGTAGATGATACTTTTATTATCCTGGATTCTCACATTACTGACAGCAACACCGTTCTTGGGATCCACACATAAAGTTTACGATAGAATCCGAGAACAACAATTCCCTTAATTATCTCGACTTAACTATTACTCGCAATCAGAATAAAACCATTTCTTTTAATATTTACAGGAAGCCCACTCACACAATAAACACAATCCATCAAACTTCTCTACACCCAGGGACACAGAAGAAGACAGCTTACAATAGTATGATTTTCAGAGCTCTTAATGTTCCTTTATCCCGTAAGAATTTTAGAAAGGAAATCAACACCATTTATACAATAGCCGAAGGTAATGGTTTCAGTAAAGCTTTCATGAATAAAATTCTCAATAAATTTAGAAATAAACACAAGACCACCTTAGAAAAACAATCTTCCCATAAAGAGAAGTTCACCACATTTACCTTTAATAATAATAATATATATCCTATTTCAAACATCTTTAAAAAGCACAAGTTAAAAGTAGCTTTCAAGACCGTTCACACCAATACAAAAATGTCTTTTAATTCTCATACTGTCAACAGCAAAAAATTTTCTAACTCTGGAATATACAAATTAAAATGCCAATCATGTCTTTCAACGTATATTGGGCAAACAGGCCGCAGTTTCAATGTAAGATACTCCGAACATCTTAATGCCCTAAAGTATAATCGCTACTCAGCCATGAGCGAACATTGTAGAGAGAAACATCATAAATACACAACAATTGATCAAGATTTAAAGATCCTGCATTACGAACAGAAAGGTCCCTTACTTAATATACTAGAGAATATATATATAGATATTGACCAATATAACAATCCCGTCTATAACTTAAATGAAATCAACGAAAAGAAAAATATTTTATTGGAAATCTTTGTCCCGCTCATCTGCGAACAGTTCATTAATAAAAAAGAGTTTCACTACCGACATTCTAGAACAAGACCCGCCCTTCCATCAACACCCTCCTTCCAAGAATCACAACGTCCCTCCCTCCCTGCCCCTCCCCCTCCATTACCCCTCCCAACCACATCGACACACATACACTGTAAGCCACACACAGGCTTAGTTGTCAATGTGACTTGAGACCGACAAGGTCATCTCCATTCGAGACGACAACTTTTAGTTACAAGTAAGTCATATGAGTTTTCTTTTCGTACATCATTTTTAACTTGTTCTTCACCCACTCATATATTCCTTTTTTCTCATTACAGATGTTATACACGTTTTATTTCGTAGTATTGACGGTCTCACTACACTCCTCAGCATAGTGTTTTATTTAACAGTCAGCAAGATCTATTAGACGAGAGGACATTGCACCTCAATGTGTTTTTAACTCGCTAATCATGATCACTGTCACTTCACATCATTACGATTTTTAATTTGTTTGTATATTATGTAATCATTGTTTTACTACTGAAGATGGCCTTGAGATTAGGCTGAAACATGTATAGACTTTGCTTCATCTAACAGATGACTTGAATTGTATTGATAGGAGGATTTTATAAATTATTTTCTTTTGTAAAATTTAGCCAAATCGATCTCCTCTCACCAATTCGATTCAGTATCTCTTCATTCGTGATTCGATCTATCCATCTCACCTTCAGCATTCTTCTGTAACACCACATTTCAAAACCTTCTATTCTCTTTCTTTCTGAGCTAGGTATCGTCCATGTTTCACTTCCATACAATGCCACGCTCCACACGAAAGTCTTCAAAAACATCCTTCTAATTCCGATATCAATGTTTGAAGTGAGCAAATTTCTTTTCTTAAGAAAGCTCTTCCTTGCTTGTGCTAGTCTGCATTTTATGTCCTCCTTACTTCTGCCATCGTTAGTTATTTTACTACCCAAGTAACAATATTCATCTACTTCCTTTAAGACTTCATTTCCTAATCTAATATTTCCTACATCACCTGCCTTCGTTCGACTGCACTCCATTACTTTTGTTTTGGACTTATTTATTTTCATCCTGTACTCCTTACCCAAGACTTCATCCATACCATTCAGCAACTTCTCGAGATCTTCTGCAGTCTCAGATAAAATAACAATATCATCGGCAAATCTCAAGGTTTTGATTTCCTCTCCTTGAACTGTGATTCCCTTTCCAAATTTCTCTTTGATTTCCTTTACTGCCTGTTCTATGTAAACATTGAAAAGGAGAGGGGACAAACTGCAGCCTTGCCTCACTCCTTTCTGGATTGCTGCTTCTTTTTCAAAGCCCTCGATTCTTATCACTGCAGACTGATTTTTATACAGATTGTAGATAATTCTTCGTTCTCGGTATCTGATCCCTATCATCTTCAGAATCATAAATAGCTTGGTCCAATCAACATTATCGAATGCCTTTTCTAGATCTACAAATGCCATGTACGTGGGCTTGTCCTTCTTGATTCGATCCTCTAAGATCAAACGTAAAGTCAGGATTGCTTCACGTGTTCCTACATTTCTTCTGAAGCCAAACTGATCTTCTCCCAACTCAGCTTCAACTTGTTTTTCCATTCTTCTGTAAATAATACGTGTTAAAATTTTGCAGGCATGAGATACTAAACTAATAGTGCGGTAGTTTTCACACCTGTCAGCACCGGCTTTCTTGGGAATAGGTATAACAATATTCTTCCGAAAATCAGATGGGACTTCTCCTGTCTCATACATCTTGCACACTAAATGAAATAACCTTGCCATGCTGGTTTCTCCTAAGGCAGTCAGTAATTCAGAGGGAATGTCATCAATTCCAGGTGCCTTGTTCCTATTGAGGTCACTCACAGCTCTGTCAAACTCTGACCTCAAAATTGGGTCTCCCATTTCATCAGCATCAACAGCATCTTCATGTTCCAGAACCAAATTATCTACATCTTTACCTTGATACAACTGTTGGATATGCTCCTGCCATCTTTCTGCTTTGTCTTCTTTCCCTAGAAGTGGCTTTCCATCTGAGCTCTTAATATTCATACACCTAGATTTCCTTTCTCCAAAGGTTTCCTTGATTTTCCTGTATGCAGCATCTACCTTTCCCAGGACCATACAACCTTCGACATCCTTGCACTTCACCTTCAGCCATTCTTCCTTAGCTACCTTGCACTTTCTATCCACTTGATTCTTTAATCGCCTGTATTCTTTTCTGCCCTCTTCATTTCTAGCATTCTTGTATTTTCGTTGTTCATCAATCAGGTCTAGTATCTCCTGAGTTATCCACTGATTCTTAGTTGATCTTTTCTTCCTTCCTAACATTTCTTCAGCAGCCCTACTGACTTCATTTTTCATGACTCTCCACTCATCCTCTATAGTGCTTCCTTCAGCCTTTTCATTTAGTCCTTGTGCAACATGTTCTTTGAAACAATCCCTCACACTCTTTTCTCTCAACTTGTCTAGATCCCATCTTTTTGCATTCTTTCCTTTCTTCAATTTCTTCAACTTCAGATGGCATTTCATGACCAACAAGTTGTGGCCAGAGTCCACGTCTGCTCCTGGGAAAGTTTTGCAATCCAACACCTGGTTTCTGAATCTCTGCCTAATCATAATGAAGTCTATTTGATACCTTCCAGTGTCTCTAGGTCTCGTCCACGTATACAGCCGTCGTTTGTGGTGTTTGAACCAAGTATTGGCAGGGACTAAATTATGATCAGTGCAGAATTCAACCAGCCGACTTCCTCTTTCGTTCCTTTGTCCCAATCCAAATTCTCCTACTGTACTACCTTCTCTTCCTTGGCCTACCACTGCATTTCAGTCTCCCATCACAATTAGATTCTCGTCACCTTTTACATATTGTATTAAATCTTCTATCTCCTCATATATTCTTTCGATTTCTTCATCATCCGCTGAACTAGTAGGCATATAGACCTGCACTAATGTGGTGGGCATTGGTTTGGTGTCTATCTTGACGACAATAATTCTTTCACTATGCTGGTCGTAGTAGCTTACCCGCTGCCCTATTTTCTTATTCATGATTAAACCAACTCCTGCATTTCCCCTGTTTGATTTTGCGTTGATAATTCGGTAGTCGCCTGACCAAAAATCTTTTTCTTCCTGCCAACGTACTTCACTTATACCAACTACATCTAACTTTAGCCTATCCATTTCCCTCTTCAGATCCTCTAACCTACCACAACGATTCAAACTTCTAACATTCCACGCTCCGACTCACAGAATGTCAGTATCCATCTTCCTGATGATCACCCCCTCTCGTGTAGTCCCCACCCGGAGATCCGAATGGGGGACTAGTTTACCTCCGGAATATTTTACCCGGGAGGAAGCCATCATCAGTACATCATTCATACAGAGAGAGGTGCATGTCCTCGGGAGTTAGTTACGGCTGTAGTTTCCCGTTGCTTTCAGCTGTGTAGCAGTATCAACACAGCTAAGCCATGTTGAGTATTATTACAAGGCCGTATCAGACAATCATCTAGACTGCCGCCCTTGCAACTACCGAAAGGCTGCTACCCCCCTTTCGATGAACCATTCGTTAGTCTGGTCTCTCAACAGATACCCATCCGATATGGTTGCACCTGTGGCTCGGCTATCTGCATCATTGGGACACGCAAGCCTCCCCACCGCGGCAAGGTCACATGGTTCGCAGAGGAGGTTCGGCATATCTAATCTAAAAGCTCCTTCCAGTTTGTCCTATATATGAACTGTTACAGTCGCTGCACTGAAACCTGTAAATTCCTGACTTAGTAAAAGGGTCTGATTTGTTGACCAGGTTGAAATTGTGGAGAATATTCATATTTTTGTTGTTGGTGTGGAAAGCAAACGTTATGTTTCTTGAATAGGTTGGTAACGCTGTAGATATTTTGATTGAATGTAAAAGTTGAGAATAACTTAGGCCTGGGATTACCTTTTATTAAGTTAGATTTAGAGAGATGTCTGAATTTGTTGATAATACTGCGCCCTGGTGGGGGTGTGATAGGCATCATACAATTGTAATTAATTATGGAGGAATATATTTTTCATTTTCAGAAGCAAGAATATCTTACTTTATATATTGTATGTCTGCACTAAGATTAAGAAATACAATGGCCAGCAGAATTAGCTTTCTCAGAAATTGTGACGGGGGTGAGAAGAGAGAAGCAGAGTTATTTCCAAGTCAGTGGAAAAGTTTCATAGCCGCGGACAAAGTTATAGTTGGAACAACGTATGGGCTGAGGCCATGTTTCCTAGAAATGACGTCAGAGGATCTCCAGTGAACCAAATGAGAGATGGGCGCACGGCTGGTACTTGTAGAAAAAAATATGGAACTTCTCAGTCCCGCGTAAGCTTGGACCAATCGGAAAATTTGCAGGGCAGAAGCAGGAAACCGAACAGTTGGAAAGCAAACTGGGCAGTAAACTGGAAGAGTGTGTGGAGAGACAGTTTAAGACTAAGTTCATTGCGGATGTCAACGCGGACAAGATAGATGAACTGAGAAAAGAAGTTGAACTGTTAAAGGCGCACGAGGACAGGTCCGGTACTCGAGATTTTAACCTCGAATAAAGGGAGTTCGAGACCCCAGAGAACAGAGGGTTGAACAGGATGAAGGAGGAAAACTTGGCAGCCGATACAGCTTTGAAACTACACATGGGAGACAAATCATCGTCGGCCTCTGCAAACCATGCTCTGTCTCCTGTAGCTCATTTTATTAGGATGTCAGATGACAAACCTCCCAAGTTCGATGCTCGAGGGCAAATCACGTGCAAATGGTTCATTAGGGAGATAACGAATTACATCCAAGAGCATAGGATACCTGCCGAATAACAACGGACAGTAGAAAAATTCTTGGACGGAGCGCCAGCGATGTGGTTCTAGGCATTTCTTTATACCTTTGATGACATCATGGGGTTCCGCCAAGCCCTTTTACAAAAGTATTGGAGTATGGAATCGCAGCAGAACCTCAGGTTAGAGTTGTACTCGAGACTATACTCTACTTCTGTGCCAACAAACTATTCCGAGTACTTCACCACAGAATTTCATAAGATGCGCGAGTTGGATAATCCAGTCTGTGAGACCGAGCTCATAAGTGCCATTGCGAAGCAGTTGCCGTTCGAAATTCAGCGAATGCTGACTGCTTCTAATGTACGCACGGCAGTACAGGCGGAAGGTCTGTTAAGACAACTTGACCAGACGACCCATCATGGGAATGGTAGGCACCAAAGATCGCCAGAGCCGCAGGTCAATAATATAGAAATGGGGACAAGCCCGAGAACCGAGTCCACTAGAGACCAGAGCATGAACATCAGTCGTGAACTAACGAGTTCTAATCGGGAAGGCAAGAGAACGTATGAGCAGAATTGGCAACACGGACCATGGAACCACCGAGGGGCATTTCAGGAGAAAGGAAGACCGCAGTACCGGGGAAACTTCCAGAGAGATAGGGGATACGGAGGATATGAGGGAAGAAGGAATGACAGTCAGCCTTACCCGTACCTAGGACGGAACCCAGCCCAGCACAGAGCTCATCAGAATGCCTATAACGAATCAGAAAATCGACAGGAGAGCAGGAGATATACTGATGAAATCAACAGGAAATGGAAGGATGCCATAAGGAATCAAGGCAGAAAGGAAGACAGGCCATGTAGTGTTTGGGATTGTGATAAAGAGAAACCCCACATAGAGGCGTCCATACAGAACATGGAGGGGCTGGAGCAGGAATCGAAGCTGTATCTTGAAGAATATTGGAGGAAAGAGGCTAATGGTATTCGCAAATGGGATAGGAACGCGCCCTGCACGGACAGATCACCGCTGCTTCAATCTGAAGGTGGTTGCTCGCTGAATCCAAATGATCCTAGGTTCGAGAACGAACGTCAACTAGGGGCCAGAAGAAAAACAAGAGAGTTTGAGTAGAAGACAAGGAGATGGAAGAAGACGAGGCAGAAGAAGAAGCGGAAGGAGAAGTTGCTGAAGAAGCCATGGGATTAGATGTCCAAATGATCCGGCTTACATTAATAGCCAGGCCATGCTCGGAATGTGGAAACACAGTCAGCGATGTCCTGGAATTCACAGAAATGATTCGTCAAATAGAACAAGAGAACGAGGCACTTCAAAGAGAGAATCATCAACGACGGAACGAGATTGTTAAAGCAAAAGAAATGATAGAGTTTAAAAGGATGTCAGAAACCAAATGATGACGCTATAGTGATTCCAAAGTTATTAAAAATTTCATGTATGCACAAAATTTTTAAACGCAGCGTGGGAAATAATGTGCCATGGTGGGGGTGTGATAGGCATCATATAATTGTAATTAATTATGGAGGAATATATATTTCATTTTCAGAAGCAAGAATATCTTACTTTATATATTGTATGGGCCAGTTCGAATGATATGGTGAAACCTACCACAGACCAATGTCTCCACTAAGATTAAGAAATACAATGGCCAGCAGAATTAGCCTTCTCAGAAATTGTGACGAGGGTGAGAAGAGAGAAGCAGAGTTATTTCCAAGTCAGTGGAAAAGTTTCATAGCGGCGGGCAAAGTCATAGTTGGAACAACGTATGGGCCAAGGCCATGTTTCCTAGAAATGACGTCAGGGGATCTCCAGTGAACCAAACGAGAGATGGGCGCACGGTTGGTACTTGTAGAAAAAACTATGGAACTTCTCAGTCCCGCGTAAGCTTGGACCAATCGGAAAATTCGCAGGGCAGAAGCAGTCACAACAACTTCGTATTGTAAGAAACACTATCAACGTTAACCCCACGGATTAAATTTATAGAAGAAAGTGATTTATAAATTCGAGATAATGTGAAATTTAGAAGCCTCATGATATAATAAAAAAGATTAGAAGTTATTTTTGCTAGTTGCTTTACGTCGCACCGACACAGATAGGTCTTATGGCGACGATGGGACAGGGAAGGGCTA
Organism: Anabrus simplex; assembly: GCF_040414725.1. Lineage (NCBI taxonomy): Eukaryota > Metazoa > Arthropoda > Insecta > Orthoptera > Tettigoniidae > Anabrus > Anabrus simplex. The sequence goes on along the minus strand of NC_090266.1, from coordinate 138,919,070 downwards.
GGAGTAGGAAGGAAGCGGCCGTGGCCTTAATTAAGGTACAGCCCCAGCATTTGCCTCGTGTGAAAATGGGAAACCACAGAAAACCATCTTCAGGGCTGCCGACAGTAGGGTTCGAACCTACTATCTCCCGAATACTGGATACTGGCCGCACTTAAATGACTTCAGCTATCGAGCTCGGTATTAGAAGTTTTTAAGTGAGGGAGATTGACTGGCAAAATTCTGAGAATTCATGGACGCTATTCGTTGATTGGCTGCAGGCGAGAGATGCTACAAACGGCGCAAATCCTCCGGCCGGGATAGAGGAGCTAAATTTATGATTATATTAATTACCAGTATAGTATAGTATTTGAGAATTGGCATAGAGGCTAAAATAACATAATTACATCAGTAGATCCCAAGTTTAAGCCAATGGCAGGGCCGCAAATAGTCGTATGAGGATATTGGAACCGCATACCGTAAGATGACCTCTCATGAACTCGGAGGAGAGGTGAGATGGATATAAATATTGTAACCGTACGTATGTACCGTACGATCCCCGAGTTTTTAGGTTGGGAAATTTTCGTATATAGTTTGTAATGTTAAAATCATGTAATTTTGTTTATTTACCATGTAAAAACTTAATATTATAAGAAGAATGTATAGTTAGGGAATATTGCATATGTTCATCATTATATTTTGTATAAATTTCCGTTTGGGTAGGAGTCTGTAAATATGGCCTAGCCGTAAGGATTGTGCAACCGGGAAAACAGCGACTATATCGGGAAGGACGGTTGAGGTCGGTTGTGTGTGTTGCAACTAAGTGGCTTTGAAACACGGGGTACGGCAGGTTGTATCGGTTGAAGAATTGGAGTAGATCAATGTGGACATACATGAGTGGACGGTCTATGTCACATCATATACTCGATAGCCAATGCGAGGGCTTGGTTTTGAGCGAGGTTTGGGTTGACAGAGTGACGCGGGAAGAAGTGCCGGTGTGAGCGTTGCTACCAGAAAATTTTTCAGGACGCCATAACCACGTGTAGCAAGCATATATAAGTGTGTACGCGTGTGCGGCGAGTTATTCTGATTCTCATTCTGTTTCTGACTCTGATGCTGATACTGTGTGTTTCTCATTTGTACTGGTCTGCGGGAGCTACGGATTTGCGCAGTTTGCTATACGATCTGCTATTGTTCGTATCTGTTGCGGAGTGAACATGGTATAATCGCAGCGACTTACCGGCTTTGCAGTGGACTTTCTGAAAAAGAAAGTGTTTGTTTGTAACTTGTCAGCCGGGTATGCAGCTTCAGTTGATGGAGAATTTTGCTGTTTGCTTGTCTCCGGACATGTAACGCTTTCTGTCCAGCCGGCAATTGGAAAGGATTCAAGACGTCGACGAAGAAGTGTAAATAAGTTTAGGGATGCTGTTAGTAAAGAAGGTTGCATCCAAATGTAGAGAAATAGTCGTCGTACTTTTCTCTACCAGATTAGGATTCACGGTAACAGTGGAGTGCAGTGGGGCTCTTACCTGGAGGTATGTTAAAAGTATAATGATGTTCTATTTTTTTATTGGTGATTTTAATGATTTGTAATTTGCCTTTGTAGACGGCAAACGAGTAAATCTCGTGAAGAGATGATTTTGTTGGGTAGTATTGTGTATATTAGCTCTATGTAAACAGCAAGCACTAAGTGGGTTGCATTAGTGTTGATTTTGTTGGTGTTTGTCACATATTAGTTCTTATTCTGGGAGTAAAGTCATAGAATCAAACTTAAAGTGAGTCTTTTGTCAGTGGAGTAAGGGTGAACCTGGCATGTTACCCAAATTTAATTTCAGGGGTTATATAGCAACAGGTAAGGTTACAAAGCAAGTCTGGAGCCTCGTCAGCCTGATGACCGTCGCCTTGGGAGAGGGAGTGGCTCGTTGCTCTACATAATTAAATATTCCTGCAATTGTTTTGCAGGTGGCGCCCATTATCCTTGTTATTTACACTTAGTTGAGTCAACGTTTATCTGTTCAGTATTTCAATAGCTTTCAGTTGTTGCAATATATGGTCGTGGAGACGGAAAACTTACTTGAAAAGTATTGTCCGAGCCGTTACTACGCCAGGGTGCGTACTTACTCGTGGAGAATTGTTTGAGGTGTTATAATGTTACGCAGCACAGTGATCCATGATGTGAAGTAGTTCGTATTACAGTCTTGAATAGCCTACTAGCAGGAGTACGAATATTCACAGAACTCATTAAATCAAAACCTACGGAGAGGAGTGTGAGGTTCTATATCAAGAATAGGAAGTATGTTACGTGAGAATGGTCGCAGGTGTTCGACGTATTTCACCAAGTGAACAATCGATTACCAATACCTGGTTAGCCACGCGAACTGAGACGGGAGAATCGAGTGCGCGCCGGGCCGTTGAAGGAGATACCGAGGTATCAAATGTTCCTAGTGTCCGGGGAAGGAACAAAGAATGTATATTTACATTAAGTGGGCTAGGTAAAAAGCCGATAGTGTAAAATTTGTGTGTTAAATTTAGAGTGGAAATTATTCCAAATCCAAAATGTTATTTGTTTTTATATAAGATTTAAAATGTGTAATATTGAAAAAAGTGTCAAGGATTACCTCTTCAAGCTGGCAAGAATACCAGTAGGATGCAGTGCTAAACCTGGGTGAGGGCTATGCTCCTCGTCCAGTTTGGCAAACTACAAGGCTGAGATGAGTACCCTTTAATATATATTTGTAGATTGCTATTGTTAGTGGGAGGAAATCATATTCTTTCATTATGGTAACTTGATTGTAAAACAAGCCATTTCCGGCTCGTATAAATTCAGAGATAGATAGACTAAGGGACAAATTAATATGTACATAATTATATCAAGCACTCATCATAATTTTGATTGTTTAATAGAGTAGATCAGGGCTGATTTGTTTGTTCAAGTGCTCGAAGTGTTCGTAATTATATGGAGCACGTTTCACGTAAAGATAAGATTAATATTCATTTTAGAAGTGCTCCCAAGTGTTTTCAGTTATCGTAAACTTTATAGATATTATGGCATGTTTTATGATTATCCAGAGGTAGCGGGTTGCCAAGTGAATTTAATTGTTGTGGGATGGAATGAAGTCCATTGAATTGTCTGTAAATATCGATGATTATTTGTGGCGCAAAGTTTCGCCAGCGGACAGAAATATAATAATCAGTTGATGTTTCGGAGTGATAAATGAACATGGGTAATGAGTAAATGCGTGTTTAATAATAATGCTTTGTGAATAAAGGCACGGGCCTAGTTTGATAGAATGATTGCAAGTTAAAGTAATTTAAATCTGGAGATAACATGTTGCGTGAATACTTTAATTCGGGCAGAAAAATGTATTTTAGCATTAATTGTTGATTTAACGTTTTTGGACTCCATAATAATCATAAATATTTGTGTAGAAGCGATAGGGGCACTTGTATATGATGGTCACACTATGTTGAAAGCCCAGAGTAATTTGAGTCAAATTTTGATGTTGGAGTTTGTGCGGGACAAAAATCCGGCACGAGATGAAATTGAATTGTACTAATGTCGATGAAGAAATAGATGTACCCTGAGGCCTACGTCGATATATGCCGATTCCGGTGTTATGAGTGGCAGAACAGAGTCCATGCACCGAGGATTAATTAGTGAATTATATGTTTTGAAGAGTTCCAGTCGAATTAATGAACTTCAAAATGAAAAGGAAGGAATAATTTAGCGCTTGCAGAGAATGGATGTATTTGCCCAACTGCGGGGTGCCATGGGAGTTGAGATTGGTCTTGGGATAACATGGTGTGCCCGTAAATTAACGCCGGTACAAATTAAGGTTGCAGCTTCGAATACCATTAGTTTGTCTCGACAGATATGAAATCGGATCTTGGTGGTTCATATTGGGATGTTCTAAAGATTGAAAATTAAAATATCAACTTTTTTATAAAAATAATAATATTCCAAATAAATCTTGTCTTGGTTGATTAGTGCCAAACTAGACCGGAATTGTAAAGGGTTATGCATAATAATAATAGCGAACTGCTATGTAACAAGTGAAATTAATTTATCATAATAATAATTGTGGGAATTGAAAATAAAATATAAAATTTTCAAAATAATAATAATAATAATAATAATAATAATAATAATAATATTTGAAGTAGAATAAGAATTTATTAGATTATTTCTGAGAATAATAATAATAGTGAACAATTGAAATTGAAACATTAAATCAATGATGATGACGTGTTATGATAATCATGATCTCCACTGATGATAAAAAATAATAATAAAATTTAAAATATTTTTTTATTATTTCGGATGATGATGATGAATGATACTAGGGAAGTCAGCTGGTGAAATAACGTAATAATGTCAAGTTGTTGTAAATAATAAGTTAAGTTTGTTAATTGAAAAGTTCTGGCAAATCCCTACATCTGGACCATTAGGTTAGAGTCCTTTTGTCGTTTCCTTCAGTTAACGATTAGCGTATCTTGGTTAGGAACCTGGGGAGAGTTTTGTAGTATCCCGGGTTGGTCTCATCTCAATAAAAGTGGAGGCAATGACATGATTCATGTGATCGCGCCCACTTGGCCAACAGGTAATTGGTCAATGACCATCAATGGTCATTGTGTTCACGAGGGTCGAATTGAAACCCTCAGAAATCAACGGTTCCACCACCCAAGAGGATGGGTGGTCAAAAGTGTAAGATATCATGTGAAATTTTCAGGAAGGATTTGCCAAATTACCGGCCAATTAAGGGTCAACGAATTTTGTTGTATGTAAATTTTTCAACTTAAATAAAATGCTCCTTTAGCATTTGCAAGGAAACAATTCCAGCATAGTAAACCCTTGGTGACCATTTAAATATCCGTCCGCATTCCTAGGACGGAGCCTTCATAATTTTCCCTTCGATCTGATGTAATTTTGTGTGTTTTTATGATGAGCCTCAAAGTTAATGGTTAGAGTTCAACCCTGTAGTACTGATTGGATGGCGCCCATACATTTAATTTGAGATCTTATATCTTCATAATTTTTTTATTGTTTATTAGCTGCGATAGATTCGGACCATAACACCCACCGAGATAAATGCTGGTTGGGACTCAGGCTTTGAGCGGGTACTATATGTTCGATGACACTTTTATTATAATCATTAAATCTGGCTATCGCACGTATAGTATTAAGTTCTTCATTTAGGTCTGCTTTCGACATTGGAATTTTGAACGCGCGATCAACTAAGCTATTGTAAGTAGCACATTTGTGGGAATAGGGATGTGTGGAATCTTGTTTTATTGTTGAGGCTGTATGGGTAGGTTTTCTGTATATTTTATAAGAGAATGAAGAAGGGAGTCTGGTGATCGTTATATCTAGAAAGTTGATGGAAGCATTAGTTTCTGAATCCAGTGTGAATTTGATATCAGGGTCTATGTTGTTGAGGTTTGAGAGGGTATTCAGTACATCGACAGAACGCTCATCGATGATGACAAACGTGTCATCTACAAATCTGGCCCAGAAGTTAATATTGCTAAACTTATCATTCCTTTCAATGGCACTGTGTTCCCGAAAGTCTAAGTATATTTCTGCTAAGATGCCAGAGGCCGGTGATCCCATAGCCAAGCCGTTTTGCTTATAAATAACCTTGTTAAAAGTAAAATAATTATTACCGTATCCAGTAATAACTTTAAAACAGTCATAAAATCAAAGATTACAAGTTTACTCAATTGAGGATTAGAATTCAGATTATTCTCAATGATGAAAAAAAGTTTGCTCATTTTTATGCTTGGATACATGTTAATGATATCGAAAGAATGTAGTGTGTGGTGCGGTTGCAAGTTAAATTTATCTAGTTTCTTAATAAGGTCTGCAGTATTTTGAATGGATTTTTGTGCAGCTCCTCGAGGTCACGCATAAACTTACGAACGCCCAATGGAACATTTTCCAAGATCACGTTTACAATAGGCTTTTTAATGTTTTATCTCACAAACAAACGAACTTGGAGAATAAGTTTGAAGCACTTTTGAACAAATCTAAATCACTGAATAACTTCCCGAAAAAGACTACCAATGATGGTTCTTACGGGAATCGTATTTCTCAGTTTCACCCCCACTCAATTAACCGAACATGGCGATTAATAAGAAAAAAGTACAATACTTCCAAAAGGCCCAAAATATAATTGGCCGAACGTAAGTACGCCTAACATCGCTTCAAAACTAATCATTGAAACTGAAGTCGCCATCAGCAAAATGCCAAAAGATTTACAAGATGAATTAAGACAAGATGCTAAAAGACATTTTAATAAAATTTTCACATCTCCCGAATCCAATAGAACTTATGCAGATTTTCCGAAAAGGACCAGCATCATTGAACTTAAGAAGAAATTTAAAGAGAATCAACTAATTGTCACTAAGGCAGATAAAGAAAGTGCCACCGTTATTATGGAAAGATCAGAGTATATTGGAAAAACAAAAAACTTTTTTAAAGATAGCTCTTTTTCGGTTGTCAAAAAGATCCCATGGTGATAATTCAAAGGAAACTTAAACAAACACTCAAGAATGAATCATTTCTTTTAACCGAAAAAGAAAAGTCAAAGCTCATCAACATGAACCCTAGCTTACCAACTGCGAAAGCACTACCGAATATCCACAAGGCCGGTGTTCCCATATGCCCAATAATAAACTATAGGCCAAGCCCTTTATACAAACTTGCTCGGTTTATTCAACAGTTTCTTAAAAAACATTTCACTTTTGCTGCTCTAAAATCCATTAAAAATACTGCAGAGCTTCTAGATAAATTTAACTTGCAACCGCACCACACACTACATACTTTCAATATGATTAACATGTATCCAAGCATAAAAACGAGCAAACTTTTTTTCCATCATTGAGAATAATTTGAATTCTAATCCTCAATTGAGTAAACTTGAAATCTCTGATTTTATTTCTGTTTTAAAATTATTACTGGATACGGTAATAATTACACTGACTGACAGAGCAAATGCAACACCAAGAAGGAGTGGTCAGAACTTTATGCCAATTGCAGGGTAGACTGACGTCACTGAGGTATGCTCATGATGTGAAATGCGCCGCTGTGCTGCGCACGTAGCGAACGATAAATGGGACACGGCGTTGGCGAATGGCCCACTTCGTACCGTGATTTCTCAGCCGACAGTCATTGTAGAACGTGTTGTCGTGTGCCACAGGACACGTGTATAGCTAAGAATGCCAGGCCGCCGTCAACGGAGGCATTTCCAGCAGACAGACGACTTTACGAGGGGTATGGTGAACGGACTGAGAAGGGCAGGTTGGTCGCTTCGTCAAATCGCAGCCGATACCCATAGGGATGTGTCCACGGTGCAGCGCCTGTGGCGAAAATGGTTGGCGCAGGGACATGTGGCACGTGCGAAGGGTCCAGGCGCAGCCCGAGTGATGTCAGCACGCGAGGATCGGCGCATCCGCCGCCAAGCGGTGGCAGCCCCGCACGCCACGTCAACCGCCATTCTTCAGCATGTGCAAGACACCCTGGCTGTTCCAATATCGACCAGAACAATTTCACGTCGATTGGTTGAAGGAGGCCTGCACTCCCGGCGTCCGCTCAGAAGACTACCATTGACTCCACAGCATAGACGCGCACGCCTGGCATGGTGCCGGGCTAGAGCGACTTGGATGAGGGAATGGCGGAACGTCGTGTCCTCCGATGAGTCACGCTTCTGTTCTGTCAGTGATAGTCACCGCAGGCGAGTGTGGCGTCGGCGTGGAGAAAGGTCAAATCCGGCAGTAACTGTGGAGCGCCCTACCGCTAGACAACGCGGCATCATGGTTTGGGGCGCTATTGCGTATGATTCCACGTCACCTCTAGTGCGTATTCAAGGCACGTTAAACGCCCACCGCTACGTGCAGCATGTGCTGCGGCCGGTGGCACTCCCGTACCTTCAGGGACTGCCCAATGCTCTGTTTCAGCAGGATAATGCCCGCCCACACACTGCTCGCATCTCCCAACAGGCTCTACGAGGTGTACAGATGCTTCCGTGGCCAGCGTACTCTCCGGATCTCTCACCAATCGAACACGTGTGGGATCTCATTGGACGCCGTTTGCAAACTCTACCCCAGCCTCGTACTGACGACCAACTGTGGCAAATGGTTGACAGAGAATGGAGAACCATCCCTCAGGACACCATCCGCACTCTTATTGACTCTGTACCTCGACGTGTTTCTGCGTGCATCGCCGCTCGCGGTGGTCCTATATCCTACTGAGTCGATGCCGTGCGCATTGTGTAACCTGCATATCGGTTTGAAATAAACATCAATTATTCGTCCGTGCCGTCTCTGTTTTTTCCCCAACTTTCATCCCTTTCGAACTACTCCTTCTTGGTGTTGCATTTGCTCTGTCAGTCAGTGTATTTTACTATTAACAAGGTTATTTATAAGCAAACGGCTTGGCTATGGGATCACCGGCCTCTAGCATCTTACGAGAAATATATTTAGACTTTCTGGAACACAGTGCCATTGAAAGGAATGATAAGTTTAATAATATTAACTTCTGGGCCAGATTTGTAGATGACACGTTTGTCATCATCGATGAGCGTTCTGTCGATGCACTGAATACCCTCTCAAACCTCATCAACATAGACCTTGATATCAAATTCACACTGGATTCAGAAACTAATGCTTCCATCAACTTTCTAGATATAACGATCACCAGACTCCCTTCTTCATTCTCTTATACAATATACAGAAAACCTACCCATACAGCCTCAACAATAAAACAAGATTCCACACATCCCTACTCCCACAAATGTGCTACTTACAATAGCTTAGTTGATCGCACCTTCAAAATTCCAATGCCGAAAGCAGACCTAAATTAAGCCAGATTTAATGGTTATAATAAAAGTTTCACTGAACGTATTAACAAATTCAGACATCTCTCTAAATCTAACTTAATAAAAGTTATGATGATGATGATGATGATGATGATACTTGTTGTTTTAAGGGGCCTATAATAAAAGTTAATCCCAGGCCTAAGTTATTCTCAACTTTTACATTCAATCAAAATATCTACAGCGTTACCAACCTATTCAAGAAACATAACGTCAATACTAATTACTGCACCAACAACAGAAATATGGACATTCTCCGCAATTACAACCTGGTCAACAAATCGGACCCTTTTACTAAGTCAGGAGTTTACAGGTTTCAGTGCAGCAACGGTAACAGTTCATATATAGGACAAACTGGTAGGAGCTTCAAGATTAGATATGCCGAATATCTCAATGCAATTAAATACAATAGGTTTTCCACAGTTGGTCAGCACATACAATATTATAAACATAAATTTAATGGATTAGATAAAGATTTAACAATATTAGACACATTGAGCACAGGCCCCCCTACTAGATATCACGGAAGCCTGTTACATACATCTAGACCAATACTTCAATCCTAATCTCAACTTGAATGACATTTCCGAAAAGCCCAGAATTTTATTTTATTCTCTTATTTCAGTTCTCAACAGTGTTAAACTCCCTAAAAATAGCTTGTTTTTTCATATTATACGTCACACGTTATCACGTTATCCTTCCCTACCACGCCCATCTGACTCCACCCACTCCATCACCGCTCCTCTCCCCCTTCCGGACCCACCCCTTTTCCTCCCTTAACGATGGTCAATGCTTCTAGTAAACTCTAGCACTTGCTCCCTGCCACTCTCCACGCATACATCAGGCCGTTTGAGGTGAGTCTCCTACTTAACTTTATAGTGTCTTTCCCTAATTCCAATATCTCATTTTAACTCTTAACTTTCTTTTCATACTACAGTTTCCGAATTGGATCGAGAACTTTCTGGCCATATATCCACTTTCTCTCTGCCTGCAATATGATCCACTTCTTTGAGTACCTCATAAATGACGGCTTCTTTTTATGAGTTGATGTTACAAGCCACCAGCAAACTTACTTATGTTACTTTATTATCAATACTCTGTGGTAGGACTGCATCCCATGGCAGTTTTTGGATGTCCATGTTTTATTTAACCTAGTGTTTAGCAGTGCTACGCTTGAGACTTTTTAATCATTCCAAAGTGATCAAGTCTTTAAACATTTGTTAATATCTTCACTTTCATTTTATACTTTGACCAACAAGCACATAACTTGTTTATATTCTTTTAAGTATTGTATTTTTACCTCATCTTATTAACGTCACTTATTACTGAGGGTTTATTATATGTACTACATACTTTTATATCTTTGTTCACACAACCTGTTTCAGCTGATGATGGTGTCCACAGACACCGAAACCGGTACTGAATAAAAAAATGTTGTGATTATATTAACCTTTTCACTCCCACGCCCGAGTTAACTCAGACATCCGAATGTCTTCTGCCATCCCTACCACGAGTTAACTCTTATTTCAAATGCCCCGCTCTCTCCCGGTGCCGAATTTCGTCGTATGTTCCAGTTCTGTCGCTGAACGTGTGATGGCATCATCTGACAATGCTCAGAGAAGAACACAGCTATCTCGATACATCGCAAGCACTGTACATTTAGTCTCGACCCTTACACTCTTCTAAGGCTTTTCAGGCGTTTGCTCTATTAACCAGCATTTCGTCTTAGGTCTGACACTAGACTCATCAGAGTGGGATGTGTCAGACCCTAGAATTTCCATACGGAAATAATTCCATTGTGGAGTTTTATCTCCCATATGCAGTTATCAGACTGTGCCTCTTATATAGTCTTCTGATAAGTTCACCTGCATACACTCTAGCGTCAGTGGGTAGGGTCTGACACATCCCACTCATGAGTCTAGTGTCAGACCTAAGACGAAACGCTGGTTAATAGAGCAAACACCTGAAAAGCCTTAGATCTGATCTGTTTGTTTGACATGCTCTATTGGTGGAAAAATATCTAATTCCCTCCTTAGGAACTTAGAATTTCCATTCGGAATTGCTAGGCGGGCAATAATTCCATTGTGGAGTTTTATCTCCCGAATGCGGTTATCAGACTGTGCCTCTTATATAGGCTTCTGATAAGTTCACCTGCACACACCCCAGCGTCAGTGGGTAGGGTCTGACACATCCCACTCTCATGAGTCTAGTGTCAGACCTAAGACGAAACGCTGGTTAATAGAGCAAATGCCTGAAAAGCCTTAGATCTGATCTGTTTGTTTGACATGCTCTATTGGTGGAAAAATATCTAATTCCCTCCTTGGGAACTTAGAATTTCCATTCGAAAGTGCTAGGCGGGCAATAATTCCATTGTGGAGTTTTATCTCCCATATGCAGTTATGAGACTGTGCCTCTTATATAGGCTTCTGATAAGTTCACCTGCATACACCCCAGCGTCAGTGGGTAGGGTCTGACACATCCCACTCTGATGAGTCTAGTGTCAGACCTAAGACAAAACGCTGGTTAATAGAGCAAACGCCTGAAACGCCTTAGATCTGATCTGTTTTTTGACATGCTCTATTGGTGGAAAAATATCTAATTCCCTCCTTGGGAACTTACAATTTCCTTACACTCTTCTTCGACAGCTGTCCTGAGTCGCCCAACATGGCTGCATCCACAAGCACCAGTAAACAAAGTTTGACGGAAAGTGATATTTTAGACGTTTTAGGTAATGATGATGAGTCTATTATGAGGATAGTGAAGATGATATATTAGTGAATGATTCTGTGGTAAGTGATAGTAGGAGTGACTTATCTGAAGGTGGGGATGAGGAGGAGTTAGAAATCGAACCTGATCACATGGTGTGGAAACGACCGATGTTAGTGCCACCACATACAGTTTCTCGTAGAACCTGGATAAATGACACTAATTTTACACCAATAAAACATGATTTTGACCCAACCTAGTCTGGCATTAGGGACGAACTTAACCTCAATGAACATTCTACCGAATACGAAATATTCATTACGTTATTCACAAAGGACAAATAAGACAAGCCATAAGATGAAGGAAACTAGATATGAATGTGTCAAGTGTAGTGCTTCACTTTGTGTACACCCCCTGCATGCAAATTTACAACACAGTAGTGAAGTTTCGATGAAAATGTGAAGGAATAAAGTTTTAATTTCATTTTTGATCATAAAACTTTGTAAATAGTTACAAATATAAAATAAATATTAGCCTATTTCAGCTAGTGTGAAATTATCCAAAATAACCTGGAATGGGGCATGAATAAGCAGGAAAGATACTTGGGAGTGAAAAGGTTAACAACATTGAAAGAAGGTGGATCAGTCAAATTTCCCTCTATTGTATGGATTTGGTTAGCAAGCGTGTCCACAATGTTGTGCATGTACATCGCAATACAGGTTAAGCCACTCACTGAGGTTCATAAAACCAGTCACACATGCGTCCAGCCCAATGAACTTGGCTGCTGTCATTTTGAAAAATCACGGTATCAACAGCATACTCATCATGCAGACGTTGACTGAAAGGCAACACCTGATCGTCCAGAATGTTCAAATAAACATGCTGGTTCACGTTAGTGGTCACCTCAGTGAGCAGCCCAATCCATGATAAGAAAAACATCCCCAAAACATCACAGACCCACCTCCAGCTTGAACCTGACCTTGCAAACATCCAGGATGAAATGTTTCGTTTGGCCTTTGGTGTACTTGACGACGTGAGTCATTGGAATACAAGCAAAAATGTGATTCATCAGACCACATTACATTCTGCCAGTTAGCTACTGTCCACGTTCGATGATTTCTAAGCACATTAAAGACTCACAGCTTTCTGTTCCTGTGTGAGCATTGGTCTCTTGCGAGGTAACCGACTCCAAATGTTCATTGCATGCAGTTTCCGTCACAATGTTCTCTCGCTGACAGGTTGGGATAGACATTCATTCACTGACTGCAGCAATTCCTGTCAGGTACAGAAGCGTTCACAAGCTGTGAAATGCATCTCCAGTCCCTCTCAGTCAGAATCTTTCTCCAACCACAATTCTGATGTCGTGTTTCGTGGCCACACGTAGTAAGTACACCACTACTAGTAGACATGTTGAACAGTCCGGTTTGAAACGCCAACAAATCCAGCAACCTCGTGCACTGTATGGCCATGGAAACGGCTAAACACGATTGCCCATTCTTGCCACTCTGTCACATCCTTACACTGACATACACTGTCCACTTGAAAAATCAACGTCTCATTGATCGCTACTGCAGTGCAAATGCAGTTATCATAGAACTCGTTCACTGTGTCATCTGTGCAGGCTTAATGATCCATCAGAGCATGCGCACTAGGGTGACTAATTTTTTGTCTGGTGAGCTTATCTACACTGACCAAAAAGCAGCATAGTGAAAGATGTCTGGAAAGTACTGAAAACTATTTTATAATATAGTTCATATTCCTAATAAACTAGATTCTAGAGGAGTAGCTCAACCAATGCAAAAGCGAGTTCTGTGACAGAATGTTGGCTGGTGATTAAGAGATGTCCAAAATGTGAATAATTAAGGTGTATGGGTACTGTGAGCACCAGAACAAGTTCTAAGGAGAAATGGAAGAGACTCTGAAGAAGACTTTCTGCTGAGACAACTACACTATGTTATCAAAAGTATCCGGACACCACCAAAAACATACGTTTTTCATCTTAGAGCATTGTGCTGCCACCTACTGCCAGGTACTCCATAGCAGCGGCCTCAGTAGTCATTCGACATCGTGAGAGAGCAGAATGGGGCGCTCCGCGGAACTCACGGACTTCGAACGTGGTCAGGTGATTGGGTGTCACTTGTGTCATAAGCTTGTACGTGAGATTTCCACAGTCCTAAACATCCCTAGGGCCACTGTTCTGATGTGATAGTGAAGTGGAAACGTGAAGGGTCACATACAGCACGAAAGCGTACAGGCCGACCTCGTCTGTTGACTGACAGAAATGGCCAACAGTTGAAGAGGGTCGTAAAGTGTAATAGGCAGGCATCTATCCAGACCATCACACAGGAATTCCAAACTGCATCAGGATCCACTCCAAGTACTATGACAGTTTGGAGGGAGGTGAGAAGACTTGGATTTCATGGTCGAGCGGCTGCCCATAAGACACACATCACGCAGCGCAGGTCAATGCCAAAAGACGCCTCGCTTGGTGTAAGGAGCGTAAACATTGGACGATTGAACAGTGGAAAAACGTTGTGTGGAGTGAGGAATCATGGTACACAATGTGGCGATCCGATGGCAGGGTGTGGGTATGGCGAATGCCCGGTGAACATCATCTGCCAGCGTGTGTAGTGCCAACAGTAAAATTCGGAGGCGGTGGTGTTATGGTGTGGTCGTGCTTTTCATGGAAGGGGCTTGCACCCCTTGTTGTTTTGCATGGCAGTATCACAGCACAGGCCTACGTTGATGTTTTAAGCACCTTCTTGCTTCCCACTGTTGAAGAGCACTTCGGGAATGGCGATTGCATCTTTCAACACGATCGAGCCCCTGTTCACAATGCGCGGTCTGCGGCGGAGTGGTTACACGACAATAACATCCCTGTCATGGACTGGCCTGCACAGAGTCCCGATCTGAATCCTATAGAACACCTTTGGGATGTTTTGGAACGCCGACTTCATGCCAGGCCTCACCAACCAACATCGCTACCTCTCCTCAGTGCAGCGCTCCGTGAAGAATGGGCTGCCATTCCCCAAGCAACCTTCCAGCACCTGACTGAACGTATGCCTGCGAGAGTGGAAGCTGTCATCAAGGCTAAGGGTGGGCCAACACCATACTGAATTCCAGCATTACCGACGGAGGGCGCCACGAACTTGTACATCATGTTCAGCCAGGTGTCCGGATACTTTTGATCACATAGTGTAGCAGAAGAAGAATTTTGAACTTAGAGGTCACATCAGTTTATGTGTAAAAGGATGCGACAGGATCAAAGAACGTCATTATACAGTCCAAACAATTACGACCCCACAGTGGTCAAGAACAGAGCTGACAAAACCGGAAAGAAAAAAACTACGAGCCAGCAAAATTTCTCGAAGCCGGGTCATTATGTGAGTTGGAAGGTTTTGAAAACAATTAAGTTTCAACTGTTTTGAGCCACCAGCATTAAGTACTGTCACAATTCCTATATTTTATCTTAATTGCATTCACTACCCAAGGCACTTCACTTAATGGCACAAATCTGATCTCGACACAAACATACTAAACATCAAAGCAGTGCCATGCATAACATAACAGAAAAAATCTGGCACCAACACCTCTCGATTTAATGGTTATGTTGATATAGATTTTGATTCCCATAAGGAACTTGAAATATTTGTGATGAATGAGTAAATCCATAATTCCAATATAATTAGTCCATTATTAAAAATTATAAATTTTCCAGCTAATGCATTCTTGGTTGCCAACGTTTTACCCCAGCGACCCAATTTGGACTCATCAGTTGGTAACTTACACACCTACCAAGACGTATGGCTAGTGCATGTAGTGGAGACCATTACTTGGTGCCTCGAGCAGTGCCAACGCACTAAGAGAGAGACCTGGTCTCTTTTACAATAACTACACAGGCTACTTGGAGCCTCAGGCTATACCAATGCACTGTGAGAGACTTGCCCTCTTTTACAAAAATTGTCATCAGATGGTACAGATTTCGATTCCCATAGGGAACTTGGCAACCAAAAATGAGTTAGCTGGAAAAGTTATCATTTCCAATAACAGACCAATTACAGCTATTGGAATGAATGGTTACAAGTGGTCACAAGATACATCAATTCGAGCTACTGTTCAGTTGTAGCCGATGCTTGAAATAGCTTATAAACTTCATAATGCTCACGTGCTGGCTATGATTGGTAAGGCGTCAAATCTAAAGGGTCGGGCACCATGGTTAGCCAATTTAAGTCCCACTGATGGGCAAAAAATTAAAATTACACGACCAGAAGTTTGGCTGGTAGGGTATGAGAGGTGACGGTATACAATTTGTAGTTACTACATTGTGTGCAAAAAGCCTGGATTCAATTTCAAATTTCTCCACAGTGTTTATATGGAGTGAAGGCATATGACAGTTAATGGTGATCGGAGATGGTGTTATTCAACAGGAGTAGGAAATATGCCAAGAACAGGTTTCATCCTCTCCCTATCTCATGATCATCAAATAGAAAGACCTGCACCAGGCGAGACGAACATGCCCTCTGACATTCCCTGCACTAAAAGCCGTTCGATAAATAAATTTTATAACCTTTGTTTTCAGTTATACTAGGAAAAAGGCAGAAAAAAAAAGAAAGAATACTTTAAACAAGAAGTTACTGTCTAGATATTTAAAACACTCAAAAAATTTTTTTTTTGCCATTTGCTTTACGTTGCACCAACACAGGTAGGTCTTATGGCGACAATGGGACAGGAAAGGCCTAAGAATGGGAAGGAAGCGGCCATGGCCTTAATTAAGGTACAGCCCCAGCATTTGCCTGGTATGAAAATGGGAAAGCATGGAAAACCATCTTCAGGGCTGCCGACAGTGGGATTCGAACCCACTATCTCCCAGATGCGAGCTCACAGCTGCACGCCCCTAACCGCATGGCCAACTCACCCGGTCACTCCCAAATTAAATTTTCTATACGTTATTATTTCTAGAGTACAAAAAATCCCAAAAATATCACGTTATCCTTAGGTTGGAATTTAGCAGTCACAATTAGTAAGGAAGGTACGGTAGACCAAGGATCTAATGAGGTGGGTGGGGTTGAGACTCCGGCCATGTGGGACTCTACTGTTAGATATGTGGGGAAATGTGTGGAGAAGAGGGAACCAGCGTAGACTGCTATCCAGGAATTAGGTTAAGACAGATGATGAGGAAAGTATAAGGGAAAGAGGAGGGAAAGGAGAAGGTGGTAGTTTTTCACACTGGTATCAACAACATAAGGCAAGCAGGTACCACTATAGATGGGGATGTGTGGTATCTAGTTATGACAGCACGGGAGAAGTTTGAGGAAGCAGAGATTGTTATCAGTGGGATACTCTGTAGGAGGGTAACTGACAGAAGGGTGATCAAGGACGTAAATGAGACTATGGAATGACTATGTAGGAAACAGCAAAATGAGATTTGTAGATCCACATGGGTGGGTAGGAGATAGGGATCTGCACTCAGATGGCCTTTACTTGAACTATATGAGTACCTCCACATATTAGGGGGTTTGTTCAGAAGGGTTATAGAGACATAAATTCAGGGAAATTGGGTGGACTAAGAAGTGTTGAAGAGAGTACAGGGAGATGGAAGTCAACTAAGGATGACAAAGTTGTTAATGTTAAACTGTAGAAATATTTTAATAGGTATATATTTACCACATATTGTAATAGGAGTTGAATCATGGCTGAGGAGTGATATTATGGATACAGAAATGTTCTCCCGGAACTGGAGTGTTGATCGTAGACGTTCTATTGCACACCTTTTAACGAACATTTGGTGTTATTCATAGCAAATGTACTGTGAATGTATTTATAGGAAGTAACTAAGAATTTTTTTTTACAACTTGCTTTACGTTTCACCAACACAGATAGATCTTATGGCAACAATGGGATAGGAAAGGGCTAGGAGTGGGAAGGAAGCAACCATGACCTTACTTAAGGTGTGAAAATGGGAAACCTAGGAAAACCATCTTCAGGGTTGCCGACAGTAAGGTTCGAACCCACTATATCCCGAATGCAAGCCGATAGCTACGTGACCCAAGCTGCGCAGCTACTTGCTTGGCAGTAACAAAGAAGGCTCAACATCAACATCTGGAGTAATCATCCCATGCTCCCTGAACAACATCAGAATCAGAAACAGAAAGCAACAACAGCAGCCCCAATAAACTGAACAGAAAGTAATGGCAGTGTGCTTGTGACACAAAGTGACTGTGTCCCATGTCTGACATAATGCTAATAGTTCAGGTTCCAGGAGTGTTATCATATTTCTACTCTTCAGGAAGCCTCTTTGTCCTACAACTTTAACATGGACATTACACATAGAGCTATGTTTGTATGCATATGTAGGATTCCAAATTCACAAAAGAGAAATATAATAAATTGTCATTATCAGCCTTCTTGAGAAAGTTGGATACGTTATAATGTTTACTACAGAGGGTTATTTCTAGCCGTTGACCACAAGTCAGAGCAGTCATCGCCAGACCAAAGCCACAGAACTCACCTATTTTGATAGCAAGCAATCGCTTGCCAAAAAGGGTTTACAAATAGCGAACACATTCTTGTGACTCCTCAAGTCAGAAACAATGAGTTGCCTCCTACTTATTGTTTGAGGATGTTAACATCATCATCATCATCATCATCATCATCTCCTCCTCCTGATTCACTTAATATTCTACTAAATTAGATACCAATAATCCCAATGTTAAAATTGTCAACCAAACTGGTGAAACATATTTTACGCTAGAACAAAAGTAATGCACTGGATATAAACAGCAACAGTGTTCATGGTTTCGGCAAACAGATAACTTTTCTCTTCAGTCAGTAAAAACCCGAACTAGTTTCAAATAGCATATATATTTATAATATGCAATTTTAATATCCCACACTCCCTCTACAGTACATAGTTATACAACAAAGGGTCGGTTCTACCACCTATGGGTAAAGTAGCGCGTAATTTGCCCTTCACTCCCACGTAGCACTATCGGTAGCATAAATTGTACTTACCCAACGCGTAATTTATTGGCCACTTCAAGAGGCTGATAAGACTTTACCTGCCGGTCAAGTTTTCAGAGCTGAACATTTTTAGCTATATTTTTGGTGACATACAGCTTAAATTAGCTCAGTACATTGACAAAAGCATGATACCGTAACAATGATCGGTATCTACTGCACTATTTTGAACATGAATGCTTCACTTGAGTTCTTTATTTTTTTCTTTTTTGCTTTACGTCGCACCGACACAGATAGGTCTTATGGCGACGATGGGACAGGAAAGGGCTAGGAGTGGGAAGGAAGCGGCCGTGGCCTTAATTAAGGTACAGCCCCAGCATTTGCCTTGTGTGAAAATGGGAAACCACGGAAAACCATCTTCAGGGCTGCGACAGTGGGGTTTGAACCTACTATCTCCCGAATACTGGATACTGGCCGCACTTAAGCGACTGCAGCTATCGAGCTCCGTCACTTGAGTTCTAACAGTCACACAAGCCTCTCATATCTACAGCATTGGGGACACACAAAGCTTTCGCGCAGAAAATCTACAAGGATATAAAATCAAAACTTATTTGGAAATCATCTCAAATGGGCTTTCATTTTCCAATTTTCAAACACCAGGAATAGATTAGTATTTATATATCTGAGTCATTCCAAGCATTCACGTAGCGTAATGGCTAACGCACTCTGTAATATATGGTACGTACGTTTGAGTCGTAATACATTCATACATACATACATACATACATACATTATCATTATAGACTGTTATGCCCTTCAGCGTCAGTCTGCAAGCCTCTGAGAATTTACGAAACGTCGCCACAATCCTCGATTTGCAACTAGTGTTGTGGCCTCATTTAGTTCTATACCTCTTATCTTTAAATCGTTAGAAACTGAATCTAACCATCATCGTCTTGGTCTCCTCCTACTTCTCTTACCCTCCATAGCAGAGTCCATTATTCTCCTAGGTAACCTATCCTCCTCCATTCGCCTCACATGACCCCACCACCGAAGCCAGCTTATGTGTACAACTTCATCCATCAAGTTCATTCCTAAATATGCCTTTATCTCCTCATTCCAAGTACCCTCCTGCCATTGTTCCCACCTGTTTGTACCAGCAATCATTCTTGCTACTTTCATGTCTGTTACTTCTAACTTGTCTGTCTGTTAGGTCATCAGCCCAGAGGCTGGTTGGATCCTCAAATAGCACCACCAAAAGTTATGCGGTTATAAGGAAACCGCAAAAACCAATGGCAGCACCAAAATGAGGCGTACTAGGCAAGATGAGGAGTGAGGTAGTTTGCCATTGCTTTCCTCACTGGGTCAGAAAGTGCTATTGCAGCACGACTGACCCTATGAGCAACACCTTTCATAACACTCAGATGCACTAGTCGTGCTCTGAATGTCATTACTCAGCACCACCCATACCCCAGCAGCTTCCATACTGTCACAGCCATGGATGAGACTGGGACTTCGGTGAAAGCTACACTTTACTCTGGCCTGTGCCAAGAGACGGATACAAAAGTACTGTATCCATCAAGAAATGGCAGCAGGCAAACTTATGAATAAGATATCCTGAGTCCACCCAGCTTTCGCTCCCGTAAAGCAAAGTTGGTCTAAATACAGACCAATGTAAAGATAGTTTCGTCTGGGACCTGACTTCATTCTTACAGAATACTGCTGATCGCAACTGCGAGCTCACTGCATTAGCTTTACTATACCTTGATTCAATCTCACTTACTATATTACCATCCTGGGAGAACACACAACCTAAATACTTGAAATTATCGACTTGTTGTAGCTTTGTATCACCAATCTGACATTCAATTCTGTTGAATTTCTTACCTACTGACATCAATTTAGTCTTCGAGAGGCTAATTTTCATACCATACTCATTGCACCTATTTTCTAGTTCCAAGATATTCGACTGTAGGCTTTCGGCACAATCTGCCATTAAGACCAAGTCGTCAGCATAGGCCAGACTGCTTACAACATTTCCACCTAACTGAATCCCTCCCTGCCATTTTATACCTATCAGCAGATGATCCATGTAAACTACGAACAGCAAAGGTGAAAGATTACAGCTTTGTCTAACCCCTGTAAGTACCTTGAACCAAGAACTCATTCTACCATCAATTCTCACTGAAGCCCATTTGTCAACATAAATGCCTTTGATTGATTTTAATAATCTACATTTAATTCCATAGTCCCCCAGTTTGGTGAACATCTTTTCCCTCGGTACCCTGTCATATGCTTTCTCTAGATCTACGAAACATAAACACAACTGCCTATTCCTCTCGTAGCATTTTTCAATTACCTGGCGCGTACTGAAAATCTGATCTGGACAGCCTCTCTGTGGTCTGAAACCACACTGGTTTTCATCCAACTTCCTCTCAACGACTGATCGCACCCTCTCTTCCAAGATGCCAGTGAATACTTTGCCTGGTATACTAATCAATGAGATACCTCGATAGTTGTTGCAATCCTTCCTGTTCCCTTGCTTATAGGGTGGAATTACTGCTTTTGTCCAATCTCAAGGTACCTTACCAACACTCCACGCTAATTTTACTACTCTATGAAGCCATTTCATCCCTGCCTTCCCACTATACTTCACCATTTCAGGTCTAATTTCATCTACTCCTGCTGCCTTATGACAATGGAGTTTATTTACCATCCTTTCCACTTCCTCAAGCGTAATTTCACCAACATCATTTTCCTCCTCCCCATGAGCTTGGCTGTTTGCAACACCACCAGGATGATTTCCTTTTACATTGAGAAAATTTTCAAAATATTCCCTCCACCTCTCCAGTGATTCCCCGGGATCTATTATGAGTTCACCTGAATTACTAAGAACACTGTTCGTTTCCTTTTTCACTCCCTTCCTAAGATTCCTTATTACTGTCCAGAAATGTTTCCCTGCAGCTTGACCTAGCCTTTCCAGGTTATTCCCAAAATCTTCCCTTGACTTCGTTTTGGATTCAACAACTGTTTGTTTCGCTCTATTTCTTTCATCTTCTGCCTCGGCCCTTGTTTGTAGCCACATCTGATAAGCCTTCTTTTTAAGTTTACAGGCTGCTCTCACTTCATCATTCCACCAAGATGTTCGCCTTTTCCCATCTTTACACACAGTTGTTCCTAGGCATTCCCTTGCTGTTTCTACTATAGCATCTCAGTATGCCACCCATTCACTTTCTATATCCTGAACCTGCTTACTGTCTACTGTTCGAAACTTCTCACTAATCATATCCATGTACTTCTGCCTAATTTCCTCGTCCTGGAGATTTTCTAGCCTTATTTGTTTGCAGACAGATTTCACTTTCTCTACCCTAGGCCTAGAGATACTTAGTTCACTACAGATCAGATAGTGGTCTGTATCATCGAAAAATCCGCAAAAAACTTGTACATTCCTAACAGATTTCCTGAATTCAAAGTCTGTTAAGATATAGTCTATTATGGATCTGGTACCCCTAGCCTCCTATGTGTAGCGGTGAATAGCCTTATGCTTGAAGAATGTATTCGTAACAGCTAAACTCATACTAGCACAGAAGTCCAGCAAACGCTTCCCATTCCCATTAGCTTCCATATCTTCAACACATTTACCAATCACCCTTTCGTATCCTTCAGTTCTATTCCCAACTCTCGCATTGAAATCGCCCATTAGCACTATTCTATCCTTGCTGTTGACCCTAACCACGATGTCACTCAATGCTTCATAAAACTTGTCAACTTCATCCTCATCTGCACCCTCATATGGTGAATACACGGACACAATTCTTGTCCTAATTCCTCCAACTGACAAATCTACCCACATCATTCGCTCATTTACGTGCCTTACAGAAACTATGTTGCGTGCAATGGTATTCCTGATAACCAGCCCTACCCCAGACTCTGCCCTTCCCTTTCAAACACCCGTCAGGTACAATTTATAATCTCCTATCTCTTCCTCGTTATCTCCCATTACCCGAATATCACTTACTCCTAGCACATCCAGATGCATCCTCTTTGCTGACTCAGCCAGTTCCACCTTCTTTCTTCCATAAGCCCCATTAATATTGATAGCTCCCCATCGAATTCCATTTTGTTCGCCAAGTTGTTTCCAAGGAGTCCCTTGCCTGGCAAATGGGAGTGGGACTCCATTACTCCCATAGGTCCGAGGCTTGCTTAAAATGTTCTGAGCTCGGTAAATTCTCGAAGCAGGATGCTACCCTACTTGCACATAGTCCAAGTGAGGATCTCTCCTCCAACGGGTTATAGACCACTGGTGATTTGCATCGTCCTAGCCACCTGAGCACTATTTTTATTTTCATAATTACCTGTTATATTAATCTGCATGCCTCTTTTCATATGTTCTTTTGTTGATAATGTATTTTAAAGAAATATTTAATCACAATATTATGTCTGCTAGGAAAATGCTTTATGTGTGTGCTTCTTATAGAAAGTGATTTTATGATTAATTCCAATCATCACTGAGCTTAACTTAGGACTGTCGCCCAGGTGGCAGATTCCCTTCAATTGTTTACCTAGTATTCTCGTTAAAGATTTCAAAGAAGTTGGAAATCTATCGAACATTTCTCTTGATAAACCATTCCATTCCTCTTCCTGTAAATGGATATTTACCCCAGTTTGTTCCTTATATTTATCTTCCAACTTTATCTTCATAAAGTTAAATATTAGAATGAAATACATTATCAATAAATGGAAGCATGTGGAACTAAACGAGGTCACAGAGCTAGTTGCAAATAGAGGGTCGTGGAGATACTTAATCAACTCACAGAAGCCTGCAGATAGAAGGCTCAAGGTTCATAAGGAAGATGTGTGTGTATACGTGTATGGAAGCACGTAAAAGAGAATTAAGAACAACAGCAGGGAACGAAAATAAATCTGAATTAAAAAGACAAACAGAACCTGCATACCTTCTATTTCGGAGCGAACGCCTTGACCACTCTACCACGAGAATACTTTCCTAAACACTGCCTTACACGACTGGCGTAAGAAAATGTAAACATTAAAGTCTTGAGATTTTAAGCCCAATTGGTATTGATTTTGAACTTTATAGATTAATTTCACATAAATCATCGTCCATAACTCTACAAACTCCCCTTTTTAGGCTTGTTGGTGATAATCAGCAAATGCAAGCACTGGAAAATAAGAACTGAAATGAGCTTCATACATTTAACAATAGATAGCACCTCAGTCGAAAGCGATAAGTCTCTGAAAATCAGTCTACCCAACCCCGCATATCGGTGTCTGGCTCCGGGTAGCTACCTAACGCTTACGCGGAGATGGCAGCACGCAAGCTAAAGTATCAGCTGATTTACACTCCCGGGTAGTTTACCTTCTGCGTAGCTGCCATTTAGTGGATCAGTAGATGGTTGAACCGGCCCTTATTTATTTATTCTAATTTAATAATTACAAATACGGTAGAAAAGTCAAATTTATTGCAAATTGGCATAAGCCTAGCATAGGCACTCCACACACTCCGCTCGCTGTACACTGTGGCTCGGCGGCAGGTGATGCTCTCTTATTTATGTTCTCAGCTTAGTTCACGGGATTACTGGGCGAGTTGGCCGTGCGGTTAGAGTCGCGTGGCTGTGAGCTTACATCCGGGAGATAGTGGGTTTGAATCCCACTGTCGGCAGCCCTGAAGATGGTTTTCCATGGTTTCCCATTTTCACACCAGGCAAATGCTGGGGTTGTACCTTACTTAAGGCCACGGCCACTTCCTTCCCACTCCTAAGCCTTCCCTATCCCATCGTCGCCATAAGACCTATCTGTCTCGGTGCGACGTAACGCAACTAGGAAAAAAAAAGTCACGGGATTGCCGACAAGAGCGTCTTTACAATCTGCCAGCTATCTGCAAACTTTTACAAACTGTTAAGGAAATGTCCAGGTTTCAGCTACTAAATTACATATTTTTCTTGCCGTGTGGGCAAGTATGCTCCGCAGCGATAGTTAAAGAGCGTCTCGAAGGAGTATAGCCCTGAAGGGGCTACTGTTCTCATGACAGAGCTTGGCCTGGATTTGCAAATATAGGTTACAGCTACTAAATTACATTTTTTCTTGCCGTGCAGGTAGTATGCGCCGCGGCGACAGTTAAAAGGTTACTAACAGAAGCGATTTAGGAATTCTGGGAATGAAGTCATGTCTGCCAATTGCTGTGCTCGTAGCTGGCCGGCTAATGGTCAATGGCGTGTGAAATCTTTCATTAGGTTATAAAAGTAAATGTACCTTTTTGTGCGGGGTTGTGGGTCCCTGGCATTCAAAATGAACACATTTCTCTTCTAAAAGGATCTTAAGGTAAAATTCATATATATTTCTTCACAAACTTATGTGTTATATACTAGATTTGTACCTGCAAATTTATGGGATTGTAAAAATTGTGGGGATTTAATAATATGAAGAGTATTATGTCATGTAAACACATTACGTATTCAAAATATGAATGCACTACGGCAACAAGACAGGGGTGCTTGTTTATCACAGTTGATGGACGACAGAGGGACAAGCAATGGGCACATGAGTAAACCATATAGGGCCTAATCATCACATTTGTCTCTCATTATCATCACGACAAGACAAATTTTAGAGAATAATTTGTGAGTGCTTCAAATGCAAAAAACATTGAGCGAGTTTAGAATGGAATGTGTATTGATCATTAAGGGGCTAGGGACATTTTGATCGAGACTGAAAAAAGAACATCAGAGCAAAAAGGACCACCACATCACCAAGGATTGACCATATAATGAACTGAAGTCACACATCTAGCCTGCTACTGTACCTGATGACAGAGAATTGGACATAAACAAGCAGTAGTTCCTAGCATGGTCAAGTGCAAATCATATTTTGAATATGTAATACTAGTGATCAAAGTATCCCAGAGGTGCTATAGAGAAAATGCATAGAAGAAACATGTCAGTGTTTTCCGGGCTTGTAGGCCATGCACGTGATGGTTCCGACATTTCACCGAAGACTGCACTTGGCATTATCAAGGGTTCCAACTGACTTTGATAGCAGCAAAGCTCACAGTGGAATGGAGTGGTATTGCAATTCCATCTTATTATTTAGTGTAAGCTATAATGCTCACCTATTGGTCCGCCATGTTGGAGAGGCGGTCGCTGATCGGCTGTTCTTCGGCCAATGATTGAAGCATTAAAGAGCCCGATGTACGTCACCCGGCCTTGGCGGAGACAGGCAACTGATCACCCATTGCTTTTTCTGGTCTGCCGTGGCATCGTGTCCTCTGTGATTTAAAGCTTTCAGGACTGGAAACCAGATTTTGTTTACCCATTCAGATTCCTCCTTACGGTTGAAACTGTTGGTGCTCTTCAGTATTTCAATGGCTTCCCTTTGTAGCCAGGAGTGACAAGATCCAGTGGTTGACAGAACTTTGGTGATGCTTTACTGTATGTCATGGCCTGCCAGCAGCAAGTATTCAGTGACTGATGATCTGTCTGCTTGTACCAGCTGTCTGTTATGCTCCTTCAGTCGTAGCCTGCACTATATAATGAGGTGAAATTGCAACACCACTCCAATCCTCAGCGAGCTTCGCAGCTATCAAAGTCAGTCAGAACCTTTGATAATGCAGAGTGCAGTCTTCGGTGAAAAGTGGGGATCATCACATGCTCCTGGACCACAGCCTACAAGTCCAGAAAACACTGACATGACTTGTAACGCCGGCTGTGAAAGCCTCAATTGCTACGTGCATAGAAGAATCATGTGTAGCGATACCTTAAGTCGCAGCAAGTAGAGATACTTCCTTAATGTTGGTTAGAGACCCAACGTCCGTTCCTACAAAGTATTCTTACTTATATAGAAGAATGAAAACAAATAAGAGTAAATCAGCGAAATGCAACCATCATCTGTGTTGCTCTTGGCCGGCCAAGTTTCCCATTTTCTCTGATAGAGCTCCCATTGTGTCTAGCCAAATGTCCGCCACATTCGGTAAAATAAGAAAATCAAAACATTTACTACTTGCGCAACTTTTTTTGCTATTTGCTTTACGTCGCACCGACACATATACGTCTTACGGCGACGATGAGACAGGAAAGGGCTAAGAGTGGGAAGGAAGCATCCACGGCCTTCATTAAGTCGCACTGACACATATACGTCTTACGGCGACGATGGGACAGGAAAGGGCTAAGAGTGGGAAGGAAGCATCCATGGCCTTAATTAAGGTACAGCCCCAGCATTTGCCTGGTGTGAGAATGGGAAACCATGGAAAACCATCTTCAGGGTTGCACACAGTGGGGTTCGAACCTACTATCTCCCGAATACTGGATACTGGCCGCACTTAAGCGACTGCAGCTATCAAGATGCGCAACTTTTAGTGATATTTGGTGTTACAGGGGTGAGGAGTGAGGGAGGTCATCTGGTTACGGTAATACTGCCAACTGAATGGAAATGAAATCTGAATTGAATCGATAATATGATCAATTGATATGAATTTTCTAAACTTTTATTATCTTAAGCCAACAACTGTGTCATACACAGTTACATAATATAACATTTTTCGATGTGAATCTTGTTTCTAGCATGAATTCTATAGTTTGGCTTTGCTGTGTAAACAACAACAGTACTAGTACGTAAAGTGTACGTCAGATGTCTCACAGCGACGCATAAGCGATTCACAGTTTGTGTTTCAAAGGTTCCCAATACAAATCTCGAAGATAACCGAGGTCTACTGATTCAGCACTATGGTGCCCATGTATCACAAAGTTGCGTGAGTAATAGAAATAGGCCTATTCATGGCATGACGGACGCGAGCTGCTGCTGCCACTTTTAAAAAGATTTCTGTTGTGTCGTTATTTGTCACAACCAATGGTTTTGTCTATAACAATGATCTAATCAATCCAGACCAATCGTTTTGTCACAGGATACTAGAGATCTGTACGCCGCTTCGCAAACTAACCTGCGGGTGTATGCCATCAGACCCTCTTTGTTTGAGGTGCAAGTATGAGGTCAGTGTTCATTAATGCTTTTCGTAAAAAGAGTAGGTTGTTAATGCAGCAACACTGGCAAGCCTGCTGAGTGTCTTGTGACATCGTCCGAGCCATGCAATGTTGAATCTCTAATGTATCTTTTACCCCCTGGGTACGGAAACATGCGTCAGAAACTGACCATCTGAATTAGTTTCCATTTTAGGATATTGTCATCTTCCAGTATCTAATTAAAGAATTACAGAACAACATAACGTTCCTCCAACGTGACTTTCTTCAACACTGTCAAATTAACTAGAAAATTGTCATTTAAGTAAGGACGAAAACAACACAGTAAACGTGAATACCATTACATTGCTTTGGTGAATTAATAATGACAATGTTAGCTTCCACCATTATGTTCAGTAGGTAACACATATACTCCTATATGTAATACCATAACTGTATTAAATAGCCTATAAAATATATTATTACTGCAAAACCACGATCTTACAGGGAGAAAAACAGTGTAGTAGAAACATAAAAATATATTCATCAGAACCGAAAGCTTCCCCCAATTATAAACCATGGAGAGTCCAGTGGGTGAGGAAGCTAAGTGTACGACTAGTTCCTACTTTCACGACTTTCTGACGGGTTGAACCGAGTGGCTTTTTACTGCCTAGAATAGCCAGCTCTCGGAATTTTCAAATCAATGATCACATACCGTACACAAGAAGGTCTAAATTATTACAAGTCTACAAGAAAAATCTGCGAGAATTACTACATCTGATGAAAACAATCCAAAGAAAGAGAATCCCAAACGAGTAACCGAGGAAAGTGAAAAATGTCAGCTATAATTTCAAAATATGATGTTGCTTTACTGGTACTTACGATTGAAGTGACTTTGTAAATAGTGAAACCTCTCTTGTGTTTCCTGGCATCGGAAACGATAAATCGCCTAACCCAGTTATCGTTTGAGGAAGTTGTCATTTTTTTATGATCGACTGTGATTCATTGAACAACCTAACCTCCTTACGTCAAAACTATCTAGCGACCAGATAAAATACAATTCAGTTCGAAGTTAACACACTAAATGTGAACATCGCAGGAGAAATTGTTCTTGTTTCGATGCAGATATGACCATAGAGCATTAACGTTAACAAATTTTAAAACAAAACATAGCCTCTTCGGTATGTTAGGCAAATAACACTCCCTCTCACACTCCCGCAAGTATACACATTGAGCGCGATGCTCTCTTCTTTCGTAATATCGCCCAAACGCGATGCTCTCAAATATACCTTTACATGACAAACACATACAATTCTCGCAACAATATTGAATAATGCAAAGAATGCTATAGAGTTCAGGATCTAAGTAATTACATGCCCTTAATTGTGACGGCAGTAAGGCAAATAATTTTTCGTTAATAGGTCATTACAATCAATGTCGATAATTAATATACCCTGCTGACAAAATATAGATACAAATGTATACAAGGATGCAATTAAATTCCATATGAAAAGCTGCAATTGACTTAAATGGAGATTACTGCACGGTAATTAGCATCCATACCTTGTGCCCTCGGGGAAGCCTGTTAACCACTAGAGGGCGCATCCCCGGGTGGTGGATAAGGGTCCCTACAATTCAGTAGGGCTGGTTGTAATATCCAACACAACCCGCGGTCAACAGGCCGCTAACTTTTAGAGAGCGGCAGGCTGCCTGCCCACGACTGCAATGCTGCGAGCCTCTGCACACCCAGGGCTCATGCTCATATGCGGCGCTCAGTAATGTTGGTAACCGCTCGCCCTTACTCGGGCGTGAGAATGTAGTGTCGTACGCCTCTCGTACGGTCCTGCCGCCCTCGGCAGTGGACAAAGTGGAGATGTGACGACGGATGGTGAAGGGACCCGATCCCTAGTGAAGGCGCGCCCGGCCGGGTGAGAGCCCGTGCTCGGCGGCCTATGAAATTTTAGTTGGCAGCTACTCGGCCGGCCAGCGGAGCAAAGCAAGTCTGTGTCCCGCAGGCCACACTCGTCGGCGGCGGGCTACGACGCTCGGTTTCGGCCCTCGAGCCAGCCAGCTCCCTGGTTGATCCTGCCAGTAGTCATATGCGTGTCCCAAAGATTAATCCATGTATGTCTCAGTGCAAGCCAAATTAAGGTGAAACCGCGAATGGCTCATTAAATCAGTTATGGTTCCTTAGATAGTACCACTTTACTTGGATAACTGTGGTAATTCTAGAGCTAATACCTGCAAACAGAGTCCCGACCAGAAGTGGAAGGGACGCTTTTATTAGATCAAAATCAATCGGTCGGCTCGTCCGGTACGTTTGCCTTGGTGACTCTGAATAACTTTGGGCTGATCGCACGGTCCTCGTACCGGCGACGCATCTTTCAAATGTCTGCCTTATCGACTGTCGATGGTAGGTTCTGCGCCTACCATGGTTGTAACGGGTAACGGCGAAACAGGGTTCGATTCCGGAGAGGGAGCATGAGAAACGCCTACCACATCCAAGGAAGGCAGCAGGCGCGCAAATTACCCAGTCCCGGCACGGGGAGGTAGTGACAAAAAATAACGATACGGGACTCATCCGAGGCCCTGTAATCGGGATGAGTACACTTTAAATCCTTTAACGAGTATCCATTGGAGGGCAAGTCTGGTGCCAGCAGCCGCGGTAATTCCAGCTCCAATAGCGTATATTAAAGTTGTTGCGGTTAAAAAGTTCGTAGTTGGATTTGTGTCTCACGCTGTCGGTTCATCGCTCGTCGGTGTCTAACTGGCATGGTTCGTGGGACGTCCTGCCGGTGGTGGCGAGTCAAAAGCGCGCGGCCGCCGTGGTTATCCGCGTGCGGTTCCTGCGCGCCGTAGGTGGACCCCGATGAAATCCTACCGCGGTGCTCTTCATTGAGTGTCGAGGTGGGCCGGCGCGTTTACTTTGAACAAATTAGAGTGCTTAAAGCAGTCCCGCTGCGCCTGAATACTGAGTGGATGGAATAATGGAATAGGACCTCGGTTCTATTTTGTTGGTTTTCGGAACCCGAGGTAATGATTAATAGGGACAGGCGGGGGCATTCGTATTGCGACGTTAGAGGTGAATTTCTTGGATCGTCGCAAGACGGACCGAAGCGAAAGCATTTGCCAAGTATGTTTTCATTAATCAAGAACGTAAGTTAGAGATTCGAAGGCGATCAGATACCGCCCTAGTTTTAACCATAAACGATGCCAGCTAGCGATCCGCCGAAGTACCTCCGATGACTCGGCGGGCAGCTCCCTGGAAACCAAAGCTTTTGGGCTCCGGGGGAAGTATGGTTGCAAAGCTGAAACTTAAAGGAATTGATGGAAGGGCACCATCAGGAGTGGAGCCTGCGTCTTAATTTGACTCAACACGGGAAAACTTACCAGGTCCGGACACCGGAAGGATTGACAGATTGAGAGCTCTTTCTTGATTCGGTGGGTGGTGGTGCATGGCCGTTCTTAGTTGGTGGAGCGATTTGTCTGGTTAATTCCGATAACGAACGAGACTCTAGCCTGCTAAATAGTCGCATCCGGTATCCGTTCGTGCTACCGGCGACAACACATCTTCTTAGAAGGACAGGCGGCTTCTAGCCGCACGAGATTGAGCAATAACAGGTCTGTGATGCCCAAATACTTGGATACCCTCTCTCCAGGGATCACAAATACGGGGGCCCAAGCCCAGAGTATGGCTGAAGATCCCAACGCCATCAGTGGCGGAGAAGGTGGACTTCGGTAAGGCATCTGTGGCGGAAGAGGTAAACTTGTAGAGTCTGTACTCCAGAGAAGCGGCTTCAGAAGGAGTCTGTACTCCAGTGGACCGGCCTAGAATAACACCTGGCTGTAGGTATAAAGTGCCTGTGGGAGTGGAGACCGCGTCGTCATAATAGCCTATGTATGGTATGGTACTAGGAAATCAACCTCGGAAAAGGCTACAGCGTTCCATGCTAAAAGCGACGTGCAGTTCTCAGGGTACTGGGGCAACTGTGAGAAATGGGCTACCAGTAACAAACATTAAGGTACCAATAGTAAATCTACTCATGAAGTAGGAGAAGGTGAAAATGTTGGGGCTAAGTGAAATGAAATGGAAAGGTAACGGAAGGAAGAAACTGAGGAAAGGATACGCATTATACCGGTACTGCAGTGGTGGCCAAGAGGCAATAAACGGAGTGGGACCAATCACTTCAAAGCGAATGGAGGAGTATGTTGAAGTGGTAGAATGTGTCAGTGACAGAATAATGAAGATTAGTCTAAAGATGAAGAATGAAGTGATGGACTTCATACGAGTATATGCACCACAGACGGGAAACAGGGAAGAAGATATTGAAGGACTCTTGGAGAAATTAGAAAGAGGAATTTCAGGTTTGGAAATGGTTATTATGTTCAGATCTGAATGCACAGGTCGAAAAAGAGTGACAAGGGAAGGACGGTCATTGGACCCTATGGATATGGGATAAAGAATCGCGAAGGAGAAGAACTAGTGGACTTCTGTTAAAGGAAAGGACTTATAGTGACGAATACATGGTTTCGAAAAAAACAAGAGGAAAATTGCGAGAAATAAGTGGGGTGACAAAAGAACAAAGTCAGTAATTGACTACTTTTTGGTGGAAACGACTAATCGCAGGAAGTTGGTGGATGTGACAGTTTTACCAGGAGAAAAAAACTGATGAGGACCATAGAGCTGTGGTGGCTAAATTACGGTTGGGAAAAATAGAAAACTACAAGAGATAAGAGATGGCAAAATAAAAGTAAGGAAATTGATAGTCAAAATGTACAGGAAGATTTACAGGAGAATTTGAAGCAACAAATCCCAGTTACTGAAGTGGAAAATGTAGAAGAAGAGTGGGCCAATTTTAAAAAGGCATTTGTTAGTGCAGCAGAGAGTACTTTTGGCAGGACATCTACAAAAGTGAAAGAAAAAGAGACACCGTGGTGGAATGAGGAAAGTAGTGAAAGTAAAGGGGAGAGCCTGGCGAGAATAAATCAGAGATCAAACAGAAGAAAGCAAAAGGAAGTGTCTCAACAGCAAACGGAGATGTGAGAAGGTGGTAGGGATAAAAAAGAACAGTTGGGAAGAATTTACATAAAAATGGAAGCAAATGTAAGTGGCAGTAAGAGGATACTTTATGGACTTATAAGAAGTAAGAGGACAGGAAGAGTTACTACAAACCTAGTGAAAAAGGAAGATGGGAAATTGTTAACACACCCAGCAGAGAAAAAGAGAAGATGGAATGAATATTTTGATAAGCTATTGAATGTGAACAAGTGTACAGGGGAGATAGAAGCAATGCACTGTGAGGACTCATTAACAACAGAGGATGATATAACAAAGCGGGAGGTGGAGTTAGTGGTACAAAGTATGAAGATGGGAAAAGCAACAGGGATGGATGAAATCAGTGTGGAAATTATAAAACCTGCTGGACCTGTTGGTATGCAATGTTTGTACCGATTACTATAGCGTATGTTGAAAGACAAATGTGTACTATAAGACTGAGAAAGGGATCATAATACCTGTGTATAGGAAAGCAGACAAGAAAGTTTAAGGTAACTATAGAGGAATCACACTTATATTGCATATGGTTAAAATATTGGAAAGGATATTATAAAGAAGAATGAGAAAAAATATTGAAGGAGAGTTACAAGAGGAAGAATATGGCTGCAGGAGTGGAAGATCTACAGTACACCCAGTTTTTAACATGAGCCAGCTGATGGAAAATAACTGGGAATATGGAAAGGATCTGGTCATGACTTTCATAGATATAGAAAAGGCATATCATAGTATCCCCAGAGAGAAAGTTTGGGAAACCATGGTTAAAAAGAGACCCGGAAGAGAAATATTAGAAATGGTGCAAGCACAGTACAACAACTGTGTTAGCAAAGTACTGACACTAGTTGGAAAGACAGAGAGGTTTAGGAATAAAACTGGACTAAGACAGGGGAGTGTGCTGTTACCTATTTTGTTTATTATGGTTATGGACTGTTGTATCAATGTAAAGACATAGATGATGAGGTTCTGGAACAAGAAGAGGCTCTTGATGCTGATAAAATGGGAGACCCAGATTTGAGGTCAGAATTCGACAGAGCCTTGAGAGACCTAAATAGGTCCAAGACACCTGGAATTGATGACATTCCCTATGAATTACTGACTGCTTTAAAAGAAACCAGCATAGCGTGTTTATTCCATTTAGTGTGTAAGATATATGAGACAGAAGTGCCATCCGATTTTCAGCAGAGTGTTGTTATACCTATTCTCTGAAAATCGGTGCTGACAGGTGTGTAAACTACCGCAATATTACTTTAGTATCTCACAACTGCAAACTTTTAACACGTATTATTTACTGAGGAATGGAAAGACAAGTTGTAACTGAGTTGGGAGAAGACCAATTTGGCTTCAGAATAAATACAGGACACGTGAAGGAATGCAGACTTTACGTCTGATCTTAGAGGATCGAATTAAGAACGACATGCAACATTCATGGCGTTCGTACATTAAGACAAAGCATTCGATAACGTTGATAGGATCAAGCTGTTGGGATTCTGAAGGTGATGATGTTATTCTTTACGGAGTACCATAATAAATGTTACAAGAATGTGAACAACTGCAAAATGACCTCGATAATGTTGTGAAATGGACAGTAGAAAATAGTATGATGATAAATGGGGGTTAAAAGTCAGGTTGTGAGTTTCACAAATAGGAAACGTTTTAATTACTGCGTCGATGGTGTAAAAGTTCCTTTTGGGGATCATTGTAAGTACATAGGCGTTAATATGAGGAGAAATATTCATTGGGGTAATCACATAAATATGATTGTAAATAAAGGGTACAGATCTCTGCACATGGTTATGAGGGTATTTAGGGGTTGTAGTAAGGATGTAAAGGAGAGGGCATATAAGTATCTGGTAAGACCCCAACTAGAGTACGGTTCCAGCGTATGGGACCCTCACCAGGATTACGTAATTCAAGAACTGGAAGAAATCCAAAGAAAAGCAGTTCGATTTAGTCTAGGTGATTTCCGACAAAAAATTGAAAAGTGGTACGAGGGTTGGAACAGAGTTCACTCAGCCTTGAGAGGTCAACTGAGTAGAGATAGATTTGATTCCCACCTCAACCATCCTGGAAGTGGTTTTCCGTGGTTTCCCATTTCTCCTCCAGGCAAATGCCTGGATGGTACCTAACTTAAGGCCACGGCCGCTTCCTTCCCTCTTCCTTGTCTACCCCTTCCACTCTTCCCATCTCCCACCAAGGCCCCTGTTCAATATAGCAGGTGAGGCCGCCTTGGCGAGGTACTGGTCATACTCCCCGGTTGTACCCCCCGACCCAATGTCTCAAGCTCCAGGACACTGCCCTTGAGGCGGTAGAGGTGGGATCCCTCGCTGAGTCCGAGGTAAAAGCCAACCCTGGAGGGTAAGCAGATTAAGAAGAAGAAAGAAGATTTCCGACAAATGTGTAGCGTTACAAAAATGTTGAAAAGTTTGGGCTGGGAGGACTTGGGAGAAAGGAGACGAGCTGCTCGACTAAACGGTATGTTCCGAGCAGTCAGTGGAGAGATAGCATGGAATGTCATCAGTAGACGAATAAGTTTGAGTGGTGTCTTTAAAATTAAGATAGATCACAATATGAAGATATTACTGGATATGAAGAGGACAAATTGGGGAAATATTCGTTTAGAGGAAGGGGGGTTAGGGATTGAAATAACTTACCAAGGGAGATGTTCAATAAAATTCCGATTTCTTTGCAATCATTTAAGAAAAGGCTAGGAAAACAACAGATGGGGTATCTGCCACCTGGGCGACTGCCCTAAATGCAGATAAGTAGTGAATGATCGGGATCAGGTATTGAGAACAAAGAATCATGAACAACCTGTATAGAAATCAGTCGGCAGTGAGTAGAATAGAAGTCTTTGAAAAAGAAGCAGCAATCCAGAAGGAAATGAGGCGAGGCTGCAGTTTGCCCTCCCCCCACACTCCATCCTTTTCAATGTTTACATAAAACAGGCCATAAAGGAAATCAAAGAGGAACTTGGGAGGGGAATAAAAACCAAGGAGAGGAAATCAAAATCCTAAAATTTGCTAATGACATTGTTATTTTATCTGAGACTACAGATGATCTGGAGAAGTTAGTGAATGGTATGGACAGAGCCTTGTGTAAGAAATATAAGATGAAAATAAATAACATCAAAAGAAGAGTAATGGAGTGCAGTCCAAAGAAGTCTGGTAATGCAGGAAATGTTAGATTAGGAAATGAAGTCTTAAAGGAAGTAGGTGAATATTGCTACGTGGGTAGTAAAATAACTAACGATGATAGAAGTAAGGAGGACATAAAGTGCAGACTATCACAAGTAAAGAAGGCGTTTCTTAAGGGAACCGGGAAGTATGATTGGCTCAAAAATGTCAATTTCGTTTCTGACCTTAAAATATTTCCAATATTTCCTGAAGAATTAGGTGTAGGGTAAGCTTGGCAATTATGGGCACCAGAAGATGTATGTTAATAAAAAGAGTACTAAAACAACTTCCAATTTCCTGGTAAAATACCTTGAAAACTTACAACCATTCCCATTCTAATAAAGCTTGAACCAGCCTCCAATCCATAGTGGTTTTTGTACTGTGTAGCTTCACAGCAAACCCTGCAACTGCCCATATTTGCCAAACTCTTAAGGTAATATGGGCATATTTGTCGGGAATATGGGCACAAGTTATTAAATCATAATTAGACTAACAGACATGATTACATTCATTTTGTATTACAACAAGGTGGTTGTATTGAACATGCACATATGAAAAAGGGGGTAAATATATAGTATAATTAAACACTGATCAAGAACAAATGCTACCAACGGAGTAGAACTAATACAATCAATCAATCAATATCAATCAATCAATCAATACTGATCTGCATTTAGGGCAGTCGCCCAGGTGGCAGATTCCCTATCTGTTGCTTTCCTAGCCTTTTCCGAAATGATTTCAAAGAAATTGGAAATTTATTGAACATCTCCCTTGGTAAGTTATTCCAATCCCTAACTCCCCTTCGTATAAATGAATATTTGCCCCAGTTTGTCCTCTTGAATTCCAACTTTATCTTCATATTGTGATCTTTCCTACTTTTATAGACGCCACTCAAACTTATTCGTCTACTAATGTCATTCCACGCCATCTCTCCGCTGACAGCTCGGAACATACCACTTAGTCGAGCAGCTCTTCTTCTTTCTCTCAATTCTTCCCAACCCAAACATTGCAACATTTTTGTAACGCTACTCTTTTATTAAGTTATCAACTAGGAATCACTTGTACTCTACTAGAAAATGTAAATAACATTAAACTGGCCTAAATAGTGTAATATAAAAATAAAAAGTATTAATCTAACAAAACTAACCACACGAAAGCATTCTGAGTCATAAATATTGACAAAGTTTTATTAACTACACTCGACACAATAGAAAGAATCACCTTCCAACTCTACGCAGTCCTCATGGAACCACGTAGCACATGAACCACAACACTTAGTCCACTTCTGCCCTTCATAATTCCCCTTATGCACAGGACAAATACAGGGAACTGTGTTTTTCCTTATGGCTTTACTCTCTGGCGCTATACCTCCTTTACTGGCTCCCAAGACAGGCCTGCATTGAAGCCAGACTTTCTTCAAGAGTAAGTTCCCTTGCTGAACACTTACGTCTTCCCCAGTTGCTAGTCGTCATCTTCAGTTGTAGAACTGGACTAATTTCCTTAAAAAGGGCTAGGTACTGCTCTCACTGGCGAAGAGAAAGGGACAGATGAAGGAAGTTAGGATGTTCCATGAAAGGACATGGTCTGTTCATCTTTCGACAAATACCGCTGCAAAGTTTGTCTAAGCAGATTATAAGTTCTAGATACTTGTAACTGGTTACAATCGCCATTTTCTACATCTATTACAGCACGCGACATATCCTCTTTATCCAATTACTGACGGATATCCGCTCGTTCATTCCTATTTTGCATCACATGGAAATATATATATAGCTTTTGAAACAACTTCGTGCTATAGTGTATATTAATCGATTAGCATTAAAAACGTAAAGATTGCTGTAAAAGTAAAGCTTACTATCTCACTCAGAGCGCATCACATAAATACAATGAAATTTGATGATGCCCATATTACCTACAATGTCATTGCCCATTTTTGCCGTAGTGACACTTTTAAGAATTTGGCATTACTGAGAAAGAACTAACTCCCAGCCGCGTGTCCACTCGCTACAACATATGCTGCACTAACCTTGAAAGCAGCCCATAATAACATTGAAAATAAACGTATTTTGCGCGTAGTGCTATACCTCCTTTACTGGCTCCCAAGACAGGCCTGCTCTGAAGCCAGACTTTCTTCAAGAGTAAGTAAGGGAACAGGGAACTGGAAATCAAGTAGGGATGACATAAAATTGTTAGTGTTGAACTGTAGAAGTATTGTAAAGAAAGGAATAGAAATGAGTACCGTAATTTAATAGATATATATTTACCAGATATTGTAATAGGAGTTGAATCATGCTGAGAAGTGATATAATGGATGCAGAAATTTTCTCACGGAACTGAAGTGTGTATCGTAGAGATAGGATAGGAATGGTGGAAGGGGGAGTATTCATTCTGGTGAAAGAAGAATTCGTAATCTACGAAAAAGTTATAGATGAGACACATGAAATTCTAGGTGTAAGGCTCATTTCTAAAGATAATAGGCAACTTGATATATTTGGAGTGTACAGACCGGGAAAGGGTAGCACTGAGACGGATTCAGAATTATTTGATAAGATAAGCAGCTATGTAGGAAACGACAAGGAAAGAAATGTGATTGTAGCGGGAGATCTGAATTTACCAGATGTCAATTGAGAAGGTAATGCGAATGACAGGAAGCATGACCAACAAATGGCAAATAAGTTAATATGGGAAGGACAGCTGATTCAGAAAGTGATGGAACCAACCAGAGGGAAAAATATCCTGGATGTGGTGCTGATAAAACCAGATGAGCTCTATAGAGAAACTGAAGTTATAGATGGTATTAGTGATCATGAAGCTGTTTTTGTCGTAGTTAAAAATAAATGTGATAGAAAGGAAGGTCTTAAAACTAGGACTATTATGCAGTACCATATGGCTGATAAAGCAGGCATGAGGCAGTTCCTAAAAAGTAACTATGATCGGTGGAAAACGGTAAATAAATATGTAAACAGACTCTGGGATGGGTTTAAAGAAATTGTTGAGGAATGCGAAAACAAGTTTGTACCTTTATGGGTGGTAAGGAATGGTAAAGACCCACCTTATTATAATAGAGAAATAAAAAGGCTAAGAAGGAGGTGCAGACTGGAAACAAATAGAGTTAGAAATGGAAGTAAGGAGAAATTGAAGGAACTTACTAGAAAATTGAATCTGGCAAAGAAGGCAGCTAAGGATAACATGATGGCAAGCGTAATTGGCAGTCATACAAATTTTAGTGAAAAATGGAAGGGTATGTATAGGTATTTTAAGGCAGAAACAGGCTCCAAGAAGGACATTCCAGGAATAATTAATGAACAAGGGGAGTGTGTATGTGAGGATCTTCAAAAGGAAGAAGTATTCAGTCAGCAGTATGAAAAGATTGTTGGTTACAAGGATAATGTCCAGATAGGGAAAGAGACTAAGGCTAAAGAAGTATTAAAATTTACGTATGATAACAATGACATTTACAATAAGATACAAAATTTGAATACTAGAAAAGCGGCTGGAATTGATAAGATTTCTGGCGATATACTAAAGAAAATGGGTTGGGATATAGTACCATATCTGATGTACTTATTTGATTATTGTTTGTTCGGAGGAGATATACCAGATGAATGGAGAGTTGCTATAGTAGCCCCTGTGTATAAAGGAAAGGGTGATAGACATAAAGCTGAAAATTACAGGCCAGTAAGTTTGACATGCATTGTATGTAAGCTTTGGGAAGGCATTCTTTCTGATTATATTAGACATGTTTGTGAAACTAATAACTGGTTCGATAGAAGGCAGTTCGGTTTTAGGAAAGGTTATTCCACTGAAGCTCAACTTGTAGGATTCCAGCAAGATATAGCAGATATCTTGGATTCAGGAGGTCAAATATATTGTATCGCGATTGACCTGTCTAAAGCATTTGATAGGGTGTGGATCATGGGAGACTACTGGCAAAAATGAGTGCAATTGGACTTGACAAAAGAGTGACTGAATGGGTCGCTATATTTCTAGAAAATAGAGAATTAGATTGGGTGAAGCTTTATCTGACCCTGTAATAATTAAGAGGGGAATTCCTCAAGGCAGTATTATCGGATCTTTATGTTTTCTTATATATATAAATGATATGTGTAAAGGAGTGGAATCAGAGGTAAGGCTTTTTGCGGATTATATTATTCTCTATAGAGTAATAAATAAGTTACAAGATTGTGAGCAACTGCAACGTGACCTCGAAAATGTTGTGAGATGGACAGCAGGCAACGGTATGTTGATAAACGGGGCTAAAAGTCAGGTTGTGAGTTTCACAAATAGGAAAAGACCTCTCAGTTTTAACTACTGCGTTGAGGGGCTGAAAGTTCCTTTTTGGGATTATTGTAACTATCTAGGTGTTAATATAAGGAAAGATCTTCATTGGGTTAATCACATAAATGGGATTGTAAATGCAGGGTACAGATCTCTGCACATGGTTATAAGGGCATTTAGGGTTTGTAGTAAGGATGTAAAGGCGAGGGCATATAAGTCTCTGGTAGGACCCCAACTAGAGTATGGTTCCAGTGTATGGGACCCTCACCAGGATTACCTGATTCAAGAACTGGAAGAAATCCAAAGAAAAGCAGCTCGATTTGTTCTGGGTGATTTCCGACAAAAGAGTAGCGTTAGAAAAATGTTGCAAAGTTTAGGCTGGGAAGAATTGAGAGAAAGAAGGAGAGCTGATCGACTAAGTGGTATGTTCAGAGCTGTCAGCGGAGAGATGGCGTAGAATGACATTAGTAGACGAATAAGTTTGAGTGGCGTTTATAAAAGTAGGAAAGATCACAATATGAAGATAAAGTTGGAATTCAAGAGGAGAAACTGGGGCAAATATTTATTTATAGGAAGGGGAGTTAGGGACTGGAATAACTTACTAAGGGAGATGTTCAATAAAATTCCAATCTTTGAAATCATTTAGGAAAAGGCTAGGAAAACACATAGGGAATCTGCCAACTGGGCGACTGCCCTAAATGCAGATCAGTATTGATTGATTGATTGATTGATTGATTGATTGATTGATTGATTGATTGATTGATTGATTGATTGATTGATTGAGTGCTGCCTCTTGATATAATCACACAAATTCGATACGCCACTACCCGTCGCGCAAATTTTCCATTTTGCTGATTTTATCATCAGTAATTTCAAAGAACTGCCATGCATCAGACGGTTTTCGTTGTTTTGTGGTACAAATTTCTGTAACAATTTATTCAATTCCTTGAATATTATGAAACATGAATACCATAAAAGGTGGCTTTAAATATCAAATTAATACCAGGATTATTATCTAATATACTTTGCATTAACTCCAAAACACAACAAGCGGAGGAAATATATACGCAAATTAAGAAGCACAGACTGATTACAGGTACAATACACTTACAAGGGAGGCCACGACGTTCGAATCACGGAGTACGTTCAAATTTTGTACACATTTAGTAGTCCATTAGGACAAGTTAATGTGCAAGTAGTAAGGTTCTAAGGCGTTCTCGAGAAAATCGCAAGGGAATTTTTCGCGTCGAATGTGTACCGGTGCGTTGCGATCATGAGCATGAAAAGGCGGTGGTCGAGTTGTTAGCATTCAAGCTCCGTAATCGCTGGTTCGCTTGATCGAGTCTCGCTTGTCGTTTTGTTTTTCAACACGGGTCATGTTCTTTAATATATATTATAATTCAAAGGTAATATAGTGAAAAAAGGAGGTATTTGCATGAACTTTCATTTGATTTCCAATGTTATTTGTCACTTTACTAACGTTTATCGTTACAAAAAATAACTTTCTTTCCTTCTTAATCTGTTTACCCTGCAGGGACGGTTTTTCCCTCGGACTCAGAGAGTGATCCCACCTCTACCGCCTCAAGGGCAGTGCCCTGGAGCACGAGACTATGAGTCGGGGATACAACTGGGAAGGATGAACAGTACCTCGCCCAGGAGGCCTCACCTGCTATGCTGAACAGGAGCTTTGTGAAGGGATGGGAAGATTGGAAGGGATAGGCAAGGAAGAGGGAAGGAAGCGACCGTGGCCCTCCGTTAGGTAGTGGCCTACATCCCGGCATTTGCCCGGAGGAGAAATGGGAAACCACGGAAAAGCACTTCGAGGATGGCTGAGGAGGGAATGGAATCCCCTCTACTCAGTTGAACTCCCGAGGCTGAGTGGATCCCGTTTCAGCCCTCGAACCACTTTTAAAATTTCTTGGCAGTACCGAGAATCGAACCCGGGCTTCCAGATGTGGGAGGTAATCACATTAACCACGCCACCACAGAGGCGGACTACAAAATAATATGTTTGATTAACAATTGTCAACAATTAAACGACCAAATGCATAAAGTTTTCCTGAAAATGTAAGCCTGCCGTGATTTGCGAAATCCCTCATACCTGACATTGAAATCGGGTAAGGTACACGGAACTGCTTTGCACCTGGACGCTCTGATCTTCAATATATATGAAAGAATATGATCAGTGTTGAAAAACAAAAAAAGCGACGAGCGGGATCTAGCGATTACAGAGCTCGACCGTTGCCATCTGGTGCTCACGACCGCAACGTACCGGTACATATTCGACGTGAAAATTCTCTTAAGATTTTCTCAAAAACGCCTAAGTAGTACGCCTTACTATTTGCACATTATCTTGTCCTAATGGACAACTAAAAGTGTACAAAGTTTGAAGATAATCCGTGATCCGAACGTCGAACATGTGTCGTACGCTACACTGTGCTCTGGTTCTCCGCGAGTAGCAGTTGTAAGTGGAGGTGATCGGTGGGACGCCCTAACGTTACAACCAGATTCTTCTTCTTAATCTGCTTACACTCCAGGGTCGGTTTTCCCTCTGACTCAGCGAGGGATCCCACCTCTACCACCTCAAGTGTAGTGTCCTGGAGCTTCAGACATTGGGTCGTGGGATACAACTGGGGAGTGTGACCCGTACCTCGCCCAAACGGTCTCACCTGCTATGCTGAACAGGGGCCTTTTGGGGGGTTTTGGAAGATTGGAAGGGATAGACAAGGAAGAGGGAAGGAAGCGACCGTAGCCTTATGTTAGGTAGCATCCCGGCATTTACCCGGAGGAAAAGTGGGAAACCATGGAAAACCACATCCAGGATGGCTGAGGTGGGAATCGAACCCACCTCTACTCAGTTGACCTGCCAAGGCCGAGTGGACATCGTTCCAGCCCTCGTACCACTTTTCCAATTTCGTGGCAGGGCCAGGAATCGAACGCGGGCCTCTAGGGGTGGTAGCTAATCACACAAACCACTACACCACAGAGGCTACAACCGGATTACTCATCGGTATTACTTGCTCCGCTCCCGGTTGTAATCTCCACTACTTGCTGTGGCGCTGTACAAATCGGTTAGCCGCGACGAACGATATTTTTTGCGTATTTCCGCTAATAATTTTGTTAATAATTAAAGAAAATAAGTATCTGATAAGACAACAGGCCTTGTACTAAGTGCTTGTTTTAATAATTCCAATAATTCCTAGTTTCATCCGGCTAAAATGGAAGAAAAAGCTTTTCCTCCACGATCTGTGGGGGGGGGGGGGGCGGCGGCTTTATCTAATCAACGCTACTGAATGAAACTGTACGGATAAACCAGCTTCGGTGGTGGGGTCATGTGATCCAAATGTACGAGGATGGGCTACCTAGAAGACTAATGGACTCTGTTATGGAGTGTGTTACCGTGGTTTGGTGGATTAGCAGAGGTGAAAGAAGGTGCGGGGGTGAACAGGTCTCAGGCTACGAAATCAAAGTTAATTTAAAATTTAACAAGGTTATATTTTCTTTTCAAAATCAAGAAATAACAAGCATGGCAGGTACAGAGTAGCAAAGCAACAAAGAACAATTACAGTATTAACAGGATTTGGGCTTCGAGCCCCGGACTCACAATTCTTGGGCATCTAGCCCAACTTTACCCCAAAACAAGATT
Organism: Anabrus simplex; assembly: GCF_040414725.1. Taxonomy (NCBI): domain Eukaryota; kingdom Metazoa; phylum Arthropoda; class Insecta; order Orthoptera; family Tettigoniidae; genus Anabrus; species Anabrus simplex. The sequence goes on along the minus strand of NC_090266.1, from coordinate 138,875,445 downwards.
TAACAGAGGGGCAGAAAACCCCATTCATGCCCAGGAGCACTTGCTCTAAATTACACAGAAAAGCCTCATCGAGACATACACACTCAATTTTCAAAAAAGAGCCACTCGCTCTCAACTTTAAGCCTATCAAAGGCCACACCAAACTCCACCTTCAAGTTGTCCTCTAAGGACATAGACACGGGGGTAAAATACCCAACCTACTGAGGTCTATTAAGTGAGAAAAAGGTTAATTACATGACCTCCAAAATAACAATTTGAGAGGAGGCGATCTGCACTCCTAATACCTTTTGTTTAAAACCTAATCTGGCTCTAGGCCGCTAATGCAAGGGCTAATCCCATACTAAAGAGGTGACTTTAGAAGGAAACAAATTACATTACGTTAAGGAAGAATCGGTTATGAAAAATAAGTTCACCTCAAAACAATATGAGTGGGAGCTCGAGAGGGTTAAGCACTCTCTATCCCAATATGTAGCTTTACAAGAGAATAGATGCTAAGAGTCTTTACATTTTAGGGAAAGTTACATGGTGGAAACCCTTCGGACCCACCCCGAGAGTTAAACTGCTGAGCTAGCAAGAAAAGAAGTTATTAAACGGCCATTACCTTGTTGTTGAACTGCTCCCCGAAGAAAGAGGCGCTTCCCGCCCCCTGCTACGTACTTTACACTTTGAAAGTTGGTACTGAAGTGGCGCAGAGACCCGAAAATCAGCAGTTTATATACTCTCGTGGAAAGTTCGAGGCGTTTCGGAAATGAGAACACCCGCCCACAAAAACTTTATTGGCTAGGGTTAAGCAAGATATTCAAGTTGGAGAAGATACATCTGATTGGTTATAAATTAATTAAAGAAATTCGGGATTGGCTAAATTCAAAACAAGGGGAAAGAAAGGGTTATACAGCCAACTTAAACAATAACAGAAAGAAATTTAACAAGGAACAAACTTTTGAAATAAAAATTTCTCCAAAAAACAGTTCTTTCACTTCGCACTAGGGTGCACCATTGTAGTACTTCAGTAGTGTCCTCTAGAAGAGAAAGTTCACACTTCTTACTACAGGTAAAACAAAAATACATCGAAAACGACCCAGTTCAGAAACTTCAAAATTTCCAAGTAGTGACATCTTCTGAGAAACTTGAAAATTAAAACATTAGATAAAGTTCAGACATCCTCCAGTAGGGGAGTTTCAACTGGCGCAAAGTTTGAATTAGCGGCGTGGAGGTGTACCGCCCGGTACAGAGTGTAAGAAAAGTAGTGGGAGACCATTTCAATCAATCAATCAATCAATCAATCAATCAATCAATCAATCAATCAATCAATCAATCAATCAATCAATCAATCAATCAATCAATCAATCAATCACTACTGATCTGCATTAAGCGCAGTCACACATGTGGCAGATTCCCTATCTGTTGTTTTCCTAGCCTTTCCTTAAATGATCTCCCTTGGTAAGTTATTCCAATCCCTAACTCCCCTTCCTATAAATGAATACTTGCCCCAATTTGTCCTCTTGAATTCCAGCTTTATCTTCATACTGTGATCTTTCCTACTTTTAAAGACGCCGCTCAAACTTATTCCTCTACTAATGTCATTCCACGCCATCTTTCCGCTGACAGCTCGAACATACCACTTAATCGAGCAGCTCGTCTTCTTTCTCCCAGTTCTTCCCAGCCCAAACTTTGCAATAATTTTGTAACACAACTCTTTTGTCGGAAATCATCCAGAACTAATCAAGCTGCACTTCTTTGGATTTTTCCACTTCTTGAATCAAGTAATCCTGGTGAGAGTCCCATATACTGGAACAATACTCCAGTTGGGGTCTTACCAGAGACTTATGTGCTCCCTCCTTTACATCCTTAATGCAACCCTTAAACACCCTCATAACCATGTGCAGAGATCTGTACCCTTTATTTACAATCCCATTTAAGTGATTACTCCCAATTAGATATTTCCTTAGATTAACACCTATATGCTTACGATGATCCCCAAAAGGAACTTTGTTAAGAATGAAGCCATATTTTCCAGTGTAGACTTAGTTAAATGCAATAAAAAATTCAGTCTGTCAAACACACCGCAATTACAATATAAATTGAAACACTATGAACATACCTGTAAAATACACACTAATATACAAAGAATGACATGTTTCGTTCTACAAGAACATCCTCAGATTCTATCAAATCACTCAAAACATGCTTATATATATATATATATATATATATATATATATATACAGCATTGTTTACGTTGTGTAAACTTGTCAATGATAGACGGTTTCGTGATAACATAAACAGGAATGACAAAGTAAAATAAAATATTTCAGTACAGGAATAGTGTTTGGTGACAACGGACTTAGCATCGGCAGTCTTGATAAGTACGTAAGTATTCCATTATATAAATGCTTAAAAAATTATTTTATTTTTGTCATTACTGTTCACGTTATCACTAAACTGTCTATCATTGACAAGTTTGCACAACGTACACAATACTGTACATATATAAGCATGTTTTGAGTGATTTGATAAAATCTGAGGATGTTCTTGTAGAACGAAACATGTCATTCTTTGTATATTAGGGTGTATTTTACAGGTATGTTTATTGGGTTTTGATTTATATTGTAATTGCTGTGTGTTTGACAGACGGAAAAGTTTTTATTGCATCCAAAAGAAACTTTCACTCCATCAACGCAGTAATTAAAACTGAGAGGACTTTCCCTATTTGTGAAACTCACAACCTGACTTTTAATCCCGTTTATCATCATACCTTTTCCTGCTGTTTGAAAGGTTCTTGAGTTCCATATCTAAATTATCTACTTCCCTATTAATTTCCATTCTAATCTCCTAAAAATAATTTTTTAAAATTTTCCCTGTTTTGTATGGAATGAAATCTAGAATGAAATGTTACGTCCTGCTCGCTCACATGGCCATACATCCGAAGCCGGTTTATGCGTAATAAATAAATTCCCAATTTCTTTGAAATCATTTAAGAAAAGGCTAGGAAAACTACAGATAGGGATTCTATTAAAAGGTAACATATTGCACCAGTTATGCGCGGTACATGCCGTATAAAATCAATCAGTCTATAATGATCTGCATTTAGGGCAGTCGCCCAGGTTTAGATTCCCTATCTGTTGTTTTCCTAGCTTTTCCTAAATGATTTGAAAGAAATTGGAAATTTATTGAACATCTCCCTTGGTAAGTTATTCCAATCCCCAACGCCCCTTCCTATAAATGAATATTTGCCCCAGTTTGTCCTCTTGAATTCCAACTTTATCTTCATATTGTGATCTTTCCTACTTATATAAACGCCACTCAAACTTATTCGCTTACTAACGTCATAAATGTACACTCATAAGAATAATTCAACTTCTTCTTCAATTCTTTCCACCCCTCTCCCGCCCTAAGTGGATTTTCCGAAAACAAAAATTCGTGTTTCTTTATTTTGAAAGGAAATTCAATAATACCAACTTTCACGTCTGTAACAGCTTCAGTTTTTGAGATAAATTATCCTCATAAACATATTTCAACTCCTCGTTTACTTATTTTCAACACCACAACCCTTACGTCGATTTTCCGAAAAAACAAATGCGTGTTTCCTCATTTTTTAAAGAAGATTACAAAGATTACAAATAGTAATTTTCACGTCTGTAACACGTCCAGTTTTTGAGATATAAGTATACCCATAAAAGTAATTTAACTCCATTTTCACCCCCCTTCCTGCCAATTAAGTGGATTCCCCCTTTCCCAAAAGTGCGTGTTTCTTCATTTTTAAGAGAGATTCCAAGTTCCAATTTTAACGTCTTTAACATTTCTAGTTTTTGAGATATATGTATCCTCACACAAAAATTCAACTAATTTTTCAATTCATTCACCCCCCTTAAGTGGATTTTCCGAAGACAAGAGAACACGTGCTTCTTTACTTTGAAATAAGTTTCCAGACACAAATATTCATGCCTCTAACATGTTCAGTTTTTGAGATATATGTATCCTCCTAAAAAGTATTCAACCACTTTTTCACCCTAGCCCGTTAAGTTCATTCCCACCACCCTCCATAAATGTGCGCTTCTTTATTTCTTTTAAGGTGATTCCAAATACAAATTTTCACGTGTGCAACCTTAAGTACTTGAGATAAAATTTTCTCCAGAAAAGGAATTAAAATTTTCACTTCCTTTCACCCTCCCCATTAAGTGAATTGTTCGAAAACCCAAAAAAAAACTTGTTTCTTTATTTATAAAGGAGCTTTCAAAGGACAATTATCACGAATGTAATGTCTTCAGTTTTGAGATATATGTATCCTCATAAAAAGGAATTAAACTCCTTTTTCAACGCCCCGCCCCCAAGTTCATTTCCCCCCTCCAAAATGCGTGTTTATTTTTAAAGGAAATTCCAAACACTAATTCTCACGTCGGCAACATCTTTAGTTTTCGAGATATAAGTATACTCATACAAAGAATTCAACTAATTTTTCGTTTAATTCACCCCCCCTAAGTGTATTTTCCAAAGACAAAAGATTACGTGTTTCTTTGCAAGAAAAGAAAATTCCAAATACAAATTTTCATGTCTGTAACATCTAAAGTTTTTGAGATATAAGTATCCTCATGAAAATAATTCAACTCCTTTTTCACTCCACCCCCACCTGTTAATTTGGGTTGTCCCCACCGGGCGAGTTCGCCGTACGGTAAGGTGCACGCGGCTGTGAGCTTGCATCCGGGAGATAGTGGGTTCGAATCCCACTGTCGGCAGCCCTGAAGATGGTTTTCCGTTGTTTCCCATTTTCACACCAGGCAAATGCTTGGGCTGTACCTTAATTAACGCTGCGGCTGCATCCTTCCAACTCCTAGGCCTTTCCTATCCCATCGTCGCCATAAGACCTATCTGTGTCGGTGCGACGTAAAGCAATTTGCAGGTTTCCCCCACCCAAAAATGCGTGTTTCTTTTTTTTAAAGGAGATTCCAAATACCAATTTCCACCTCTGTAACCTTCAGTTTTAAGATATAAGTTTCTGCCGAAAAATAATTCAATTTTATTTACTTCCTTTCACACTCCCCACTCAAGCGAATTTTCCAAAAACAAACAGTACCCGTTTCTTTAAAAGCGCTTCCAAACACCAATTATCACGACTGTAACATCTTCAGATTTTGAGATATATGTATCCTCGTAAAAGGAATTCATCTCCGTTTTCATTCCCCTCTCCCCTTACCAAGTTCAATCCCCCGCCAAATGTGTGTTTCCTTACTTTTAAAAGAGATTCCAAATACGGTACCAGTTTCACGTTTGTAACATCTTCAGTTTTTTGGTGTATATTGAAACGGGAATGCCCTGCGAGCGTTCACGTTCATGTATTTCTTCAGAGGAACTCGCTAACACCCGACTGTATGCATTCAAAACGAGCGCCGAGCGCGCAGGCATTGTGGGAGACAGCATGCAAACTAGCACTGCTCCAGAACGCCAGCCAAGGCCAAGTGACGTCACACCGAAGGTTCTTTCTTGTTCTATGGCATTTCATCATGAACAGAATGTAATATCATAATTTCGAGAACGTCACCTTGTAGGCCTGAACTATGAATGCTGCTAGCCAAAATTTCATGTAAATCGACACAAGGATGGCCGAGATATAAATTTTTCTAGATGCCCACATGTGCAACCACGCCGTCCGACCTTCGGCAATAAAAGGGAGTCGCCAGCCTTGAGTAAAGCAATGGACGAGTTCGACAGCCGTAGTGGAAGGACGTGTTCCTGCCGCTCGCTCTCTCTCTCCTTGCCAGGCGCTCTGTACTTTCCCAGTACTAGTCAGGCAGCCGTACTTGTTAGTACATCTTCGAAAGAGCATTGTCTGAGCTGTAGCACTTTTCAGTGCTCGCTCTTTCTTCTGTTTCAGGAATTCTTACAGGAGGACCAGGATGGAGAAGCCGACTCTACCAGTGAGGCTGGTCGACTACGACTACGAGGGAGCCGTCGACAAGCTGCTGGACGCGATCGACGAGATGGATGTCCCCAGCTACGAACGCCCGGGACTGGTTGTGTTCAACCGGCTGGGGGAAGGCGACCACCAGGGGACGCTGCGCGTCTTCGACCACCTGAATGCGACTGCGGAGATCATCGGAGAGCCTCTCCTGCCGATCATTGGCATTATGGTTGCTACCTGGGTGATCATAATTCGCCCTAACGACGCAGCCAGCTACAGGATCTACGAGGAGCGCGCGTCCCACCAGTTCCAGGTTACCCGGCTACCAGGACTCAGGGAGCACCTGGACGTCTCGGGCTACCAGGAGGCAGCCTCGCAGACGGAGCCAACGACCGAGGACGACGGCGGCGCTACCAAGCGCCGCGACGGCGCGACTCCAGTTGGAAAGCGGTACTCCTCGAAGTACACGCAGACCAACAAGGCGACAACCAGGGCGAAGTGGTCGCAGACGCAGGCCTACCAGGAAGGGCCTGTTACCCAGGCGCAAACCAGGAACGCGCCCGTGATGGTGGAAAGCAGCACAGCGGTGGAGAAGGACGCCCCCTGGCGTACTGAGACTGCTGCCCAGGTCCAGCCTGCCTGCACGTCTGTCGAGTTGCAGACCTCGATGTGCGCCCCCCAGGACAGGGAACGCAGTCGAGTGTTAGCATCGACCGACGCCACCGCCGCCGCCAGCCAGGAGAAAGAAGACGATGGCGACGCAGAGGAGCCGGCAGCTACCTCGGGGTCACCAGGCCGGGAGGAGGGCCACCCGGGCGAGGCCTCTTCCCCAGCCGAGAAGCAACCCTTGGGACAGACCGACGCCGCCGCCAGCCAGGGGAAAGAAGAAGATGGCGACGCAGCGGAGCCACCAACTACCCCGGGGTCACCAGGCCGGGAAGAGGGCCACCAGGACGAGGCCTCTTCCCCCGCCGAGAAGCAACCCCCGGGAAGAAGAAGAAGAAGACGACGCCGCACCAGGAAGCAGAAGGCGACGCTGGCTCACCAGGAGAGGACCGACAAGCCGCAACCCAGGACAGCAGTCAACCGAGGAGCCAATCAGGAGAGGACCTCAGCGGGTAGCGGCAGTCAGGTGAGAGTGAAACGTCCCCCTCAGCAGCTCTTGCAGTGTTTCCGCTGTCTGAGGTGGGGCCACCGTCAAGTTAGCTGTGGACTCCAAGTGAAGTGCAACCGCTGTGGTGGTGATCACCACTACACGGCCTGCGCAACACTTAAGGAGGCGCCGGTGTGCGCCAATTGCGCGGGGGGCCACCCGGCCTCCCACCGCAGTTGCCCAGTCTACAGGGCCATGGCGCGGGCAGAGAGGAAGGAGGCCCGGCGCCATGACCCACCCCATTCCAGGAGGCCCCCGCCTCGGCGGGCTTGGCCTCATTCTCCGGGATCGGAGGAGACTGGGTACGAGGTACCCCAAGGAGGTGGAGCCGTGCGACGGGCCCTAGTGGTACTCGACGCATGGCTCCGCAGCCGGCAAGGACCGCGCTAGTCCCAGCAGTGCCCAGACGGACTGATCCCCAGGCGATGGAATGGCGAGGAATTGGTTTATGTTTTGTGCATGTTACCTGTTCCTAAAAAACACAACCTCTGGTCTTTCTCCAGCCCACATCCTTGCATGTGCTATCACAAGATGTCAGGTTTTACATGTAGGCTCTTTCTTCTTTCTGCCTATGTGGTTTTTCCCTGACCCTTCAATACCATACCTTAACACTATCCAACCAACACAAACTTTGCCGTGGTAGCGAGTCTGACTCGGAAACCGGCAGATACTCCTTGTATCACTTCCCACTCTTCCCTGCTATCTCTTTCTTCTTCTTAGAAATAATAGCATGTCGGAGGCCATGTAGATTGAGTCGTTGGTCACGCGGGGGGAGCGGGCTTCGGGGCCCCCCCCGAAAAAAAAAATTGAGTAAAGCAGAGGACGAGCTCGACTGCGCTAGCGAGAGGACCTACGTGCCTATCGCTCCGCTCTCTCTCCCCTCTCAACGGCTGCGGGTAGTGCTATGCACTACTCGCCCCACATCGAGACCGTCAAGAACTTCGAGATAGACACACACTCGCCCCAACCGGCTACCGCCTCTCGGTGCCTAGGGTTAGTCAGGGATTGCCGTGAGCCAGGGGCCCGTTCGTGTCGGATCACCCCGCGTTCACTAGTTCGCATTAGCTCTTCCCCACATCTACACACACGGGACCAGGTTCATTCTTTCCAAAAGAGCAATCTTTCGAAAGAGCAATTTGTCGATGAGCCTGGGACCACACAGACACTCATCGATCGCCGAGAACGTCCAGAGATGGCCGCTAAGGTGGAGCAGCTGTTATCACAGCACTCTACCCAAACAGCGGGCGTCATTTCGCCGGTCGTGAATGAAGTGCTGTTCTCACAGCGCTCTCACTCTACGGCCGACAGTTCATCAGCGGAGGGCAAATCGCAGTTCTCACAGCGCTGCCCCCCGCCAATAACACCCACGGGCAATATATTATTTTTCAGTAGCAATGTATTGAACACGTCCTTAGGGTTCAACACTACCAGCGCGCATAGCGTCACGCTACCGGCCCTCGCTCCGGTCAATGACCCGGCCGAGCGACAGCTGGGGATGACTCAGCGCCTAGCGTGCTCCGAGAGCAGGGAACGGAAAGTAGAGGAGCTGAGAGCAGACTTTACCCCTGACTCACAGCTAATAAACCTGACGGGAAACGTTTACCTGACGGGGCAAGCTATGCGCAACTATGCGTGCACCACCACCACCATCACCACCACCACCACGACATCTCCAATAACCACCCCGTCAGTACAGGCCAGCTCTCACATACCAGTGCAGCCGCTCCCCACTCGGTCGGCCAGCCGCAGGGCTGAACCCCGAAATAAGTGCAGGCGATGCCTGGAATCTGAGCTGGGGTGCGTGACGTTGTGCTCGGTCGAACGGGAACCGGAGCTAGGCCCCGAAGTGCCGGAACCCGAGGACGGGAAGGAACAGTCACATGCCTCCGCTGAGGCAGTGACTGTGGAGCAACACCAACACAAACTGGAGGCTACCTCTCCCCCTAACAAGAACCGAACACTCACACCCAACCCAGTGGTCAGCCAGCCGGACGCCGGGAAAGCGGGACCCAGTTCCGCCAACCTGAGCGTAGAGGCATCAGCGCACAAGGGAGGGAGGAGGATGAAGAAGCGGACTCGGCGAATGGCGCCAATTAAAGTCCAACCCCCACCCGGGCGAGCGGGAAACTCGGACTCGGAGTCGGACGATGCCTCACTCGTGATCGACCTTACAGGCGCATCCCAGGAGGCCGAATCTGAGAGCTCCGAGGGAGAGAGACCCAGCCAGCACGGGGTGACCGAACCCGAGGTCCCAGCCACCCAGCCGGGAAACCAGGGTGACGGCTTCATGGAGGCAAAGGGGAGGAAGAGGGGGAAGGGGAAAGGGAAAGGGAAAGTAACCCAGTCCCGGAGCCGCAAGGCCCAGGAAGGTGGGAGAAATAAGCCAAGTACCCGAGTCGATAGTAGCACCGAAACATCTATCGGCTCAACCCAACCCCAGCACTCCACACACAAGAGGCAGACTCGTCAGAGCCCACCTCCACCACCACAACAAAAGAAACAGGTCACCCGTAAGGGGTCAACCCCCCCACCTCTTACGGTATACACCAAAGACACGAAGACACTTGAAATGGAGCTCCTCAAAAAGTTGCCGCATGAAGAGAGAAAATATTATTTCTCCAGGCCGAGAGTAGACGCACATGAAGCGATCCGGCTACACATGACGAGCTTTGAGAGCTATGAAACCGCTATCGAGGTGCTAAGACGGCTAAACATTAACTTCGTAAGAGTATTGCCCAATAGCACTATGAGGCGGTTCGTAGTGAGGACCCCCATTAACGGAAGCAATGCGGACGAAATCCAGCTAGCCTTGAAGGCTCAGGATATCCCCGCATTCTCCGTTGTGCGGATGAGAGCAGGGAATAGGCCAGCCAAGGGCAACCTATTCCTAGTTGCCGTGGCGGACACCCCAGACGCGGACAATCTGCGGAAAATGCGGATGCTCGCGAACATGCTGGTGTCGGTCGAGCCATACCGCCCCCCAGCCACTGGCCCCCAATGTGGAGTGTATCAGAGGCATGGCCATCCAGGGGCGGCGTGCCGACTGGAGCCCAGATGCCGCAGATGCGCCGCCTCCCATTTGTCCTGCGACTGCCCCCACGGCAACGACCCCGCGTACTCCAAGTGCGCTAACTGCGGGGGAAAACACGCGGCCAATTTTAAAGACTGTCCTAGCCGCAAGGACTACGAAGCCGCCCATCAAGGCAAAGGACCAAAGGGTAACAAGCGTGGCAACCCTAAGGCCAAAGCAGGCCCTTCAGGCTCAGGCGCTTCACGCAAAAAGAACCTAGGCCCCTCAGGCAAAAAGGACCCTTCAGGTCTCGCAGGCCCGTCAGGCACAAAGGGCCAAAAGCAAGGTCCTTCAGACAACCAGCGCCCATCAGGCGGAGTCATCTTAAATTTCAAGCCCGTACGGACGGTAGGTAAACACAACCCCGGGCCCTCAGCCCAACCAGCCTCCACCTCCGTCCGAACTAAGACCTCAAACAACAACAACACCAGGAAGGCCCAGCCCCATGGAAATAAACAAAGGCACGTTAAGTCCACGCCAGCACCTCCCGAGCTGCTAGAGGGCCCGCCCCAAGCCAGCTCCACCCCCCGCAGAGAACCTGCCGATAGCCAGCCGGCATCCGCACCACCACCCCCCTCGCCCCCCCCCTCTCACCGCACCAAACTCACCAACTACACAGTTACAGGCACAACAGCCAGCGGGGAACATGGCAGTGAAGGCGTTCAGGGAAAGGATAGAAGAAATCCTGAAAACCTTCTTTCCGAACCTGAACCTCTCGGTAGCCATAACCACTGGTGTTATGATGGCCAACATGCTCCCCTACCAATGGCTAAGGGACCTGGCTAATGCAATCTCCGAACTCCTAACCCCGGATGGCTGAAGAACCCAACGAAGATAATAATAATAATAATAATAATAATAATAATAATAATAATAATAATAATAATTGTACCAAGAGGAACTCTCCTTCATCATGAACTTTTAAATTTACAATTCATACAGATCGATCTGCATATATTATATATTTTTAACATGTGTGTTTTTTCTTCCTATCTTAATAAAGTATAAATGTTGTCCCGTTCCCTTATGGCCCCATGGAAATGCGAAATTATTTCCGCCCTGGTGGCACCCTCCAAATTGTGTTGGCAAGCCTTCCTCCGACCTGCGCACTCGTCGTGTTCTCTCTCCACCTTGCCCCTCCTCGCCTCTGCCGAGGGATGGCACGGTGCTCGCAGTAAACTTCGTTCAGTTCGCTTGGAGCGAGCAAGCAGCTTGGTCATCTAGCCGCGAGCATGGAGGTAGGAAAGCTTACCAACCAACGTTAGGCTTAGGGAGGGAGTTGCCTTATATTGAGAATGTAACGTGTTTGTTCTCTTGTTAATAGAGGCTAAGAGCCTCAGTAAATGGTAAGAGGGTTTGCTTCTGTAAAAGTTAATGTGTTAATGGGGTTTCTTTAAATTCAACATGTTGTTACTAAAAGGAGTTTGTTAAGAATTGAGAATTGAGAGTTGTAATATTTGAATTGTTCGAGGGCAGGTCCCCCAATGAATACGGATTTCATTTGTGCGCACTCATTATTGTAATAAATGTTCAGCATTACAACGACTCGGTTTTCGCTCACTGCGTTATGGCTCTCCTTGCTCGTCACTGGTAGTCAGCCTTCGGTCTTGAAGCCCGCACCTTCCTTATTTCCACATCGCTGCCAATTTTACGAGGTGCAGCAGTCTGGTAGCAGAGCGTTTATTTGTGCTCCTACCAGTTCTTTCGGACAATTTTGAGTGTGCGTGGTCTTTCTCTCTCTCTCTCTTTCGGTTACGGTGTTTCTCGTTCAGCTTGGTGGCCGGAGATATTTTTACCATGGCTACTCGAGACGTGGCATATCCTGGGTCTCTTAGAAAAGAAGAGTTGTTATACGAACTGTCAATTCGTAATGTAGAGTCTAAAGGGACAGTTAAAGCGGATGAGTTATTATTACGAACTAATTTAGATAAAATTGTTGTGGTACCCAAGGTCTCTGACGGTGAGGCTGCGAGTGTGGCGTCCCTTATTCAGGCCAATTTGACTGAAATATCCTCAGTTATGGATTTTTTTAGAGAACGATGTAGCGTCTCTTCATCAGTTAAAACGAGTACAAGGGCGTCTAACCCATTATGTTTATCGGACGGAAGATTTACTCTCCTTAGAATTAAAGGAGGAACTAGTAAGTCAAATTGGAGCTTTGAAGGACAAGGCGGTCCAACTTTTAGGAAAGGTTGAGGCTTGGTTGGCCGCACTCTCCATTAAATCTAAACCTGTCACTCCTTCTGTTAATCGGGTTGACGAGGAACCCAATAAGGTTATTGGTAATCCTGAGTTGGATGGTGTGCAAGGCTTGCTGGAATCGCAGCAAGGTTCTTTACCTAGGAGTCTCCCTCAGGCTAATCTTCCAGTTCAGCAATCGATCTCGCCTTCTGTGAATTTGCCCTTTTCTAGTATCCCTCACCCGTTAAGTAGTATGTTGAAAAACGTTCCTCGTTATTCGGTAAATTCTGCCGATGATGTAGTTACCTTTTTGCGATTTTTTGTGGAATTTCAGGATCATGCTCTTGTGTTCGGGCTAACTCACGTTTAAATATTGCAAATTCTTTATCCGTATACTACAGGGGTGCTTTCCAATAAAATAGTTAGTGCTATTTCTGATCAGTTGTCACTTCAGCAGTTTCATGCTTATTTGCTTACTCATTTTATTCCGGCTAGGGCTCTCAGCTCTCTAGTGCTGAAATTTTATTTCAGGGTTCAACGCTCGGACGAGCCTTTAACAGAATATGTTGCTTTTGTTAAATTTTACGCTAGGGTGTTTGCGTTACATTATACAGAAGAGGAGATCGTTCTCACGATCGTAGAGGGCATTTCCCCGTTATACCGCTCCTGTCTTTGTTTTGCTGCTCAACCTCACAGTTTTGCGGAACTCGAAGCGATAGTGGTATCGGCTGAAGGTGTTCGCCATGCGGACTCACTTCGTATTGCTAGCTTGCCCCCGGTTGGTTCTAATGACAGGGAATCTGTGGTGGTTCGTAAACCTAACTTATTAAGAAAGTGTTATAATTGTGGTGCTTCTAATCATTTGCGTAATAAATGCCCCTCTCGGTCTCGTAACAATAGTCAGGGTGCTAGTGCTGGTTCTAGGGTAGAGGTTCCGCCCAGAACCAGTAATATTGTATGCTTTCGGTGCGGGGTCGCAGGTCAACTTGCGCGACATTGTACCACCCATTCAAATAGTTCTTGACTACAGCGGGAGGTGGTGCAGGACAATGGTACCACCTTGCCTTCCCCTGTTATTAATCAAACATCTTGTTCGTTTGGTGAACCATCTCCTATTTGTCCTGTGGGCTGTTTAGAGATATCTACGGAAATTAAAGGTGTGAGTCCGTTGGTTGAGGTCGAAATAAACAATGAGCCCGTTTTGGCTCTTCTTGATTCTGGTAGTGTGGTGTCATTTATTAGTGAAAGATGGTTTGCTTTACATAAAGCTGTCTGTAAATTCCCTCATTTATCTCCGGTTTTGCATTCGTTTGTATCAGCCAATTCTTCCAGAATTGAAGTCCTGGGACTGGTAAAATGTAAAATTCGTCTTTCCAATTTTACTTGGAAATTTCCCTTGTATGTTGCGAGTAATTTGCCGTATCCTGTCATTCTTGGTTCAAATTTTTTCGATTATTCTGGTTTAGTCTTAGATATTCAGGAGGGTTCATGTTGGTTTAAGTTTTCACCAATGAATAAAATACCTTTGCACATTAGTAATTCTGCTTCAGCGTCGTCGGTGTCGCCGCCTCAGGACGAAGTGGTGTCAGATCTTAGCCATTTGACTGAGGATGAGGCGCAGCGTATTAGGGAGTTGTGCGAGGCCTACCCGGATGTGTTTACTGAGAAATTGGGGATGACGAATATCTTAGAGTATAAAATAGAGGTCACGGATTCGGTCCCTGTCAGATTTCCGCCCTACCGTTTATCTCCTCCTAAGATGCAGGCATTAAAGGAGATCATTAACAACATGATTGAGGAAGGGATCATCCGGCCCTCTACTTCGGCTTACTCTTCCCCCATTTTCCTGGTGCCCAAGCCCCAGGGTGGTTATAGGCCTGTTTTGGATTACAGGGCTCTTAATCGTAAAGTGGTCTTGCAGTCTGTCCCGCTCCCGGATTTACATACGTGTTTTTCATGGTTCAAGAGGGCGAGGTACTTCACTGTCCTGGACCTCAATCAAGCTTATTACCAGATTCCGCTCGCGGAGGAGTCTCGTCATCTGACGGCCTTCGCGACGGACTGGAACCTTTATGAATTTTGCCGCCTGCCTTTTGGGATCTCGACAGGCGCCGCCGTTCTCACGAGACTCCTTGATCAGTTGTTTTCTGACATTAAATTCGACTTCCTTTATCACTATCTTGATGACGTAGTATTGTATTCGGAGACGTTTGAGGATCATCTCCAGCACCTCAATGAAGTATTGTCACGCCTGAGGAAGGCTGGCTTGACAGTCAAATTGTCCAAGGTCACGTTCGCCAAACCTCAGATGTCCTTTTTGGGGCATATTGTATCCTCTAACGGTGTCTCGGTCGATCACTCCCGCACTCAGGCCATTCAGGATTTTCCTCCTCCGCAGGATGTGAAAGGTGTGTCCCGCTTTGTCGGAATGGTTAACTTCTTCCGAAAATTCGTCCCGAATTTTGCCAATCGTGCGGCCCCTCTTAATGCACTCCGGCGTAAGGGAGTGAGGTTTCAGTGGGGAGCTTCTCAGCAGGCCGCTTTTGACGATCTCAAGCTGGCCATTTCTAATGCTCCAGTGTTAGCTATGCCGGATTTCACTAAGGTCTTCATAGTGCAAACCGACGCTTCTTCGTCAGCTGTCGCAGCCGTTTTGCTCCAGGAATCTGAGTTAGGGAGACGCCCCATTGCTTATGCTTCACGGGCTCTTACCCCTTTAGAAGCTAAGTACTCCGTGTACGAGCTTGAAGGCTTGGCTGTTCTTTTTGCTCTAGAACGCTTTCGTGTGTACCTAGAGCATGTTAAGTTTGAGCTTGAAACTGACAACCAGGCGTTAAGTTGGGTGCTTGGGAAACCACGGAAAACTGGTCGCTTGGCTCGTTGGGCCATTAGAATTTCCGCCTTTCAATTCAACGTCCGTCATATTCGGGGCTCTGAGAACGTTGTAGTGGATACTCTCAGCAGGATGTTTTCTGAACAACCTATTCTTGATGACGAACCAGGTCCTTCTGAGTCCTCTCTAGCAATATCCTTGGCTGGAGCGATTTTATCTGATTCCCCTCTCTTGTATCATGATATAGGTAAATTTCAATTGGAAGATCCGCTCTTGGCTCCTATCGTCCAAGACTTGAAGGATGGGAAACTTGTCGATCCGTCTGTATTGAGGAACGGAGTTCTTTGTTGCCCCTCCCGTCATGATCGTAAGATGAAGGTTGTAATTCCATCTGTGTTGGTCCCTATGATCTTTAAGTATTTTCATGAAACTCCCCTCGCAGGTCATCAGGGAGTATTTAAAACAAGGGAGAAGATCAGAGAAAATTTCATCTGGAAGGGAATGGACGGGGACGTTCGCGAACTTGTTAAGGCTTGTAAGATTTGTAGGATTAGTAAGCCATGTGTTAATTCTCGGGTTGGGTTGCTATCCTCTACCCAAGCTACCCATCCTATGCAACGTCTATATATTGATTTCGTAGGACCTCTCCCGCGATCGAAGTCTGAATCAAATAGGTTTATATTGGTCTGCGTGGATGGCTTCACTCGTTTTACATGGTTATTTCCGACGAGGATGGCCAACGCTGAAACAACCATTAGATGTTTAAAAACCATATTTTCATCATTTGGTCCTAGCCAGTATTTGGTTTCAGACAATGCTAAAGCCTTTACGTCCAATCTTTTTAAGAACTTCTGTTTTAGCCTGTCGATTACTCACGTCACGACTTCCCATTACTACCCCCAGCCTTCGTACGCGGAGAGAGTCAATAGGAATTTACGCTCGGCCCTCATTGATTTCCATCACCACGATGTTCAGAGGTGGGACACCACTTTGCCGTGGCTGGCTTATGCTTTTAATACTGCGGTGCATGAGGCGCACCAGTTTTCCCCTTTCTCTCTTATGTTTTCGTTTCTTCCGAACTCGCCGCTTTCCAATTTGTGGCATATTGATGATTTGTTGCCTGAGAGGGTGGATCCTCTTAATATTCGCGCGAACTGGAAGAAAGCTAAAGAGAATCTTCAGGTCTCCTACCAGAGGAAGAAGGAGCGCTACGATAAGGGGCGTCAGCCTACCAGCCTGGCTGTCGGTGATGAGGTATTCATTAAGAATTTTGTTCCCTCTGGGAAGTTGGCACCCAGGTTCCGTGGTCCTTTCCGGATTATTGATTTTCTTACCCCGGTCACCCTGTTGGTGAGAGACCCCGTGACCGAGGGAGTTTTTCGTGTTCATCTTTCTCAGCTTCAATCTGCTCAATGAAGTTTTTGCTTTAATTGGTTGGCGAGAACCGATACGTCTGTGGTGTTCATGTTTGCGGGGTTTGTTCCCCTGTTGTTTTGCTAACTTCTGTATTTTATGGGGAGTTGTATTTTACTTAGTCTGTAAGAGTTTTTAAATTTGGTATGTGAGCCCTCCTGCAGCCCTACCTAGCCTCCTACCTCCACGCCCGGCGCGCTGACCCGGGATTGTCTTCCTCCACCTTCACTCTTACATCTTATCGGCTCTTGTGAAGACAAAACTGCTGGCCTTAAACTTGTATGTTTCAGCATTATGGAGGTTCCATCTTCGCCGTCGCTCCGTGAGAAGGGCCCCTCATGTGGGCGTGTTTTGGCATGCGCTGACTCCATCGGCCGTCCTTCCGGGTCGTTTTTCTGCATGTTGTATGTTTTGCGCTGGCTAGCATTCGCCGCCAGTTGTGGCACGCATCATCCATCCGGCTTATTGCATCTTGGTGTGCCTGGTTGCCGCGTGTTCGGCATTCGTCATTCATTTTGAGCCATGCCAGTTTCGTCGTCACTTGGACTTGCAAGCCGGTAGCTCGCCCGGCGATTCTGCTTCAACTTATTCTAATCTTTGAGATGTGCATCTTGAAATATGGATTCTCATGGACTGGCTTTTATTGCCTTTCGCCAAGCTAAAAGGTGTTTATCTAATGAAATGTTAGGCCAGTTGTTGGTGTATTCTTAGCAAAGACTCTTTCTCCAAGTGTTTTTAATTGCTTAAGCAAACTGATATTTATTTGTTTGGAAAAAAGAACCTTTTATCAAGAGCTCTTGTGGTGTCCAAAGTAAAAGAAGACAGACTTTTTTCCAACCTGGTTGGAAACTTAGGGAGGGAGGTCTGTACCAAGAGGAACTCTCCTTCATCATGAACTTTTAAATTTACAATTCATACAGATCGATCTGCATATATTATATCTTTGTAACATGTGTGTTTTTTCTTCCTATCTTAATAAAGTATAAATGTTGTCCCGTTCCCTTATGGCCCCAGGGAAATGCGAAATTATTTCCGCCCTGGTGGCACCCTCCAAATTGTGTTGGCAAGCCTTCCTCCGACCTGCGCACTCGTCGTGTTCTCTCTCCACCTTGCCCCTCCTCGCCTCTGCCGAGGGATGGCACGGTGCTCGCAGTAAACTTCGTTCAGTTCGCTTGGAGCGAGTAAGCAGCTTGGTCATCTAGCCGCGAGCATGGAGGTAGGAAAGCTTACCAACCAACGTTAGGCTTAGGGAGGGAGTTGCCTTATATTGAGAATGTAACGTGTTTGTTCTCTTGTTAATAGAGGCTAAGAGCCTCAGTAAATGGTAAGAGGGTTTGCTTCTGTAAAAGTTAATGTGTTAATGGGGTTTCTTTAAATTCAACATGTTGTTACTAAAAGGAGTTTGTTAAGAATTGAGAATTGAGAGTTGTAATATTTGAATTGTTCGAGGGCAGGTCCCCCAATGAATACGGATTTCATTTGTGCGCACTCATTATTGTAATAAATGTTCAGCATTACAACGACTCGGTTTTCGCTCACTGCGTTATGGCTCTCCTTGCTCGTCACTGGTAGTCAGCCTTCGGTCTTGAAGCCCGCACCTTCCTTATTTCCACATCGCTGCCAATTTTACTTGGTGCAGCAATAATAATAATTGTACCGGGCGGTACACCTCTACTCTGTTTATTTAAAAGTTGCGCCAGTTGAAACTCCTCTTCTGGAGGAAGGTTGAACTTTATCTATTCTATTAATTCTCTACTTTCTCAGAAGATGTCACCACGTGGAAAATTTTGAGTTTTTGAACTGTGTCACTTTTGATGTGTTTTTGTTTCGCTTGAAGTAAGAAGTGTGAACTTTCTCTTCTAGAGGACACTACTGAAGAATTACAATAGTGCAACCTAGTGCGAAATCAAAGAACTAGTTTGTTGGAGAAATTTTTATTTCAAAAGTTTGTTTCTTGTTAAATTTCTTTCTGTTATTGTTTAAGTTGGCTGTATACCCCTCTTTTTCCCCTTAGTTTGGATCTAGCCAATCCCGAATTTCTTTAATTAATTTTCCACCAATAATGTGTTTCTTTTTCCTCTATGTAGGGGTTTCTTTTCCCGAACCAATAAAGATTTTGTGGGAGGGTGTTTTATTTCCCCTAACGCCTAGAATCTTCCGCGAGAGGATATAAACTGCTGATTTTGGGGTCTCCGGGCCACTTCTGTTCCATCTTTCAGTGTATTAAGTACATTGCAGGAGGCGGGAAGCGCCTCTTTCCTCGGCAGCGATCTACTACCAGGTAATGGCCTATTAATATCTTCTTTTCTTGCTAGGTCGGCAGTTTAACTCTCGCGGCGGGTTCAAAGCGTTTTCCATCATGTAACCTTTTCCTAAAATGTAACTACTCTTTTCTTCTTTTCTTGTAAAGTTACATATTGGGATAGAGAGTGCTAACCCTCTCGAGCTCCCACTCACATTTGTTTTGAGGTGAACTTATTTTCTCAAACTTTTCTTCGTTTATGTAATGTAAGGTGTTCTTCTCTAAGTCACCTCTGTAGTATGGGATTAGCCCTTGCGTTAGTGGCCCAGAGCCAGATTAGGTTTTAAAAGCAAAGTGTATTAGGAGTGCAAGTTCGCCTCCTCTCAAGTTGTATTTTAGAGGTCATGTATTAATCTTTTCTCACCTAATAGACCTCAGTAGGTTGGGTATTTTACCCCTGTGTATATGTCCTTTGAGGACGACTTGAAAGTTGAGTTTGGTGTGGCCTGGGAGAGGCTTAACTTTAAGAGCGAGTGGCTCTTTTCTAAAACTGAGAGTTGTATGCCTCGAGGAGGCTTTGCTGTGTAATTTGGAGCAAGGGCTCCAGGGTTTGAGTGGGGTCTTCTGCCCCTTTTGTTGAAATTGGTATATCGTAAAGTTGAGCTAGTTGCTCAAGAATTGTATTTCCAGGGCTCGAAGCCCAAATTCTTTAATCCCTGTAATTGTACATTTCAAGTTGTATTTCGGCTACTAAGTACCTGTTCTATTTGTTGTTACCTAATTTTGAAAAGAAAATATAACCTTGTTAAATTTTAAAATTTAATTTCTCTTTAGTAGCTTGAGACCTATTCACCACCCAGCACCTTCTTTCATGCTTAACTACCACAAAAACTCGGTAACAAGTGGTAGCAGAGCGTGGTTGAATGGGTCTCAATTTAGCCCCTTTTGACGGCTAAACATTGCTTTGATTCGAACTCTAACAATTTTCTCAGTTGCTGGAATTTTTTGAGTTTTTCAAAATTGTTCTGTCATCATGCCCGGCCCTCGCGATGTTCTCCTCCTTAACTACTTGCGCAAAGAGGAGTTGATATATGAGTTAACTATCAGAAACGTTCAATCTGGAGGCACGGTTGCAATAGACACTAACAAGCTTAGAGAGTCCCTTGATTTGCCCATTTCCATCCCCAATTTGGGAGAGAAAGAAATTGACGACTCTCTTTCCACGATTGTCGAGAATATTACTGGGCTAGCATCGGTAGTCAGCTTTTTTGATGAAAACGATCCATCTCCTAATCAAATTAAGCGTGTGCAAGGCAGGCTGTATCACTTTGCAAATAGAGTTAATGATCTATTGTCTCTAAAGGTGAATGACGTTCAGAGGAAGCAAGCTAATACGCTCCTTGAAACTATTTCTGAATTGTCTAATAAGGTCACTCAATTGCTAACCGGCGAAGCTCCTCCCAAAACTGATCAACCCGCCACGGTGAATGTAGGTAACGAGGAAGAGCCTCCTCAGGGAGAAGTCAATAGGATAACCGTTGCTGCTCAAACTATCTCTGCCCCATCGAACAACGAATCTGAACGCCGTGCGTCATTGAGTAACATCCGCTCTGAATTAACTTCCTTGCCCTTGAAACCTTTAACGACTATGACACCTGGGTTCAGCAGCTTGCCTCATCCATTGGCAATGTTGCTTAGAGGTATCTCTAAGTTTTCCGTCAACACCACCAGTGACGTAATTTCATTTTTAAGATTTCTAGTGGAATTTCAGGATCATGCCCTTGTGTTTTCTCTTTCCCCATGTCAAATTTTGCAAATTATCTATCCTTATGCTATTGGTGTTCTATCTGACAAAATAGTTAGAGCCATTGCCGAGCAATCTTCTATTGAGGATTTCCACGCCCATTTGCTAGCTAACTTCATCCCGGCTAGGGCCAGGTCCTCCCTTATTCAGAAATACTATTATCGGGTACAGCGCTTGGATGAAAACCTGGCAGACTTCATCCAAGATATTAAGTTTTATACTAGGGTGTTTGCTCTCCACTTCCCTGAGGATCAGATCGTGCAAGCTATTGTTGAAGGGATTTCACCACCCTACAGGTCATATTTGTGTTTCGCGGCGTGCCCGCAAACCTTCTCTGAACTGGAAGCATTAGCCGTCTCTGCGGAAGGAGTTAGGTATGCCGATTCCTTGCGTGTGGCGAAAGAACCCCCGCCTTCCTTTAGTAACACTCGGCCTCCACCTCGCCGACCAGTCAATCCCCGTAAATGTTATGCTTGTGGGTCGCCTGACCATCTGCGGAATAAGTGTCCTCTGATCAAGTCAAGTGGGACAAGGAATGGAGTAGGGTCATCACAAGGCTGTTTTAAGTGTGGGGCCTTCTCACATATCGCCAAGAATTGCCCAAACTCAAATAGCACCCCCTCCTGCTCAACTTCTGGTGCAAATTCCAGCTATTCCAATAATAAAAAGTGACTAGTGGCGTCGGCTGAGCCGACTAATCCATCTTCCCGAGACTTAGCCCCTAGTAAACAGGTTGTAAATGCAGAGAACGACCAGCCTTCAAATTCATCTTTTGAATGCCCTAAAGAGTGTCTTAGGATTGCGGCGGATACCCCCGCACCTGTTCCTTTTCTTAAGATTGAGTTAAATAACGAGCCTATAACAGCTCTCTTAGATTCAGGCAGTGTTTGTTCCATTATTTCGGCTGATTGGTATTCTAAATTGAAATCTGTTTGTAAACTCCCTGACTATGTCTCTTCTCCTGTTCAATATGTTTCGGCTAATTCATCTCCATTAGAAATTCTAGGTTCCATACATGTCAAAATTCGGGTTTTTAAGTTTACATGGAAGATCAAATTGTTTGTGGCCAAGCGTTTGTCTTGCCCCATCATATTGGGAGCGGACTTCATTTCTCACACTGGTCTTGTGCTCGATCTCCAGTGTAGGTCGTGCATATTCAAATTTGCGTCCAATTGTAGAATTCCCTTGTTAAAGTGTAATTCTGTATCATGTTCATCTATTTCGCCTACCCAGGATGAGATGTTGTTAGACCTTAGACATCTACCTGAGGAGCAGGCTGATAGTATTCGGAAACTGTGTCAGTCGTTTCCCGAGGTGTTCTCTGATACTCTTGGTGTTACTGACCTTATTGAATACAAAATTGAGGTCACGGATTCAATTCCTGTCCGTTTTCCACCGTATAGGCTATCTCCACCTAAAATGAAGGCTCTGAAAGAAATCATCGATCAGATGTTGAAGGATGGTATTATTAGGCCCTCTAAGTCAGCGTATTCTTCGCCTATTTTTCTAGTCCCGAAACCCCAAGGAGGCTTCAGGCCTGTCATTGATTACAGGGCTCTCAATCGGAAGGTGGTGTTGCAATCTGTGCCCCTTCCCGACCTTCATTCTTGCTTTTCATGGTTTCGTAAGGCCAAGTTCTTCACCATCTTGGACTTGAATCAGGCCTATAATCAAATTCCCCTTGCCGAAGAGTCTAAACATCTTACAGCGTTTGCCACGGACTGGAATTTATACGAATACAACCGCGTGCCTTTCGGGCTCCCCACGGGGGCAGCTGTGCTCACTAGGCTACTAGATAGGGTCTTCTCCGACATCAAATTTGAGTACTTATATCACTACTTGGATGATGTCGTCGTATTTTCCGAGACTTTTGAAGAACATCTAGATCATCTGCGAGAAGTTCTGAATCGCCTCCGTAAGGCTGGGTTAACTGTCAAGTTGTCCAAGGTTGCCTTTGCTAAGCCCTCTATGTCATTCCTAGGGCATATTGTGTCACCCGATGGGGTAGCTGTCGATCATTCTAGAACACAGGCCATCCGTGATTTTAAACCTCCTAAGGACATCAAAGGTATCGCTAGATTCATTGGTATGGTGAATTTCTTCAGGAAGTTTATTCCTAACTTCGCTAATAGAGCGGCGCCCTTAAACCTTCTTCGTAGGAAAGGCATCAAATTCGAGTGGGGACCTTCTCAACAAGCCGCTTTCGAAGATCTTAAATTAGCTCTCTGTAATGCCCCTGTACTTGCTATGCCTGATTTCTCGAAGAAATTCATCGTCCAAACGGACGCGTCGTCGTCAGCTGTAGCTGCAGTCCTTCTTCAAGAGACTGAACTAGGGAGGCGTCCCATCGCCTATGCATCTAGGACTCTATCGGTTCAAGAAGCCAAGTATTCCATCTATGAGCTCGAAGGGTTGGCAGTCTTATTCGCCTTAGAAAAGTTCCGTCTCTATCTGGAACATGTCAAATTCGACCTGGAGACAGATAATCAAGCCTTAAGCTGGGTCTTAGGTAGGCCGCGTCGTACTGGTCGTATAGCCCGTTGGGCCATCCGTATTTCTGCCTTCCAATTCGATGTACGACATATCAGAGGTACCGAAAATGTTGTTGCTGATGGACTCAGCCGTATGTTTCATAACGACGTCGAGACCCACGAACCGGTCGATAGTTCATCACCGTCCGAGTCCATACTATCTGGTGTTAATGCCATCTTAACAGATGCTCCCATGCTTTTTAGGGATATTGAGAAATACCAACGTGAAGATCCGACGCTGGCTCCTATAATGGAAACCCTTTCTTCTGGGGAACATGTTGTCCCTTATGTTCTGAGGAATGGTGTTCTATGTTGCCCTTCGAGGCATGATAAGTTGATGAAAGTTGTTGTTCCAGCGGTTCTTGTACCTATGATCTTCAAATACTATCATGAGACCCCATTGGGGGGGCATCTTGGAATCTTTAAAACTCGTGAAAAGATTCGTGAAATGTTCATATGGAAAGGTATGGACGGTGAAATTCGGGAACTCGTAAAAGCTTGTAAATCTTGTTTGATCAGTAAACCCACCATGTCCACTAAAGTAGGCCTTTTGTCTTCTCATCAAGCGTCGCGCCCCATGGAACGCCTGTATATTGATTATGTGGGACCCTTCCCCCAGTCAAAGGGCAATGCCAACAAGTTCATCTTTGTGTGTGTAGATGGTTTTACAAGATTTTCCTGGTTATTTCCGACTAAGCTGGCTACCGCTCAGTCAACCATTACTTGCTTAAATTCTATTTTTGCTTCTTTTGGTCCGTGTCAATATATTGTATCTGATAATGCTAAGGCGTTCACATCAAATTTATTTCGTAAATTCTGTTTTGACTTGTCCATCTCTCATGTAACTACTTCTGCTTATTACCCTCAACCATCTCTGGCTGAACGGGTTAACCGTAATCTCAGGTCCGCACTCATTGCCTATCATCATGAAGATCCTTCCAGGTGGGACACGTCCCTGCATTGGATAGCTTTTGCTTTGAATTCGGCGGTTCATGAATCTCACAAGTTTACTCCAGCTTCTTTGATGTTCAAGTTTGTTCCCAACTCGCCGCTCTCTAACCTCTGGTCTTTGAATGACATTCTACCCGAGACAATAGATCCGGATAACATTATAGATCTTTGGAAGAAGGCTAAAGCCAATCTTAAGGTGTCTCATGAAAAGGTTAGGGAAAGGTATGATCGTGGACGGAGACCCACCACTTTGAAGGTAGGTGACCAGGTTATGGTCAAAAATTTTGTTCCCGCGGGCAAGCTTGCCCCCAGATTTCATGGGCCTTGTATCATTCTCGATTTTCTTACGCCGGTTACCTTATTGCTAAGTAATCCAGCCACCGAGAGGATATTTAGAGTTCACCTGTCCCAGGTGAAACCGGTGTAATTTCTGTGTTAACTTGCTCCATATTATTTTGAAAGGATATGAAGGTTATATTTTTTTTTGAGTTTCACTTTTTAGGCATTCTGCCCCTTCTGTAATATTTTGGTTTTAGATGTAAGCCTTATGTAAAACCTGCCCCGACCCGTTAAACTGCCATCCTGTTCTTTCCACGGCCATTACCACGCTCCCGTCTCCTGCTCCACTCTACACAGTGGCTTAATGAATACCATGAATATCTGCACGCCGCTGGCCCCTCACTCTCTCTACAAGCCTGTACCCTCAAAGAAAATAATTGTCCAACACAATTCTGCCGCCTAGCTTTAATGTTTCAGCGCCCCCGCAGCCGCGCAGCGCCGCGCAGCGACTGGGGAGGGGGATGGGCCCCCTCCTCTCCAGCGAGGACGACATGTGCACGGCGAGCCGGAGCTCACCTCCCGGCCAAGGCTGATGTGCGGCGCACGACCTGCTACATGCCCGCAGCCTGTATCTGTTCACCGCGGGCGCGGCGTACTTCAACACCTCTGCTCCCCTCATAGTGCGGGCGAGCGGTATCTCAGGGTACTTAAGGGGTCCGAGCGGCCTCCGTTGGACGCAAGCTGCAACGGCCGGTCTGGCCATCCGACTCAATCTACATCAACTACATGGACAGTCACCATAAACAATAATTACATTTGGGAATTTAACAACAATATTTGGTGGACATTGCAAAAACTTTTCTTCACCTTTTAAGCATTAAAGGTTTATCTTCAGAAATTCAACTTCTACAAACATAAAAACTTTACTGCACCGGCAACAACAAAATTTTGAAATTGCAACCAACCAAATTACTAAAATCTTATAAATGCTTCCCCAATTAATCTTAATATCAACATCAAAACTTGGACCTTATTTTGGAAACAAAGCTTATGTTCTTCTGTGTTACCCCTTGGAGGAACTTTTGGGGGGGGAGGTCTGTACCGGGCGGTACACCTCTACTCTGTTTATTTAAAAGTTGCGCCAGTTGAAACTCCTCTTCTGGAGGAAGGTTGAACTTTATCTATTCTATTAATTCTCTACTTTCTCAGAAGATGTCACCACGTGGAAAATTTTGAGTTTTTGAACTGTGTCACTTTTGATGTGTTTTTGTTTCGCTTGAAGTAAGAAGTGTGAACTTTCTCTTCTAGAGGACACTACTGAAGAATTACAATAGTGCAACCTAGTGCGAAATCAAAGAACTAGTTTGTTGGAGAAATTTTTATTTCAAAAGTTTGTTTCTTGTTAAATTTCTTTCTGTTATTGTTTAAGTTGGCTGTATACCCCTCTTTTTCCCCTTAGTTTGGATCTAGCCAATCCCGAATTTCTTTAATTAATTTTCCACCAATAATGTGTTTCTTTTTCCTCTATGTAGGGGTTTCTTTTCCCGAACCAATAAAGATTTTGTGGGAGGGTGTTTTATTTCCCCTAACGCCTAGAATCTTCCGCGAGAGGATATAAACTGCTGATTTTGGGGTCTCCGGGCCACTTCTGTTCCATCTTTCAGTGTATTAAGTACATTGCAGGAGGCGGGAAGCGCCTCTTTCCTCGGCAGCGATCTACTACCAGGTAATGGCCTATTAATATCTTCTTTTCTTGCTAGGTCGGCAGTTTAACTCTCGCGGCGGGTTCAAAGCGTTTTCCATCATGTAACCTTTTCCTAAAATGTAACTACTCTTTTCTTCTTTTCTTGTAAAGTTACATATTGGGATAGAGAGTGCTAACCCTCTCGAGCTCCCACTCACATTTGTTTTGAGGTGAACTTATTTTCTCAAACTTTTCTTCGTTTATGTAATGTAAGGTGTTCTTCTCTAAGTCACCTCTGTAGTATGGGATTAGCCCTTGCGTTAGTGGCCCAGAGCCAGATTAGGTTTTAAAAGCAAAGTGTATTAGGAGTGCAAGTTCGCCTCCTCTCAAGTTGTATTTTAGAGGTCATGTATTAATCTTTTCTCACCTAATAGACCTCAGTAGGTTGGGTATTTTACCCCTGTGTATATGTCCTTTGAGGACGACTTGAAAGTTGAGTTTGGTGTGGCCTGGGAGAGGCTTAACTTTAAGAGCGAGTGGCTCTTTTCTAAAACTGAGAGTTGTATGCCTCGAGGAGGCTTTGCTGTGTAATTTGGAGCAAGGGCTCCAGGGTTTGAGTGGGGTCTTCTGCCCCTTTTGTTGAAATTGGTATATCGTAAAGTTGAGCTAGTTGCTCAAGAATTGTATTTCCAGGGCTCGAAGCCCAAATTCTTTAATCCCTGTAATTGTACATTTCAAGTTGTATTTCGGCTACTAAGTACCTGTTCTATTTGTTGTTACCTAATTTTGAAAAGAAAATATAACCTTGTTAAATTTTAAAATTTAATTTCTCTTTAGTAGCTTGAGACCTATTCACCACCCAGCACCTTCTTTCATGCTTAACTACCACAAAAACTCGGTAACAATAATAATAATAATAATAACAATAACAATAACAATAACACGCAGGAGCTTCGAGTTCTAATATGGAACTGCCAGGGCGTCAGGTCTAGGAAATATGAACTCGAAGCATTCCTAGCCGCGAACACCATACACGTAGCCCTCCTAACTGAAACCTTCCTCCCACCGGGGAAGAAGTTCACCATAAGAGGCTATAAAATACACCGTAGCGACAAGGCAAACAAAGTCGGAGGAGTGGCAGTTCTGGTAAGGAAGGACATTAAACATATGGAAATTGACTTACCAGAACTGGTCGAGCTGGAGGCATGCGGAATTGCCATGCCAGTGCGAGGAACACTCGTTAATGTCATATCGGCATACTCCAGACCTAAACATCTAAACACACAAGACATAGAATCGGTATTAAGGCTAAATCGAAACACGATACTAGGAGGAGACCTAAACTCGAAACACGCCAGCTGGGGATGCCTGAAACCTAACCCGGAGGGCACAAGGCTGTATAACCACATGCTATCCCAGGACTATGTGGTAACAGCCCCCAGCGAACCCACGTTCCTATCGCCAAACGAACAGGTCGACGATATTCTAGACATAGCCCTACTGCGAAATATTCCTCAAAGACACACCATAAGGCTCATTAACGACCTAGGGTCGAGGCATCAACCAGTAATATTTACAATGAAAGCGAACCCGGAGGAATATGAGAATAACCCCAAGCGCCGACTCAACTATAAAGCAGCCAAATGGGGTAAATTTGAAAGAAAACTCGATACACTCCTACAGGGGACTGAGGACATACAAATAGCAAACCCAGCCCAAACGGACGAATCCCTAAAAACACTCATAAATGCGATTCAGGCAGCCACAACTGCGAGTATCCCGGTACACAAACCTAGAAAAAACACTATCATTGAATTACCGGCCCACATTAAAGATCTAATACGACAGCGCAACAGACACAAGCGCAACTGGGCCCGATACCACCGCTATGAAGACCGGATACGCAAAAATGAACTCAGGGTCGAAATCGAAACCGGAATAGTGGAGTATAGGTCTCAGATCTGGAATAACAAACTGAGTACGTTTGACACTAATACCAGACCGGTATTTCACGCGAGAACCACACGTGATCCCAACAATTAAGGGACCTAACGGACCAGTATACGAAAACCAAGATAAAGCCGAGGTGATAGCCGACTCACTGGAAGAGGCCTTTTCGCCCAATGACGAACCGTCAGACCCCGCCTTCATTAGGCAAACAGAGGCCAAGGTAGCGGAATTCCTAGCAAACGCACCTAAGCCCGAGGATAAGAAGACTAATATCCACGAAATTAAGCGGATAATAGACCACCTTAACCCGAAGAAGTCACCCGGCCCAGACGAGATACAGAACATAATATTAAAAAAGCTAACTCCGAAAGCCCTCGCACTACTCACTAAAATATACAACGCAATGTTCCAATTGCAGTATTATCCAGAACAATGGAAAAAGGCGAGAATCCTTGTATTTGGCAAACCAGGCAAGGACAAATCTAACCCTAATAACTACAGGCCCATCAGTCTCCTGGACGCCCTCAGCAAAGTATTCAAGAAAATACTGCTGAAAAGGGTAATAGCACATATCAAGGAATGAGGAATCATTCGAAACGAACAATTCGGTTTCAGGAACGGCCACTCCGCCCCGCAACTGCTTACCCGGGTCCTAGAACAAGCGACCATCGGACTAAACAAGCGGAGTGACACAGGCACGGTATTCCTTGATATCCAGAAGGCATTCGATAAAGTTTGGCACGAAGGCCTATTAGCGAAATTAATAGACCTCGAATTCCACCCAGGGTACATAAGATTAATTAAATCATACCTGGAAGGCCGAGAGTTCCAAGTAGACGTTCATAACACACTGTCAAGCACGCGACCGATCAGGGCGGGCGTAGCCCAAGGGTCACTAATAGGACCAATCCTGTTCATTCTATTTACGAATGACATGCCGACAGCGGAACTCACTACCACGCACCTCTACGCGGATGACACTGCTATCACAGTACAACACTTTCAACTAGCATGCACCCGAAAGAGACTACAAGTAGCACTACGAACCCTCGAGGCCTGGCTAACTAAATGGCGTATCAAGGTCAATGTAGACAAATGCCAAGCTGTAATGTTCACTAGGAAGAACAGACGCACACACAGGCCAGCCAATATAAAACCGCTCAAACTGTTCAATCGAGATATAGCATGGCACGACAAGGTCAAATATCTAGGAGTAGTCCTACATAGAAAACTAACCATGCTATATCACATTAAAGAGATCCAGCGGAAAACACACGCACGACTGTCACAGCTCTATCCCATACTGAACAAAAGATCCAGTATTAACAAGAGAGTAGCAATCAACATGTACAAGGCCCTAATTAGGCCAATAATAACGTACGCAGCCCCCGCCTGGGGCTACACTGCTAAGACAAATCTGGATAAGCTGGAGCTAATACAAAACAAATGCATTCGAGCAGCGGTTAGACTCCCGTACGACACGCCAATACGCCAACTACGCTCTATTGCGAAAGTCAGCTCGATAAGGCAACACATTCGAAAGCAAACACTCCGAATGTACAAGAAGCCATGGGGTAGTAAGGTGAACCCACTTGTCAGTGGAATCGGACGCTATGACGTCGACCTATATACAAAATACCCCACACCGAAACACATTCTGTTCAGCCACAGGGTTGGGAGGCCGGGGGGCCAAAGCCGCCCTCGCTCCTAAGCTGACACCTACCCACTACACCGCTCCACTTAACATTACGCCCACACACCACACTGCAACACCTGTATATATGTACATACCTGATCACCTATATCCTAGATTAAGCTATACTAATATTATTATGCTATGTTATGTTTTTGTTATGTTATGTTACAGACCTAGCCACCACCGCTAATCAAGCGAGGGAGGATTGAGATAAGAAATACATCAAGACGAAGGCAACTCAGCCTTAATAAGGGACGACCCAATCCACCCCCGCCCCCTGCCAGCGACAAGGGAGTGGACAGATAACCCACCCCTGATAATATCATTTAATTTACGATGTACTTGTTTCACAGGACACGAGAGCGGAAGAGAGCGGCCCGCACTCTAAAGTTATAAATTTTAAATGTATATATGTACAAATTGTTGCAGAGACAAGTGTGTTCCAATAACACCGCATAGAGGGACATCGACAGGCGGAAGAAGATAGCCCCTTGCATTACGTAAGGCTTGGCTTTAATTCGCCCCTCTCCAAAAGGAGACGTGGCACCAGGTACTGCTGGCGGCTGGGCAATGGGACGAACCTGTGGCCCAGAGTCCAGACGCTACCAGACCCGAGCCGCACCAGGCAGTGAAAAGAAGGACTGATCCCCTCAATAACAAAAATTTGGCAAGGAAATGGTTATGATTGCATGACACATATTCCTAACTAACACAACCTCTGGTCTTTATCCAGCCCACATCCTTGCATGTGCTATCAAAAGATGTCAGGTTTTACATGTAGGCTCTTTCTTCTTTCTGCCTATGTGGTTTTTCCCTGACCCTTCAATACCATACACCAATACCATATACCTAACACAATCTCGCCTGGTAACGTGTCTGACATGGAAACAGGCAGATACTCCTTGTATCACTTCCCACTCTACCCAGCTATCTCTTTTCTACTTAGAAATTAATAGCATGTCGGAGGCCATGTAGATTGAGTCGATGGCCATGACGGGGGAGCGGGTTACGGGGCCCCCCGTAAAAAAAAAAATTGAGTAAAGCAAAGGACGAGGTGAGTGCCGAAGTGAAAGGACGTACGTGCCTCTCGCTGCGCTCTCTCTCTCCTTGCCAGGCGCTCAGTACTTCTAGTGCTAACCAGGCAGCTGTACTTATTAGTACGACTTCGGAAGAGCATTTGTCTGAGCTGAGCACTTCTCAGTGCTCGCTCTTTCTCTTTCAGAGTTTGTTACAGGAGGACCAGGATGGACAACCAGGCGGATACTATGACAACCCAAGAACGGGCGGTGGCGATCGGGCACTTGCTCCGAGATCTCTTCACCGGCATGACACCAACACCGGAGAGCAACACGGAGCCGCAGACGCTGGAACCTGTGCCGGAGACCCCGGCACCCGAGCCGGAGCTGCCGCAGGAGGAGCCGGAGGTCGAGGTGGAGACGGAGCCTTACAGGGACGGGTGTGACCCCCCTAACGGCTTCTTCTTCTGCGAAGGCTACACCGACCCGGCGCACGAAGCGCTGCTCGTGTACTACAGGCCGGGGCGCCCTGTAACTTCTGAACGGGGCCTCGTCCTGGACAGAATGCGGCGCCCTCGCCGAGGAGGCAGGATCATCTCGACAACCATGGCCGTCGAGAGCTTCCTACCAGGAGGCCTCATCATCAGGCATCACGACCAGGAGTGGATGCGCGACGCAGAGAGGGAGCTTTCTTCTCTGTTCCAGGTCATCCGTCTACCAGGGAGGGACGGAGTGCCAGGGATGAACACCGGCGCAGTCAGGGCCGCGACGGAGACCAGGGAGACGCCAAGGAGGCTAAGGAATAGGGCGGTTAATACCGACCTAGTCCTGGCCACCCAGCCGGCGACCAGCGACGCCACCACGGAGGTAGGGCATGACGCCCTCTGGCGCCGCGACTGTGCGACTTCAGTGGAGGAGGACGCCCCCTGGCGTTCTGAGGCTGCTGTCCAGGCCCAGCCTGCCAGCACGTCTATCGAGCTGCAGACCTCGATGTGCGCCCCACAGGACAGGGAACGCAGTCAAGCGTTAGCACCGACCGACGCCGCCGCCGCCAGCCAGGAGAAGGAAGAAGACGGCGACGCAGCGGAGCCATCAGCTACCCTGGGGTCACCAGGCCGGGAGGAGCGTCACCAGGACGAGGCCTCTTCCCCTGCCGAGAAGACACGCCCGGGAAGAAGAAGAAGAAGAAGAAGAAGAAGAAGAAGAAGACGCCGGACCACGAAGCAGAAGGCGACGCCGGACCACCAGGAGAGGGCCGCCCAGCCGCAACCCAAGACTGCTCCCAGGACAGCAGTCAACCGAGGAGCCAATCAGGAGAGGACCTCAGCGGGTAGCGGCAGTGAGGTGAGAATAAAACGTCCCCCTCAGCAGCTCTTGCAGTGTTTCCGCTGTCTGAGGTGGGGCCACCGTCAAGTTAGCTGTGGACTCCAAGTGAAGTGCAACCGCTGTGGTGGTGATCACAACTACACGGCCTGCGCAACACTTAAGGAGGCGCCGGTGTGCGCCAATTGCGAGGGGGGCCACCCGACCTCCCACCGCAGTTGCCCAGTCTACAGGGCCATGGCGCGGGCAGAGAGGAGGGAGGCCCGGCGCCATGACCCACCCCATTCCAGGAGGCCCCCGCCTCGGCGGGCTTGGCCTCATTCTCCGGAATCGGAGACTGGGTACGAGGTACCCCAAGGAGGTGGAGCCGTGCGACAGGCCCTAGTGGTACTCGACGCATGGCTCCGCAGCCGGCAAGGACCGCGCTAGTCCCAGCAGTGCCCAGACGGACTGATCCCCAGGCGATGGAATGGCGAGGAATTGGTTTATGTTTTGTGCATGTTACCTGTTCCTAAAAAACACAACCTCTGGTCTTTTTCCAGCCCACATCCTTGCATGTGCTATCAAAAGATGTCAGGTTTTACATGTAGGCTCTTTCTTCTTTCTGCCTATGTGGTTTTTCCCTGACCCTTCAATACCATACTTCAACACCATATACCTAACACAAACTCTTGCCGTGGTAGCGAGTCTGACTCGGAAACCGGCAGATACTCCTTGTATCACTTCCCACTCCTCCCTGCTATCTCTTTCTTCTTCTTAGAAATAATAGCATGTCGGAGGCCATGTAGATTGAGTCGTTGGTCACGCGGGGGGAGCGGGCTTCGCCCCCCCCCCCGATAAAAAAAATGAGTAAAGCAGAGGACGTGTTCGACTGCGCTAGCTAGAGGACCTACGTGCCTATCGCTCCGCTCTCTCTCTCTCCTCTCAACGGCTGCGGGTAGTGCTATTCACTACTCGCCCCACATCGAGACCGTCAAGAACTTCTAGATAGACACACACTCGCCCCAAACGGCTACCGCCTCTCGGTCCCTAGGGTTAGTCAGGGATTGCCGTGAGCCAGGGGCCCGTTCGTGTCGGATCACCCCGCGTTCACTAGTTCGCATTAGCTCTTCCCCACATCTACACACACGGGAAAAGGCTCATTCTTTCCAAAAGAGCAATCTTTCGAAAGAGCAATTTGTCGATGAGCCTGGGACCACACAGACACTCATCGATAGCCGAGAACGTCCAGAGATGGCCGCTAAGGCGGAGCAGCTGTTATCACAGCACTCTACCCAAACAGCGGGCGTCATTTCGCCGGTCGTGAACGAAGTGCTGTTCTCACAGCGCTGCCCCCCGCCAATAACCCCCACGGGCAATATATTATTTCTTAGTAGTAATGTATTGAACACGTCCGTAGGGTTCATCACTACCAGAGCGCATAGCGTCACGCTACCGGCCCTCGCTTCGGTCAATGACCCGGCCGAGCGACAGCTGGGGATGACTCAGCGCCTAGCATGCTCCGAGAGCAGGGAACGAAAAGTACAGGAGCTGAGAGCAGACTTTACCCCTGACACACAGCTAATAAACCTGACGGGAAACGTTTACCTGACGGGGCAAGCTATGCGCAACTATGCGTGCACCACCACCACCATCACTACCACCACCACGACATCTCCAATAACCACCCCGTCAGTACAGGCCAGCTCGCACATACCAGTGCAGCCGCTCCCCACTCGTTCGGCCAGCCGCAGGGCTGACCCCCGAAATAAGAGCAGGCGATGCCTGGAAGCCGAGCTGGGGTGCGTGACGTTGTGCTCGGTCGAACGGGAACCGGAGCTAGGCCCCGAAGTGCCGGAACCCGAGCACGGGAAGGAACAGCCACATGCCTCCGCTGAGTCAGTGACTGTGGAGCACCACCAACACAAACTGGAGGCTACCTATCCCCCTAACAAGAACCGAACACTCACACCCAACCCAGTGGTCAGCCAGCCGGACGCCGGGAAAGCGGGACCCAGTTCCGCCAACCTGAGCGTAGAGGCATCAGCACACAAGGGAGGGAGGAGGAAGAAGAAGCGGACTCGGCGAATGGCGCCAATTAAAGTCCAACCCTTACCCGAGCGAGCGGGAAACTCGGACATTAAATCGGACGAGGCCTCACTGGTGATTGACCTTACAGGCGCATCCCAGGAGGCCGAATCTGAGAGCTCCGAGGGAGAGAGACTCAGCCAGCACGGGGTGACCGAACCCGAGGTCCCAGCCACCCAGCCGGGAAACCAGGGTGACGGCTTCAGGGAGGCAAAAGGGAGGAAGAGGGGAAGTGGAAAGGGAAAGGGAAAGTAACCCAGCCCCTGAGCCGCAAGGTCCAGGCAGGTGGGAGAAATAAGCCAAGTACCCGAGTCGATAGTAGCACCGAAACATCTATCGGCTCAACCCAACCCCAGCACTCCACACACAAGAGGCAGACTCGTCAGAGCCCACCTCCACCACCACAACAAAAGAAACAGGTCACCCGTAAGGGGTCAACCCCCCCACCTCTTACGGTATACACCAAAGACACGAAGACACTTGAAATGGAGCTCCTCAAAAAGCTGCCGCATGAAGAGAGAAAATATTATTTTTCTAGGCCGAGAGTAGACGCACCTGAAGCGATCCGGCTACACATGACGAGCTTTGAGAGCTATGAAACCGCTATCGAGGTGCTAAAACGGCTAAATATCACCTTCGTAAGAGTATTGCCCAATAGCACTGTGAGGCGGTTCGTAGTGAGGACCCCCATTAACGGAAGCAATGCGGACGAAATCCAGCTAGCCTTTAAGGCACAGGATATCCCGCATTCTCCGTTGTGCGCATGAGAGCAGGGAATAGGCCAGCCAAGGGCAACCTATTCTTAGTTGCCGTGGCGGACACCCCAGACGCGGACAATCTGCGGAAAATGCGGATGCTCGCGAACATGCTGGTGTCAGTCGAGCCATACCGCCCCCCAGCCACTGGCCCCCAATGTGGAGTGTGTCAGAGGCATGGCCATCCAGGGGCGGCGTGCCGACTGGAGCCCAGATGCCGCAGATGCGCCGCCTCCCACTTGTCCCGCGACTGCCCCCACAGCAACGACTCCGCGTACTCCAAGTGCGCTAACTGCGGGGAAATACACGCGGCCAATTTTAAAGACTGTCCTAGCCGCAAGGACTACGAAGCCGCCCATCAAGGCAAAGGGCCAAAGGGTAACAAGCGTGGCAACCCTAAGGCCCAAGCAGGCCCTTCAGGCTCAGGCGCTTCACGCAAAAAGAACCTAGGCACCTCAGGTAAAAAGGACCCTTCAGGTCCCGCAGGCCCGTCAGACACAAAGGGCCGAAAACAAGGTCCTTCAGACAACCAGCGCCCATCAGGCGGAGGCATCTTAAATTTCAAGCCAGTACGGACGGAAGGTAAACACAACCCCGGGCCATCAGCCCAACCAGCCTCCACCACCGTCCGAACTAAGACCTCAAACAACAACAACAACAAAAACAAGAAGGCCCAGCCCCATGAAAATAAACAAAGGCAGGTTAAGTCCACGCCAGCACCTCCCGAGCTGCTAGAGGGCCCGCCCCAAGCCAGCTCCACCCCCCCGCAGAGAACCTGTCGATAGTCAGCCGGCATCCGCTCCACCACACCCCTCGCCCCCCCCCCTCTCGCCACACCAATCTCACCAACTACACAGTTACAGGCACAACAGCCAGCGGGGAACATGGCAGTGAAGGCGTTCAGGGAAAGGATAGAAGAAATCCTGAAAACCTTCTTTCCGAACCTGAACCTCTCGGTAGCCATAACCACTGGTGTTATGATGGCCAACATGCTCCCCTACCCCTGGCTAAGGGACCTGGCTAATGCAATCTCCGAACTCCTAACCCCGGATGGCTGAACAACCCAACGAAGATAATAATTGTTACCGTGTTTTAGCGGTAGGTAGAGGTGAAAGAAGGTGCGGGTGTGAACGGGTCTCAAGCTACGAAAGTAAAATTAATTTAAAATTTAACAAGGTTATATTTTCTTTTCAAAAAACAAAGAAATAACAAGCATGGCAGGTACAAGGTAGCAAGTCCAAAGGGTAGTTACAATATTTACAGGATTTGGGCTTCGCGCCCTGACTTCACAATGTTTGGGCAATCAGCTCAGTTTTACCCCAAACACAAGTTTCAACAGAGGGGCAGAAAACCCCATTCATGCCTAGGAGCCCTTGCTCCAAATTACACTGAAAAGCCTCCACGAGGCATACAACACTCAATTTTCAAAAGAGCCACTCACTCTCAACTTTAAGCCTCTCCCAGGCCACACCAAACTCCACCTTCAAGCTGTCCTCAACGGACATAAACACAGGGGTAACATACCCAATCTACTGAGGCCTATTAAGTGAGATAAGGTTAATTATATGGCCTCTAAAATACCAACTTGAAAGGATGCTCTCCGCACTCCTAATACACTTTATTTAAAACCTACTTGGCACTAGGCCGTTAATACAAGGGCTAATCCCATACTACAGAGGTGACTTCAGAAAAGAACAATTTACATTATATTAACGAAGAATAGGTTGAGAAAAATAAATTCACCTCAAAACAATATGATTGGGAGCTCGAGATGATTAAGCACTCTCTATCCCGATATGCAGTTTAAAAGATGAAATAGATACAAGTTTCTTTACATTTTAAGAAAGGTTACATAACGGAAAGAGCTTCGGACCCGCCCCGAGAGTTAAATTGCTGAGCTAGCAAAGAAAGAAGTTATTAATTGGCCATTACCTTGTTGTTGACCGCTGCCGAAGAAAGAGGCGCTTCCCGCCCCCTGCTATGTACTTTACACACTGAAAGATGGAACAGAAGTGGCGCAGAGACCCTAAAATCAGCAGTTTATATACTCTCGCGGAAGGTTCTAGGCGTTAGGGGAATGAGAACACCCGCCCACAATCACTTTATTGGAGAATAAAGAGAAACCCCTACACAAGATGAAGAAGAAACACATTATTGGTGGAAAATTAATTTCAGAAATTCGGGATTGGCTAGATTTAAAACAAGGGGAAAGAAAGGGGTAATATTGCCAACTTAACCAATGACTGAAAGAAATTTAACAAAGAACAAACTTTTGAAATAAAATTTTCTCCAAGGAACAGTTCTTTTTCTTCGCACTAGGGTGCACTATTGTAGTTCTTCAGTAGTGTCCTCTAGAAGAGAAAGTTCACACTTCTTACTTCAAGCAAAACAAAAACACATCAAAAATGACACAGTTCTAAAACTCCAAAATTTACAGGTAGTGACATCTTCTGAGAAGGTAGAAAATTAATACCGTCAATAAAGTTCAGACTTCCTCCAGCAGAGGATTTTCAACTGGCGCACCTTTTAAATTAGCGGCGTGGAGGTGTACCGCCCGGTACAGACCTCCCCCCCCCCCCCAAAAGTTCCTCCAGGGGTGACACATGAAATTTGTTTGAAAACTAGGTCCAAATTTTGATGTCGATGTGGAGATTAATTGCAGAAGTATTTTTAAGATTTTCTTAATATGGTTTGATTCAGTTTCAAAATTTTGTTGTTGCAGGTGAAGTAAAGTCTTTATGCTTGTAGAAGTTGAATTCAGAAGATAAACTTAAGTTTTTAAAGTTGAGAAAAAAAAATTTCTAAGTCCACCAGGTATTGCAGAAAAATCCGAGAGAAGGTAGTAATGTCGAACTGGAATGTCCATGTAGTTGATGTAGACTAAGTTGAATGGCCAGATCGGCCGTTGCCGCTTGCGTCCAGGAGAGGCCGCTCGGACCCCTCAAGTACCCTGAGATACCGCTCGCCCGCACCATGAGGGGAGCAGTGGTGTTGAAACACGCCGCACCCGCGGTGAAGATATACAGGCTGCGGGCAAGTAGCAGGTCGTGCGCCGCACGTCAGCCTTGGCCGGGAGGAGAGCTCCGGCTCGCCGTGCACATGTCGTCCTCGCTGGGGTCGAGGGGGCCCATCCTCAAACCCAGTCGCGGCACGGCGCCGCGCGGCTGCGGGGGCACTGAAACATTTAAGCTAGGCGGCAGAATTGTTGGACTATCATCATTTTTTGAGGGCGCAGGCTTGTTGGAGAGGTTGAGGGGCCAGCGGCGTGCAGATATCCATGGCATTTAATATAAGCAAGCCACAGTGTGTATAGCAGGAGACGGGAGCGTGGTAATGGCCATGGTAAGGACAAAATGGCAGTTTAACGGATCGGGGAAGGTTTTACAAAAAGCTTACATATAAAACAAAATATTATAGGAGGAGCAGAATGCCTTAAGAGTGGAAACTAAAAAAAAATATAACCTTCATATTCCTATCAAATTATATGAAGCAAGTTGACACAAAATTTACACCGGTTTCACCTGGGACAGGTGAACCCTAAATATCCTCTCGTTGGCTGGATTGCTTACTAACAATGTAACCGGCGTAAGAAAATCGAGAATGATACAAGGCCCATGAAATCTGGGGGCAAGCTTGCCCGCGGGAACAAAGTTCTTGACCATAACTTGGTCACCTACCTTCAAAGGGGTGGGTCTCCTTCCACGATCATACCTTTCCCTAACCTTTTCATGAGACACTTTAAGATTGGCTTTAGCCTTCTTCCAAAGATCTTTAATGTTGTCCGGATCTATTGTCTCGGGTAGAATGTCACTCAGAGACCAGAGGTTAGAGAGCGGCGTGTTGGGAACAAACTTGAACATCAACGTGGCTTGAGTAAATTTATGTGATTCATGAACCGCCGAATTCAAAGCAAAAGCTAACCAATGCAGGGACGTGTCCCACCTGGAATGATCTTCATGATGATAGGCAATAAGTGCGGACCTGAGATTACGGTTAACTCGTTCAGCCAGAGATGGTTGAGGGTAATAAGCAGAAGTAGTTACATGAGAGATGGACAAGTCAAAACAGAATTTACGAAATAAATTAGATGTAAAAGCCTTAGCATTATCAGATACAATATATTGGCACGGACCAAAAGAAGCAAAAATAGAATTTAAGCAAGTAATGGTAGACTGAGCGGTAGCCAGCTTAGTCGGAAATAACCAAGAAAATCTAGTAAAGCCATCTACGCATACAAAGATGAACTTGTTAGCATTTCCCTTTGACTGGGGGAAGGGTCCTACATAATCGATATACAGGCGTTCCATGGGGCGCGACGCTTGATGCGAAGACAAAAGGCCTACCTTGGTGGACATGGTTGGTTTACTGAGCAAACAAGCTTTACAAGCTTTTACAAGTTCACGGATTTCACCGTCCATACCTTTCCAGATGAACATTTCACGAATCTTTTCACGAGTTTTAAATATTCCCAGATGCCCCCCCAATGGGATCTCATGATAGTATTTGAAGATCATAGGCACAAGAACAGCTGGAACGACAACCTTCATCATCTTGTCATGCCTCGAAGGGCAACATAAAACACCATTCCTCAGAACATAAGGGACGACATGTTCCCCAGAAGAATGGGTTTCCATTATCGGAGCCAGCGTCGGATCTTCACGTTGGTATTTCTCAATATCCCTAAAAAGCATGGGAGCATCTGTTAAGATGGCATTAACACCAGATAGTATGGACTCGGGAGGTGACGAACTGTCGACCGGTTCATGGGTCTCGACGTCGTTAGATAACATACGACTGAGTCCATCAGCAACAACATTTTCGGTACCTCTGATATGCCTGACATCGAATTGGAAGGCAGAAATACGGATGGCCCAACGGGCTATACGACCAGTACG
This sequence comes from Anabrus simplex, assembly GCF_040414725.1. Taxonomy (NCBI): domain Eukaryota; kingdom Metazoa; phylum Arthropoda; class Insecta; order Orthoptera; family Tettigoniidae; genus Anabrus; species Anabrus simplex. The sequence goes on along the minus strand of NC_090266.1, from coordinate 138,835,706 downwards.
ACGCGGCCTACCTAAGACCCAGCTTAAGGCTTGATTATCTGTCTCCAGGTCGAATTTGACGTGTTCCAGATAGAGACGGAACTTTTCTAAGGCGAATAAAACTGCCAAACCTTCGAGCTCATAGATGGAATACTTGGCTTCTTGAGCCGACAAGGTCCTAGATGCATAGGCGATGGGTCGCTTCCCTAGTTCAGTCTCTTGAAGAAGGACTGCAGCTACTGATGACGACGACGCGTCAGTTTGGACGATGAATTTCTTCGAGAAATCAGGCATAGCAAGTACAGGGGCATTAAAGAGAGCTAATTTAAGATCTTCAAAAGCGGCTTGTTGAGAAGGTCCCCACTCGAATTTGATGCCTTTCCTAAGAAGAAGGTTCAAGGGCGCCGCTCTATTAGCAAAGTTAGGAATGAACTTTCTGAAGAAATTCACCATACCAATAAACCTGGCGATACCTTTAACGTCCTTGGGAGGTTTAAAATCACGGATGGCCTGTGTTCTCGAATGATCGACTGCGACACCATCAGGTGACACAATATGCCCTAGGAATGACATAGAGGGCTTAGCAAAGGCAACCTTGGACAATTGACAGTTAACCCAGCCTTACGAAGGCGATTGAGAACTTCTCGCAGATGATCTAGATGTTCTTCGAAGGTTTCCGAAAATACGACGACATCATCCAAGTAGTGGTACAAGTATTCAAATTTGATGTCGGAGAAGACCCTATCTAGCAGCCTAGTGAGTACAGCTGCTCCCGTGGGGAGCCCGAAAGGCACGCGGTTGTATTCATATAAATTCCAGTCCGTGGCAAACGCTGTAAGGTGTTTAGACTCTTCGGCAAGGGGAATTTGATTATAGGCCTGATTCAAGTCCTAGATAGTAAAGAACTTGGCCTTACGAAACCATGAAAAACAAGAATGAAGGTCGGGAAGGGGCACAGATTGTAACACCACCTTCCGATTGAGAGCCCTGTAATCAATGACAGGCCTGAAGCCCCCTTGGGGTTTCGGGACTAGAAAAATAGGCGAAGAATACGCTGACTTAGAGGGCCTAATAATACCATCCTTCAACATCTGATCGATAATTTCTTTCAGAGCCTTCATTTTAGGTGGAGATAGCCTATAAGGTGGAAAACGGACAGGAATCGAATCCGTGACCTCAATTTTGTATTCAATAAGGTCAGTAACACCAAGAGTATCAGAGAACACCTCTGGAAAGGACTGATACAATTTGCGAATACTATCAGCCTGCTCCTCAGGTAGATGTCTAAGGTCTAACAACATCTCATCCTGGGTAGGCGAAATAGATGAACATGATACAGAATTACACTTTAACAAGGGAATGTTACAATTGGACGCAAATTTGAATGTGCACGACTTACTCTGAAGATCGAGCACAAGACCAGTGTGAGAAATGAAGTCCGCTCCCAGTATGATGGGGCAAGACAAGTGCTTAGCCACAAACAGTTTGGTTTTCCATGTAAATTTAAAAATACGAATTTTGACCAGTAAGGAACCTAGAATTTCTAATGGAGATGAATTAGCCGAAACATATAGAACAGGAGATGAGACATAGTCAGGTAGTTTACAAACAGATTTCAATTTAGAATACCATTCAGCCGAAATAATCGAACAGACACTGCCTGAATCTAATAGAGCGGTTATAGGCTCATTATTTAACTCAATCTTAAGAAAAGGAATAGGTGCGGGGGAATCCGCCGCAATCCTAAGACACTCTTTGGGGCATTCAAAAGATGCATTTGAAAATTGCTCGTTCCCTGAATTTACAACCTGTTTACTAGGGGCTGAGTCTCGGGAAGATGGATTAGTCGACTCAGCCGAAGCCACTAGTCACTTATTATTATTGGCATAGGTGGAATTTGCACCAGAAGTTGAGCAGGAGGGGGTGCTATTCGAATTTGGGCAATTCTTGGCAATATGTGAGAAAGCCCCACATTTAAACAGCCTTGTGATGAACCAGCCCCATTACTTGTCCCACTCGACTTGATCAGTGGACACTTATTGCGCAGGTGGTCAGGCGACCCACAAGCATAACATTTACGAGGGGTGACTGATCGGCGAGGTGGAGGCCGAGTATTACTAAAGGAAGGCGGGGGTTCTTTCGCTACACGCAAAGAATCGGCGTATCTAACTCCTTCCGCTGAGACGGCCAATGCTTCAAGTTCCGAGAAAGTTTGCGGGCACGCCGCGAAACACAAATATGACCTGTAGGGTGGTGAGATCCCTTCCACAATAGCTTGTACAATCTGATCCTCAGGGAAATGAAGAGCAAACACCCTAGTATAAAACTTAATATCTTGGATGAAGTCTGCCAAGTTTTCATCCAAGCGCTGTACCCGATAATAGTACTTCTGAATAAGGGAGGACCTGGCCCTAGCAGGGATGAAGTTAGCTAGCAAGTGGGCATGGAAATCCTCAATAGATGATTGCTCGGCAATGGCTCTTACGATTTTATCAGAGAGAATACCAATAGCATACGGATAGATAATTTGCAAAATTTGACATGGAGAAAGAGAAAAAACAAGGGCATGATCCTGAAATTCAACTAGAAATCTTAAAAAAGAAATTACATCACTGGTGGTATTAACGGAAAACTTAGAGATACCTCTGAGCAACATTGCCAATGGATGAGGCAAGCTACTAAACCCGGGTGACATAGTAGGTAAAGGTTTCAATGGCAAGGTGGTTAATTCAGAACGTACATTATTTAATGAGTTACGGCGTTCAGACTCGTCCAATGGGGCAGAGGTTGTTTGAGCAGCAATGGTTTTCCTATCGACTTCTCCCTTATGAGGATCTTCCTCGCTACCTACATTCACCGTGACGGGTTGATCAGTTTTGGGAGGAACCTCCCCAGTTAACTATTGAGTGACCTTGCTAGATAATTCAGAAATATTTTCAAGCAGCGTACTAGCTTCCTTCCTCTGAACGTCATTCAACTTCAGAGACAACAGATCGTTAACTCTATTTGAAAAGTGATATAGCCTGGCTTGCACACGCTTAATTTGATTAGGAGAAGGATCATTTTCATCAAAAAAACTAACTACAGATGCTAGCCCAGTAATATTCTCGACGATCGTGGAAAGAGAGTCGTCAACTTCTTTCTCTCCCAAGGTGGGGATTGAAATGGGCAATTCAAGGGACTCTCTAAGCTTGTTTGTGTCTACTGCAACCGTGCCTCCAGATTGCACATTTCTAATAGTTAACTCATATATCAACTCCTCTTTGCGCAAATAGTTAAGATGAAGAACATCGCGAGGTCCGGGCATGATGACAGAACAATTTTGAAAAACTCCAAAAAAAAATTCCAGCAACTGAGAAAATTGTTAGAGTTCGGAACAAAACAATGTTTAGCCGTCAAAAAGGGCTAAATTGAGACCCATTCAACCACGCTCTGCTACCACTTGTTACCGTGTTTTAGCGGTAGGTAGAGGTGAAAGAAGGTGCGGGTGTGAACGGGTCTCAAGCTACGAAAGTAAAATTAATTTAAAATTTAACAAATTTATATTTTCTTTTCAAAAAACAAAGAAATAACAAGCATGGCAGGTACAAGGTAGCAAGTCCAAAGGGTAGTTACAATATTTACAGGATTTGGGCTTCGCGCCCTGACTTCACAATGTTTGGGCAATCAGCTCGGTTTTACCCCAAACACAAGTTTCAACAGAGGGGCAGAAAACCCCATTCATGCCTAGGAGCCCTTGCTCCAAATTACACTGAAAAGCCTCCACGAGGCATACAACACTCAATTTTCAAAAGAGCCACTCACTCTCAACTTTAAGCCTCTCCCAGGCCACACCAAACTCCACCTTCAAGCTGTCCTCAACGGACATAAACACAGGGGTAAAATACCCAATCTAATGAGGCCTATTAAGTGAGAAAAGGTTAATTATATGGCCTCTAAAATACCAACTTGAAAGGAGGCTCTCCGCACTCCTAATACACTTTATTTAAAACCTACTTGGCACTAGGCCGTTAATGCAAGGGCTAATCCCATACTACAGAGGTGACTTCAGAAAAGAACAATTTACATTATATTAACGAAGAATAGGTTGAGAAAAATAAATTCACCTCAAAACAATATGATTGGGAGCTCGAGAGGGGTAAGCACTCTCTATCCCGATATGCAGTTTAAAAGATGAAATAGATACAAGTTTCTTTACATTTTAAGAAAGGTTACATAACGGAAAGAGCTTCGGACCCGCCCCGAGAGTTAAATTGCTGAGCTAGCAAAGAAAGAAGTTATTAATTGGCCATTACCTTGTTGTTGACCGCTGCCGAAGAAAGAGGCGCTTCCCGCCCCCTGCTATGTACTTTACACACTGAAAGATGGAACAGAAGTGGCGCAGAGACCCTAAAATCAGCAGTTTATATACTCTCGCGGAAGGTTCTAGGCGTTAGGGGAATGAGAACACCCGCCCACAATCACTTTATTGGAGAATAAAGAGAAACCCCTACACAAGATGAAGAAGAAACACATTATTGGTGGAAAATTAATTTCAGAAATTCGGGATTGGCTAGATTTAAAACAAGGGGAAAGAAAGGGGTAATATTGCCAACTTAACCAATGACTGAAAGAAATTTAACAAAGAACAAACTTTTGAAATAAAATTTTCTCCAAGGAACAGTTCTTTTTCTTCGCACTAGGGTGCACTATTGTAGTTCTTCAGTAGTGTCCTCTAGAAGAGAAAGTTCACACTTCTTACTTCAAGCAAAACAAAAACACATCAAAAATGACACAGTTCTAAAACTCCAAAATTTACAGGTAGTGACATCTTCTGAGAAGGTAGAAAATTAATACAGTCAATAAAGTTCAGACTTCCTCCAACAGAGGATTTTCAACTGGCGCACCTTTTAAATTAGCGGCGTGGATGTGTACCGCCCGGTACAATAATAATAATAATTGTACCGGGCGGTACACCTCCACGCCGCTAATTTAAAATTTGCGCCAATTGCAACTCCTCTGCTGGAGGAAGTCTGAACTTTATCTACGGAATTAATTTTCAAGTTTCTCTGAAGATGTCACTACTGGGAAATGTTGTAGTTTCTGAACTGGTTCGTTTTCGACGCATTTTTGTTTCCCTATTGTAAGAAGTGAATAGGTGCGGGGGAATCCGCCGCAATCCTAAGACACTCTTTGGGGCATTCAAAAGATGCATTTGAAAATTGCTCGTTCCCTGAATTTACAACCTGTTTACTAGGGGCTGAGTCTCGGGAAGATGGATTAGTCGACTCAGCCGAAGCCACTAGTCACTTTTTATTATTGGCATAGGTAGAATTTGCACCAGAAGTTGAGCAGGAGGGGGTGCTATTCGAGTTTGGGCAATTCTTGGCGATATGTGAGAAAGCCCCACATTTAAAACAGCCTTGTGCTGAACCAGCTCCATTATTTGCCCTACTAGACTTGATCAGTGGACACTTATTGCGCAGATGGTCAGGCGACCCACAAGCATAACATTTACGGGGTGTGACTGGTCGGCGAGGTGGAGGCCGAGTATTACTAAACGAAGGAGGGGGTTCTTTCGCGACACGCAAAGAATCGGCGTATCTAACTCCTTCCGCTGAGACGGCCAATGCTTCAAGTTCAGAAAAGTTTGCGGGCACGCCGCGAAACACAAATATGACCTGTAGGGTGGTGAAATCCCTTCCACAATAGCTTGTACAATTTGATCCTCAGGGAAGTGAAGAGCAAACACCCTGGTATAAAACTTAATGTCTTGTATGAAATCAGCCAAGTTTTCATCCAAGCGCTGTACCCGATAATAGTACTTCTGAATAAGGGAGGACCTAGCCCTAGCAGGGATGAAGTTAGCTAGCAAATGGGCATGGAAATCCTCAATAGATGATTGCTCGGCAATGGCTCTTACGATTTTATCAGAAAGAATACCACTAGCATACGGATAGATAATCTGCAAAATTTGACATGGAGAAAGAGAAAACACAAGGGCATGATCCTGAAATTCAACTAGAAATCTTAAAAAAGAAATTACATCACTGGTGGTATTAACGGAAAACTTAGAGATCCCTCTGAGCAACATTGCCAATGGATGAGGCAAGCTGCTAAACCCGGGTGACATAGTCGGTAAAGGTTTCAATGGCAAGGAAGTTAATTCAGAACGGATGTTACTCAACGATGCACGGCGTTCAGGCTCGTTGTCCAATGGGGCAGAGATAGTTTGAGCAGCAACGGTTATCCTATTAACTTCTCCCTTGGGAGGCGCTTCCTCACTACCTGCATTCACAATGGTGGGTTGATCAGATTTGGGAGGAACTTCCCCAGTCAACAATAAAGTGACCTTACTAGATAATTCGGAAATATTTTCCAGGAGCGTACTAGCTTCCTTCCTCTGAACGTCATTCAGTTTTAGAGACAACAGATCGTTAACCCTATTCGAAAAATGATATAGCCTGCCTTGCACACGCTTAATTTGATTAGGAGACGGATCATTTTCATCAAAAAAACTAACTACAGAAGCTAGCCCAGTAATATTCTCGACGATCGTGGAAAGAGAGTCATCAATTTCTTTCTCTCCCAAATTGGGGATGGAAATGGGCAAATCTAGGGACTCTCTAAGCTTGTTAGTGTCTACTGCAACCGTGCCTCCAGATTGTACATTTCTGATAGTTAATTCATAGATCAACTCCTCTTTGCGCAAATAATTAAGATGGAGAACATCGCGAGGGCCTGGCATGATGACAAAACAATTTTGAAAAAGTCAAAAAATTCCAGCAACTGAGAAAATGGTTAGAGTTCGGATCAAAACAATGTGTAGCCGTCAAAAGGGGCTAAATTGAGACCCATTCAACCACGCTCTGCTACCACTTGTTACCGTGTTTTGGTGGTAGGTAGAGGTGAAAGAAGGTGCGGGCGTGAATGAGTCTCAAACTACGGAATCAAAGTTACTGTAAAATTTAACAAGGTTATATTTTCTTTTCAAAATTAAGTAATAACAAAGAACAGGTACTTAGTAGCCGAAACACAATTTGAAATGTACAATTACAGAGATTACAGAATTTGGGCTTCGAGCCCTGAGTTCACAATTCGTGAGCAGCTAGCCCAACTTTCCGATATACAAATTTTAACCAAGGGGCAGAAAACCCCAATCAAACCCTGGAGCACTTGCTCCAAATTACACAGTAAAGCCTCCCCGAGGCATACAAAATTGAATTCCAAAAGCGCAATCTGCTCTCAAAGTGTAAGCCAATCACAGGCCACACCAAACTTCACCTTCAAGCTGTCCTCTAAGGACATATACACAGGGGTAAAATACCCAACCTACTGAGGTCTATTAAATGAAAAAGAAGGTTAATAAAATGACCTCTAAAATAACAATTTGGGAGGAGGCAAACTTGCACTCCTAGTACACTTTGATTAAGACCTACTTGGCACTAGGCCGTTAACACAAGGGCTAATCCCATACTAAAGAGGTGACTTAAGAAGAGAACACTTGTTTTACGTTAACGAAGAATAGGTTGAGAAAATAAGTTCACCTCAAGACAATGTGAGTGGGAGCTCGAGAGGGTTAGCACTCTCTATCCCAATATGTCGTTTTACAAGAGAATAGATGAAAAGAGAAGTTACATTAGGAAAAGGTTACATGGTAGAACGCTTAGAACCCGCCCCGAAAGTTAAACTGCTGAGCTAGCAAAGAAAGAAGTTATTAATCGGCCATTACCTTGTTGTTGACCGCTGCCGAAGAAAGAGGCGCTTCCCGCCCCCTGCTATGTACTTAACACACTGAAAGATGGAACAGAAGTGGCCCGGAGACCCAAAAATCAGCAGTTTATAACCTCTCGTGGAAGGTTCTAGGCGTTAGGGGAAAGAAAACACCCGCCCACAACGTTTTTATTGGATAGGACCCCGCAACAGATTCAAGTTGGGGGAAGATACCCCTGATAGGTCAGAAATTAATTAAAGAAATTCGGGATTGGTTACATTCATAACAAGGGGAAGAAAGGGGTAAATATTGCCAACTTAAACAATGACAGAAAGAAATTTAACAAAGAACAAACTCTTGAAATTAAATTTTCTCCAACAAAATAGTTCTTTGACTCCGCACTAGGTTGCACTATTGTAGATCTTCAGTAGTGTCCTCTAGAAGAGAAAGTTCACACTTCTTACTTCAAGCGAAACAAAAACACATCAAAAATGACACAGATCAAAAACTCAAATTTTTCCACATGGTGACATCTTTTGAGAAAGTAAAGAATTAACAGCGTTAACAGCGTAGATAAAGTTCAGCCCTCCTCCAGCAGAGGAGTTCCAACAGGCGCACATTTTAAATTAACGGAGTGGAGGTGTACCGCCCGGTACAATAATAATAATAATAATAATTGTACCGGGCGGTACACCTCCACTCCGCTAATTTAAAATGTGCGCCAGTTGAAACTCCTCTGCTGGAGGAAGTCTGAACTTTATCTACGCTATTAATTCTCTACCTTCTCAGAAGATGTCACCACGTGGAAAATTTTGAGTTTTTGAACTGTGTCATTTTTGTTGTGGTTTTGTTTCACTTGAAGTAAGAAGTGTGAACTTTCTCTTCTAGAGGACACTACTGAAGATCTACAATAGTGCAACCTAGTGCGGAGTCAAAGAACTATTTTTTTGGAGAAAATTTAATTTCAAGAGTTTGTTCTTTGTTAAATTTCTTTCTGTCATTGTTTAAGTTGGCAATATTTACCCCTTTCTTCCCCTTGTTATGAATGTATCCAATCCCGAATTTCTTCTATTAATTTCTGACCAATCTGGTGTATCTTCCCCCAACTTGAATCTGTTGCGGGGTCCTACCCAATAAAGAGTTTGTGGGAGGGTGTTTTCTTTCCCCTAACGCCTAGAACCTTCCGCGAGAGGATATAAACTGCTGATTTTCGGGTCTCCGGGACACTTCTGTTCCATCTTTCTGTGTGTTAAGTACATAGCAGGGGGCGGGAAGCGCCTCTTTCTTCGGCAGCGGTCAACAACAAGGTAATGGCCGATTAATAACTTCTTTCTTTGCTAGCTCAGCAGTTTAACTTTCGGGGCGGGTTCTAAGCGTTCAACCATGTAACCTTTTCCTAAAATGTAACTACTCTTTTCATATATTCTCTTTTAAAACGACACATCGGGATAGAGAGTGCTTAACCCTCTCGAGCTCCCACTCACATCGTCTTGAGGTGAACTTATTTTTCTCAACCAATTCTTCCGTAATGTAATGTAAATTGCTATTAAGTCACCTCTGTAGTATGGGATTAGCCCTTGTATTAACGGCCTAGTGCCAAGTAGGTCTTAAGCAAAGTGTATTAGGAGTGCAAGTTCGCCTCCTCTCAAATTGTATTTTAGAGGTCATGTATTAACCTTCTTGTTATTTAACAGACCTCAGTAGGTTGGGTATTTTACCCCTGTGTATACGTCCTTGGAGGACAGCTTAAAAGTGGAGTTTGGAGTGGCCTATGATAGGCTTGTATTTTAGGGGGAAGTTGCCCTTTCTTGAAAATTGTGCTTCTGCCTCAAGGAGGCTTTTGGGTGTAATTGGAAGCAAATGTTTCTGGCATGTTTGGGGGTTTTCGGCCCCTTTGTTGTATGGTGTTCATTGTAAGGTTGGGCTCATTGCTCAAGAATTATGTTTCTGACTTTTGAAGCCCCAAATGGGGTACCTATGTAAATGTATTTTTTCAATCGTGTTTCGGCTACTAAGTACCTGTTCTATTTGTTGTTACCTAATTTTGAAAAGAAAATATAACCTTGTTAAATTTTAAAATTAATTTCACTTTAGTAGCTTGAGACCTATTCACCACCCAGCACCTTCTTTCATGCATAACTACCACAAAAACACGGTAACGAGTGGTAGCAGAGCGTGGTTGAATGGGTCTCAATTTAGCCCCTTTTGACGGCTAAACATTGTTTGTTCCAAACTCTAACTATTTTCCCAGTTGCTGGAATTTTTTGAGTTTTTCAAAATTGTTCTGTCACCATGCCCGGCCCACGCGATGTTCTTCATCTTAACTATTTGCGCAAGGAGGAGTTGATCTATGAATTAACTATCAGAAATGTGCAATCTGGAGGCACGGTTGCAGTAGACACTAACAAGCTTAGAGAGTCCCTAGATTTGCCCATTTCCATCCCCAATTTGGGAGAGAAAGAAATTGATGACTCTCTTTCCACGATCGTCGAGAATATTACTGGGCTAGCTTCTGTAGTTAGTTTTTTTGATGAAAATGATCCGTCTCCGAATCAAATTAAGCGTGTGCAAGGTAGGCTATATCATTTTTCGAATAGGGTTAACGATCTGTTGTCTCTAAAACTGAATGACGTTCAGAGGAAGGAAGCTAGTACGCTCCTGGAAAATATTTCCGAATTATCTAGTAAGGTCACTCAATTGTTAACTGGGGAAGTTCCTCCCAAATCTGATCAACCCACCATAGTGAATTCTGGTAGTGAGGAAGCGCCTCCCAAGGGAGAAGTTAATAGGATAACCGTTGCTGCTCAAACTATCCCTGCCCCATTGGACAACGAGCCTGAACGCCGTGCATCGTTGAGTAACATCCGTTCTGAATTAACTTCCTTGCCATTGAAACCTTTACCTACTATGTCACCTGGGTTTAGCAGCTTGCCTCATCCATTGGCAATGTTGCTCAGAGGTATTTCTAAGTTTTCTGTTAATACCACCAGTGATGTAATTTCATTTTTAAGATTTCTAGTTGAATTTCAGGATCATGCCCTTGTGTTTTCTCTTTCTCCATGTCAAATTTTGCAAATCATCTATCCGTATGCTATTGGTATTCTCTCAGATAAAATCGTAAGAGCCATTGCCGAGCAATCATCTATTGAGGATTTCCATGCCCATTTGCTAGCTAATTTCATCCCGGCTAGGGCCAGGTCCTCCCTTATTCAGAAGTACTATTATCGTGTACAGCGCTTGGATGAAAACTTGGCTGATTTCATACAGGACATTAAGTTTTACACTAGGGTGTTTGCCCTTCATTTTCCTGAAGATCAGATTGTACAGGCTATTGTAGAAGGCATTTCACCATCTTATAGGTCATACTTGTGTTTCGCGGCGTGCCCGCAAACTTTCTCTGAACTTGAAGCGTTGGCCGTCTCAGCGGAAGGAGTTAGGTACGCCGATTCCTTGCGTGTGGCAAAAGAACCCCCTCCTTCGTTTAGTAATACTCGGCCTCCACCTCGCCGACCAGTCACACCCCGTAAATGTTATGCTTGCGGGTCGCCTGACCATCTTCGCAATAAATGTCCATTGGTCAAAAGTAGTAGGGCAAATAATGGAGCTGGTTCAGCACAAGGCTGTTTTAAATGTGGGGCCTTCTCACATATCGCCAAGAATTGCCCAAACTCGAATAGCACCCCCTCCTGCTCAACTTCTGGTGCAAATTCTACCTATGCCAATAATAAAAAGTGACTAGTGGCTTCGGCTGAGTCGACTAATCCATCTTCCCGAGACTCAGCCCCTGGTAAACAGGTTGTAAATTTAGAGAACGATCAGCCTTCAAATTCATCTTTTGAATGCCCTAAAGAATGTCTTAGGATTGCGGCGGATACCCCCGCACCTGTTCCTTTTCTTAAGATTGAATTAAATAACGAGCCTATAACAGCTCTCTTAGATTCAGGAAGTGTTTGTTCGATTATTTCGGCTGAATGGTATTCTAAATTGAAAACGGTTTGTAAACTTCCTGACTATGTCTCTTCTCCTGTTCAATACGTATCGGCTAATTCATCTCCATTAGAAATTCTAGGTTCCTTACTGGTCAAAATTCGTATTTTTAAGTTTACATGGAAAATTAAATTGTATGTGGCCAAGCAATTGTCTTGCCCCATTATATTGGGAGCTGACTTTATTTCTCACACTGGTCTTGTGCTCGATCTCCAGTCTAGGTCGTGCACATTCAAATTTGCTTCGAGTTGTAAAATACCACTATTAAAGTGTAATTCTGTGTCATGTTCTTCTATTTCGCCTACCCAGGATGAGATGTTGTTAGACCTTAGACATCTACCTGAGGAGCAGGCTGATAGTATTCGCAAACTGTGTCAGTCGTTTCCCGAGGTGTTCTCTGATACTCTTGGTGTTACTGACCTTATTGAATACAAAATTGAGGTCACGGATTCGATTCCGGTCCGTTTTCCACCTTATAGGCTATCTCCACCTAAAATGAAGGCTCTAAAAGAAATCATCGATCAGATGTTGAAGGACGGTATTATTAGGCCCTTTAAGTCAGCGTATTCTTCGCCTATTTTTTTGGTCCCGAAACCCCAAGGAGGCTTCAGGCCTGTCATTGATTACAGGGCTCTCAATCGGAAGGTGGTGTTACAATCTGTGCCCCTTCCCGACCTTCATTCTTGTTTTTCATGGTTTCGTAAGGCCAAGTTCTTTACTATCTTGGACTTGAATCAGGCCTATAATCAAATTCCCCTTGCCGAAGAGTCTAAACATCTTACAGCGTTTGCTACGGACTGGAATTTATACGAATACAATCGCGTGCCTTTCGGGCTCCCCACCGGAGCAGCTGTACTCACTAGGCTACTAGATAGGGTCTTCTCCGACATCAAATTTGAGTACTTATATCACTACTTGGATGATGTCGTCGTATTTTCAGAGACTTTTGAAGAACATCTAGATCATCTGCGAGAAGTTCTCGATCGCCTTCGTAAGGCTGGGTTAACTGTTAAGTTGTCCAAGGTTGCCTTTGCTAAGCCCTCTATGTCATTCCTAGGGCATATTGTGTCACCCGATGGTGTAGCAGTCGATCATTCTAGAACACAGGCCATCCGTGATTTTAAACCTCCCAAGGACATTAAAGGTATCGCCAGGTTCATTGGTATGGTGAATTTCTTCAGAAAGTTCATTCCTAACTTTGCTAATAGAGCGGCGCCCTTAAACCTTCTTCGTAGGAAAGGCATCAAATTCGAGTGGGGATCTTCTCAACAAGCCGCTTTTGAAGATCTGAAATTAGCTCTCTGTAATGCCCCTGTCCTTGCTATGCCTGATTTCTCAAAGAAATTCATCGTCCAAACGGACGCGTCATCGTCAGCTGTAGCTGCAGTCCTTCTTCAAGAGATTGAACTAGGGAAGCGACCCATCGCCTATGCATCTAGGACTCTATCGGCTCAAGAAGCCAAGTATTCCATCTATGAGCTCGAAGGGTTGGCAGTCTTATTTGCCTTAGAAAAGTTCCGTCTCTATCTGGAACATGTCAAATTCGACCTGGAGACAGATAATCAAGCCTTAAGCTGGGTCTTAAGTAGGCCGCGTCGTACTGGTCGTATAGCCCGTTGGGCCATCCGTATTTCTGCCTTCCAATTCGATGTCAGGCATATCAGAGGTACTGAAAATGTTGTTGCTGATGGACTCAGCCGTATGTTTTCAAACGACGTTGAGGACCATGAACCGGTCGACCGTTCATCACCTCCCGAGTCCACACTATTTGATGTTAATGCCATTTTAACTGATGCCCCCATGCTCTTTAGGGATATCGAGAAATACCAACATGAAGATCCGACGCTGGCTCCGATAATGGAAACCCTTTCTTCTGGTGAACATGTTGTCCCTTATGTTCTGAGGAATGGTGTTTTATGTTGCCCTTCGAGGCATGACAAGATGATGAAGGTTGTCGTTCCAGCTGTTCTTGTGCCTATGATCTTCAAGTACTATCATGAGACCCCATTAGGGGGGCATCTTGGAATCTTTAAAACTCGTGAGAAGATTCGTGAAATGTTCATCTGGAAAGGTATGGACGGTGAAATCCGTGAACTAGTAAAGGCTTGTAAATCCTGTTTGATTAGTAAACCAACCATGTCCACCAAGGTAGGCCTTTTGTCTTCGCATCAAGCATCGCGCCCCATGGAACGCCTGTATATTGATTATGTAGGACCCTTCCCCCAGTCGAAGGGAAATGCCAACAAATTCATCCTTGTATGTGTAGATGGTTTTACCAGATTTTCTTGGTTATTTCCGACTAAGCTGGCTACCGCTCAGTCTACCATTACTTGCCTAAATTCTATTTTTGCTTCTTTTGGTCCGTGCCAATATATTGTATCTGATAATGCTAAGGCTTTTACATCTAATTTATTTCGTAAATTCTGTTTTGACTTATCCATCTCTCATGTAACTACTTCTGCGTATTACCCTCAAACATCTCTGGCTGAACGGGTTAATCGTAACCTCAGGTCCGCACTGATTGCCTATCATCATGATGATCATTCCAGGTGGGACACGTCCCTGCATTGGTTAGCTTTTGCTTTGAATTCGGCGGTTCATGAATCACATAAATTCACTCCAGCTTCTTTGATGTTCAAGTTTGTTCCCAACTCGCCGCTCTCTAACCTCTGGTCTCTGAGTGACATTCTACCCGAGACAATAGATCCGGATAATATTAAAGATCTTTGGAAGAAGGCTAAAGCCAATCTTAAGGTATCTCATGAAAAGGTTAGGGAAAGGTATGATCGTGGACGGAGACCCACCACTTTGAATGTAGGTGACCAGGTAATGGTCAAGAATTTTGTTCCCGCGGGCAAGCTTGCCCCCAGATTTCATGGGCCTTGTATCATTCTCGATTTTCTTACGCCATTTACGTTGTTAGTAAGCAATCCAGCCACCGAGAGGATATTTAGGGTTCACCTGTCACAGGTGAAACCAGTGTAAATTTTGTGTCAACTTGCTTCATATAATTTGAAAGGAATATGAAGGTTATATTTTTTTTCAGTTCAACATTTAAGGCTTTCTGCCCCTTCTATAATATTTTGGTTATATGTAAGCCTCTTGTACAACCTTCCCCGATCCGTTAAACTGCCATTCTGTCCTTGCCTCGGCCATTACCACGCTCCCGTCTCCTGCTTCAATACACACTGTGGCTTGATTTGAGTAAATGCCATGGATATCTGCACGCCGCTGACCCCTCAACCTCCTCACCAAGCCTGTGCCCTTAAAAAAAAAGATGATGGTCCAACACAATTCTGCCGCCAAGCTTTAATTTTTCAGTGCCCCCGCAGCCGCGCGGCGCCGTGCAGCAACTGGAGCAGAGGACGGGCCCCCTCGGCCCCAGCGAGGACGACGTGTGCACGGCGAGCCGGAGCTCTCCTCCCGGCCAAGGCTGATGTGCGCCGCACGACCTGCTACTTGCCCGCAGCCTGTATATGTTCACCGCGGGCGCGGCGTGCTTCAACACCTCTGCTCCCCTCATAGTGCGGGCGAGCGGTATCTCAGGGTACTTGAGGGGTCCGAGCGGCCTCCTGTGGACGCAAGCCGCAACGGCCGGTCTGGCCATCCCACTTCATCACCATCTACTACATGAACAGTTACTATAAGTAATGACTACACTCTGGAATTCAACTGCAATATTTGGTGGACTTTGAAAATTTTTTTTTCCTTCACTTTCAAGTATAAAAAGTTATCTTCAGAAATTCAACTTCTACAAACAGAAAGACTTTACTTCACTTGCAACAACGAAATTTTGAAACTGAAACAAACTAAATTTAGAAAATCTCATAAATGCTTCTGCAATCTATCTTCATATTCACATCAAAACTTGGACTTTGTTTTCAAACAATTTCATGTGTCACCCCGGGAGGAACTTTTGGGGGGGGGGGGCGGTCTGTACCGGGCGGTACACCTCCACTCCGCTAATTTAAAATGTGCGCCAGTTGAAACTCCTCTGCTGGAGGAAGTCTGAACTTTATCTACGCTATTAATTCTCTACCTTCTCAGAAGATGTCACCACGTGGAAAATTTTGAGTTTTTGAACTGTGTCATTTTTGTTGTGGTTTTGTTTCACTTGAAGTAAGAAGTGTGAACTTTCTCTTCTAGAGGACACTACTGAAGATCTACAATAGTGCAACCTAGTGCGGAGTCAAAGAACTATTTTTTTGGAGAAAATTTAATTTCAAGAGTTTGTTCTTTGTTAAATTTCTTTCTGTCATTGTTTAAGTTGGCAATATTTACCCCTTTCTTCCCCTTGTTATGAATGTATCCAATCCCGAATTTCTTCTATTAATTTCTGACCAATCTGGTGTATCTTCCCCCAACTTGAATCTGTTGCGGGGTCCTACCCAATAAAGAGTTTGTGGGAGGGTGTTTTCTTTCCCCTAACGCCTAGAACCTTCCGCGAGAGGATATAAACTGCTGATTTTCGGGTCTCCGGGCCACTTCTGTTCCATCTTTCAGTGTGTTAAGTACATAGCAGGGGGCGGGAATCGCCTCTTTCTTCGGCAGCGGTCAACAACAAGGTAATGGCCGATTAATAACTTCTTTCTTTGCTAGCTCAGCAGTTTAACTTTCGGGGCGGGTTCTAAGCGTTCAACCATGTAACCTTTTCCTAAAATGTAACTACTCTTTTCATATATTCTCTTTTAAAACGACATATCGGGATAGAGAGTGCTTAACCCTCTCGAGCTCCCACTCACATCGTCTTGAGGTGAACTTATTTTTCTCAACCAATTCTTCCGTAATGTAATGTAAATTGCTATTAAGTCACCTCTGTAGTATGGGATTAGCCCTTGTATTAACGGCCTAGTGCCAAGTAGGTCTTAAGCAAAGTGTATTAGGAGTGCAAGTTCGCCTCCTCTCAAATTGTATTTTAGAGGTCATGTATTAACCTTCTTGTTATTTAACAGACCTCAGTAGGTTGGGTATTTTACCCCTGTGTATACGTCCTTGGAGGACAGCTTAAAAGTGGAGTTTGGAGTGGCCTATGATAGGCTTGTATTTTAGGGGGAAGTTGCCCTTTCTTGAAAATTGTGCTTCTGCCTCAAGGAGGCTTTTGGGTGTAATTGGAAGCAAATGTTTCTGGCATGTTTGGGGGTTTTCGGCCCCTTTGTTGTATGGTGTTCATTGTAAGGTTGGGCTCATTGCTCAAGAATTATGTTTCTGACTTTTGAAGCCCCAAATGGGGTACCTATGTAAATGTATTTTTTCAATCGTGTTTCGGCTACTAAGTACCTGTTCTATTTGTTGTTACCTAATTTTGAAAAGAAAATATAACCTTGTTAAATTTTAAAATTAATTTCACTTTAGTAGCTTGAGACCTATTCACCACCCAGCACCTTCTTTCATGCATAACTACCACAAAAACACGGTAACAATAATAATAATAATAATAATAATAACAACAATAACACGCAGGAGCTTCGAGTTCTAATATGGAACTGCCAGGGCGTCAGGTCTAGGAAATACGAACTCGAAGCCTTCCTAGCCGCGAACACCATACACGTAGCTCTCCTAACAGAAACCTTCCTCCCACCCGGGAAGAAGTTCACCATAAGAGGCTATAAAATACACCGTAGCGACAAGGCAAACAAAGTCGGAGGAGTGGCAGTTCTGGTAAGGAAGGACATTAAACATATGGAAATTGACTTACCAGAACTGGTCGAGCTGCAGGCATGCGGAATTGCCATGCCAGTGCGAGGAACACTCGTCAATGTCATATCGGCATACTCCAGACCTAAACATCTAAACACCCAAGACATCGAATCAGTATTAAGGCTAAATCGAAACACGATACTAGGAGGAGACCTAAACTCGAAACACGCCAGCTGGGGATGCCTGAAACCTACCCAGACGGCACAAGGCTGTATAACCACATGCTATCCCAGGACTATGTGGTAACAGCCCCCAGCGAACCCACGTTCCTAGCGCCAAACGAACAGGTCGATGATATTCTAGACATAGCCCTACTGCGAAATATTCTTCAAAGACACACCATAAAGGTCATTAACGACCTAGGGTCGAAGCATCAACCAGTAATATTTACACTGGCAGCGAACCCGGAGGAATATGAGAATAACCCCAAGCGCCGACTCAACTATAAAGCAGCCAAATGGGGTAAATTTGAAAGAAAACTCGACTCACTCCTACAAGGGACTGAGGACATACAATAATGAACCCAGTCCAAACGGATGAATCCCTAAAAACACTCATATATGCGATCCAGGCAGCCACAACTGCGAGCATCCCGGTTCACAAACCTAGACAAAACACTAACATTGAATTACCGGCCCACATTAAAGATCTAATACGACAGCGCAACAGATACAAGCGCAACTGGGCCCGATACCACCGCGTTGAAGACCGGATACGTAAAAATGAACTCAGGGTCGAAATCGAAACCGGAATAATGGAGTATAGGTCTCAGATCTGGAATAACAAACTGAGTACGTTTGACACTAATACCAGACCGGTATTTCACGCGAGAACCACACGTGATCCCAACAATTAAGGGACCTAACGGACCAGTATACGAAAACCAAGATAAAGCCGAGGTGATAGCCGACTCACTGGAAGAGGCCTTTTCGCCCAATGACGAACCGTCAGACCCCGCCTTCATTAGGCAAACAGAGGCCAAGGTAGCGGAATTCCTAGCAAACGCACCTAAGCCCGAGGTTAAGAAGACTAATATCCACGAAATTAAGTGGATAATAGACCACCTTAACCCGAAGAAGGCACCCGGCCCAGACGAGATTCAGAACCTAATATTAAAAAGGCTAACTCCGAAAGCCCTCGCACTACTCACTAAAATATACAACGCAATGTTCCAATTGCAGTATTATCCAGAACAGTGGAAAAAGGCGAGAATCCTTGTATTTGGCAAACCAGGCAAGGACAAATCTAACCCCAATAACTACAGGTCCATCAGTCTCCTGGACGCCCTCAGCAAAGTATTCGAGAAAATACTGCTGAAAATTCTAATAGCACATATCAAGGAAAGAGGAATCATTCG
The DNA here is from genome assembly GCF_040414725.1 of Anabrus simplex. Taxonomy (NCBI): domain Eukaryota; kingdom Metazoa; phylum Arthropoda; class Insecta; order Orthoptera; family Tettigoniidae; genus Anabrus; species Anabrus simplex. Next base: position 138,816,993 of record NC_090266.1, on the reverse strand, counting down.
AAACGAACAATTCGGTTTCAGGAACGGCCACTCCGCCCCGCAACTGCTTACCCGGGTCCTAGAACAAGCGACCATCGGACTAAACAAGCGGAGTGACACAGGCACGGTATTCCTTGATATCCAGAAGGCATTCGATAAAGTTTGGCACGAAGGCCTATTAGCGAAATTAATAGACCTCGAATTCCACCCAGGGTACATAAGATTAATTAAATCATACCTGGAAGGCCGAGAGTTCGTAGACGTTCATAACACACTGTCAAGCACGCGACCGATCAGGGCGGACGTAGCCCAAGGGTCACAAATAGGACCAATCCTGTTCATTCTATTTACGAATGACATGCCGACAGTGGAACTCACTACCACGCACCTCTACGCGGTTTACACTGCTATCACAGTACAACACTTTCAACTAGCATGCACCCGAAAGAGACTACAAGTAGCACTGCGAACCCTCGAGCCCTGGCTAACCAAATGGCGTATCAAGGTCAATGTAGACAAATGCCAAGCTGTAATGTTCACTAGGAAGAACAGACGCACACACAGGCCAGGAAATATAAAACCGCTCAAACTATTCAATCGAGATATAGCATGGCACGACAAGGTCAAATATCTAGGAGTAGTCCTACATAGAAAACTCACCATGCTATATCACATTAAAGAGATCCAGCGGAAAACACACGCACGACTGTCACAGCTCTATCCCATACTGAACAAAAGATCCAGTATTAACAAGAGAGTAGCAATCAACATGTACAAGGCCCTAATTAGGCCAATAATAACGTACGCAGCCCCCGCCTGGGGCTACACTGCTAAGACAAATCTGGATAAGCTGGAGCTAATACAAAACAAATGCATTCGAGCAGCGGCTAGACTCCCGTACGACACACCAATACGCCAACTACGCTCTATTGCTGAAGTCAGCTCGATAAGGCAACACATACGAAAGCAAACACTCCGAATGTACAAGAAGTCATGGGGTAGTAAGGTCAACCCACTTGTCAGTGGAATCGGACGCTATGACGTCGACCTGTACACAAAATACACCACGCCGAAACACATTCTGTTCAGCCACAGGGTTAGGAGGCCGGGGGGCCAAAGCCGCCCTCGCTCCTAAGCTGACACCTACCCACTACACCGCTCCACTTAACATTACGCCCACTCACCACACTGCAGCACCTGTATATATGTACATACCTGATCACCTATATCCTAGATTAAGCTATACTACCATTATTATGCTATGTTATGTTACAGACCTAGCCACCACCGGTAATCAAGCGAGGGAGGATTGAGATAAGAAATACATCAAGACGAAGGCAACTCAGCCTTAATAAGGGACGACCCAATCCACCCCCGACCCCTGCCAGCGACAAGGGAGTGGATAATATCATCTAATGATACGATGTACTTGTTTTACAGGACACGAGAGCGGAAGAGAGCCGCCCGCACTCTAAAGTTTTAAATTTTAAATGTATATATGTACAAATTGTTGCAGAGACAAGTGTGTTCCAATAACACCGCATAGAGGGACATCGACAGGCGGTAGAAGATAGCCCCTTGCATTACGTAAGGTTTGGCTTTAATTCCCCCTCTCCAGAAGGAGACTTGGTACCAGGGACTGCTGGCTGCTGGGCAATGGGACGAACCTGTGGCCCAGAGCCCAGACGCTACCAGATCCGAGACCCACCAGGCAGTGACAAGAAGGACTGATCCCCTCAATAACAGAAAATGGCAAGGAAATGGTTATGTTTGCATGACACATAATACTAACACAACCTCTGGTCTATCTCCAGCCCACATCCTTGCATGTGCTATCAAAAGATGTCAGGTTTTACATGTAGGCTTTTCTTCTTTCTGCCTACGTGGTTTTTCCCTGACCCTTCAATACCATACTTCTACACCATATACCTAACACAATCTCGCCTGATAACGTGTCTGACATGGAAACAGGCAGATACTCCTTGTATCACTTCCCACTCTACCCAGCTATCTCTTTTCTACTTAGAAATTAATAGCATGTCGGAGGCCATGTAGATTGAGTCGATGGTCACGGCTGGGGTGCAGGCTACTGGGGCCCGCCGTAAAAAAAATGAGTAAAGCAGTGTGCAGTATGCGGTGAGTGCGTGTGTCACTCAGTGTGTGTGTGCGAGGAAGCTCATCGTCGCCTCGCTATACGGTTCGTTACTCTGTCCGGACGAGTACATGGATTCGAAAGTGTTAGTGTTGAAAGCCTTCTCCGTGGACTTTGACTTTGCGCGTGAACGAAAGCTTATTTTCGTTTCTATCAGTCTGAAGATCTGTGCAATTGTATTTCGTTTGTGGATTGTGAATTTAAAGAGACTGTACGTTTGAAACTTTGTTGTAGTTGTTTCCTCTACCGTGTTAAGCTATCTCGTAAAATTGTGCCCTAGCGACTGAACAATTCTTTTACGAACAGTGTCACGTTATTTTGTAAAGGACAGTGCCTACTTTTTTTTCCTTAAAGACTGTGTCTATCACTCCGCGTGAAAACAGTGTTAATATTTCCTAGCATAAACTGTGCCAACCTTCATTTCATTCAAAGACTATGTAACTCCCCTCACAAAACTGTCTAAAATTACTCCTCAGTGATATCCTTGCCTCTGAGAAATTACGACATAACAGAACTTGGACTGTCATGAACTGTTTCTTTATATTTTTGTAGAAGCTCTAATTTATTTCAACGAGAGTGTGCGTGCTGTACTCATTGCATACAGTGCAGAGACTGTCCAAAGAATTTAATTTATTTCTTTGAGATTGAGTGAAGTGCTTAATTATTGCATCTCGGAAGGTTCCATATTGCCATTATTTATTATTTCCAGTACGATGGTACCTACTGCATTATTCTCACGGAACTGTGACTTTGATTTCATCTTTGTTTCAAAAGTGCGTCCAACACCATTTATTGTGGAAACTATTCAAAAGTGCTTCGCCTTAATTTGCAGTGCAGTAGAAAAGTGTCGCACCACATTCCCTTGACATTCTGTGCGGAAGTTCTTCATTTCTCCGCTCCTTAACAACTATTTCACGCTGCACGATCTGCCTCAGGTTCGAGTCGCCGTCAACGTCCAGTGCTGACCCAACACCAACGACGCGGTACAACGCCGACGCCGCAGAACAACGTCTCCACCACACCTTCAAGGGCAATCTCACAATACATCTGTAATAGGTGATATAATTCCTTTGCTTATCTCTTGAATAAACTGCAAGTTCCACTTTAATCATAAATTTATTTCACTACCCTTCTCTCATACTCTCTAACCATGAGCCGTACACGCCTTGACGTTATCCATGCTCTCCGAAAAATTGAAGTACGGGCGTTCCTGTTTCAGAGAATACATTCTCATACAAATAATTCAACTAATTTTTCAATTCCTCCCCCCCCCCCGGTTAAGGGTTTTTCCCGAAAACCAAAGAGCCTTATTTTAAAAGGTGATTCCAAATACCAATGCTCACGCCTGCAACATGTTAACTTTTTTGAGATATACTGCAGATACGCTAATTTTAAAAATTCGCCCCTTTTTCACTTCCCCTTAACTGGATTTTCAGAAAAATATATTAATGTTTCTTTATTATTACAGGAAATTCCAAATACCAGTTTTCAAATCTGTAATATGTTACGTGTCTGAGATAATTTGCAGATATAGAATTTTAAAACTTCACCCCGTTAGTGACTCCTGTACACCCCTATTCATCGGAGTATCCAAAAATGCGTGTTACTTCATTTTCAAGGGAGATTCCAAATTTCAAATTTCATGTCTGTAACATCTTTAGTTTTTGAGATATGAGTCTCCTCATAAAAGGTGTTCAACAACATTTCTCCCCTTTTCACTTCCCTTAATGGGATTTTCGGAAAACAACAACAGTACGTGTTCCTTTATTTTTAAAGGCGATTCCAAATACTAATTTTCACGTCGGTAACATCTTTAGTTTTTGACATATATGTATCCACATAAATATAATTCATGTTTTTCAGTTAATTCACTCCCACCTTAAGTGGATTTTCCAAAGACAAAATATTACGTGTTTCTTTAGTTTGAAAGAAAATTCCAAGTACAAATTTTCATGTCTGTACTTCTTCAGTTTTTGAGATATAAATATCTTCATGAAAAATGTTCAACTCCGTTTCACTCCACCCCCACCCGTTAAGTTGGTTTCCCCCCACCCAAAAGTGCGTGCTTCTTTATTTTTAAAGGAGATTCCGAATACCAGTTTTCACGTTTGTAACATCTTTACATTTTTTGGTGTATATATACATTCTTATCCGGTCTAGAAAGCCAACAATAACGGCTGAGAAGATTCGTCGTGCTGACCACACGACACCTCGTAATCGGCATGGCTTCGGGCTGAGCAGCGGTCGCTTTGTAGACCAAGGCCCTTCAAGGGCTGTAGTGCCATGGGGTTTGGTTTGTTTTATACATTTTCATACAAATAATTCGACTAATTTTTCCATTTTTCACCGCCCCCCCCTCCTGTTCAGGGTTTTCCCGAAAACCAAAGAATACGTATTTCCTTTATTTTTAAAGGAGATTCCAAATGCCAATGTTCATGTCTGCAACATGTTAATTTTTTAAGATATACTGTAGATACTCTAATTTTAAAAATTCACCCCCCTTTTTCAGTTCCCCTTAACTGGATTTTCCGAAAAAATACACTGACTGACAGAGCAAATGCAACACCAAGAAGGAGTGGTCAGAACTTTATGCCAATTGCAGGGTAGAATGACGTCACTGAGGTATGCTCATGATGTGAAATGCGCCGCTGTGCTGCGCACGTAGCGAACGATAAATGGGACACGGCGTTGGCGAATGGCCCACTTCGTACCGTGATTTCTCAGCCGACAGTCATTGTAGAACGTGTTGTCGTGTGCCACAGGACACGTGTATAGCTAAGAATGCCAGGCCGCCGTCAACGGAGTCATTTCCAGCAGACAGACGACTTTACGAGGGGTATGGTGATCGGGCTGAGAAGGGCAGGTTGGTCGCTTCGTCAAATCGCAGCCGATACAAATAGGGATGTGTCCACGGTGCAGCGCCTGTGGCGAAGATGGTTGGCGCAGGGACATGTGGCACGTGCGAGGGGTCTAGGCGCAGCCCGAGTGACGTCAGCACGCGAGGATCGGCGCATCCGCCGCCAAGCGGTGGCAGCCCCGCACGCCACGTCAACCGCCATTCTTCAGCATGTGCAAGACACCCTGGCTGTTCCAATATCGACCAGAACAATTTCACGTCGATTGGTTGAAGGAGGCCTGCACTCCCGGCGTCCGCTCAGAAGACTACCATTGACTCCACAGCATAGACGTGCACGCCTGGCATGGTGCCGGGCTAGAGCGACTTGGATGAGGGAATGGCGGAATGTCGTGTTCTCCGATGAGTCACGCTTCTGTTCTGTCAGTGATAGTCACCGCAGACGAGTGTGGCGTCGGCGTGGAGAAAGGTCAAATCCGGCAGTAACTGTGGAGCACCCTACCGCTAGACAACGCGGCATCATGGTTTGGGGCGCTATTGCGTATGATTCCAAGTCACCTCTAGTGCGTATTCAAGGCACGTTAAACGCCCACCGCTACGTGCAGCATGTGCTGCGGCCGGTGGCACTCCCGTACCTTCAGGGGCTGACCAATGCTCTGTTTCAGCAGGATAATGCCCGCCCACACACCGCTCGCATCTCCCAACAGGCTCTACGAGGTGTACAGATGCTTCCGTGGCCAGCGTACTCTCCGGATCTTTCACCAATCGAACACGTGTGGGATCTCATTGGACGCCGTTTGCAAACTCCGCCCCAGCCTCGTACGGACGTCCAACATTGGCAAATGGTTGACAGAGAATGGAGAACCATCCCTCAGGACACCATCCGCACTGTTATTGACTCTGTACCTCGACGTGTTTCTGCGTGCATCGCCGCTCGCGGTGGTCCTACATCCTACTGAGTCGATGCCGTGCGCATTGTGTAACCTGCATATCGGTTTGAAATAAACATCAATTATTCGTCCGTGCCGTCTCTGTTTTTTCCCCAACTTTCATCCCTTTCGAACCACTCCTTCTTGGTGTTGCATTTGCTCTGTCAGTCAGTGTATTTTTTGCTTTACTTTTACAGGAAATTCCAAATACCAGTTTTCAAATCTGTAATATGTTACGTTTGAGATAATTTGCAGATATAGTCTTTTTAAAATTTCACCTCGTTTGTCAGTCCTGTTCATCCCTTATTCATCGGATTATCAAAAACACAAATATACGTCTTTCTTTATTTTCAAAGGAGATTCCAAATTTTAATTTTCATGTCTATAAAATATTCAGTTTTTGAGATATATGTCTCCTCATAAAAAGTGATCAACCACTTATCCCCCTCTTTCACTCCCCTTAAACTTTTCCATCCCATGCCCGAGTTAACTCGGACGTCAACATTTCTCCCCCTGTCCCAAACACGAGTTAACTCGGATTTAAACAATGCGCTCTTGTTCACTTCCGAGTTCAGTCCAACGCTGTTGACATGCTTTGTTCAGACGACAGACAATTTCTAAAACGCCTTACCATTTTTTGACGATAATTATGTGCCTTGTGTTTTTCATTCACACCTGTCATCTAAGATGGGTGCACGGGAGTGTATAGAAAGCATAACGAAAGATTATAGTTTAGAAATTTTAGGCAATGATGATGAGTCTGATTTTTTATTAATATAGTGGAGATAAGTTTCAGTAAAATAAGCTGTCGACATTTATCACGCCAAGTTCTTTCAGGTTTTTGGAAAAGTGTTACGAGAAAACTATTGCTAATATTGTCGTTCCATGACTTTTCAGTAGCTGTGTAAATACAAAGTATTTATGGCCTATTACAACCACTGTCGAAACGTCCAGAAAAATCTGGTATGGGGCATGCATAAGGCTGAAAGAAACTTGGGAGTGAAAAGGTTAATGAGATTTTCCGAAGGCAAAAAATACGTATTTTTTTATTTTTAAAGGAGATTCCAAATACCAATTTTTACGTCTGCAAACGTTTAAGTTTTTGAGATATAGATATCCTCAATTTAAAAATTCACCCCTTTTTTACCCCTTAGTAACTGAATATCAAAAAATCCTCCCTTAGCGAGCACCTACATGTTAATATGAATGTATCCCCAAAATTTCATTTCTTTATGTTCAGTAGTTTTGGCTCGGCGATGATGAGTCAGTCAGTCAATCAGTCAGTCAGTCAGGACAAGTTATTTTATATATACAGGTGAGCTCAACCCAACCAAGTCAGTCAGTCATAGCTGGGAGTCCAGTCTAACACACCACGCTACACCATTACTCTGTTCGTCGCGACAAAGTGCTGTCAAAATCTATCTTAGGATTCTACAGGTCTTTACAGTGGACTTAGATTCTGTCAGTCGATTGGAACTTAGAATCTGTGAGCGATTAGAAACTCCGTTATGTGATAAGTCTTTACATTGGACTTTAATTCTGTCAGTTGATTGAAACATAGATGACAAGTCTTACAGTGAACTTAGGTTCTGACATTGATTGGAACTTAGAAATTGTGCGCGTATAGGAACTTCGACATGTGACAAGTCTTTACTTAGTTTCTTACCAGCAAGTGTTGTGAATTTCAAAGTGACTCGCCACTAAATTATATTATTGACTGTGGAATTTCTTAAAACTCAGCTTATTTTCTTTCATTTATTAAGTAGAAGTGATCATGAAAGTGTTTAAACTTTTCCCCTACAATAAATACAAGTGATTGCCAATTGCGCAAATTATACTCGTGTGCTTCGACACAAGTGATTAACTCTGGGCAGAGGTGAACGATACTCTATTCAAACTGAGTTGAATTTTGAACTATGCATAATAATTGCTTATGTTATTTCTTCTTCATTGTGTTTAATAATTTATTAGTGCGTTACTGACAGCAGTGTCCGTTGGATAAACTCTTGAGCAGTCGTGTATTTATTTAAATGTCAAGTGCAACCATGTTTCAGTGGAAAGCAATCACGAACTGTGCATAATATGTGAACAGTCTTCAGTTTCGTTATTTCTAAAGCTCATGTTCATATACTGTGACCTATTTCTTTACTTAATCCGATGCTATCCGCATCTTCATCTTTAAATAACCTTTAAGTTCTATCTACAAGGGTCTAGTGAAGATTGGCCTCATATTGCGTCAATATTAACTCAAACATTGGTGTCAAATAAGTGTCGGGGGACTGTGCAATTGTGGACACTCGTGTGAGTAATAAAAGGAGTGATTACCCCGCAAGATCTTCGGAGAACGTCGGAGACCGTCCAGAACTTCAGAGGTACGAGTTCGATCCCATGTCGGACTAACCTGGGTGTTCCAGCTTCATTCTATGGTGACGAACGAGGCTTGTAGAACGAGTTCCAGTCCAGTTCAGCATGGTGACCTGGGAGTACGGGTTACCCAATAGACGATGTTGAACACGACGAAATCTACACCAAGGTGATATCCAATTCAACATGCATTTATTTGAATGAACTTCATTTTTAAAAGAACTTTCAAGTTTTCATGTAGATAGGACACCTCCTGCTATACCAAGCCCTACCTGGAAATGCCCTGAGACATACCTCGTGCGAATATAAATTAAATAGTAAACCCGGGCTATATTTTACTGGTACAGAGAGGAGGGTAAAAACGTGGCACCCTACACATTGTGGCACGATAGCTAGCTAGTTTTTATTGATAACTCCTTTCATAATAATTATAAATACGTTCAGCAAGTATTGATTTTCGCTGATGGGGTAGAAATACATCGACATTACCAAAAAGTTGAGGCATTAAGAACTCCCCCACCGCAGTCCATTCCTTGTGAGAGTTGTCTCACGTACAATCATCACACTACATCCCACTGCAAAGCCAAATCACCGAAATGCAGCCACTGTACTGAAAACCATTCTACCACCACGGGTCCAAATACTTCCTAGCCACCCCGTTGTAACACAACTGTGGTGAACAACACCCTACATATGCCCACCGCTGCAAAGCACGCCCCGCCCTGTCCCCCCAGTAAACCAGAACTTGTAGCACCTGTTAGAATAATTGACACACGCACAACACCAGATCACTCATTATTACCCCCACCAACAACAGAAGATATGATTCGCTTTATCACAGTCGCATTCTACAATATCCATCCCTGCCATCGCCCTCATGTACTCGCCAGTCTTCAAGCAGCAGCGAACCAAACTCTCAACCTACATTTCTATAATTCACACAGAAAACTTAATACGCGTTTCACTTTAAGCCTTCTGGAAACTTTAATCTAAACACCCACTCCCTGCCTTCCCCTGTCCTATTGGATAGTCCAACCCACCTATAATCCCATGTCATCCATAGTAATATCATCAATCAGTCAAACATCATTAAGATCTCTTCCCAACCATCATCAATTCTCCCTCTGCACCACCCATTCACTAACATTGTGTGAAAAAAATTATCCTCCAGCCACATGAAATCGTTCATTCACCCATGCCCCCCCCCCCTCTCAACTATTTCGCAGCCGATGAATCATTCCGCATACTTTAAAAAGTAAATAAAACCAAAATAAAATCTTGTTGAAATTTATTAAACCTGCGAGTTGACCGTGAGGTTAGGGGCGCGCAGTTGTGAGCTTGCATCCGGGAGATAGTGGGTTCGAACCTCACTGTCGGCAACCCTGAATATGATTTTCCGTGTTTTCCCATTTTCACCCCAGGTAAATGCTGGGGCTATACCCTAATCAAGGCCACGTCTGCTTTTTTCCCACTTAGGCCTTTCCTATCCCATCGTCACCATAAGACCTATCCGCTGCGGTGCGACTTCAAGCAAATTGTAAAGAAAAATGCCTAAAACCCTCCCAAGAGGCCGAATAGTCCTTCCCCCTCCTATATTCACTCATCCAATTACCCACCTCCCGAATCCTTCTTACCTTCAGACCCCACCCGTATCTCCTGGGCCCTATTCCCCTTCAGCGAGGGGAATGAAAACGTTCTTGATGATGATGACGACGAAGAACGTGCAACAGGCCAAGTCAGCGCTGGATTGATTCAAAAGCTTTCTAGTTAAATCTAAGAAAATGTATAAGCGTGCACTTTCCCCATCTAGAATTACGCTACCTACCTTTACAATGTTCAGTAACTAAAACTCACAATTGGAATGCTTAGGAAACATTTTAGACCATCAGCGTACCGGTATCTCTATGAGGGCGAGTTCAGAAATAGATTGCTGTTCTTGATGGTCTACCTTATAATTCAATATAAAGAAATGTGAATTTCTTAATTTTGCGTAAATGGGCAAATCTTTTATTCTGGTTCAAATTTAACCCCAGCCAATCCGATCTTTCTTGGTGCGTTACTGTTACTGTAATTTTGAGTAATGCAGTGTAATGCAATGTATCGTTTACACAGAAGTGTCCATAAGGGAAATGATGGAGCGAAGAAGTGTACCGGTAGTGGTTGCATGTTGTTTCCAAATGCTTAGGAGTTCTTCGTCATTATCGTACCTTTGAGTACATACGTGTGAGAAAAAATTGTCCTGAAAGTTTGCGTTATTGTTATGTATGTAGTAGTCTTTTAAATGCTTATCATTTAAATTCAGTTATTAATCTGAAGTTAGATGAAGGAACACAACTATTTTCTCACTTAGGACGCCCACCATCATTCGCGTATGCTAAACATTTACACCTCAATTACGACAGTAGGTTGATGGAAAATACATAAAATGAAATGGGGAATGACAAATTTCAGTTGTAGTTTGTTTTTCTTTCGAATACTTTATTATGGTTTATTTATAAGTCTAGGAACACCAAGAAGAATAGTTACGAAAACAATCAGCATTCAAATGTTGGCTCCTTTCAAGGCGCCACTTTGACGTTTGTTGTCTATTGTTTACTAATCTTACAACATGGCAGACTTGTACATCTTTGAATGTCATGTGTTTGTCAATAGGTCGCATCTGTCATAGTGGGAACGATATCTAACGGCATGATACATAAACGCCAGTATCATTCATTCCTTTTTATAAAGCGAGGATTACAGTTAGTCGTGGATTCACTTTAGTGTAAGCCGCTATGTATCTATTCTGCGTAAGTAACTTCGTATAATATTATGTCAAGTTTTCACCCGTGGCCACATCTGTTTCATTTTTTCATACATACTGTAATGGATTATTACTCAGAGAGGTGAAGGGTGACTACAGTGAGAAAATAAGCTAAATGCTTACAGTTTAAAGTAGTTGTAAAAGAAATATTGGCAATCGTAACATCAACTTTTAAAAAATATGGTTAAATTATTGTCCAGAATTTTTGAGGAATTTTGCTGTGCATCCTGCGCACATGGATTATTTTACACTAAACCCCTCCTACCCAAGAGGTACCGTAAGTATGTCATCATAGCTGTGCCGGCGAATTCTGGCCTCAGTCGTTTCCCGATTGATTGTAAAAGTTCCAGAAATGTGGATCTTTCTAGGTAATATGGTCAAATTTTGACACTGTGAATGTTTATATTGATGGTGTGTGTGTTGTCTTTACTTCCGTTGCTTTGCATGTGGGGTGGAACAAACTAGTGTGTTATAGAATATACGTCAGCTGTGTTATAGGGAATTTATTTGTGAACCTAATGCGGTAGTACATCTATATAATTTTCTTTGCATAATATAAAGGAATACGCAGGGGAGGAGCGGTATTGGTTACGGTACACAAGCCGGCTATCGCCAGTTCACTCGTAGGCGCCGACATATGCTGTTAAAGCTGTCCAAAATCTTGTCTACCTTTAAGAAGCTAGTTTTATTATAAAATCCTAATGTTTCAATAACTTGTCAGATTTTGCTGACATAGTTTCTGGAATAATTCTTGTGCAGTACATGATATGGTTGGAGTATCAACTGTGTAAAATCCCAGGTTTGATTTTAAGATGACAAGCACCATATCCAACCTTTTCTTAAGAAATCCATTCACAAGCATAGAAATAACTATAATGTAGGCCTACAAAATATATATGGGTAATTATTGGTTCAGTAGCACAAAATTGATCATATAAATTTAGGCGTGCCAAGCAAGTTGCTTATGGTGTATGCCTTACATTTGTGAGATGATAGGTTTGAATTTCACCATTGGCAGCCCAAAGTATAGTTTTCCATGGTTTCCCCATTTTCACAACGGGTAAATGTCGGAAATTGCCGTAATTAAGTCCACAACCTCAGCTTCCTAGACATACACTTTTCTCATCACTTTCCAGTTTCTGTCAGTGGATTGTTCAGCAGATACAGAAAAATTACATGGACAGCTTTCCATCATTTTTCTCCTAATGTGCTTTATGTATAGATAGATCGTTTCATATAAAGTTAGTTCTTTCATTTAGTAAATTCAATTGGTATACTTTTTATGTACCTCTGTACTGCTTTTGCTAAGATAGAGGACCATGACTAATTCATAATTTCATGTTATTGGCTTTACATCCCACTATCTACTTTTATGGTTTTTGGAGACACCGAGGTGCCAAAATTTGGTCCCTCAGTAGTTCTTCTACATGTCAGTAAATGTACCAACTCAAGACTGACGTATTTGAGCACCTTCAAATACCACCGGACTGAGCCAGGATCAAACCTGCCAAGTTGGGGTCAAAAGGCCAGCCCCTCAACCGTCTAAGCCACTCAGCCCGGCAGAGGATCATGAAATCAGGGGTGTATAATAATAAAAATTGTGTATTACGTAATATCTCATTTATCAACGCATAAATGGAAATAAACATAACCAGTGAACAGATTAAAAAAAAAAAAATCTATTTGCTCTACGTTGCACTGACAGAAATGTCTTATGGTGACGATGGGATAGGAAAGGCCTAGGAGTCGGAAGGAAACGGCCGTGGCCTTAGTTAAAGTACAACTCCAGCGTTTGCCCAGCATGAAAATAAGAAATCACTGAAAACCATCTTCAGGGCTGCTGATAGTGGTGTTCGAACCCAGGATCCCACAGCTGTGCACCCCTATCCGCACGGCCAATTCGCCTGGTAGAAACATATTTATCTCCGACCTTCATAGTAAACTTCGTGAAATTTACATCATTGTGGAAGCAAGCCATATAGATCTGCACTCTGCTGAGTTGATTATGAAGGCTTAATTGATATATACATACCGGGCGAGTTGGCCGTGCGCGTAGAGCCGCGCGGCTGCGAGCTTGCATCCGGGATATAGTAGGTTCGAATCCCACTATCGGCAGCCCTGAAAATGGTTTTCCGTCGTTTCCCATTTTCACACCAGGCAAATGCTGGGGCTGTACTTTAATTAAAGCCACAGTCGCTTCCTTCCAACTCCTAGGTCTTTCCTATCCCATCGTCGCTATAAGACCTATCTGTGTTGGCGCAATATAAAGCCCCTAGCAAAAAAAAAAAATAAATAAATAAATAAATAAATAAAATTGATATATACCTTCATAGGAGAGGCAGCCAGCCCATAAATTCACAGGGTTTTGTGCCCTCCCAATGAACAATTAATTTTTACTTCTTAACACATTATACTCAGGTTTTAAGCTTGGAAAGGTGACTAGTACTTCTAAATTAAACTGCAAAATCTGGCTCTAGGATAAAGCATAAAATTGTGTGAGTGTGTGTGTGCACGCGCACGCGCGCACTGGCAGAAAGTGAAATCCCAAGGAGTTATGTTAAATGAACAAAATTCGGGAGGCATGTTTGCACATCTGAAAGATGACACCTATTGATATTTGTACGCTAGTGCGGCCAGTATTCAGGAGATAGTGGGTTCGAATCCCACTGTCGGCAGCCCTGAAGATGGTTTTCCGCGGTTTCCCATTTTCACACCAGGCAAATGCTGGGGCTGTACCTTAATTAAGGCCACGGCCGATTCCTTCCCACTCCTAGACCTTTCCTGTCCCATCGTCGCCATAAGACCTGTCTGTGTCGGAACGACGTAAAGCAACTTGTAAATTTGTACACTAGTTGACGAAGAAATTTGCTAGTAACGCCACTATGTCCTTGTAAGGCAGATTTACTTTAAATACACGCTGTACATTTTGTGAGCGTTTGTCATTGTCCGGTGTTGTGGGGTAGATGTGAATCAAGCTTGCCCTTAAGGAGATGAAGACTTAGCGAGTTGGCCATGCGGTTAGGGGCGCGCAGCTGTAAGCTTGCATCCGGGAGATAGTGGGTTCGGACTCCACTGTCGGCAGCCCTGAATATGGTTTTCCATTGTTTTTCCATTTTCACACCAGACAAATGCTGGGGGTGTACCTTAATCAAGGTCACAGCTGCTTCTTTCCCACTCGTGGGCCTTCCCTATCCCATCGTCGCCGTAAGACCTATCTGTGTCATAATGTAAAGCATGTTCTAAAAAAATGTATATACAGTTGAACCTGCCCTAACGGACACCCTTATTCAGCGGACACCTCCCTATACGGACAATTTTCCTCGGAACCGATTTTATTTTACAAAAGACAAGTGTTAAATTGGCCTCATTTAAGCGGACACCTCGAACTCCGGACAGCGGACATCGCCATTTGTCCCGTCCACTTGACTTAAGCGGACACTTTACACGTTGTAGGACAGTTTATTACGCTGGACCACATGTCATCCTTTCTTTTAAAACCATTCTTCAGACATAGGGAAATCCCTTTTGAATGTTTGTACTATTTCGAGTGCGAGGGGAGAGAGTGTACATCGGAATGCAGTTCTACCTAGTGGTGTATAGGCCTATTCCGAGAGTTCTAATTGCCCAGAAATGCTGCCAGAGACTGTCAACTCACAAGTTACGTGGGGATTTTCGTCCCTTCTTGCATCATTCTATTCATAACTCGGATTGTCGCTGATAAGGTCGAGCTCAGGTAGTCAACTTGAGAAGGAAAGGACAGTACAGGCGCTAATTAGTGAGACAGAAATACCGTAGCATTTGAGTTGTCTGTTAAACATGAGTAACAAGGGACGATCATGTTTAGATCTCCAGGCAAGAAGAAATGTGATTATAGAAAGTGACAAGGGAATTTCAGTGAGAAAGCTTGCCGAAACATTCAACTGCGGGAAAACTCAAATAAACACTATTGTAAAGAGTAGAACTGAAATTTTAAAGGAGTGGGACGAAAATAGAACACTATGGAACCATTTAACAGACTTTATTCCGTTTTCGAGAATATCGCATTTAAGAAAACATGTGCTAAATTTACACAGACGAAGCTTCACGATTACTTCACAAAGCTGTAATGTTTGTAAATGATGTAAAATCACTTATAATAACTCTCTATGAAATACTAACACAGAAATGACTTAGAATAATAAATATAAAGATATGTATGCTTATATTTAAGGCGGATGTCCTTTGCCGTTAAAATGTTCGATTATTTTTACAACTTGTTTTAGCGGACACCTCTCGTAACGGACATTTTTCCTCGGAACCGATGGTGTCCGTAGAAGGGAGGTTCGACTGTATATGAAGAAGGCAGTATCAGCAGCTTTCTGAGTTTGAACGTCGCTGTGTAATAGGGCTACGAGAAGGTGGATGTTCTTTCCACGATATTGCAGAAGGACTTGACAGGGATGTGTCCAGTGCATTGCTGTTGGCAACAATGGTCACTGGAGGGCATTGTCTCCCTCTCCATAGCAACCCGGGTCCAGCTGCACATGGGCCACTACGGAGAGGGAAGACTTCTGTATTTGCTGCATGGCTGTGGTGGGTCATAATGCATCTGCATCATCTATGAGAGCATAACAAATAGATTACTTAATGGACTACTCTGAGCCAATGTCCTGTAGTGTTCATGCATCTAACTCCAAATCGATGCCATCTGCAGCTTCAGTGGTGTCAAGCTAGAGCTCATTGGAGGACGGAGTGGAGATTCTCAGATGAGATCCGTTTCTGTCTGGGGGCCAGTGATGACTGTAGGTTGGTAAGGAGGTGGCCAAGTGAGCGTTTGGAATCAAGATGTCTGCGGCGTCAACGCACTTGACCTGGGGAGCCATTTCCTTTGACAGCAGAAGCACTCTCGTTATTCCAAGAAACTCGACAGTGGATTTGTACGTTGACTGAACTGATTGTGCTGACATTCATTCGCAGTACCAAGGAGGTGTTTTCCAACAGGATAACTCTAGTGTTCATACCACGGCTGTCTCCCAATTTTCTCTACTGAGTGACGACCAGTTGCCTTGGCCTGCGAGATACGCAGACATTTTAGCCATTGAGCACGTATGGGATATTACGGGACGACAAATAAATCATCATCCAATACCAGCATTAACTTTAGAACTGCTTCAGTTTTATCTGTGAAATGCCAGAGTAATTTTTCACAATACACAGAATAAAATAAAAGTGCGTCTGAAATCATATTGTATTCAACTGTATCATACATTGATATAAAGCTGGAAGACTCATCTATATAATTTTGATAAAAATAAAGAAATCATTGTTATTATTTTGAATTAAACATGAAAAGGAATTTTATAAAATAGTTTTGATAAAAAATATTGACTTTCTTGCACCAAAAAAAAAAAAAAAAAAAAATAGGATATTTTCAGAAAGAATTTGTCTCAAAAAACATGATACTTGCAAAGATCAAAGTTTATTTTTCATTACTCAAAAACTAGTTTTGATTTATTTCTGTTAGTTACAGAATGGCCATGTCTGCTGTTTTGCTCAATGCAACCTCAATGTCAACAGACTTCTGCAGCCATGTTCTGGAATATGTGAAGGAGGTTTAAGATGAATGACAGAATGATCATAGCAAGGATACAGTTTGATACAGGAATACGAGATCTGTTCCAAGTATATGCTCCATAAACTGGAAATAAAGAAGAGAATACAGAACAATTTAATGAAAACATATAGAATTATATAGAAGATAAGGAAATAATTATAATGGGAAATATGAAGGCACAAGTGGGAAGGGAAGAGGTTCTGGGGCCATACGGATATGGCAACAAGAATTAAGAAGGGGATATGTTAATGGACTTTTGCCAGAGGAACAAACTAATAATAGGAAACACATTGTTCAGAAAGAAAAATGGCTAGAAAATTACCACATATGGATAGGGAGACAGAAGAAAGAAGACGTTGATTGATTACATGTTAGTGGGAAAAGGACACCGAAAATATCTTATGGATGTTACAGATAAGTCTGAGGAAGCCTTTGGAGATGACCTCAGAGCAGTAATAGCAGAGTTGAAAGTAGGCAGTCACTGATCTGAATTTAGTGCAGTTGCCCAGGTGGCAGATTCCTTATCTATTGAGTACCTGGTCTTTTCTTAAACAATTGCAAAGAATTTGGAAATTTATTGAACATCTCACTTGGTAAGTTATTCCAATCCCCAGCTCCTCTTCCTATAAATAATTGTTTGTCCCAATTTGTCTTCTTGAATTCCAACTTTATTTTTATACTATGATCTTTCCTAGTTTTAAAAACACCATTCAAACTTTTTCGTCTACTAATGTCATTCCATGCAATCTCTCTGCCAACAACCTGGAACATACCACTCAGTCGAGCAGCTTGTCTCCTTTCTCCCAAGTCTTCCCAGGCCAAACTTTGCAATACTTTTGTAACTCTTTTTATTACAATAAAAGGTCAATTAAAAATTAATGTCCACCTTGTCAACACAAATATGAAATTTATTACATTTCCAGTACACCAAACATGTTTCAAGAACCGAAGTTCTTATGTCAAAAATCACCTAGAACAAACCAAGCTGCTTTTCTTTGGATTTTTTACATTTTTCGAATCAAGTAATCCTGGTGAGGGCCCCATACACTGGGTGATTTCTGACAAAAGAGTAGTGTTACAAAAATGTTGCAAAGTTTGGGCTGGGAAGACTTGGGAGAAAGGAGACAAGCTGCTCAACTAAGTGGTATGTACAATTTACGAACTTCATCATATAGATCCATATTGATACAGTTAAAATTAAAAAATGATGTTAGGTTTATGGTCCACCTAATCAATACACATCACTTTACAAGTGAAAACTGTTTAATATAAAAACATATTATTGGGCAAGTTGGCTGTGGGGTTAGGGGCGCGCGGCTGTGAGCTTGCATCTGGGAGATAGTGGGTTCGAATCCCACTGTCAGCAGCCCTGAAGATGGTTTTCCGTGGTTTCCTATTTTCACACCAGGCTAATGCTGGGGCTGTACCTTAATTAAGGCCATGGTCGCTTCCGTCCCACTCCTAGCCCTTCCTATCTCATCATCGCCATAAGACCTATCTGTGTTGGTGCAACGTAAAGACACTAACAAGAAAAAAAAAAAAGAAAAACATATTAAATATATTTTGGGACATGTTTCATCTCTATTTGAGACTTCCTCAGGCATAAAATCACCTGGTAGATCACAAAACTCATTCAGAAATTGAAAAGAATGGAAGAAACTAATGCCTATTTAAGAATTATTTGAGATACACTAAAGATATAATATATACATTATTTACACAATTGTCCTCGCTTCTTGCAAAAACTTTTGTTATCTTCATTGTTAAAATTGAAATATGAGAAGCCAGCCATAACGTCTCGTAACAGAATACATTGTTCATTGTTGCTGTCTAGTAATATGAAACGGAAGTTCCTTTAAGAACTGTTGAGAAAACACTGAAGACAAAATATACACATTATTTAATAAAGTAGTTTAACATTTCTTGCAAACAATCTTTCTTCAATGTTAAACTTGAACAACCTTACTTGAAAAATTTACAGGCAGTGTTGGTATCTGGTAGTTTCAGTGTGTTGACTGGGGAGATTGAAATTCTGGCCTCGGTATAGGATTGGGACCAAATCCACATCAGAAGATGTAAAACTTTAACTCGTAAGGAAATTTTTTTCAAAATTAAGCTATTCTGGTAGAAGAAATCTGAAGCCTTTTGAGATAGCCTGTCATATGGCAAAGATCAGCACTGCATGACCACCATAATCATTGGTTAAATCTTTCAAACACTTGTGGTTAAGGGAAGAGATTAAGTTTCTTTACAGAAAGAAATCCTTTTTAACTGAAAAGTTATATTTAGCTCATCTTGAGGCCCCCCTATGCCTGGTCCCTCTAGAATGGAATTTATTCCAATGTAATGTCGCAAATAAAATGGAATGCATCTTAAGTAAGAAACAAGCCACATTGGACAAGAAATTAGATGATCTAAGAAGGGCGAAATATGATATGGAGGTTCTTAATAGTAACATTAATAATAGAAAATATGGAATAAATCAGTTAACGGTTCAAGACAAGTTCAGTCAATTCGGTGAAAAACCTCTCTGGAATCCATTTCACAAACCTATAATTAGACACTCTTAGTAGAGAACCTAAATTTAATTGGCCAAGTTTTAACAGAGGAGATGATATTACAACCATTGCCGAAGCAGAATCTAATATACAAAAACTCCCTGTGGATTCTCAAGACGATCTTAGGTACGAAACAAAGAAAAGACTCCCTCAGTTAGTCAGCCTAAAACCAATATTCCATTTGACAAGGTAAAATGTAACAAGGATCTTGGGAATAAAATAAAAGACAATGATGTTATTGTGACTAAGGCAGATAAAGGTAATTGTACAGTTATATTGGACAGAAAAGATTACATTGAAAAAACAGAAATTTTTTTTCTGACTAGTCATTTTCCAGAGACAATAGACCCCATAGCTAGGATACAAAAAACCCTAAAATCTTTATTGAAAAATCCTGCGTTCATCTTCAATGAAGACGAAATTCAGAAGATGATAAATATGAACCCCAGGTTACCGAGGGCTAGAGCGTTGCCTAAAATCCATAAAATCGGTGCACCTGTCAGACCTATTATTAACTGTAAGAGCAGTCCTACGTATTAAATCTCCAAATTTATACACAGATTTCTTTCTAACAACTATAGGTTTCACAATAAGTCAATAATAAGAAATTCAGTAGATTTTTGTAAAAGTTTAGAAGTTTTCAAACTTCTGTCCCATCATTACTTACGTTCATATGACATAACTAATATGTATGCAAATATCCCGATCAGTAAAACAGTGGATATTATTAGAACAAATTTAACTAGGGAAGTTAGAGATTGAACAATTCATGAAAATTCTAGAGTTTGTCACAAAAAACAACTATTTTACATTCGATACCACCATTTAGAGTCAAGAGGGATTACCAATGGGAGCTCCAGCCTCGGGTATCTTAGCCAATATTTATTTAGACCATCTAGAACACCGCAAAATAATTGGACATATTCAAGGTTTTGGATTTTTGGACATATTTCGTGGATGGTACCTTTGTAATAATAGATAAGCGTTATGTTATAACAATAGTAACAATATCTTAGTTTTAAATTCATTAGATGAAAGAATAAAATTTACACTTGAAAACGAGAAAGACAATGCTTTGAATTTATTGGATGTGACCATTAAGAGGGAACCCGGCAAGTTCCCTTATAAAGTGTACAGAAAGGATACGTTTACTCCAGTGTCCATTAAAAATGATTCTTTACATCCTGGGAGCCATAAGAGGGCTGCCTATTTCAGTATGGTTTATCGAGCCTTCAATTTACCTTTATCTCATACAGAAAGAGAAAAAGAATTACAATACATACAGAAGATAGCCATTATGAATGGGTTCACTGTTCATCATCATCATCATCAATGATGTCCCACTCCAGTTGCCCGGGTGTGGTTCCAGTGTTAATACCATGAAATCAATAGAATTATACATAAAGTAAAAAGAAAGAACAACATAAGATTAACACCAGAGAATTGCAAGAGTTCAAAATATTTGAATTTTAGTTTTACAAACCCAGGGATTTTTCAAATCACAAAATGATTTAAGAAACACGACTGTCAAGTATCATTTTCAACTAAGAACAATAATAGTCATATATTTTATAACCATGATAGTGTAAATTACAATAAAGAGGATTTCTTAGATTCAGGAATCTATAAACTTAAGTACGATCAATGCTTTGTCACGTACGTGGGGCAGACAGGTAGGAGTTTTCAAACTAGATATCTCAAACACGTCAATGCCAACAGACAGAAGAAGTATTCTGCAATGAGTGTCCATAAGGGAGATACTGGTCACCAATATACTGACATAAATAAAGACTTGACCATTTTAAAAAAAGTGAGCAAAGGGAACCTGATGAGCAATCACGAAAATATTAATATAGATTTGGACCAGAGTATTAACCCAAACAAAAATATGAATGACGTACAAGAGAACAAAAATCCGTTATATGAACAGATACCATCGCTTTTATCATCATGAAAAATTAATAATTTGTAATCGCCTCCTCTAAAACAAACATCCCACACTCCCACTCCATCTGTAGGCCGAGCTATTTCCTTCCCCCACTAATAGCACTGGTCCCCCCCACCCTGCCACCCCTAGCCAAGTACCGCAAGGCGATAGAAAACATAATTATAACACGCGAGTTCTTATTTGCCAAAGTAAGAAAGCTTCGTGGGAGAGATATGTGTCATCTATGACGTCACATACTCCATCATCTCAAGTGTGGACTAAACTTCGACGTATTTCGGGAGGATCATCCTCCTCCTTACCGGGCGAGTTGGCCGTGCGCGTAGAGGCGCGCGGCTGTGAGCTTGCATCCGGGAGATAGTAGGTTCGAATCCCACTATCGGCAGCCCTGAAGATGGTTTTCCGTGGTTTCCCATTTTCACACCAGGCAAATGCTGGGGCTGTACCTTAATTAAGGCCACGGCCGCTTCCTTCCAACTCCTAGGCCTTTCCTATCCCATCGTCGCCATAAGACCTATCTGTGTCGGTGCGACGTAAAGCCCCTATCAAAAAAAAAAAAAAAAAAAAAAAAAAAAAAAAGGATCATCCTCTGTACCGGGAATTTCCATTGCAGGCAGTCTCGTTGCTGAACCTCTCTTGATTGCTAACCATCTCACAAGTCATTTTGCGGATGTGTCTGGCTCCGGGAATTACCATCATGATTTCCTCACTCTGAAGTGGGAGGCAGAACGCCATCGCCTTAGTTTTGCCACTCAAGCTTCAGAGGACTATAACGTGCCCTTTACGGAGTGGGAACTCTGCAGCGCCTTGGCGCTTTGCAAGGACACATTTCTTGGGCCAGACAATGTCCATAACCAGATGTTGAAACACCTTAGTGAGGATAATCTATTATATCTACTTCGCGTGTTCAACCGAACCTGGATAGAGGGTGAGTTTCCGTCTCAGTGGCGAGAGGGCATAGTTATTCCTGTCTTCAAGCCTGAAAAAACCCTCCGTCCCTCCCTCTATTCTGTGTCGGAGTTGGGAGGACATTTTCGCAATACCATGTTCAGGAAAATGTAGTCCCACAGGGATCAGTTCTTAGTGCCAATCTGTTTGCGATTGCCATAAACGGTATTGTTGCTGCTGCTGGTTCAGCAGTAATACCTTCGCTTGGACGATTTTGCTCTGCACTATAGCTTGCGTAATATGGCAGTCGCAGAGCGACAATTACAGCAAGCTATTAGGAGAGTGGAGCAGTGGACCTTTGAACATGGCTTCCGGTTTTCCACCACAAAGACTTCTGTTGTCCACTTTTGTTGGCAACGTACTCTTCACCTACATCCTGAGCTTTATTTATGAAATGTCTCTATTCCTGTAGTTGACACTTACCGATTTCTTGGGCTTCTATTCGATAGTACTTTATTGTGGGAGCCACACTTGCGGTAGCTAAAAGTGCAATGCTCCAAGAGGCTTAATCTCTTGAAGTTTCTTAGCAGCACTAATTGGGGAGCTGACCGCACGGTGCTCCTACGCTTCTATAGGGCACATATTTTATTCTGGTTAGACTACAGCAGTGCAGCATTTGGCTCAGCAAGACCAAGCACTCTTGCAGGATTGAACCGTATCCATCACACCGGAGTTAGGTTGGCGACGGGAGCTTTTCATACAAGCCCCAGAGTTAGCTTGCCCGCTGAATCTTGTGTGCCACCTTTACACCTGAGGTGCCGGCAGCTCCTTCTGTTGTGTGCTGCAAGTTTGCGACAGACGGCACTTCACCCAAGCTATCCATGCGTATTCAACAATGGACACCGCCGGCTTTACGCTGCTTGTCCTCGAGCAACGCGGCCGGGTGAATACGCTTCGATAGCAGTCACAGAGTGTTTCACGTACCTTTGGTTCTTTGCCTTGTCAAACAACCAAGTGGGGTACCTCCGTGGGTAGTACGACATCCTGAAATAATCCTGGATCTGCACACTGGCCTGAAGGAAAACAACAGACCCTTCGATTTATCGGAGGCTCTTTCTGTCGGTTGTTGGTCGGTATCCAGGTTCAGTCGTCATTTACATGGATGGCTCGAGAACAGACACTAAAGTGGGCTGTGCGTTCGTTGTCGACACTGATAGGTTTCTTTTTGCTCTCCCGGAAACCTGTAGTGTGTACACAGCAGAGCTCTATGCTATCTGTGAAGCTCTACGGTATGCACTGTCTGATGAGCGCCGACACTTTCTTCTGTGTACTGACTCCTCAAGCTCGCTACAGTCTACTGATACCTGTTTCCCTTGGCACACACTGGTGCAGCGGATCCAGGACCTGCTGGCCGGGTGTTCGGATGCCGGCACCAGAACCACGTTTCCCACATGGGTGTAGAGAGAAACGAGTTAGCAAATAAGGCTGCCAAGGAGGCAGTAACACTGCCCCCGTTGCCTTACAAGGTTCCAGTAAGTGATATTCACTCTCATTGGGAGATGGAGTGGCAGGCGACTCCTCTTCCAAATAAGCTGAGAGCGATAAAAGGTATAACGAAGGTATGGAGGACTTCCCTTCGGGCTTCTTGGAGGGAAGCAGTGGTATTATGTCGTCTTCGGATCGGCCACGGTATACTAACGCACTCCAATTTATTGAAAGGAGAACCCCCTCCGGTGTGTACTTGCGGCGATCATCTTACCGTGGTACACATCCTTACGGAGTGCATGGACCTGGTCGGTCTGCGCCGCAGTCTAAAACTCCCGCGTACCATCTCCCTCATCCTGCGCGATGACGAGCAGTCCGTAGACCTCGTCATCCGTTTTATGAGCGATGGTGGTCTTTTCTTATCGTGTGTAATGATGTCCTTTGTCCTAGTGTATTTGTGTTAACTGCGCTTTTATCCCATTGACTTTATTTTAGTTCGTGTTGCGTATATTAATGTGTTATTTTAACTTTTAATTTGAATTTTATATATATCTGTATTTCAGGCAATGACTTATTCCTTCGTCACCTGTATTTTCTATTATTTTGTTAGAAATAAGGCATTGCGAATTAGATCCACTGATTGTTTTAATCTCATTACCATTTTTCATCACCAATTTTTTAAAACTCCAGTCAGAGGATACATTTTAAAATTTTAATTATAATAGCATGTCGTCCATCTCGTTTCATTAGGGGCCGATAACCTTCGATGTTAGGCCCCATTAAACAAGAAGCACACCGGGCGAGTTGGCCGTGCGCGTAGAGGCGCGCGGCTCTGAGCTTGCATCCGGGAGATAGTAGGTTCGAATCCCACTATCGGCAGCCCTGAAGATGGTTTTCCATGGTTTCCCATTTTCACACCAGGCAAATGCTGGGGCTGTACCTTAATTAAGGCCACGGCCGCTTCCTTCCAACTCCTAGGCCTTTCCTATCCCATCGTCGCCATAAGACCTATCTGTGTCGGTGCGACGTAAAGCCCCTAGCAAAAAAAAAAAAAACAAGAAGCACCGGGCGAGTTGGCCGTGCGCGTAGAGGTGCGCGGCTGTGAGCTAGCATCCGGGAGATAGTAGGTTCGAATCCCACTATCGGCAGACCTGAAGATGGTTTTCCATGGTTTCCCATTTTCACACCAGGCAAATGCTGGGGCTGTACCTTAATTAAGGCCATGGCCTCTTCCAACTCCTAGGCCTTTCCTATCCCATCGTCGCCATAAGACCTATCTGTGTCGGTGCGGCGTAAAGCCCCTAGCAAAAAAAAACAAAAAAACAAAAACAAAACAAGAAGCATCTTCATCATAACTTCTCTGCTAATTGCATGTACTGCACGTTTCCCATGTGATGTGGCACTATTTTCTACATCACGTTTCAAATACCCATATCTATTAGGAATGTTATGTTACATAAAGTGAATTTCTGCTAGCAGTTTGAGGCACCCCATCTGAAAATATGTGAAGGTTTTTCAATGGTTGTATAGTTCCTTAAACTTTTCAATAATACAAGACCTGCACTGCATATTCTTCATGTTCCAGAAAGTCAGATAAGAGGGCAAAAGATAATATAGTTTTTGCTTCATGTTTATTCGAAAACCAAGCAATAGCGGTAAGTAGTGTAATCTAAGTGCTGTTCCAATGGGCAGATTGAATTTCATCCCGCTCCTTACAGGTAAATTTTCTTTAAAGGCAATATGCTGGACAACATTGCTAATACTCAGACTGCCAGTTATTATGTTGAATGCCAAGTGCTGTTTAAAAAATTTATGGTACAGGAACTGAGGCAACTTTTCTCTCAATAAATCCAAGCAGTCTTGTACGCTACCTTTTCAACTTGATCACCAGTAAACCCATTCATTCTATTTGCACAGTTCTGTGGAGTCCTCATCTAGTATTAAAGAATTAAATCTGGGACAATTTGAGCATTCCCCTGACACACATACTTCACCATGTGGATTACACATCACCTGTTCAGTGAATTGTTTAACCTCTAGAGGTTCATTTAATTTACATGAGCGCAATACACATAAAATAAGTCTCACATTCTCATGAATCATACACACACATACATTTTGAGGTATATATCTCAATAAGAAAACAAATTTAGGCCTAGAAGCAGCAAATTTAGAGAAACTAACACGTTCTTCTGGGTGCTTTTCACAAAATATTGCATATGTCTCCTTGAGAGTTGTTAGTAAGTAACATTTCTGAACAACTGATTTGACACCATTTTGCTGTGCTGTTACACAATGTCTCCACCTGGGTGCTTGCTGTGAAACTTCATCATTTATGTAGAAGTTACGTATGAGAGTCTTTAATTCACTAAAGTCTGATACACTGCTACTCTCTGCTTTGGAAGCACCTTGTCCTTGTACTTTAAGCCTTCTTTTCTTGCAAAGTCAAAAATTAAAGGACGTCATTTGCAAGGTGATGTAGGTAATGCCACGGAAGCTCGTTTTGTTGTCTTCCCATATTATTGCTGTGTTGAGAACACTTTAGAAAGTGATTCTAGTATGTCGCTCAGACTTGGTGGTTGTTTTGAATTTGTACAATGATCTTGATTAGATTTTTTAAATAGCCTTTCCTCTCTTTTATAGTCCTAGTTCTTCTCCATTAATAACCTCTTTCACTCAGTTGGCTTCTTTTTATTTTGTGTGCCTCTGCATCTTTTCCTCTGATTATCATCATAAAATCTCTTTTCTTTCAATCTTTTTCTATAATTTGCTTGCTTTTCAGCTGATTTGAGTTTTCCCATGTTTTTCTGTTGTATCCCATTTAGGATTAAATTTATGAAAATATATACAATTTCATCCAAAGCCATTGTGCTACTTCACCTTAACTGTCTTACAGAGAATTCAGCTTCCTTACTTTCAATCATTACTGGTTAGCATTATAGCAAACTTTTACTAAAATTTTGGTAACAGACTGACAGCAACAGACAATATAGATTCAGTGGCAAAATGATGTACTATAACTGGAAGCAATTAAGAAATTAATCTCTATTTTTTTTTTCCTAGTAGCTTTACGTCGCACCGACACAGATAGGTCTTATGGCGACAATGGGATAGGAAAGGCCTAGGAGTTGGAAGGAAGCGGCCATGGCCTTAAGTAAGGAACAGCCCCAGCATTTGCCTGGTGTGAAAATGGGAAAACACGGAAAACCATCTTCAGCGCTGCCAACAGTGGCATTCGAACCCACTATCTCCTGGATGCAAGCTCACAGTCGCGTGCCCCTGACCGCACGGCCAACTCGCCCGGTTTAATCGCAATTAGAACGCTATTTGGTCTATTTCATGCTGTGGTAATAGCACTAGATTTCATTTGCTTCACCTACGTTTTAATGGACTCATACAAATACACATTAATTTTTTGCCATTATTACAGTACATATAAAACACCACCTATTATCTTCATTGGAATTAAATTAAATTTTGTAATTGATGAAAAAATAGTGGTATAATTTGAAAATATACACTGACTGACAGAGCAAATGCAACACCAAGAAGGAGTGGTCAGAACTTTATGCCAATTGCAGGGTAGACTGACGTCACTGAGGTATGCTCATGATGTGAAATGCGGCGCTGTGCTGCGCACGTAGCGAACGATAAATGGGACACGGTGTTGGCGAATGGCCCACTTCGTACCGTGATTTCTCAGCCGACAGTCATTGTAGAACGTGTTGTCGTGTGCCACAGGACACGTGTATAGCTAAGAATGCCAGGCCGCCGTCAACGGAGGCATTTCCAGCAGACAGACGACTTTACGAGGGGTATGGTGATCGGGCTAAGAAGGGCAGGTTGGTCGCTTCGTCAAATCGCAGCCGATACCCATAGGGATGTGTCCACGGTGCAGCGCCTGTGGCGAAGATGGTTGGCGCAGGGACATGTGGCACGTGCGACGGGTCCAGGCGCAGCCCGAGTGACGTCAGCACGCGAGGATCGGCGCATCCGCCGCCAAGCGGTGGCAGCCCCGCACGCCACGTCAACCGCCATTCTTCAGCATGTGCAAGACACCCTGGCTGTTCCAATATCGACCAGAACAATTTCCCGTCGATTGGTTGAAGGAGGCCTGCACTCCCGGCGTCCGCTCAGAAGACTACCATTGACTCCACAGCATAGACGTGCACGCCTGGCATGGTGCCGGGCTAGAGCGACTTGGATGAGGGAATGGCGGAACGTCGTGTTCTCCGATGAGTCACGCTTCTGTTCTGTCAGTGATAGTCACCGCAGACGAGTGTGGCGTCGGCGTGGAGAAAGGTCAAATCCGGCAGTAACTGTGGAGCGCCCTACCGCTAGACAACGCGGCATCATGGTTTGGGGCGCTGTTGCGTATGATTCCACGTCACCTCTAGTGCGTATTCAAGGCACGTTAAATGCCCACCGCTACGTGCAGCATGTGCTGCGGCCGGTGGCACTCCCGTACCTTCAGGGGCTGCCGAATGCTCTGTTTCAGCAGGATAATGCCCGCCCACACACTGCTCGCATCTCCCAACAGGCTCTATGAGGTGTACAGATGCTTCCGTGGTCAGCGTACTCTCCGGATCTCTCACCAATCGAACACGTGTGGGATCTCATTGGACGCCGTTTGCAAACTCTACCCCAGCCTCGTACGGACGACCAACTGTGGCAAATGGTTGACAGAGAATGGAGAACCATCCCTCAGGACACCATCCGCACTCTTATTGACTCTGTACCTCGACGTGTTTCTGCGTGCATCGCCGCTCGCGGTGGTCCTACATCCTACTGAGTCGATGCCGAGCGCATTGTGTGACCTGCGTATCGGTTTGAAATAAACATCAATTATTCGTCCGTGCCGTCTCTGTTTTTTCCCCAACTTGCATCCCTTTTGAACCACTCCTCCTTGGTGTTGCATTTGCTCTGTCAGTCAGTGTACATAATGTTCTTTCAGATCGTATATAATATTAAATATTGCAATGAATTGTGAAGTTTCAGACTCAGGTTGATATATTTCAGGAATTGCTAGACTATGTCTACTAAGCCTTCAGCCCAGAGGCTGATCGGATCCTCAAAATAACACCACCTAAGTGGCATTCGAACCCACTATCCCCCGGATGCAAGCTCACAGTCGCGTGCCCCTGACCGCACGGCCAACTCACCCGGTTTAATCGCAATTAGAGCGCTATTTGGTCTATTTCATGCTGTGATAATAGCACAAGAGTATACAGTTGCAGGAAAACTGCAAAAACCTATGACATTTCTATATTGAGGTGTACAGGCATTACGAGGGATGAGGTAGTTTGCATTGCTTGCCTCAGTGGGCCAGAAAGTGCTATTGCAGTAGTCCCTTTCATAACATCCAGATGCACTAGTCTTGTTCTGAATGACATTACTTGGCACTACCCATTGCTCGGCTGCTCCCATACTGTTAGAGCCATAAATGAGACTGGAACTTCATAGCTACGTATTGCCTTTTTTTTTTTTTTTCACAAGTTGCTTTACGTCGCACCGACACAGATAGGTCTTATGGCGACAATGGGACAGGAAAGGGCTAGGAGTGGAAGGAAGCGGCCGTGGCCTTAATTAACCCCTTAACTGGGTACGAAATTCTCCACATGCGTAACCTGCCGTGGGTACTTTTTCCCCACTTTGTGATATTTAGATATTTCCTTCATAAATGTGTACACAATTAGTTTAATCTAATACGATAGTAATTATTATTCTTCAATAATGTGATACCAACATTATGTACATTATTTACATTGTTATGAATCCAAATGTGTTACTAACATTATTTACATTGTTCTGAATCAGGATGATTATAGGTTTTGTAGATTGTTATCTGTGTGATATAGGCAGAAACAAGGTGTTACACACAAAGCCTTTTCACAGTCAGGACACCAGTATGATGTTTCCTTCCTCTTCCCTTGGGACCAACACACAATACACCTTCGGAGAGGTAGCCGATCTACTTTACATTTGGAAGCCATGCTTCGCGACATAAATGGCTGCGCGGGAACTTCGTGCAAGGCGCCAAAACAAATGCATTTCACGAAGCTGTGACAGCTCTAAAAAACAATACACAGCATGATCTCATGGAAAACATATCAACTAATACGATAGATTCCATGGACACTCCGTATGCCTTCACCGTCAAGATACATACGCGATAAATTTTACGATCGACTAATGTCGTCATACCCACTGTAGAAGCCCAGCGCGAAAACATCTAAAGACGTCATACCCACTTAAGGGGTTAAGGTAATTAAGGTACAGCCCCAGCATCTGCCTAGTGTGAAAATGGGAAACCATGGAAAAACATCTTTAGGACTGCCGATAGTGGGGTTCGAACCTGCTATCTCCCATTACTGCATATTGCTTTGGCTTGTGCCAAGAGATATGAAAGTATCACTGCATCCATCAAGAAACAGCAGTGGGTGGAGAACATATGACTACTAACATTTAAAGGTTGTTGGGCTTAGCAGCAGTTATCTTGGGAGGCCAGAGACCCTTAATAGACTCTATGGAGTATGAGCTTTTTTATATAAATCCATTTGATTAGTAGAATAAATTTTCATGGATAGGTGATATTCACAAAAAATGTAGGCCTATGGTATTTATAATTTTCAAGGAATGTAATGCCTTCTGATTTCGTCAGACTAGTAAAGTAGTTCTTGGTACAAGGTAGTTACCAAGTTTAGACAAGGCTTTCACTTTTGTTGTTCATAGTTTACATGGATCATTTACTAAAATGGCAGGGAGGGATTCAGTTGGGTTGAAGTGTAGCAAGAGGTTTGGTCTATGTCGATGACTTGGTCTTCATCGTAGACTGTGCTGAAATATCCGAAATATCTTGGAACTTCAATAGAGGTGCTAAGGTTATGATGAAATTTAGCATTTCCAACACTTAAGTTATGTCAGTAGGAAAGAAACCTAAGAGGATTGAATGTCAGGCCAGGAATACAAAGCTGAAGCAGGTAATCATTTTGAGTATTTAGGATGGGTATTCTCTCATGATGATAATATACTAACTTAAACGAAATTGAATCAAGATGCTGGGAAGCTGCTGCAGTGAGCTTGCAGTTGCGATCAACACTATTCTGTAAGAAAGAAGTTCTTGGATGAATCTATCCTTACTTATATTTTCAGACTGACTATGCTGTACGAGAGTGAAATCTGGAGCGCTAAGGGATATCTTATTTATAAGTTAGAACGGGCAGACATGACAGTAGCAAGAATGATTGCTAGTATAAACAGGCAGGAACAATGGTGAATGGGTACTGTGAAAGAGGAGATATAAAGGCTCAATTTGGAAGGAATTTTAATGGATAATAATAAAAATAATAATAATGGTTTTACGTCCTAAGTACTCTTACGGCTTTTGGAGATACTGAGGTGTCTGTATTTTGTACCGCAGGAGTTTTTTGAAGTGCCAGTAAATCTTGCTGGCCCCGTGGTGTAGGGATAGCGTGCCTGACTCTCGCCTGGAGGCCCCGGGTTCAATTCCCGGCCAGGTCAAGGATTTTTCTCTAGACCTGAGGGCTGGTTCGAGGTCCACTCAGCCTACGTGATTAGAATTGAGGAGCTATCTGACGGTGAGGTGGCGGCCCCAGTCTCGAAAGCCCAGAATAATGGCCGAGAGGATGTGTCGCACTGACCACACGGCACCTCACAATCTGCAGGTTTTCGGTCTGAGCAGCGGTCGCTTGGTAGGCCAAGGCCCTTCAAGGGCTGTAGTGCCATGGGGGGGTTTTATGTGAGGAACACCACGGGAATACCGGCGCCCGTGACTAGTACACCTAGGTGAGGAACCTAATCGGTTTGCGTTGGTTATGAGTGGCACCATTGTGTGAGAAACACCATAGGTCTGCGTTACCTGTATGATGTACAATACTTGTGAGTAGTACCATCATGTGTGGAACACACTGAGTCTTCACTACTTTTGATTAGTAACCCAACATGACAAATACCATGGTTCTACTTTACTAGCGATAAGTACCATTCTGAGGGACCTTTGACCTGGATTTTGGACCTGTTCAGACATCAAGCATCCTCGATTCAGGATTGTGCTTTATAAGTGGTCCCTTGGTCAGAAACACTATTATTTATGATCTTTTTTTTTTTTTGAGTCTGTTCCACTGTTTTTTTTTTTTTTTTTGGTTCATGTCCATCCATTCATTCTTCATGACATTTTTTTTATTTAGGTCAGTGGATGATTTTGACTTTTTTGTTTGTCATTTCATTTGGTACCATTAGGGGCCAATGACCTCGATGTTAGGCCCCTTTAAACAACAAGCATCATCATCATCACCAGGAAAGAGAGGAGACTGGGAGAGAAGGAAAACAAGAAGAAGGAGAAGACTTAAGGATAAATGAAATGCAGTTGGCTGTTAAACAACTCAAGAATGGAAAGGCACAAGGGCATGATGGAATCGCACCAGTAATGATTAAGAACTTGGGAAAGAAAGCAGAAGTCTTTGTATTCAAGATTATGGTGGAGGCCTGGAGAACAAGAAAGGTGGAGGTAGCAGTCATCCCCATCTTTAAAAAAGGAGACAATTGAGAGTGCAGTAATCATCGTGGCATATCCTTGTTATCAGTGCCTGGGAAGGTCTTCTCAAAGATCCTGGAGACTAGATTAAGAAAGGAGGTAGAGGCTAAACTTGAAGAAGCCCAATGTGGCTTCCGTCCAAATAGAAGCACGCAAGATCTCTTATTTACTGTTAGGATGGCCAGTGCAAAGCTACTGGAAAAGAACAAGGCCCTTCATGCTGCCTTTATTGACCTGAAACAGGCATTTGACAGAGTCCCGAGGTCCAAACTCTGGAAAGTCCTAAAGGAGCATGGAGTTAGCAGGTCACCTTGCAGTTCAATCAAGAGTCTGTATAAGAACTGTCGGAATTATGTGCGGACAGGAAATGTGAAGTCGGTAGAGTTCACAACGAGACAAGGAGTCCAGTACGGCTGCAGTCTTAGCCCTCTTCTTTTCATCGTGTACCTCCACCAAATTATGAAGCTGTGTCATGAGAGAATCAAGAAATTGACGGTCGGAAATTACCTCATGCGGCCAGTACGATTTTCTAACTTGGCATTTGCTGATGAGCTGATTGTTGTTGCCTCCAGCGAACAAAACCTACAACACAACATCAATGTACGAGTGGAAGAGCTTAAGAAAAAAGGTATGGAGGTGAATGTGGACAAGACAAAGACTATGGTTATCAGCAGGAATGAGGAGAGACACTGTATCATAGTTGATAGTAAACCATTAGAACAAGTCACCAAGTTCAAGTATCTTGGCTCAATCATCAGCTCAGACGGAAGATGGAGGAGGAAATAACAAAATAGGAACAGCAGGGCGCCTTTTTTTTAATGCCATCCGAACAAACTTCCTCAACAAGGAGGAGATCTCAAAGGGCACAAAGTTAGCTGTTTACAAATCCACCTTTGTGCCCACATTGACCTATGGCTGCGAATCCTGGGTGCTAACAGAAAGAACCAAGAGCAGAATCCAAGCAGCAGAGATGAGATAGATAGATAGATAAGAAATGGGTGAGCCCTGTCTTCGCAGAGCTCCACACATAGGTCTATGAAGACCCTTTGTGCCCCTTAAACAGGTTTGCCTAGTCCAGCCCTAGTGCTCCTATAAAGGATACTAGTGTCCGGATATTGGCATTCCTGATGTCTTCCAGGCTCACAACATGTGAGCCAAGGTATCGATGTCTGGTGCTTGCAAGAGCCTCGCACTGACATAACACATGCGCGGAGGTCTCCTCCTCCTTACTGCATCTTCTACACATCGGATCCTGGGTGATTTTCATGATGTGTAGGTGTGTCTGTAAGGTATTGTGGCCTGTTAACAGTCCAACTACCATTCTCATTCTGGTCGTATTCAAATTCATTAGGACCTTTTTATAACTTTGGCTAGGCCCTTTGATAAGTTCACGTGCCTGCCTTGCTATAGTTAACCTCTTCCAAATATCTAAGTGAGACTGGTTTGTCCTCTGGGATATTACCAGTCTCACGCTTCGGAGTGACACTCCCAGGAAGGGCTCTGGTCCTGTGAAAGAACCTTTTGAGCCTTGTTTCGGTAGTTTGTCAGCTTCTTCATTTCCACTGATACCTGTGTGCCCAGGGACCCATAATAGGGTAACTGAGCTAAATTCACACAGCTGATCTAACATCCTTTGGCATTCCCATACCAGTTTTGATGTTGTTTTAACTGCACATAGTGCTTTTAGCGCTGCCTGGCTATCACTGCAAATAGTGTGCGTCTTCTGTATCCAGGCATATTCCATATATATACAGCACAGGCTAGTATTGCGTATACTTCGGCCTGGAAAACAGTAGCATATTTACCCATAGGAAGGGAGAGCCTTGTCTTAGGCCTCCAGACCCCGGCGCCTGTGTCCGTCTCCGTCCGCGAGCCATCTGTGTACCATGTACAGCCCCCAGACTTAAGATGGGCCCAGCATCCGCAGCCCACTCCTCCCTTGTGGGTATCACCACTGTAAATTTATAATTCAAATTAACGCTAGGCTTCATCAGATCCCCGATCATCATTGTCATAGGGCAAGTCTGGTGGAGCCTTGTAAGAATAGAAGCATGACCTCTATTCGGGTTTTTGAAGGACCATCCTCCGAGTGACCAGAGACGATAGGCACTCATTCCCGCTATTACCTTAACATATAAATGTAAGGGGGGAAAACCTAGGATGGCCTCCATTGCACATAATGGTGTAGTATCCAGTGCCCCTGTTATTCCTAGACACGCAAGTCTTTGGACACTGTTTAACTTGGTGGTCACAGTTTTACTCTCCGAACCTGGCCACCAGACTAAAGATGCATAGGTGATTGTGGGCCGCACAATAGAGATATAGAGCCACTGGACCACCTTAGGTCTTAGGCCCCAAGTATTCCCGACGGCCCTGCGACAGGCCCACATAATCTTGCGAGCCTTATCCACCTTATGATCTATATGTTCCTTCCAACTCAGTCTTGCCTCAAGGATTACCCCTAGGTACTTAACCGAGGTTATCTTAACTAATTTTTTCCCAAATAGGAAAGGCTCTGACAGTCCGTCTAGCCTCCTCCTCCTGGTAAATACCACAAGCTCCGTCTTATCGGGATTAACCGACAAGTCTGTCTCGTGGCACCATCTTTCCACCCTACGTAAAGAGCTCTGTACGAGCTCGGAAACCGTGCTGGTCAAATTTCCTACCGCCATCAGGCTTATGTCATCTGCATAGCCTTGGGCGTATATTCCTCCAACATTTAACCTGGTAAGTAGTTCATCCACTACCAGACACCATAATGTTGGTGATAATACTCCTCCCTGTGGACACCCCCTGTCTATATTAGCTCTCAACATTACAGCGTTGAGGGTAAACAGAACTTGACGACCCTGCAGTGAGGCCATAATCCATTTTATGAGCATATTGCTCACTTCTCTCTAGACTACGTTCTATGGAGCCCAAAAATGTATAGTTAAAGGCCCCTTCTATATCTAGGAATACAACCATAGCAAGTTGTTGCTGATCCAAGTCACTCTCCAGCCTAGAAACTAGCTGGTGTAGTGCCGTCTCAACTGACTTCCCTGGTTGATATGCATGTTGATGAGAATGCAGGGGAAAGTCCCTTAATACTTTCTCCCTGATATGTCTATCCAAGCAGAGATGAGATACCTCTGGAAAGTAGAGGACAAAACCAGGAGGGACAGGATCCGGAATACAGCCATCCGGAAAGTATTGAATATGAAGGCAATAGAGAAAACCATCCAAGAATATCAATTGAGATGGTTTGGCCACGTCCACCGATTGTCGACAGACCGCTTGCCAAGGTTAACGAGGGAGGTGAGATTGGAAGGAAGGAAGGCTCGAGGAAGACCACGGAAGACATGGGAGGAGGGGATTAGAGAAGCACTTCAGGAGAGAGGACTCTCTGTATGAGAGGCCATTGCCATTACTGGAGATAGGAGTAGATGGAGATCTCTCGTATCCTCGACACCTCGTGGTACAAGAGGGCCGCATTAAGTAAGTAAGTAAATAAGGACTTAAGTTTCAAGAGCAGATTTTAAATTTTAATATATAGCGACTAATTTAGTGAGCCTCCGTGGCTCAGACGACAGCGCGTCGGCCTCTCACCGCTGGATACTGTGGTTCAAATCCCTGTCACTCCATGTGAGATTTGTGCTGGACAAAGCGGAGGCAGGACAGGTTTTTCTCCAGGTACTCCGGTTTTCCCTGTCATCTTTCATTCCAGCAACACTCTCCATTCTCATTTCATAGCATCTATTAGTCATTAATAAATTCACTTTGGGAGTAGCGACCCCATCGTACTAATAGCCTATATATGATTCATTCATTTCATTCCTGACCCGGTCAATGACTGGAAAACAGGTTGTAGGTTTTCATTTTCAGTGACTAATTTAATAGGTTTTATTCATTTTATGATTTGAAATTATTCTATTTTTAAAGTTTTCACTAAATGACATAATAAGTAAACAGTTTAGACACAAAGAAATATTTTAATGATTTCAAGATTTACGTATAATTTGTTCTGCTTGTTGTTTTAAGGGGCCTAACATCAAAGGTCATCGGTCCATAATTTGTTCTGTTGATGACTGTATTTGTAAAAATGTAGCAAGTCCTAGGATTTAGTTTGATGTTTTGGCACTGCTGAAGAAGAGAGTAGTAGCTCTTGAAACATGTACGGTAGATAATTATAATAAAATGTAAAGTATTGACAATGCAGAATAGTGTAAGTCATACTTTAGCTTTTTTTTCCACACTTTAACTGCTTGTCCAATGGAGTACAGTCACTTCTGGGTTACATCAGACGAGCCAGTGCTATTGGTTTTAACACATTTAAAAAGTCTTCAGCATTTCACTTTATTTGAAGGTCACTAATCTTTCTCTTAATGGAATCTTAATCTTGTCTCTATTTTCTTCACAAATCTTTACAACTAGTGGCCAGTTTTTAGTGCAAGATTGAAGGCAGTCGGACAACAGGTTCAATGGAACTTCCTGAAGCAGGAATAATGGTTGTCCTCCTTCGCTCCTAAATTTTGCATTGGAAAAATGAATATTGCATAAGAATTTCACAATTTCTGCTACATGTTCCTTTATGTTTGAAGTGTCCTTGGGAAGATCCTGGGAGAGAAGATTGAAAATTTGAGGAAAGCAGCCAGATGTAATTACATCAATATCTTCCCTTTCTTTCAGAGCACTCCTCATTTTTGCCATATTGCTTACATTGTCTGTATCAAAGCTTCTCACATTATATTTTAAGTAGTCATGTAGTCATGTATGTGGGGATGCGCAAATGTATCAACTATGCTGTAAGGATGTACGTCCCCATTTTCACTGGTCACTCTAACACACACAATAGGCTCATATGTACATTTGAACATCAAAGCTCATACAAACTCTGTTCTCAAATAAATTGGTCCTTTTTACAATTGGCTTTACATTGCAACGACATAGATAGGTCTCTCACTTAGTTTACAAAGGGAGTATATTTATTATCCCACCTATTCAATACAATCAGTACCACGTTATGTGGTTAATTAGACATAGAAAATCTAAATATTATGGGGACATGTTTCGCCCTTCTTTTATTGGGCATCATCAGCCATATTAATTTAATCTTAAAAACATTACCGGGCGAGTTGGCCGTGCGCGTAGAGGCGCGCGGCTGTGAGCTTGCATCCGGGAGATAGTAGGTTCGAATCCCACTATCGGCAGCCCTGAAGATGGTTTTCCGTGGTTTCCCCATTTTCACACCAGGCAAATGCTGGGGCTGTACCTTAATTAAGGCCACGGCCGCTTCCTTCCAACTCCTAGGCCTATCCCATCGTCACCATAAGACGTATTTGTGTCGGTGCGACGTAAAGCCCCTAGCAAAAGAAAAAAAAGAAAAAACAAACAAACATTGTTTAGAGGACAATGACATTTATAATTTGTAAAAATTGAACTGTGCTAGCGGAGAGAGGTGGGTACAAGGGCGTGTCATCACCAACCGCCACAGGACCCAACTTCAGCAACAATAGAAGTCCTCAGAAGTAAATTTTTGTCATCCTAGTCAGCTGTTCACACATGTTGCACATTGCTGCGCCAGAAGGGATCGTGCAATGTTACACAAAACCAAACTTAATTCACTTAAGCACACCTTCAATTGAATATCGCGTATCTCACAATTTCAATTATTTGTAAAATACAGACAACATCCAAATATCCTGTCATATAGTAAATTTGAATGATTTAATAATAAAATGGTCAATCGTTAAACCACACCCCTTCTTTAACTCAGAGACTAAAAAATGGGACAGTATCTTCTACTAAACATATTTAAAATGACAAAACAATCTCGCTTGTCAAAAGAACAAATTATATTACAACAGGATTTTTAGGTTCAGCTCCATTGTGATTTTTTATCGAATGTATGTCAGCATGAAATTGCTGGACACACTTGAATCACAGTGTCAAACTCATTCCAGAGCCAAGCTAGACAAGACTGAAAAGTGAGATACTGCCAAAACATTAGGTGGCTAAATAATTCTTTGATTCTTAGATTGTCATATCAATATTGACATGAAGTGGATAGTTTATAATACTCACTCAAGCATCTCAAATTGCCCTTATACCTCCTCTCTGTCTGCTCCTTACATCACACAGAATTACCTTCAGTTCCCTGTCTCCTTTGGCCTCCTTCACAATTTTGTCCATAACCATTATGAACAGCAGTGGTCACAGCACACTCCCTTGTCATAATCCAGTTTCATTTCAATACCGCTTGGTCCTCTCCACGTGTCTGGACACTGCTGCAAAAAATTTTGTACATTGCTTGCACATATTTAATCATTTGTTTTCTAAATACTTTCTGTTGCATTACTTTCCATACCTCTGCTCTGGGTACACTATCATAAGCCTTAAATAAAGGAATGTCATCACATATCTCTTCTGTATTCTCGATGTTTCTTGATCAACTGCCTCACACTGAAGATGGAGTCTACTGCTGATCTTCCATTTCAAAAGCTATATTAGTCTTCTTGTAATTGTCCCTCCACCTTTCTTCTCATTCTCTTTCCTTGTACCCTTTGAAATATTTTTGCTGCCTGAGATACAAGCTTGATTCCTCAATAATTATCACCTATCTTCCTTGTCCTCCTCCTTAAATATAGGTATTATTACTCCTTACTCCAGTCATTTGGTAGCGATTTTTCTTTCCAAATACTCTAAATAGCGTCTATACAGCCATTGTAGACCAATGGACAACAGGTTCAATTGAACTTCCTGAACCAGGAATAATGGTTGTCCTCCTTCGCACAATAATGCTGCTGTTATCATTTCTACAGACAGTTCATCCAGTCCCACTGCTTTTCCAATTTTAATTCGTTTGACATCCGTTTCCAACTCTTCCATTGTGATTTCACTCTCCTTACGCTCTACCTCTATCATCTCGTCTACATTCAGGAGTTCATCAAAGTAACCCTTCCATCTTGATGTATCCACGAAGACGCACACGAAATGCTGTCAGTTGGTATACTTATTTATTTCACCTTAACTTCACATAAACATACACATAACCTTAATCACTGCTGTCACAGACAAAATATATACATATCTCAAACCACCATTTTAACAACTGCCCATCACTCAGCACATGCCACATGGAGATCACAACCTTAAAACACAGTTGAAACAGTTGACTGCTGATAACATGTCAGTTCAACACAACACGAGGTCACAGGTATACTTCTGTTAAACCATAACTCCAACTGTCATAACTCGTCTCTACCATCAAGACCACCTTTTTATATATGTGCCTGGCCAGGCTTCTAGGAAAAAAAGATACATTTTCTCGTAAATTCTAGAATGCTTAAGGCCCAGATATAATGTACAGAATATTCTACCGAGTTCTCGTCTACCCAGTACCATTCTGGATGTTACAGTGTGTTTCACAATTCTGTAGTGGATTACAAATCATTAATACAGGTAATAACAAATTATATAATATTAATTACAGGTTCTTACATTAACTAAACTCATATAAATATCTATATACAGCAAATGTTTCATGACATAACTTAACAAATAATGCGATCGTAAACTAATAATGACCGGGTGAGTTGGCCGTGCGGTTAGGAGTGTGCAGCTGTGAGCTTGCATCCGGGAGATAGTGTGTTCGAACCCCACTGTCGGCAGCCCTGAAGATGGCTTTCCATGGTTTCCCATTTTCACACCAGGCAAATGCTGGGGCTGTACCTTAAGGCCACGGCCGCTTCTTTTCCATTCCTGTTCCATCGTCGCCATAAAACCTATATGTGTCGGTGCGACGTAAAGCAATTAGGAAAATAAAAACGAATAATGATACTAAAAAGTGGATGTACATCACCAGTCATGATCATAATAATCATAATCATAAAATAATAATTCAAGCTCTATACTTGCATTATTTACCCATGGATGAGAGAATATTGCTTTCAAGTTATATCAGTTTATCACATGTGCATCAATCTTTTCCTTTTCTCCTCTGGTTGTGTTATTCTCTCTCCTCTTTTCCCTTTCACCTGTTTTGTGTTGGGCTCTTTCTTTTCTCCCCCCCCCCCCCCTCTTACAAGTCTAAATGGCATCCTTTTACCAACATCCACATCCTCTTTCAATTCTCGTGTAAATCCTTCCCAGCTTTTCTTCACTTAGTACATTCTTTCACCTCCTTCTCATTTCCTGACACTTTCTTCTACTTATTTCTGTTTTATCCCTGTTCCACACTTCGCATGCTTTCATCTTATTTTTCACTGCTTCCTTTACCGTATCATTTCACCATGGGATCTCTTTATCTTTCACTCTTTCAGATGTTCTGCCGCAAGCACTCTCTGCACCGCTTACAAATGCTTTCTTGAACATATTCCATTTCACTTCCACTCTCTTCACCTCAGCTCTGGGTATGTGTTGTTTCAATTTATATTGGAATTTTTAGTTTACTTCCATATCTTTTAATTTTTTCTTTCAATTTCTCTATTTTTCTTACTTTCAATTTTGCTACCACTACTGTATAGTATCCTTGAAAGGCTACTTTTGGCGAGGCTGTTACATTGAACAACTGTCTACAATTTGCTCTTTCTACCAAGAATTAATTACTATTTTTGTCATTCTGTTTCCCCATCCATAATCATTGTTATTCTTCTTCCCGAAACACATATTGCTTAAACAGTCCATTTCTCACACAGATATCCACCAACTTCATTCCTCTTTCCATATCCAAAAGTTCCAATTATGTCTTCCATTTCTTTTCTGCTGTGTTCCACCATTACACTAGTCTCCCATGACATTCATTTCTACAGTCTTTATTTCTCCCTCCAGTGTCTCCAGGAATTTGTCCTTATCTTCTTTTTTGCTTCCAGTCTGGGGTACATACACTTGAATGAAATCTCCATTCTCTGTCCTTAACTGTGTCTTTATTATTCTATCAATTATATAGTCCACTTTGTCTTCATACTTATATAAGATCTTGTTGGTTATTATCCCCCATCCGTCCCTTGCCTTATTTTCCTCGACTCCAGTAGAGAGCATATACCTTCTTCAACTTCTTCTTTTTCCTCTCCACTTATCCTCAGTCACTCCCATTATAGCTATATTCTCCTTCTCCATGAAGCCAATCACCTTTTCTGACTTCTCAGTCAGTGACATGAGTTCGATTATTGCCACCTTCATAATGTTCCTTACTGGTTGCCCATTTCTCACTTTACCCCTAGCTTAAGAACTCAACGTCACTTCCGGGGAGTGTCCCAGCCTTTCATGAGGTATTTCTGAAGGTGCCATTTTCATTTTAAGCTGTCATTACTATGAGGTAGTCACTCCCAAATTCATTTTAGAGCTACTGCCAGCAGGTTATCAGGCCACTCCTAACACGGAGTACAAAATCCTTTTGCAGCCACCCCTAACGTGGGGTCAGATGCTACTCGTTGGGCTCCAGTGTTATTTCTTACATTGAGGGGACCATCATCCCACCTAAGGGAACTCATCCGTCCGAAGCTGTTTGGTCATCTGAGGGGATTAGGGTAATATTGTTATTCTCTTTAGGGCTGCCAAGAAAGGAGTGGGATGGGAAGAGGAGGAAACAGAGTTGTCAGTTGTCTTTCTTTTATTATTATAATAAAATGAGATCATAAATGAATAAAACCTGTGTGGGAAGTGAGACTGTATACATTGGCAGGGAATACTGCCTCGTAAGTTTTGGGGCCAGGCAGCATATCGTACCATCACCAGAAAAGGAAATACTGTCTCGGGAACAAAGTGCAATTGCAAGTAATCAGCTCCATTTTCCGTATCAAAATCTAATCACAGAGAGTGCAAGTCGAGATTACTAACTATCTCTTCTTAGTTCCAAACATTTTGTCACTCATATATAGTATCTTTCCAGGGTAATTTTCATAAGTGTCTAGTTCAGCTGGTATTATCCTTGTTCTAAAATCGATTTAACATCTTCAGTGGCACGCCCAGAATTCTCAAGAGATGGTGGGAGGGTTTCCAGCTATATTCATGAAGTCTCTGGCCTAAAGTATGCTTTATCTTCTCTACTTTACATATACAACCTCTGGCCAGCTGACGAGGTAAACAGAAATGGCGAGCACAAAACGGAAGAAGTGTTTGTCTGAAGACAAAATAAGGAACTACGTCAAAGATGAATCTGAGTGACATTAGTATTTCTGATAGTATTGAAATGATTCTATTGATTCTTCGGATGATGACCTTAGTATTTCTAGTGAAAATGAAGAAGATATTATGTCAGTAGCTAAGGTGATGGTAGGAGATGTTGAATATACATTCGTGTGGAAAAAGTGTAAGCCTGGTGATAGTGTGCAACCTAATATAATTCCATTTATGGGAAATCCTGGTGTGAGGGTTGTATTATTACCAGAGGTGAGGTGCGCTTGACTGTTTTGAACTGTTTCTAACAGATGAAGTTGTAAATTTGACAGTGACCGAAAACTTTTTTAATGCTAAAAGTGCATTGAAAAACTTGTAAATATATCTCCACATGCAAGGGCTCAGTTTGGGAAAGAAACAAACTTATGAAATTTGACAGTTTATTTTGTTATTGTTGATGGGAATAATACAAAAGCCTGAAATAAAAATGTATTGCTCACAGGACAGTATTCTCAAAACAGCAATATTTTATAAAACCATATTACAGGCCTACTGTAAAAAAAAAGTGTAAATAGAGTGTAAAGTAAGTTTTTATTAACCTTGAATAATATATGAATGCGTTCCCTTAATACTTGTTACGCGTTCCTTGCTTCCTAAAAAATAATTTCCTCCAAGAAACGTCGCTTTTCTGGCACAGGAGGTCTGTCAGAACCTGCCACTGAAGGAGTTAAAGACAAAAATTTTGCTCTTATCATGCAAGTTTGTTACTTAATAGAGTTTTCAAGGCTGTGAGCTATAGTTTATGTGGCCTGGTGGCCAATATCTGCTCAGGTTCAGTATGTATTAATTTTTTATTATTTGTCGTTCAGAAACGTGGTTACTAATGAACCGTTTAAATAGGGTATTATTCTGCTTCTATATAGGTTAACAACCATCACCTCAAAGGGCTGCCAAGAAGCGAGTGAGATGGGAAGAGGAGGAAGCAGAGTTGTCAGTTTCCTTTCTGCAGTGCAGCTAATAACACTACCACCCATGTTCTTGAGCAAACTAGCATAGTATGAAATAAAACTACAAGATACCACAATCCAGTTCATCACTCCACACGGACTTGACAGACTGTCATCCAGCATTCTCAGGTTTTCATTGGATACTGCACGGCTCTCATTGGTGTGGCTGGAGTCAAGGAATATTTCCCCCTAGTCTACTGAAGCAGTCATTGGTGCAACACAAGGCAAGGAACATCAAAGCGACAGTGCACTGTAATGTTTAGAGAAGTACAATAAGTAGTTACTTTTAAATATATGTAGATATGGTTAATAACTTGGCCCTCTCCCACATAAGGGCCAACGGCTTCAGGTGGATGAGCCCTTTTGGGTGGGGTGATGGTCCCCTCAGTGTAGGAAATGACACTGGAACCCATCTGTGTTTTTGGCCCAATGGGAAAACGGACGGAGGAACCTTCTTTTTGTGGTTCTCAGCGGTTGTGGAGGCGGATGAGGTCATGCCAGATGGACTGGCT
Organism: Anabrus simplex; assembly: GCF_040414725.1. Taxonomy (NCBI): domain Eukaryota; kingdom Metazoa; phylum Arthropoda; class Insecta; order Orthoptera; family Tettigoniidae; genus Anabrus; species Anabrus simplex. The sequence goes on along the minus strand of NC_090266.1, from coordinate 138,773,275 downwards.
GTGAAGGTGCAACCCAGTAGTATTTTGAGTCTGTGGCAGTCCGTTGCAGTCGTGGTACTAGAACCTGCACGTCACGTTTCATTTGTGCCGCAGGGTATAGTTCTGAGATCATAGCGTGTGGGTCACTTCCTTGCAAGCTGCGATCCACCTTAAACAAATCCTGCTTGTGGCACTTTTTCCTGCTGTCACGCCTTTCAACTCAAGTCCAACAGCGATGGGATAAGGATGGTGGAGGCAGGTTTCGGGTGAAACTGGAAGCATCTACTTCGGACCCGCACATTAGCAGCAGGTGTGTGATGGTCATCTTTCTGAGAGCCCGTGACTACTCAGGAATTCGGTTCTGCATCTGTGTTTGAGCAGGCCTATTTAGGATCCCTGCTGCCCTCCCTGAATGGGGAAGGCCGTAGAAAATGTGGGCTAAACATCGGTATTCACACTCTCAGCTGGCTGGGAGGCTGCACCCAGCGGGTCACCCTTTATGTGGTTGAAAAACCAAGATTACCAAAACTTGATTATAGGAACCTGGAATGTTTGAGCCCTACTTGATTTGAAAGACAATAACAGACCTGAGAGGAGAACAGCGCTTGTCACCCATGAGCTTGGACGAATGAACATTGATATTGCTGCCTTAAGTGAAACCAGACTGTCCAGCGAAGGTAAACTTACAGAGTTCATCTCAGGTTACACAATCTTCTGGAAGGGAAAAGGTGAGGGAGAACACCGTATTCGTGGTGTTAGATTCACTGTGAAGACCACATTGGTGAATTTATCAGCTAACTCCAACTGCTGTCAGCGAAAGAATTGTGACTCTCCAAATCCCACTCTCTGGAGATATATGTGTGACACTCATCTCGGCATATGCTCCCACCTTGGATGCTGATGTAGAAGCTAAAGATCAATTCTACAACCTGCTGAGCACTACCATCACCAAATTACCACCAAGGGACAAGCTCTTACTACTTGGCGATTTCAACGCCAGAGTTGGTTAAGATCACCCATTATGGGGCAGTGTGATGGGAAAACATGAACTTGGCAACTTTAATGCTAATGGTCTGCTGCTCCTTGGTTTATGTGCTGAATATGAACTCTTTATTACTAAAACTCAGTTCTGCCTGTGTATTCGGTACAGGACCACTTGGATGCATCTTCTCTCAAAGCACTGGTACATCCTTGACTATATCATCACCAGGCAATGTGCTAAAAAAGATTTCCTTTGTACAAGGACCACAAGAAACATTGATGACTGCTGGACAGATCATAAGCTCCTTTTTTGCCGGTTGAGAATCTCAATTTGTTGCAAACCAAAATAGATCCATCCACAACCTGCCATTGCTGCAGATTACAGAAATGAAATCTCAAACTGGCTAGTCATCCAGTCAGCAGTGATAGTACAATTCAGGAGTGGGCCGCACTTCAGAAGTTCATCCATCACTGAGTCAGCTGAGGAAACAATTGGTTTTTGTGAGGGGGAAAAAAAAGACAAGCCTGGTTTGATGAAAATAATGAAGAAATTAAGTGTCTGATCAATGCCAAACGGGAAGCCCATCTATCCTATCTTCAAGATCCATCTTCCAGTGTGAAGAAATCGTATTTCTTGGAACTTAAAGGAAAATGTCAGGCACAAATTAAGGAAATCAAGAATAACTAGTGGCTACAAAAAGCTGAAGAACTGCAAAGACTATCTGATTCCCATGACCTGCAAAACTTCTATGCTGGCATAAAGGAGATATGTGGTCCAATTCGATCTTCATCGGGGTCATTGAAGACTGCTGACAACTCCATAATTTTAACTGATAATGGAGAAATTTTAGAGCGTTGGAAGGAACATTTCTGTGTGGTTCTAAATCATGCCTCCAATGTCACTGAGGACTTTCTTCATAATGTCCGTCAGCAGTTCCAACTACCATGGATGGCAGTTCCACCTACAGAGATTTCACCAAAGCACTCAATCAACTAAAACCAAGGAAGGCTTCTAGTCCTGATAACATCCCTCTGGAACTGATACAAAATGGAGGTATACCCTTGAAGACTAGATTTTTCACTCTCATCCTCTTTATTTGGGAAACTTGAAGTACCTGACTTGATGAATGCTGCCATCATCACTATCTTTAAGAAATGTGATCGTAGTGTATGTAGGAACTACCGTGGTATATCGCTTTTGTTAATTGCAGGTAAAATTTTCACAGGAATTCTATTAAACTGGCTCCAAGTTATTTTGCCTGACTCTCAATGTGGTTTCTGAACCTCCAGAGGCACAACAGATATGATCTTCTGTGCTAGACAGCTCCAGGAAAAATGCAGGGAGCAATAGCGGCTTCTGTATTTAGTTTTCTGTGATCTGGAAAGTGCCTTTGATTCAGTATCAAGATCTGCTATGTGGAAAGTATTGACACATTCTGGATATCCCAAACGTTATCTGGAATTGGTTCAAGCTCTTCATGATGGCATGTCTGGACAGGTTCTTCATGGTAACTCAGTATCAGATTTGTTCCCAATCACTAGGGACCTGAAAAATAAATCGGATTTGCGATAAATGCAAATTTTTGAATCATGTACTTAATCCAAGCCTACAGTAATTGTAATGTGAAATAAAATCATTTTTACGCATAAATAAAAGTGTGACAAAATGCAAATTGTGACCCAAAATGTGAAATTAGTATGAATATGCGATTTTGGTGCGAATTCTGAGAAAATGTGCTATTTTACTTGCGAAAACAAGGTATTTTGGCAAAATCGTCTGAAATACTCAAAATATGATGCATAAATCTTTCGACCGTTCCGATCGATGAAGAAAAGTAGCCGATCTATTGCTGCTTGCTGACTTTGATCGATATTTACAATGGGCATAGCAATGGGAATAAGATCTGTATCAATTATTATCGAAATGTAAATCGAGTGTCACAGAAATAACAAGTTAGATGCAGCATAGTTTTCCTGTTGTTCAAAATTGAAACTAGTGAAGAGTAGAAAGTCGAGCGATCGTTTAGGTTATGGGGCGCACGACAAAAACTGCGCACGAATGGGCTCAGCAATATGCGAAGGATGGTTAATATGCCACAGATTCAGCGACAGTATTTTGCAAGTATTGTAATTGCTGAGTTGGGTGGGAAAAAATGATAGCATTGTGAAACATGTTAAATCTGAAAAACACGTGGGTAAGCGACCCGGTAACGAATGTTCAACCCCTGCTGCTAGTACATCTCTAAAAAAGCAATCTTCTGTGCTTACACAGTTAGTTGTAAATGACGAAAAATTTCCAGAGATAACTTCTCGAAACACACAGTTGAAGTATTTGCCAAAGCAAATATACATCTGGAAAAGCTAGAAAGCAAAGAGCTGAGAGCCTGGATTACTGAGTTTTCAAATGAAGAGCTACCATGTGTGAGAACTCTACGTGAAGTATATTTACTGGGTAAGTTTCACTTTCATTGATCGGGTACGGTTTAGGTATTACGACATCAAAACCACGCGCAAAATTGAAGGATACCGAATCTGAGTGCGATTTCCATATCGAACTATCTTACCCGTACTCAATTGAGCCTGTAATTTTAAATTATTTTGTTATAATTTGAGGTCTTTCTTCCTTTCTAGAAGTTGCATCTGACCACCAGAAAAGAACAGCAGAGGCTCTAGTGGGGAAGAACATCAACATACTCTGTGATCAAACTACAGATAGAATGGGCCGTTGTGTCTTTATCATAATATTCCAAGTCCCAGCCGGATCAAAAAGAGTGATGCATGTTGTTTCTGTGAACTATCTTGATGCAGGAAATGCTACAAACTGCTCCCGTGCTGTTTTAGAAGCTCTGTGCAGTTATAATGTACCATATGATGCAGTTAATGTGTTTGTTAGAGACAGTGCCCCGTACATGACCCGATGTTATGAAATGTTAGGTGTGGCCATAGGGGGGATCATTTAATGCATGTACTGTGCTGGGCACATAAGATCAACTTGGTTGCTAATAGTTGGTCACAGGGATGACAGATTTAAATCATGTGGTTGCGATGGTAAAGTCTGCGTTTTTGAACACAAGAAAGCGAAAGTATAATTATTTACAATTCTTAACATCAAAGTATGGTGCTTCAAAGGAAGCAAAGCTTTTTCCTGCACCTGTCATAACCCGATGGAATACCTGGATTCAGGCTGTCTACTATCCGAGTGCTTACTTTACGGATGTTGTTACATTTTTCAAGATGTCTGACATGAAAGACATCAACAACTGTGGTATTAAGTACCTGACTGATCTGAGTGACCGAGAAGTGAATAGGCTTCACTCCCACATGGTTTTTGTCACACATCATGCAGCTGGATTGGTTGACCTCCTTACTGAACTTCAAGGGTCTCTGTATCCTACCTCTCATCTCCTTTACCCCAAAGTGCATAACCTTGATGCCAGTTTTACCTTCATTTGTGAGGGGAATTTTTCTGTGGCAGCTAATGATGCTTTGATTAAGCACACTCTTCTATAGCAGGCTGCATGTAGAGAGACATTTTTCAAAGCTGCTAATTCTTCACAGTGCAAGCTAGCCACATTGAAAGCTAAGGACCCCAACCATAAGCATTTTGTATCAATTTCTCAAATTTTGTATCCAAAAAATATAATTTTGAATAACACTGATAAATTAGATGAGCTTGAGAAATTGTTTGGAGTAACAGATCTCTCACGAAACGATATCTGGTCTGGTTACTGTTCTCTGAAACATGCAATTCAAATCCAGATGAAAGAAAGTGAAAAATGTGATGCCATGCTTGCATTAACTGCAGTTCAGACAGAGTTCAGCATATTTGCTAAATACTGTCTTGTTGTGGACCCCAACAAACAATGTAGATAGCGAGTGCGTGTTGTCTCATTACAACACAGTGGTTACAGACAGACAGTGCAATTTGAAAAAAAAAAAAAAAAAAAAAGCAATGCCGAAGTACTGACAATGCTTTCGTTTTGAACAATGAATTTGTATTGTGTGTGAACCAAGGACAATAATTGCACTTCATAAACTTGGAATCGTTAAAATTAATAATACCATGCGATTATTTTAACTTTGTAAATAGATGCTAATTTTGAAAAAAATAGATGCTAATTTTGAAACAAATAGATGCTAATTTTTCAGGTCCCTACCAATCACTCGTGGATTGAGACAAGGCTGTGTGCTTGTTCTTACTCTTTGCACTGTACATGGCTGGCAGGCTGCATGAATCATCTGCAAACCACTTAGGCATGAAGATTAAAGTTCATTTTGATGGAGGCCTTTTCAATCTGGCAAGACTTTGCTCACAAAGATGTACTCTGGTTACCCGGGTGACAGAACTGCAGTATGCCAATGACACTGCATCTCCTGCTTTAACACCTGCAAAACTACAACAGTCAGTCAACTGCTTTAAAACTGCATGTGATCGCTTTGGTCTTGCCAATAATGTGGGGAAAAAACTCAGCTGTTTGAAATGGAGGGATTAAAAGTAGTCTGGGAGTTTCTAAATAAGTCAGATGATAATCCTTAGGTTTTAAAGGTAAATTTTAAATATTATACTTTATCATCACTTTTATAGCAGTAGGCCTATGTCAGGAAAGAAATCTTTGGGTGGTATACTGCCTCTGGTTTTTTCTCACTTTCCTCACTGAATAAAACATTACTTAAATTTGTTATTTGACACTTTGAAGACGATGTCACCCCTTATGGGGTGACGGACGCTCATACAAAATATCATGCTTGTTCATGTAAGGTGTTCATAGAGTGCAGCGCGGTGCCCATTCCTTTCTCACCATGCTGTGCATTGAGCAACAGACAGTTTCAGAAATGGTTATTATTTGATCGATGGAGCTTCATTGTTCTAAGGAAAGTTGAAATTACAAAAGAAAACAACACAGATGATGATCTATCATGCTAGTTATTGAATTTATGCCATAGTATAAATGATATGAAAGGATAACAGTTTTTACAAGATACACATCACTTGTGAACCAACTCATAGTGAGGTTTGCATAAGAATGCTTTGTCTGGGCACTGTTTACAATATGTTGTTACTTTCTTCGCTTTCCTTGCAGCCTGTCAACCTCCAGTTTCGGTAGCCTCTTTGTAGCATATGCTGCAGTATTTCCTTCTCTTCCGTGTGGAATTTCCAGCCTTTTCAGTTTCTTCCGTCTCCACAAGGAGATGGATACCACGATTGTAACGAGGTGTTTCTACTTCATCTGACAAGCACATCAGTTCAAGAGCACATTTCTCCTTGAAGGTAGTGAGGGATATTTTCCGCAGCTTTGGCACTGTTTGGTAGTTTCTGTATGCAGTCCATGAATTCACCAAGCTAGTTCCAATTAGTAGTTCCATTGCTACCTTGTGATACCATCTGACATGACAGTTTTCCGAACAGATGTATTATAGGACAATAGCTGATCAGATACATCAGTGCCAGGCTTTGCTTTGTTATAGTCAGTAACTACGGATGGTTTGAAAATTTCCATGTTACTCTTATCATGTTTTCCTGAAGTTACAAATTCTAACTGGTGCTTAGTTGAAAGCATATAAACCTCTCGCTTGTCCATCCATTTCAATGCTAGGATACCATTCTGTGATTCCTTAGCAACCATTTCTCCTTTCTTGACTCTTTCTTTTAGACCTGGCGGAAGCTCATCTCTATTCTTCCGCAAGGTACCAACCAGATGAGTGCGTCTAGCTAGGAGTTTATTCGCCAAATCAACTGACGTGTTGATATTGAACAAAGTTGATAAACTGTCTAAATAAGTATCCATACATTCCATCACAACAGCTGTAGCATGTGGTAGTCCAGGGTTAGCAGTTGTCCCTTTGCCACAGTACACTTTTGTGGTGTAGGTATAGCCGTCTGTATCACATTGTTTGAATACCTTCACCCCGTATTTATGAGCAAACCATGATTTTGTTTCCCCAATAAAAGCATTACCAATTATTTCTAATGCTTCTTCCCATTCAATAATTCCTTCTTCTATTCGTTTCTCAAAGCGTTTCTTCACAGTGTTTAAAAAATCTAAAGGGTTTGTCTGCCTCCCATTGAATTTAGGTAGTTCTGTTTCAAATATGAAATTTGTACCATGGCACTGACTTCCTATATTATCCTGCTTTTCTCTGATTTCTTTACGTATTTGTGCCTCCGACCTATCAATACGTTCATTTATTCTTTTCTCTCTAGTTTCTACGTCACTCGCAAACTTATCATTACATATTTTAGCATTAATCTCTACCTTACCACACAGATCATCGTATTGTTGTTGTACTTGTTCTCTAACTTTAGTAACTTCTCGTACTTGTTCCTGAATTTTACTATTAATTCCTGTGATCTGCTGGCCTACTTCGCTCCTATGTTCAGTTAACTTTTTTCTACCACTTTTTCATGTTGGTTACATCTCGTCTCCTGTTCCGCTAACTGATTCTCAAAAAGTTTCTGCTGCTCTAGTGCTTCATCTAATCTATGATTTAAAGCATCCATCTTAGTATTAACTTCTCTGCTAATTTCGGTTTTCGTCTGTTCTATTTCTCTGCTAATTTCATTTTTCGTTCTCTCGACTTCCTTCTTAATTTCATTCGTTTCCTTCCTAATTTCATCTGTTTGCTGTAATATCCCTTGCATCATCACAAACAGTTGTTGAATATTCATTTCACTATTCGTATTACTTTCTTTCTCGCCCTCCATCCTAGCTACATCAGATTCTGTGCTATTTTCCATGTTCCCACCACTCTCTACTGTTTTATCTACTTCAATGCTTTCATCTACAACATTCCCAGAATTCAGCATCTCGCCTCCCTTTACTAAGTTTCCGCTACGTAATTTCATGTCCTTTTCACGTTGTACAGCCATGATTCCCCCAAAATCACACATATAACTTATATGGACACTCACTTAACCGCCAGAAACACAGACTCTACCGCTTTCTTTCCACGAATACTTAATGGTTTTTGAGCTCCACGTTGGTGCGACAAATGTAACTGTTGGCTCTCCTAACTTTCACATTAGAGGAGACGAACGTTATTACCTGAGAACACATGAATATAACTATATGTGGCTTGCCCGCAAATTGCCACGCAAATTGAATCAATTAACATTCCATGGATTCCCATTTCTCTATGTAATGTTTGGGCACCAGCATTACAGTTTCAAACAAAACTGTAAAGCAAAATTTATATTTACTAGCATAGAGACTTATACTTAAATCACAGGGGTAGGATTTTAAATAATTAACCGTTAAGTATCGCTTAGGAAAGAAAATTAATGCAATATAAAATACAAATGAATTTATTATACAAAAAAAATGAGATGAATTGGAAAAGTTCCTTTAAGCGTGGAGGGATTTAAGAATTTACGTTACTTAAATTAACTGTTGCTTGCTTTATCTAATTGAAGCTCACCAATTGCAGCTTCCGGTGAGGTCATCTATATTCCGTGGTCACTCGTTCTCCTCTTCTCGTTGTAGAATTGGCTCCATGGACATCCTTCCTTCTGTGATGTGATTTGGGCTATCTGGACTAGCACTCCCTAATTGCCTAGTCTTTAAATTAGACATTGGCCCTATACTTGTGAAAATTGATCAGCATTGATCGTAGGAGGAGAAAATTCAGAGATATGAATTTTTCCATGTTAGCAAAAATCTCAATCCAACTTAGCTAATCTACTGATACTATACTGACTTGTACCAAATGCCATGGACTTGAACTAAACGTAGTTCTTCGTCCAGAATAATTACTGAATATCTCGCAAGCCGTAAGCTTGTTTCGTCTCGCGCAGATCCGACAGCATCACAGCAGCTAAGTACTGTGTTGAAGCGACAACACGCTGTACGAAAAATAACTGTCTCGAAGCGAGCACTTACTGTCTCAAAAATCAATTAAGTAGTTGTCGTTCAGGTAATCGTGTGAGAGTGTGTCCGTTATTCGAGGATTGCTCCGCGCTAGATAATGTATCACCGGGCTCTTCCCACTCTTGATAAAAGCTCAATACAAAATCACAATATAACGAAGCATCTGATTCATAGATCGCATTATCATCTCCCTCTCTTCATTCTACACAAGTAACCAGTAGGCATGGCGATGATGTAGCATCCAAGCTGCTAGCCTTGCATGCGGGTAGCTGTGTAGTGCCCCTTGCTCATGAGTTTAACCCACTGACTCATCCAACGTCCCCGCTTCAAGAATAACTTTTCTGTGTACACAAGTATGTAATGAAATGACAACAACTTTGTCTCAACATTGACCATATTTACAATACGTACTGAATTCCTATCCTACTTAATATAATAATTTAAATAATAACTGATGTTCTAATATATACAATATGATTCCAAAAGCCTTATTTACAAATGATAGAAGTTGAATTAATATGTCGTTATGAATAATTGCAGATGGCGGATAATCTTGATATCGAATGATATCGCGTAAAAGTATGGCTGGAGAAGCCTGGAAGGTTACACCACTATACTCACCATTTCAGGTCTAATTTCATATATTCTTGCTGCTTTATGACAATGAAGTTTATTTACCATCCTTCTGTTAATCAATCAATCAATACTGATCTGCATTTAGGGCAGTCGCCCAGGTGGCAGATTCCCTATCTGTTGCTTTCCTAGCCTTTTCCTAAATGATTTCAAAGAAATTGGAAATTTATTGAACGTCTCCCTTGGTAAATTATTCCAATCCCTAACTCCCCTTCCTATAAATGAATATTTGCCCCAGTTTGTCCTCTTGAATTCCAACTTTATCTTCATATTGTGATCTTTCCTACTTTTATAAACGCCATTCAAACTTATTCGTCTACTAATGTCATTCCACGCCATCTCTCCGCTGACAGCTCGGAACATACCACTTAGTCGAGCAGCTCTTCTTCTTTCTCTCAATTCTTCCCAACCCAAACTTTGCAACACTTTTGTAACGCTACTCTTTTCAGATCAAAAATTAGATGTATGGCTTTTCCGGCGTTTGCTCTATTAACCAGCGTTTCGTCTTAGGTCTGACACTAGACTCTTCAGAGTGGGATGTGTCAGACCCTACCCACTGACGCTGGGGTGTATGCAGGTGAACTTATCAGAAGCTTATTTATGAAGCACAGTCTGATAACTGCATACGGGAGACAAAACTCCACAATGGAACCAATGCCCGCCTAGCAATTCCAAATGGAAATTCTAAGTTCCCATGAAGGGAATTAGATTCTTTTCCACCAATAGAGCATATCAAAAATCAGATAAAAAATTAGATGTATTGCTTTTCCGGCGTTTGCTCTATTAACCAGCGTTTCGTCTTAGGTCTGACACTAGACTCTTCAGAGTGGGATGTGTCAGACCCTACCCACTGGTGCTTCATAAATAAGCTTCTGATAAGTTCACCTGCATACACCCCAGCGTCAGTGGGTAGGGTCTGACACATCCCACTCTCAAGAGTCTAGTGTCAGACCTAAGACGAAACGCTGGTTAATAGAGCAAACGCCGGAAAAGCCATACATCTAATTTTTGATCTGATTTTTGATATGCTCTATTGGTGGAAAAGAATCTAATTCCCTTCATGGGAACTTAGTATTTCCATTTGGAAACGCTACTCTTTTGTCGGAAACCACCCAGAACAAATCGAGCTGCTTTTCTTTGGATTTTTTCCAGTTCTTGAATAAGGTAATCCTGGTGAGGGTCCCATACACTGGAACCATACTCTAGTTGGGATCTTACCAGATACTTATATGCCCTCTCCTTTACATCCTTACTACAACCCCTAAACACCCTCATAACCATGTGCAGAGATCTGTACCCTGTATTTACAATCCTTTTTATGTGATTACCCCAATGAAGATCTTTCCTTATATTAACACCTAGATACTTACAATGATCCCCAAAAGGAACTTTCACCCCATCAACGCAGTAATTAAAACTGAGAGGACTTTTCCTATTTGTGAGACTCACAACCTGACTTTTAACCCCGTTTATCAACATACCATTGCCTGCTGTCCATCTCACAATATTTTCGACGTCACGTTGCAGTTGCTCACAATCTTGTAACTTATTTATCACTCTATAGAGAATAACATCATCCGCAAAAAGCCTTACCTCCGATTCCACTCCTTTACTCATATCATTTATATATATAAGAAAACATAAAGGTCTGATAATACTGCCTTGAGGAATTCTCCTCTTAATTATTACAGGGTCAGATAAAGCTTCACCTACTCTAATTCTCTGAGATCTATTTTCTAGAAATATAGCAACCCATTCAATCACTCTTTTGTCTAGTCCAATTGCACTTATTTTTGTCAGTAGTCTCCCATGATCCACCGTATCAAATGCTTTAGACAGGTCAATCGCGATACAGTCCATTTGACCTCCAGAATCCAAGATATCTGCTATATCTTGCTGAAATCCTACAAGTTGAGCTTGTGTGGAATAACCTTTCCTAAAACCGAATTGCCTTCTATCGAACCAATTATTAATTTCATGAACATGTCTAATAAAATCAGAAAGAATGCCTTCCCAAAGCTTACATACAATGCATGTCAAACTTACTGGCCTGTAATTTTCAGCTTTATGTCTATCACCCTTTCCTTTATACACAGGGGCTACTATGGCAACTCTCCATTCATCTGGTATAGCTCCTCCGACCAAACAGTAATCAAATGAGTACTTCAGATATGGCACTATATTCCAACTCCACTTCCACAAGCGTAATTTCACCAACATCATTTTCCTCCACCCCATGAGCTTGGCTGTTTGCAACACTACCAGGATGATTTCCTTTTACATTGAGAAGATTTTCAAAATATTCCCTCCACCTCTCCATTGAAACTCTGGGATCTATTATGAGTTCACTTGAATTACTCAAAACACTGTTCAGTTCCTTTTTCCCTCCCTTCCTAAGATTATTACTGTCCAGAAAGGTTTCCCTGCTGCCTGACATTGCCTTTCCAGGTTATTACCAAAATCTTCCCATGACTTATTTTTGGATTCAACAACTATTTGTTTTGCTCTGTTTCTTTCATCTATGTAACAAAGGTTTTTCAGTCTGTCAAACACACAGCAAATATAATGTAAATTAAAACACTATAAACATACCTGTAAAAAATACACTAACATACAAAGAATGACATGTTTCGTTCTACAAGAACATCTTCAGATTCTATCAAATCACTTTTAAAAACAATCTTATATATGTACAGTATTGTTTACGTAGCGTAAACTTGACAATGATAGAGAGTTTAGTGGTAACGTGAAACAGTAATGACAAAATATATACAAGTATTAATATAATGAAAACTTGCGTACTTATCTAGACTGCCGATGTTAAGTCCGTTGTCACCAAATACTATTTCAAGACTGTGGTCATGGAAGTTTTTGGGAGGCACGCTGCGCGTGGAGAGGGGAGGGCAAGAATGGGAGGGGCCTTGTAGAGCGATGTGGATCTCTCCTATTGGATGATTTGAATCGAGTATACTGTACAGTGTGCTATTCACAAGAGTGATCATTTAAGATTTTATAAAGCACAACTGTTATTCCCAAGAACATTATCAAGAGTTTAATGGACAATTCAACTGTTTTTATCGATCATATGACTTACAATTTTAACAAAATTTGCTAAGATTTTATTTTAAATGTCGTACCATACATCAATGTTTTTTAAGGCGTCTTTCCAATTTTAATAATATCTATTTTGTATTCTGATATATTAATGTTAATTTATTATAGCTGATGATGTCCCTTAGGGGACGAAACATGTACTAAACATAATAAATTACATATTGTATTGAATAGGCAGACCACTTGTTTATAATATTTCAGTTTATCTTAAATATTCACTATTTGACACTCTCCAATATCATTTCAGTCCACCTGTCATTCATTAATTATTGCCCCAGAGGAGTATGACAGGCTTCTGTAGCCGGCACAATTCCTATCCTTGCTGCTAGATAGGGCCTTCATTCATTCCATTCCTGACCCAGTCGAATGACTGGAAACAGGCTGTGGATTTTCACTATATAATAGATGATTGATGTTACCATTCAAGAAGATACAGTTTTCTCTTTGGCGAGAAATGTATATACCCTAATTTTATTTAAATCTTGATCTCCATTATTTACTACACAAATCATATTATATTTCTAAAATAATGTGTCTTTAATTTGTCAGGTTTTAATTAACAGTTTTCTTGCTCATAGGGTGGGCAGCAAATTGGTGTGAAATGACAACAAGGAAAGCTGTTGATGTTGAAGCAGGTCCCTCACCTGTAAAACAGGTTGATACCATTATGCATGATACAGAGGACGCTGATCACCCAGCGTCGTCATCGATATCTCCAGATACTGGAATCGATATTAATGAGGATATATCTACTGATTCCTTTAGGTAAGATGTCACAATATACTTGTCCTTTTAGATATAGATAAGAGATTTACTCTTATGTGCATGGAGTAATAGGTTCGAGGAAAAAGAAAGAGAAATTAATAGCTGTATTTTTCTCTATTGCCGGGCTGAGTGGCTCAGACAGTTGAGGCGCTGGCCTTCTGACCCTAACTTGGCAGGTTCAGTCCTGACTCAGTCCGGTGGTATTTGAAGGTGCTGAAATACATTGGCCTCGTGTCGGTAGATTTACTGGCACATAAAAGTATTCATGTGGAACTAAATTTTGGCACCTAGGCATCTCCGAAAACTGTAAAAGTAGTTAATGGGGCATAAAGCCAATAGTAAGGTTGGTGATAGAAACAAAAGTAGATTTTCCTAATAAAAAGTTGATTTTTATGTTATTAGATAACTTCAAAATAAATTGCATGCATGTGTAACCTGGAAGTCTGGAAACCAAGTCATGGGTTAAAACAGTCTTAGTCTAAAGTGATTAAAACAGCATTCATTTAAAGTGGTTTACAAGTAACTAATGGAATAATGTACTGGTTTTCAGTTTTCACACCAAATCCCTGTTAATTTTAAAATGAGGGTAGAATCCAACCAACGAGCCAAGTTATTGCTTTTTCTGTATTATACAGTTTATTAAGACTGTTTCAACAAACTGCTCCCATAACCAGTTAATACAGGGAATTTTAGGTTTGGATTGAATATAGATTACCTTGGACACTTGCTGATAAATATTTGGCCTTCTGAGCCCATTGGTGGATTTGGTCCTGGTATTTGAAGGTGTTCAAGTATCTCTTCCTTGTCCTATTAGATTTACTAGCACATAAAAGAATTCCCCTGGTTCAAAAATTCTGGCACCTTAAAATCTCTTACAACTGTAAAATAATTTTTTTTTTTGCTAGTGGCTTTACGTCGCACCGACACAGATAGGTCTTATGGCGACAATGGGATAGGAAAGGCCTAGGAGTTGGAAGGAACGGCTGAGGCCTTAATTAAGGTACAGCCCTAGCATTTGCCTGGTGTGAAAATGGGAAACCACGGAAAACCATCTTAAGGGCTGCTGACAATGAGATTCGAACCCACTATCTCCCGGATGCAAGCTCACAGCCGCGCGCCCCTAACCGCACAGCCAACTCGCCCGGTAGTAGTTGGTGGGACTTGAAACAACATGCATACTGCACCCATAACATTAAGGCCTTACTGGCAAAGGGACAAAATTTATTCGATTTTGCATATAAAATTCAGTCAGCTGTGTGTTAAAATGAACATTTCTCCTAGAACTTGCCAAAGACCTCTGTCAGCAGAAGTTCTTATGGTCACATTCTGTTCTGACAGTTATACTTTAAACTCCCTCCAATAAAACTTAATGTACTGCCAAGGACCAACTTTCACCACTTAATCAAAAGGTATAGTCAAATGTTCCACTTTTACAATACTAAAAGACTTTTTATTTATTTAATTAATAATTGGATATTGGTACATGTTTCTTTTATCTTGCAGACATCATCAGCTGAATAATTGTAAGAATAAGAACAATAGACAAGGATAAAAACACATTAAAATGATTCAGATTACTGAATACGTCAGTTAAAAATTATAATGAAATTTATTTTATGCAACAACTTTCACCAGGTTTCCCCACGGGAATGGATATTTCAAGAACAAAGCAATGGTTGAAATGGAAAGAAAAGGAAAGGACATTCAACATGAAAGCAGAGAATACCAGACACCCCTTCACAAGAGTAGTTGATCCCAAAAATGTGAGCATCGAAAAGATGGCCAACCAATAGGAATTAAGAAATTTTGTAGCTCCAATCTGAGAGGAGAAAAAACAGTCTGTTTCACATGTCAAAACTAAATTAAATGCAAAAGCCAGTGCTCCACACTTCGAATAATTAGGAAAAATATTTATGATAATTTTTAGGTCAGTTATAACCTGGATAATTAGTTATAATCAACTGTGTCATCAAACAGTGTGAGATGGATTCGTCCAAAGAAAAGTGCAGAACTACAGTGAAACATTAGTCATTCACAATGGTAAATTACTCGAACAACACATATCATTTTATTTAAAACTGGATGATCGATTCTGAAACACTTTTGATCAGTGAAGTGACATCAAAATTTAGGAATTCTGGACAGTATTAATTTAATTAATTAAGCCGCAGACGTAGAAGATAATATTACAATTAATGCGGTCCCTAATGCTCGGAAGTAGTTACAGGGCGTGGCCTAGCAAACTACAAAATAGATCAGAGGACGCTTAGTTTTCTCAGTCTACCAGTTGATTTTGACCGTCATTCTGTTAAATTTCATGTAAGTTGAGCTCTCTATTACAAAAGCCTTCGTGTGCCAGTGAAGAAGTAGTCTTAAGTTGTCTAAAGTCCCGTGGTCCAGTGCTGTTATACGTCACTAACACAACAGACACTTGTAAGTTACAATTCATAAACTTTAATGAGACATGCAGTGTTAGATAATTAAAGTTGGATGAGGTTGCTTAATTTAATTATTTAACTCTAATGTAGAACAGTGAAGGCAGGTCATTGCCAGCGAAGTTGCTAATGAAACTCTAGCAGTCGCAGAAAATAGAGATTGTATGCTGTAGGAAGCAGATATAATGACAGTGCAGTAAGAGAGACTTATTAGAGAAACAGTTTCTTACAATCAGAAGGGAAGTTGTTAGTCAGCACCACAGGTAGCTAAGGGTAGATGGTCAAGGACACGGACACATTCCGATTTCAGTCCATTTCAGGAGCAAGGGTAACGACCAGGAGAGTTTGTTTACAAACAGTTGACGGGAGCCTGACTAAAGATGCAGAGTCAGGTAGTGCCTGAGCAGGTGATCATGGAAGAATCGCCACGGTGATAAGAATTGTTTATTCCAGAGACAAACGTGAATTATAATAAAATTATAAAATTAGTGTAGTTATAGTATAAAATAGAATAAGCTTCAAGAAAATCATGTGGAAATTGTGTGTGTGATCAGTGAAAAAATGCATTCAGTTGGAGTATTGTACTGTTCCAATACCATAGTTATGTCCTTAATTATGGGCTAACTGCGACATGGATAAGAGGGCTGATAATCAGCACTAGGTAAAGGAAATGTTTAATTTATTTTTTGTAATTAATGTTATGCGATGATCAAAGTGTTGCCCGAATGTAGGTTAAAATGATGTGGAATCCCCCATGAGGAGGATTAAATGATCATTCATGAGAGGCAGAAATTGAGTTCACGTACCTAATAATAATAATAATAATAATAATAATAATAATAATAATAATAATAATAATAATAATCTGTGTGAGAGATCAGAACAATTAAATTTAAATCAATTGGATTTGATTATTTTAATTTATCATAATGGATGAGATAAGATCATGTTTATCAGCTTCAAGTTGGTAGTTGTTTCTAATAATCAGAGGTATCAGAGACCACTTACCGAGGTATCTGTGTAAATATAATAATAAATTCTTGTGACGAGGTGAAACCGTATAATAATAATATGGTAAGGTAAAAGTTGTCTGTGACAAAATTTGAAGGTTGCACATTTCTGGTATTAATTGGTTGCAGTGATAATTTATGTCCAAAATAAATGACCGATTATCTGGGCGAGATAATAATAATAAATGTAATAAATTTATCTTGAATGATTAATAATTTATCAGAGGTAGTTTATGATTTTCAGGCAGTAAAACTATAATCTGGGTGAGTAGTGAAAATATGAGAGAAGAGAGATCAGAATAACAATCAAATGTCAGAATTTAAAAGGAAAGGTTTGTAAATATCCACAAGTTTGAAAGGTAGAATCAAAATCCTATGTGTAGGCAATCAAATTTTGATTATAGCAGAAGTAATGCCATGTTGGTAAAATGTGTGTCCTATTTCTAACTTGCAAGTGATAAAAAATGAGATATAGTACAATATATTGTACCAATAAAAGATAGCCCGTACTAACTTGTTATTTGAAAAGAGCATGAATTAAAGTTCTCAAGGCGCTTCGTAGGCAAAAATAGCTAGGGCTTGGTACAGGAGAATAGGTTCTAACTACAGTAAGTGAAGATTTACATTGAATAGTCCATTTGCTGCCACTTCCTTGATGTGAACCGACTCCCGTTGTCGGACAAAATGCACCGTGGATAACCGTCCTGTAGAAGACTGGTGACGAGTCCCATCGTGGCTTCTGGTATCGGAAAGGCTTTAATCCATCTTGTGAAGAGGTTGGCGATTACTAGAAGCCCTGTTTTACCCCTTGGTGTTCTAGGGTAAGGACCCATCAAGTCCAGGGCTATGACCGCCCAAGGGCGCTGCGGCCGGCTTCTTCGCTGACTGGAATCTGCCTTCCTGTTGCTCGCCTTGGGGCAGGCACGGATGTAGTACCCTTTCACATAGTCAAGGATGTCTTTCCGCATGTTGACCCAGAAGAATCCCCATCGGATAGACTGATATGTCTCTTCACCTCCTGAATGTCCAGCTTCAGTGCTGTCATGAAACTTCTCGAGGATGTCCGTCGTGTGCTATCTAGGGATCACCACTACTGCAGGCATGTTGGAGAGGTGAGATCTGTACAGTAAGAGTCCTCCGTCAACCTGAAAGTTCTTGTAGCGCATCTTGAATTCCTTCGGGACGAGTCGACTATTGGTATTCTGTCTCCTAAACCACTGCGTCATGGTCCTACAGGGCTTGCCTTGTTCTTCCCATTGCTTGATTACTCCCAGATCAAATTCCTTCTTGATGATCATAAGAAAAGATTCATCAGGTTCGCTTTGGTGTTTTTTTGGATACTCTCTTGCGACAGTGGTGCTCCTAGCTTCAGGTTGCATCGCCGGGTGCCTGGGTAAACTGTCCACATCCTTGCGAGTCCGGAGATTTCCATCATGCTAGGCTACCCTCAGATGTCGGTCTTTTCCCAAAAAGACTTCATGAGCTGCATAGTCTAGGATCACCTTGTATTCTACCAAAAAGTCATGACCTAATATGTCAGGTATTAGGTTTTGAATCACTGCAATGTTAATTTCAATAGGCAGGTCCATGCATTTAGCGGTTAGGTTAGTCTCTCCTTGGATAGAATAGGTTACACCATCCGCTGTTCCCACTACCCTTCCAAGATGGTGAGACTTCATAGGCGGTAGTAATCTGGCAACAGTCCCATTTACAAATGAGTGGCTTGCTTGGCTGTAGAGTATGGCTGAAAAATTCTCATTGCCTATCCTATTAGCTGGGCGAGGTTGGCCCGTTCTGCTCACAATCTGACCAATCCCTTTCCTACTTGTCCAGGGCTGCTTGTCTGTCGGGTCTTGAGGCACATTCCTGTTCCCAGTCTCATCCCCCCTCAAACCAGAGTGCGCCGGACTTAGTTTTCCGACGCGTGGGCAGTTATTTTTCAAGTGTCCTGTTCTTCCACATTGGTAGCATTTCCTAACCAAGCTGGTCTCTTCCGTGGCTTTACTTGTGTTCTCCTTCCAACTGGGCGATGATTCTACGCAGATAGTCGAAGGATCTCGGTTGCGATACTTTCACTAGAGGTCTACTCTTATCGTGGAGTAGCTCTACGATGTCTGGTAAGATCTCGTTCCCGCTTCCTTCAGGATAAAGCCACTTGAAGAGCTGGTACTTCTGGAGGACGAATGTGCTAGCTCTCATGCTGGTGGGTTGTGCATCAGTCAGTAGTTTCCTTTTCACACAGCTCTTCACCCCTTCAGAATTAAACCTAGCAAGGAATTCCCTCTTGAAGTCAGTCCTGCTTAAGTTTAAGCCCTTCCAGTTATTCTACCAAGTAGCGGCTTGCTCCCTTAACTGCGGTGTGACGAGTTGAATGAAGATGTCCTCCAGTAGATTAGTCCTTCCTAGTAGACTGACTGATCCCTCGATGAAGCTAGTCGGGTTCTCTTCCAGTCTCCCATGCAATTCTGGAAGGCTCTCTTTAATCAGCTTTGGGTCTAGGTGTCCTGTATTGCCAGTTAGGTTTGAGGGGTTGATGGCGTGACGATAGGTCCTGTTCAATTTAATCTATCTTCTACCGCATGAAGGATGGTCTCTCATATTCTGCACATCTCCCTTGATGGTCGAAATACGGTTTTCTAACCTTCCTTAAGCGGCAGAAATATGGCTCCCAAAATTTCCCTCAACTGTTGAAATTCTCCCCTCAACCTGTTGTTTTATGCCGGAAACCTGGGTTTCCGCCTCCTCCTTGAGATTCGAGATGTCCCCTTCCAGCTGGCTTACCCTGCTATCGATCTGCTCAACCTACCCTGGTTTTGACCTGATGTCCCATATCTGTTGTGTTAATTGGTGACGTCGCTAATTTGGGATGAAATTTTATCATCTGCGGTTGAAATTTTTGATTCTGGGCACTGTTCTACTTTGTAAACCTGTGTGTACACTTGAGATATTTGTCCAGTTAAAACTGTATTAGCTTAAGAAATTTTGTCTGAAATTTTGCCTGAAAGTTTTTTCATTCTGTTTCGATAAGGGGGAATTAACTTGTAAAATATGTTCTGTTAAGGCGGAATTGAGTGTCCGTACCATGCTCATTGGGTTGGAACACATTGCGGTCATATTTACCTCATCTTCCAATGACAAGTCCAGTTGTACGTCCACCTCGATAAGAAAAATCGTTTCGGGATCTTTACATCGTTTTTAATGAGGTCTTCTCATAGCCGTGTGTTCAATGATTTCTTATTGCCGTTCATTAGAAGATTTCTTTTTGTGAGTTCGTCTTGAAGTTGTTTTACAGACATATTTTCCAATATCACTTTCATTTTATTCCGATTTCCCTTTACACTCTTATTCGCTACCGAAAATTGTTCTTTAGTCATGTCACATGGTCGCCATTTATTGTATTCACAAAGACGCACACACAAAATGCTGTCCGTTGTGTACACTGTTTTATTTACAAATTATATACACATTATCCACACACATTAATGAACCGCCATTTTGAACAAACGCTTGACTGCTACATTAGCATGTCAACCAAGTACCAACACAAGAAAATCACAACATGACTTCACACACTGAATTTGACTAGCGACTTTCACTAAAATTTAATGTCTAAAATTTCATTTTTGGTCCGTATTGTATCAAGATTTACATTAAGAAATATGGGTAAGTGGTTCTACCTATTCAATACGACAAAGTTGTGAAGTTATTAATACGTCACATATTTATTTGATCTCACTATTGGGACTGGTTTCGGCAACTATACTTGCCATCATCAGCCTAAGAAAATTGTTACAAGGCATTCTGAAAACTACACTAACATAATTTTAAAATTTATATATGTACAACTTGCTCTAAAAACTAGGTTTTTGTATTGGGTGTACACCATAAAACTTGTATACTTACAATACAAAGACTAGAAAAATTATTATGAGATAGATAGATAGATAGATAGATAGATAGATAAGAAATGGGTGAGCCCTGTTTTTGCAGAGCTCCACACGTAGGTCTATGAAGACCCTTTGTGCCCCTTGAACGGGTTTGCCTAGTCCAGCCCCAGTGCTCCCATAAAGGATACCAGTGTCCGGATTTTGGCATTCCTGATGTCCTCCAGGCTCTCAAAGTGTGAGCCCAGGTATCGATGTCTAGTGCTTGCAAAAGCCTCGCACTGACATAACACATGCGCGGAGGTCTCCTCCTCCTTAGCGCATCTTCTACACATCGGATCCTGGGTGATTTTCATGATGTGTAGGTGTCTCCGTAAGGTATTGTGGCCTGTTGACAGTCCAACTACCATTCTCATTCTGGTCCTATTCAAATTCATTAGGACCTTTTTATAGCTTTGACTAGGCCCTTTGATAAGTTCACGTGCCTGTCTTGCTATGGTTAACCTCTTCCAAATATCTAGATGAGACTGGTTTATCCATTGGGATATTGCCAGTCTCACACTTTGGAGTGACACTCCCAGGAAGGGCTCTGGTCCTGTGAAGGAACCCATTGAGCCCTGTTTTGCTAGTTTGTCAGCTTCTTCATTTCCACTGATTCCTGTGTGCCCAGGAACCCATAATAGGGTAACTGAGCTAAGCTCACACAGCTGATCTAACATCTTTTGGCATTCCCATACCAGTTTTGATGTTGTTTTAACTGCACATAGTGCTTTTAACGCTGCCTGGCTATCACTACATATAGTGATGTGTCTTCTGTGTCCAGGCATATTCCATATATTTACAGCACAGGCTAGTATTGCGTATACTTCAGCCTGGAAAACAGTAGCATATTTACCCATAGGAAGGGAGAGCCTTGTCTTAGGCCCCCAGACCCCGGCGCCTGTGCCCGCCTCCGTCCGCGAGCCATCTGTGTACCATGTACAGCCCCCAGACTTAAGACGGGCCCCAGCGTCTGCGGCCCACTCCTCCCTTGTGGGTATCACCACTGTAAATTTATAATTCAAATTAAAGCTAGGCTTCATCAGATCCCCGATCATCATTGTCATAGGGCAAGTCTGGTGAAGCCTTGTAAGAATAGAGGCATGACTTCTATTCGGATTTTTGAAGGACCATCCTCCGAGTGATCAAAGGCGATAGGCACTCATTCCCGCTATTACCTTAACATATAAATGTAAGGGGGGAAAACCTAGGATGGCCTCCATTGCACATAATGGTGTAGTATCCAGTGCCCCTGTTATTCCTAGACACGCAAGTCTTTGGA
This sequence comes from Anabrus simplex, assembly GCF_040414725.1. Lineage (NCBI taxonomy): Eukaryota > Metazoa > Arthropoda > Insecta > Orthoptera > Tettigoniidae > Anabrus > Anabrus simplex. Next base: position 138,751,288 of record NC_090266.1, on the reverse strand, counting down.
CACTGTTTAACTTGGTGCTCACAGTTTTACTCTCTGAGCCTGGCCACCAGACTATAGATGCATAGGTGATCGTGGGCCGTACAATGGAGATATAGAGCCACTGGACCACCCTAGGTCTTAGGCCCCAAGTCTTCCCGACGGCCCTGCGACAGGCCCACATAATCTTGCGAGCCTTATCCACCTTATGATCTATATATTTCTTCCAACTCAGTCTTGCCTCAAGGATTACCCCTAGGTACTTAACCGAGGTTGTCTTAACTAATTTTTTTCCGAATAGGAAAGGCTCTGACAGTCCATCTAGCCTCCTCCTCCTGGTAAATACCACGAGCTCCGTCTTATCGGGATTAACCGACAAGTCTGTCTCGTGACACCATCTTTCCACCCTACGTAGAGAGCTCTGTATGAGTTCGGAAACCGTACTGGGGAAATTTCCTACCGCCATCAGGCTTATGTCGTCGGCATAGCCTTGGGCGTATATTCCTCCAACATTTAACCTGGTAAGTAGTTCGTCCACTACCAGACACCATAATGTTGGTGATAATACTCCTCCCTGTGGACACCCCCTGTCTATATTAGCTCTCAACATTACAGCGTTGAGAGTAAACAGAACTTGACGGCCCTGCAGTGAGGCCATAATCCATTTTATGAGCATACTGCTCACTCCTCTTCTCTCTAGACTACATTCTATGGAGCCCAAAGATGTATAGTTAAAGGCCCCTTCTATATCTAGGAATACAACCATAGCAAGTTGTTGCTGATCCAAGGCACTCTCCAGCCTAGAAACCAGCTGGTGTAGTGCCGTCTCAACCGACTTCCCTGGTTGATATGCATGTTGATGAGAATGCAGGGGAAAGTCTCTTAATACTTTCTCCCTGATATGTCTATCCACCAGTCTTTCCAAGGTCTTAAGTAGAAAAGACGTTAGACTAATGGGTCTATAATCCTTAGGTCTAGTATATGAAGACCTTCCGGGTTTAGGTATAAATACCACCTTCGCCTGATGCCACAAGGAGTACACGTACCCCATAGTGAGACAGGCTCTAAAGATTCTGACCAGGTATGGTATAAGGAACCCCCCCCCCCGCCTCCTGAAGAAGCGCCGGGAAGATCCCATCCACACCTGGGCTTTTGTAAGGGGCAAAGGATTCTAATGCCCACTTAACCCTTCTTGGGGTAACAATCTCTGCGGCTTCCCTCCAGCCACTTTTATCGGGTCTGAAGGATCCGCTCGATTCTACCTCACTATTCGTGATTACCGAACCTGGAAAGTATGCATCAAGCAATAAGCTCAGGGTCTCCCCCTCTGTGGATGTGTATCCACCAGAAGGAGTCTCCAGTGAGCCCAGCCTTGCCCTTCTCTCCAAGATTAAAATTTTATGAAGCCTTGCCGCTTCATGTTGACTTTCAATGGAGTCACAAAATTGTCTCCAAGATTTCCTAGAAGCCTTTTTGACTTCTGACTTGTACCTTCTTTGTGATTCTTTGTAAGAATCTAGGCTTTCTTGATCCTGAAGTTCCCTGTATTTATTCCAGAGCCTTCGTGTATTTCTCCTCAGGTGTTCAAGATAACTATTCCACTTGAAGCTTCCTGTTACTCTTTTTGCCTTAACAATAGGGCAGTTTAATTCATAAGAGGTAACCAGTGTCAGTGTGAGAAAACTCACACTGAGCTCCAGCTCCTCTTTGTTTTTAATTATGTTTGAGGGTCCTCCCTCCAGTCCCCTCCTCACGTCCTCCCTAAAAGGTATCCAATCGGTTCGTCTAGGGTTTCTGTAAGACGGGATCTCGATGGAGCCCTCTATATAAAACACAATGTGTCTATGATCTGACAAGGAAGGCTCCAAAGAGACCTTCCAGTCTTTAAATTCCTGCATGATTCCCATGGAACCCAGGGTAAGATCTATGATCCCTTCGCTCCTATTATTAATGAAGGTAGGGGTATCACCAATATTCATGATCTCAAGATCAGTTGTACATAGAAATTCTATGAGGTGCTCTCCCCTTCGGTTTGTATTTTTACTTCTCCAAATGCTATGATGAGCATTGGCATCACATCCTACTACGAGGTTTAATCCTTGTTTCCTACAGTATATCACCAGTCTCTTGAACTCCTCCGGCGGGGGTGGAGATTCAGAGTCTCCTGGGAAATATGCAGAACAGACAACCAAGTCTCTTGGCTGTCCGCCCTCTTCATATCTCATTAGGACTGCTACTAGGTCTCTAGTAATGAAATCCGGTATAGCCCAAGCGTTATGATCCTTAACTAGTATACATGCTCTAGGCTTCTCCTCCGCTATTCCACTGAATAGAGTGAAACCTGCACATTTTAGTCCCATGATATGTCCCTGTCTAAGCCAGGGTTCTTGTATCAGGGCGACCGAAAACCCGCCTTTCTGGATACTTCTATTAAGTACCCTAGAGGCCGCTATACAATGTTGTATATTTGCTTGTATGAAAGTAATCATTCTTTACTTTCATAGAATACTTTACCTTATGCGGTCTCCGGAACTTGCAGCTCCGTCTCCCGCGATGGATCCTGGGGCTTGGCTGGCCTCGGTTCCTGTCCGGGCTCCAGCTCTTTGCCCCTGCTGGTCTCGGTTTTATCTGTGGTGGGGTTGGTCCTCTGCTTGTCACGCTTGCCCTCCACTAAGGTGAAGGTAGCCACATGCACCCCGCAGAAGATCTTCTTCCCCACCACTTTCTCCACATCCCTGGAGTCCATGCTGACCACAAGGCGGACACCTCTCTTCTCCTCCTTGCGGTCGTAGACCCTCCAGCTGGCGGGATTTAAGCCATGGTTCTGGCGTGCCATTCTTCCCAAAAGGACGTTATTGTCCTTTGGTTGTCCTGGTATCCAGACCATGACTCTCTTGTAGGAAAGCATGCCCACAATTGTGAGCCTGGCTCCTTCCCACGGTTGTATACCTGTAACAAGACTAGAAAGCCATGCTACAGTTTCATTGTTCTCCGCTATGATGACGGCCGCACCCCTTGACAGATAGCAGTCCAGGAACTGAGGCTTAATGGGCCCCTGCTCCGGAAGCTCGTCTATCAGATTGGTGATAGCCTCTTCCACAGCTTCCACCTGTTTCTCGGATAGCTGCTGGTCAGGATATCCCACAGGTACTATGGCCATCCTGATCCCAGCTTTAGCTATCCTGGCGTACTCCACCTTGGGTCTCTTGCGGGTCTGCCGATCTTCTTCTGGGGTTGCCCCCGACAGAAGTCGTTTACCCGCTGGTATCTTGGTGGGTGGGGTCCTCTGGGCCCTAGAAGCAGAGCCCTTTTCAGGGTCCCGCCTCTTGTGCCCATTGGATCCCTCCACTGTTGTCGCTGTTGTGGTAGTAGAAGTCCCCTCAGCCCCAGGAGTTAGGCCTTCTTTGGTCCTCCCGGGCCTTTAAGGCCTTCTTGTATCTCCTCTTTTCCGTGCCAGAGCGCTGTTTCTTCTTCTTCTTCTGGACCTGCAGATTGCCCACCTCTTGAGTGAGCCCTCTAACTGTTGAAGTCGAACTGTCCGAGGGTATCTCCGAAGAGTCCCCTTCGGTTGTTGTTGTGCTGGTATTTCTCTCGGAGGCCCCAGAAGAGCGCTCCGGTTTATGGGTGGCTACGGAACTCATGTAGGTCCCACGAGTAGCTAGGGAAATATATGTCCGCCCAGGCAGAGCCCTGCATACCTGGGTAAGGCTACTTGCTTCGAGAGGGCGCCAAGTATCTCGAAGGCTCCGTTCAAGACACATCTCCCATGTGCCATGCACCCCATCGGCACGGGTCGCGTTACACCTTAGGGTTGGGTGGTGCTTTAGCTTCCTCCTCCTTGTATGCCGAACGGTTACCCAATAGGGCTCCATCCGTCATCGCAAGAAAGGAGATACTAGTCCCCCTCACCGCGAAGAGGATCTTCAATTGAAGAGGGTAACCAAGGTTAGCCCCCTACAATTGTAGAAGCACACACGAGGGGGTTATGAGGTACAATACAAGTCATAAATATTATACAATCTTTTGAATATAAAAATAGTAAATGATGTCAAATTGCTTGTAGATGTTATAAAGGTTGATTACAGTATTGAGTTTTTATAAAAAAATCTTCATAAAATGTATCTTAATTGGACATTAAAGGCATTCAGTTGGCCTTATCGAATTATAAACATTTTAAAATTATATTTAACATACAGTCAAATTGGCTGATAAGAATATTAAAAGTAATTATACAGGAGGGAAAATCAGATTACAGCACCAATTTTTTGGTAAAAACAGTTCCTCGTAGAATATATCTTAATGGCCTGTGTAGAATGTTCTAGTTTGCCTTGATAGTATCTAGAGTATAGTGACTAATATCTTGTGTGGATAGAGTAAATTAAATTATATTAGTATATGCGTCACGTATTATTGATCTTATATTTTGATAGCTGTGTCCATAAATATGCATAAATTTGAGAATTGTAGATTGATGGCCAAGATTTCTTGAAAAAACGATATGTTCAGAAGGATTTTTGGTGGATCTGGAAAGATCTTGAACCAAGACAGACCTAAAAGAAGGAAATAAATTACGTATTAGCGTGACGAAGCGGAGACAAGGAGAAATTCCTTTTGTAAATAGCTCACCTCGAGCACCAAGTTGACGAAAGTAAAGTTGAAGAGGAACTGCCTTGCAAAATGACAGACAACAGACCACAAGCCCTAGCAGAGAGGCAGAGCGTATTATGTAGGGGAAGGGGTGGTGGCGGTAGCTGGAGGGCATTGGTCGGGAGGGCGTGGATTATGGTGGGGGTAGTAGGCTAGCGTGTTACGTATTATTTTGTATACTGATTGATCTTTTGGTATTTTTAGATTGTTAATTATTAATTGTATCCACACAAGATATTAGTCACTATACTCTAGATACTATCAAGGCAAACTCGAACATTTTACACAGGCCATTAACATATATTCTACGAGGAACTGTTTTTATCAAAAAATAGGTGCTGTAATCTGATTTTCCCTCACGTGTAATGACTTTTAATATTCTAATCAGCCAGTTTGACTGTATGTTAAATATAATTTTAAAATGTTTATAATTCGATAAGGCCAATTAAATGCCTTTAATGTCCAATTAAGATATATTTTATGAAGAATTTTTTATGAAAACTCAATACTGTAATCAAACTTTATAACATCTACAAGCAATTTGACAAAGTCATTTACTATTTTTATATTCAAAAGATTGTATAATATTTGACTTGTATTGTATCTCATAAGAATTATTCTAGTCTTTGTATTTTAAATATACAAGTTTTATGGTGTACACCCAAAACAGAAACTTAGTTTAAGAGCAAGTTGTACATACATAAATTTTAAAATTATGTTAGTGTAGTTTTCAGAATGCCTTGAAACAATTTTCTTAGGCTGCTGATGGCAAGTATAGTTGCTGAAACCAGTCCCAATAATGAGATCAAATAAATATGTGATGTATTAATAACTTCACATCTTTGTAGTACTGAATAGGTGAAATCACTTACCCATATTTCTTAATGTTTCACTAACAAGTCACACTAACAACTCAAGACTGTATCTTTATATACCTTGCCTGGCCAGGCTTCTGGAAAAGTATGACACAATATGTTTTTCTTGTATCTTCTCGAGTCTCCAATAACCTTGGTACAAATGGATAGAATCTACTTTAAAACTGTAGTGACAAAGGTGTGTTGTTCTAGACTATTACACTGTGTTGCACAACATTACATTGGATTTATACATTATGTTTACATGTAGGATGCTAATAAGTTTATAATATCACCTATTCAATACATTTAAATTTTTAAACAATTATGAATTTATCTTTATTTCCATATGGGACATGTTTCGTCTTTCATTGAAGGCATCATCAGTCACAGTACTACTTCAAGGCATAAATCAGGTACTTGATTTGTATTTAAATAGTAATTACTAAGAAATAATATTAACATATTACAGTAGGGATAGTCAATGAGAAAAACAATGTTCAGTGATAATATGGATACCAACATATCAGATCTTGGCTGTAAATTACCAGTTGTGAAGGATAACAGCGTCAAAATGTTAGGGTATGTCTTACAGAGGTTAACTTAACATATTTACATGGGGGCAGTCTAAGGGAAAGATAAGTGACTGGCACCAATACGTAAGACCACAGAGTATTTAACAGTTTCCAGCAGCAGTGGTCCGTATGAAATATTGACGTTACACTATCCGAAATGTTAGGAACCCTGGACACTGTTAAATACCCTGTGGTCTTACAAATTGGTGCCAGTCACTTATCTTTCACTTAGACTGCCCCCCTGTAAATACGTTAAGTTAACCTTTGTAAGACATACCTTACAACATTTTGACGCTGTTATTCTTCACAACTGGTAATTTACAGCCAACGGCTGATATGTTGGTATCCATGTTATCACTGAACATTGTTTTTCTCATTGACTATCCCTCTGTAATATGTCAGTATTATTTCTTAATGAAACAGCGTATGGCTTTTAGTGCCGGGAGTGTCCGAGGACATGTTCGGCTCGTCAGGTGCAGGTCTTTTGATTTGACACCCGTAGGCGACCTGCACATCATGATGAGGATGAAATGATGATTAAGACGACATATACACCCAGTCCCCGTGCCAGAGAAATTAACCAATGATGGTTAAAATTCCCGACCCTGCCGGGAATCAAACCCGGGACCCTTGTGACCAAAGGCCAGCACGCTAACCATTTAGCCATGGAGCCGGACTATTATTTCTTAATAATTATTATTTAAATACAAATCAGGTACCTGATTTATGCCTTGAGGTAGTACTGTGGCTGATGATGCCTTCAATGAAAGGCAAAACATGTCTCATTTGGAAATAAAGATAAATTCATAATTGTTTAAAAATTTTAATGTATTGAATAGGTGATATTATAAACTAATTAGCATCCTACATATAGTATCTTCAATACGGATCCATGATGATATTTATCATATTTACAGGTAATAATAAATTATATACTATTAATTACGTGTTCTTACATTAAATAGTCATATTAAAATACATCCAGCAGATGTGTCGTGACATAAACTCACGGTTTGTTACGCAAGACAGATCATACAACACAAAAATAATAAATGATACGACCATGATTTACACAAAATGAAGTCCTTACATAACTACGTAAATAATAATAATAATAATAATAATAATAATAATAATAATAATAATAATAATAATACCTACTAATCAAGCTCATTATTTCCAATATTTACCCATAGGTTTAGAGAATTGTTTCCAAGTTACACTAGTCTATTACACTAGTATCATAATATGAGTGTCATTATGGAAAACTGCAAATTAATTTGTGCTTTTATTGACATAGATAACTTTTGTTATTTGTCATTGACCAGGAGTGTAAAGATTTAATTATGCTACTATTAGAAACACACTCATGAGACATAGATGAGACATGAGTTCTGGTATATTTAGTGAGAAATAGAACGGAGTCACTAAAGATGCCAATAAACAAATTAATGTTATTTTAGTTGATACGGTGGTAGAAAGGTTGTCGTTGAGATTGTGTTCAAATCAGAGTAGGAAGGTGCATGAACATCTTGTATAGTGTAGATTTAGTGAAGGATATTTTATTTCAGAAAATTTTGCTCTAGTGTATTCTAGAATAATGAACGCTATGTTGACAGTGTTATGTATATTTATACATAATTTTAATGGAGATTTGATTGATATTAGGGCAGGACAACCCGGTAGTCATCGTCATAAATTGCAACATTCTCTTTTATCTAGGTATATGACATCACAACCGCAATGTAAACATTTTTTTAAAAAAAATCGCTCACCGAGCTCGATAGCTGCAGTCGATTAAGTGTGGCCAGTAATCGGGAGATAGCGGGTTCGATCCCCACTGTCGGCAGCCCTGAAGATGGTTTTCCGTGATTTCCTATTTTCACGCCAGGCAAATGCCGGGGTTGTACCTTAATTAAGGCCACGGCCGCTTCCTTCCACTTCCTAGGTCTTTCCTATCCCATCGTCGCCATAAGACATATCTGTGTCGGTGCGACGTAAAGCAAAAAAAAAAAAAATCACTCAACCTACCTATTAATGAAACTTAATGTCACATAAGCAGTGAAAGTTTAGTTTATAACTGATACTTGACTTTGTCAGGATAGAACATAACATTAAGATGTGTGGAGTTATTTCAGTATGTAAACACAGGTGAGTTTAGAACAAATGTAAAATTGTTTTTTACGTATCGAACCACTTCACAGTGAATTATAGGGAAAGTGATAAATTAATGGCTGAGAATGCAGTGACAATGTTGTAAATTGGTCTTAAATGTGAGATGCAGCCAGGAAAGGCACAATTAAGCCACTTTAAATAACTTTGATTATTGGTAAATTATAGCTGTAATGCTAGTTATTAAAAAAAGTGTGTTCATGGACATATGGTATTTTTGAACAGCTGATGGTCTGCAACTTTAGGCTGTCGAACTATTTGAATGAAAGTTAAATATAGCTGTGGAAGACCATGTCATTGGAAATAAAAGTTATCGAGGATTTGTTTGGTAAATTGACAGCCACAGATCTGTAAATTTTAATTATTGAACAATTAACAGCTTATTGAATTAGATTTCTGTCCTAGTCAGCTAGGATTATTAGGGGATGGTTTTATAATTATTGGCTTAGATATTTTCTTCATGGTTACATTTGTTTCAAGCATAATTTCTCCTATTTATGTGATTTCTTTTTGGTTATTCCATTCTATCTTATTTTTATTAAATCTATTTTGTCACCTCATTAGTCTGTTTTGTCAATAAATTCTAGAAGTAAAAATCAGTAGAGAGTAGTTATTCTCTTGGACCCTGATGACGAGGATGATGAACCCACTGTCCATGAGGTAAGTTTCCACGTGCACGGTGAGTATTTAACGGAGCCGGGGCAAAGTCTACGAGACGATCAGTGCCACATCATGCTGTTCAAGGGTACAATATATACATACATAAATGTTCATTATAGACTGGTAAGCCTTCGAGCATTCAGTCTGCAAATCTGTGAACTGACCCCTATTTATGACCCTATTTAGTTCCGTACATCTTATCTGTAATTCATTCAATTGACTCCAGTTGTTGTCAACTTGGTCTCCCTCTACCTCTTTTACCCTCCATGACAGAATGCATTATTTTCCTAGGTAACCTATTATACCCTATAACGGCGTAAGTGAATGGATAAGTCGAGTAAATATAGGGGGTTCAATAACATACCTGATATTCCTGTCCAGAATGCACTGCCTAGCAGCCGTGGAACATGGGTAAGGGTCCGGTAGCCTCCAATTAAAAACTAAGGATCTTACAGTTCTAAATGGACAGGAATTCTGCGTTGTATTTGCATAAATGAGGAACAACTTAAAATCAATCAATATAATGAACAAAAGCACAATAAAAGCAGTATTAAAATGTTGTAACATAAGCCAGTGCGCCAAAAATCAGTGCGATTAATGCCATGAAGTAGCAGTGACATGAACAAAACATTGAATCTTCATGATATGTAACAAACATAATTCTTTGTGATCAAACAAACGCTGAGTCTTTGATTATACAAAACGTTGAGTATTTATAATGTTACTACATCATTTGAATCTTAAGCTGATTGTGGACAAGCCTGTGGTGTAGAACACCATGGCATAGAAGAAATAAATTGTAGTGTTGGGACTAGTAACGCTTCGCAGATCAATAATTAAGCCTAGAAAAATCCCTTACATACAGGAATTATATACAACTGTACAAAAACACAGTACTAATTTACATCTACCAAAACACAGATTTTAATGTGGACACGGTTCCACAAACATGTAAGAGTAACAAACTCTTGACCCCTGGTAACTTGCGTGTTACATCACTTATTAAACGACAATCATAGGACAATCTGATGCACATGAAAAACATAAATAAACACACACGGATGCCAACCAACAGACATCAAATTAACCGCCTGGAATAAACACAACAGAAACAGAATAAAAATAACAGTTCACCTGCAGACATCCAAGACGAAAAGTTTCCTTGGCTGGGGGTGAGTTGTGTCGTTGACCTGCAGGGTGGTGTGAGTAGCTCTCCCGTACTAGCAGAAAAAGTCGTAAACAAACACGCCTCCTTGACCTAGTTCATCTCAGCTGATGCGAACTTGACGGGACAAGGACTCTTTAGTCTTCTGCTCTTGCAAAGCAGGCATATGGGCTCTCTCTTGGCCATTCCCTGACAAATACAAGGGATCATTTACTTTCACATATACAAAAGGCTCAATCGCCTGACCACATCTAGGGTCTACCTCATTAAATCAGAGTAACCTTGTGTACTAATTCATCACAAACGCTAGGGTGCATCTTTCATACGGCGCAACATCTCATCCTTGAGTCCCAGGTTCAAGTCAAGTGCATAGTGAAAGAAACTCTGTCGAAAATGCAGATAATCTTACTGTTACAATGTTGCTACTGCTTATACGCAGCCTCACCCAAATCACTGAAATTCATGCAAATAAAATGTACAGATCCCGACAAAATTAACCAACATTTTGCTATCTTCCAAGACACCATCTTAGATTATCAGAACTTTCCTTTGAAGACATTTACCTTGCAACAGATTATGTTAACATGCATAAAGAATAACTGGAATGTACCACTAACAACAAATCTATGTTACACCTAGCTCCCACGTTTCCCATAAATTATAACTAACTATACAAATACACCATGAAATTGTCCTGTGTAAATTAGTTGCTTGCCATAAGGGTTTACTCAAGCTCATGATTGTATCATCAGGCTGCATGATGGGCTTACACAACATCGTAACTGTATTACACAGCTGCCTGAAGGGCTTCACTATCATCTTGACTAATTATACTATTGCCAAAAGGGCTTAACTGAATCTTATCTACATGATTAAACAAATATCTATCTGCAAAAATCTTACTATCCCTAACACATGCCAAAACACTTGTCCATTTAGCTCATTACTGATGACCTCTTTGCTTCTGCCTTCGGGCCATGTCTACTCCTGCCTAGCCCATCATCGTTGAAGCTGTTGTCCAGGGTCGATCCTCTTGGTCCAGTCTCCATGAATGGCTCGTTCATGAGGCCGTCGTCTTGAGGTATCATTCGTTCATGAGGCTGTCTTCTTGAGGTTATGGTTGGAAGGTCTCGTGCCACTAGGCTCTTGACACACAGTACAGGTCTTCACTGGATTGAAATGCCTAATTATTTAACAGCACGGCACTACCATCATTTCTATTTACTTTCACAGCCATAAATCTGTTACTGGCGATCTGCGACATTAAAAATCATTGTTCCCCTTTTAGCTGCCTAACCGCACATGAATGTGTAGGATAATATACCTGCGATCTAAAATCAGCGGCCTAATCTGTCGAACAAATTGTCATTATCACATGCTCAACTGATTAGGACATGTATGTCTAGTGGTAATAACCCACATTGCTATAGTTTATACTTTCACTTCTTCCGCACTTAGTTATCTGTTTGCACGGTTACCCGTACCGCTTCGTGATGAAATCTATCTGTACGGCATTGTCTACGGTCGGATAATTTGACATTCGCGACCGCACTGTAAAGCATCTAAATACAATCATTTGATTGAACAGTTACTGCAAAGTTTATGGATCATTGATCCGCTAAATAATTATTAGCACAACTACACTAACACAATCACAGTCTTTGTCCTAAGCAAAGTTTGTGGCACAATTATTAAACTGATGGACGTACTCACGACACGCACAGGAGAGAATTGTGCTGCAGAATAGGATACCTACCTCCAAATCAGCAGTGCTTATAGGGACCCTCTAGCCAGGCCACGCTAGGGGACGACCCAGGATACACTCTTCACATTGGAATGCAGATACTTGACACCTTCCCGCAGTGATGCACGCTAATGCGGAATTATCAAATGCGTTGCATATTAATGGCATGAGACACATCATAATGTTCCTAAAATTCTGAGGATCATTGTCATCTATTTACTCTGTTTCCTCTAAAAGTCTTCAGGGAGAGTAGATATCACTCAATTCCTGCGAAGTGTCAAGCCTGTATCTTGCCACTTTAAATTTTGTTAATGTGGCAGAGGGCTTCCCCAAACAAGCTCCACATATCTCTATCTTACTCCAACACATCTTTTGTTTCACACACATAATGCGACACCTGTAGTGGAGGATAGCGTCCAAGCTCCTACTTCCAACCTGGGTTCGCGCCAATTATCGTAGCATCCTATTGTGCAACATTAAAATGGCGTTAAATATCACCGAATTCGACATGAAGAGTACGGTTCACTATCCTCCTCCATTCATCTCGCATGACCCCACCACCTATGACACTTTATGTATACAACTTCATCAATTGAGTTTATCTCCTCATTCTGAGTACCCTTCTGTCATTGTTTCCACCTGTTTTTACCGGCAATCATTCTCAGTACTTTCGTGTCTGTTACTTCTGAGTTATGAATAAGATGTCCTGAGTACACCCAGCTTACACTATGGTACAGCAAAGTTGGACTAAAAAAAAAAAAAAAAAAAAAAAAAAAAAAAAATACTGGTGGAAAGAGAGTTTTGTCCGGCAGCTGACTTCTTTCTTACAGAATACTATTTATCACAACTGTGAGCTCACTGTATTAGCTGTGCTGCATCTTAATTCAATCTCACTTACTCTACTACTGTCCGGGGAGAATACATATGCAAATTCTTGAAATGATCTACTTGTTCCAGTTTTGTGTTCCCAACCTGACATTCAATTCTCATTTTCATATTACCAAGTGAGTTGGCTGTGCGCTTAGGGGTGTGCAGCTCTGAGCTTTCATTTGGGAGTTGGCGAGTTCGAACCCCATTGTCGGCAGCCCTGAATATCATAATCTATTAACTTTATTTTCCGTATTGATAATTCCAATGATAACAAGTATAAAGTTAGGACTTTCCACCTAATCAATACTATTGTTTATTATAAGGTACTTAAAACATTTTACATTGCAGTACCAGTTTCGACCCTATGTGTGGGTCATCTTCAGCTGCTGAAGAACCCTGATGTTATTAAAAATAACATATAATATTCTATTCTATTCTATTCTATTCTATTCTATTCTATTCTATTCTATTCTATTCTATTCGGTTCGTTACGACCCCTGAGGATCACGAGTGACTTGTTCGGCACGTCTTCTTTCTTCCCAATACCTCTTCATTCTCTCATTCCCCCTCTTTCTCTCTGCTTCCGTGATCTGAATCTGGATCCTGGTTTCCGTCCATCTGTGACCTTCCATGAGCTTTCTGTATTTGGGCCTATCCTGTACTGTCATCAGTGGATATTTTTCCTTTATGCCAATAGTCTCCCAATCTTCTCTGACTTCCTTCATCCACTTATTTCCAGTTAAGCAGGTTGCATTCCATATCTTCTTTGTCAGCCTAATGTCATCCATCCTCATGAGATGTCCAAGTCCTAACCTTCTCTTTCTTATCACACTCAAGATTGGTTCTATACTTTCATATAGTTCCTGCCTTGATCTGTGTACCCAGATTTCACCTTGCTTTTTGGTGTCCCATATATGTCTTAAGATTCTTCTTTCCGCCTTCTCCAATCGTATGCATGCGCTCTTGCCCAATGTCAATGTTTCAGTTGCATATAATGCAGTATTCCTGATGGTTATCATGTAGTGTCGCAGTTTGGCGTTCCTCGAGAGGTTCTTCTTTCCATATGTAGTCATGGCTGCATATCATAGTTTCAGCAGCAGTTGAGCTCTGTCTGTTGGTACTTTTGTTGCTTTGTACTTTACCCATGATATTCTCACCTAGGTACCGGAAGCTGTCGAATCACTTGGCCTTTTATATTCCAATCGGTCTTCGTATTCAGTACCTTCGTCTTGTTGTAGGCTATTTTTAGACCAACCTTTGCTGCAGCCTCGGCTAGATTTGCTAGTGCCAACTTCGCGTCTTTTTCCTTCTCGTGTAACAATACCATATCATCTGCGAAGGCAAGGCAATCCACCATGCATTGTGTTTGATCTCGTATCCAATCTGTACACCTTCAATTCCCATGGTTCTATTCAACTGTATCCACTGCTTCACCACTTCATCCAAAACTAGGTTAAATAATATTGGCAACAGACCATCCCCTTGCAGTTGCAAGCTGTCCACTTCATGACCATATCGATGTATTCAATTAACAAATTATTAAACCAGTTAATTTAAAACACCACCTAATCAATACTTTATTTCTTGCCTTTTGGCAGAATTATAAAAATATTATCATATACAGGACATGTTGCGACCTCTTAGTTGTCCTCTTCAGCTGTCTTTAAATAGCTTAGATGAAACAATTTGATTAGTAAGTACATTAACATCTTAAATTACTTTCCCATGGGAACTTATAACTATTGCTTAAAGCGCTTGAAATTTGGGTGGGGAAAGGGGGGGATAAGGGGGATTTTAGTGATGTGGTGTGTATAAAGGTACTTAAATTACAATTCATGTCTACGTTAATATTAAAAGACTTTTCTAATTGAACACATTTAAAAAATCTTAAAACGTCTGTAATTAGGCACTTTTTGTAAAAACACTAGGTGGCTTGATCTTGCTTATGTTAAAATCTATGTGTACACCAGTGTCTTATTGATTGTCTATTGTGTTGATTATCTTCCTTGAAAGTTGCTTTTTATTTTTAGTACCAGCTTGTGTTGATCTCTTGATTTACAATGGTCCTATGGTGACTATTAAGTTGCGTGAAATGGCAGTCTTCAGATTTGGGCAGCTTGTCTCACGATCTTTCTGGAATGGTGTTTGTACGCCGCTGCCTTGAGACTGTTTTCGTGTACATGACCCAGTGTTATATCGATGTCGGAGTGTAAACACCATTCCAAAAAGATCATGAGGCAAGCTGCCCAAATCTGAGGACCACCATTTCACGCAACTTAAGTCACCATAGGACCATTGTAAATTAAGAGTTCAACACAACCTGGTACTAAAAATAAAAAGCAACTTTCAAGGAAGATATCAACACAATAGACAATCAATATGAAACCTGAAGACTGGTATACCCATCTATTTTAACATAAGCAAGATCAAGCTACCTAGTGTTTTTACAAAATGTGCCTAATTACAGACGTTTTAAGATATTTTAAATGTTCAATTAGAAAATAAGTCTTTTAATATTAACATAGACGCAAATTGTA
This sequence comes from Anabrus simplex, assembly GCF_040414725.1. NCBI lineage: Eukaryota > Metazoa > Arthropoda > Insecta > Orthoptera > Tettigoniidae > Anabrus > Anabrus simplex. The sequence goes on along the minus strand of NC_090266.1, from coordinate 138,736,088 downwards.
ATTTAAGTACCTTTTTACACACCACATCACTAAAATTCCCCCCTTCCCCCCCAATTTTAAGCACTTTAAGCAATAGTTATAAGTTTCCATGGGAAAGTAATTTAAGATGTTAATGTACTTACTAATCAAATTGTTTCATCTAAGCTATTTAAAGACAGCTGAAGATGACCACTAAGTGGTTGAAACATGTCCTACCAAGGTCGATAGCTGCAGTCGCTTAAGTGCGGCCAGTATCCAGTATTTGGGAGATAGTGGGTTTGAACCCCACTGTCGGCAGCCCTGAAGATGGTTTTCCATTTTTACACCAGGCTGTACCTTAATTAAGGCCATTGCCGCTTTCTTCCCAGTCCCTTTCCTGTTCCATCGTCGCCATGAGACCTATCTGTGTCGGTGCGATGTAAAGCCAATAGCAAAAAAAAAAAAATTGTCCTGTATATGATAATGTTTTTATAATTTTGCCAAAAGGCAAAATATCGATTAGGTGGTGTTTTAAATGAATTTGTTTAATAATTTGTTGAGACCATCCCTTTGTCGGATTCCTGTCTTAATTTCAAAGCTGTCTGACAACATACTCCGGTATCCTACTCTAGCGGTTGTAGCCTCCAATGTTTCCCCCACCAATGCATGTGTCATACCCTAGAATCCAGTCCTCTGTCACGTAGAATGTTCAGTAGTGTGTTCCTCTCTATCGAGTCGTAGGCTTTTGCGAAGTCTACAAATGTCACTATTGTGTCCTTTCCTGTGTCTGTGTTCTATGATTCACTTGAGTCCAAAGATCTGTTCTACGCAGTTTCTCCCTTTCTGGAAACCACCCTCGTATTCTCCTATGGCCAATTCAAGCTGTGCTTCCACTGTATTCAGCAATAATCTCGAGAGTATCTTGCTTGTTGATGATGCTTGTTGTTTAAAGGGACCTAACATCTAGGTCATCAGCCCCACAGAGAGAGAGAGAATCTTGTACCCAATTTTTAGCATTGAGATACCTCTGTAGTTATCCAGTATTATTTTGTCTCTTTCCTATGTACCGGTATAATTATGGCTTCTTTCCAGTCGCTAGATATCTTATTTATCCAGATATCCATTATTATTCTGTACATGCTTTCTTCCATTGCAGGACCACCCCATTTGATCTTGGCACACATATACCTGGTGCTTTGTTGTTTTTGAGATCCTTGATTGCCTTCACAACTTCTGTTCTGGTGGGTGCACGTTCTTGGTTGATGTAACTGCTTTACTGTAGTGTTATACTCCGTGTGGGTGCTTCTGTCTTCAGTAAATCTTTGAAATATCTTGCCATTTCCTTGCATACGTCTTTTTCACCTATTTTCAACTCGCCATCTTGTCCTTTCACAAAAGGTTCTTTCGCCTCATAACCCTTTATCCTGCTCTTCATCTCCTTATAGAAGGATCGTGATTTGTTTTTCTTAAAGACATGATCAGCTTCTTCCAGACTCTCATTCCACCTTTTCCTTCTGGAAATCCTGATCGTCTTGGCGGCCATCCTTCTCACTGTCTCGAATGTTGAAAAGTCCTCTTCCTTCCTGGTAGTCTGCCACCTTACCCACATCTTCCTCCTGTACTCTACCGCCTCTTCACATTCATCTGTCCATCGCTCATGCTTCCTTCTCTTGTTATTAGTGGCCAGTCGTTTGGATTCTTCTCTAACCTTGTCCTTTAAGTTTTCCCATTTACTCTCCACTGTCAGGTTCTTCGTGTATTGATCTCTGTTTTTGTTCAGCAGTTATCTGTTGATCTGGTGTGAGTTTGTGTTAGTGTTTCTCCTAGTTCTGTTTGGTATCCATGTATATTTGATTTCAATGAGATAGTGGTCAGACTCCATTCTACTGTTTTTCCTGACTTTGGTGTTCATGATCTCTGCACGGTTTTTGTCTCGGATTGCTACGTGGTCTATCTGCCTTTCACCAATTCTATTGCCCGGACTTACCCAGGTTGTCTTTTTACTCGCCTTGGCTTTGTAGTGTGTGGTCATGTTTCTCATCTTGTGTCTTTTGCACAAGTTCACAAGCCTTTCTCCATTCTTATTTGTTCTCTTGTGTGCAGAGTAATCCCTACAGGGCCTTTGAATCTCCTTTCAGTGCCTAGCTGTGCATTGAAATCTCCCAGCAAGATTGTGACACCTCTCTTGTTTGCTTCCGTTACTACCTTATCCAGTCCGTTCCAGAAGTTCTCTGTCCCTGCTTTGTCTTTTTTGTTATTTGCATGTGCATCAACAAGTGTGTAAGTTTTATTGCCAATTTTCATCATAAAGTATGACAGTCTCTCATTCACACCCCTCCAGTCAATGATATTACTCAAGGAGCTTCGGTCTACTACAAACGCCATACCGAACGTAAACGGCTGTTGCTTCATCCTGATACCCGGTTTTCCCTCCATTATTACATATACTTCTGATTCCACCTATTTTAATCCCTGAATCTCGTTTCCTGTAGAGCCAGTATGCCGATTCCATGTTCTCTCATTGTATCAAGGACTTGTTTCAGTTTCGCTACTCTGATCATGGTCTGTATGTTGATGGTTCCTAATTTAAAGGTTCTCTTGGGTCTAATCTTTTGTGTCTGACATATTGAGGATGTTGAGGTATTGGGGAGCTCCGACTCAACCCTCCGCACACGATGCAGGTTCCCCAGAATCCAACAACCTGCTTGCGTACTCCAAGGTCGACGGAGTATTAACCCCCTGGGGTAAAGTAGTGACTATCATGTGCTCCATAGTTACTTCACAAGCCAAAGTATTAAGCTGGGCTACTGCGGTATCGGTAGTGTTGTTGCAACTGAGGTAATGAGGCCCTGAGGGCATTTTATACCTTCTGCCAGGATAATGTTCACCTTAGTGCATTGACAAGTATGTAAGTTTTATTGCCAATTTTCATCATAAAGTATGACAGTCTCTCATTCACACCCCTCCAGTCAATGATATTACTTAAGAAGTTTCGGTCTACTATAAACGCCGTACCAAACATAAACGGCTGGGAGTAGGCATTTCCTCCATACCCCCCCAATAGCTATGGTTTTCCCGCCAATGCTCGAGTGGCTGACTGCAGTGGTTTCCCACTGGGCGATGGGGTCGCCATATCCCTACAAATAATATTAAAACACTACTTATTTGTATTTTAAATGACTAATTCTAAATTACATTGATGCGTTGTAGTGTTAAAATGTGCTTGGAAGAGAAATTTAAATGTCTAAATTTGTTCACCAGTTTATATCATTGACCTTGATGTTCAATCACTCTCATTCGATTTTATTATTATAATGTTGATACTGTACTCTTATTTAAAGTTTTAAAAACATCTTATTTATAAGTTAAATGGTACTATGTTTTGTAAAACTTGTGTCAGTAGGAAGACTATGTTTTCTAAAAATTTAGTAATAAAATATCACATGTCTTAATGTTTTTAGCATACTTTGACTTCTACAATAAAACAGGTGCGAGCCCTGTAGATGGTTTTCCGTATTTTCCCATTTTCACACCAGGCAAATGCTGGGGCTGTACCTTAATTAAGGCCACGGTCGCTTCCTTCTCACCCCTAGCCATTTCCTGTTCCATCATCACCGTAAGACCTATCTGTGTCAGTGCAACGTCAAGCCAATTGTAATTTTCATATCATACTCACTTCACTTATTTTCAAGTTCCAGTATATTAGATTGCAGGTTTCAGCACAATCTGCCATTAAGACCAAGTCATCGGCATAGGCCAAACGGCTTACTAAATTTCCACCTAATTGAATCCTTCCCTGCTAATTTGTATCTTTCAGTAGATAACCCAGCGCACCTGGCGGCCATGAAAGTTACAGCGTCAAGTCTGTATGATCTGAGACAGTTGTTGGAAAAAGAATTCACCATCGGAATATTGGCTGGCAGGGTAGGAGAGGTGGTGGTATGATATATATAATCTGTAGATTGTGTCAGAAAGCCTGGATTCAATTCTGAAACACTCTGCAGTGTTCATAAGAAGTGAGGGCATATGACGCTGTTGGTCATTCATCTGTTGGATGGGGACGTAAAGCCTCGAGCAGACCCCTTCGGTCCTCCTTGCCTTGAGCTCGGTTGTTCGCTACATCAACAGATGGAGTTCCTTATATGTTAAGAAGATTTTCAAAATATTCCTTCCACATGTCCAGTGATTCCCTGGGATCTACTCTTAGTTCACCTGAGTTATTCAAAACACTTCATCTTCTTTTTCCCTCCCTAAGATTCTTTATTACAGTATCAAACGTTTTCCCTGCCACTTGACTTAGCCTTTCCATTTCATTATTTAAATCTTCCCATGGCTACTTCTTGGACTCAACCATTATTTGTTTCACACTGTTTATTTCATCTATTGAGACAGATTTCACTCTCTTTATCCTAGGCTTATAGGTAATAAACTGATCAGATAGTGGTATGTATCATCGAAAAATTATTGCCATTCCTATTCTATAGCAGCTGGAATCCTCTGGTATCCCGACTCTTGGGGACCAGTTACTAGGCCACTCAGCCATTGCCCATGGTTCACGAGCTAAGACGTGGCTACAGTAATACACATCACGAATTATTGTCATTAAAAATATCAGTAATGTTAATTTTTAAAATTTGGTTTAAACAAGCCAGCCCTGCTACTTCCTTTTCTTCTATTGTAATGACCTTTTAGTAAACATTTTGTTAGTCTGTATGGCTTAATTATGCTGAAAATTTGCTGCTATATAATGATGAAAATTAATTTGTAAATGTGAAATATGTGATAGGAAATATATTACATATGAGGTAAATCAGCTGCCTCTACCACTATTTCATTCTGCAGGCCAACAAATGTGTGAGATGGTTGTGAGGTCAGTATTTTCTGATAGCATCCCACATGGTACTGATGCACTGTTAGCACATCCTACAAATGATTCCAAACACTATCATCATTCCTGCCATGTGACTATAGACCATTCTAAAAATATGACATTGCTGTAATCATGTATCATATGTCAGTCTACTATGTAACTATATTAAGATGTCATGCCAGGTGCAAAACGTGTAATTAACACTTGATGCTATGTTACAGTGATGTGGAGAGCATACAAAACAGCGAACTGGAGGAGTAATGTACTCAAAAGGCATTCTTAATATGACCTGCACTCTCAGCTGTGATGTAGCTTATGTGGTCAAACTTGGCAGGTTCGATCATGGCCCAGTCCAGTGGTATTTGAAGGTGCTCAAATATCTCAGCCTTCTGTCGGTAGATTTACTGGCATGTAAAAGAACTCCTGTGGGACAAAATACTTGCACCTCGGCGTGTCCGAAAACTGTGGAAGTAGTTAGTGGGATGTAAAACCCAATTACTATATTGTTCATATGAAGCAATAAAAACAATATAAGAAATCACCACTAAATCACGACTCTGTCTTGGCTAACCTAGTGTTCAGTAACATAAACATGGTTTTCATGGTAAACAGACGAGGAACACAGCACAAACTGTATGAATAAAGAAAGGTTGACATCTGGGTAGCTTAAGTTAGAATGCTTGTGGCATCTAACAAGAAAATACACAACTTATTCAAGTTTTCAGTTGGTATCAATATATCATTACCCTTATGGTCTTTGCATTGGATATGGGTTGTTACCTTGAACTTGAACTGCAGTGTCTTGCTATATGTGATTTAGAGGAAGGCTTTCTCACTTTCATTTGACATGCATTGGAAATTATTTTTAAGACTTGCAGTATTTTTATCTTGAGGTAATGCTTCAGAAATCTTTGCTAATAGCTTGTGTTTCATGGTATTTTATTCATATTTATGTATTGAAGGAAATTTATTAAGGATGATATAGCATCGTATGGTTATCTGAATGTAATTTTATATTTCTAGGTTGCAAATGCTGAGTGCTGCCGGATGTCAGACAGCTGGAGATGCTATACCAAAAATGCATATTCCTATTATAGGTTATGAGGTTATGGAAGAAAGAGCACGGTTTACGGTGAGTATATATTAGTTAAGAGTAGTGATATTAAATAGTAGCAAGACTGAAGATTTTCACCAGCTGCGCCATGTGACCTGCAATCTAAATTCGTCGAAATCAAGGTTTACTTTTGAGTTTCCTTGCAAACTTTCTCCTTTAGGAGCTGTTAAGTGATAAGATATTTAGTGACCTCAGGTCCTGGATCTTAGTGATTGATGTCGTTCAATATTGTCAGACACACAGAGCTCCATAGCTGCAGTCGCTGAAGTGCAGCCAGTATCCAGTATTCTAGAGATAGTGGGTTCCAACCCCACTGTCGGCAGTCCTGAAGGTGGTTTCCTGTGGTTTCCCATTTTCACACCAGGCAAATGCTGGGGCTGTGCCTTAATTAAGGTCATGGTTGCTTACTTCCCACTCCTAGACATTTCCTTTCCCATCATCGCCATAAGACTTATCTGTTTCGATGCGACATAAAGCAACTTGTAAGAAAAAAAAATGTCAGACTCCTTCTGTTGATCTTTTTTATCCAAAGTCCCTTGCATATCAATTAGAATAGCTTCGTTGTGGCTATTTATTTCATGTCAGTCATAATAAAATCTCACTATCATAAATACTGTATAAGAGTTTTGAAATAAGTTTTTATCTTCTACTAGGTGCTACTATAAAATTGTTAATGTTATTTCCTGATGTGAACCATAATTATATATTTGAAAATTATATTACACAAATAATAATCTGAAACATACTTTTCTTTCTATTAAAGGAGAGAATCAATAAATCAGTCTCGTAATTCAGAGGGTAGTTTGGTATAAAATATTAATTTTGGGGATTAATGAGAAGAGATATCATAATATTGGTTTACAAGACCAGTGTATTTGTTAAACTACTAAAAGAATTTTAATAATTATAAGTTGAGCATATATTGCAATTAGCTTTTGAAAAATGAAGCAAAAAGATTTCAAGACTAAAATATTTATATAATGACATTTTGGTGTAGAGTATGTCTATCAATTTTGGAACTATACTTCAGATGGTGAGTGTTAGAGAAACATAAGTTTTAAAATCAAATTTATTTTTAGACAACCCATGTAATGACAGTGTTCCTCATTGTAAACGATAAGGACGGATGTACCTAGTAACAAGAGTCTGGCCTCTGAATGACGACATTGGGTTATATAATAGTGCTGTCATCTTGAGCTGCTACAATTGCCATGCTGCGCTGCTACTTAGAGTGTAGCTCTGAACTCCAATGTGGTAGCATGTCCTGTGAAATGTTGCATGATTAATCCCAATAACTTATACAAGTATATGGTCGTTCCATGTGAGATTTGTGCTGGACAAAGCGGAGGCGGGACAGGTTTTTCTCCGGGTACTCCGGTTTTCCCCGTCATCTTTCATTCCAGCAACACTCTCCCTTCTCATTTCGTAGCATCTATCAGTCATTAATATACATCACTTTGGGAGTGACAACCCCATCGTAAAAATAGCCTTTATATATAATTCATTCATTACATCCCTGACTTGGTCAGTGACTGGAAAACAGGTTGTAGGTTTTCATTTTCATGGCTAAATACAATCAAAAAGAGAATATTTGAAAAAATGGTGGTATCCTATTTGCTCGCGCATATCTTACTTTTTCTGAAGTTGGAGCATAAAAATTGGCGTGCAAGGTTTTTGCAAGAAGTTGGTAAATCAAACCTCATTAGAATTAAAATACTTTTAATCTTCATAATTTTATATTATGTTCTGTAACACAGTTAGTTAGTTAGTTAGTTAGTTAGTTAGTTAGTTAGTTAGTTAGTTAGTTAGTTAGTTAGTTAGTTAGTTAGTTAGTTAGTTAGTTAGTTAGTTAGTTAGTTAGTTAGTTAGTTAGTTAGTTAGTTAGTTAGTTAGTTAGTTAGTTAGTTAGTTAGTTAGTTAGTTAGTTAGTTAGTTAGTTAGTTAGTTAGTTAGTTAGTTAGTTAGTTAGTTAGTTAGTTAGTTAGTTAGTTAGTTAGTTAGTTAGTTAGTTAGTTAGTTAGTTAGTTAGTTAGTTAGTTAGTTAGTTAGTTAGTTAGTTAGTTAGTTAGTTAGTTAGTTAGTTAGTTAGTTAGTTAGTTAGTTAGTTAGTTAGTTAGTTAGTTAGTTAGTTAGTTAGTTAGTTAGTTAGTTAGTTAGTTAGTTAGTTAGTTAGTTAGTTAGTTAGTTAGTTAGTTAGTTAGTTAGTTAGTTAGTTAGTTAGTTAGTTAGTTAGTTAGTTAGTTAGTTAGTTAGTTAGTTAGTTAGTTAGTTAGTTAGTTAGTTAGTTAGTTAGTTAGTTAGTTAGTTAGTTAGTTAGTTAGTTAGTTAGTTAGTTAGTTAGTTAGTTAGTTAGTTAGTTAGTTAGTTAGTTAGTTAGTTAGTTAGTTAGTTAGTTAGTTAGTTAGTTAGTTAGTTAGTTAGTTAGTTAGTTAGTTAGTTAGTTAGTTAGTTAGTTAGTTAGTTAGTTAGTTAGTTAGTTAGTTAGTTAGTTAGTTAGTTAGTTAGTTAGTTAGTTAGTTAGTTAGTTAGTTAGTTAGTTAGTTAGTTAGTTAGTTAGTTAGTTAGTTAGTTAGTTAGTTAGTTAGTTAGTTAGTTAGTTAGTTAGTTAGTTAGTTAGTTAGTTAGTTAGTTAGTTAGTTAGTTAGTTAGTTAGTTAGTTAGTTAGTTAGTTAGTTAGTTAGTTAGTTAGTTAGTTAGTTAGTTAGTTAGTTAGTTAGTTAGTTAGTTAGTTAGTTAGTTAGTTAGTTAGTTAGTTAGTTAGTTAGTTAGTTAGTTAGTTAGTTAGTTAGTTAGTTAGTTAGTTAGTTAGTTAGTTAGTTAGTTAGTTAGTTAGTTAGTTAGTTAGTTAGTTAGTTAGTTAGTTAGTTAGTTAGTTAGTTAGTTAGTTAGTTAGTTAGTTAGTTAGTTAGTTAGTTAGTTAGTTAGTTAGTTAGTTAGTTAGTTAGTTAGTTAGTTAGTTAGTTAGTTAGTTAGTTAGTTAGTTAGTTAGTTAGTTAGTTAGTTAGTTAGTTAGTTAGTTAGTTAGTTAGTTAGTTAGTTAGTTAGTTATGGCCCTCTCTTACACTTAACCACAACATACAGTACATAGTCACATGAATTAAGAAAAATAACGTTGTTAACAGTCTCTAGAAACTACCTAAATTAATGGAGTCATATAACTTATTATAATTGCTATTTTTAATGATTAATATCATCTATCTACATCACCTAGCTGTAAATCATACTTGCACTCATGCACACCAACATTCATACAAGCTGATCACATATTTAAGAGGAAATCTCGACAAGACCATTTAAATGAGACTATTGAAGTGCTATTATGTATACTGACAGGGAGTGTGTTCCAGAGCCTTGCCCCAGACACTTGGAAAGAGTGGCTGTATACTGATGAATGATTAACCAGTATTGTAAGGATAGAAGTCGATCTGGTATTATGTCCATGGATAGATGAGGGGAAGTTAAAATGTGAGGATAGGTATTCAGGTGTAGATAATTTCAGGTGTAGATAATTTCAGAAGTCGAAAAATAAGTGTCGCAGTATGTAGATTTCTGAGTTGTTCAATTTTCAGCCAGGATAGCTTCTCAAAATAAGGGGAAATATGTGTCCTAAAGTTCAAAGAAAATATAAATCATATGCAAGAGTTCATTACCCTTTGAAATTTTATAGTTTGTTCTACAGGTGCATCGGTTAATATGACATCACAGTAATAAATTAATGGAAAAATGAGAGTTTGAAAAAATTTTATTTTACTGCTAAGTGGAAGAATGAATTGTTTCTTTTTAAGAGGGTGGAGAGATGCATATACCTTTCTGCAGACACTTATTATATGGTCATTCCAGTTTAATGTGTCATTTACCGGGCGAGTTGGCCGTGCGCGTAGAGGCGCGCGGCTGTGAGCTTGCATCCGGGAGATAGTAGGTTCGAATCCCATTATCGGCAGCCCTGAAAATGATTTTCCGTGGTTTCCCATTTTCACACCAGGCAAATGCTGGGGCTGTACCTTAATTAAGGCCACGGCCGCTTCCTTCCAACTCCTAGGCCTTTCCTATCCCATCGTCGCCATAAGAGCTATCTGTGTCGGTGCGACGTAAAGCCCCTAGCAAAAAAAAAAAAAAAAAAAAAAATAATGTGTCATTCACGACAATGCCTAGGTTTCTTACACACTTCTGAAAAGTTATAGCTTCATCACAGAGCATGAGAGTAGGCTGTTGTGTGATGTTTAGCGCGTTTAAAAGCCTAGATTGTCCTATTATGATTGCTTGCATTTTCTTCAGGTTAATTAATAGGCACCACGAATCTACTACGCTGGCGTAGCAGGGGGAGAGGTGATACTCCCACGTGGCGCATCCCAGGTGGCGGATAGGGGGTTCCTAACCGGCTTGCCGGCAGACTTGAGGGAAATAAAATACCTCTCGCGGACCAAACACAGTACCCCCTGTGGGTGAGGGACACTGATGAAGAATACACCCACGGTATTCCCTGCCTGTCGTAAGAGGCGACTAACAGGGGCCCAAGGGGCTCTCAACTTGGGAGTGTGGATTGGCGACCACGGGGCCCTTAGCTGAGTCTTGGCATTGCTTTCACTTACTTGTGCCAGGCTCCTCACTTCCATCTAACCTGTCCGACCTCCCTTGGTCAACTCTTGTTCTTTTCTGACCCCGACGGTATTAGAGCATTCGAGGCCTAGGGAGTCATTCATTTTCACGCCCTTCGTGGCCCTTGCCTTTCTTAGTCCTTTCCTTCATCTTTTGAAGTGACAGGTCCCTTCTTTCTTCTTCTTTTCTCTCTCTCTTTACCCCCTGTGGGTGGGGGACACAGACGAAAAATACATCCACGATATCCCCTGCTTGTCGTGAGAGGCGACTAAAAGGGGCGACCGAGGGATGATTGTATGAGAACCATGACACTACTTTTGAATAGTACCATCATGCGGGGAAAACCATGGGTCGCCTTTACTTGCAAGTAGTACCACTATGTTAGGTCCAAAATAGGTTTGTGCTTAGTAGCAGCTGTGAGAGGGTCACTGTGGGTTTCCAGTACCCGTGAGTCGTACCCATGTGAGCAACACCGCGGGTCTGGGCATTGCCTGTGTTTAGTACCGCTATATGAGCGACACCGTGGGTCCGCGTTGCCTGTGATTGGTACCCACTATGTGAGGAACACCACGGGATGTGTGGTTAGTACACCTAGGTGAGGAGCCTCATCGGTTTGCGTTGGCTATGAGTGGCGCCATTGTGTGAGAAACACCATAGGTCTGCGTTACCTGTACGGCGTACAATACTTGTGAGTAGTACCATCGTGTGTGGAACACCGTGAGTCTTCGCTACTTTTGATCAGTACCACAACATGACAAATACCATGGTTCTACTTTACTAGCCATAAGCACCATTTTGAGGGGCCTTAGACCTGGATTTTGAACCCCTTTAGACATCAGCATACTCGTTTCAGGATTGTGCTTTATAAGCGGTCCCTTGGTCAGTAATACTACTATATATGACCATTTTTGAGTTGAATCCACTGTTTTTTTTTGTTTTTTTTTTTGTTTCATGTCCATCCATTCATTCTTCATGACTTCTTTTTTTTACTTTGGTCAGTGGATGATTTTGTACTTTTTGTTGTAATTTCATTTCGTACCATTAGGGCCCGATGACCTCGATGTTAGGCCCCTTTAAACAAGCATCATCAGTTAATAGGCAGTTCTCTTTTGCATACGAGTTAATTGAATTTAGAGTCGAGTTCATTTGGTGGATTGCTTTGTCCTTGTCGGAGACGTTAAAGTGTGAGTATAGCTGAAGATCGTCAGCATAAAGGTGATAGTTGCAATTATTCAGATGAGAAGAAATGTCATTAAAATATGTTAAAAATAAAAGAGGTCTAAGAATAGACCCTTGGGGAATGCCAGATAGCTTAGTCCTCCTTTTTGTAGTCATCACGTTTGATACAACTCGCTGTCGTCTATTCTTGAGGTATGAGCCCCTGAGCTGAATAGCAGAATGAGCCATGTGAAGTTTTTGGAACTTGGCTAACAATGTCTATATTTACAGTGTCAAACGCGCTGCTGAAGTCCATTAGGATAAGTGTAGTCAGTTTACATTCGTCCATAGCCCGTCTAATGTCATCTGTGATTTTGATTAGGGTTGTTGCAGTACTGTTTCCTTTCTTAAAACCAGACTGTAAGGGATCAAGTACAGAATGTTTTTCCAAGTATTTAACTAAGTATTTAACTATTTGTATATGCATTATCTTCTCCAGAACCTTAGAAAATGCTGTGAAAATGCAGACAGGTTGGTAATCTGATGTATTGCTTGCAGGAGAGTTTTTTGGGACTGGCACAATGAATGTATCTTTCCATTTAATAAGGATATTGCCTGATGTAAGGCAGGTATGTATTAAATGCATAATAATGGGGAATATTATTTCGATTATGTAGGTCATGAATGAAATGGGAATTTCATCAGCTCCTGTTGCCTGAGATTTAATTGACATAACTTCTCTTCTTACTTCATGCTCTGTAATGGTATAAAATTCAAATACTGGATGGGCTGGAGATTGTTGCCTTAATGTTGTATATTGTTAATGGTGTTTTGTAGGCCTACTGTCGGTGTGTCAGGAATGAGACGTTCCGTGGAGTATATGTATTTAATTCATCGAGGGACACTCGGGATGAGTATGCTTCGCAAGTGGTTTGCCAATACCCAGTGACCAAAGTTGTCGCCATGTGGAACCAGTGTTAATATTTTTGTTTAAATGCTGGAAATAATTAAATTTCTTATTACGAATTACAAGCTTAATTCGATTTCGAAGAACACTGTTACTGCTCATGTACGTCAGCTTGTTGAGTCGGCTTATAGCGTCGGTGTAGTGCGTCTCGTTCTTTCATCATATTCCTAACATCAGTAGTCAGCCAAGGACAGGGCGGTCATGTTACTCTCACATTACGCTTTGGTGCGTGTTTGTTGTACATTTCATGTAAATAGGAATTAAATACTTCCACTTTCTCGTCAGTGTTCCTCATTACTATTGTCATACCAGGGGCAGAATTGTGAATCTTGTCTGTTGTATTAAATTCATACTTTCCAAGTCTCTAAATGTTACATATTTCGGTCGGTACTTAGGCACGCGAAGAGAGTATGCTAAGTATATGGGTTTCATGTTTAGATATGTCAGGAACAGATACTTAACCGTGGTGAAGGATGTTTTGGGGGTTATTTGTTATTACGAGATCTATGAATGTATCAGCGGAAATGGTGAAAGTATGGTCGTGGTGGGTGGGTTTAAGGGGCAATATAGTCAAGTCACAGGATTTAAAAATATTTTGTAGTCATAAGGCGGCTTCGTTCTGGGTTAATAAATTTGTGTTAGTCTCCAAAAAGTATCACGTGCTCGTATGATGGTAGCAGTCTCGGTAAGCTGTCCTCTAAGTCATGGAAGTCTCGCACTGCATCAGGAGGCCTATCTACTACACCTACAAGTATCTTTACAGAATTGACACACACCTCTACAAACATATATTTTGGGGAAGTTTCTACAGCAGTAGTAGACATGTGAACAACTCTACTATTGAGCAACCCCACCACCTTGTTTATTCGTCTGATCATGCTTGTGAATATCATAGCCCGATATGTCAACCATACTTGAAGGGATCGAACTACGGAGCCAACTTGCGCTTACAGGAGCAGTATGAATTGGACTGTCTTCAAATATCGTCTTCAGTTCGTCGAGATGAGTAACGATGGATTGGCTGTTGACATGCGCACACAACAGGGCGTGATTGAATGACTTGAGTTCCTTCTCTAAAATGGTTTGGGTGGAATAGGAGGGAGAAAGTGCTGAGAAGCAGTCGGAGGCAAGCCATGTCCTTTCAGATGTATGTTCCAAGGAAAGGGCTGTGGAGGGGTGTCTGTTCTACAGGAGTGTGCTGAGGGGTTAGGGGAGGAGGAAGGAGGAGGGGGATTTTCAATAGCACTTAACTCAGGCATGCTAAAGGAATGTAAAACATGCAACTTACCTTAATTTCCTCGTACATACAGTGATCAGCTGATTCACACACACACATTCACAAATATATACTAAATTAAAAATCAATAAACTATGTAGAATGCACATTGTTCACATGTTGCTTTCACCATGTTACCTCTTTAATGATTGTAATTCCACGAGTGTGTTCACATGGAACTTCTTGCCGGATACGTGAATGATTATCCTTCCATCTTGTCTGTATGTGTTGCGCAGTCCAAAAGTGTCTCGTGCCTTGTTGAAAACGTCCTTTCTCAAGCTAGTGAGAGATTCACTTATGGGTAGTTTGGAGCTTTTCAGCTGTCGCTTACCGCACCAAACTTGATCCTGGTGTTGGTAGCAGAGGAATTTTATAATGATAGGCCGATTACCCTCAGTCACTACGTCAGCAGTCGATCTATGTTGCTGTCCCAGTTGATGACAGTGATCGATGAAGTCCATGGCCAGTTCGACTTTCAGTTTTTCACGGATAGTTTCCATGACCTTCCCGTAAATGTCCTCATTAGGCGCCTTGCTCACTCCGTGCAGAAGGAGGTAATTACGCCTACTGTACTGCTCCGTTTTGCCGCTCCGAGCCTCCTGTATTTCTAGTCGTTTCGCAATATCAGCGATGTTGTCTTTCAAAACCGAGAATTCAGCACAGATAGAATTTCAAAAGGTTCGGAAGTCCGCTTGAAGCACAGTCAGAACATCACTGGGGTTGGTAGCACTGCCGGTTGGAGGAGACATGTCTTGGAATTGAGCCATTTGCTTTTCGAAGCCTGTAATTCTTTCCTTCACTTCTTTCAGGGTCATAGTTTTACATTCAAAATTGTTAGGTATGGGGATCCACCTATTCAATACACATTTTTGACACTAGGGTCATAGTTGCACACACAATGAGTTTGTATCCTAAAGTTTCAAATTACACTCACTCACGATTATGACTTGCTGGTTTTCTTGCTATTTAGGCAGGTGAATTGCGGAGCACACTTATACGCGTCTAGCTCTCAGCGCCATGAAACTATCAAAGTGTGTAGGATTCCATTCACTTGCGAGTGGGTTTAAGGATCCTGTCTGAGAACGACCCCTCTGCCTTGTGTTCATCTGCTGGAACTTTTCACCATAGGATGTCTTATATTCAAGAATGAATGGTGCATCCTTCCTTGCTTGCATTACCTTGATGTCAGTACATACAATTTGGTCTCGTTCAGTTTTGTTGAAGTTGCTGCCTATGTGATTAGCTAAAAAGCTTCAAGTCAAAAAAATCATCTGTTTCCATCTGCTTGACTTTGTATTTCCAGTCTTCTTAACAGGTTGTATAGTTGCCCATTGTGCTGGAACATAAATGGGTGCAGATCTCAGAGCCCTTTTCTTCTGCTTTTCGATCATACTGTGAACTGAATCGCCTTCATTCTGTCCATGCCCGACTGTGAAGAACTTATGGCTTATAGAGGGAATGTTCAGTGATTCTTCCAACACCATTTGCAAATACAGTGAAGCTGTATATTTATTTTCATTCGGCCCACAGCAGTTATCAGAATAAAATATCACAGGCTTTCCTGTACAACGTACTTTAAGAAATTTACGAACACAGGACCCTATTTCATTGGAATTTCTTCTTCCGATGGTTTCATCCCAAACAAAACAGAAGCCGTCAAAAGTTCGTAGGTCGTATACCGTGAAGTTGTAAACAGACAGCCTTCTTTTGTGATAAAATGAAGAAATGTTCCCCTCAGGAGCATTTAGAGCTGCCTGCAAATCGTAACAGGCTGTTGCACATTTCTGTTCAATAGCAGCAAATTTGTCCTATTCTTTTTCTTCCCTACTCTTTAATTTGCTGCCTGTGTGCTTCTCATAACTGATTTTCAGCAGTTCTTTGACATCATCCATTGCAAAATTGAACATTTCACACTCACTGCGCTGATCCTTGTTTGGGATATGAAAACCTATGTTGTACTCTTCATTAAATATCTGACTGTACACACGAATATTGCCTCCTTGCAGGTTTTTATCCTTACAGTCTTCAAGATAGAGCTTATGCATAGCAGCTGTACTTAGTCCTCCGTCATTGTATTCCCGGCATGTTTGTGCCCATAAATAGTGTGATTCAGAGCGAGGGAATGATTCATTGTGTCGTCTTATATCGTTTAGAATTTGATAATCCAACTTTTTATGCTTCCCGTACCTACCTCTCTTGTCATCCTCAGTTATACCACTAACAGTCGTGCTAATAGCTGACCTAACCAATCAATCTGCAATGTCAAGAGTTGACATGAACGTCCTCTTCCAAACTCTTACTCGTTCATTGTTATTTCGAAAGTAGTAGGCCATATTAAGTCCCCTAGTATTATTCTATATGTTATACATGTATCCAGGCCTAATTTTCTCAGTGCTGCTTGCTATAAACTGTCTCTGACTGGTGATGTCACCTAACTGCCAGAAGTTCTTTATGATACACTTTCTGTCTTCCTCGCCTACTCCAGATTTACATCGAAGCCAGCATTTATCATCGCAGGGTGGTTTAAGTGTCCTAGCCGGTAAGGGTTTACCTGCACCATTGAAAAATTCCTCCCCTGAATTTCTTTTTTATTCAGAGTATTCCTTTTCCACTTCTTGATTTGACGTTTACGTTTCCTTGTTTTCTTTCCTGTAAACAATAAACACGTATTTGTAATGCTTGAAAATGCTTACAGTATTGATTAATAACAATGTTATTAGTAACAAAATATATTAATATATAAATCAGTAGAGAATGAAGATTCCTCTGCATAATATCTAGCTTTCATCCTACGATTCAGCATCATCAGTATCAGAGTTAGGTTCACGTACAGAATGCCAGGTTTTATCTACGCCAAGAGTCATCAAAATTGTCTTCGTCTATTTCCTGTAATACATCAGTAAGTATTGGCCTAGTTGGACGTGACATCCACGATCGATAACCTGAAATTAATTTTTAAATTGTTTTAGTGTGAGTTAACGTCACATTATTTTGTACATGAAACTGCCATAATATGAAGTGCTGACTAATACTATTTTAGAGCACAAAATATTAAAGATATTCCGAATGTACACCAAACATAACCATCATTCCACATTTGCTTACTTCAACTACAGGTTCTTTCTGTATTCCAGCACTTTCCTCGCTTTCATTGCTTCTTGAAACATTTTATTCCCTCAAGTGCCAATGCAACCATCACAGCTCCTCTTGAAGACATTTTAAATCAAATTGCCTTTATACACCTCATGCAACAATCACAGTACGGCCATGTAAACAGTCTGCTGGCTGAGCAGCAAAACAAAATTTCTGCCACTTCCAGCTAAGAACGCTGCCATATCTCGAGATGTGACAGTTTTATGGCTGATGCTTATGAGAATAAAACTGCCACAACTGAGATGTGGCACTTTTCTACTATTTCAGTTGTTAAAATGCTGTTAGAAGAAAACTGAATTATGGTACTGTAGAATTGCTGTTTAAAGCATCTGAGTTGTGGTAGTTTTACAGAACACGAACCTGTTCACAGGCATTTATAAGTACCAAATAACCAAATAACTCAAAATTTATTATTTTTGTCATGTGGCAGTCTTGCACCGGGGTGTGCGATATATTTACGTAGGATTCAAGCTAGGGTATCCATATTTTTTTTATTTTTTTCCCCCATTGTCAAGCTTCTGCCACGTCGGGGTGTTGGTGGTATACCATCACTCATTTTTAGTCTACTGTTATGATGGGGTTGCCACTCCCAAAGCCATAATCCTAAATGATTTAAAAATTCTGTTCTTGTCTGGATCAGTTGTTGAGATTGAGGATTTTCCTTAAGACACAGATGTATGAACAAGTACAGTATATAAGAGGTACTAACTGTAGTATTTTCTTAATTTTAGGTTTATAAGCTCAGAATTGAAAATAAGAACTCTGGGGAATGTTGGTTTGTGTTCAGAAGATACACAGACTTCGTGAGATTGCATGCCAGGGTAAGTTTATTGTAATATTTAGAATTACACAACTCCTAGGTTATACATTTTTGAAAGTCTTGCTGCTAACCTCAGAGAATTATAAAATTGCTTTTGTGCATATATACTAGTTATTTTTTACTTGGTGTAAAAATATGACTATACTCAATGCATTCTTAGTCATTTTCACCAAGCTTGATGTGTATGCATATTATGTTTTTGTCAAGTATGCATGAGTTCTTTTTTTTTTTTTTCATTTATATTGTGATAATACTTCTTTTGTATATTCTGAATGTTTTTCTCTCGTGCTGTCACGATTATTCATGTTTGTAACCTTGTGGTTAATTGTTGATGTAAAATTCTATGTTTTCTTTTGAGTTATCATTCAGTCTTCAGGATGAACAAATTTTTACGTACAAAGTAGTTATTCAATGTCTTAACCTCCCATGAACTTTAGTGCTGTGAATTTGCCACTTATATTTCATTCATTCCTCACTTCTTTCGTAGCCTTTGTCCAATCAATGTTTGATGCTGCAGAATTTTTTTTGCGGTTTTACCCTTATTCTCAGTTACACAATTTCTGTTTTAGCAATGCTGATTATTTAAAAAAAAGAAAGGATGTTTAGAAACATAGTGCCTTCCTATCAAGGTGTATTTTCTTCCTTCCATAAGCAATAGCATACTCATAATTATTTTACCATTATGTTTGTTTGTGAAGAGTCTGAAAGTGTTTTCTAAAATATTGCTGCATTTTGGCAGGGTAATTTAAATGAACACAAAAAACCCATTAGTGTTAAACTTCTAAATATTTATCATATTTTGTCGTATATAACTCGCCACCACATATACCTCGCACCCCATTTTTAACATTTAAAACGGCAAGGAAAAAATCCCTGCATATAACTTGCATTAATTCCTGACGTTGTATATAGACAAACGGTACATACACGAAATACAGTTTGGGGATTCCGTGGATATGCCTGCATTAAATATCGGGCCTGTACCAATTGCTGTAATGGTACTTTGTATGCAACAGTACAAGAAGAAGCTGCATTTCTTTCTACCTGCAGAATGGTTGAGGCTAGCTGTTGTAACAAAAATACCTAACTCACAAACCCCCACCCCAAGGCTGCATTCCTAGCCGGTCAGTCACACTCAGCCATCCCTCTCACTCTTCCATCTTTGTCAATATGCTTATCGCCACCCGCCCGGTAGAGCGGATCACGTGAACTTGGAGTGTTTCCCTGTCCAGGTAGTCAAGTCATCACGGCATTAGGTATCGTCCATCTGTTGTATTGTCGACAAGTACCAGTATTCTGTCTTCACGTATCATTGTTGTTAAGTTTTCTTCTGTAGGTTGATCTTTAAGTTATGGAGAAACGTGGGAGTTATACGTCTGGGTTTAAACTCTAAGTGATAAAATATGTTGAACATAGTAACAGAGCTGTCGCTCGAGAGTTCAGTGTGACTGAATTTAATGTTCGCTACTGCGTAAATAGAAAGCAGCAGTAGAAACCACCAACCGAACACGTAAGGCATTCAGAGGGCCGAAAACTGGTAAGTTTCCTGAGCTGGAAGACGAGTTGCTTCGTTACGTTACAGAGTTGCGAAATGTAATATGGATTTTTCCTACTGTATGGAAGAATTGTTTATGCAAGTGTGTTCATATTGACTAGATCACAGCGTGAATTGGGGTTTCACCAACTATATGGATGAACGTTAGGTTGAAGGTTTTACAGTTGGTTCGTTCAAAGGAGGCTATGGTCACTTATGTCGTAAGTATATTGTTACCAAACCGTAACCGTGGTATAAAGCCGATCATGTTGGGTTTGAATATTCCTTTAGTCATCTAGTTATCCAGTCATTGTAAAATAAAATAATTGAGTTGGTTCCTTGTTCACAAATTCTGGCTTTTAATTAATGTACAAATTGTAAACTATGTAAGTATCAACTTTTGTAAAAATATTTTTAGCATAAGACCATTGTATTTAGTATTAAGTTTCAATGTTTAATAGATTTAAGACTTGACCTTAAGATTAGTATTAGGCTGAAGATACCCAAATTAGGGCGAAACATGTTTCTAACCGTATGTATGTTTAGTCATCAGCCCGAAGGCTGGTTGGATCCTCAACAGCTCTACCATCAGTTGTCATAGATGGCCTGGGCATCACTGAAGAGGCATACTAGGGAAATAAGGAGTGAGGTAGTTTCCCCGTTGCTTTCCTCACTGAGCCAGACGTTGCTATTACTTATCAGTCTGCCAAGCCCACTGAAATGCATGCACCAACCGACCTTATGAGCAACAGTTTCACACCATTCATAGCAGGGACTGGCTGCATAAGGAATGGCATTACTAGCATCGCTCATACCTTAGTCACTTTCATATTGTCAAAGCCAAGTATAAGACAGAGACAAATCAATGAAAGTAACAAAATTGCTCTAGCCTATACTAGAAGACATAGTGCACTGTAAACACTAGGTTCCAAATGCTGGGGCTGTACCTTAATTAAGGCCACGGCCGCTTCCTTCCAACTCCTAGGCCTATCCTATCCCATCGTTGCCATAAGACCTATCTGTGTCGGTGCGACGTAAAGCCCCTAGCAAAAAAAAAACAAAAAAAAAAACACTAAGTTCCTAACTAGTGTTTATAATTCATGTAGGATTTAATCACTACACAATATAATTGTATTGAATAGGTGGATACAGTAATTTTTTTCTTGAAAGAATTTTGCATTATGAGGTGGTGGGATTATACAAGTAGGCCTTAGTTGTTTAGGCCGCTGTTATTTCCAGTCCAATACGGATTGTAAAGCCTTGTGCAGCGTGCCTTGCAGCTTGTTGTGTTGAGAGGAGGAGTGAATTGGAACTTGTGTGTTAGTGCTGATAAACTCTAGAATTTACATGAATTGTTCAGTCTCTAACTTCCCTAGACGACCTTGATTATTTAAATTCGTTCTAATATCTATTGTTTTACTGACTGGGATATATGCATAGAATTCATGAAAATTCTAGAGTTTGTCACAAAAAAACAACTATTTCAGGTTCAACACCACCATTCACAGTCAAGAGGGATTACCAATGGGAGCTCCAGCCTCGGTTATCTTAGACAATATTTGTTTAGACCATCTAGAACACCGCGAAATAATTGGACATATTCAAGGTTTCGATTTTTGGTCATGATTCGTGGACGATATCTTTGTAATAATAGATAAGCGTTATAACAATAGTAAGAATATCTTACAGTTTTTAAATTCATTAGATGAAAGAATAAAATTTACACTTGAAAACAAGAAGGAAGATGCTTTGAATTTCTTGGATGTGACTGTTAAGAGGGAATCCGGTAACTTCTCTTAAGTATTGAGCCCTTCCCGCGTCCAGGTTCGACACAGCCATAAACTCCTGACAGTCAGATGTAATCTCAGAGTATCTCATTAAATAAGAAAAATATTTAATTTTTCTTGTAGGTCAGGCTTGACGTGAATTCAGAGAATTCAGAGAAAAACGCAGGGACCACATGCGATTATCACCAATGAACGTCTCCATCCTATCGCATAGAAGTATAAATTCATTACCGACCGCATAATTCTAATGCAAATCGCATAATCAACACCTTACAAACTAAGTGAATCTACATACAACTACTACAAATTACCACTCACTGTATTATAAAATAATGAGAAAACATATTTATTAAACTAAGAAAACTAAGAAAGAATTGAGAACTCATGTCATAATCTTCCACAGTCGTTACTCAAAATCAATAATAATTTGTTAAATTCAACATTTAAGTCAGCACTGGCGTATTAACAAAATAATATGTTATTATGAATTCAATATTTTTGAAATGAACTCAGGATTCCATATCTATAATCATCCTTGAAAAACTTAAACCAGTCATTCACATGCATCACTGTATCACAATTACATCGTAATAAAAGAATTTTTGGAATTCCTTCTTATAATTGATAATGTTTGAAATCATGCAATCTGAATTCGTTAACATAGAATATCATTGGTGAAGAACTATATTATGATGACTGACGTACTAAGGTTTCCATCCCTATTGCCTCTTAAATCACGGCTCCTAATACTATCTCTCATTTAAAACTATAACATGAATTATAAAACACCACTCAAAATATAAAATAATCTGTCTCACTATTCTATCTAAATAATTCTTAATTTACTGCAAAATGGCTCAATATGCATTCATTCATTAAATTTATCTCTAATATATCATGTGTGCAAGTAATTCAATAAGTATCTACGTTATGATATCTCGGTACTATGTATATGCGTCGCTTCTACTATATATATTGTCTTAACATACCTTACACTTCACATATGTTACGAGAATACATCACAAGATTCATATATTTTAACATTAACAGCTGTATTTGATGTTACATCACCTCTCATATCTTAACTGTAAATGAATATTCACCATTCATAACTTATTTCATGTCACTCCCGCGGTGTATTTCTTTCCTTGTGCTTGATCGTCTGACTGATCCAATATATTCATATTTAGCATCTACCATCCATATATATGTCTCGTAATTACCATAACGCACATTATCATACTTGAATCAATTCATATTTCCTCTTACTTCATTATTAAACCTTCAATTAATTCCATTTCATATTTCTCAATACCATTTCTCATCATTCATAACCTCCTTCATAATAATTGCAATTACTGAGACATAACATTCTTCTGTACATAAATACTCCTTTACATTGATCAATTCTCTTCCAAAAATTACGATGCTTAACCTTAAATACTGCGTTCATGCATTTAACAACATTACTTTACAAGGAATAACTCGACTATATCTTTCACTTCTCACATGCAATCCACCTGTGACGTAATCGTTGACTGAATGGTTTCGCGAGATTCATAGATATTATTTACCCTATGACAATCTTTGCAATCAGCTGTTATATAACTTTTCTTCCTACACGTATTCTCAATTATCTCGCTAACTCACTTATTTCATGCACAGCTATACTCCACGAGATATCAATCTAATTATATATTAACTTACTATAGTATTAGCAGCTTAAATGTAACGCACTTCACTTCACTTCACTTCACTTCACTTCACTTCACTTCACTTCACTTCACTTCACTTCACTTCACTGTTTCACTTGCACACTTAAATATTTCACACTTAAAATATTCTATTCTAATGCATATGCCTAGCTAAATTAAGAATTATATTACTTATGGTAAACACTTAGCTCATCTTTCATATTAGCCGTCAGTTGCTCTCCTCCTACTCATCACATCGCTGGTCATGGTTCGAGGTTCGGCTGGATTCCTTATCTCATCTTAGGTAGGTTCGGCTGGGCGAATTCTTCCTCTCATCTTAGGTAGGTTCAGCTGTTCGGATGATATCTCCCTCCAGGTTGGTCCATCTGGATGCTTAGCAAGTCATCTTCTTCTCGGAATAACTGCCGATAAAATCAAATAATATCGAGAAAATAAAAGTACATTTTAAATTCTTCCTAGAGTAATATTTCTTTTAAACTATTCTCTTAGTCTTCTCTCGTGTTCTAATGAACCAATTTTCTAAGTCTGCATAAGATCTTTCATCTTGTCTTACGAAAATCTTCAATTTTAAATTATTTATTTTCTAAATTATTACTCCTTCCTCGACTTTCCTTCTGATGGAGTAATTCTCTCCTATCCTTTTCTTTTCTTACGGCTTTCAATTTATGATTTCCGAAGTATCGCTGATCTTGCGCCTTGGGTCTATCAGTGTACGTATTTAAATTAATTCTCGTATATCTCGCTGAATTTATATCCTCCACAGTGTTTCTGCAGGTTGTTTTGCCATCTTCTTTTAAATTATCATAGGTTTTCTTCAAAATTTCTGCCGTAATTTTAACAGTTTCCTTTCTTCTACGGAGCAACAGCAATTTCCTTCTTGTCTTCTCGAGTTCAGTTCTTCAAGTAAGTTTTTTTTCAATAATCTATCATATTTTACTTGTTTTTTTGAAACAGTTCGCCTGACATTGCTCTGTTCTGCACTGCCTTTGAAATGTATTCGTTCCAAGTTAATCATGGCCTCCTGTTTTATCCAGATGTTAAGACTTTCTTGTATACTCTCTTGGGCCAGAGTGGTCTATACCTTTCCTAGGCGCCATTTTGGAACACGTCCGAAAATGCAACGGGCACAGTATAAAAAAAAGGATAAGTTTACTCCAGTGACCATTAAAAATGATTCTTTACTTCCTGGGAGTCATAAGAGGGCTGCTTATTTCAGTGTGGTTTATTGAGCCTTCAATTTACCTTTATCTCATACAGAAAGAGAGAAAGAATTACGATACATACAGAAGATAGCCATTATAAATGGGTTCAGTGTTAATACCATTAATAAAATTATAAGTAAAAAGAAAGAACAACTTAAGATTAACACCAGAGATTACAATAAATAAACTTTATGTATCCACCTATTCAATACAAACTTTATATATCCACCTATTCAATACAATTCAATACAATTTGTATTGAATAGGTGGATATACAAAGTTTATTTATTGTAATTCTTGGTTCAATACGGAAAAATGAAATTTCTTACGTTAACTAACACCAGAGAATCGCAAGAGTTCAAAATACGCGAATTTTACATTTACAAACCGAGGAATTTTTCAAATCACAAAATTATTTAAGAACCACGACTGTCAAGTCTCATTTTCAACTAAAAACTATAATGGTCATATATTTTATAACCATAATAGCATGAATTACAAAAAAGGGGGATTTCTTAGATTCAGGAATCTATAAACTGAAGTGCGATCAATGTTTTGTCACTTACATGGGGCAAACAGGTAGAGTTTTCAAACTAGATATTTCGAACACGACAATGCCAACAGACACAAGAAGTATTCCGCAATGAGTGTCCATATGGGAGATGCTGGTCACCAATATACTGACATAAATAAAGACTTGACCATTGAAAAAAAAAAGTGAGCAAAGTGAACGTGATGTGCAATTACGAAAATATTAATATGGGTTTGGACCAGAGTACACTAGTGTCCAAAAGTTAAGCATAAGTTACGAGTAAGCAGGGCAACAGGAAATAGACCGCAAATCGCACGACATATGCGCCTACCAA
The DNA here is from genome assembly GCF_040414725.1 of Anabrus simplex. NCBI lineage: Eukaryota > Metazoa > Arthropoda > Insecta > Orthoptera > Tettigoniidae > Anabrus > Anabrus simplex. The sequence continues at coordinate 138,711,072 of NC_090266.1, read as the reverse complement.
CATAACGTGTTCTCTCTGTATAGCGGCGTAACCGCGAGGTAAACACAGCCAGTGCCTGCGTCCCATATTCCCTCAGTCATGTTTGCCCTGTTATAGTGTGCGGAGTTTAGCCTTGTGGTGAACGTGACAACATAATGGCACGACGACACCATTTGGACCCTGTTTTGCAGGGTAGAATACTCGGCCACCTGGAAGCAGGCCAGACACAGGCGGAAGTCGTCGTATCCTTGAATGTGCCATGAAGTGTCATTTCCATGTTTCGGAGACGATTTTGAGACAGGAGATGTTAGTCATAGGCCAGTACCAGGTGGACCAAGGGTAACCATCCCACAGTGGGATCAATATCTGACCTTAACCGCCCAACGAAATTGGGGTGCACCTGCAAGACAACTGTCGGCGGAGCTTGCAGCCATCTCAGGGGTTGCCGTTTCCTGGCACACTGTGTACTGGAGGCTCAGAACAGCAAGGCTGTTTGCCCGATATCCAGCGGTGTGCGTTCCACTCACTCCAGCACAGACGGGCCCGTATACTGTGTAACCGTCAACATTGAAACTGGACTATGAATGAATGGAGGCATGTGCTCTTCACAGATGAATCCCACTTCAGTTCACAGAACGATTTTACAGAGCGATTCCCGTCGCACATTAATCTGGAGAGAACCTGGTAGCCGATACAACCACAGGAACATCGTGGAACGGGACCTGTATGGTGGTGGTGGCATCATGATGTGATGCGGCATCATGTTGATTGGCCGTACAGACCTGCACATCTTCATGGTGGGTCCAAGGAACACTCTTAACGCTTGGAGATACAGGGATGAAGTACTGAGACCACAGGTTCGACTCTTCAGCGGTGCGGTTGGTCCAGACTTCCTCTTAATTGACGATAATGCCCGACCGTACCGCGGTGCTGTGGTGGATGAATTTCTGGCTGGGGAAGATATTCATCGCATGGACTGGCCAGCGAGGTCTGCAGATCTGAATCCTATAGAACATGCCTGGGATGCATTGGAGAGGCGAATTGAATCCTGTCAGCCTCCACCAAGGACCCTCCAAGACATTCGCATTGTCCTTTCGGAGGAATGGGATCGACTGCCACAAGAGCTCTTGGACCATCTGACAGAGAGCATGCCACGTCGCTGCGAAGCATGTGTGCCTGTTAGGGGTAACCATACACCCCATTAAGAGCATATTTTGTTGTGGAAGACATTGGCAATTTTTGTTAGTTGTCAAAGGTGTACCTTAGCTATCAGAATCTTTCTGACACTTTTTTTTTTGACAAGTTGTGTGGCATATGGTGTGTGATTGAGCTTCCGTTTGTTCAGCAATCCGTCTGACATTCCTATCAGGCGGTATGGCCTCGTTTAGTGATTATGCTTAACTTTTGGACACTAGTGTATTAACGCAAATGAAACGAAAATTTGAATGATGTACAAGAGAACAAATATCAGTTATATGAACAGATGCCATTGCTTTTATCATCACAAAAAATTAATAATTTGAAGTCACCTCCTCTAAAACAAACATCCCACCCTCCCGCTCCAACTATAGGCCGGGCTATTTCCCCTTCCCCCACTAATAGCACTGTCCCCCCCACCACCCCTAACCAAGTTTCGGTGGGCAAAAGAAAACATCATTATAACATGCACAGTAGCGTGGCAAGAAGCAAGTCAGAGCGACCTTAATCAACCTGTCATTTATGTTTTCCACCAATTCTAGGTATTCCTTTAGTTTCTAATTATGAGACCTATACCATTTTTGGCTTCTCTTCCTCCACTATAGTATAAGGTGTATCCTTTCTTTAGTTTCCTCTCACCTTTTCCTTCCCATTTGGTCTCACTGATTCCCAGCAATGCTATATCTTTTTCAATCATAAAATCTACAATTTCTACCACTTTCCCTGTTAGAGTCACCACATTGATGTATTTGGTTGCTGGTCACGCATTTCTCCCAGTATCACCTGCACGTCGCTTGTGGGGAATGCCCTAGCATTTTGAACGTCACTTATGGGGAATGCCCTAGCATTTTCCGAGGCTTCAGTACACTTATCATATAGGCTTTTATTATGATGGTTTCGCCACTCCCTAAAGCATTTTAAAGCTACTGCCAGCCGGAACTTGTAGGCCGCTCCTAACATGGAGAACACACGCCTTTTGTAGCCACTCCTCTGGAGTACAGATGCTATAGTTGATACGGGGTTTCAGTGGCATTTCCTCCACTGAGGGATCAGTTCCCATCTATAAGGACTCCTCTGCCCTTAGTTGTTGGTTGTTATAGTGGGTCCTATTTACCGCCGCCCAACACTCGACGTGGAGACACTGGCTGTATGGGTTTACTCCATTACCATAGCAGATTAACTGGCCAGACAGTGTGTAGGTTATACTATTAACCTATTATATTGGTATTTTGATTATTTTTTAAAATATTTGTTATTTTTATGATGAAACCTGTACACAGTTGGAATATTCCTATCAAGTTTTTTAAGTTAGTCTATTGTCAAGCGTAAATCCAAGAAGTTTAAAGTGGACCAAAGAGTTTTGCAATGTGTTTATACTTTTAGCTCAGGGTTTACAAACCCTGTTTTATTTAATGATTGTGTCCTTATTTTAGTTTAACTTGTGTAAATTAATAGCTAAAGATGACAGTCAAACGGTTGAAACCAGTCCTATTCATAAAAAATATATGTATTGATTAGGTGGAATAAAACATCAAGTTACAAACCAAGATTGTAAAAAGTAAGTTACATCCATCAACACATGCAAAAAAATGAAAATTGCTTACATTCAGGAGAGACTAAAAATTATTTTCTGAAGATTATCCTGTGAGAAATAGCAGAGGAGCTGAAGCGATTTGTGTACTAACCCACTCGGACCTCTTCAATGAAGAAAAGCCACTGCACCCTCAGCTAGAAGCTGTTACAGTTCATACTATGTTCCCAGCAATGGCTATATCATGAGCTACTACTCCTCATTTCCTCCTACCATATGGATGCCTCAAAAGTCTTGTGCTTCTTTTTTTGTGCTGCAGAGGAAGTAATTTTGCGAGGTTTTCAGCCAGCATACATTAATAGTATACATGTTATGTTTTTGCTCATAAATATTGCCATGTGTAATTGTGCTTGTTCCCCTAATTATAGTGGGAAGTACACAATGACCTTCTTACTTGTGGCCATTTTCTCATTGCTCTCAATTTTTAATTAATTAAAATTCTGTATTATTTTTCAGTTTAATCTAATGAATTAATAGTATTTGCTTGCCATATGTATAAACCTGTTGACAGTAATGTTTGTTTCATTTCTAATGAAATTTTGGCTGTTGCTGAGGAAATGATGTGCTTCCTTTCCGGTATAATTTGTTGGAAACAGACCACCTGGTTAATTCATGAAACCACAGCAGCTATACAAGAATGTTCAGACTTTTTAGGATTAGTGTCAGCATCGTATGGTAGTGAACCATGTTGCCTTGAATTGTCTCTGCACTTGGGATCAGACAAAGGCTTGAAAAAGTAAGTTACATGGAAAAATTCTTCATTTTGTACATCTTTGTTAATCAATGTTGTTTATGACTGCACATTTTCTGTGACTTGTGTGGAATAAAAGCTACCACATCACAGGAATCAACCATAGCAATAACTGGAGCCTCCATTAATGGAGATGTTGCCAGTACCTCAGTTATTCCTTAACACATCTGGTCATGTTTTGCTGATTTGAGAGAGGTCACCCTGCAGATTTTTCATTGTGAGGATTTCTCTTAAGAATTTCACAATGAAAAACTAGCAAACAGATTATTTACATAATTATTGGTGGTTACTCGTTGCCTGTAGACTTATTTTGATTCTTTGGTAAGAAATACAGAAGGAAAAGATTGGTCTCCTAAAAACATCCTGCGCATCGTGATGAGGATGAAATGGTGATGACGATGACGATGACACATACACCCAGTTCCTGCATCAGGGGAATTAACCAGTTATGGTTAAAATTCCCAACCCTGCCGGGAATCTAACCCAGGAACCCTGTGACGAAAGGCCAGCATGCCAACCATTTAGCCATGGAGCTGGACATAAAACTAGATCAGCTCTATAGAGAAACTGAAGTGGTAAATGATATAGGTGATCACAAAGCTTTTTCTGTCCTAGTTAAAACTAAAGATCGCTGAAAAAAAAAAAAAAGGTTGTAATAGTACGAGTGTTAGGCAATACCTTATGGTTGATATGAGAGACATGGTGGAATTTTTTTAAAAGAAATAATTATGGTCAGTGGAAAATGGTAAATTAAAGAAATGTCAACAGCCCATGGGATGGTTTTTGAAGCAGTTGTTCAGGAGTGTGAAAACAGGCATGTGGTAAGGAATGGTAAAGATCCTACTGTATTTTAACAGAGAAATAAAGAGATTAAGGAGGCAGTACAGTTTAGAAAGAAATTGTTGGTATTGGTAGTAGAAGTAAGGAGAGATTGAAGGAACTTGCTAGGAAATTGAATTTAGTAACAAACAAAAAAGTCTGCTGTGAATTACATGATGGCAACGAATTTAGTAACAAACAAAAAAGTCTGCTGTGAATTACATGATAGCAAACTGGCAGTCATATGAATTTTAGGGAAAATTTGAAGGGTGTATGTAGGTATTTTAAGGCAGAAACAGGCTCCAGGAAACATTAATGAATAAGGGGAGTGTACATTGTATGTCAGGACTTCCAGAAGGCAGACTTGTTCAATCAGCAGTGTGTAAAGATAGTCGTATATAACGATAATGTCCAGGTAAAGCAGGCAATTAATACTGGTGATGTTCTGAAATGGACCTATGATAATAAAGACATTTACAAAAAGATACAAAGGTTGAAAGCTTGAAAGCTTGAAAAGCAGCTGGGGTTTAAATTTCTGGGGATATACGGCAGTGAGTTGGGATATAGGGCCGTATCTGAAATTATTATTTGTTTACTGTTTACATGAAGGAGCTATACCAAATGAATGGAGAGTTTGTTATAGTAGCCCCAGTGTACAAAGCAAAGGGTGATAAACATAAAGCATATTATTACAGGCCAGTCAGTTTGACATCTATCTGTTGCTTGCAAGCTCTGGGAAAACATTCTTTCTGATTATATTAGACACATTTGCAAAATTACTAACTTGTTTGATAAGAAAGCAGTTTGGGTTTAGAAAATGTTTTTCTGGTAAGGCTCAACGTGTAGGATTTCAGCAAGGTATAGCAGATATTTTAGATTCAGGAGGTCAAATGGACTATATTGCTATTGACCTATCCAAGGCTTTTGATAAGGCAAATAATGGGAGACTACTGACTGAAATGTGTGCTATTAGACTAGACAAAATAGTGGTTGAATGGGTAGCTAGATTTATAGAAAATAGAACTCTGAGAATTACACATTACACCACATTAGACTGTATAAAATTTTTTGTTTTCTTATATGTCAATGATATGAGTGAAGAAATGGCATCAGATTTGGGGCTTTTTGCAGATGATGATGATGATGATGATATAGGTACTGTATAAAGAAGTAAATAAGTTACAGGATTGTGAGTGACTATATAAAGACCTCTACAACTTTGTAAGATGAACAGCAGGCAATGGTATGATGGTAAACGGGATGAAAAGTCAGACTGTAAGTTGATGGGGTGAGAGTACTGCATGGGGATTACTCTTAAGTATCTAGGTCTGAAGGTCTGCAGTGTAATCACATTAACAAGGTTGTAAATAAAGGTTACATATCTCTTCCTATGGTTATGAGGGTATTTAGAAGTTGTAAGGATCTAAAGTAAGTCTTTAGTAAGATCCCAATTTGTGCTACAATTCCAGTGTTTGGGGCCCTCTCCTGGATTACTTGATACTAGAGTTGGAAAAGATCGAAAGGAGAGCAGCACAATTTGTTCTGCGTGATTTTCAATGAAAGAGTTGTGTTACAAAAATGTTGCAAACATTGGGCTGGGAAGACTTACGAGTAAGAAGACTAGCTGCTCTACTAAGTGTTATGTTCCGAGCTGTCAGTGGAGAGATGGTGTGGAATAAAATTAGTAGGCAAATAAGCTTGAGTGAAACTTTTAAAGATAGGAAAGATCATATTATGAAGTAGTAGTCTGTATTCAAGAGGACAAATTGGGGCAAATATTCATTTATAGGATGTGGAATTAGCAATTGGATTAATTTATCAAGGAATATAATTATTGATTGATTCATTCATTAATTCATTCATAACTCATTACTCAGTACTCACACTGCCTCTGCTGTTGCAAAGCGAAATCTGGGCGTTTTCATACAGATGATATTCGTAACTTGAAAACTAACAGGTATGAATGTAACTAGTGAATGTCCTCTTAAGAGATTTTTTGAGTGTACTATTCTGTGTAAAACGGTTGTAATGTAAATATTTACACCTACTTGGTAGTGGTGGTGGTGGTTGTTGTTTCTGTGTAGTCTGATTTAATTTAATTTTGTTATGCTACTTGTGATGGATTGAAGAGGGCGGAGAAAGGTATTTACCAAGCAGCCTAAGGCTTAAGTACTGGATGCTGACATGTAGGATACACAAGGATAGGCTAAGGACCAGCACGTGAAGGTCTTAAAAATCTTGGTGCTCTACTGCACACTATAGAATTTTGGAGGAAAGAAAAAAAAAAAAAAAAGAAGAAGGGCCCACTTGTATACCTAGATGTATCGAATGGGTCCAAGATAAGAATTAGCCTGAAAATATAAAATTCAAGGGGATAGTTCCTCAATTATACAAATAAGAACAGGCAAGTTACATAATGTTTTCATATATTGTACCGGGAAATGATTATGGGGCCAGAGCATGGGAAGGATCTCAGGTTGTGTGCGGTTATTATTGGAGCAGGTACAGAGAAGGATAATTTTGCAGGGCGAATAAAAGATGGTAACTACAATTTTTGACAATATTTATTGATATTCTCAAATAAATTGCCCTGCTGTTCATTTAACAAAATTAAATTTTCAATCAGTCTTTTCAGAATGCAAAAATGAAATATATGTGCTGTTATATTCTGAAACATCCACTTGATGTTATTCTGAGACATCCGCTTGTTTTTTAATAATGTCCAAAATGAATACCAATTTTCTGAGATCTCAAAACACCCTATAGTTCATCTAGGATCTCTTATATAGACTCAAATTCAAAATAACACTTTGTACATAGAACTTCATTTAACCAAATTTCTAGATTGCACAGAAATTAAGTCCATCACTTGTGATGCGAACCTGTTTTCTAAGATAATTTAAACAACATTAACTCACACTTCCTTGAACAATCTGATAATTCAAATAAATATTTTCAATCACTTGCTGAAAACTCCTACAGTTCATCTAAACCAATTATATAAGATGGTAAAATACCGTATTTACTTGTGTATTAGACCCCCTCGCGTATTAGACCCCCACTGGCTTTTCGAGACGAAGAAAATGAAAAAAAAATCTCACCTATAAGACCCCCCAATGCAATTCGACAGAGAACGACGATGATTCCGCTTCAAAGCGGGTACAAGTCATATTGCAGTTCTGATGACATCACACAAATTTGTGAATAGTTTCATCCGTACGACCTCTGCAATGAAAACGCGTCAAATCCATGCGATACATCTGTGTTTCATAGTTAAGAAATGTCCGCCTCTGTAGTGTAAGTCTACTGCAGCTCTGATGACGTCACACAAATAAATGAATAGGCCTAGCTTCGTGTCCAACCCACGCATTGCAAGCATGCATCAGTCATGCTATATGTCTGCGTTTTGTAGTTAGTAATGTCTGCCGACGTAATGGTTAGCACAATTAGTTACTGTTTTCGGGGGTCTGACTTCGATTCCCGGTACAGTACTGCCAGAGATTTACGAATGGCAGGAAGGTTGATATGCGGTAAAAGCGGTACATGTAACTCCCCTCCACTGGGGGTGTGTCTAAAGTGAGCTGTACCACCTTGGGATGAGGAAACGAATTTACTGTAGTTGAGAAATATTCACGGCTGTTGCTATTTATACAGGAGGCGAGATCATTAAGAAAGTGGTCGTTTAATATCTCGTAACTCGGGCCAATATAGGTATATATTTGGAGAGAAGTAAGTTTAAAACATGACAAAAGCTATCCAATTAAAACGATTGTTTTACTCACCAACGTACCTAACAAAATAATAATAATAATAATAATAATAATTTTATGTCCCCCACTTACTTTTAAACGATTTTCGGAGACGCTAAACAAAACATACTAGGGTATGCTTTAATAAAAAAAGAGACAACGAACGTATGAAATGAAACATTATGATAATAAAATGCATTACCACTACACCTGTAGATATCCATAAATGCAGTATATTTTCCTGTTATTTATTTTTATTTCTTCCGTCGAACTTTTGGCACTATCAGGGCGATAATAAACCTAACCTAAACAATGTGGTCTGTCTTATCTCATGGACAACTGTTTAGACAAATCCTGATGTGATAAATGTAGAGAACAAGCATTAAATGTACTTAAAAATAAGAGTCTATAGTCGGGAACCTAATTATTTTTAAAAGGTTAAAAAAGACTGGACCTCGTATGCTCTTGATTGCAGTGCATGGCTCAAAGAGAATGAAACATGGATGACGTGACTGGCGAAAGATAGCAGTGAAGATGACGTCACTTAGAATGCCAACTCGCCGGTAGCAAGGCAGGGAAGTTGGCGGCGCAAGGCGATAATTCAAATGAAAACAGCGATCAGTTTTACTGTGTGCAAAGCCTACTGCTAAACTGACAGACACAAATGACTGGCCATTAAGTTCTTTTGTATCAATATTTAATTATATTATAACACGATACCCTTATCCCTTTCTTCTACGGGATCGAGTATGAAGCGAGACGAATCTTCGTAGTGAGTTTTTACGGCCGTGTGCCCTTCCTGACGTCAGCCTCACCAGAGGAATTACTGAGATGTAACAAATGACAATGATGTAATATGAGTACGGTATCTAAAACGGACTTTTATATTTATCGTAGGCCTAAAAGTCGTGTTCACCATTTATTGTCTTTTTACGTTTAGAAATACTGCCTTCCGATGAAGATAGCCAGTATAACTTAAATAGGCTACATTCTAAGTTTGTTAAATAATAGTACGTATAGAATGTTTACACATACAATTTATAGCTCTTTATAACCTAGAAGTCACGTGTTCGCTTCACAAAATTTTGAGGTTATCGCATATTGGACCCCCCTTTACTATTTTTAGCTGTAAAAGTGGGAAAAAAAGGGGTCTAATACGCGAGTAAATACGGTAGTGCACTTGTTTTATGGCAAGCCCTATAGTTCATCTGAGTGAAATGACTTCAGTTTACACAAACTTTGAAAAGAAACTTACAGTTCAAAATAAGACCTGAAGTCTTCTTGAATAACCTCCTACAATTATTATAAACAGTAGGATTAGAATCCGCACGAAGCACTTTTCGTTTGATGAATGTAGCAGTGTGAACGATTGAGTGCTTTATTAAAAAGTCAGTTAGTGTCTTAAGTGTAATTACTCACTCAAAAATATATGAAATACACTTATATCACCTGTAATCTGCTCATAAGGATAGATGAAGTACTGTCCTGTGACTTGGTGACTGGAACTTTCTGTAGTGTGCAGCCCGAACTCGAACTCGGCACCAGCAGCGTAACACGTTCCATCCCATGAAGACACCACGTTTTCATCCCTCTAGAAACCACTATCAATCCCTCGCTGGATACCACGAATATCCCATGAAGAAACCACGATTAATCCCACGCTGGAGATGACCTTCTACGTAGTGTAATATCACGACACCGCCAAGATTTCCAATGTTCTTTTAAAGAGAAATGTTGAAACACGGAAAATTCAATTGGCACAATATAACGAGCTGTAGGACTCTTAATTATCATTAATGAGTTGTATTTTACACTGACATAAGTCTTAATGCACAGTTTGTACTCGCACTTTTGTTCTACGATATTAAATACGTGACTCAGAATATCACAGTCTATGCTACAGTTTGAACCATAAGTCAAGTTAATGCAGTAATGACCTGAGGTCATTTTCGAAATCGAAAGCACAGTCTTTCACTCACAGTTTATAAAACATGAGTTGAACACTATCACAGTTAATAATAATCGCTGATTATGTCTTAAATTCAATCGTAGAATAACTATCACGGTCCGTGAAACACTCGAGAAATTGCAATTAATATCACTCCTATAACAGTCTCTTGAATACTAATGTTCGCAGCTTAAGAGGATTTTATGAATGAGTTTGCATGTCACGGGTTCGTATGACCTAATAATGCCATAAAATGTCCTTAACATTCAGTTCATTTCCTACGGTAATAATCGAAAGTTCGAGAAAATACGTGAAAAATAGTCACATTTAGTCCTATTAATCCTTGAATATTTAAGTGGAATTGTATTTCAAACAGTTCACAATCGTAATTGTATACGAGAAATTCATCTCAAAATTAATAAGTTGTCATAAATTGGAAATTCAGTTTATCACGCACAATTTCCTAGTATGCTGTCACTGTCAATGATCACGACAAATTTCAAAAATATGAGAGATTAACAAAATCCACAATACCATCGACTGGTAAATTTAACACTGGTATTCTCGATTATACTTCAATGCACAGTCTCTATTGTAAATTCACTTAGTTAAGACACTCATTAATCTTATATGATGAAAACTTTACAACATCTCACACGCCACGACGCGGTTGAAACTTCACTTACTACGACCTCGCACAAATTCAAAGTTCTAGAATATAACTTTCATATCTCTCGCGAAGCGCGATGGAGCGTAATGACGTCTAGTCATGGTCGAGTCGTAGAGTTCAAGACACACACACACTGACAATACCCTCGGGTCGTCGACCTATTTATATCCGGCTGGAAGCAAGCTCTCCGAGTCAGGTGACAGAGGGGTGGTTATACATTCCAAACTTCAATTTGTCATATCATTTAAACCACTAGGCGGATTAATCTCAAATTTGCAACGTCGTACATTTAAAATGTGAGCTACAAGTTGGTGTTAGTTAGTCTCATATTTATCGGTCAAGTCGTTGAGAAGTATAAAAATTATTTTGAGACGTTTCTACGGGGAGGTGAGATACATGTGGTGCTGACATCACTCGACCTTGCCCCCTCTTATGCTGTCTTCCTCACATAGAGGAGTAGAGACGAGAACATTCTCTTGTACAACTGTTCGGACATTGTAACTCAGCCGTTCTTTCATGAATAAAGATTTTATAACACATATGTGCCAGGGCCTATGCCTTCGTGGTACAATATATTTGGTTCATCCTAGATAATTCATACAAATTTCTCAAATTATGACCAGTGAGTTAACATAATTATTAATTTACATTGTAAAAGGGATTGACATGGTCCACCAGTAAACCTGCGATAGAACATAACTAAAACTCTTAAACGGTTTAATCCTTGATTAAATCTTTACTACTGATCTAGCTACCATAAGGGCATTTGCCATTAATATAAGTGAGTCAGAAAAAGCAGTTGGCCATGTGTACAAAGGCAAACAGTAAGGGCTTTTGAAGTCAAGAAATGAGTGTGTGAGAACATAAACACTGAACTGTCTTCACATTTGTTTTCTCTATGCTTAACAACACTCTCATAAGTTAAACTACAGAGCAAGTTCATGGAACTAGGGAGCAATATGTGGAATGTCCCCGATGTTCATAACCTTAACAGTTTCCTGAATAAGGTCATTTGGGGAGTGAGTGAGAAAGAATATTAAAATTTTACAAATCTAATACATCTAGCATAGTGTAATTAGATCATATCCCTATTGGGTAGCCAAAATCTTCTGAATAATTTCACAATTTACTGTAAGATTTCATAGTAAGATACTGTGATCTAGTGAGGAGAAGCTGAATGAAGTCACCAGCTGAATACCTAAGAACCGTCCGTTGCTTACAAAATTTAACCAGTAGATCGCAGGGAGGCACTTAATACGCCATCACGAATCAGCACAGCACACGTTAACAGAAGTTTCTCGATTACAAAGAGTAGCCAAGGAAATGGCGTCAGAGGCAGTTAGATGAGGCTTCCAGAACAAAGTAGACTCACTGTATAGCAGTAGATACAAGGGCTATTTTATAAATAAGATCCATTTGTCAATAGAAACCAAAATAATGATATTGCCAAAATCTTATTATGTCCTCTTTACACATTAAGCCATTTTTCTACGTAGTTACAGTGTTTGTTTAAACATTTATCATAGTGTTCCCCCAATTCTTGTATCCCTTCATCGTAGAACTCTGCTGCCTCTGACCAAAGCCAATCTTCAATTGCTGTTTACACTTCTTCATCGGTGTCAAACCACTGACTGGCGAGGAACTGCTTCAGGTAATGGAACAGTTGATAATCGCTTGACATGAGATCCGGGCTGGTTCATTTGCTCCTATCCAAAAGATCAGATTAACTCTTGAGTTTTCATGTAGCAACAAAACTCCAGATGACAATAGGGCATATCACTTTTTCTATACAGCACACCAAAGCTTTCTCAAGGTTGTGCAGTACGCAGCTGAGTTTATTGTTGACCCTCTTGTCATAAAGTCGACTAACAGGACACCGTGTCTTTCCCAAAACACATTGGCCATAATCTTGGGTGTTGACATTGTCTGTTTGGCTTTCACTTTGACTTGAGATGACTTGTGTCGCCATTCCATTGATTACTGCTTTGATTCTGGAGTCAAATGCAAAACACATGTTTTGTCCCCTGTGACAGTGTAGCCCAAACTTTGATCCCCTTCCTCACTGTATCGAGACAAAATGATCAAAGCACAAGCCATTCTCCTGGCTTTGTATTCCTCAGTAAGCAGTCTGGGAACCCATCATGTGCACTGTTTTCTGAACTGCGAGGTGTCTGATACGATTTTGTATAGCACTGACCTTACAACTTGTGGAAATTGTGAAACGCCGGTCTTCATGGATTTTTGCGTCGACTGCACACCAAAATCATGTGAAATTACAGAAGGTTGACCCGATTCCGGTTCATCGTGGACATTGTCCCACCTATCCTTGAACAGTTTCACCCATTTATGCACTTTGGTGCCACTCGTTGCATTAGAGTCGTACACCTCACATATCTGGCGATGAACATCCGCAGCTGATATGTTCCTTGCAGTAAAAAATCAAATCACAGACTTTATTTCACACTCAGCAGGATGCTCAATTATGTGAAACATTTCAACTGCCCACACCGAACCATACGCAGTGGTAATACAACTGCAACTCGTGCCCAAGGCATGCCGGGAGACAGCACGCATGCGTATTTCAACAGGCACACCAACTTTTTAAAGCTACAGCCAGTCGGACCTTTGTTAAAAGAAACTCTCGTAGATTACTTTGAATTTCACTTGAGTGTTGCAGGGAAAAAAATAAGTCAAAAAGAGAATTTTTCTATAGTCCAATTGATGAGTGGAACTGATGTGTAAGTTGGCCAGACTGATGAGATGGACAAAGATAGCATGAACGTTACATACTGTAAGCAAGCAAGCATTGTCATCAGGATATCTCCTAGTTGCAATGTATTTTTTAATAACAATAACAGCTCACCAAAAAAAAAAAAAAAAAAAAAAAAAAATGTGTATTGCTCATTATTCCTTGGAAGGAGAAATATTTTTTACAGTCCTTGCTTCATGGACTATTGTTTCTCTCTGAGACCAATTATCTCTTGAATGGTTTGCAGATTCTTCATTAATATTGTGGTAGGTAGGCTGACTCGCTTCAATGGAAGAGCACTGGTCTTCTGAGCCCAATTGGTGTTTGATCCAGGCTCGTTCCAGTGGAATTTGATGATGCTCAAATAAACCTGCGTTGTGTCTGTAGGTTAACTGGCAAGAAAAAGAAATTCTGTGGGACAAAATTCTGGCACCTTTGCTTCTCAGAAAACTAAACCTAGGTAGTGGGACATGAAACCAATAGCATTATTATAATTTTGCAGTTCTTATTAAATGTCCTTCTTGGTCATTTCACCCACTAATTAGTACTAGGTCATCTTCATTATTCACTTATCTCCAATTTTGAACCAAGTGTTACGTAAAACAGAGTTGGACCGAATTTATTAGAGTTGCTGGAAATGATGATCATTTCTGAGATCTGATTTCCAGTTTGGCTGAATATGATGCTGCATGGTGGGATACTTGAAATGATCCACCAGCCTTGATTTGATTTTGCCTCTCTTTATCTTGTCATTACCTTTTGTCTTTCAAAGCGGATCTTCATTTCATATATAACACTTTAAGCTCAAAAACTCTACACAACCTTAAAATTGATTGTATATCTTCAGTGATTCGTATTATGAAGTGGTTGATCACCAGGCGAGTCCAGAATGGGAGGTTCATCCTAATTGTTCAATGCAAGCTCTTCTAACATCCATGAGAGGAATAGTTACCAAATTCAATCGATACTGTTGACCTTTTGTTTGTTGCAGCTCAAGGGAGATTTTCCTTCCATCAAATTATCTCTCCCAAAGAAGCGCTGGTTTGGGGATAATTTTGACCCAGACTTCTTGGAAGAAAGAATTCAAGGTTTGCAATGCTTCATCAATGCTATTTTGGATCATAAGGAACTCTGTGGTGCTCCTGCTGTAAAAGACTTTTTCTGTATTGGTGAACCTCCTTCATATGCAGAGGGTGTTGAAGAATCAAGAGTAAGTATTTTGAATGATTCCATTACATTCGAAATACAGTAGACTCCGTTTATATGAGCACCGATTAACTAATACCCCATATTATCTGAGGCTAAGCTTGAAGTACTGTATTATTTTCTTAAAATTTTTTGAAGGATTTTACTATGTCTAACTCTGCAAACCTCTGTGAATAAACTATTCTTCCGTTTGCAACCAGCTTTTTGACCTTTCCTATTTTCACACCTTTCTCCTTAACATTGTTTCAAGCCTGGCATGACCATAATATCCTAGGTCTCCCTGTACTTTTCATACCCTCTGTGGTGGAGGCCATTTTTCTTCTAGCTTGTCTATCCCTCAGGATTCACATCATATTACCCCACCACCACCAAAGACATGGAACAGGCAACATTGAACTGGCCATGTGAGATGCAGGTCGAGCAGAAATCTCCGCCTGCAACCTTCAGCATCTGTCGTTGTGACTTATTTATCGTGATTACAGACGATGTGCAAGAAAATAACCGGTAATTATTTGATATCAGTGGAATTCAGAAAATAAAAGCAGATTCATCCTTCCAGCAGCCTGTTACTGATGTTACTTGAATTACAAACTTGAGGAGGGCTTTAATTGTAAGGTGAGTGAGTTTGAGGGTATAATCTGAAATAGCATAAAATGAGTCCCCTTTTTTGGCAGAACTTAAGCACAGGAAATTGAGGAGTTGTGATTGAGTTATGCAACTTCACAAGATCTTTCTGATCTGCTACACTGTCTACAGAGATGTACATAATTTGATGACAATGGTGGTGTTAAACACTTTAAGCTGTGTGTTGTAAGGGGTGAGAATGGCATGTTTCCATGGTCAACTGTTTGATCTCATTAGCAAGACAGCAGCTACAAACTTTTCAAAATTTAGAATGATTTTCCACATTCTTTTTGAAAGTAGTACTATTCTCGTCAAACTTTTCCTGTATCCCTTTACTAATTATCAAGGGTGTAACGGCGAACTCCTGGCAGTGAACGTCACTGCCAGGCAGACTCTTATACTGAGGTTCAAGGTAAGAGAAGTGACATTCTGCTAGTTTACAGAATGTTTCAGGCAGGCATTGGCTAGGTCAGCTCACATTTCTCATGGAATGACAGGGAGTATTTGATGAAAATTGCTTGAAAATAAGACTGTAATACCCCACATAACTGAGTCAGTATTTTTAATGCCCCTAAAGCACGTCCCAAGGTTTCTACTGCCATTTTGTTTGTCATTGTATGCTCATCCCAGATGGTTAGTGCACATCACTGTAAAATAATAAGCCATGTCACAATTCTTTGAAAAATGCTATTTAGTGTATCACTTCTGTGTAGTCAAGTGGTATTTTAAAACCAGAGTGTACTGTTCTGTTCCCTCAGAGCAAAATTGTGACTCTGCCTGAGGGTGTAGCAGGTAATGGAGTTTTTTTCAACTCCCTCGTGTTTCAGTCAGCTGTGAAGGTGTATTGATGGGGAACGGTGATGAAGAGGCAATGGTATCAGTATTTTGGCATTTCAGAACACAATAAACCAACATTGCTGATTTAAAAATCCCGAGCCTTTGCCGATTATTATTTGAAGGGAAGGTAGATTGAGTGAAGCGAGATAGTCTTACCTTTGGCTAGCAAGGCATGTGCTCCTTTCATCTCTGCCTATATTGAAACCGTATGGTATCCTGTACAGCTCATTGGCATTATATGCATCTTTCCATCTTGTTAAAATAATGCCAGAAGTAATTGTGGCATGTTTGGGCAAAAGGATCGTTCCCAGGAATTGATCAGCGTGTGGCCAGAAGCAGACCCGCGAAAGAGAACTCTGCAATTAAAAGAAGGAGAAGGTGAAACCAGTCCCCATGCGAAAATCGCTCTCTCGCTCTCTCACCAGACAGAGCAAGGAATAAGAAGCAACGGAACGAATAGTCTAATACGCCCAGAGGCATGGCTTATTTACAGTGTTCCAAGCTAACGGAGGCAACTTCCCGTTTTTTCCTCATGTTTCACGAGTGCCAACGTTGACTATTGGCATGCAAAATTGTGATATTTTGATCCGGACATAAGAGAATTAAGCAGAGCAAATCATTGAATAGAGCAAAATTTTCTTTGTGTTCCCAACTTAAAATACGGAATACTTTATTCACAGGCTGAATTGAGGTCATGAAGTGTCCAGTGTAATGAATGTGAAACGGAAGTGTTTTTTGGAGCGCCCAGAAGCCGAGAAATGCATCAAAAGTTTATTCCACCCACGGCGGGGCATGTGTGCTCTAATTAATGGCTGGAGCGTGATTGCATAAAAACTGGCAATCAATCTGCAATCGCAATTGGCTCACTTCGAAAGTAGGAGGATGGCTATGCGAAGCCCGTGTTGGTGGCTGGCGGCTTGGGTCGCTCATCACAGAGTATGTTGATGTTCTTCCCCACTAGAGCCTCTGCTGTTCTTTTCTGGTGATGAGATGCAACTTCTAGAAAGGAAGAAAGACCTCAAATTATAAAAAAATAATTTAAAATTACTGGAGCAGTTGGGTACGGGTAGATAGTTCAATATGGAAATCGCACTCAAATTCGGTATCCTTCAATTTTATGCGTAGTTTCGATGTCGTAATACCTAAACCGTACCCGATCAATGAAATCGAAACTTACCCGGTAAATATAATTCACATAGAATTCTCACACATGGCAGCTCTTCATTTGAAAACACAGTAATCCAGGCTCTTAGCTCTTTGCTTTCCAGCTTTTCCAGAGGTATATTTGCTTTGGCAAATACTTCAACTGTACGTTTCGAGAAGTTATCTCTGGAAATTTTTCGTCGTTTACAACTTCTAACTGTGTAAGCACAGAAGATTGCTTCCTTTGAGACATACTAGCAGCAGGGGTTGAACTTTCGTTACCGCGTCGCTTACCCATATGTTTTTCAGATTTAACATGTTTCACAATGCTATCTTTTTTTTCCCTCCCAACTCGGCAATTACAATAGTTGCAAAACACTGTCGCTGAATCTGTGGCATATAAACCATCCTTCGCATATTGCTAAGCCCTTTCGTGCGCAGTTTTTGTTGTGCGGCCCATAACCTAAACGATCACTTGACTTTCTACTCTTCACTAGTTTCAATTTTGAACAACAGGAAAACAACGCTGCATATATATCGTTATTTCCATGAGACACTATTTACATTTCGATAATAATTTATACAGATCTTATTCCCCTTGCTATTCCCATTGTAAATATTGATTAAAGTCAGCAAGCAGCAATCGATCGGCTACTTTTCTTCATCGATCGGAATGGTCGAAAGATTTGTGCATCATATTTTGAGTATTTCTGACGATTTTGCTGAAATATGTTGTTTTCGCCAGTAAAATAGCACATTTTTGCAGAATTCACACCAAAATAGCATAGGCCTATTCGTACTAATTTCACATTTTGGGTCACAATTTGCATTTTGTCGCACTTCTACTTATGCATAAAAGTGATTTAATTCCACATTAGAATTACCATAGGCTTGATTTCAGTACAAGATTAAAAAATTCACATTTATGGCAAATGCGATTTTTTTCAGGTCCCTACTGATTGTGTAAACTTTTTGTTTCCTATTATGCTTGCATATGTTTGCATTATTTAGTTCATACTCCTCCTATCTCAAATTTGTTTAAATTTAGTCTAAGCATTCGTGTTCCTAAATAACTACTTCAGGCCATGGCCGCTTCCTTCCTGTTCCTAGGCCTTTCCTCTCCCATCGTCGCCATAAGACCTATCTGTGTCAGTGCGACTTAAACCAAATAGCAAAGAAAAAAAAAATATAAAAAATTAAATTAAATTTGTGTTCCAAAATAAGTTCTTTGTCTACTCCTTAGTCCCGTTTCTTGATAAGGGGTCAGGGATGAAGTGAAATGAATTTATATTGCTTGTTTTATGGCCGGATGCCCTTCCTGATGCCGACTTCAGTTGAGGAGCTAATGAAGATGAAATGAAAGACGGTGAAGGAAATTGGGTAAGGAGGGGGAAAGAATCAACTATGACATATGAATAGAAACTGTCCCAGCATTTGCGCGGAAGTGTAAACAGTAAACATTAGAAAACTATTCTCAGCACAGCCAATGGTAGGGTTCAAACTTGCGCATCTCCCAAATACAGCCGTAGCGAAGTTTAGACGCACAGATGCTCTGCTTGGCGTGTTCCTAAATAAATAACTATCTCAAATTGACATATTTAAAAATACCTCCATCTTTATATGGGCATACTATGGCCTTTAACCGTAAAGGTGAGCACTGCGCTCACTAGCGAGTAACGGTGCGCATAAAAACCTTGCGAGTAATGCTGGGTTAAATACGAAGATATAAAGATATCTTCAGTATTTTTGTTTGGTGGTGGAACAGATACTAATCGGTTAGTTCACCCTTATTATTCATACGTAGTTTGTATACACCATTTTGTAACAGGAATAAAATAAGAAATGGTTATTCAGCTTCATGGAAGTATAAACCATTTGGGTTATTTCTAGGACTTTATCATAATGACAGACTATGGGGACAACTTACTGTGTAACTTTTTGAATAGAAATGCATCGAGTATAGTATAAAATCAGAGTTGGGAGGTAATTGAGTAAAAGTAATTGAATTATTTATAACAATAGCTTTTTAGTAATTTTTACTTGTAAAGGTTACTTTTCACAAAATGTAATTTTTACTTGTAATTTATTCTTGAAATAAAATTATAATCATTTCATTTTAGTTACCTATTCGTTTTAGTAATTGATGCACATCGCATGCTTTTTTTTTTTTTTTTTTTTTAGGAATGCTTTGCAAATTTGGAGCCCCAGCATTCTCAAGGCGACTTCCCAAGGGTACAACATACTCTCATTCATTTACTTGCAGCTTGTATTATTTTCTTTAAATAATATCTTGGTTTTTGGTCTTATTCTACCATTTACCCAGCCTCGGTTTCTATTCTTTCTTATACTTGTTAATGCACAATTTCTATATACCATGTGTAATTTTCTCTATACTAATTGTGAATTAACATGCTAAGATGGACTTACACATGTGAAATAACACCCAGTCCCCGGAGCCAGAGGAATCAACTACACACAGTTAAAATCCTTTGTCTTGACCATCTGAACTGAAGGCCACTCGACCAGGGAACCAGACTCGCAGCTTGTTGTGGTTACTGGTAGAGATTCAGATAATCGTGTACTTCTTGATCGAGACATGGAGCTGGAATAAACATGTGACGATGAAGGGTGTTACAGAATTTCCACTCCCCTATTTGAATATACATTTTGAATTCGTTATCCTCAAAATAATGAAAACACAAATGTGACATGAAAACTTTGCTTGGTAGCAAATCATTTTTAAAAGTTGTTTAGTCTTAGTGTCACTATGCCAAAACACACACAACGGATTGCATTTTTCCGTGAAAACTTTGGTAACATTCCATTTGTACATCAAGAATATATCATTGATTTCCTAAAGACACGAGTTCTGTGCAGTCATTGTAATTGTGTAAAATATTTCTCAGGTAACTTTTAAGTCAGCCCAGTTACTTTTATTTTGTACTTTTCCTGTCACTGTAATAAAGTCAGCGTTTCCAAGACTAAAACCAACGTCATATGAGAAGAAAAGTTTGACTATTGCACTGCTGGGGTAGTAAATTAAAAACAGTGCTCGATAGCTGCAGTCGCGTAAGTGCGATCAGTATCCAGTATCCGGGAGATGGTGGGTTCAATCAATCAATCAATACTGATCTGCATTTAGGGCAGTCACCCAGGTGGCAGATTCCCTATCTGTTGCTTTCCTAGCCTTTTCCTAAATGATTTCAAAGAAATTGGAAATTTATTGCAACATCTCTCTTGGTAAGTTATTCCATTCCCTAACTCCCCTTCTTATAAATGAATATTTGCCCCAGTTTGTCCTCTTGAATTCCAACTTTATCTTCATATTGTGATCTTTCCTACTTTTATAAACGCCACTCAAACTTATTCGTCTACTAATGTCATTCCACGCCATCTCTCCACTGACAGCTCGGAACATACCACTTAGTCGAGCAACTCTTCTTCTTTCTCTCAATTCTTCCCAACCCAAACATTGCAACATTTTTGTAACGCTACTTTTTTGTCGGAAACCACCCAGAACAAATCGAGCTGCTTTTCTTTGGTTTTTTTCCAGTTCTTGAATCAGGTAATCATGGTGAGGGTCCCATACACTGGAACCATACTCTAGTTGGGGTCTTACCAGATACTTATACGCACTCTCCTTTACATCCTTACTACAACCCCTAAACACCCTCATAACCATGTGCAGAGATCTGTACCCTTTATTTACAATCCTATTTATGTGATTACCCCAATGAAGATCTTTCCTTATATTAACACCTAGATACTTACAATGATCCCCAAAAGGAACTTTCACCCCATCAACGCAGTAATTAAAACTGAGAGGACTTTTCCTATTTGTGAAACTCACAACCTGACGTTTAACCCTGTTTATCAACATACCATTGCCTGCTGTCCATCTCACAACATTTTCGAGGTCACGTTGCAGTTGCTCACAGTCTTGTAACTTATCACTCTATAGAGAATAACATCATCTGCAAAAAGCCTTACCTCCGATTCCACTCCTTTACTCATATCATTTATATATATATAAGAAAACATAAAGGTCCGATAATACTGCCTTGAGGAATTCCCCTCTTAATTATTACAGGGTCAGATAAAGCTTCACCTACTCTAATTCTCTGAGATCTATTTTCTAGAAATATAGCAACCCATTCAGTCACTCTTTTGTCTAGTCCAGTTGCACTCATTTTTGCCAGTAGTCTCCCATGATCCACCCTATCAAATGCTTTAGATAGGTCAATCGCGATACAGTCCATTTGACCTCCAGAATCCAAGATATCTGCTATATCTTGCTGGAATCCTACAAGTTGAGCTTCAGTGGAATAACCTTTCCTAAAACCGAATTGCCTTCTATCGAACCAGTTATTAATTTCACAAACATGTCTAATATAATCAGAAAGAATGCCTTCTCAAAGCTTACATACAATGCATGTCAAACTTACTGGCCTGTAATTTTCAGCTTTATGTCTATCACCCTTTCCTTTATACACAGGGGCTACTATAACAACTCTCCATTCATCTGGTGTAGCTCCTCTGACCAAACAATAATCAAATAAGTACTTCAGATATGGTACTATATCCCAACCCATTGTCTTTAGTATATCCCCAGAAATCTTATCAATTCCAGCCGCTTTTCTAGTTTTCAACTTTTGTATCTTATTGTAAATGTCATTGTTATCATATGTAAATTTTATTACTTCTTTGGCCTTAGTCTCCTCCTCTATCTCAACATTATCCTTGTAACCAACAATCTTTACATACTACTGACTGAATACTTCTGCCCTTTGAAGATCCTCACATACACACTCCCCTTGTTCATTAATTATTCCTGGAATGTCCTTCTTGGAACCTGTTTCTGCCTTAAAATACCTATACATACCCTTCCATTTTTCACTAAAATTCGTATGACTGCCAATTATGCTTGCCATCATGTTATCCTTAGCTGCCTTCTTTGCTAGATTCAATTTTCTAGTAAGTTCCTTCAATTTCTCCTTACTTCCACAGCCATTTCTAACTCTATTTCTTTCCAGTCTGCACCTCCTTCTTAGTCTCTTTATTTCTCTATTATAATAAGGTGGGTCTTTACCATTCCTTACCACCCTTAATGGTACAAACCTGTTTTCGCATTCCTCAACAATTTCTTTAAACCCATCCCAGAGTCTGTTTACATTTTTATTTACCATTTTCCACCGATCATACTTACGTTTTAGAAACTGCCTCATGCCTGCTTTATCAGCCATATGGTACTGCCTAACAGTCCTACTTTTAAGACCTTCCTTTCTATCACATTTATTTTTAACTACCACAAAAACAGCTTCATGATCACTAATACCATCTATTACTTCAGTTTCCCTATAGAGCTCATCTGGTTTTATCAGCACGACATCCAGGATATTTTTCCCTCTGGTTGGTTCTATCACTTTCTGAATCAGCTGTCCTTCCCATATTAACTTATTTGCCATTTGTTGATCATGCTTCCTGTCATTCGCATTTCCTTCCCAATTGACATCTGGCAAATTCAGATCTCCCGCTACAATCACATTTCTTTCCGTGTCGTTTCCCACATAGCTGACTATCCTATCAAATAATTCCGAATCCGCGTCAGTGTTACCCTTTCCCGCTCTGTACACTCCAAATATATCAAGTTGCCTATTATCTTTAGAAATGAGCCTTACACCTAGAATTTCATGTGTCTCATCTTTAACTTTTTCGTAGCTTACAAATTCTTCTTTCACCAGAATGAACACTCCCCCTCCCACCCTTCCTATCCTATCTCTACGATACACACTCTAGTGCCGTGAGAAAATTTCTGCATCCATTATATCATTTCTCAACCATGATTCAACTCCTATTACAATATCTGGTAAATATATATCTATTAAAGTACTTAAATGTATTCCTTTCCTTACAATACTTCTACAGTTCAACACTAACAGTTTTATGTCATCCCTACTTGAATTCCAGTTCCCTGTTCCTTTATCACCGCTCCCTAGGCCATCCCGTTTCCTTTAATGTACCTCTCTATTACCTTTCCAAACACATTTCCTAACTTATACGTACCACTGCGGTTTAAATGAAGGCCATCTGAGCGCAGATCCCTATCTCCTATCCACCCATTAGGATCTAGAAATTTCACTCCCAGGTTCCCACATACCCACTCCATAGTCTCATTTAAATCCCCAATCACCCTCCAGTCAGTATCCCTTCTACACAGTATTCCACTAATAACAATCTCCGCTTTCTTAAACTTCACCCGTGCTGCATTTACCAGATCCCACACGTCTCCAACTATGTTGGTACTTACATCAGCTTGCCTTACGTTGTTGGTACCAACGTGAAACACTACCACCTTCTCCTTCCCCTCCTCCCTCTCTTCTACTTTCCTCAACATCTGCCTCAACCTAATTCCTGGATAACACTCTACCCTGGTACCCTTTCCTCCAAACACTTTCCCCACGTGTCTAACGATGGAATCCCCCATGACCAGAGCCTCAACCCTACCCACCTCATTTGATCCCCTTCCCTCCTGGTCAGCCCTATCTTTCCTGATAGCTGCAGAAGCTACTTCCTCCTCCCTTTTCTCCTTCCCATGACCCTGTTCCACCTGTCTTTTCCTATCCTCTACTCTACATTTTCCTTTCCTACCTTTTCCCTTCCTCCTATTTCCAAACCAACAGTTCCCTGTCCCTCATCTTCCCTCTGTTGTTTGTTGGGTTCGAACCCCACTGTTGGCAGCCCTGAAGATAGTTTTCCGTGGTTTCCCATTTCCACACCAGGCTATGTTGGTGCAACGTAAAGCCATTTGTAAATAAATTAAAAATTAGATCAGGTAGACCACTGCTAGTAGCAGGATGGTAGTATAGAGTCGTTGCCAGAAATGCAGCCTGCTATGGGTAACAATGGGAGGGAAGTGCTCTTGGCAGCTACCTGCAAACTTTGACCATCAGCCGTTATAATGCTTGGCAGTTAATACATGTCATAAGAGTGTATTATAGTATTATAAATGAAAATGCAAACTAATGTAAACATTATGAAATTCATTAACCTATCTTGAAAGGTACAATAATATTTTCTGCATATCTTACAGAAGTAAGTTTTCTGAAGAAAATGGATTCTGATACTTCTAGATGCACTGCTTGTGCCCCCACATACCCATTGTTTAAGTTGTTCAGTAACAGATGAAGAATGCTCTGGTTTTTCTGAACTCTATAGTTGACTGCAAGAAATGTCATTAACAGCACAACAATATCATTGTGGACACCCCGCAAAAATCATCCAAAATCAGATTGTAGGTCCCTGGTCTGTTTCTGCAGTTTTATACGTTGGTGTTGTTTTGTATAGTTTGAGGTTAAGCTTGCCCTGCTTGCACCCCTTCCTGCCGGCGTAATCTGCTTAATGATTTTTTGGATGATTGTTCACTCAGATAGTTAATCTCATCAATTTTCTCTTCCGAGTGTGTGCATTTAGTGAACAGTCTCTTTGTACTAAATAATGGTCTTGTTCGTCTAACTCTAATTTTGCTGGCAGTAAAGGACAGGGAGTATAATTTAAGATTTCGTAGCGGAGTACCAATGCATAGGAGCACAGAGAAGCGGTGACCGCGAGCACAGCGCCCGCAATGGTGAGTGGACGTAATCGCCTCAAAGAAGCGGCTTGATCACGCCTATAAAAACTAATCAAAATTGAATTCACCAGCTATATATATATATATATATATGCTCAGGATAAATAAATAAAGCAACCAAATAAACTGGTAAACGAAACTGATCTCGGTATTTATAGATGATGTTCAAAGAGATCTGATTTTTAAATACACTTTGCAGTTCACATCCCAGATTCTATTGTTGTATGAATTGACATATCCACTTAACCCTTTAAATTGCAAAATAATAAGAAACCGGAAAAATCCATTTTATTGTATATTTAGAATCAAATATAAGACCACCATACCCATATTTTATACACTGACTTAGCAAATGTCATGGGATAGTCACCTAATAGCGTGTGGGGCCTCCTCTGGCCCTGCGAACTGCAGTGAGACGCTGTGGAAGTGAGTCGACAAGTCCCTGGTGATATAGATGTTGATTCCCATAGGGAATCTGAAATGTTTGTCCTGAATGACACCAAATCGTTTGCAGAGCGGCCGCCAATGCTGGTCTGTTCGTGGGTGCAGGATCCATGGCACGGAGCCTGCATTCCAGGACATCCCAGATATGCTCGATAGGTTCATATCGGGGCTCCTGGGTGGCCATGGCAGTCGTTGAACCTCCGCTGCATGTTCCTACAACCATTCCCGGGCGACGTGGGAGCGAAGTGGTGGCGCGTTATCATCTTGAAACACTGCAGAACCGTCTGGGCGCTTGGAGGCCAAAAATGGGTGGAGATGGTCTCTGAGCAGCTCAACATACCGTGTACCATTCAAAGTCTCTTCCAGAACAACTAGGGGGTCCATTCCATACCAGGAAAATTCACCTCAGACCATAACAGAGACACCAGCGCCCTGGACCACACCTTCGAGGCAGGCGGGATCCATCGCTTCCTGTGGTCTGCGCCATACACGGTGCCTCCCATCGGCATGGTGCAGTTGAAATCGTGATTCGTCCGACCATATCATGTTACGCCATTGCTCCAGTGTCCATCCCTGGTGACTGGCGACAAATGCGCGTCGTCGTGCCCGATGACGTTGGGTTAACAGTGGCACCTATGTGCGGCGCCGGCTCCCATACCCCATAGAACCCATGTTCGTATGAATTGTCCACTGGGAGACTTGTCTAGCACGGCCTGTGTTGAATTGAGCCGTGATTTGTTGCACGGTTGCCCGTCTGTCCCTATTGACAGTCCGTCTTAGATGTCGCCGGTTACGGTAGCTGGACGGCCGGTTGTTTGTCTGTTATAGACGGTGACACCCGCATTTAACCATTCACAATACACCCTGGACACGGTTGATCGTGTGAAGCCGAATTCCCGCACCACTTCCAAAATCGCACTTCCCAATTCAAACGGTGTCAGCTCACGACGACGTTCCTCGTTACACATGTCACATGCACAGCCACTGCTCACAAGGTCTCCTATAAAACTGCCGCTGGCACAGGGGGCGTGTGGTGCGCAGACACACCTGCGCATCAGTGCTCCGCTATCCCATGACATTTACTCAGTCAGTGTATATATAATACAGAAGCAACTAAACATGTAATACACTGATGCGCAATCATAAACTTGTGATCTTTGCACCTGAATTTATTTATGAAACATCAAAATTTGTAAACAAGACATAACCTGAATTCGTATTTAGCAATTAACATTATAACTGTAAATCAGCGATTCAAGGTGCAATAATATTATTAGTTGTATATGTGTTACAGAAGTGTATTCTTAACAATTACACTTCATCCTTGGGTCAGAATTACAATAAATTGCTTCTAACTTGCTGGCTATAACATGACATAATCTGCAAGGAACCAGTGGGATATATATTTCCCACCTGTTAACATATGACTTGCTGGTCGAGAAATATACATGACTGAGGAAACTTATGCGCTCCCTGTGTCCAGCACATCAAACTACAACTGGAATTGGGGGCACTGCATATCCCACTGGAGCATGTAGTGTACACTAGGTAAGAAGCCCACATCCCAAAGAAACTTAAAGGGATAAATGAAACCATGCTTCCTTTGTCATAAAAAGAAAGTTCAGATCCACGATACTCATTCATTGCATGTTATAAATCTCATTCCGTATTGACGGTTATCACTTTACAAATAAAAAGTATGTAGGTATATGATCCTTTTCAGTACAAAACAACCATCTATATTACATGGGACGATATCTATACATGTTTTGGCCTAATCTAAAGGCCAGCCTCAGTAGAAGTTCAATTGTTACATTATACAAATGAATTAAAAATTCCTGATGAAGTGAAATTAAAATACAGTGATCATTATTGACAAAGTAAAAACATGTTGAGGTAAAAAAAAATCCTCTTATCTCCTTCTTGCAATGAAATCTGTAGGCTGTATGTTATGGACTCCATGAGTCTGGTAAGGTCATAAATGTAATAATGTTGCTGCATTACGTGCAGACAAATGTGAAATACCAGTTTCCTGAGCTACTCTCTGAAGCAACTTATGTGGACTGATATCCATTCTTACCTGTTTATTTTCTAACCTCTCCAGTGTGAAAGCTGTTTTCTCTCCCTGTTTTCTCTTATTAGTTCTGGAACACCACTTGTGAACTAGTTGTATCGCATAACGTTCTCATGGTACTGTAGAACCGAGAAACTGACTACAGAATTTTCAGAATCAATTTTTAACTGGTTTCTTCTTTTTGTGCAAATAACGCATGACCAGAAGTATTTTCTGCACTGTAGTGTACCTAACCATCACGATAATAACCTCATAACACATGTTAAACGTCCAATAGTTACTAGGGAATTGTTGCATCAGCTGTCCTGCCTTCTTATCATGCTAAGCTTGATGCAAGCCTTATGGCGCTTGCTTGGGGATTCCTGTGGCCTGTGAGCAGAAGGGCGAAGTCTTAAATTAGACTCCCTGTATTTCTGAAAAAAAGTTTACTACAACACACTTTGAAAGTTTTTCTTCAAATACATATCATAAAGGATTATTTTTTAGTTTTAAATTGTAGCAGCACTTTACCAAGGCTGCTAGGGACCATGAATTTGTTGTGTTATGAATATGTTGTTCATTTGTTTATGTGACCTCTGCATCCTATGTGTGTAAGTCACTTTTCTTGTTTGACCTAATGCGTAATTCTCATTCTTGGAAATTGTTAATGGTAGTTTTTCTGTCAAACAGAAATTTGTAACAATTCATTTTATTATTTACATAGGTGCTTTTTAAAAAGAGAATTCTCGTACAGATTTATTTTCTTATATTATAATTTTTATTTCATATGTTATAATAGAGGCCAAAAAACATTTTCTAAATCTTAGCGAAATAAACTTTGTTTGAGGTGGTTGGTTGTGAGAAAAAATGTCATCCCCACAGAAGAAAAATCGGTACTAAGATATAATTGGAAGTATTCTTTCTCCCATTGCTCTAGGATTTCATGTGTCTTTAGCAGGTCCTAAATGTAAATTTTAATCAAGCTGAGAATGGTAAATATGAGTTTGACATAGAAAACTTTACAAAGGAATCCTTTAATTTATCTGTGGTTTTGAGTCCTATACATTGAGTTTCCTTGATTTGTCTGATGTCCATCATTCTACTATTTTTGCACAATAATACCACTTTATCTTTCATTCTAGGCAATCTTTGAATCGCTTGAGGAAACAATCTATCACTTACGACATCAGCTCAAAGAGAAAGAATCAGAACTCAGCAAAGTTAGATCATCACTGGTCAATGAATCAATGAAGAAAGAAGTAGTCTTTCAATTTGTAAGGTAAAAACTATGTTTAATTTGTTTATGTTAGTTAACAGCATGATGAGACCAGCCAACTACATTCAAAATTAACATACATCATTATAGATCGTTATGCCTTTCGGCGTTCAGTCTGCAAGCCCCTGTGAATTTACTAAACTTTGCCACAACCCTCTATTTGCAACTAGTGATGTGGCCTCATTTAGTTCTATACCTCTTATCTTTAAATCGTTAGAAACCGAGTCTAACCATCGTCATCTTGGTCTCCCTCTACTTCTCTTACCCTCCATAACAGAGTCCATTATTCTCCTGGGTAACCTATCCTCACCCATTTGCCTCACATGACCCCATCACCAAAGCCGGTTTATGCGTACAGCTTCATCCATCGAGTTCATTCCTAACTTAGCTTTTATCTCCTCATTCCGAGAACCCTCCTGCCATTGTTCCCACCTGTTTGTACCAGCAATCATTCTCGCTACTTTCATGTCTGTTACTTCTAACTTATGAATAAGATATCCTGAGTCCACCCAGCTTTCGCTCCCGTGAAGCAAAGTTGGTCTGAAAACAGACCGATGTAAAGATAGTTTCATCTGGGAGCTGACTTCCTTCTTACAGAATACTGTTGATCGCAACTGCGAGCTCACTGCATTAGCTTTACTGCACTTTGATTCAATCTCACTTACTATATTACCATCCTGAACGAACACACAACCTAAATACTTGAAATTATGTACCTGTTCCAGCTTTCTGTCACCAATCTGACATTCAATTCTGTTGAATTTCTTACCTACTGACATCAATTTAGTCTTCGAGAGGCTAATTTTCATACCATACTCATTGCACCTATTTTCTAGTTCCAAGATATTCGACTGTAGGCTTTTGGCACAGTCTGCTGTTAAGACCAAGTCATCAGCATAGGCCAGACTGCTTACTACATTTCCACCTAACTGAATCCCTCCCTGCCACTTTATACCCCTTAAAAAATTAATTTTTATGTTAATCTAAATTAGAAATGTAGAGAACAGTGCAATTAGATCACAATTACTATGTAACCACCCAACAAACTGTTCATCCTTCTTTCCTCTTATCCAGCTTTAGTTGGTTTGGGACATTCTTGGTACTCCTCCACTTTCCCCTCTATCATTGCACCTTCTGCTGCTTCTTCTGTAGTTCTATTCAGTTCCAGGTTCCTTCTTACTATACTGGTCTTAATCAGGTCTATCCATTTTTATTTAGGATTCTTTCTTGGATGGTTTGGGTCACGTAGCTGTCAGCTTGCATTCGGGAGATAGTGGGTTCGACCCTTACTGTCGGCAGCCCTGAAGATGATTTTCCGTCGTCTCCATTTTTACACCTTAACTAAGGCCATGGTTGTTTCCTTCCTGATCCTATCTCATTTCCTATCCCATCATCGCCATAAGACCTATTGTGTCGGTGTGACGTAAATCAAATATATTTTTTTTAAATATTTCTTGCTCTCTTTCCCTGAAATTTAGCCTCCTTCTGTTTTGATATCATTCCCTCCTCCATTCTGTCTTAGTATGTTCTTTTCAAATCAGTCATTCAACTTTTCTGCTCCAATTTCATTTCTGACATCTTTATTTCTCACTCTCTTTCCTTGTCTTTTCTATCACACTCCTTAGGAATTTTGTTTTCATTGGCTTGAATTTTACTCTCCTGTCTTCTTATCACTGCCCAGGTCTCTGCTGCATATTTCATTGTGGAAGTATAGTTCATCCCTCACATCTCTTTTTTTTCTTTCTTTTACAATTGGCATTACGTTGCACTGACACAGATAGGTCTAATGGCAATGATGGGGCAGGAAAGGGCAAGGAGTGAGAAGGAAGCGACCGTGGCCTTAATTAAAGTACAGCCCAAGCATTTGCCTGGTGTAAAAATGGGAAACCACATAAAACAATCCTCAGGACTGCCGACAGTATGGTTTGAACGCAGTGTCTCCCAAATGCAAGCTCACAGCTGTGCGCCTCTAACCGCACGGACTTGTTCGGTGTTGTCACTTTCTTAGAACATCCTTATTCTATTCTCCATGAATTCTGGTAGAATGTGTTTGCTTGTTGCCCCCTTTTAGCTAATATCTTCATCCAGCCTTGCATTTTGCATTAGTATGTTTCCTAGGTATTTGAAGCTGTCCAATATTTGAAGGTTCATACCTCTGGTACTTATAATTACTTTCCATACTTTCCTAGGTATTTTGAAGCTGTCCAAAATTTTAAGGTTCTTACCTCCAGTACTTATAATTACTTTCCCTACTGTGATTCCTCCTGTTATCACCATCATCTTGTTCTTCTCCACACTGAATTTCATACCATATTTCACAATTTTCTCATTCATTACATTCAGTTGTTCTTGTACTTCCTTAGTGTCAGTTTCCCATACCACAATATCTTCAGTGCTGCTCATCTCTCTTTCACCAAATGCTTCCCTTGACTCCATCATAGTTTCGTCCACTAACATTAAAGTAATAGTGGTGACAGCACACTTCTCTTTCCTAGCCCAGTAACATTCCTAAAACATTTTGTCCTCCCAGCTTGGGTCTGGACATAGCTAAAACATTTGCATACGTTGTATGTATAATTTCCATTGGTTCTTTGCTAACTCCCTTACCATTGCTTCCTGTACATTTTTCCTGGGTGCATTATTATATCACAAAATGTCATGTCATCACCCAATCTTTGCCATATTGCAATTGTCTTCCAGTCAACCTTCTCATACTAAAGATTGGGTTCAGCATTGATCTGCTCTTTCTAAGGCCATATTGCTCCTCTTCTAACGGTCCTTCCAACTTTCCTCTCAATCTCCTTTCTATTTCTTTCAATTATTTTTGTAATTTGTGATACAAATGTGATTTTGATAGTTATTGCGTACTTTCATTTCCCCTTATTAAATACTAGTATTATTTCCTTTCTTCGTTCTTCTGGCACACATTTCTGTATCCATATACATTTTACCAATCTATACAGCAATTGAAGACCAGCAGGACCAGCTACCTTTACCTTCTCCATGGTTATTTCAGCTATCCCAGCCGCTTTTCCCATTTTCATTGGTCTGATTGCTAGTTCTGCATCTAACATTGTAATATCTCTTTCTTCTAAGTATTGTACTTCCAGCACCTTTTCTGCACGGTTTTTCACATTTAATATCTTTCTTTAGCTTGTCCCAGTTATTTCTAGGGTTGCTGGAGCAGGATTTAAGACTGGGTGCCCTTGTTGATGCCACATGATTCTTGAGATGAAAATCTCAGCCCAGGATCAACCAGGATTCGAAACTCAGCCCCCTCCCCCCAGATGGGAAGCCAGCAGCTAAGCCACTGAACTAATAAAGCCCTTCAGATTTCCACATTTAATAATTTGTCAAAGTACTCTTTCCATTTTTTTGATCTTGCTTCTAGTTGTGTTGTTAACTCTCCACTTTCCTCTTTCACCAGGTTTATATATACGCTTTATTTCCTCTTGCTTGCAAGTCCATGCAATATCCTTTTACCCCCATTAACATCCTCTTCCATCTTGCATGTTAGTCCCTCCCAACTTTTCTTAGCTACCACCTTTTTACATCTCCTTTTACATTCCTGATAGGGAAGATGACCTAAATGTTAGGCCGCTTTAAACAACAAGCATCATCATCACTTTACTGAATTT
Organism: Anabrus simplex; assembly: GCF_040414725.1. Taxonomy (NCBI): domain Eukaryota; kingdom Metazoa; phylum Arthropoda; class Insecta; order Orthoptera; family Tettigoniidae; genus Anabrus; species Anabrus simplex. The sequence continues at coordinate 138,678,771 of NC_090266.1, read as the reverse complement.
TTTATTTTTAAAAGATGTACAAGTTACAGTTACAAAGGTTTGTGTTTTCTTATTTCTAAATACAGAGCTGGATCAGTGGAGGAAGGTGGGTGTGGAAAGAGTGGTGATGTGATGATGTACAGAGAGTACACGGTCTCTCATGTAAACCCAGACCGAGCGCACGGTATTTGTACTGTGGACTATGGCAGTTGAAGTATGGGAGGCGTGCGCATAGTTTTTGACCTTGCAAGCAGCCTGCACGTGTTCAACCTGGCTAGCATGAGTTGCCAGGCTGAATCTCAGCTGGTAACATGGTGAGAGAGTTACCATTGCAACACTGTATTTTCGTATGTAAATGTTCCAATTTCCATCTTAATAGTCATGTGAACAGTCATAACTTTTGCTATTGGTGGGCAAAGAATCCTAATGATGTTTATGAAGTCCCTCATTATGATAGGAAGGGTGGTGTTTGGTGTGCTCTTAGTGCAAGACGAATAATTGGGCCTATTTTTTTCGAGACAACAGTAAATCCAGAGAGGTACCAAGACGACATGTTGACGCCATTCTTCCATCAGTTAAGAGAAGAAGAAAAATCAGGTGAGTGGTTTCAACAAGATTGAGCCCCTGCTCATACAGCAGAAGATTCCCTGCTTACAATCTTGAAAGTGTTTGTAGACAGAGTGCTCAGTGCTGGTCTATTTTGCCCCCACATTCTCTAGATCTAACAGTATATGTTTTTTACTAGTGGGTTAAACCGAAAGAAAGAGTATCGAACAAATCCTCACACATTGGAGGAACTGAAAGAAAACAGAAACATTACAGTGGCAAAACTCACTTGCATCAGCCAGAATGTGGTTACCAAATACAATGCCTGTATAATGCAAGAAGTACGACACTTCCAGCATCTTTTATAAGGTAAGATTTCATATAAGATTGTATACACGCTTAAAGCAGGGCAGCTGCGTGCAACATAAATTCGGCTGAGGCAGCTGCCTCAAAACAGAGTATAAACACCGTGCATTCGGTCTGAGTTTATGTGAATGACCCTGTATTTCCTGTAAAAATGTATGCTAGAAAGATTGTGCTGTGTGCTAAACATTAAATATTTATCTTCAAAATTTTGAAGTCTTTTACTGCACTGTAATATTGCTACTTTTCTATTGATAGCACTTCTGTCAAAATGCAACATAGAAAATTGAAAATATAGATTGTGTAAACTAGACTACAGTTGATGTGGTCAAAATTAATATTGTAGAATTTTGAAGTGAGAACATACAAAATATTATAATTGTGTTTTCAAAATGTTTAAATGTAATAGCCTTACACATTTCTGTATTGTAATTGAAATTCTTCTTCTCCTCCTCCTCCTCCTTCTTCATTGGGTCTCTAAATATTAGTTCCTAATTAGCGTTGACCTCTAAGATCTTTTGCTACCATGCTTTTCCTTCATTACCACCTAGATATACCTGCTCTCTTCACAAAGCTGCAGGTTGTTCTTATTGGGTCTTCTTGGATTTTCTCTCTCTCTCTCTCTCTCTCTCTCTCTCTCTCTCTCTCTCTCTCTCTCTCTCTCTTCACGTGGTAGTCCTAGAATGGAGAGTCTGATTCTACCCAGCGCCTCACATTTGAAAAGTATGTGTTCAGCTGATTCCTCTTCTTCATTACATTTCCTAAATATATTGTCTCTTATTACTCCAATTCTATGTAGGCGTTTTTTTTCAGATGGCAGTGTCCTGTCAACAGTCCTACTACCCATCTTATATTTTTCCTGCTGAGTGTCAACAGTTCTTTAGTATGCTTTTGGTTTGGTCCTTTTATCAGTTCCTTTGCAAGCCTGCATCCTGGAGTATTTTTCCAGTTCTCCATTTGTTTCTTTTGTACCCATTTTCCTATGTAGTGTCAGGCTTGTCCATAGGAAATCTCGCATACAGGTTCTGGGCCTGCAAAATGTGTTTCTGGTAATTAAAATTAGTCTTAATTGTTGTTTTCTTGTGCAGGAACTGCATGAAGAATTGTCCGAGCTGCTCCTTGGAACTTTCAAAGTTTGGCCTCTCGGATACAGTGAAGTTTACATCACTACCTCAGAAGATACATGAAGTTAAAAGTGCTGATGACAATGGACTTCGTGACCAAGATGAAATATCGAGAACACAGAAAGATTCACTCAATTCTACATCACAGGAAGTATTAACAGTGCCTAGATTTTAATTTCTAAGCATACTAGTAGTGTTGGACCTGATGTGTTGTTCAAATACCAATTTTTAAAATATAGTTAAACAATGAAATAGGTTTTGCTGTATTTCCCTTCATACTAAGTGTGCCTATGTCTATTTTATGTCCTTAAAATTTTTGATCAAGTGTGACTGTGTATTAATATTCTCCATGAAATTCTAGATTTTAAAGATCTGATATAGGGTACCATTTCTCTCTTTCTTTCATCTTCTTAAAATTAATATTATTGGTACTATACATACCATTATTACATTTTGCAGAACGTCAAGTTTTGTGGTGAATGGTGCCTTACTTTTGTTTTTTCTTTTGTTGTTTCTTCTAATTTATATGTGAGATGTTATATCAAGTTCTTGGACCAAATGGTCAGTTGCAAACTCGTGTTATTCTGAAGCTTATTGCTGTAAGTTAGTTACCAATGATACTGAAGTTGTGAACCTGGCTTAATTCTCTTCTATGTGGAATTTTATTATGCAGGAAAGTTTCTTGTATAACATGTTATGCATAACATTGGCATGAATTATTACTGGTTAGATATTATGTACTTCTTAACCCGTTACAAACGAAGAGAGGTAGATGATGTACTCTTCACAGTTTCTTCCTTCAAACTGTTAACAGTAGATTAAGATATCAGGATGTTTCAGATGCTGATTTTTAAAAATCGTTAACTCCCTCGCTGTGGAATTCTGTGGCACACACTATCCCTTGGCTGCATAATCAAATGTGCCTTTTTTCTTTTTTTGAATAATTTTTCACATTGCATAATAAGTGAGTGAGAACGTACAAAAGTCATTCCTTACACCAGCAAACCATTCTGTATTCCTGTTATATATTTTGATTTTTTTTGAAAAATTTCAAATATTGAATAAAGGGACTTTTGTAATAAACAATAATTGTATAAAATTACATTGCATAATACATTACAGATAACTTACAAAAGTCATTCCTTGCACTGGCAAACTAATCTGTAGTCCTTGGTGGTATGATATTCCTATGACATATTCAACAATTTAGAAATTTTGAAAAAAAAAAAAAAAAGGTTTTTCGAAACAAAAATGTTACAAAATTTCATTGCATCATACATTACAGGGAACTTAGAAAAAAATCACTCCTTACACTGGTGAACTATTCTGTAGTTCCTTGTTGTATGATATTCCTATTTTGAAAGAAGTACTTTTTACAACAATAATTTTACACAGTTAAGTTCAAATAGTTCCACATACTATCAACATATGTAAGAAGGCTGCTAGATACATGGACTGCGGAAATATGATACATGCAGTGAGGGGAGATATGAACTCTCAATAATGCGACTTCCGTGGATCGAGCCTCTTGGCATGCTGTTCATGAATGTGACCACAGCAGCGAAAGAGTTAAATGATGGTAGAAAAATCTATCATCGTAACTCAGGTAGAAGACATGAGTGGTAGAGGTGGCCAAGTGTTGGATGCAAGGTTGTCATGGTACTTCTTCTGAGCTATTGCTACTTGTCAATGAAATGCTGGAATAAATTTTTACTGAGTCTGAACATAATCCTCGCCATGTACATTGAATAGGAATGTCCAGAATGTGAAAACACTTACTGTACATATCAATTATAAGCATTCTATTTAAAAATGTAACTTTTATATTAGAACATGCATTGACTTCATATTTGATTTTAGTATCTGTTTTATTCCTGAGACAGTTTAAGTATTCAAGGTCCTAATTAGTTTGGGTTCGAACCACAGTAGGCAGCCGTGAAGATTGTTTTCTGTGGTTTCCGATTTTCACACCAGGCAAATGCTGGGGCTGTACCTTAATTAAGGCAATGCCCCTGTGAAAATCCTAAAATCTACAGTTTTCAGAATTTTGATCATTTAATGTCAGTATCAGCATAATACGACATACAAAGTTTCAAGTTTCTATCAATAACAGTTTATGAGATATTCATAAATTTATCAATATTTTTTAACAATTTTTGATATACCTACAAAATGCTCCTCATGCCAAACGGCTCAACAGATCTGGCTTAAAATTTAATCTTGGTTTCAAAAGACCAATATAAAAGAAGTGATGTGTGGGTTTTGACAAATTTTAATTACACTGAAAGGAACAAATTATTTCACATAGGCTTAACTTTTAAAATATATTTTATGATGATCATGATGAGAAAAAACTAGATTGCCACTGAACTATTGCATGTATTTTAAAATTTGCACATCAGTTTGTTATTATATTGTATCTGAAACTATCCTAAAAGTTTCAAGAAGATTGATGGAAAATTGTGGCATGAGGAGCGTTTTGAATCTTGAAAAGTGCTGGAAAATAAATTCTGAGGAGAAAGAGATTGAAATTTTAGACATGAACAATAGTCCAGTACCTGAATCTAGTTGACTTAGAACTCCCCAGCACCATATATTGGACCCTCTGCTGCCTTCTTGCTGGCCTCACTAGCAGTTTTGAGAGTTTTAGTTTCCTTCGGGCTGTTTTGAACCCTTGTCGCACAGACACTCCACTGTGGTCAATTCTACGCTTGTCCCTCATGACACTAATTTTCTGTCCTGAAATGCTGACTTTAACACCCCTAACACTGGCTTTTAGTTTCTCACTTGCTTCACAACCCATGTTGAATTCAGCAATTGCTGATGTTACAGCAATCTCCAGTTATTTAACATAAACACTTCCTTCGGACTCTTAGCCCAAATTACACTATGCATTCCCCGGGCACAATATTTGGTGTGGGGATTTTAACTTCCCCTACTTGAACTTGTAAACTAGTACTTACATTCTTATTCCTGTTAGAAATGGCATTTTTCACTTTATCCAACACTTTACTAGGACGTTTCTTCCGGCGACGACAAGTCTCAATTCTTCTCCCCATTATGTACACTGATAATTACACAACCTCACAAATCCCAACCTCAAAAACTAAGCTGCTTGCGCTAAGTAGATCTTGTTATTGTTTATGGATCATTTATAACACACTTGTTACAAATATAACATTTAAGAATTTACAGAAAAGCAGAGTAGGCCTAAACACAAATGATAAACTCAAAACATGAGATCACAACTCTTTGTTTACATTCAACACATGGACAATCTCCATCACTGAAATAAGTGCCAATTCAACTCAATATATTGATAGTCCGTCAGAAGAGCCAACATAAAGACCCACAGGAACAAAATTTCTTACATTCAAAATCTTCGGAAAACAAAACGAAAGATTTTCAGGAGAGTAGTATTGATGGGCGGCAACGCCCACTTGCACTGGGCCATTTAAATGGCCGCTAAGGGCTTTAAATGGCTGATATTTAAATAAAACAAAGCTCAAAAAGAAAGTACAAGGTATAAACATTATAAGAACGTAAAAAACTAAAAATGGATTTTTTTCACAATTTTCACCAAATTTCACCGATACATTGCCTTAAGGCCACAGATGCTTCCTTCCCACTCCTAGGCCTTTCCTTTCACACTGTCGCCATAAAACTTATCTATGTCGGTGCTGTCGTGACCTACCTGTCCTGTGAGACGTTCTAGTGGTTGGTCACTGGCCGATGAATTTGGCGTACTACCCTTCCTGTCGAGCGGTCCTGTAGGGAGGTAGTTAGGTACGTTTGTGGTCCCGGAAACTCCCGAAATATTAACATGAAGTACAAAAGTATAGTCCTTTATTAAGTAGGACGATGATAACTCTATTATGTACAATTTTTATACAAATTTTCACTATGTCGGCTTGACGGGAGCTTGCTCACTAGCCTAGTACTCTGCGCGGGATTAAAACTCTGCTTTGCGGCACCTTATGTACAACTGTCTCCAGTTCACTGTCAAGAGAGCCCCTCTGCCATCTTGGATTCAGGTTTTATCTGCCTTCAGTCAAGCAAAGGTCAGTCCCTTCCCACTACCTTAGGGGCTGGGCTTTGGGCGTTTCCGAGCCATTTGCCCTGCTAAGTGCTGCCTCTGGATACTAACATCTCCATCTCTTACTCTGTACTTTTGTTTCTCTGTCTAGGCTGGAAAATCACTGCACTGGGGATGCTGGCTCGGATCCCTTTGTCAGCTGAGGCCGTGTCCACTTGTACGGTCTACTTAAACATTGGTTTGTCAATAACAAACATCCGTGCTCATAAACATCACGTAAGCATGTGAGGCAAGCTCGCCACCTGACTAAGGCTCTTTCTTCCTCTGGTTTACTGAAATATTTCTCTTTCATTCCACTTCATAAAATATATTTACACATAATTATAATGCCATACAAGGTGTCCCTTATTACAAACTAATATTCTTATACTGGCTTATTCCTGTTGCGATACTCTAGGGTCGAGTCCCCGCTGCCGCTTATCTGACAGTCCACCGGTTCGACTCGTGGGGAGGTCAGTATACACGACATCTCTCCCCTTAGAGAAGAAATGGATGCAACCCTACGTTGCGTCCATTTCTGTCCTGTACTGTTCACACCCTACTGTTTTCTGTGGGCTGGGATCTGTGACTCTGTGGTGAAGGGGAAGGTTGTTCTCTAATCTGGTCGACACTTGTATTTATTTCTACTGCTTCTATGAATCTCACAGGTGTACTAGGGTCTCCCCCAGTAGGCCTGGAGTGTAATTCCGTGATTTCCTCAGACATCTCCGCGCGTCCTCGGATCTGCCTGGGATGTTGGACTATTGCTAAAACTTTGTCTGATGTCTTAACCTTTCCTCCCTTCATAATGACTGTGTTATGCAAATATTTGGGCAATGCACCTGTGCACCATCAAACCATTCCCTCGCTGGAAACCCTAGTTTGGGACACAATTACAGCAGTAACATCCTAAAATTAAACTTATGATACTAATAACAACCCAAACAATATATTTATACACATTAACGTGTTGATATATCAACTGTCTATGCACTAATTCTTTTTGTTTCACCATTTCCTCCACTTCATCTGTCTTATGGGTGGCCCACTTTAAATCGTCAATGCGATTCAAAAGGTTATTCAATTTCAGGCATCTGTTCTAATTTAATTTCACTACCTATTTGTTCACAGCGGTCATTAGCAAGTGTTACTTCTGGTACGACATCCTTACTCTGCGTAGTTTTTACCTTGCCTGCACCTTGTATTTTGCTATGTGGGCCGTATATTGTACAGCCTGTATTTAACACAAGAATACCAGTGCCTGTTAACCTCATATCACTGGTGGTATCCTTACACATACATGTTACCTTGGTTTCTTCTGGGGATACATAGGTACATACATGCATATATATATTCTGCCCGTTTAAGCCACGACTAGCATTTGGAGGCACGCGCCCCCTCAGGGGTGCTCAGTAAGGGATTGACATGTTCCATAAGAAAAATGGTGTGGATCAAGGAGATGGGCAGATATTCGTAAATAATGAACCATCGAAATCCAAATAAATGGTGGATGATTTATTCCAAAAATAATAATAATTCCTTCCTTCTCAGAATGATGATTATGTGAAATGATCGCTAAAATTTTAATTTTATATCAACTCTTGCTGTACATCCAAAAAATTGAAACAACATGTTAATGAATTCTATTTCATTCTGACAAAATTGTTTTGTCCACGTCACATTTTTTTCCGAATATTACTTTGAATGTTATCTGATTTTTCTAGAAAATGATGCTCGCACGCATGTCAATTCATGCCGGAAAATCTGGAACAAGATTTTAAATATTAAAGTTATATGACTGAAAAAAAATGAAAATACAAAAAAAAAAAGTTTTAACAAATTACTTTTGTCGCTTAATTTCACTTTTAATTTAATTACTTTTCCAATTTAAATCGACTTTTCAATGATTATCTGCTCGGTGTAACATAATACATGTGATATTACGTGGCAAAGTAGGCAAGAAAGTGAGAGAAAGAAAAAAAATTAATTTAAATTAAATCCTTAAGCATGTGTCATAATCCTGACACAACGCCAAAATTCGGAACTACGATGGTTACACACATAAATCGATATTGCACAATAAAATTAAATCACACAACCTGTGGAATAACAACATAAAAATGCACGAAATGATCTCCCATTACCATCATCCACCAAGGAAAAACAATTGCAACCAACTACAACTAAGAGTATTATTTACAAATATACACCTGTCCACACGTTGTCCATTCATCTCCTGGGAATGGCAGACTCCTGTAAATAATGATCCGCACCTGTAACTAATCCACCTGGTACAAACAATCTAGGTAATGATGACTGAAAAAATATCGCCAATCGGGATCGAACTCAGGACGTTACCAACATTTAGCATATATTGAGGAAGTGAATAGTATTATACAACTTCGATTTAATATTATTGGTGATGACGCTCATCCAGTATGACAAATAACTATCTCATACACTCAATTTTATTTTGAAGGAAGACATGTGGTTTACCTCGTGGTGCAATATTTAATGAAGACGCTATCGCCTATAATTCTCTCACAAACAACAACTCGCACATACGTCAAATGACGATAAATTATTCCAAAATCTCCGTTCATCAATGCACGCAACATCGCAAAAATATATTAAATATGCCTCTATCCATAGAGACGTGAAGATTCGCCTTTGAATAGCACATAAAATCAGCATAATTCATTCCATAATTCACCACATGGCACAATGTGAGAGGTAAAAATGTCGAAAATAACTCGCAACATCCGTTCAAAATATTACGGGAAAATTCATATAAATGATTTGAACCACATATAAATATAATAATAAGACACTATCCTTCCTTAAAAAGTATGAAATTGGATTCAAAGAAAGCTATCCGTATCGTTAGCACAGCGTTAATATGTCAGATGAGCCTGTTGCCTCGTGTAAAATATAGCAAACACTTTTGGGCAAAATATAAGAGAAATACATTTCGAAGAATGAAAATATCACGCGTACACAATCCTCAATATCATAGTAATCGAATAGAAATGTAAAATTCCTTAAAGTTTAGTAGATGGCTGACATTTAAATCAGATACATGTCTGATGACATAGCTATTTGAAACCCGCATGGCCGATGATGTTGACACCCTGTCATCATGTACCTTAAAATCACGTAGTAAGTGAAACTGCAAATCCAATGTCGAATAATGCAAGAAAATAACATGGTAAAGATACTAAAAAGCTACTCGAACTACTGTATAATTAATAATCCCTTCAAGAAGAAAGTTAACTACATATTACAGCTACATAGAACAGATAATACCCAGTATAAATGAAATGTCGACTTAACTTGGATGTCCTGATGACCATGGTGTTCTAGGCAGGATTCAAGGCATTAGGACGCCGTTGGCATAGGTTCTGGGTTTTAGTGCTGCATCTTGATCCAAGCGATGTCTCCAAGGCACACGAACTTCACACTGCAGGCCTCCATTTCCTCGGCCGGTATCGAACTCGTATTACTTGCAGTACACTGAAACTTTCACACAAAAATATTAACACAAATGCATCGAACTCGTGGTTTCACAATTAGCAAAGGATGATATGTGCCTTCTTTTCTAACACTATTGACGTCTGTTAAGATGTTGAAATAATCTGTTAAAGCTGCGCTGAAATAACAATGCTCCCCTCGTAGAGCGAATAACAGCTGTGTCCAGGCCTGTAGGAGACTTTCCTATGTAGTAACTTCCCGAGCAATCACGTAGCCAGCAGAGAACAAGAGCGAAAACAAACGTGAGAGAATGAATGAGAATATTCTAGTACCAGCTCGCCACCTATGTTCCGAGCTCTGACGTCACACCTCATGATTCAATTGACGTCCTGAATTCCTCGGCGTGTAATTGAGATGTCCATTAATTTCTTGTTAAATAATTATATAATTAACTTAATTTTCAATTATTACTATTCGTGCCTTCCTGAAGTGTGGTATCACGGTTTTTTATGCATACTTGTTGGAGAGTGACTATTAGGATGTCGGATCTGACGTGGTAATATGACGAAAGATTTTAAATGTAATACTTGTCGGGGGTGAAAGGTTCAGCTGTATTAAAAAATTTTCTTGTCTTCTCTTGTGGTAATAATGTTGTCTTTCACTCCTCAGCAGGTTACACAAAAGATAAACAAAAAAAATTCATCCCTTTGCATTTCCCTGTCGACACTCCGCACGAGACACCTGGGATACAGTCCGGTCTTATAAAATTCACAGCCGATCACTGTAGACCTGAAATGTCACAATATATATATATACTTATTCTCCCTAATGGGTATCCACACGAGCTGTTGAACGGGGAGTACTTTTTTATCACAGTTGTCTGGAACCTGATTAACTCCACTGAGTAGCTTTATTGAATAGCTTTTTTGGGCGTATACAGTATTAACTGGGGAATTTAGCATGACAGTTAGGATCTTTGTTACCTTTCTATCTATTTTTTCCCCTTTTATTCACTAACTCATGTCGAGTTCTGCTGCTCAGAGAATCTGCTTCGCATCATTCAAGGAGTATGCGAGTATGCACATGACATAAATGTATGGCTTACTCTCTTTGCTTCCTAAGGACTCGTACTTGCTTGCTATAGATACTTTCGCCTCCCAATTATTTTTGCTCACCTATAAATAAATACAGTTTCAAGCGGTTCTTATGTACTTTAACCCTTCTTCCCCTTTTGTTCAGTTGTAGGGTGCAATTCACCCCTGAAACTTCTACTATCTAGTAGGGACCTTCGAATGGTGGGCTTAGCTTCTTGAATCTTCCCCTTCGCAATGCATCATTGTGCAAGAGGACCTTGTCGCCTACCTGAAAGGTGATCTCATGTTGCTTTTTATCATAGTGTTATATCTCTAATTCTTATCGTTCAATTAGTTTTTCTGGCAGCCTTATGATTTCGCTTGAGCTGTGCCATTAGTTCTTCCACCATGTTCTGGTACTCGTTATAACTTACCTCGGGTGGCTTTTGCAGCACACCTGGAATATTTGGTTTCCTTCCAAAAATTAATTCATAGGGGGTGAACCCCGTACTTGTGCTCTTTGTGGTGTTATACACAAAGCTAGCCGTGGGCAGATACTTGTCCCAGTCATTTTGCTCTGCTCAGCAGACATAATGCCTTAGGCACTCCATGAGCACCTTATGGGATCTTTCTACAATACCATTCGACTGCGGCCTATAGGCCGTAATATGTGTTTTCCGAATGCGCAGTGTTTTACATAGCTCCTTGAACACATGACTCATGAAATTACTACCCTGATCAGTGAGAATCTGCTCTGGTATACCATAGATACTTATCACGTTATTGATTAGCGTCCGTGCCACAGTTTCTGCCTCATTGATTAGCGTCCGTGCCACAGTTTCTGCCTCTTGATTGGGCATGACACTTGCCATGAGGTATTTCGACAGCTGATCCTTACATGTCAGAATGTACTTGTTTCCAGCCTCTGTTCACCGGAAGAGGTCCTGCTACATCTAGGGATATCTTCTCAAAGACCGTGCTAAGTGTGTCTGTAATCACCATGGGGGCTCTGATGTCTGGTCTGGTCCCCTTATTCTTTTGGCAGGAGGGACATGTGCGTACATAGCGCTCGATGTCCCCCTTCATGCCCTTCCACTGAATTCGCTCACATACCCTAGCACACGTGTGCATTATTCCTTGGTGACCTCCCACCAGAGAATCATGACACTCTTTCAGGATGGTCAGTTTCTCGGCTTCGTCTAACTTGTTCACTTCCTCAGATGAGTTATTCTCGGGCAAAATTTCCTCTGCATTAGCGTCCTTGGAAACCTCGCTACCGTCTACTTCAAGTCCCTCTGCCGTAGACTCCTCAGGTTTTGAAGACAGTACACAAGTATGAAGACAGTGCCTCCTCTCTACTCTCATCTGAGGTCTGGGTTTCAACTGTAGCCTGCTAACGAGGCTTGAGCTTAACAGAGTTGACCACCCTTGCTTGGCACATGGCTTCAATGGGATTTCTACCTAGGGCATCGGCATTGCAGTTCATTTTGCCTTGCTTATATACAACTTTGAAGTCTTATTCTGCCAGCTTCAGCCTGAACTTCAGCAGGCGTGAAGATGGATCCTGCACACTGAAGACCACTTCAATGGCTTGTGGTCTGTCACAACAGTAAAATGTCCCCCAAACAAGTACAGCCTGAAATATTTCACAGCCCACACTATTGCCAACAATTCCTTCTCGGTTACACTGTAGTTAATCTCTGCCTTGTTAAGCATTCTGCTTGCATAGGCAATTGGAAGGTCTTTCCCAATAGGTCCTTGTGACAGGACTGCCCCAACCGCTTCTTTGCTTGCATCAGTGGTAACAACGAAGAGTTTTTCAAAGTCTGGAAACTCCAGTATAGGTTCCTCAATTAGTTTTTGTTTCAGTGTTTCAAATGCTTGCTCTTGATCATCTTCCCACACAAAGGGAATGTCCTTCTTTACTAATTGATATAGGGATTTCGCGATTTTACTCTAGTTAGGGATGAATTTCCTATAGTACCCACTCAGTCCGCAGAACTGTTTGATCTGGCAGCTAGTGGTCGGCCTTGGAAAGTCCTTAACGGCTTGCACCTTACATGAGTCTGGTAAGACACCTTTGTCAGTGATTATATGTCGTAGGAACACTACCTTGTTTTGTTGGAACTCTCACTTATCCGGCTGGAGTTTCAGTGTATTTTCTTTCAGGCTTTGAAATACATCCCTTAACTTTGTGTTGTGTTCCTGAATTGAGCGACCATACACTATGACGTCGTCCAGGTAGCACAAACACTTGATACCCATTAATCCTGTAAGTACAGCATTCATCAGCCTGGTAAACTTGGCTGGCGCATCTTTCAACCCCATTGGCATCATTTTAAACTCATATTATGCCCTAGTGCAGAGAATGCTGTCTTTGGCCTGTCTTCAGGTTTCAATAACACCTGGTAGTAACCGCTCGTGAGATCCAAAGTTCAGAAATATCTAGCCTTGCCAAGGGCATCTAATAGTTCCGAAATTAATCGGGGGTTGATCCTGGGGCGTAGGGATCTCATGTTGCAGCACATTAGTGCATGTCAGTTTGTCTCCCTCAAGATGGAAGATATCCTTGTACTCGGCACACATGGCGTATATCCCTTCTTTATATACCTGCGCGAGGTGATCAACTCGCAGACAGTCGGGGCTTCCGCGTGGCTGGACCTCCATTTGTCATTCCACTGCTCTGCTCCACCTTCCGCATTTGTGCTAGGCAGGTCTTATGTACCTTCTGTATGTGCACTTGCAGACTGCGTAAAGTCACCTTTTGTTCAGTGGTGTTCATCATGCTAACCACCACTTCATTGTGCTCAGATTTGGTCAGGCACACTGCAAGGTACACCCCTGTTACCACCTCTTCCCTCTTGATTATTCCCACTGGTAAAGTTCGGTATACTTCGATGACAACGACCTTTTGAGTCTTTGGTTCGAGATGGATTAGCTTTGTCTCTCGCACCCCCATAGGATATTGTTGCCCTTTTATGGTGGCATGACCCTCCTCATGATCAATTACGCTATCTCTCAGGATGTCTCGTCCAAGTATACTATCCTGTGTTAATTAAAAGTCACTCCCTATGACAGGAAATGTGTGACTTGTATTTCCAATAGCGAAGCGCACCGTACCTTGGGTGTAAATCCTCCCTTTACTCACACCCATTAACTCAATTGTTTTACCCCTGACAATTGGGCTGTCCTTTGGTACCGATTGCCTCTTCACTAGGCTGACATCGGACCCAGTACCTATAAGGAATCTCGGTGGCCTTCCGTGGTTTGCAACCTGAATTAGCACTGCGCCTTCCACTTCGGAACTCTTGGGACCTTTCGGTCCGCCGGCCTCCGTAGTTGTCCCCTTGCTGTAGGCCCGTTCTAGTTTGCCGCCCCCATTGCTTTTGTGGCGTGCTTACTACAACAGCCCGTTCTGAACCAACAGTTCTGAGTTCGGTGTGACCACTTATCACAATTCTCACATTGGGCTCAGCATTTTACAGCCCTGCCTCTTATGCGATCACCTTGAGTTTATCCCTTCATGGCCCTATTGCCCGTGCGCTTGTCTTGGGCTCCAGCAGTTTCTTTGAATATGGCCCTGTTGGCCACATGAATAGCACTTACGGCTATCCGTTAGCATCACCGGGGTGCGTGCTCCTTGTCGAAAGTTCACCTGTATGTGCCCTTTCCGGCCGCAATGATAACACGTTCTGTTTTCATCTGCCCCAGTGTCGGCAGCCCTGAAGATGGTTTTCCGTGGTTTCCCATTTTCACACCAGGCAAATGCCGGGGCTGTACCTTAATTAAGGCCACGGCCACTTCCTAGGCCTTTCCCATCCCATCGTCGCCATAAGACATCTGTGTCGGTGCGACGTAAAGCAAATAGCAAAAAAAAAAAAAAAAAAATAGCATCTGCCCCAGTGTTTGGCCGTGTTCGTATCATGCGCACTGTCTCGTGTACCTCGGTTCCCTTATCTCTTTTTCTTCCTACAGTCACGTTCAATGTGCCGTGGCTTCCCAAAATAGTGATATTTTAGCTTATTTGTTGTGCCTCCTGTATCTGTGTTGGAACTAGCGGTCTGTGTGGTGTGAGCCCCTTGTTTCCTGTGTTCTTACAGTTTCTTGCTATGTGACCTTTCTTACAATTCTAGCAGACCACCCTAATGCTAACTTGTGTTGGCTTGGTATGCCACTTTGATGCTGCACTTTGCTCCTGTTCTGGCCTGCTCTTGCCAAACCCTGAGTTATGCTTCTTTTGTAGGCCTTCCCATGCTTTCTTTGACGATATTACAGCTTCTTCCTGTCGTGCAATTGCGACCATCTTTTCAAAAGTGATGGCCCTATATGACTGTACTCTGGCTTGTATTCGAGGATTGGCTAACCCTTGCACGAAACTATCTACACATATTTTCCTGGTAACCTTCAATTACACGTCACGATCTTCTTCCAACTCGTCTCTACTTTGTGTCCAACACGCAAATATACAAATTTAATGTGCCCTGATGCCCCTAGTATTCTGTTAATATCTCTTTAGCTTTCTCCCAATCATTTATATCCTGTCTGACCAGTAATTTATCTCGGGCCTTGCCCGTAATCTTTGTTAATGTATATTTAAAAAATAATTCTTGATCCTCTTCTTTAATCATGCGAACAGCAGCATCTGCATTCACCACAAACTCACGTAATCTGTCTGGCTGGCTGTCATCAAACTCTCGTCCAATCAGGCGATGTCCTTCTGCTACAGTTACATAAGGTCCACTCATACTTTGGATTCTGCATCATCGAGCACCTTAGTGTCTTGGTCTGCTGGTACTGAACTCTCTTGTTGTGCCATTTGAATTAATGTTCAACTTACCTTATGTCTTCAATGCTGCCCCACTGCTGGGATGGATGAGTAATCGGCTGTAGTGCCACCCGTCCACCGGATAGCGTCGCCTGCTGTCGTACTGCTACCGCTCTGCTGCGCTGGCTTAGTAGGCTGCGGTAGTGATGCTCCTCTTCTGTGAAGCGCGGCACTCAAAATGAAAGCTACGCGGTAGCGTGGTTCGGACAGTCTTCTGCAAAGTCGTGGTTCCCTCACAGACAATCTTCTACGAAGTTGCGGTTCTCTCACGTTATTTTGGTGAGTTCACTCTGTTCTAAAGTCAAACTCGGGACCCTGCACAATCTGACACCAGAAAGTAGGCCTGTCGTGACCTACCTGTCCTGTGAGACGTTTTAGTGATTGGTCATCGGCCGATGAAGTTGGCGAGCGGTCCTGTAGGGAGGTAGTTAGGTACGTTTGCGGTCCCGGAAACTCCCGAAATATTAACATGAAGTATGAAAATATAGTTCTTCATTAAGCAGGACAATGATAACTCTCCTACGTACAATTTTTATACAGATTTTCACTATGTCAGCCTGACAGGAGCTTGCTCGCTAGCCTACTACTCTGCGTGGGATTAAAACTCTGCCTTGCAGGCACCTTACGTACAACTGTTTCCAGTTCACTGTCAAGAGAGCCCCTCTGCCATCTTGGATTCGGGCTTTATCTACCTTCAGTCAAGCAAAGGTCAGTCCCTTCCCACTAACTTAGGGGCTGGGCTTTGGGTGTTTCCGAGCCATTTGCCCTGCTAAGTGCTGCCCTCTGGATACTAACATCTCCATCTCTTACTCTGTACTTTTGTTTCTCTGTCTAGGCTGGAAAATCACTGCACTGGGGATGCTGGCTTTGATCCCTTTGTCAGCTGAGTACGCGTCCACTTGTACGGTCTAATTAAACATTGGTTTGTCAATAACAAACATCCGTGCTTGTAAACATCACGTAAGCATGTGAGGCCAGCTCGCCGCTTGACTAAGGCTCTTTCTTCCTCTGGTGTACTGAAATACTTCTCCTTCATTCCAATTCATAAAATATAATTACACATATAATTATGTCATTACGAGGTGTCCCTTATTACGAACTAATATTCTTATACTGGCTTATTCCTGTTGCGATACTCTGGGGTCGAGTCCCGGCTGACGTTTATCTGACAGTCCACCAGTTTGAACCTTGGGGAGGTCGGTATACACGACAGTGCGACTTAAAACAAATTGTAAAAAGAAAGTTCTAATTAAGTTATCAGATATTTAATGCCTTTTTTCCTTAATATGAATGTGTTGCACCTTATTGGAGAAGGATTTCGGTTAGTACAGTGACTTAGCTGCTGGCTTCTAACTGGATAACTGAGATTCGAATCGCAGAGAATCCCAGGCTGAAATTTTCACCTGAAAAATATCACTTAACATTAGGAAACACATTTGTCCTTAAACCCTCGGCCAAAGCCCCAAAATGAATCGGAGTGGCTCCAGTGACCCTAGAAATATATGGGATAAGCTGAAGAAAGTTTTTAATTTTTTTAACTTACTGGCCTAGAGATGAGCGGTACATTCACTAGCAAATAACTTTGGGCTGTCGGCTGTCAAGCCCCGCGGTGTATGGGGCAACGCGTCTGCCTGTCCCCCGGCGGCCCCGGGTTCGATTCCCGGCCGGGTTAGGGTTTTTAAAATTGTAAATGATTAATATCCCTGGCCTGGGGACTGTGTGTTTGTGTCGTCCTTAATGTTGCTTTCCTCATATTCAACACTACACTTCCGCAATTCCACATGCAGGTTCATATCATATGGTGCAAGTAGGGGCAAAATTTCTCTATAGGTCGGCACCCCGAACAAATAGCATTTTAAAAAACTGTGGGCTTATCTTCTTACTTGGATATAAAGAATCAAATAAAATAATTTTGTTTAAGGCTTTGTGTATGCTCACTTTTTCTCAGTTACATAACTGTAATATTTTATCTCCTGATGCCTTATGTAGTATATTTCTACTTTACTTGCTTTTAAAATACAGTTGAACCTGACTTATACGTATATCAAGGGGAAGAGAAAATACTACTTGTAACTCAGAATTACTTAGAAATCAGACTTACACAATACATTACATATTTACTAAAAAAAAAAAAACAATGGAACAGACCTACATGTGTAAATCCTTGCAAATAATAAATACATTAAGACAGAAAATATTATTTTGAACTTGGTCCAGCCTTAAAGAAATCAGATAGTTTGGCTTGCTCCACTTTTCTTGCATTAAGAGTATAAACCTCCTTTTCCAAACGTAGTAATGAATTCATAGCATTTTCATTACGACTTTTCGCACTGATGTAACACCTACACACACAGACTGCACTTAACACTTCGCTCAGTTCAGGTGTTTAAGAATTCAAGTCGTTATCTCCATCTCCATCACTGTCACTATCGCTTGTAGCTGTTCCATCATCACTGCGTTGTTGGCATACGTCAGCAGTAATCTCTTCATCCGGTTGCTGTCCACATACAGCCAGATTATCATCGAAATGCACAAAAGTATCGAATTCTACACACTCTGGTAGCGTTAGCTCATTGCCAGACAAAACTTTGTCCCCATAATCATCATTAGAGGCAGCCTCATCTAGTAAGACACCAGCTTTGCGGAAACAGTTACTGATTGTGGAGGATGACACCTGCTTCCAGGCAGCTGAAATAAGGTCCATTGCTTGTAGCAAATTAATGGAGAGAGGTTCATTTCCTGCATCACTCAGTGTTATTAAATGTTGAACCAGCATTTTTCTATAATGCACTTTGAAATTTGCAATTCAATTCAAGTATGATGCCTAAATCAAGCGGTTGTAGAACACTGGTACAGTTAAGAGGGAAAAATTCCAATCGGACATTCTCCAGAACGATTTGAGGTGGATGTGCTGCACATCGATCCATAATAAGGATCTTCTTCTGTTTCTTTTTTTATTTTAATGTCCAGTTTTTCAACCACTGTTACATTAAAAGCATAGTCATGTGAGAATTTCTGTTGGATTCATATTCCGTTGGTTTTGTTTTCGCACCCTTAAAACACCTTGGATTCTTTGATTTTCCTGTCACAAGTGGAGGAAGTTTGTCAGATCCATCTGCATTGGTGGCGAGAAGGACTGTTATACGAATTTTACTTTTCTTGCCTCCATGGCATGGGTCACCTTTTTCAGCTAATGTTTTATTAGGAAGGAGATTGCAGAACAGGCCGGTCTCATCACAGTTGTAGTTGTTTGGAGGCTGGTAATCGCTTACGATACCCGGCAGAACCTCTTCTTTCCAGTGTTGCACCATGAAATCGTCCACAGCTTTTGAGTCACTGCAAATTGTTCTCCCTTTGATTTCATGATGATCTTTAAATCCTTGCAACCACCTGATGAAGCCTTGAAATCAGCAGTGATACTCATCATTTTAGCTAAATCTATCGCCTTTGCCTTCAGCATGTCGCCACTAATTGGTAGAGCTACGACCCGCTTATGCTGGAACAATGTGAAAAGTACTTTCTCCAAATCTATGTACCTTCCGTGGTATAAGCGATTCCTAAGTCTGAAGCAATTTCAGTTTTTGTTTGGTGTGGATTAGCGTCCACTTCTCGTATACATTTTCCTTTTTCATCTAGGGTATAACTTTTCCTGTTCTCCATGGCTAATCAAAAGCAACTGAATGACAAAACGACTGTTCAACAGTAAACACCAGATACCGGCAACGTGGACATTTTTGTTCCCACGAAAGAAATTCTCATATTCAAACAAATTTACTGTATTTTCTCTTGTGTCCGCACCAAAACCGCCCACTTTGCTTGTAATTTATCTTAATCTTTTGCGGCATTGTGAAGGTAAAAAACGACAAAGGTAGAGGAGGAGCGAGATTGAGAGCGAAGAGGAATCGCTCGGTTGGCCTTTGTTAAGCCGCCAGTAAGTGAGGGTCAACAGTGTCACTCGGCAAAACTCTTTGTATTCTGTTTCAGCAACGAAACCCGACCGCTCTACTTCCGCCTACACTGACCAAGTCGAAACGTCGCAAATACAGTAGTTTCTTTTAAAAAAGCAAGTGCTCATTACAATTACGCAAAACTCAGTTATATTTCACTGACACTTAATACGTATAACAGCAAATTATGTATAAACGGATTACGTATAAAGAAGGTTTAATTAACACGCTTTTAAATTATATTTTGCTGGGACCTAAAGGAAATTACGTACAAATGCGAATTACGCAGAACAGAGTTATGTATAAAGCAGGTTCAACTGTACTCAGAAATGTAACAGATTTTTGCTATTGGTGAGTTCTGCCTCGTGTGTATATATCATTATAGAAAGAAAATAATTTTTACTTTCGATATAAGTGAGTTGGAGATCATCCAAAAATTTGTGTAACGAAATAGTGTCTTGTAACAAAATGTGTAATGGAAGTGAAACCAAACAACCGTGCAAGCTGTGATGTAAAGTATGGATGGATGGCCATGACCGAGAGACTTATAAGTATTTATGATAATTTTATTTTCCCCGTAGGGAAATTTGATACCATTTTTTCTGCGTTGATTGTTCTGTGTAAAGATTGTAGAAGCCACCGTTACTGTTCTATAAAATCAAATTTAGTACTCGTTAACTAATCAGGGATGTTATGCTCAGGACTTGTATGGGCTTGGTGTGCTAAACACATATCTTATTCTTTTGGTATGATGATTGTGTTTGTAAATAAGTTGCACATGTAATTATAATATGTTCAGTGCTCATTGGGGTTCATTTATCAGTGTGGTATTGTATGAGAGACCACATGTGCCAAGGCTAGAAAAGTCTTCCATCCCACTGTTTAACATGTTAAGTATTAGTGTGTTGTTTATTATTTGTGTAACATGTTTGTAGCTGTGCATATTCTAGGAAGAAAAAAATATCAGATAATTTTCTGAGAATGTTATTAGTGATCTCATTTGTGGAAAAACAAATCAGATTTTTAAAAAGTTGTAGATTTGTTGTGCAACATAGCATTTTTGTATGTTGGTGGTTTTGAAGATTGTATAATGGCATTATTATTATTATTATTATTATTATTATTATTATTATTATTATTATTATTATTTAAAAATGCCAACATGTTAACCATGCTACATAATTCTGAATGCCACATGATTTATTACCATACTTAAAATGTTCCATTTTTCAATAATGTAACTTGTTCTATTCTCTATTTCATCAGACTTTGTGAAATGGGATTATTCGGGGGTGTGATGTTACTGAATTCTTGTCATATCTTATCTCTTGGAGATGAAGTATTATCTACATGGTCATCATTTCATTCAGTCCCACTTCCTGCTACACTTCACATACCGCTTGCCTGCCAATACTCTATCCCCACTGGCGGGCTGCTTTTTCTCTTCCTTGTACTTGGCTGAATTAGTATTCCGAGCTTATTGTTATTCATTGGTGGGCAAGTGAGCTGTCTATGTCTGTGAAACTATATCACTCATTAACGGGCCTGGAGTGCTGTTCAGTTGTGCATGTGTGAAGGAAGAAGTAGCCAACATCTCATAAGAAGAGTTGCAGTGAGTTGATGGAAATTTGTTACGATGCTAAATTGCTCAATAACATTATGGCAAACTTGTCTGTTCATCCGCTTTATGGTGATGCATGAGATCGTGTTTATGTCGACCTGCCAGAGAAACTGGAGTGTCAGCAGGTGAACGGTGTGTGCTCAAAACCTTTATGCAGCTGCAAGTGGGCCCAAATACAATGATGAATCTGTACGTCTTTGCTTTCTGTTCTGCATTTCTCTCTTACTTGGAAATTGAGAAAATCATTTCTGTTATTTCTGAACACTTCCATGTTGGTCGTGAGGAGTAATTGTGTCTGTCTGCTTTAAATGGGCTGTGTATGAACATGTAGGAAGTATCCACTGTGTATAACTAAATGACTAGTTGCATACTTTCTTTTATTGTATCCTTAGACTGGTCTTGGATAATAACACACACAAGAGTTTTTATAGATCTGCAGCTTTCCTGTCAACTTCTTAAACAAGGCAACTACTGTTTGAATGCTGGTCAATGCAAGTGAGATTCCGGAAACGGGAATTCAAATCTTGAGTAGTTCATTTTCCATATAAAATTGTATGTACCATGGCTCTGGGCTTTCTTTTGTGTATGTGAAGTATTAAAGCATCTTTTTATTTATATATCTTGTAAAGTAGTTCACTAATGCATACATGCAAAATTACATGTTAGCATATTCCCTCAATTTTTATGCATTTTCTAAAATTTTAATTTTTCTTACCATCTGTGCCTCACTGTAGACCTCCAATTGGGGATTTTCCATCCCTGTACTAGATGATAGTTTTGACTGTTCAAAATTTTGAGATAATAAGGAAAACTTGTAGTAAACTGAGAGAAAATTTATATGATCTAGTAAATTATTGCTGAGGCTGTTATTGGGAATAAAACATTGACATGTGCAATTTTACATATGTAATATTTCCTGGACTGTGCTTTAAGAATTAACATTTCTGTTAGTACTGATATATGAGGAAATCAGTTTACTTTTTATTAAGGAATGAATGCAAATGTAGGTTTTACAAATGATTGAGACAACTACATTACCTGGAATTGGCAGTTTCATAATGGTTTGAGTCCTGTGTCATTGCTTGCTTTACTGCTTCACGATAAGCTCTTACAGAAGAGGGATGGGTATCTGGAGCTGCTGTGGGTGACATGTGCCTCGTGAGCGAGTGACTGAAAAGTACACAGATGCTAGAGAAACCAGAGGTTGGCAGGGTTCCATTATCTCATCAACTAGCTGTGGAGATAGACACTTGGAAGGTTTTTATTTGCTGATCATCCATTTTTTCAATCTCTGGCAAAAGGCTTAAAAGGAACCTTCCTGGAGCTTCCGTTCGCTTATATTTCAGAGGATTCTATATGGAATTTCTGGTTTTGAGATATTCAACGAAAGCATTGTCAACTTCATTTGCAACATCATGTTTTTGAGTCTTTATAGTGGCAGCAAAATCGACGTTGACTCGTGTATTAACACGTTGGGGTGTTTTGAGGATGTTCAAGCTGAAGCAGTAGTACTGATATTGTTGAAGGAGTGGGGAGGGATAACGGCAGTGTGGCAATGACTGTGGTGGTACCGATGATGTGGAAGAGTCTCTAATTTCCAGTCAATCACTTGCAGTTTAGTTTGGAAAATTTTTGGCAAATTCCCAGGTATGGTTACAGTTGCTACCATGATGAAGGGAAGGGCACACTACAGTATTTTCAGCAAGTAATATGGCTTTCTCTTTCTTGTTCTGGGACCACTTTAGGTGGGTTTTTAGTTTCAGACAAAGAGAGACCGCAGAATTTTCTGCTTGTCCTTATATCCACTCCCTAAAATATAATAAGACCTATGTATTAGTAACATTGAATAGATCAATGTGAAACGTGAAAATTATAGAGGTATAACCCTATTATCACATGGGCTAAAATAATGAAGAAAGTCATAGACTAAAGACTGAGGGATATAATAGAAACACAGTGGAAGAGCAATATGGCTTTAGACCAAATAGATCAACAATAGACTTGATATTTACATTGCAAACGATAATGGAAAAAAATCTGGAAAGGAACAAGGAAATCATCTTCGTATTTTTGGATTTGGAAAAAGCTTATGATACAGTTAAGAGAAAACATGTATGGGAATGCCTACAGAAAAGAAATGTACCAAAATCATTAATCAACAAGATAAAAATCTTGTATCACGAGAGTAAAAGCAGTGTACAAATGGGGAGTGGCGACTGAAACATTTTATACAAAAAAAGGTCTCGAGCAAGGAAGTGCACTGTCACCATTATTGTTTATTATATTGATGGATTAAATCATAAAACGTGTAAAACTGAGTATCAGTAATGATGACGTGAATGCTTTGGTATTTGCAGATGATGTGGTGATTTGGGGAAAGGGAGAAAAGGAAGTACAAAGGAGACTGGACATTTGGAATGAAAATCTGAAGGAGTTTGGAATGGTAATTAGTAAAAAGAAAACTGTAGTCATGCACTGTGAAAAAGAGAAAAAGAGAATCCAAATGAACATAGTCAGAGAACAGTTAGAGAATACATACATATCTGGGTAGCATTATTAATGGAAGTAATGAAATCAACCCTGAAATTAATAACAGACTAAGTAAAGATACAACATTTTATCATAAAGTCAGAGAGCTTTTATGGTATGACAATGTACCCAAGAGAATGAAATTAACATTATATAAACAGTATTTCATACCAGTTGTAACATACAGACTAGAAACGCTGGTAATTAGTAAGATCCAAGCAGTAGAAATGAATTTTTTAAGAACATCGGTTAAAAAGACAAGAAGAGATAGAATCCAAAATATTAAAATCAGAGAAGAGCTAAATATAGAACCGTTAGTACAGACCATACAGAAAGCAAGACTGAGATGGTTCGGGCAAGTAAAAAGAATGGGAAAGGAATGGGTAGCAAGAAGGAATTGGAAAGAGAGGTTAAGGGAAAGAGGCCAGTTGGAAGAGTGAGAATAAGATGGATGGATCAGATTTGGAAGGACATTAGAGAAGTTGGATTGGATGTGGCAGAAGTAATGGAGCAGGAAAAGTGGAAGGACAGAAAGGAGTGGAGTAGGCTTGTTTACCACACCTGGGTGACTGGAGTGGGACATTGATGATGATGGATCAAAAGGAAATATACAACTGAACATGTTATTTATTTATTTATTTATTTATTTCCTTTATAAAACTAACTGGCTGTAGTACCAGTCATTGACAAAATAATCACTTAGCATATACATGATTACATTCTTGTCCATCCCTCACATTGTTTACCACATTCTGAGGTTATAAGTGGGCATGCTTCTTCTTGTCACTGGCTTGTCCTGATGTACGTGCTCTCTTTTGCCATTTGCAGTTTCTTTTTTTTTTTCTTTTTCTTTTTTTTATTGTTGCTGATCGTGATTTGATCTCTACCTTCTGGTATAAAAGAAGACCATGTATCGGACAGTTTTATGATTTTATCAAGAAAAAGTCCCACATTTTCAACACCTAAAAAGTTTATTCTTAAAAATGAAGTCAAAGGAACATATTTTGTCCCACCTGAGAAATCTTCAGCCTTCCAATGAACAAAAGTTATATGGTAAAGATACAAACATATTTCAAATGTTGGTACAATACATATGTTTTCAATAAACTTAAAATCTATAAAGATCTATTCCATGTTGAGTCTTTGCATATCATTAAACAACAAAGTGGCAACATGCAATTAAAATTCCACATCAAAAGCTTAGTCACTGATCAAACTATGATAAAGATTTATGATTGCCAATGCAGATAGGTTATTAATAAAATAATAACTTGTACAGTCTTGTACTATTTTGGTGGAAGTTTGCTCCACAGGAGTTCTTTTACGTGCCAGTAAATCTACCAATACGAGGCTGACGTAAGTGAGCTTCTTCAAATACCACCGGACTGAGCCAGGATCGAACCTGCCAAGTTGGGGTCAGAAGGCCAGCGCCTCAACAGTCTGAGCCACTCAGCCTGGCTATTATTATTATTATTATTATTATTATTATTATTATTATTATTAACTCTCCATTCATTTGGTACAGCTCCTTTAGGCAAACCAGAATCAGGTAAGTTCTTCAGATATGATGCTATATCCCAAGCAATTGCTTCTAGAATCCCCAGAAATCTTGTGAATTTTGGTGGGTTTTTTTTGTTTTGTTTTGTTTTTTTAAGATTTCAACTTCTCTATCTTTGTTAATATTTTTATCATCATAGTTAAATTTCAGTACCTCACTGGTATTATTCACCTCTACATGGACACTATTCTTATGTCCAACTATTGTTTTCACGGGCTGTTGACTAAATACTTCTGCTTTCTGTAAATCTTTGCATACAGCACACTCCCCTTGTTCATTATAGATTCCTGTAACCTTTTTCTGTCTTAAAGTACGCATATATACCCTTCCATTTTTCACTAAATATCATAGGATTTTCAATCATGCTTTCCCTGATGCTGACATTTTTTTCTAAATTCAATTACCTCTTACGTTCCCTTAGTTCCACCTCACTTCCACAACCATTCCCAACTCTGTTCCTTTCTAACCTGCATCTCCTTTTTAAACATTATTTCACTGATATAATATAATGGGTCTTACCAATTTGTTATATAATTTTGAAGTCTAGTTCAAAGAACTGGATGAACACTATAAATCAAAACCGGGTGTGGGAACTAGACAGCACAGAGAAAATTCAATCTGGCCCCCAACATGCAACATTGCAAGCAACTTGTGAAATACACATTCGTTACCAGTCTCCTCGAGGTATAGCCATGTGCGCCAATCCATTGGATTACTTTGGAAGTGACTCATAGGCTACTTCACATCACTTCAAAGTAGCTCTGGGGTAGTTGCATTTGTGGAAGGCCTTGGTGATGTTCTGAAGTCATGTTCATCATTAGAAAGTGCTAGTGAAACCACAAGATTTCTCTTTAAGTGTGTGTATTGTTACACTTTCTTTCAAAACACAGCTTACAAAATCAGGTTTGGATCTAATGTTTACGTACTCACCGTCAGTGACATATGATCACTATAACATGATGTGTTCCAATTTAGCACTTGGCTTATTCAGTTATACCATATTACCAATCTGTTGGGGTTTGCCCAAATTTTAGTAGGACACAAATACTTGTTACTTAGATGAAACAGCCATCGTAGTGCCAGTGGACTGGACAGTTAGATTATTTATTTATTTATTTATTTATTTAATGTTTGTTTGTTTGTTTGTTTGTTTGTTTGTTTGTTTGTTTGTTTGTTTGTTTAACTTTAGCTGTGGCAAGTTAGGACTCATGGCCCTCTCTTACACTTAACCACATAAATTACAAGTTTATTATATATAGAAAAGAGATGTACTATTCTATTATAAAGTCAAGGATAACTAACCTAAATAACACATTGAGAACATATAAAGAAAAATGAAAGCAAATCTCAACAAATAAAAACAAGATAAAAAGAAATCCAAAGCATACAAGTAAAAAAGAATGAGAAAAAGTCATAATGAAAAAGTTACATAGAAACTGAAAAATATAAACAATGCCTAAACAGAACACAATACACAATAAAGTAATGGAAATACAAGTATGGCCATAAACAGTGATCTATGTACATGAATTAAAAGCTAAATATTATGTACATTTACTCTATAACAATAAAAATATGATAAGAATCTAATATTAATTATAAGAACAATGGTGTTCCTCAGCTGTACAGTAAAATGCCAATGTTACTAGCCTACCTACCACAGTCACACAACATTTCATACATCACCAATCACACGAAACAGTCAGTGGTATTCAACAGGTAATCTCTGCATGCAGTTCTAAATTTTGTTATT
Source organism: Anabrus simplex (assembly GCF_040414725.1). Taxonomy (NCBI): domain Eukaryota; kingdom Metazoa; phylum Arthropoda; class Insecta; order Orthoptera; family Tettigoniidae; genus Anabrus; species Anabrus simplex. The sequence goes on along the minus strand of NC_090266.1, from coordinate 138,651,907 downwards.
GACTTATAGTTCCTGACAGCAGGTGGAAGTGAATTCCAAAGTCATGACCCAGCCACAACGAAGGGTCTATTATACATTGAAGTGTGGTTGATGGGAATAGAAAGGAAAGTGCCAGGTCTAGTATTACAGTTATGGAATGAGGATAATAAGTGGAGTTTTGAAGAAATGCATTTGGGTAGATTTTCCTTCAGAGTTTGATAAATCAATGTAAGTACGTGAAACTTTCGTCACCTTTCGGGTTTCAGTCAGGAAAGAGCTGTGTAGCTACGGGTTATGTGAGCATCATAACTCGAGTTAAAAGCAAATCAAAGATCGGAGTTCAATGCTTGTTGAAGTTTCGTAGTTTGTTCATGGGTCGCATCAACAAGGACAATGTTGCAGTAGCCAAGTATTGGTAGTATCGATGTTTGGAGAAGTTTTGTCGTTACGTCTTTTGGCAAAATGTCCTTATGTCGTTTCAGAGGGTGTAGGGTCACGTACATTACCACTACTCCCCTAGATGCTGGCTCGTATACCTCTGAAAAAACTTATTTCAAGCACAGTATAATGTCATTGTACTAGAGGAGAGAGTATCTCCACTTCCAGAATATGCCATGCCTTGAAATTTGAAATGGGACATTGAGTTCCTGTGTAAAAACCAGTGTTTCTTTTTCATTGACTGAGAACATCATTATTAAAGAATACAGACTTCTCAATCCTGGGATGATGTCATTCCTACTGACAAGAGGGGGGAAAATATTGGATGTTTAGATTGGGAAGCCTGTATTCTTTAATATTGATAGTATCAATCTTTGAAAAGTGAATGTTGGTTTCCTCATGGGAACTTAATTTTTGGTTTGTTATTTCCATGGATTTCATTGTTAAAATTATGTAAGTTGTAACCGTTTTGATGTAAAATGTAAGCAGTAGGTCTGAACTGTATTATGCTAGGAAATAGATACATTGTTAGAAGTATGAATTCTTCTGTAACGTCTTCCACTCTTAATCACATTTATTGACATTGTTTTGAAGTCATGTTCACGACTATATAGCTTTAATATTTATGTTATGATACCGGTAACATATGCTCAATATTACATTTATGATTAAGTTTGTATGTATCTTGTCTTCCAGTTTAGCGCTCAGCCTATCCAATTATACCATATCACCAATCTGCTGAGTTTGCCTGAATTTTAGTAGGAGACAAGTATTCACTACTTATGTATAGCAGCCATCTTACCATTTTGCCCCAGTGTGCCAGTAGGCTAGACAGTTTTTTTACCACACCTTCCCAGGGCATTGGCTTGTACTCCAATGCAAACTCTTATTCAAACACAGTGCAGTATCAGTGCAATAGGAGTGAGAGTATCTCTACTTTATGAAAATGCCTGCCTTGAAATTTGAAATCCAACATTAAATTCTTGTGTAGAAATCAGTGTTTCTTTTTCACTGATTGAGAATATCAGTATTAAAATATACTGACTTCTCAGTCCTGTAATGTTGTGTCATTTGTGCTGGCAAGCACACTGGGGGCAAAATGCTGGAGTTTTAGATTGAGAAGCCTGTACTCTTCAGTATTGATATTCTCAATTAAGGAACTTGATAGTTGGTTTAAGCCATGTATAGAAAGATAGGAACGTCAGCATTTTTATTTTTATTGACTTCATTGCAAAATTACAAAATTTGCAACCTTTCTAATTAAAATGTAAGCAGTAGGTCCTGATTGTATGCTTGGAAACAGATGTATTATTAGAAGTGTGGATACTCCGTATATGACTTCCACTTTAGTTGTAAAGATTTCTGTATTCAAAAAGGAATGTTGCATGGTTTCTCCTTTACTGTAAAGAGAACTAGAGAACAAACCATTTATTTTTAAATATGACTGCTCAGATAGCAGGGCTCTCGCTTTCTGAGCCCAAGTTGGCAATTTGGTCCCGGCTCATTCCTGGGGTATTTGAATGTTCTCAAGTATGCTGGCCTTGTGCCAGTAGGTATAGTGGCACGTAAAACTTTCAAGGGGCAAGATTTCCTCCACATCAGCATCTCTGCAAAATATGAATGTGTAGTGGGAGTAAAACCAGTAATATAACTAATATTTTTAGATATAAAATGTAGTGTGTCCATGTGGTGTTTAGAATTATGGTGTATTCACATCGTTTCGTTTACAAATAATTATACTATTTCTAATTTATTAATATATTAACATTTTTTAAACTTTATCTTAATATTTGCGTTGTGTATCTTCCACCATACAATCTCTATTGTGTTCTTAATTCTTCCATGTACCTGTTAGTGGAGAAATATCTTTAAGTTTGTATGAATATTCAGAAAAACTTTATTAGAGTTAAGGAACTACTTTTAATAGTGATATTGTAAAAACAGAAGCATTTTTAACTGTAATGAGATTTTATTAAAGTGTTATTTTTTAATCAAAAAATAAAAGCTATGAGAAAAATTTCTTGTTTTCTTTGTAAATATATCCTTCCTTATTTCCTATATATTTGTAAGTGCCCTATTCTAAGAACTGCTGTGCTTAAATAAGAGAATATTTAGAGTATTATTTAAGGGATATTGCTACAATTAAACTGTCGGGCGATTGGTACAGTAGACTCATCAGTTTGAACTCCAAGGGAAATCGGAAAAATTTTGAATTATCGAAAATTAGAATTCACTGAGAATTACTATTTTAACAAAAATATAGTACAGGAATTCCACTGCCGAAGTATTCTTTCCATTTCACACGTTGCAAAACAACTTATCCTTTTGGCTGACAGTGTTTAATTAACACTTGTGCAGAAATACTTTCATCCCCAATATTCGTGTACAAGAACAAAATTGGAGCCCATAGTGACAAATGTGATCAGTCCCTGTGCAATTTCAGAATTACAGAATGATTTAAAAAAGGTAAATTATTTTAAATAATTCATGGATTCCACCAATCACAAGGCTACTAAACTACTTTTACTTGTGCATTACTTCCGTTGTCTTTGTGGTGTTGAAAGTTCTGGATTTTCAAGACCAGTGTGGGGGGGGGGGGGGGGGGGGAAACTGCTGATATTCTGTCTTCATACATACTTCAGACATTTAACCTCAATAGCTATTGAACAACTGAATGAAAGTTATTGGTTTATGTGCAGATAACGCTTGTAGTAAATTTAGCGGAGCAGCAAGGGAAGGGAGAAAAGAAGGTATATACCATATTTAAGCATTCCTTCAAAAGTCAATTTTAGGCGTGAGTTGCGCAGCCCATATTGTAAAAAATACTCTGCAAACTACCATGAATTGCCTTCAAGTTTGCATTGAAAGTGTGATGCAAACATTTTACAAGTATTTTTACATTTCTACTGTTTGCAACGGCTGCTTTGCGTGAATTCTGTGACTTGGCTACAGCAGAACCGGGTTGCTTTCATTGTTACCTGCAATAGAGCTTTTGCTATAATTGTTTCTGTCTCTGAAGTCATATTTCCAGTCGCAAGAGAAGTGATCTACTGTTAAAAAGACATTTTTCGTAATCTATCTGAATTGTGGCTACATTTCAAATACAGTCAAGTAGCAGTTTTCGACAATGTTGTGTAGTAACTTGCAGATCAGCATGTATCCATGCTAGAAACCTCAACAGCTATTGAAGACCCAAAAAAAAAACACACTTTCAAATAGATGTTATGATGCATTGCTACCACTGGTAGTTCATACAAAATTGAAGGAATGTGAAGGAGAAGGGTTAGTTTCTATCATTGACTTAAGTATGTTGTCTCATTCTACTCAACTTGTTTCGAGTATATGGAGCGGTGGACTTCTCTCCTTACTGAAGTTATCATCGATTGGATGAGGCTGCAATCTGTGGAATGGGACAATGTACAGAGTTGATTCACTTCTTTCCTGAACATTCCCAGGAACAAATATGTAAGTTACAAAATAAAATGTTAATTAAGGTCAACCCAATCAGTACTTGTACTACTTGTGATGAGTTACAATTTGTCAGTACATGTTTCATCAGATGACAAGCAATGGTAAGGAATAATCATTCTCTTATAAACTAAAAGACACATAAAATATAACTTACGTTAAAAACATGAACCTTCATGAGGATGACTTTAAATGAAATGTCCATTGAAAACTGTGGAATGTCGTTAAAAACAATGTACATGTATAAAACAATTGATGCTTCTTAAGAATTATTTAAATTAATGCATCTTAAAAAAGAATTTAATATGCCCTTCACATCAAGTGAAACACAGGTGTTCCAGGCAGGATGTTCTCTTCATCAACAAGAAGTAATATTTAAGAATTTCCTAAGATATGCAGTGTTTTAATATTTTTTTAGCTCTATTCCATGAACAACACACACATTCTTTAACTTCAAACCACATAAAATGCACATCTACCTTTATGTTAATTGATCTTATGAGTGCTTACAATTTAACTGAGGATTCACGTGCACTCATCACCAAATTCATGTGCAATGTTTTTAACATGACATTCTTTTTAAGAAACATTCATTTTAAGAATTCCTAAGAAGGGTCAATTATTTTATGTATGCACATTGATTTTACCATGACATTCCACTGTTTTCAAGGGACATTCATTTTAAGTCATCCTCATGAAGGTTCATATGTTTGTAATGTATATTTTATGTATGTCTTTTAGTTTATAAGAGTGATTAATATGTCACCACAGTAAAATAAGTTGACTGTTAATTTTAGATTTCTAATCAAACTTCTTGTTTTGAATAATTTGTCTGGAGCTAAGTAAGGCTTGTGTTCAATATCTCAATACAGATACACTTATTAGCTTTTGATAGTATGTTGTTGAAGCAGAGAAGGCAATTTCCAACACAGGCACATCTAACAATTGACTATGTGTAGTAAAGTCATTTGTACTTCCTTATATTATGCTAATATTTTCTATTTGCCTTTTACCGGGCGGGTTGGCCATGTGGTTAGGGGCGCGCAACTTTGAGCTTGAATCCGGGAGATAGTGGGTTGGAACCCCACTGTTGGCAGCCCTGAGGATGGTTTTCCGTGGTTTCCCATTTTCACACCGGGCAAATGCTGGGGCTGTACCTTAAGGTCATGGCTGCTTCCTTCACATCAATCAATCAATCAATCACTACTGATCTGCATTTAGGGCAGTTGCCCAGGTGGCAGATTCCCTATCTGTTGTTTTCCTAGCCTTTTCTTAAATGATTGCAAAGAAATTGGAAATTTATTGAACATCTCCCTTGGTAAGTTATTCCAATCCCTAACTCCCCTTCCTATAAACGAATATTTGCTCCAATTTGTCCTCTTGAATTCCAACTTTATCTTCATATTGTGATCTTGCCTACTTTTAAAGGCACCATCCAGACTTATTCGTCTACTGATATCCTCCCAGCCCATCTCTCCACTGACAGCTCGGAACATACCACTTACAAGTAACTATTCTCATTTTGGTTCCGTGTTGAAGATGATGTATATCACAAATATTATTATAACTAGCAAGATACCCGTGCTTCGCTACGGTATTATACTGAAATTTAAAATTGAATGCTTATTGTATTAGATATATAATCCGCCGAAATTCGCGATCTGACTCGTCTGCGAGAATCCACCAAAATTCCCGATCTGACTGGTTTTCTATGATTTTACGGCACGTTTCCGCCCACTTTTAAATCTTCCTTTCCAGCAATCGATTTCGTACTTCCCGGGCTAGGCTCAGGTATTCCTCCCGGTCAGTTGGGTCCGTAAATCTTTGCCATCTTTTCCTATAATATTTTTAATATGGATAAAATCCTTCAGGAGATCCGGCGTGGTGTCATATTGGGTGCCTCGGCGGCACTGAACCCGCGGCCGGACTGCATTCTTAGTCATTACCCGTCCAGGAGCCGTTTCCAGCGCGGTCCGCACATTTGACGACGGTCCGGAATATTATTATTATAATTATTACTATTATGTGTTGCTGGAATGGCTGATGACAGGGAAAACCGGAGTATCCGGAGAAAAACCTGTCCCACCCCCGTTTTGTCCAGCACGAATGCCACATGGAGTGACCGGGATTTGAACCACGGAACCCAGCTGTGAGAGGCCGGCGCGCTGCCGCCTGAGCAACGGAGGATCCTTATAAGTACATTAATAACAGTAAAATCAATTGGTCTCACCTCCTTCTACACCCCACCGCTGTTAAGTTTATTTACCGCCACCCACCACCCCACCAAAAAAATTAAAAGAATGCTTGTTTCTTTATGTTTAAGGGAGATTAAAAACACCAATGTTCACGTCTATTACCTTCAGTTTTGAGATAAAAAAATAATTAATTTTTTTCACTCCATTTCACAATAATCCCCCCCCCCCCTTTTAATTGAATTTTCCCGCAAATAATACTTGTTTCTTTAACAGTAAAGGATCTTCTAAATACCAATTATCACGACTCTAACTTCTTCAGTTTTCGATTTATGTGTCCTCATGAAAGGAATTCAACTCCTTTACACTCCCGCCCTCCAAGATGGTTTCCCCACCAAAACGCATTCTTCTTTGTTTTTAAAGGAGGTCCAAATAAGAATTTTCACGTCTGTAACAACTTTAGTTTTTATTAGATGTATGTATTCTCATACAATTCAGTCAATTAATTTTTCAATTCTTTCAACCCCCCCCTCCCTTCATTGGATTTTCCGAGAATACGTGTTTCTTTACTTTTAAAGCAGATTGCAAATATCAAATTTCACGCCTGTAACATCTTCATTTTTGAGATATCAGTAGCCTAATTAAAAGAATTCATCACCATTTTCAGTCACTTTTACCCCCCCTCCACCCAAGTGGTATTTCCGATAACTAAAAGTACACGTTTCTTTATGTTGAATAGAGATAAAAAATACCATTTTTCACTTCTGTAACATGTTAAGTTTTTTTTAGATATACTGTAAAAATTCTCATTTTAAAATTTCACCCCTTTTGAGTTCCCCTTAAGTGAAGTTTCCAAAACAAATCACCTATATTTCTTTACATTTACAGAAGATTTACACTCACTCTTTACTCTGTAACATTTTACGTTTCCAAGATATTCTGTAGATACAGTCTTTCAAAAAATTCACCCCAATTTGTCACTCCTGTTTAACCGCCATTAATTGGCTTTTCCAAAAACTAAAAAATACGTGTTTCTTTATTTTTAAAGGAGATCCCATATGCAAATTATCAGTTCTGTAATATCTTTCGTTTCTGAGATATGTGTATCCTCAATTAAGGCATTCAACCCATTTTTCACCCTTTTACACCCCTCCTATTAGGATTTACAGGAAACAAAAAATACGTGTTCCTTAATTTTTAGAGGAGATTCTAACTACCAATTTTTACATCTGTAAATTTTAAAATTTTAAGATGTAGACACAATCATTTTAAAAAATTCACCCCCCAATATTTGGATTTCCAAAAACGAAAAAATACGTGTTTCTTTACTTTTAAAGTAGATCCAAAATACCAATTTTCAGGTCTGTAATATCTTCAGGTTCTGAAATATAAGTAGCCTCATGAAAGGCATTCAACCCATTATTCACCCTTTTACACCCTTCCTATTGGGATTTTCCGAAAACAAAAGAATACATGTTTCTTTATTTTTAAAGGAGATTCTAAATACCAATTTTTACATCTATAAACTTAAAAAGTTTTTAGATATAGATACACTCATTTTAAAAAATCACCCCATTTTCACCCCCCCCCATTAATTGGATTTTCCACAAAAAGAAAAAATACGTGTTTCTTTATTTTTTAAGGAGATCCCAAACACCAATTTTCAGGTTTGTAATATCTTCAGGTTCTGAAATATAAGTAGACTCATGAAATGCATTCGACCCGTTTTTCAACCTTTACCACCCTTCCTATTACGATTTTCCGAAAACAAAATATAAGTGTTTCTTTATTTTTAATGGAGATTCTAAATACCAATTTTTACATCTATAACCTTTAAAAGTTTTGAGATATAGATAGAGTTATTTTAAAATATTACCCCCTTTTCACCCCCCTTAATTGGGTTTTCCAGAGAAACCAAAAATACGTGTTTCTTTATTTTTAAAAGAGATCCCAAACACCAATTTTCAGGTCTATAATATCTTCAGTTTCTGAGATATAAGTAGCCTCATTAAAGGCATTCAACCCATTTTTCACCCCTCTTCACTCCTCCTATTGCGATTTTCCGAAAACAAAGAAATACGTGTTTCTTTATTTTTAATGAAGATTCTAAATACCAATTTTTACATCTGCGAACTTTAAAAGTTTGGAGATATAGATTCACTCATTTTAAAAATTCACCCCCTTTTCACCCTCCCATTAATTGTATTTTACAAAAACAAAAAAATACGTGCTCCTTTATTTTTAAAAGAGATCAAAAGTACCAATTTTCAGGTCTGTAATATCTTCAGTTTCAGAGATATAAGTACCGGTATCCTGATTAAAGGCATTCAACCCATTTTCACCCTTTTTCATCCCTCATATTGGGATTTTCTGAAAACAAAAAAATACGTGTTTCCTTATTTTTAAAGAAGATTCTAAATACCAATTTTTACATCTGTAAACTTTTAAAGTTTTGAGATATAGATACACTCATTTTAAAATTTCACCCCCATTTTCACCCCCTTACCGAAGGAATATCTAAAAATCCTCTCTTAGCGAGCACCTACATCATAACATGAATATATCCCCAAAATTCCATTTCTTTATGTCCAGTAGTTTTGGCTCGGCGATGATGAATCAGTCAGTCAGTCAGGACAAGCTATTTTATATATATATATAGATAGATATTTATAGATCCACCTTTTCAATACAATACAATACAATACAATCCACTATTTCATGTGGTTAAAATTTATACACAATGCATAAAAGTCATAGGTACATGTTTCACCCTTTTTTTATGGGCATCATCAGCCTATATCAATCTTAAAAATTAATGGATATGTGATCTTTCTAATCTTATAAACTATAGAGTAAAATGTTGGACAATGATCTAATAAAATGTTGTACTATAGCATCTAAAACAGGGGTATTGCACAGAAAGTATGTTAAAAATACTGTGAATTAACAGTTTTTAAAGATTATAACTTAGTTAATCATGAATATTTGAGCGTCTAAAACCAAAATGGATCCCCTTCTTATACATCATTAGGACTGTGACGACTTTGAGTGTAAAAGCACAATCATCCAAGGGGGGATGTTTACTCCATTCCCATAGCACGAGTTCAAGTTTATAGTAAAATCAATGTCAGTTATTTAAAGTAGAAGTGTGCACGTATCAAATGTATTAAAATATGTACGGTTGATTTATCAGAAAGTCGTAGAAAAGAAGATGGGACTTCTTGTGGAGACGTTGCTAATGATAGAATGTTTTGTCAAAGCTAGCTGATGTCAGTGTATAGTTATGTTAGTACGGTAATCAATTGGATCCAAAAGACGGTCAAGTGGATGTTATTAACCCTGTTGAAACATTTGTTCGAAGAAATGATCAATTTTTATCTGAAACAAAATGTTAAAGAGAGTTAGTTAAATAGTATTGTGCTTGAGACTTCCCGTACATCAAAAATGCCTGTGGCGGTACTTACTCGTATGGTGCGTGTTAAGTACGTCAGGCTGTTCCAGCAACGCTAGCTTGACTGAACTTTCTACTTCTAGTATTATACCTTTTTTTCCGGGGGGGGGGGGGGGGGCAAAGCCTGCTCCCTCCGCGTGATCATCGACTCAATCTACATGGCCTCCGACATGCTATTATTTCTAAGAAGAAGAAAGAGATAGCAAGGAGGAGTGGGAAGTGATACAAGGAGTACCTGCCGGTTTCCGAGTCAGACTCGCTACCACGGCAAGAGTTTGTGTTAGGTATATGGTGTTGAAGTATGGTATTGAAGGGTCAGGGAAAAACCACATAGGCAGGAAGAAGAAAGAGCCTACATGTAAAACCTGACATCTTTTGATAGCACATGCAAGGATGTGGGCTGGGGAAAGACCAGAGGTTGTGTTAGTTAGGAACAGGTAACATGCACAAAACATAAAACCATTCCTCGCCATTCCATCGTCTGGGGATCAGTCCGTCTGGGCACTGCTGTGACTAGTACGGTCCTTGCCGGCTGCGGAGCCATGCGTCGAGTACCACTAGGGCCTGTCGCACGGCTCCACCTCCTTGGGGTACCTCGTACCCAGTCTCCGATCCCGGAGAATGAGGCCAAGCCCGCCGAGGCGGGGCCTTCTGGAAGGGGGTGGGTCATGGCGCCGAGTCTCCTTCCTCTCTGCCCGCGCCATGGCCCGGTAGATAGGGCAACTGCAGTGGGAGGCCGGGTGGCCCCCCGAGCAGTTGGGGCACACTGGCGCCTCCCTAAGTGTTGCGCAGGCCGTGTAGTGGTGATCACCACCACAGCGGTTGCACCTCACCTCGAGCCCACAGCTGACCTGACGGTGGCCCCACCTCAGACAGCGGAAACACTGCAAGAGCTGCTGAGGGGGACGTTTTACTCTCACCTGTCTGCCGCTACCCGCTGAGGTCCTCTCCTGATTGGCTCCTCGGTTGACTGCTATCCTGGGAGCAGTCTTGGGTTGCGGCTGGGCGGCCCTCTCCTGGTGGGCCGGCGTCGCCTTCTGCTTCGTGGTCCGGCGTCGTCTTCTTCGTTTTCTTCTTCCCGGGCGTGTCTTCTCGGCAGGGGAAGGAGCCTCGTCCTGGTGACCCCGGGGTAGCTGGTGGCTCCGCTGCGTCGCCGTCTTCTTTCTTCTCCTCGCCGGCGGCGGCGGCGGCGTCGGTCTGTGCTAACACTTGATTGCTAGTATTATACCGGTGTGGCTGAGGCAGTGATGGTCACGAGGGGGCGGGGAAAGGGTGGGCGGATCCTTGCGCGCAGGTGTTGTTGTTAGTGGGCTGTTAGGAGCAGGATGGGCGGGCCTAACATTTGGCGAGGTGGTGGGAGCATTAGAACAAAAATTTTTAAAAGTCTGCAGGATTGTATTATGTTTCGAGTTCACAATACCTAATAGCTTTGGTGTTAGCTCATATAAAGGATGTTTTGCTTTGTAACGGTTCAAATCCCGTTACAAGATGATATCTGTATTTTTATTATTGTATGATTTTATCTGTATTATTATTATTATTATTATTATTATTATTATTATTATTATGTCAGTATTATTATTATGTTATCTGTGATATTGTACTATTATTGTAATTATCCGTTTTATTCAATTTTGCAATTGCCTGTTGCTTGCAAGATTGCACTTAGATGTATACATATATACGTATGTGTAGTATAACACTCAATACCTGTACAGTGAGAATTGTTGTATATATCAGAGATTGGAAGTGACGTTGTTATATTGCGACACCAGTGGAGATTCTGCCAAGTCATCGCCGCGCCTTGGCTATGTCATCGTATTTATTTAGATATGCGCGCATCGACTCGTCGCCGCGGGGCTATTTCACCACTGTGTGTAATATCTGTCGCGTAGGTGGGAGTATGTCATTGTTATTTCTGGAGATTACGTAGTTGTGTCAACCAACATCTATATAAGGTGGGTGCACATTGTAGCGTCAGTCATTACTTATACGGATGCAGTACAGTGAAGTAGTCTACTAGATCAAGAGGCCTTAGTTGGCCAGTGAACGAGAGATGGTGAAGACTCAGTGAGCCATTATTGGTCATTGAGAGAGTGAGACCAAATAGTTGGTCCGTCACTTAGTGGAAGACGCGGACGCAAGGCTTACCAAGGAGTCAGAGAGGGCAACCCTGGACCTGCCAAGAGGTCATACTATATTGACTTACAAAGAAGTCAGATGATATGGAGAAGAAGCAGTCGCAAGGATGTATCACCACGTTAGGCGTGACACATCTACAGTAAACACCAGAGCAATGGATTACGTCGTAATTACACTCAAAGTGTTGAAGGTACAGTCAAGTGAATCAGTGAGGGAAATATTTCGTATAAATTGTTAAATGTCCGGTCAAGAAGAATTCAAATTCATGCCTAGTTTCTTTCTGTTGCAATGTCATAATTTCATATTCTCATCTGTTTTATCGCAACAAGACTCACTAATTTTTGATATATTATTTAAAGAATATATATTGTTCTATCAAACGAATTCAGAGTTTCATTTCATTGACAGTAAAATATCTTAACCTCAAAATTAATGGGGAAACCGAATGCCAATCTCCTTTTCCCAGAACTTATATGGTATGTTGTCAAAAGTAAGCTTATTACCCCACACCCTAGAGATAGTCAAGAGTCTCATTCTATTATTGCTGTACTGAGTGACAGCTGGCGCCCTTCAAATAACGTATGTGTAAGTAAGCAGGTAACAAGTAAGTGTGAGTACAAGGTTCGACGAGTGTGTATTTTATTTAATAAATGTTAATTTTCATAATTTCCATTTTAAATGCAGATATTCAGATTTTTCAATTTAATCCAGATTAATATGTTTGTAAAGTTAGTAAAACAGTCAGGAAAATGACAAATTGTCGACGCAACGTGGGACTCGAATAAATTCAGAATTTGGTCTGAATGACAGCATATCATAGGTTCATTTGGGAAGATTATGCACATTTAAGCCAACGGAATCATTATCGGTAAAATTCAGGAGTATGATTTTGGAATATATATTTGTATTTTGGGGATATGTCAAGGGATTTGAAGAGGGAAATTAATTTGAGATCGCGTACTATCACTAGTGAACCAAAGATGGACAAGGAAGACAGTAACAAGTCATGTGACGACGAGGTCATTGCTTCCGCGGACATCCAAGGTGAAATTCAGAGTAGGGAACAGGTGAAGACGATGGAAGCTTCTGACGTAATTCAGAAAAGTGCAGAAATTGAGAAGCACGCTGAAACTCAAAACGAAGTCCCAGGGGGTAGGGAACGACAACTTCTTATTTTGTTGTTGGCCAAAATAAACGAGATCAGTGAAATGTTGGATATTAGGAACGAAAATAGTAAGAAAGAGATAAGTGATAAAACTGAACAAATGATTGGTAGTAGTAGTGAAAATAATAAGAAAGAGATGAAAGAATTAATTAGTTGTAATGAAAATGTTAATAAACATATTAACTCTGTGAGTAGCAAAATGGATCAATTAATTAGCAGCAATAACCAAAATTGTAATGTGATCATTAGTAAAATAGATTCTAAGATATTAGAGATAAATAATCAAACATCTAAGTTAGAAAGTAAGTCAAATGAAAAGTGTGTTGACCTTAGGGAAGAAATGGAGTCGAGTCGGAGCGAGCTTCATACTCAAATTGAGCATGTCAAAGGAACATGTACAAACAAGATCGTACTGTTAAGTAATAAAATTTCGAGTAATCGGGAAGAAATTCATGACGTAGTCGAGAAAAGATTGGACAAGAGTTACAATGCAGTTGGGGAAAATACGGGGCAACAGGTTAGTAGAATCGAGCAAATTGAAAGCAAACTTGTGGAGGTCACTGAACTACGGAACGAACAGGAAACGCTATCACAGCAGGTGAGAAAGAGAGAAGAAGAATTGCAGGAAGACGTGAGAATAGTGGAAGAGAATTCTGAGAGAGCAGTAGAAGAAGAAGAAGAAGAAGAAGAAGAAGAATAAGAAGAAGTTGTGAACTGCCAGGGATTGATTCGGCAGGAATTTGAATTTGCAGGTGAGATGACGGGAGAAATGATAGTGGTGAGTGGTTTGTTCAGTAGGGATCGTGATTTAACTGGGTTTTCTGGAAAACAGTTCAGTACTACAGAATTTGTAAAAGTAGTTGAGAAAAGATTTGCAAGTAAGTCGAGGAATAATATTAATGAATGGGAATATGTGTTGGAGATTTTGTCTAATGTTTTTATCGGTGAAAGTAAAATATGGTTTCGAGTGTACTGGGATAATATGTCTAATTTAGGAGAGATTAAAGAGTTCATTGACAGGCTTTGGGAAGAATGGGTGCAAGGGCGCGCGAGAGAGAGAGAGCGCATGATGTCTAGGGAAAGTAATATTGTAGAGAGAAGGGGGGAAATGTTAGCTGTGTATCAGAGGAGAGGGGGTGATCATGATCCGCAGAGGATTAAGAGTTGTGTCGATGGTGATAGTGGTCGGAAGAGTAATCAGAGAGAATCGGGAGATGGGAGGCGTATGGATTTGAGTTATGAGAGAGAAGGTCAGAAGAGTAACGAGAGAGAATCGGAAGATGGGAGGCGTACGGATTTGAGTTATCAGAGGGATTATGATAAGCCGAATATGAAGGTTATCAAGGTGTCGTTATCGAGCCAGAGTATTTCAGATTCACAGGGAATCGGATAAGTTAAGTGAACAGTCTGAAGGTAGTAGATGAACAGGTATTTAGTATAAGTAGTTATGTAGTGAAAGTAGAGTTAAGAGTAGTGTGATTGTGACCTAAGTAATGTTAAGTGAGATATTTAAGTAGTGCCGTAGTCGTAGATCATGCAGTAATTAATGGTAGCAGTAAGTTAGACGTAAGAAGTGTTCTGATAAGTGATGGAAATACTTATAATACTGAGAATATACTGTAAGTAGTGAGGTAGTAACTCCGATGATGGAAATTGTGATGTGAAGAAGGTACTATTTTATAACAGCCGTTGGGTAAGTCAAAGTGAGTAAATAAATTAATAGCGGTACCAATCATAAGTAAAGATAATTGTAAGTTTCAACTATGTCTTGTTGTACCCGAACTTGTGTATTCAGTTGTTTTAGGAGCTGACTTGGTTGCAAATCATGGAAGTAGAGTAGACTTTGATTTAGGTAGTGTGTGTTTGTTCTATGAGGAAACTAGCAAAGAAGTACGTGTTAATTATGATGGTCTGAGGTAAGTGTGTTGGTGACGTGTGTTCTTTGAAATATATGAGAGGTAAGTGAAGTTGTTCCTAGTGAGAGGAAATGTGTTGTTGGGTGTGTTACGTGTCTATACGACCAGGATCTGAGGGATCGTCGGTATGAGGCAGTGACGTGAGGTAATTTGAGTGAATTACAGGAGGAGTAATTGTGGTCGATGTTAGGTAAGCATCGAGATGTATTTAGTGGTAAGTGAGGAAGAACACGTATATGAACATAAATTTGTAGTACATGACCATTCATCGTTTGTGGGAGGTAAGTACCCCATTCAACTTAAAAATGCTAGTGAAGTCTAAGAACAAATAAACATTATGCTGGATTACGGAATAATTGAACCATCTTGTAGCCATAGTATTGATTCTTTAATTATTGTTGCCAAGGAGGATGTATTTTTTTTTAGATATGTAAGTTAATAAGGGCAAAATTGATTGTTTGAGTGACAGAGTGCTACTTAGAGTTCCATTTCATCATCTGCGGAGGCGGGAAATATGTTGAAGTTATATTTTTGTATCAGGGGTATTTCACTATTGTGAACCGTATCGGGAAGTGTGCATAGTCTTTAAGTTCAGGAAGGGGATATTGTCGGTATTTGTAGTATTAAATATGTAAAGAAGTATTTCACGTGAGATTTGTTGAAATAAGAGTAAGATGATTAAATTTTTGTAAGAAACTGGCAAAATAAAATTAACATACATGAATTAGCGTGTGAACCAAGTGTCGTATTGGTGCATTGGAAGAATAAGTGCTACATTGTCATGTTCTGTGTGACAAAACTGAGAACAGGACATTGGACAGTTATCTGCGATAACCATATGCGAGAAAAGTTCTCATATAAGTGATATTTCACAAAATATTTTGATATGTTAAAAAAAAGGAGAAGAATGTTGTATATTGATTGAAAATTATTTGTGTGTGTTAAATCAAGTGCTATACTCTTGTGATTTGTATGAGAGAAAGAGAGAATGGGACACTGGACAGTTATCTACGATGGCAATGTGCGAGAAGAATTCTCATATATGTGATGTATTATAAAATGTATGGATGCTGAAAAAGAAAAATGTTGTTGTATACTCATTTAAAGTGTTTATCTGTGTCAGTGTTATATATATAATTTTGTTCACAAATCAATCGATTCTTTGTTCTTCGATTTATTTATGAGGGAGGCGAATTGTAACGGTTCAAATCCCGTTACAAGATGATATCTGTATTTTTATTATTGTATGATTTTATCTGTATTATTATTATTATTATTATTATTATTATTATTATTATTATTATTATTATTATGTCAGTATTATTATTATGTTATCTGTGATATTGTACTATTATTGTAATTATCCGTTTTATTCAATTTTGCAATTGCCTGTTGCTTGCAAGATTGCACTTAGATGTATACATATATACGTATGTGTAGTATAACACTCAATACCTGTACAGTGAGAATTGTTGTATATATCAGAGATTGGAAGTGACGTTGTTATATTGCGACACCAGTGGAGATTCTGCCAAGTCATCGCCGCGCCTTGGCTATGTCATCGTATTTATTTAGATATGCGCGCATCGACTCGTCGCCGCGGGGCTATTTCACCACTGTGTGTAATATCTGTCGCGTAGGTGGGAGTATGTCATTGTTATTTCTGGAGATTACGTAGTTGTGTCAACCAACATCTATATAAGGTGGGTGCACATTGTAGCGTCAGTCATTACTTATACGGATGCAGTACAGTGAAGTAGTCTACTAGATCAAGAGGCCTTAGTTGGCCAGTGAACGAGAGATGGTGAAGACTCAGTGAGCCATTATTGGTCATTGAGAGAGTGAGACCAAATAGTTGGTCCGTCACTTAGTGGAAGACGCGGACGCAAGGCTTACCAAGGAGTCAGAGAGGGCAACCCTGGACCTGCCAAGAGGTCATACTATATTGACTTACAAAGAAGTCAGATGATATGGAGAAGAAGCAGTCGCAAGGATGTATCACCACGTTAGGCGTGACACATCTACAGTAAACACCAGAGCAATGGATTACGTCGTAATTACACTCAAAGTGTTGAAGGTACAGTCAAGTGAATCAGTGAGGGAAATATTTCGTATAAATTGTTAAATGTCCGGTCAAGAAGAATTCAAATTCATGCCTAGTTTCTTTCTGTTGCAATGTCATAATTTCATATTCTCATCTGTTTTATCGCAACAAGACTCACTAATTTTTGATATATTATTTAAAGAATATATATTGTTCTATCAAACGAATTCAGAGTTTCATTTCATTGACAGTAAAATATCTTAACCTCAAAATTAATGGGGAAACCGAATGCCAATCTCCTTTTCCCAGAACTTATATGGTATGTTGTCAAAAGTAAGCTTATTACCCCACACCCTAGAGATAGTCAAGAGTCTCATTCTATTATTGCTGTACTGAGTGACAGCTGGCGCCCTTCAAATAACGTATGTGTAAGTAAGCAGGTAACAAGTAAGTGTGAGTACAAGGTTCGACGAGTGTGTATTTTATTTAATAAATGTTAATTTTCATAATTTCCATTTTAAATGCAGATATTCAGATTTTTCAAGTTAAAATTCAGTTTTAAATATGTTTGTAAAGTAAGTCAGCTAGTTAGGAAACTCTTACAGCTTCCGTGGCGTCATTAAGATTATGGTCTTTGTTATAGGCTTGGTCTAAAAAGATGTAAAGACTTTCTAATTCATTCATAAGTTTTCCTTTGCCTATACATCTTAGAATAGTGAGATCCTTATCAATTGATGTAAACTGATGTCCTGTTTCACTCACATGTGAGCTCATCACTGAATATTTGTTATGTTTGAAGGCATTGTAATGCTCCAAGTATCTCGTATAGAAGCTGCGCCCAGTTTGACCAACATAACTAAATCCACACTGAGAGCAAGTTAGTCTATAAATACCAGATCTCGAAAAACGGCTGTTCTTATAATTGACTTTATTATGATTAAAAAATATACTTCGATTTGTATTTATTGTTCTGAAGGCAATATTAAGGTCGTATTTCTTCAGTGTGTTCGCGATCTGGTGGATGGCTGGGTTGTTGTACGTAAACGTGGCGTAACTAGTTTTTTTAGGTTTATCCGGAATGAGATTCGTGGATAGTTTATATTTAACTTTATTAATTAACCTGTTAATCATTTCAACTTTGAACCCATTAAGTTTAGCTAAGTTCCTTATATAGTTTAATTCAATTTTTTAAGTTTTGAGGGGAGAGCGGGATTTTCAAATCTCTGTGTATTAAATTATAGAATGATGCCTGTTTTTGAGAATTGGGACGTAAAGAGGAATTATTTATGGTTATAGGAGACTGTGTGGGTTTCCTGTAGATTTGAAAGTCAAAAGTATTATTGACGCGCGTGATCGTCATATCTAGAAAATTTAAGGACTGTTTAACTTCGTCTTCCTTAGTGAATTTTACATTGGGGTATGTTTAATTTAAATTCTCTAAAACTTCGTCGCTGTTAGTAACATTTTTGTCAATAACCACAGAAGTGTCATCCACGAATCTTAGCCATAAACATGTACCTTTTATACATGCTTTGATTTTCGTATGCTCTATTGAATCCATGTAAATGTCAGCCAAGATGCCGGACAAAGGGTCACCCATGGTTAAGCAAGTCAGTTGATAAATCTTTCCATTAAAGGAGAAAAAGTTGTTATTCAATACAAAATTCAAGATCTTCATAAATTCATCAATTTCCAGCTTACTTAAAATGAGGCCACAGCACTAGTTGCAAATAGAGGATTGTGGCGACATTTAGTAAGTTCACAGAGGCTTGCAGACTGAACGCTGAAAGGCTTAACGGTCTATATGATGTATGTATGTATGTATGTATGTATGTATGTATGTATGTATGTATGTATGTACCGGTATGTATGAAATTTCACCAAACGGTATACGTTAGTGTGACTAATCGTACCTGTATAATGAGGAAATATACCGGTAGGTATTAACAATATAATAATTCAAATTAATGTACTCTTGTGTTGCCAACACCATGCGAATTAATTTCTGCTATAACGTATAGCACTTCCCGCAACGTGGAAAGTTTCCTATATTCTATACATGTTAACGAAAGTCGAAGCAGAACGAATAGAACATTATAAAGGATCGTGTAACAGAAATAGATCCGTCACTCCTGTATAACAAAGATTATTGAGAAAACAGGTAACGGAAGCTACAATGGCCAGTTTAAGGGGGAAAATCCCACGATAGTTCGGTACCTCGTAATAAACTGGATAATAACAGTTACTACTTTGTTTGTTTGTTTGTTTGTTTATTTGTTTGTTGTCTCAACATAAATAACAGCTAGGTCATCGGCCCGGTTTACTTTGTTAAATTCTTAATTATAATAGAGAGAGTGATTCTGTTTCGAAAGGAAAGCAGCATCATGAGCTAGTCCCGTGTCGTTTTACTTGAAAAATATATTTCAGTTATATATATGTTGGCATTGCTTTTTTCGCTCGCCTGTATAATTGTTTCAGAGTTCGATTTCTTATTATAAAAGTCTGTTGGATGAGGAATGCATCACTGAATACTGAATATGTTAATGACATTCATATAAAATCCTCAAACGCCCATATTTACCTAATTCGCGACCTAAAATAACCTCTTTCTCTCCTTGAACACTTCCCACTAATTTTATATAGGCTATGGGAATGGAAAACGGAAGGAAATAAACATGCAAAAAACAACATAATGTACACACTTTATATTTTGAATTTATGCAAACATATTTATTCAAAACAACACGCAAGAAGCACGTAAATACATATACACACACACAGACGTATACTGGCAACTTCTAGTTCAATACGAGAGAAATGTATGTTCATAACGATATTTCTTCACACTAAGAGGCGTATATCTAATTTCACTTCATTCTCTCAAAAATATAACTAAACATGGGATGTAAGGATTCGTCTTATGTTACCCAGAAATGGTTTCCGGAAAACTTAATCCTGTGCCAGTGAGAACACGTTACACTGAATTGTCTTACGGGGAACTTTATTCAAGCATCAAGTACGCTACTCACATCTCATACAATCACAAAAAACGTCACCAGAAATGTATCGGTATATAACAATATAGCACTGAAAGCAAATGTTTGCCATGTACCAACCAGATGGTACAACAAAAAGGATCAATGACATTATATTTCAAAGCTGAAAATATTTTGTACATAACCTCAATCGAGTTGACAAATAGCAGAACGAAAGGTAAGACCTAAATTATGGTGATGGTGATGAGACAGGTTATACAGAAAAGTTTTACATGGAAGTTAATTCAGCGCCAGTGACCACACGTTACCCAGAAATGGTTTGTGGGGAAATTAATTCTCCGCCAGTGGCCACCTGTTATATGGAAACGGTTTCCAGAAAACTTAAACCTGCGCCAGTGACAACACGTTACACTGAATTCTCTTACGGAGAACTTAATCCCACGTCAGTGAACATAGAAATGGTTTATGGAGAACTTAATCCTGTGCCAGTGACCGCACCTTACTCAGATACAGTTTGTGGGGATCTTAATCCCACGGAGCGACCACACATTACACATAAACGGTTTAAAGGGAACTTAATCTCACGCCAGTGATCACACGTTACACATAAACAGTTTATGGGGAACTTGATCTGTGCCACTGATGGCACATTGCACAGAGACTGTTTACAGGGAACTTAGCGTTCTGTCAGTGACCAAATGTTACATGGAAACGGTTTAGGGAGAACTTAATCACACACCAGTGAAAACACGTTACGGTACATAGAAATGGTTTACAAGGAACTTAATGCCGCACCAGTGACCTCATGTTACACTCAAATGGCTTATGGGGAATATACTCCTATGCCAGTGATCACACGTTACACGGAAATGGTTTACAGGTAACTTAATCCCGCACCAGTGACCACACATTGCACAGAAACGGTTTACGGGGAACTTAATCCCACCCCAGTGACCTCACGTTAGACAGGAATTGTTTAGGGGGAAATTAATCCTACGCCAGTGTCCACACATTACACAGAAACGGTTAACAGAGAACTTCATCCCATGCTAGTGACCACACGTTACCCGGTACACAGAAACCATTTACGGGGAAATTAATCCCGTGCCACTGACCACACTTTACACAGAAACGGTTAACGGAGAACATAATCTCGCAGCAGTAACCACACGTTACACATACATGGTTAACAGGGAACTTAAACCTAAGTCAGTCACCAGACATTATCAAGAAAAGCTTCATTCATATGTCCAGTCAGCCAGAAAGTGGACTTTCTTCATGGAGTCCCTTCACTTCAGTTTTGATCAAATTCCTGGCAAGCAGATGAACAAGTCTTGTCACCAAGAAATCTGTATGATCCAAGCAAGAAAGCCAACCACATTCTGCACCCCCAATGTCTCTGCAGATCTTACTCACTAAATCCCGCATATTTCTTTTTATGGGTTATGCTTCCCCACATTTTCTGAAATCATCTCTCGCAGATCCTTAAAGCATTCGTACACTCCTTACTTGGGTAAGTGGGATGGTTCATTCCGTCGTCCATCTCACACAGCTCAATAAAGATGTGGTCCAAGCTCTTCAAATCCATGCTACAGGTTAATTGACCTTGACACCGAGTGCATTTACAGTCCTGCAGTACCCGCTTTACAACAAAAGCACACACACACACACACACACACGCACACGCACACACACACACACACACACACACACACACACACACACACACACACACACACACACACACACACACAGAGGTGCCTGTCTGTGGACCTTCATAATGTTATTACGTTATGTACTACTGTGAACTGTTAGGACATTTTGAATTTTCCACTAGTGGCTCGACTCATGGCAGGAATTTATGGTTTCGTCCACAGACTTCTCAGATTCTCCTCGAATGCTGAATGTAGACCCATCCAAGAAAGTCTGAATATTGCTCAGTAATGAACCGTTATCACAGTTCTTCTTTTCAATTATCGTGACCCTGATACATTTGCCACTGCTGTATTCAATGCAGCTATAAAGTGAATGCAGGTCGGAGAATCATTGTTTCCACATGTATCTCTCACCGCAAACAAATTCTCCAGGGAATCTTGGTTCAAATGCCAAAGGTCCATACACATGAAAGAAACCTTCATTGAAGTACACAGACTTTCCATTCCTGTAACAGTGCTTGTGTTTGTGTGATCAGTCCGTATACTGTTTGATGCAGCTTCTCAAGCCACCCTATCCTGTGGTTACATTTTCATTTCTACGAAACTGCTGCATCGTATGTCTGCTCTAATCCCTACCATTCTTACCACCTACAGTTCCCCAACCAACTGAACAAGATAAATCTATCCATTTCACCTTCAGCATTCTTCTGTAAGACTACATTTCAAAAGCTTCTATTCTCTTTCTTCCTGAGGTATTTCACTCCCATGCAATGCCAAGCCCCAGAAGAATGTCTTCAAAACATCTTTCTAATTCTTATATCAATGTTCGGAGTGAGCAAATTTCTTTTCTTAAGAAAGGCCTTCCTCGCTTGTGGTAGTCTGCATTTTATATCATCCTTACTTCTGCCATTGTTAGTTATTTTACTACTCAAGTAACAATATTCATCTACTTCCTTTAAAACTTCTTTTCCTAATCTAATATTTCCGGAATCACCTGATATTGTTCGACTGCACTATAATACTTTGGTTTTGGTCTTAATTAATTTTCATCTTGTACTCCTTACCCAAGACTCCGTACATACCATTCAGCAATTTATCTACATCTTCTGCAGTTTCAGATCTTATCCAATCTTTGATGCAGGTGGCCACACTGCTAGATCCGTCAATTTTCTTTTGGAATCGCCAGCTCCTAAAAGCATCTTTCATTTTTTGCCATTGACCTACATGTGGTGAGTCCTTAGTAATTTTACACTGAAACATTCTTTTATTCTAGGGTCCACTTGGCACATTTGTCACATCAAAGAAGCGATTGATATCTTTGACGGGTCTTGCAGTAGCATTGGCACCTGGAAACATTTGGCTTTCGGTCAGCCTGTGGAAAATCATCATAACATTGTGCGTCTTTTCACTAAATACCTGAGCACCATATTTTGCACGCATCTTTCATTTCCCTCAAGGGTACACATGCTTCTCTGTTAGCTTGTCCATTAAACTGTACATTTGTTGATCGTACTTGAAATAAGATAAAATATATTCTCGAGAGGAAAGTACTTTGCCAAAACCTGGTCAGCAGTTAAGAAGGCACCACAAACAGGCAGACGATCAGACGTCCATCATTCTTAAATACTGGTTCATAGGTACCTACCTCACATGACTGCCGTAAAATCTTGACTGCCCGCTGATTACAGGGTGCCTGATCACAGACAGTAACATCAACCAGAACCTTGTGGTGAAATAGGGTTCTCACAGCATACTGTATATGCTTTACAAGCACTTCTGTCCTTGTGCTGCCTTTAGAGAAGGAAGAACTAACAGGTTGTTTCCATGTTTGTCCGATACCCTGAATCACCTCCCCTGCGAACCATGTGACCTTGCCGTGGCTGGGAGGCTTGTGTGTCCCTATGAAGCAGACAGCAAAACTGCAGATGCAACCATATCGAATGGGTATCTGTCGGGAGACCAGGCTAACGAACGGTTCATCGAAAGGAGGGTAGCAGCATTTCGGAAGTTGCCAGGCGGCAATCTGGAGGATTGACTGATATGGCCTTGTAATAATACTCAACATGGCTTAGCTGTGTTGATACTGATAAATGGCTGAAAGAAACGGGAAACTACAACCACAACCAACTCTCGAATACATGCAGATCTCTCTGTATGAATGATGTACTGCTGACGGCTTCCTCCCGGATAAATTATTCCGGAGGTAAAATAGACCCCCATTCGGATCTCCGGGTGTGGACCATATGAGAGTGGGAAATCATAAGGAAGATGGATACTGTGCCGTATCAGAGCCATGAATTAGTGATCCAGGCACATACATTCAAAATTTTATTAAACCTGTTCTGTATTTGGTGCGCGCGGATCCAGGGGAAACGCGTGAGGATTGAAAGCCAGGGGAAGTTCCATCCAAGGAACGAATGCGATAGAGATAACTGTGTGACGAGAATAGAAGGCTATTTATTTTTGCTAGGGGCTTTACGTCGCACCGACACAGATAGGTCTTATGGCGACGATGTGATAGGAAAGGCCTAGGAGTTGGAAGGAAGCGGCCGTGGCCTTAATTAAGGTACAGCCCCAGCATTTGCCTGGTGTGATAATGGGAAACCACGGGAAACCATCTTCAGGGCTGCCGATAGTGGGATTCGAACCTACTATCTCCCGGATGCAAGCTCACAGCCGCGCGCCTCTACGCGCACGGCCAACTCGCCCGGTCGAGAATGGAAGAGGGCAGGCCCCAATCCCGTACCACGTGATAATACAGTGGGGCGAAAATCGTGGACAGCCAAAATTCCGCACAAAATTTTGATGTGGGTAGCCAGCCTAACGGGACGAAATGGTGAGGAGAGATTAAATTATCATCTCAAATTATATTATGATTAGGAGAACAAAGGACACCACATGAATCTTTGGAATTATGTAGAGAGATTGTCCGGAAGGGGTATGCTAAATATCTCGTGGAATTTAAATTACGCAGTAGTGCCTCTACCACAGAAAGAAAGCGTCCCCACGCGATACACTGAACACGTGGCCTGTCGCGGGGAGTCCCTCAATTGCTTAAGAGGCAGGGATGATGCTATGGATAATTAATAATTTCTTCATTGTTATTACAACTAGTGTCATGGAGCATATCAAAATTTGCAGAAAAATATGGTCATTCCGATTCTTGTATTCAAATTTCTATATTCACCTTGTGGGCGGAGATATTAAATACATTTGTTTCCCTCCAACTTAGGCGTCTTCGCGGTTTCTCACGCAGTTGCTCGCGTCCCACGCTGTAAGTCAAGTGGTTTCGCTTGGGATAATAAATTTTAATGATCATACTGGGAACTTCAGCTCGCTTCTGACGCTAAGTTCTCTTAAAAAGCGCGCATTGTTAGGTACTATTGCACAATAAAATACCATCTAATGTCCTTTCTTTGTGGTCTCATATGATTACCATAATTTTCATCATATCAATGTTCCTCGACCATGAACAGAATGGTTCAATACATTCATGCCCCACTGTACCTGAAAAACTATCTGTCGCACCCAATGGGGATGTGATTATATTAGACATGTTTGCGAAATAAATAACCGGTTCGATAGAAGGCAATTTGGGTTTAGGAAAGGTTATTCCACTGAAGCTCAACTTGTAGGATTCTATCAAGAAATAGCAGATATTCTGGATTCAGGAGTTCAAATGGACTGTATCGTGATTGACCTATCTAAGGCATTTGATAGGGTAGATCATGGGAGTCGCCTCTAAGGTGTAGTGGTTAGTGTGATTAGCTGCCACCCCCGGAGGCCCGGGTTTGATTTCCGGCTCTGCCATGACATTTGAAAAGTGGTACGAGGGCTGGAACGGGGTCAACTCAGCCTCGGGAGGTCAACTGAGTAGAGGTGGGTTCGATTCCTACCTTAGCCATCCTGGAAGGGGTTTTCCGTGGTTTCTCACTTCTCCTCCAGGCAAATGCCGGGATGGTACCTAACTTAAGGCCACGGCCGCTTCCTTCTCTCTTCCTTGTCTATCCCTTCCAATCTTCCCATCCCCACCAAGGCCCCTTATCAGCATAGCAGGTGAGGCCGCTTGGGCGAGGTACTGGTCACCCTCCCCAGTTGTACCCACGATCCAGTGTCTCAGATCCAGGACACTGCCCTTGAGGCGGTAGATGTGGGATCCCTCGCTGAGTCCGAGGGAAAAACCAACCCTGGAGGGTAAACAGATTAAGAAAGAAAGAAAGAAAGAAAGAAAGAAAGAAAGAAAGAAAGTTCATGGGAGACTACTGGCAAAAATGAGTTCAATTGAACTATACAAAAGAGTGACTGAATCGGTGGCTATATTTCTAGAAAAATTCAGAGAATTAGATTAGGCGAAGTTTTATCTGACTGTAATAATTAAGAGGGGAATTCCTCAAGGCAGTATTATTGGACCTTTATATGTTCTTATATACCGGGTGGTCCGCCAGCCCCTTGCAATCCAATTTTATGCATCCCTTCACATTTACTACAATTTTGAAAGACATCGGTCCCTCTCCCTACACCGGGGCAATGCAACGAAATGTGTGTTTACGGGCTAGAAGACAGCAGATATCGTGAGCGCTACTATTAATTCATTATTGGCATCTCGAATGAATCCGTAAAACGACTACTGATACGTAGAACACGTACTTTACAACAGGAGGTGGACGCACAGACCGAGAGCACGGTACTGTTTAGTTTGGGAAGTGGGTGCCCTAGGTCAAGTGTCACAGTAGCTCACATGGCTAGCGCGCGGTAGGATGTGTGATAGTTGACAGTGCTCGAGGGTTAGAAGTTCAAGTCCCATGCAAGTGTTTTTTTAACCCAATTGTCTGGGATGTGGCAAGGCTGTATCTTTAATATCGGTATTTTTCACAGACTGATTTGTTTATTTGGCCCTGAAAAGGGACGTTGGTATGGAGCTGGGTTGATAGAGGCTAGGAAACATGCGGCAGGATTTCAGTTATCCACGTCCTTTAACGCAGCACCTGCTCGAACTGACGACCTCCGTAGTCGATACAGAGCTGCGCGCGATGTTGTGAGGACCGTCTGGCCCGTTGCAACATCTCTGGCGAAGCGGATAGGCATGCTTCAGTGATGAGCTGTCTAAAGCGACAAGGACTGGCTTGCTCCTGTGCATACAACAGTTGTTTTACACGGCCCCACAGAAAAATTCCAGGGGCGTAAAATCGGGTAATCTGGCGGGCCAGGTGCAGGTCCTCCCCTTCTTATACATTATCAGGAGATGTCGCATGTAGATGGTTCCGGACGGGATGACCACCGGGCCGTGTGGTGGAGCTCCATCATGTTGAAACCACATCCTTCAGCGGTCAAGAAGTGGCACATGTTCCAAAAAACGGGTGGTAGCTCATCTTGGAGAAACCGAGACAGCGTTGGCTGGTCAGATGGCCCTAGAAATGGCGACCAGTGAGGTGATCACCCATGATTCCACACAATACACTCACGCCCCACTGTACCTGAAAATCTGTCTGTCGAACCCGATGGGGATTATCCACACTCCAGTAATGCATATTATGGCGATAGGTGATTATCTTACCAAATAATTCTGCATCAGTGTCAGTGCCAGCCTTGCCAGGTATGCACACCCCAAAAACATCAAGTTGCCTGTTTACTTTGGAGATGAGTCTTACACATAGTATTTCATATTCCTCGCGCTTAACTTTTCCGTAGTTTACGAATTCTTCTTTCACTAGTATAAACACTCCCCCTCCTATCGTTCCTAACCTGTCTCTACGATAAACACCCCATTTCCGTGACAAAATTTCCGCATCAAGCATATCACTTCTCGGCCATGATTCAATTCCTATTACAATATCTCTTAAATATGTAGGCTATCTATCAAATTATTTAATTCTATCCCTTTCTTTACAATACTTCTACAGTTTAACACTAACAATTTTACGTCATCCTTACTTGACTTCATGCTTGCTATACTATCATCATCGCTCCTTGGTCCACCCGCTTTCCCTGAATGTACCTCCGTATAAGCCGTCCAAATAAACCTCCTAACTTATACGTACCGTTGCGGATCAAGTGAAGGCCTGTACCATTGCAGTTCAAGGGAAGGCCATCTGAAGGTAGATCCCTATCTCCTACCCAACCATTAGGATCTATAGATCTCACTTCGAGCTCGCTCGACGTATCTCTGTTACTTTGATGAAGCTGACAGCCGACATATTGGCAGGCTGCGGACCAAAGTTTTTGAATCAATAAATAAAACATTTCCGTGATGAAAGTTTTATTAAAATTTCCATCATCTGCAGAGAACGCCTAAGAATTGGTTCTAGCCTGACAAGACAAAATATGATATTGTTTGGATGCATGTATGGTGGAAACTATGAACAGCCACCCTGGTGCACGCGTATCGAAGGGCAAAGTCTGATTGTTTCCATTCGTCGGTGTTCATGCCTGGCGTCTGAAAGACGTCTGGGTCCACACTCCCTGTCCTGGATGTGTATATCATATTCTGAGGTAGATTCTAAGTTGAAATTCCATGTCAGCTCCTTAATAAATAAAGTTTTTCCCGCTAGCAAATACGGGTAGTTTTGGTTAACCGGAGTGCTAATTTAATGTAAGTGATTCCAGCCTTCTCAGAATTGCAGGGTTGAGATGAGGCCATGTTTTTCTTGGAGCACAGCAGGCTATCGGGGGCGATCTTTATGTGAAACATCCGCAATGCTATCGGAAGGGACAATTTCTCCAGATTTCTCATGTCAAGTATGGCCTGGTTGCTGCGATGCACCTTTGCTCCACGTGCTTCGTGAATGTTTCCCCTGTAATTTGCTGGGTGAGTTCCAGATACTTGTAGGAGTTTACTAATTCTAATTGTACGCTGCCATAGGTGAAGACATCCGTTCATGACACTCTCCCAACTCTTCTGAACTTCATAACCTTACTTTCACTTCTATTTATATCGAACCCGTTCTTTTGCAGTCATCTGAAGGTTTTGTTCCCTAAATAGGTGACAGCCAGACCATGACAGAAA
Source organism: Anabrus simplex (assembly GCF_040414725.1). Lineage (NCBI taxonomy): Eukaryota > Metazoa > Arthropoda > Insecta > Orthoptera > Tettigoniidae > Anabrus > Anabrus simplex. The sequence goes on along the minus strand of NC_090266.1, from coordinate 138,623,458 downwards.
CCAAATCCAATACTGTACCTATGTTTTTTATTTGTTTTATGTTTATTAATCCGAAACGGGCGCCTGCCTTACAAATAAGGTGATAACTGAGGCCCAGGACTATAAAACAATGAACATTAAATTAAGATACTATAATTAATTATAATAGAAAGTAACACAACGATAGGATATGTCATATATTGTTGTACAAATGGTGATTTAAAATATGTATGGAATTTTTCAAAATATTGCATAAAATTAATTTTATTGTAAATCCCGTATTGTCGTTAGTATATAATCTTGTGAGATTCTCAATCACAGACTCCACCATTACAATACTAATATTATGTTTTAATTAAGTAAACATTAACGAGTGTCGGAACGTTTTTTGTCCATCTTTGTGGACACCTTCAGCCCAAAGTATACAAGATAAAAGTGGAAACAGACAAGGAAAGGAAATAATTCGCATTAAAGTACGATTCGGAATACCAAATACGTCAGTTTAAAATACACTATATGTTTAACGAAATGTTCAAAAGATATTGAAGCCATGTTACTGGCTTAGCCTATAGAGCTAAAAATTTATAAAAATGTCAGTAGCACATGAAAGTTTCATTAGAATTCTAGTTTCTGAACAAGCTTTTCTAAGTCAACAAAACGACTAATACAAGTTGTTAATATTTCTTGATACAGGGTAATGAACAGTTGGAATTTTTTATCTGAATGCAGAAGAAGTTGACAGACTGTGCGAAAGTTTGAAGTGTTCCTAGAACGAAAAGGGATTCTATTAGCAATGTTGAAAGTAGGCGAGGTTTGTATAGACTTAACCAAAAGAAAAAAAGAAGAAGATCAGAGGCACATCCGACTACTTACGTCTCGCCCGTCCCAAAGTGGCACAGCTCTAATCTTTTTCTATTTTCTTTCTTCATTTTTCTTTTGGTTAAGTCTATTCTAACCTCGCCTACTTTCAACATTGGTAAAAGAATCCCTTTCCGTTCTAGGAACGCTTCAACCTTTGGCACAGTCTGTCACCTTGTGTACTGTATTTAGATAAAAATTCCGCTTGTCCATTACCTTGTATCAAGAAATATTAACCCATTCCAGTCTGGGCATTAATATCCCTAACAAAGGTCTTGGACTGGGCATTTTTAAGGATTTTTAAAACATTATATCCCTGTACGAGATACTTGCATGATTCTTTATTCTTTGTGCTTGTTTGAGCATCTAATTTCGAAAAACGCTGTTTGTATCATGTCAATTATCACTTGAGATCTTAAAATTGTTTATATATTATACCATGTTTTGCAAATGGAGGAAAGGTCTGACGGATAACTAAGCAAGTACAGTTTTCTGAAATACTGTTATATTTACCCTATTTTGATAGTGTAAAATGTGTATTGCAATTACAAAACAACAACAATAATGAGTACGATATAAAAATAATAATTTTTCGATAATAATAATAATAATTGTACCGGGAGGTACACCTCCACTCCGCTAATTTAAAATGTGCGCCAGTTGAAACTCCTCTGCTGGAGGAAGTCTGAACTTTATCTACGCTATTAATTCTTTACCTTCTCAGAAGATGTCACCACGTGGAAAATTTTGAGTTTTTGAACTGTGTCATTTTTGATGTGTTTTTGTTTCGCTTGAAGTAATAGAAGTGTGAACTTTCTCTTCTAGAGGACACTACTGAAGATCAACAATAGTGCACCCTAGTGCGGAGTCAAAGAACTATTTTGTTGGAGAAATTTTTATTTCAAATGTTTGTTTCTTGCTAAATTTCTTTCTGTTATTGTTTAAGTTGGCTGTATACCCCTCTTTTCCCCCTTGTTTTAGATTTATCCAATCCCGAATTTCTTTTAATAATTTCCGACCAATCCGATGTATCTTCCCCCATCTTGGATATGTTTCTGTACCCTAGCCAATAAAGTAATTGTGGGCGGGTGTTTTCATTCCCCTAACGCTAGAAACTTCCGCGAGAGGATTTAAACTGCTGATTTTAGGGTCTCCGGGCCACTTCTGTTCCATCTTTCAGTGTATAAAGTACATAGCAGGAGGCGGGAAGCGCCTCTTTCCTCGGCAGCGGTCATCAATAAGGTAATGGCCGATTAATAAATTCTTTCTTTGCTAGCTCAGCAGTTTAACTCTCGGGGCGGGTGCGAAGCGTTCCACCATGTAACCTTTTCCTAAAATGTAACAATCTTTCTTCTATTCTCTTTTAAGCTACCTTCTGGGATAGAGAGTGCTAACCCTCTCGAGCTCCCACTCTTATTGTTTTGAGGTGAACTTATTTTCTCAACCTATTCTTCGTTAATGTAAAACAAATTGCTCTTTTCTAAAGTCACCTCGGTAGTATGGGATTAGCCCTTGCATTAGTGGCCTAGAGCCAGATTAGGTTTTTTTAAAAACAAGTGTATTAGGAGTGCAGATTGCCTCCTCTCAAATTGTTATTTTAGAGGTCATGTAATTGCCCCTTTTCATTTAATAGACCTCAGTAGGTTGGGTATTGTACCCCTGTGTCTATGTCCAGTGAGGACAACTTGAAGGTGGAGTTTGGTGTGGCCTGGGAGAGGCTTAAATTTTGAGAGCGAGTGGCTCTTTTGAAAATTAAGTGTTGTATGCCTCGTGGAGGCTTTTCTGTGTAATTTGGAGCAAGGGCTCCTAGGTATGAATGGGGTTTTCTGCCCCTCTGTTAAAACTCGTGTTTGGGGTAAAACTGAGCTGATTGCCCAAGCTGTGTAAAATCAGGGCGCGAAGCCCAATTCCTGTAAATATTGTAACTACCCTTTTTGACTTGCTACTTTGTACCTGCCATGCTTGTTATTTCTTGTTTTTGAAAAGAAAATATAACCTTGTTAAATTTTAAATTAATTTTGCTTTCGTAGCTGGAGACCTATTCACACCCGCACCTTCTTTCACCTCTACCTACCACGGAAAAACTCCGTAACAAGTGGTAGCAGAGCGTGGTTGAATGGGTCTCAATTTAGCCCCTTTTGACTGCTAAACATTGTTTGTTCCGAACTCTAACTATTTTCCCAGTTGCTGGAATTTTTTGAGTTTTTCAAAATTGTTCTGTCACCATGCCCGGCCCTCGCGATGTTCTCCATCTTAACTATTTGCGCAAGGAGGAGTTGATCTATGAATTGACTATTAGAAATGTACAATCTGGAGGCACGGTTGCAGTAGACACAAACAAGCTTAGAGAGTCCCTAGATTTGCCCATTTCCATCCCCAATTTGGGAGAGAAAGAAATTGACGACTCTCTTTCCACGATCACGGAGAATAGTACTGGGCTAGCTTCTGTAGTTAGTTTTTTTGATGAAAATGATCCTTCTCCTAATCAAATTAAGCGTGTGCAAGCTAGGCTATATCATTTTTCGAATAGGGTTAACGATCTGTTGTCTCTAAAGTTGAATGACGTTCAGAAGAAGGAAGCTAGTACGCTGCTTGAAAATATGTCTGAATTATCTAGCAAGGTCACTCAATTGTTAACAGGGGAGGTTCCTCCCAAAAGCGATCTACCCACCACAGTGAATGCAGGTAGTGAGGAAGCGCCTCCCAAGGGAGAAGTTAATAGGATAACCGTTGCTGCTCAAACTATCCCTGCCCCATTGGACAACGAATCTGAACGTCGTGCATCATTGAGTAACATCCGTTCTGAATTAACTTCCTTGCCATTGAAACCTTTACCTACTATGTCACCCGGGTTTAGCAGCTTGCCTCATCCATTGGCAATGTTGCTCAGAGGCATCTCTAGGTTTTCCGTTAATACCACCAGTGATGTAATTTCATTTTTAAGATTTCTAGTTGAATTTCAGGATCATGCCCTTGTGTTTTCTCTTTCTCCATGTCAAATTTTGCAAATTATCTATCCGTATGCTATTGGTATTCTCTCAGATAAAATCGTAAGAGCCATTGCCGAGCAATCATCTATTGAGGATTTCCATGCCCATTTGCTAGCTAACTTCATCCCGGCTAGGGCCAGGTCCTCCCTTATTCAGAAGTACTATTACCGTGTACAACGCTTGGATGAAAACTTGGCTGATTTCATACAGGACATTAAGTTTTATACTAGGGTGTTTGCTCTTCATTTCCCTGAGGATCAGATTGTACAAGCTATTGTGGAAGGGATTTCACAACCCTACACGTCATATTTGTGTTTCGCGGCGTGCCCGCAAACTTTCTCTGAACTTGAAGCATTGGCCGTCTCAGCGGAAGGAGTTAGATACGCCGATTCTTTGCGTGTCGCGAAAGAACCCCCGCCTTCCTTTAGTAATACTCGGCCTCCACCTCGCCGACCAGTCAATCCCCGTAAATGTTATGCTTGCGGGTCGCCTGACCATCTGCGCAACAAGTGTCCACTGATCAAGTCAAGTGGGACAAGGAATGGAGCCGGGTCATCACAAGGCTGTTTTAAATGTGGGGCTTTCTCACATATCGCCAAGAATTGTCCCAATTCGAATAGCACCCCCTCCTGCTCAACTTCTGGTGCAAATTCCACCTATGCCAATAATAAAAAGTGACTAGTGGCTTCGGCTGAGTCGACTAATCCATCTTCCCGAGACTCAGCCCCTGGTAAACAGGTTGTAAATTCAGGGAACGAGCAATTTTCAAATTTTCAAATTCATCTTTTGAAGGTCCCAAAGAGTGTCTTAGGATTGCGGCGGATACCCCCGCACCGGTCCCCTTTCTCAAAATTGAGTTAAATAACGAGCCTATAACAGCTCTCTTAGATTCAGGTAGTGTTTGTTCTATTATTTCGGCTGATTGGTATTCAAAATTGAAATCTGTTAGTAAACTTCCTAACTATTGTTTGTCGGCGATCCAATACGTTTCGGCTAATTCCTCTCCATTAGAAATTCTCGGTTCCTTATATGTCAAAATTCGTATTTTTAAATTCACATGGAAAGTTAAATTGTTTGTGGCCAAGCACTTGTCTTGCCCCATTATATTGGGAGCGGACTTTATTTCTCACACTGGTCTTGTGCTCGATCTTCAGAGTAGGTCTTGCACTTTCAAATTTGCCTCTAATTGTAATATCCCTCTATTAAAGTGTAATTCTGCATCATGTCCTTCTATTTCGCCTACCCAGGATGAGATGTTGTTAGACCTTAGGCATCTACCTGAGGAGCAGGCTGATAGTATTCGCAAATTGTGTCAGTCGTTTCCCGAGGTGTTCTCTGATACTCTTGGTGTTACTGACCTTATTGAATACAAAATTGAGGTCACGGATTCGATTCCTGTCCGTTTTCCACCTTATAGGCTATCTCCACCTAAAATGAAGGCTCTAAAAGAAATCATCGATCAGATGTTGAAGGACGGTATTATTAGGCCCTCTAAGTCAGCGTATTCTTCGCCTATTTTTTTAGTCCCGAAACCCCAAGGGGGCTTCAGGCCTGTCATTGATTACAGGGCTCTCAATCGGAAGGTGGTGTTACAATCTGTGCCCCTTCCCGACCTTCATTCTTGTTTTTCATGGTTTCGTAAGGCCAAGTTCTTTACTATCTTGGACTTGAATCAGGCCTATAATCAAATTCCCCTTGCCGAAGAGTCTAAACATCTTACAGCGTTTGCCACGGACTGGAATTTATACGAATACAACCGCGTGTCTTTCGGGCCCCCACGGGAGCAGCTGTACTCACTAGGCTACTAGATAGGGTCTTCTCCGACATCAAATTTGAGTACTTATATCACTACTTGGACGATGTCGTCGTATTTTCAGAGACTTTTGAAGAACATCTAGATCATCTGCGAGAAGTTCTCGATCGCCTTCGTAAGGCTGGGTTAACTGTTAAGTTGTCCAAGGTTGCCTTTGCTAAGCCCTCTATGTCTTTCCTAGGGCATATTGTGTCACCGGATGGTGTAGCAGTCGATCATTCTAGAACACAGGCCATCCGTGATTTTAAACCTCCCAAAGACATTAAAGGTATCGCCAGGTTCATTGGTATGGTGAATTTCTTCAGGAAGTTTATTCCTAACTTCGCTAATAGAGCGGCGCCCTTAAACCTTCTTCGTAGGAAAGGCATCAAATTCGAGTGGGGACCTTCTCAACAAGCCGCTTTTGAAGACCTTAAATTAGCTCTTTGTAATGCCCCTGTACTTGCTATGCCTGATTTCTCGAAGAAATTCATTGTCCAAACCGACGCATCGTCGTCAGCGGTAGCTGCAGTCCTTCTTCAAGAGACTGAACTAGGGAGGCGCCCCATCGCCTATGCGTCTAGGACATTGTCGGCTCAAGAAGCCAAGTATTCCATCTATGAGCTCGAAGGTTTGGCAGTCTTATTCGCCTTAGAGAAGTTCCGTCTCTATCTGGAACATGTCAAATTCGACCTGGAGACAGATAATCAAGCCTTAAGCTGGGTCTTAGGTAGGCCGCGTCGTACTGGTCGTATAGCCCGTTGGGCCATCCGTATTTCTGCCTTCCAGTTTGATGTTAGACATATCAGAGGTACCGAAAATGTTGTTGCTGATGGACTCAGCCGTATGTTTTCTAACGACGTCGAGACCCACGAACCGGTCGACAATTCATCACCTTCCGAGTCCATACTATCTAAGGTTAATGCCATCCTAACAGATGCTCCCATGCTCTTTAGGGATATCGAGAAATACCAACGTGAAGATCCGACGCTGGCTCCGATAATGGAAACCCTTTCTTCTGGGGAACATGTTGTCCCTTATGTTCTGAGGAATGGTGTTCTATGTTGCCCTTCGAGGCATGATAAGATGATGAAAGTTGTTGTTCCAGCGGTTCTTGTACCTATGATCTTCAAGTATTATCATGAGACCCCATTAGGAGGGCATCTTGGTATCTTTAAAACTCATGAAAAGATTCGTGAAATGTTCATCTGGAAAGGTATGGACGGTGAAATCCGTGAACTAGTAAAGGCTTGTAAATCCTGTTTGCTTAGTAAACCGACCATGTCCACCAAGGTAGGCCTCTTGTCTTCTCAGCAAGCGTCGCGCCCCATGGAACGCCTGTATATTGATTATGTAGGACCATTCCCCCAGTCAAAGGGTAATGCCAACAAGTTCATCCTTGTGTGTGTAGATGGTTTTACCAGATTTTCTTGGTTATTTCCGACTAAGCTGGCTACCGCTCAGTCTACCATTACTGGCTTAAATTCTATTTTTGCTTCTTTTGGTCCGTGCCAATATATTGTATCTGATAATGCTAAGGCTTTTACATCTAACTTATTTCGTAAATTCTGTTCTGACTTATCCATCTCTCATGTAACTACTTCTGCTTATTACCCTCAACCATCTCTGGCTGAACGGGTTAATCGTAATCTCAGGTCCGCACTTATTGCCTATCATCATGAAGATCATTCCAGGTGGGACACGTCCCTGCATTGGTTAGCTTTTGCTTTGAATTCGGCGGTTCATGAATCTCATAAGTTCACTCCAGCTTCCTTGATGTTCAAGTTTGTTCCGAACACGCCGCTCTCTAACCTTTGGTCTCTGAGTGACATTCTACCCGAGACAATAGATCCGGATAATTTTAAAGATCTTTGGAAGAAGGCTAAAGCCAATCTTAAGGTATCTCATGAAAATGTTAGGGAAGAGTATGATCGTGGACGGAGACCCACCACTTTGAAGGTAGGTGACCAGGTGATGGTCAAGAATTTTGTTCCCGCGGGCAAGCTTGCCCCCAGATTTCATGGGCCATGCATCATTCTCGATTTTCTTACGCCGGTTACATTGTTAGTAAGCAATCCAGCCACCGAGAGGATATTTAGGGTTCACCTGTCCCAGGTGAAACCGGTGTAAATTTTGTGTCAACTTGCTTCATATAATTTGATAGGAATATGAAGGTTTTTTTTTTTTGAGTTCCACTCTTAAGGCATTCTGCTCCTTCTATTTTATTTTATATGTAAGCATTTCTGTAAAACCTCCCCCGATTTGTTAAACTGCCATCCTGTCCTTGCCACGGCCATTACCACGCTCCCGTCTCCTGCTCCACTACACACAGTGGCTGGCTTAGATGAAATGCCATGGATATCTGCACGCCGCTGGCCCCTCAATCTCTCTACATGCCTGTGCCCTCAAAAGAAACATGATGGTCCAACACAATTCTGCCGCCTAGCTTAAATGTTTCAGTGCCCCCGCAGCCGCGCGGCGCTGTGCCGCGGCTGGGTTCGAGGACGGGCCCCCTCGGCCCCAGCGAGGACGACATGTGCACGGCGAGCCGGAGCTCTCCTCCCGGCCAAGGCTGATGTGCGGCGCACGACCTGCTACTTGCCCGCAGCCTGTATATGTTCACCGCGGGCGCGGCGTGTTTCAACACCTCTGCTCCCCTCATAGTGCGGGCGAGCGGTATCTCAGGGTACTTGAGGGGTCCGAGCGGCCTCCTTTGGACGCAAGCTGCAACGGCCGGTCTGGCCATCCAACTTCATCAACCTCAACTACATGGACAGTTACGATAAGCAATGACTACACTCGGGAATTCAACAGCAATATTTGGTGGACATTGCAAAATTTTTCATCACTTTTAAGTATTAAAAGTCTATCTTCGGAATTCTACTTCTACAAACTTAAAAACTTTACTTCATCTGCAACAACAAAATTTTGAAACTAAATCAAACCAAATTAAGAAAATCTTATAAATTTTTTTGGCAATTAATCTCCATATCTACATCAAAACTTGGACCTTGTTTTCAAACAATTTCATGTGTCACCCCGGGAGGAACTTTTGGGGGGGGGGGAGGTCTGTACCGGGAGGTACACCTCCACTCCGCTAATTTAAAATGTGCGCCAGTTGAAACTCCTCTGCTGGAGGAAGTCTGAACTTTATCTACGCTATTAATTCTTTACCTTCTCAGAAGATGTCACCACGTGGAAAATTTTGAGTTTTTGAACTGTGTCATTTTTGATGTGTTTTTGTTTCGCTTGAAGTAATAGAAGTGTGAACTTTCTCTTCTAGAGGACACTACTGAAGATCAACAATAGTGCACCCTAGTGCGGAGTCAAAGAACTATTTTGTTGGAGAAATTTTTATTTCAAATGTTTGTTTCTTGCTAAATTTCTTTCTGTTATTGTTTAAGTTGGCTGTATACCCCTCTTTTCCCCCTTGTTTTAGATTTATCCAATCCCGAATTTCTTTTAGTAATTTCCGACCAATCCGATGTATCTTCCCCCATCTTGGATATGTTTCTGTACCCTAGCCAATAAAGTAATTGTGGGCGGGTGTTTTCATTCCCCTAACGCCTAGAAACTTCCGCGAGAGGATTTAAACTGCTGATTTTAGGGTCTCCGGGCCACTTCTGTTCCATCTTTCAGTGTATAAAGTACATAGCAGGAGGCGGGAAGCGCCTCTTTCCTCGGCAGCGGTCATCAATAAGGTAATGGCCGATTAATAAATTCTTTCTTTGCTAGCTCAGCAGTTTAACTCTCGGGGCGGGTGCGAAGCGTTCCACCATGTAACCTTTTCCTAAAATGTAACAATCTTTCTTCTATTCTCTTTTAAGCTACCTTCTGGGATAGAGAGTGCTAACCCTCTCGAGCTCCCACTCTTATTGTTTTGAGGTGAACTTATTTTCTCAACCTATTCTTCGTTAATGTAAAACAAATTGCTCTTTTCTAAAGTCACCTCGGTAGTATGGGATTAGCCCTTGCATTAGTGGCCTAGAGCCAGATTAGGTTTTTTTAAAAACAAGTGTATTAGGAGTGCAGATTGCCTCCTCTCAAATTGTTATTTTAGAGGTCATGTAATTGCCCCTTTTCATTTAATAGACCTCAGTAGGTTGGGTATTGTACCCCTGTGTCTATGTCCAGTGAGGACAACTTGAAGGTGGAGTTTGGTGTGGCCTGGGAGAGGCTTAAATTTTGAGAGCGAGTGGCTCTTTTGAAAATTAAGTGTTGTATGCCTCGTGGAGGCTTTTCTGTGTAATTTGGAGCAAGGGCTCCTAGGTATGAATGGGGTTTTCTGCCCCTCTGTTAAAACTCGTGTTTGGGGTAAAACTGAGCTGATTGCCCAAGCTGTGTAAAATCAGGGCGCGAAGCCCAATTCCTGTAAATATTGTAACTACCCTTTTTGACTTGCTACTTTGTACCTGCCATGCTTGTTATTTCTTGTTTTTGAAAAGAAAATATAACCTTGTTAAATTTTAAATTAATTTTGCTTTCGTAGCTGGAGACCTATTCACACCCGCACCTTCTTTCACCTCTACCTACCACGGAAAAACTCCGTAACAATAATAATAATAATAATAATAATAATAATAATAATAATAATAATAATAATAATAATAATAATTACAATAATGAAAATGGGAGCTCTTATGAAATTTTATTTTAATTGATAAATTTTGTCAAAATTTACTCAAATGTAAAATTATTGTTCTATTTACCATAAAAGACTTCTGAGAAAGAGAAAATACAGTCTTCTAAACAGACAACTTTACTAATACGTAGACAATCTTACGTATTCACGCAAATATGTAATACGTCGGACTCGGAACATGCGCTAGGCCGTAAAACGAACTCCAATCAGAATGAAATGTAAGAAGTTGTTCCGAATTCATATGTCAATAATATGTTCATTTGCGCATAAACTTATAATATATCATAAAATATCGAAAATATCACTTTCATCAAGCATATGTTTGCCGCGAGAAGCCATGCCTTGGAACTCACTGAGTAACAACATCTAGTGATGCATGCTGATCAAAAATATCATAAATTCTCTGACTTAGACATATAATACTGCCATCTGATTAAATACTCGCGTAACTAATACATGAAGAAACACGATGTAACCACCAGAATGCGTGAATAACTCGTTCTCGAATTTTAGTGAATTGTCAAACCTTACTACGGGCTATGCTCGCAGTTAGACCGGAAAGAGTTAACACCTTGTATTGGTTATTTTGTCGACTTAAGAAGAGCTTGTTCAGCAGCTAGACTTCTAATGGAATTTTCGAGTGCTGTTGACATTTTTATCAATTTTTAGCTCAGTAGGCTATGCCAATAACATGGCTTCAACATCTTATGAACATTTCTTGAAACATATCGTGTATTTTTTACCGACGTATTTGTGATTCCGAATCTTATTTTAATGTATATTATTTTGTATCCTTGTCTTTTTCCCACTTTTATCTTGTATACCTTCGACTGAAGCTGTCCACAAAGATGGACACTTGTTAATGTTGACTTAATTAAAACATAATATTAGTGTTTTAAAGGTAGAGTCTTTGATTGAGAACCTCACAATAATATATTTCAAAATGCCCTGGAGTATTTCTGTATATTGCTGGGCACACAAACCGAGTCGTTGAAGGTACTTCTTTGTCCAAAGAATCGATGTCCCATGCGCACCAAAGATGAGATCTCTTACTTACCATGTATAATCAATTGTATTTTTACTGTCACTTAGGAGAGGGATACATAGTAGAAAGATGGCCAGCATCTTGTTATCACTTTCTGTAGCCTGTTGAACGTCCTTCTCAAATCAAATTGTGAGCCAAAATCATCACTGTCTTCAATGGTCTATTAAGTATATACACTCCTATTGCTACCTTCCTCCTCCAAGCAATGGCCCTCTTCATATCATTCCCACGTTGCCTTTTTTTTAAAACCTCAGCAATTCGAGACCGAACAACGTGATGCCGAATGTTTCTCATCCGCTCGCCCTTTAAACAAAATCCGAAGACATGGCCTAGCGTTACAACTTCTTCACATCCTGGGAGACGGCAGCGAATAGTTGCAGATGTTCTTACTGGAACGAATCGTACCGCTGCTGTGTTACACGACATCTTTATCACAGCTGTCCATTCTGAAGAAGACATACCTTGTCTGTGGTTAACACAGGAATCGCTCGACGGGTCATCCTCGTATACAGTCGCCTTTACCTATATAAGGTGGGGGGGGGGGGGGTTACTGCATGAAACAAAGGCTTGATGCTGAAGATGTTTTCTCAACCAGCGTCCAGGTTGCGACAGTGTAGCCTCATTAAAAGGAATTCCTAATTTAGTTAACTAAGATCAAATTTCATCACCGACATTCCGACTTTTGTGCAAATGAGCATCATCTATTAGAAACATTAGTTCTTCAAGTTGGTAGTTATTCCCTAAAATAGTCAAAATAAGTAAAAAAGCCAGCTCAAGTTTTTCTCGAGATAAATTTTCGAGCCCTCGCTGTATTCCTACAGATACAAACTGGGCACCAGCTGAATAGCGAGTTCCCTGGCAACACACACATACATGAAACACACTATAAACGCTCTACCTCACCTAAAAACAACAACACCTAACAAACAACATTACATTTATCAACCTTAAACTGATAAATGCACACAAAAATACCGACAGTTGAGCGCCAATGGGCGCACCGGTATCGGTACTTCTCATGCCACCTACCTCTTTGGAGATAGATGCACATATGGATGACCACGGCGAACATAGTCTGTTATCGTTTCGCATATTCTAATGCCACTGCCACCACTGAAAATGTAGGGATCGTTTTGTATTCGAGATTTGGGTAAGTACGTTGTATGATATTGTTTGATTTTTATTTTTATTTTCTGGACCCTTCAAGTTCAAATTAAACAAGTTTTACTGTAGCAGTGAGTATGTTCTTTCAAATGAAATGAAATGAAATGAAATGAAATCACATGGTCATTGATGTGTTTTAGGGCTGTCGCCCAGGTAGCAGATCCCCTATCTGCTCTTTACCTAGAATTTTCTTAAATGATTTCAAAGATCGTGGACATTTATCGAACATTTCTCCTGATAAATTATTCCAACCTCTAATTCCTCTTCCTATAAAATAATATTTGCTCTAAACTGTCCTCTTGAACTCCAGTTTTAAAATTTTATTTCATTTTATCCATTGACAGCTCGGAACATACCACTTAGTCGAGCAGCTCGTCTCCTTACTCCCAAGTCTTCCCAACCCACAGTTTGCAACAGTTTCGTAACACTACTCTTTTGTCGGCAATCACCCAGTATATATCGTGCTGCTTTCCATAGGATCTTTTCCAGTTCTCGTATCAAGTAATCCTGGTGTGGGGTCTCATACACTGCAACCCATAAATACGCTGATAAACATATGAAGAGGCCTGTAACTTTTAATTACAACCTTGTTGATTACCCCCAATGAATATCTTTCGTGATATTAACACCTAGGTACTTACAGTGATCCCCACGAGGTACTCTCACCCCACCAACAGAGAGGACTTTACCTCTTGGTGAAACTTACAACCGGACTTTTCAATCGTTTACCATCACATCATTTGTCTGCTGTCCATCTCACAACATTGTAGAGGTCTTTCCCTTTTAGTTGCTCACAATCCAGTAACTAATTTATTATTTGCTAGAGTATAAGATCTTCGTTTTCAGTACCGTCTACGAGGTAAGCTACATTCTTCGTTCCTCCGTACTGACTCATTGTTATCTTGTTATTGGGTCCAGTCCCGTAACGATTGCTTGAGACTCATTACGTAATGTTCTCTCCATATCAGAAAAACCGTCATTAACTGGGTCAGTAGTAAATAACTTCATTGAAAGATAAAGTCCAGTTTTTTGCTGAGCACAGGTACGCGGAAGTGGGTATTTGTAATCAAGTACAGGATAATTAAGATTTCTCATACATTATTCTCAAAGGGCATAAATTCGCCCATCAGCAATGTCACAGAATTTGGATTATCAAAATAATATTTGAGTCAATCAACTAAAAGATATCCCTCAACCAGATTGTGAGGCAATGTATGTACAAACGTAAACTTTATACGAACGTTAAGTTACATGCCGCTGAAGAAATTTTGGCTCAACTCTTCTCTATACACAAGTATTCTGGAAATGAGTAATCAGAGTTCATATATATTACATGTCGGAATGTTCTTGGATTTACGTACAATTTCCCTTTGAATTCATGAAACTGTTACAAAGAACTTTCACGCCTTTCAGCGTTCAGTCTGCAAGCTTTTGCGAATTTACGAAACGACACCACTATCTTCTCTTTCAAATAGTTCCGTGGCCTCTTTTAGTTCTTTACCTCTTATTTTTAAATCATTAGAATCTGAGTCTAACCATGGTCGTTCTTGTATCCCTCTACCTCTCTTATCCTCCATATCCGATTCCATTATACTCTTAGATAACCTCTCCACATCCATTCACCTGACATGATCAAACCACCGAAGCCACTATATGCGTAAAGCTTCATCAATCGAGTTCACTCTTGACGAAGCCTTTATCTCCTCATTCAGAGTACCCTCTTGTCATTATTTCCACTGGTTGGTACCAGCTATCATTCTCGCTGTTACTTCTAACATACTAATGATATAGTTTCGTCTAGGAGCTGACTTCTTTCTTACATAATACTGTTGATCGTAACTACGAACTCACTGCATTAGCTCTGCTGCAGCTCAATGGCCTGCATTTAGAGCTGTCGGCTGTCGTCCAGATGGTAGTCTCCCTCTCAGTTGTTTAATCTTTTCTTGAATGTTTTTTGAAGAAGTTGGAAATTTATTAAAATTTCTCTTGATCAATTTTTCCAATCTCTCACTCCTCATTCTATAAATGAGTATTTGCCTCAATTTGTCTTCTTGAATTCCGACTTTAACTTCATATTATGATCTTACCCACTTTTTAAAGGTCCGCTCAGGCTTATTTGTCTACTAATGTCGTTCCACGCCATTTCTCCATCAACAGTTTGGAACATACCATTTACTCGAGCATCACGACTCCTTACTTCAAAGTCTTCCCATCCCAAATTTGCAACATTTTTGTAACACTTTTCCTTTGTCGAAAATCACCCAGAACAAACCGTGCAGCTTTCCCTTGGATCTTTTCCAGTTCTTGTATCAAGTAGCCCTGGTGTGGGTCCCATACACTGGAACCGTACTCTAATTGGGGTCTTACCCGAGACTTATATGCCCTCTTCTTTACATTCTTACTACAACAACTAAATACCCTCATAACCATGTGAAGAGGTGTGTCACATTACTTTGTAACCTCGTTAATGTGATTACCCCAATGAAAATTGTACCGTGAGGTACACCCGCCCCGTTCATTCAAATGAAGCGCCTCGAAGAACGCCATCTGATATATGAAGGTTGCAACAATTAGTGCACAAATTTTGGACTTTTCTCCATAGATGTCTCTACTATAAACTCATGTTATACCCTCTAGTGTGAAGAGGAACTATTAAGACTACAAAGTAATTTATTATTTTAAGGTTCACTACACTGAGTTGATTATTCTTTGTTTTTGTATGTTAATGTTGTCAATACTTCGACATCTTCCCGCCAACTTAAGATGTTGGACAATAGAAAATTTTATGTATTTATTTTTCAGCCAATTACATTTATCCTGTAAGTATTTAATTTCCAATAAAATTGGGGATGTGTCAGGCTTTAGCCCAGAGCTCTCTAGAACGTACTTCTCAGGTATTAAAGTTGACACCTTTTCGAGCCACCTTGTCTTATTGATCGTCCAGTTTACTGAGTGTGCGCTAGTAGAGTAGGCGGGGGCGTCTCGCCCTTCATCGAGCTTTTCAGCAGATTAAGGTAATGGCAGCCATTTAACAACTATGTGATAGCTTTTGGAAGCTAGCTCGAGGGGAAGATTTCCTATCTTCAATAATGTAACCTTAATTTCTAATCTTCTATTATGTAAATTTCGTCTTCTAATGTAAATTTCGAAACTAGCTTAAGAAACTTGGCCGAAATTCTTAAATAGAGAGTGAGACACCCTCTCGCGTTCCCTATCAGCTTGACTTCGAGGTGACTATGACTTTGTAACCATTTGCTGTCTGTAGCTTTTGTAACTTAAATTTTCTCCATCTAGTCACCTCAGTAGTATAGGCTTAGCCTCTGTAACTTCGGGCCTGAGTCCAGATAGTGTTTTATCTTGTAAGTACAAGTTTCAAGGAGTGCAAATGTCCTCCTCCGCACCATTTTAATTTTTGGGCCAATAACTTTAACCTGTGTTTTGTTTCCCACGAAGGCCCGGTAGAATGAGTATTCGATACTCCTGTAAAATTCAATCATTTATGTTAAGTGATTAGACTGTTGAGTGCTTGAGATAGTGAATACTGTTTGAACGGTAAAATGTAGGTTGTGCCTTGAGAGGCCTGGAAGGTATAAATTTTACTGAGCAAAGATGCTCTGGTAGTAAATGTTAAAGTGAAGGTTGCCTCGAGAAGGCAGTTAGGGTATAAGGTTCGGAGCGCAGTCTCCTAGACAAATTTATAGAACAGAGATGCTCTTTCAATTCTTGCACAGGTGTTAGTGTAAATATTGTATGGTGCATTTTGGAAGGCGGTAACGTTGTGGAGCAAAAGGTGCTCTTAGAAGATTGTACGTTGTGAATACTTTGTATATAAAATGGGGAGATCTATCTCCTTGACTATTGAGTGAATGGAGCTATAGTGCTCAAGCAACCTTTGTGAAATTGGGAGCTTTAAGCTCAGATTTTTAACGGGCGATTTTGTTGATTGTTTTTTCTCGTTTCTCTAAGCTAACAAGCTAGTTCTGTACCTGAAATCTTGTGTTGTCACTGAGCGAATTGTTTGTTAAAATTTTATATCTGAAAAGAAACAGAAAAGAAAAGAAATATAAGAAATATAACTTTAATTTTAAAGCTTTTAATTAATCTTTTCATGCCCGCACCTTCTTTCCCCTCTGCGATCCACAAAAACACGATAACAAAAAGCATTCCTTGTACTCACCTAGGTACTCACAGTAATCCCCATGATGTACTACCAAGCCATCATCACAATAATTAAAGTGAGGGGGCCTTCTCTTTGTGAAATTTACAACTTGACTTTTCATCCCGCTTACCTTCATACCATTGTCCACTGTCCATCTCGCAACATTATCGAAGTCTTCTTCTAGTCGCTCACAATCCGTATTTACTTATTAGCTGTTATCCGCGGTTTCGCTCACGTGGATTTCCTAATTTGATAAAAGTAATAGTTTTTCGGTACTGCACTAAGACGTTATCTGAAAATCCCTAAAGTATAAAAACTCACCGAAAAATTGTGTTTCATTTACCCCAGAACCTCTTTGTAAACCACATTTGTAATATTGCCTTTTGGGGTTAAGATTGCCAGGCTACTGGCAGAGCTAACTCTGGAACATGCTATATACATAGTACAGTCATTAAGTTCTGAGACTGACCGCATGAAGGCGCTGTGGTGCACTATAGCTCATAGGTGGCGCCGTGGTATGGTACCATGTCAGTCTCTCGTCCCTGCAAGGGACAGTTGAGTGCATGCACTGGAAGCAGACGTACGGTAGTTGTGACGGTGATTTGAATGCGCTAGTCGAACCTTGACATGTCACAGTTTGAGCAAGGGGCAAACATCAAGAAATTAGGCAAAACCGCTGCCGAAACGTTCGAAATGATGCAGCAGGTTTACGGTTAGGACGCATTGAGTCGCAGTGTTGTGTTTAGGTGGCACCGAAGTTTTGTACAAGGCCGGGACGGTTAGCAAGATGACGTTCGTACTGGTCTGCCACAAACAGTTCGAACAGAACGCAAGATCCAAGAAGTTGCAACGCTGGTGCGTGCTAACCGCTCCCAATCTGTAGACGATCTATCAGTAGCAATAGGGGTCAGCTATGGTACTTGCCACGAAATTCTGACGGATGACCTCAACATGTCTCGTGTTACCCAGGACAATGTGACACGAATCCTGTCGCAAGACCAACGTGATGATCGCATGACGATTTGTGGTGACCTCATCAGTAATGCTGACGTTGATCCGACGTTTCTCAACCTGATAATAAGTGGAGACGAAACATGGCGTTTCCTTTCAGCGGTGCTTCCAGCAGCTATACCAACGGTGGCAAACGTGCATAACGGCCAACGGCGTCTATTTTGAGGGTGGATGTGGTTCTGTGTAGGTGTACGCCGTGTAATGCGGCACCGTGTGCAACATGCAGAGTCGTGTGAGTGCCTATCCTCCAGGCGTCAAGTCTCAGGACTTGATGACTGTACTATGCAGAACAGTTCTGTTTCAAGTCGAAAACCAAAAATTACGTGCTTTTAATTTTTAAATGAGATTCCAAGTACGTATATTTTCGTCTGCAATATCTTCAGTTTTTGAGATATAAGTATCCCCTAGAAAGAATTCAATCCCTTTAGCAGTCCTGACATCCTACCCCACCTAAGTGGATTTTCTGCAAACAAAAAAAGTCGTGTTTCTATATTTTTAAAGGGAATTCCAAATACCGATGTTAACATCTGTAACACCCTTAAGTTTTTGAGATATAAGTATCCTCGAAAAAAGAATTCAACTCCTTATTCACTTCCTTCCACCCCCACCCCGTTATGTGGACTTTCCGAAAAAAAGGGTTTATTTTTAAAGGAGATTCTAAATATCTACTTTCACTCCTGTAACATCTTCAGTTTTTGATATGTAGGTAAGGGTTATTCTGCCCGAAGGCAGGTCCGAACCTCCGCAGAGGTGTTCCTGAGCCGGAGTTTACGTGCAGTAGGGTGGCCAGTTCCTTTCCGCTCCTCCATTCCCTTACCCCCTACCAACAGCGCGTGGCAACCCATCCAACTCCTGACCACGCCCAATGTTGCTCAACTTCGGAGATCTCACGGGATCCGGTGTTTCAACACGGCTACGGCCGTTGGCTTTTGATATGTAAGTATCCTCATAAACAGAATTCAACTCCTTCACTTATTTTCAAACCTCCCCCCCAATCCCATTCGATTTTCCGAAAACAAAAAATACGTGGTTATTTTTTTTTAAAGAAGATTCCAAATGCTAATGTTCACATCTTTAAAGTGTTAAGTTTATAAAATATACTGTAGATGCACACATTTTAAAATTTCACCCGCTTTTTTAATACTTTCCAACCCTTAAGTGGATTTTCCGAAAAAAAAGGTGTTCCCTTATTTTTAAAGCCAAATGCCGATTTTCACGTCTAATATCTTTAGATTCGAGATACATGTATCCTCATAAAAAGAATTCAACTCCTTCTTCACTTCTTTCCACCCCCCCGTTTTGTGGACTTACCGAAAACAAAGACAATAGTGATTCTTTATTTTTAAAGGAGATTCCAAATACCAGTTTCAACGTCTGTAACATCTTCTGTTTTTGATATGCAAGTATCCTCATAAAAAAATTCAGCTCCTTCATTTCTTTCACAACCCTCCCTCAGTAAGTGGACTTTCCGAGAAAAAAGGGAGGTTCCCGATACAAAATTTCACGTCTGTAACATCTTCAGTTTTTGAGATACAGGTATCTTCATAAAAATAGTTCAAATCCTCTTTCACTTTTTCACCCCCCCCCCCTCCTTTAAGTGGATTTGTATTCGGTTTTAGAGATATAAGCATCCCGAGTAAAGAATTCAACACCTCTTTCAGTCCTTTCAAACCTCCACCTCCCAATGTCGACTTTTCGAAAACAAAAAAAAAAAAATACGTGTTTCTTTATGTATAAAGGAGATTTACGTCTGTAACTTGTTAAGTGTTGTAGACATACTCATTTAAAAATTCACCCAATTTTTCACTTCTCTTTACCCCCTTAAGTAGATTTTCCGAAAAAAACGTGTTTATTTATTTTTACAGGAGATTCCATGTACCAATTTCCACGTCTGTAACATCTTCAGTTTTTGAGGTATAAGTATTCATATAAAAAGGATTCGAGCGGTATTTGACTTACTTTTAGCCCCCTTAAGTGGATTTTCCAAAAAAAAAAATGTGTTTCTTTATTTTTAAAGGAGATTCCAAATACCAATCTTCACGTGATTATACTGTTAAGTGTGTGAGATATAGTTATACTCATTTCAAAAATTCACCCCCATTTTTTACCCCTTAGCGACGGAATATACAAAAATCCATCCTTAGTGAGCCCCTACACTGTAATATAAATGTATCCTCAAAATTTCAGTTCTTTATGTCCATTAGTTTTGGCTCGGCTATGATGAATCAGTCAGTCAGTCAGTCAGTCAGTCAGTCAGTCAGTCAGTCAGTCAGTCAGTCAGTCAGTCAGTCAGTCAGTCAGTCAGTCAGTCAGTCAGTCAGTCAGTCAGAACATGTTATTTTATATACTGTATATAGATTTATTTTCTCTACACAATAATAACATCATCATCAAATAGCCTTATCTGTGATTCCAATACATTCTTTCTTTCTTTTTTTGTACGCCGCACCGGCTGATATAGGTTTTATGGCGACGATGGGACAGGAAGGGCTAGGAGTGGTAAGGAAGCGGCCGTGGCCTTAATTAAGGTACAGTCCCAGCATTTGCCCGGAGTGAAAATGGGAAACCATGTTCAGCGCTGCCGACAGTGGGGGTTCGAACACGCTATCGCAAGAATAGTGGATACTGGCCGTATTTAATCGACTGTAGCTATCGAGCTCGGTCCAACTCTTTACTCATAAAATTCGTATATATATGAGAAAATGTAAAGTTCCAATAATACTGCCCTGTCGGGCCTCCTAATCATGACAGGATCAGATAGCACTTCACTGATTCTAATTCTCTGAGTTGTATTTTCTTTAAATTTAACGATTTGTTCAACCAACCTCTTGTCTAATCCAGTAGCCCTCATTTTCATCAATAATCTCCCGCGAGTCCGCCTCTGTGCTGTAGTGGGATTAGCTCCCACCCCCGGAGGCCCGGGTTCGGTTCCCGGCTCTGCCACGAAATTTGAAAAGTGGCGCGAGGGCCTCGGGCGGTCAACTGAGTAGAAGGGGGGAGGGGTGTTCGATTCCTTCCTCAGCCATCCTGGAAGTGGTTTTCTGTGGTTTCCCACTTCTCCTCCAGGCAAATGCCGGGATGGTACCGAACTTAAGGCCAAGGCAGCTTCCTTCCCTCTTCCTTATCTATCCCTTCCAAACTTCCCATCCCCTCACAAGGCCCCTGTTCCGCATAGCAGGTGAGGCCGCCTAGGCGAGGTACTGGCCATCCTCCCCAGGTGTATCCCAGACCCAGTCTGAAGGTCCAGGACACTGCCATTGAGGCGGCAGAGGTGGAATCCCTCGCTGAGTCCGAGGGAAAACCCGACCCTGGAGTGTAAACAGATTAAGAATAAAAACTACCCTATCAAAAGCCTTTGAAAAGTTGACAGCGATAAAGTACATTTGACCTCCTGAATCTAAAATATCTACTATAGCTTACTGGAATCCTACAATTTGAGCCTCACTAGAATAACCTTTCCTAAACCCGAACGGTCTTCTATCAAACTAGTTATTAATTTCGCGAAAGTGTCTGATACAACCACAAAAATTGCATTTTCAGAACTTACAAACGACACCGGTCAAGATGACTAGCCTGTAATGGTCCGCTTTACGTTTCTAACGCCTTTCCTTGTACAATGGGGCTATTATTGAAACTCTCCCGTCATTTGGTATCACCCCTTCATGCAAACAGTAATCAAACAGTATGTATTTCAGATATGACACTATATTCCAATCCATTGCCTTCCTTACACCGGGTGATCCACAAGCCCCTTGCGGTCCAGTTTTATGCATCCCTTCACATTTACTACAATTCTGAAAGACATCGGTCCCCCTCCCTACATCAGGGTGAACCGGGCGAGTTGGTGTGCGGTTAGGGGCGCGCGGCAGTGAGCTTGCATCCGGGAGTTAGTGGGTTCGAATCCCACTGTCGGCAGCCCTAAAGATGGTTTTCCGTGGTTTCCCATTTTCAACACCAGGCTGTGCCTTAATTAAGGCCACGGCCGCTTCTTTCCAACTCCTAGGCCTTACCTATCTGTTTCGGTGCAACATAAAGCCACTTGCAAAAAAAAAAAAATAATTAATAAACCAGGTAATATAACGAGAGGTCCGCCTCTGTGGTGTAGTGGTTAGCGTGATTAGCTGCCACCCCCGGAGGCCCGGGTTCGATTCCCGGCTCTGCCACGAAATTTGAAAAGTGGTATGAGGGCTGGAACGGGGTCCACTCAGCCTCGGGAGGTCAACTGAGTAGAGGTGGGTTCGATTCCCACCTCAGCCATCCTGGAAGTGGTTTTCCGTGGTTTCCCACTTCTCCTCCAGGCGAATGCCGGGATGGTACCTAACATAAGGCCACGGCCGCTTCCTTCCCTCTTCCCAGCCTATCCCTTCCAACCTTCCCATCCCTCCACAAGGCCCCTGTTCAGCGTAGCAGGTGAGGCCGCCTGGGCGAGGTACTGGTCATTCTCCCCAGTTGTATCCCCGACCAAGAGTCTGAAGCTCCAGGACACTGCCCTTGAGGCGGTAGAGGTGGGATCCCTCGCTATGTCCGAGGGAAAAGCCGACCCTGGAGGGTAAACAGATGATGATGATGATGATGATGAATATAACGAGAGTCCGCCTCTGTGGTGTAGTGGTTAGTGTGATTAGCTGCCACCCCCGGAGGCTCGGTTTCGATTCCCGGCTCTGCCACGAAATTTGAAAAGTGGTATGAGGGCTGAAACGGGCTTCACTCAGCCTCGGGAGGTCAACTGAGTAGAGATGGGTTCAGTTCCCACCTCAGCCATCCTGGAAGTGGTTTTCCGTGGTTTTTCCAGTTCTCCTCCAGGCAAATGCCGGGATGCTACCTAACTTAAGGCAACGGCCGCTTCCAACGCTCTTCCTTGTCTATCCCTTCCTATCTTCACATCCCCCACAAGGCCCCTGTTCAGCATAGCAGGTGAGGCCGCCTGGGCGAGGTACTGGTCATTCTCCCCAGTTGTTTCCCCCGACCCAATGTCTCACGCTCCAGGACACTGCCCTTGAGGCGGTAGAGGTGAAATCCCTCGCTGAGTTCGAGGGAAAAACCAACCCTGGACGGTAAACAGACAAAGAAGAAGAATATAACGAGATGTGTGTTTACGGGCTAGAAGACAGCAGGAATCGTGAGCGCCATTATTAATTCATTATGGGTACCTCGAACGAACCCGTAAAACGAGTACATAAGTTAAAACAAGTGGTGGACGCACAGACCGGGAGCACTGTACTGTATAGGCTGGAAAGTGGGCAGCGTACGTTAAGCGTCGCAGTAGCTCACATGACAAGCGGGCGGGGAAATATGTGATAGTGGGCACTGCTCGAGGTAGGAGGTTCGAATCCCACATAAGAACTTTTTTTTAAACAGCCAGTTGCCTGGGATGTGGTAAGGTTGCTTACTTGATAGCTTCCAAGGACTGATTTATTTATTTGACCATTTATAAGACCGTATATATCGTTGTGCTGGGTTGGACGAGGATGTGGAGATAATGGTCTGTGGCCAGTATAGGCTGGGAAGTGGGCGCTGTAGGTTAAGTGTGGCAGTAGTCCATATGGCTATCGCGCGGTAGGACGAGGGTTAGAAGGTAGAAGTCCTCTGATAGTAATTTTTTAAGCCAGTTGCCTGGGACGTGGGAAGGTTATATACTTAATACCGCTATTTTTCACAGACTGATTTGTTTATTTGGCCAGGAAAAGGGTCCTTGGTATGGAGCTGGGTTGATAGAGGCTAGAAAACATGTGACAGGATTTCAGTTATCCACGTCGTTTAACGCAACACCTGCTCGAACTGACGACCTCCGTAGTCGATACAGAGCTGCGCACGATGTTGTAAGGACCGTCTGGCCCGTTGCAACATCTCTGGCGAAACGGATCAGCATGCTTCAGTGATGAGCTGTCTAAAGTGACAAGGACTGGCTTGCTCCTGTGCATACACCAGTTGTTTTACACTGCCCCACAGAAAAATTCCAGGGGCGTAAGATCGGGTGATCTGGCGGGCCAGGGGCAGGTCCTCCCCCTTCCTATACATTATCAGGAGATGTCGCATGGAGATGGTTCCGGACGGGACGATCACCGCCCCGTGCGGTGGAGGTCCGTCATGTTGAAACCACATCCTGCAGTGGTCAAGAAGTGGCGCATGTTCCAAAAACGGCGTTAGTTCATCTTTGAACCGCAGATAGCGTTTCCTGGTCAGATGTTCCTCAAAGAAATGGGGACCGACGAAGTGATCACCGATGATTCCCACCGTATATTCACGCCCCACTACATCTGAAAAGCTGTCTGTCGCACCCAATGGGGATATCCACACTCCAGTAATGCATTTTATGGCGATTAACGGTTTCATGGTTGTGGAATCGTGCTTCGTCGGTAAATAAGAGAGTCGCTAGAAAAGCAGGATCAGTGTCCACATGCTGTAGGATCCACTAACAGATCGCCACCCGGGTATCGAAATCATGACCATGGAGCTCCTGGTGTAAGTGCAAACGGTACGGGTGAAACCGGTGGGTATGCAATATGCGCATAACAGACGCTCGGCTGATGTTTGTCTTCTGTGCAGTGGCCCGTGTGCTAGTATGAGGATTACGCCGGATAGCGTCAAGCACGACTTCTTCATTGTCAGCAGAGTCACGAGAGGATCTCGAACAGGCCGTGTCCTTCCCATGGATGCAGTATCCTGCAGGCGTCTTTTCACGCTCCGAAATATCATGCCCGTCGGTTGTCGTCTATCCGGATAGCATTTTTGTACAGGCGTTGTGCCTGGTGTGCATTCTGTCTAGCTTCTCCGTAGATAAGTAACATATCCACATACTCGTCGCTGGAATACATCTCGAGGCAGTGAATAAACTGTGTATTGTGAATTGCTTCGAAGGAGGGAAGTTCGCGCAGCTACATACTTACCTGCCATCACATGTTGTTATCGTTCCAATGGGGCATATTTTCCCTACCTGAGGTTTACGAAACTTGGAACATGTACGACGTAGCTAACTGGCCACAGTCCATCATCTCCTTATCCTCGTCCAACCCAGCGCCATACCCAATGCATCGATACATAGGTCTTTTACAGGGTCAACAGCCTAATCAGAAAGTGCTGGAACCAACTAGAGGGGGGAATATTCTAGACATGGTGGTGATGAAACCAAATAACCTCTATAGATGAACTGTAGTGATGGATGGTATATGTCATGATGAAGCTGTATTTGTTGTAGTTAAAAATAAATATGATAGGAAGGAATGTCGTAAAAGTAGAACTATTAGGCAAGACCATATGTGTTGTAGTGTCCTCCGCCTTGCAGCTATGCAACCTCCTAACGCTTCGAAGCTCCTGGAATGTGCGTGTGTGTCCGATGCCTTGAAGTGGAGGTCCGCTGTGTTTTCCGATGAAAGCCGGTTCTGCCTTGATGCCAGTGATGGCCGAGTGTTACTTAGAAGGTGGCCAGGTGAGCGCCTGTATTCCACCTGTCTGTGGCGTTGACACACTGGACCTGCACGGAGAGGTCTGGTCTGGGGAACAATTTCCTATGACAGCAGGAGCACTCTCGTGGTTATCCCACGCACCCAGACTGCAGACGTGTAAGCCCCTCCGGTGATTCGACCTGTTGTGCTGCCATTCACGAACAACATTCCCAGGGATGCTTTCCAACAGGATAATGTACGCCCTCAATGCCGCTGTTGTAACCCAACGTACTATACAGAATGTCGACATGTTGACCTGCTCGATTCCCTGATCTGTCCCAGTCGAGCACGTATGGGACATCATTGTACGACAACTCCAGCGACATCCACAACCGGCATTAACCGTTCCTGTATTGACCGACCAAGTGCAACAGGCATGAAACTCCATCCCACAAGCTGACATCTGGCATCTGTACGACACAATGCATGCACGTTTGCGTGCCTGCATTCAACAGCCAGAAGATTACACCGGTTATTAATGGAACAGCATGGCACATTTGCGATGGCTTTTCTCGCGTGTACATTAACCTGTATTCTTGTATCTTTAATGAATTATTTCCGTATCTTACATTGCTTATTTCATGGTGCTTGGATATTTTTTCCACCAGTGTATATACCTATTAAAATAATATATTCTATTCCTTTACTTAAAATACTTCTAGTGCCTAACACTAACATTTTTTAGTCATTCTTACTTGACCTTCTGCTTCCTGTAGTGTCAACACCGCTCCCTATTCCCTCCCGTTTCCGTGAATTTACCTCCTTATACCACTCCTAAAGAAACTCCCTAACTTATATGCACCATTGCGATTCAATTGAAAGCCATCTGGACACAGATCCTTACATCCCACTCACCCATTAGGAAATACAAATCTCACTTCCAATTTCCTGCATACCCATTCCATAGTACCATTTAAAACCACAATTGCTCTCCAGTCAGTATGCCCTTTACACGGTATGCTACTGCTGACAACCTCTGCTTCCTTAAATTTCCTCCGTACCGCCTTAAACAAGTCCCACACATCCCCAATTACGTCAGGACCTATTTCTGCTTGCCTGCATTGTTGGTACCCTCCTCGTTCACTTCTATTGCCGTAGCAGGTTTGATAACTCTTCCGTAACACGCACAACGCAGAGAAAGGAGAGAAATGAAGACAAGAAGGTCACATCACGTTGTGACTGCTGCGATTAAATGAATTTAAAAACTTTCTTTTTGTACAGTTTAATTAACTTCGCACCGGAGTTGATTTCCAGCAGGATAATGCACGCCCCTATGCCGCTGTTGTAACCCAACGTGATCTACGGTGTGTCGACATGTTGCCTTGTCCTGCTCGTTTCCCTGATCTGTCCCCAATCGAGCACGTATGCGACATCATTGGACGACAACTCCAGCGTCATCCACAACAGGCAGATTAACTTTAAAAATTATTATGGTTCCACAGTATTTGAGGTGGTAAATACTTGCATTTTCTAACTTTTTAGGTCATAAACTTCAGGGGGCTCTAGTGAAAATCCACAGCCTGTTTTCAGTCGTTCGACCTGGTCATAATGAAATGAATGAAGCCCCATCTAGCGGCGAGGATAGGAATTGTGCCGGCTGCCGAAACCTGTCGCACCCCTCTGGGGCAATGATTAATGAATGACAGATGAAATGAAATGATATTGGAGAGTGTTGCTGGTGTGGAATATGACAGGGAAAGTCGGAGTGCCCGGAGAAAAATGTGCCCCGCCTCCGCTTTGTGCAGCACAAATCTCACATGGATTAAACGGGATTTGAACCACGGAACCTGGCGGTGAGAGGCCGGTGCGCTGCCACGTGGGCCACGGAGGGTCTTCAGAGGGCGCTAGTGATGGGCTTTATTTGTCACCTAGGTTTCTCAGTTCGGACGGTTGCCTCGTGGTTGCAGCCCGTTCTACATTCTCGAATCAGTCTTAATCGTAAAACCGTGGTGTAGTATATCTGCAGCTAACCCGTCATTTGCCTAGAGACCCATTGTGAGCGGTAGCATAATCTAGATTCACGGTATCCCCTGCGTGACATTCAGAGCTTCGGAGCGTCGGTTCGCGACACGGGGCCTTAGTTGAGTCTGGCATTGCGTCCTTACTTGTGTCTGGTTCCTCGCATTCGTCTTTCCCTGGCTGACCTTCCTTGGTCAACACTTGTTCTTTTCCGACTCCAACGGTATTAGGTTTGAGAGACCTTCTGTTTCAAGTCCGGAATTAGTTCCCGGTACTACTAGAAATTTAAGATTGACAAGAGGGCAGGTATATGGTAAAAACCGTACATACATGCAGTTCTCCTCCAGTGGAACTATACCTGAAAAGAACTGCACATCCTCGAAGATTACGATGACATGAATTATTAAAGTCATCTTAGTGGTCTTCGGTTCAGAGGGGCAGGAGTTCGGTTCTCGGTTAATTCCCTTAGTTCGGGGACTGGGTACATGTGCAGTATCCAATGTCCTTGCAACTCATTCATCACACACAACACTATCCTCCACCATCAAAGACATACATTTTCCCTTAGGCAGATGTCATCCACCCTCGTCGGGGGATCTGCCTTCTCAAGAGCTGCACCAGGCTAGGAAAAGCCATACCATCGCCACAGTCACTATTCGCCTGGAGATGAAATAGGGAAACGAGGCAGGAAATTACTTCTAGGATGGCTGAGAGAGTGAATTTTCTCAATTATGTTACTTGTTCTTAAAGACAGGACAGAGCGTGGAACCGAACTCGGACTACAAGGATGGTGATCTCCTACACAGAACCCTACAACTTAGCAATAGCAGTAAGTGAGTGCACATTTCCTTTTGAAACATATAGTACTTACTACGCACTAAGGTGATAATTTACGTTCTAATTGTCTGTGAAAGACGTTGCTTGCTGTTAATGTTTGCGGTTGATTGAGGTAAATCGGACCGATGAGATGGACAAGCTAGTCTAGTCTCCAGCCATCCCTCCTCCTTATCACCATAGCTATGGGTCAGTCAGCTGATAGAGCAGTGGGAGGCCAGCAGTCACTCGGACTCAGTTCGCCAGTGTGAATCTAACTCGCAGGGCCACGCTGTACTCCTGGCTAGTAAGTATTGCCTCGCCTCCTTGTCTAGTGGTCGATTACATTACAGTCGCCCGGTTTCTTCATTTTATGGAGACACTCTGGAGATAAAAATGGACATTTAAATCATTTTTCTGAAAACATAACATGATTCTGAAAACTTTTAGGTAACGATTTAGCAGAGAAAACTACATCCAAATTAATGTTGCCTTTTCCCAAATTTTCCAGTTTGATATAGGCTACTGAATTTTGTTTTTTCACTGCAATATTCCGTTTAACTTTCCACGACTTTTAATGCTATATTAGAAAACTTGTGTATGGAATTTTTTATCGCAGAAAGAGACGAAATACTCGACTTACATGGTATGTTCCGAGCTGACAGTGGAGCATAGCGTGGTATGACATTAGTAGACGAATAAGCCTCAGCCGAGCTGTTAAAAGTAGGAAGAAAATGAAGATAAAGTTCGAATTAAAGAGGATAAATTGGGGAAATATTAATAATAATTAGAGTTTGTGATTTTTAGCATTTGCGATAAATGCGAAATATGTCGAAACTTTGTCAGTGTATGTGCCTTCATCTTATATGACCTGTACGAGTGGTTTTTAGCGATTTCGAATTAGCGATAAAATGCGAAATTGATTCAAAATGCGAAATTATACAATTTATGCGAAATAGATGCGAAACTCGCAGTTTAATACGAAATAAAAATATATCTTTTTAAAAACGATGCATTTTTCTTCAAAATAAGATATATGTTGTTATTTATTTCAGGAGAAATAATTATTACGGCGCCCATTGCAATCGTAAAGCGGTAACATGCTTTGACGGACACTTCCATCCTGCTGCACGGAATATTTATAAGTTCATTATCGCAATTAGCTGGTCGGAGAGATTTATTCTCTCTGTTTTGCAGCCTACCCGGTTGATGTCAGACGATACCTGAAGCTATTTTCTCTGTGTAAATAGTAACTCTGAGCTGAAATACGGAAAATAAAAAGCACCTCATTTTGCCGCTCGTTGTAAACAATCATGGCGGCATCCAAGCGCGGCATGGATGAGTTTATTCGTAACTGGTTTGAAAATAGTGATGTTGAAAGTGGAAATGATTCTCTGGAGAGTGAAAATACTTCACCTTCTTCAACTGACAGTGATGAAAGTGATTCCGATTTCAGTTCTGAGATGATAGTGCCAATTGAAACTACGTGACAAAACCAGAATGCAACAAGAACGAGTGAGAAGTCTAGGTTTTTTGTTTTTTTTGTTTTTGTTTTTGTTTTTGCTTTACGTCGCACAGACACAGATAGGTCTTACGACGACGTTGGGATAGAAAATGCCTAGGAATAGGAAGGAAGTGGCCGTGGCCTTAGTGTGAAAATGGGAAACCGCGGAAAACTATCTTCAGGACTACCGACAGTGGGGTTCGAACCCACTATCTCCCGGATGCGAGCTCACAGCTGCACGCTCCTAACCGCACGGCCAACTCGCCCGGTGAGAAGTATAGTAAAATGATACTTGGAATTATGATCTTGTTGACAATAAGCCTCTTTCTGTAACATGTAAACCAGTTTTTGAAATTCACTCTATAGTGGGGAAGGGGTTGGGTAATAATCCGAAAAAATGGACGTAGGGAATGAATTTCTAACCCCACAGTTCTGGGATCACGTTACTAAGGAAACCAATACCTATGCCTCTACATTTCTTGCTAATTTATCTGCTTCCCTTGAAACCAGTAATACTTACGGACAAAAACATTGGTTTCCTGAGACTAGCTAAAAGCTCACTTTGCTTTGTGTATTCTTACGTAGCCTATGTGATTAATCAAATTTATGTTAAAGTGACGAAAAAATAAATGGTATGTAAGGGAATATTTCCTTTCACAAGTAGGACAAAGGGTTAAATCATTCAATGTGTGGAATTCCTTTCACTGGCTAAAGAGCACTGCAAGGAACAATCTATCAAACAGCAAATACACTTTCAAGCACCACGTTCATTCTCTTTGTGTGTTGACCCTTGATCATAGTCGGTTATTCTTGACATTGGTGTTGAGTAGTAGTTCTGTTTAAAAGTACGGTAGCGATTTATTTTATTGTCTGGTAGCCATGGGTAGAAGCGAAGTGACGATCAAACAGCATGCCGAAAGTCACAAATCGGGACATCTTTATGTAAGCGATACAGATGGCCTATATTGATGTGCCGACTCTGCAATCAAAGACTTGAAGAATTTAAAAAAAATGTTTTGCAGTCCTTCCTTTGCTTTGGCAGCACTTCTGTCCATTTTGGGCCTCTACGAACATTGTCGATGTAGAGTTGTTTTCAGCAACATAATTGTAACTGATAAGCGGCCTCAAATGAAGGAGGACACCTTTTAAGCAATTGGCATGTTGTACTTTAATCATCATTGGAATTCCTCTTCCTTGTAGGTGTGTTGTACTGTGATAAATAAATACGTTCAGAATAGTATTTTTCACTTTGAAATTGTTTGTAAATTTGAAAATAAGCATATTCCTGTGTGTGCGTTAATACTTCTCGCAGTCTTATGTTGATGTTTTTTATTTTCCATAGTGAATTCAAACCTGCATGCCGAGTAATGTGTGATTAAACAGTATGATTTTACTCCCAACTGTTGTGTGTGCAGTTTAGCAAATTATGCCTATTTTTAACCAATTTGCTACAAAACGCTAAATTTGAGAAGTTTAGATGCTACAAAACGCTAAATTTGAAAATCAAAACGCTAAATCCCTGATTTTTAAATGCTATAAACCACGAACCCTAATAATAATGTTATTTGCTTTACGTCCCACAAACTACTTTTACGGTTTTCGGAGACGCCGAAGTGCCTGAATTTTGTCCCGCAGGAGTTCTTTTACGTGCCAGTAAATCTACCGACACGGGGCTGACGTATTTGAGCACCTTCAAATACCACCGGACTGAGCCAGGATCGAACCTGCCAATTTGGAGTCAGAAGGCCAGCGCCTCAACCGTCTGAGCCATTCAGCCCGGCGAGGAAATATTAATTAATGAGAGAAGGAGTAAGGCATTGTAATAAATTATGAAGGGAAATGTTCGACAAGTTTTCAAGTTCTTTGGGAATATTTAAGAAATGCTAGGTAAACGATTGATAGGGAATGTGCCACAAGGGCGACAGCCCTAAATGCCGATCATTGATTGATTAATTGATTGAT
This sequence comes from Anabrus simplex, assembly GCF_040414725.1. Taxonomy (NCBI): domain Eukaryota; kingdom Metazoa; phylum Arthropoda; class Insecta; order Orthoptera; family Tettigoniidae; genus Anabrus; species Anabrus simplex. The sequence goes on along the minus strand of NC_090266.1, from coordinate 138,592,138 downwards.
CCTAAACTTTGCTACAAAGAAAATATCGCTATTTTAAATACAATATATCTATGAATATATAATACAATACACAGTGTGTTTTAATAAGAATTGTATATGAAATTCCAAATTTAAAAAAAATGTAGCAAAACTTACCGAGCGAGTTGGCTGGTTGGTTAGAGGTGCGTAGCTGTGAGTTTACATTCGGGAGATGGTGGGTTCGAATCCCACCGTCGGCAGTCCTGAAGATAGTTTCCCGTGGTTTCCCATTTTCACACCAGAAAAATGCTAGGTCTGTACCTAAATTAAGGCCATGGCCTCTACCTTCCCATCCTGGCATCACCGAAAACCGTCAATGTGTTAGTGCGATGTTAAAACCACTAGCAAAGAAGCAATGAAACTTAATGGAAAAACTATTTTTAATGATTAAAAGAACTCATTTTGCTGAATATTTAAAAATGTGATCTCCAATATATTTGGGGAATAACTTTGCTCTTATTTGGAAGATATTCCCCGAAAATGTTAAAATCCATACAGTAAGTGAAAGGGACTGCTTAAATCTCCAGACTGCCCCATAATGTCGTATAAATTATGTTTGTTGAAGTCTTGTTGGGGTTTATATCATTCTCTAAATACTTGTTTCTTGGACTCCAGAAAAAGAAAAGTGAGCAGAACTCAGAGGTATAATTATGGAAAATAGATGATGATGCTTGTTGTTTAAAGGGGCCTAACATCTAAAGTCATCGGCCCACGGTGTCTACGACAAGCAAGAACTGATATTATGCCCTTGTCCGCACATCTTCTGGGAAAGTGTACCATAACAAAATCACAAAATCTTCATCAATAACCATTCTGAGTGGCTCAGGTATTATAGCGCTGGCTTTCTGAGCTCAAGTAGCAGAGTTCGATCCCGGTTCAGTCCAGAGGTATTTGAAGGTGCTCAAATACGCCAGCTTCATGTCGGCAGACTTTGCGGGACGTAAAACCATTACTATTTTTATTAATTACATATCACGTACATTCTTTTTTACAATTTGCCCTACGTCGCACCGACGCAGATAGGGACAATGGGATAGGAAATGGCTGGAAGTGGGAAGGAAGTGACCATGACCTTAATTAAGCTACAGCTCCCGCATTTGACTGGTGTGAAAATGGAAACCACGGAAAACCATCTTCAGGGCTGCCGACATTGGGGTTCGAACCCAGTATCTCCCGAATGCAAGCTCACAGTACCAACTATTAACTTAACTGACATTCTAGGTTAGCATTCTTTCGTTGTTATTCTGTCCTAAAGAGTCTCGAAGGGCTAAAATATAAGATTTTAAAAAAAGTCTCTTCATGTAGCCTATTTGCTTTCTCCTTAATCAATTACATACGTTTATGTGGGATCAGATGAAGACCCAGGTATTGTCGTAAGTGTTGGCCGAGGATTTAATGATGGAGTCCTTTCCGTTTTTACGCAATAGTTCTATTGAAAATCTCACTCGCAGTCGGCGGGAATCACACTAGCAACTTTCGGAACTGGAATCAAGAGGCACCATCACTGCGACACCATTACTAATATCTACCTATAATAATAATAATTGTGCTATTGATTTTCTTTCTTTCTTTCTTTCTTTCTTAATCCTTTTACCCTGCAGGGTTGGTGAAAAGAAATGGCGTATGGCTTTTAGTGCCGGGAGTGTCCGAGGACATGTTCGGCTCGCCAGGTGCAGGTCTTTCGATTTGACACCCGTAGGTGACCTGCGCGTCGTGATGGGGATGAAATGATGATGAAGACGACACATACACCCAGCCCCAGTGCCAGTGAAATTAACCAATGATAGTTAAAAATTCCCGACCCTGCCGGGAATCGAACCCGGGACCCCTGTGACCAAAGGCCAGCAAGCTAACCATTTAGCTATGGAGCCGGACTCCAGGGTTGGTTATTTCCTCGGACTCAGTGAGGGATCCTACCTCTACCGCCTCAGGGACAGTGTCCTGGAGCGTGAGACTTTGGGTAAGGATATAACTGCGGAGGAGGACTACGACTTCGCCCGGGCAGCCTCGCCTGCTATGCTGTACGGGGGCCTTGTGGGGGGGGGGGGGATGGGAAGATCGGTAGAGATAGGCAAGGATGAGGGAAGGAAGCGGTCGTGGCCTGAAGTTATTTACCTTACCGGCATTTGCCTGGAGGGGAAATGGGAAACCACGGAAAACCACTTCGAGGATGGCTGAGATGGTAATCGAACCCCCTCTACTGCGTAGACCTCCCGAGGCTGAGTGGACCCCGTTCCAGCCCTCGTACCACTTTTCAAAGTTCGTGGCATAGCCTCTGGAGGTGGCATCTGATCACACTTACCCCTAGACCACAGAGGCGGCGTGCTATAGATTTTACGTCCCAATAACTTCTTTTACGGTTTTCAGAGTCGCTGAGGTGTCAAATGTTTTATCTCACAGGAGTCCTTTTCGTGCCGATAAGTCTACAGCCATGAGGCGGTGTATTTGAGCACGTTCGAATACCACCGAATTGAGCAAGGGTCAAACCCACTGATTTGGGTTGAAGAAGCCAGTCCGAGGCACATAGACCCATACAACACAAAGTTCTATTTTCAAATTATACTTTTAAATTACGTTGATATACTGTCATGCCACGCCATCTCTCCACTGACAACTCGAAACATACCACTTAGTCGAGAAGCTCGTCTCTTTTCTCCGAAGTCTTCCCAGCCCACACTTTCCAACATTTTTGTAACTCTACTCTTTTGTCGGAAATCACCCAGAACAAATAGAGCTGCTTTTCTTTGGATTTTTTCCATTTCTTGAACCAAGTAATCCTGGTGAGGGTCCCATACACTGGAACCATACTCTAGTTGGGGTCTTACCATAAATTGATACGCCCTCTTCTTTACATCCTTACTACAACCCCTAAATACCTTCATAACCATGTGCAGAGATCTGTACCCTTTATTTACAATCCCATTTATGTGACTATCCCAATGAGGATATTTCCTTATATTAAAACCATGGTACTTACAATGATCCTCAAAAGGAACTTTTACCCCATCAACGCAGAAATTAAAACTAAGAGGACTTTTCCTATTTGAGAAACTCACAACCTGACTTTTGACCCCGTTCCTCTTTGTACCATTGCCTACTGTCCATCTCACAGCATTTTCGAGGTCATTTGGCAGTTTCTCACAATCTCGTAACTTATTCATTACTCTATACAGAATAACATCGTCCGCAAAAAGCCTTGTCTCTGGTTCCACTTCTTTACTCATATCATTGATATATATATATATATATATATAAGAAAATATAAAGGTCCAATAATACTGCCTTGAGGAATCCCCCTCTTAATTATTACTGGGTCAGATAAAGCTTCGCCTTTATTACTTATTTTCTTATGCTAGAGACGCTAAACGGATAATATGGCTCAATATTTAGAATATAATGTAGATTAAAATTTACATTTCTCTGTTTTCTGTAAATGAAATTTTTTTAATTGTGCTGTCAAAAACTGTTTAAACATTTTGAAGGAATCCGAAACATTTTCGTGGACTTTCAATTTGGAAAGCAGTTCTTATTAACCTTTGAATATATTACTATTGTTTTATAGGTTCCGATGTTAAGACTCGCTAACAGTAGCAATTCCACTTATTAGTACTAATAATAATAATAATTTCGTGTGGCTATTTCTAGCCGAGTGCAGCCCTTGTAAGACAGACCCTCCGATGGGGGTGGGCGACATCTGCCATGTGTAGGTAACTGCGTATTATTGTGGTGGAGGATAGTGTTATGTGTAGTGTGTGAGTTGCAGGGATGTTGGGGACAGCATAAACACCCAGCCCTCGGGCAATTTGAATTAACCAATGAAGGTTCAAACCCCTGACCCGGCCGTGAATGGAACCCGGAACGCTCTGAACCGAAGGCGAGTACGTTGACGATTCAGCCAACGAGTCGGACATAAGTTGCTTTACGTCGCACCGACACATATAGGTCTTATGGCGACGATGGTTATAGGAAAGGCCAAGGAGTGGGAAGGAAGCGGCCGTGGCCTTAATTAATATACAGCCCAACATTTGCCTGGTGGGAAGATGGGAAACCATGGAAAACCATATTCAGGGCTGCCGACAGTGGGATTCGAACCCACTATCTCCCGGATGCAAGCTCACAGCTGCGCGTCCCTAGCCACACGGCCAACTCGCCCGGTAGATATCATTTCACTCCACCCACAGATGAGATAAAGAGTTCCGATAAATCGAAGGAAGGAAATAATGTTCTCTTCTTTCCGCAGTTTTTAGAATTTTAATTAATGTTTTCCCGTTAAAATTACTTGCCATTACTTTCATTACCGCCTCTCTTTATAGGTCTAATACATGCAACATAAACATCTTCCAAACACTTGCCTTTCCGTCCACCAAAATGGCGCCGTTCTTCCATCCATATGACGTACACTGGTTGCCTGATTACGGTGTCGGGTTTTTGTCAACGCAAATTTGCTTACGCTAATTCCAGATGGACCTCCCCGTAGCCCAAAAACATCCAGTTAAATAAATACTGAACGTCCTTTTCAAAGGATATTGACGTTTTATTCAGATAAAAACCAAACGGGTTTTCAAAAGGACGTTGGCGCTTAGAGGTTTAAACCGTTGGAAGCTAGATCATGAAGTAAAAGGCCTTCACCATTCGCAACCTTGGTGCTAAGTGGAATACTGCGGTTAGCTCTAGGTCCGGCCACCTTTGCCTTCAGAAATGTCCCTGGTATTCGTGTCTGTTGTAGACTGAGTGAACTCCAAGACCATGTGTCTGTCCAGAAATTGTGGTCTTGCTTTTAGATGTGTTTGACTTCCTGGTGAGCAGTCGAATCCATGACCTTCTGGATGTACCAAACACGTCTTTACTGCCTTGTTAGCTTTCAGCAGGTAAATGGTCGTTCAACACAGAGCATTTTTCTTCATAGTTAAGTACCTTATCCAAATCTGACAGTTTGCAGTATTGTCAGCTATACCAGAGGCCACTGATCAGGCATTCTTCTCTGTTTTCTTGCTGCAGCGTAGCTGGTTCCTGTCCACTTCTCTGGCCAATAGCATGTCGGCTACTCATCCAAGTAGTTACCATGTCCAATGTTGCTTAACTTCAGAGATCTCACGTAAAAAAACAGTATTTCGAAGTGACAACGCAATTGGCTTATTATTACTATTATTGTTATTATTAACCAAGGAAGTTGGCTAACGGGTTATGTCTCGTAATAGTGAGCAGGCATTCGGAAGATAGTGGCTTCGAATTCTACTGTCGGCAGCCTTGAAGATAGTATTCCGCTGTTTTCCATTTTCACATTAAGCTTTGCCTTAATTAAGGCCATGGCCACTACCTTTCCAGTCCTAGCCCATCGTCTCCATAAGACCTGCCTGTGTGGTTGCGACGTTAAATATATTGTAAAAACATCATTACTCTTGCACATTTTAAAACCACAGACTGACAGTGAACAAACCAACTACAAATTTAAACAAAAAAGTATGATGTTTTTACAGTCACTATTAAGATTTACGGTTATGACCAGCTTACAGCCCGTCCGGCGCGTAGTGAAGCCTCAAAGTGGCGCTGGCCGGATCTGGCCAGGCAGATTTCCAACACGTTTTAGTAGTGGGGCAACAACCCTCAAAGTTGCCCGGAAGGGAGTCCCCGTCAGCCTTGTTTCCGTCTCGGGGAAGGCTCCCGAAACCCGCTCTCCCTCGTGGCGATCAGTACAGTCTACCTGTTTTTAATTCGAAGAAAAGGGACAGCAGGGAGGATTGAGAATAAGTGATACTATGGAAGCATCGGCCTGTTCCCATGTCAGACATGCTACCAGGCAGGTTAGGTATTGGGTTGCGTGATACTGGAGGTTGGTAGTAAGGACCAGGAAAAAATCCATAGTCGGAAATAGGGAAATGCCTACAGGTAAAACCTGGTATGTTATACATAGCACTTGAAAAAGATTTGGTCTGGAAAAGTCTAGGTAATGTTTGTTGGGGATAGAGATATGTAGAAGTTCCATGCCAGTTCAGTTATTCAGGGGATCAGTCCTTCTAGGCACTGCTGTGTCTAGCGCGGTCCTTGCCGCTTACCAAGCCATGCCGTGAGAAATCCTAAGACCTGCTCCACAGCTTGGTCTCTGGTACCTAGTCTTCGATCCCGGAGAACGAGGCCACGCCCACAGAGGCTAGGATCTGCTGGATGTTGGCGGCACATGACGCCGGGACCCCTTCCTCTCCACCCGCGCCATGACCCTGTAAACCCGGCAACTGCGATGACAGGCCGCATTGGCCCCTATGCAGTTGTCGCACACCGGTGCAAGCTGCATGGTGGTGGTCACCAGCACTACGATTGCAGCGCAATTGAAGCTCACAGCTAACCTGACGGTGGCCCCACCTCATACTGCGAAAACACTGCAAGAGCTGCTGTGGGAGACACCCAGATCTCACCTGAATGCCGCTTCCTGCTGAGTTCCTCTCCTGATTTGTGCCTTCTTTGACTGCCTCCCTGGGTGCAATCACGGGTTGAGGCTGGGAGGCCCTCTCCTGGTGGGCTAGCGCCTTATTCCTTGTGCGGGGGCGGCGTCCTCTTCCTCCTGGTGGCTGTCTTTTCTCGGCTAGGGAGGAGACCTCATCCTGGTAGCGTCCCTCCTCTCAGCCTGGCGATCGTATGGGCGTGGGCTGCCCCGCTGCCGTTCCATCTTCTCCTTTCTGGTAGGTGTCAGCAGCGTGTGCAGGTTACTTGGTGTGGTCCCTGTCGTGTAGGGCACATGCAGACAGCTCTGCATTGTGAAAGAGGCGCTGGCAGACCGGGAAGCCTTCGTAGCAGCCTCGAAACTCAAGGGGGCGTCCTTCTCCACCTCCGTGCTGCCGTCCTGGTTTGCGCCTGGGTGGTGGGCCTTTCCTGTGTGACCCTGCAGGTGGTGGTCGTTACTGACTGGCGACCTTAGGCGCCTGCGTCCACTTCGAAAAGCAGGGCAGTATGTTCTGAGACGCGCCGCCGCAACGCTCTTCTTGCAGCTACTGGGTGGCTGCCTTCTTATTGCCCTTGACGTCTGGGCCTTCTCTGGCACCTGGTAGCCGGACGACCTGAAAATAACGAGAAAGCGTTTTCTCGTAGAACTTGATGTTGGCCGGGATCCTGGGCCGAAATATAATTGTCGATGTCTTCCGTGCAGTACTCCATTAGCTCAGCATAGTGTTTGATCATTAAGATCGTCTCCTTGTGGTTGTACTTGCCCCAGCGATGGTACATCGTGAACGCTGGGAGGCACATGTTCACTGGATCGGGCGTAGAACTTCTCTTCTGAATGAAATTCCACACTGCGGTCTCGTAGTGGAAATTGAAAGGTCTTCAGTTGCTTGCCATCTCTCCTGGATATCTGCAATGTGAACCTGAAAGAGAGGAAGCACTAACTAGACCTCATTGAATGTGTTTTCGAATGTACAATACTTCGGACAATGTAAGTACTGCCCTGGCTGTACTGATAAGTACGGAAAGCCCTGGTAAGGAGAGTGACTAAGCAGAAAGCCTGTACGTCCTTCCGCTATCGCAGTCAGCTTGCTCTTCCCCGTCCACCATGCTGTCGACATCGCCTTAAATCGCAGCGCAGCAATCGAAACAGCCACGTGAGGCTGCGTGAAAGGGTTTCTTGTCCAGCGTTACAGCTTCCCGCTACTGATACTGCAGTGCGACCTTGAAGCTTCACCACTCAACGAAAGAACTGCGGATTCTTCTGCGTCGGACTGAGTGCCTCTGACAGAGGTCTGCACAAGCATCTCATGGGTTGGTCGCTTGACGTCCATTTAGTCAGTGGACCCGTACATAATAATAATGTGATTGTGTTTTTTCGTCCCACTAACTACTTTTACGGTTTTCGGAGACGCCGGGGTGCCGGAATTTTGTCCATCAGTAGTTCGTTTACGTGCCAGTAAATCTATTGACACGACGTCGACGTATTTGAGCGCCTTCAAATACCACCGGACTGAGCCAGGATCGAACCTGCCAAGTTGAGATCAGGAGGCCAGCGCCTCAACCGTCTGAGCCACTCAGCCCAGTTATGGACTCATACAGCGTGCCTGTGATCCAGTAGAGGGTGGGGCGGTGGGTATGTGTGTGTGGGTGGGGAGCATGCATGTCCGAGTCTCATCCTAATGATGTAAGTGATGTGTCTTCGGTTAAAAGGTAAAGACCAGAACCATTGTTTATGTGGAATGATAGGTTGAATGCTTGCGTAGTGTTTACCTTTCGTACGTTAAGAGATATTCCACTTGTTTGTCTACTCCTTGTAAGCTTCATCTGCCATTGTTCGGTGTAAGTCTGTATACAGTAACTGCATTCCTCGAAACAGGTCTTTCATTATTCCTTCTTTGCTAACTCATGCATCATTTCATTATTTGAAATGCCAACATGACTTTTAATACATAATAAATGAATTGCTATTCCTCTCTGTATTAGCCGCTTGAGGTTTGTACACAGTGAGTCCGCTCAACCTGCTAGCCTGTCTGCAACATCAGTCGGTCCCTTGAATTTGTGATGTACTTACATACAAACTGTGCTGGGTTTCGTGTTATGATATTAAGAATCGTGTAATTATAGTACGTCTTACAACGCAACCAACTTTTATTCCGACCGTCAACTATCAATAACAATATCCATTACAAACAGAAAAGAAAACATAGACAGAAAGTACATAGAGAAAGGAATTATGGAGGCTCATCGTCTCACTTCTCCACATCCTCCCCAGCCTGATCGATCTCCAGAGGGAAGACCAGCTGTGCAGGCCGACAAATATTCGTCCCATTGGCCATCTGAAGAATGGGGGTTCGTACCTTATTGTCTCTGCCTGGTCTCCTTTCTGTTATTCGCGCCCTCTTCCACAGATGTCTAGGTCGCAGGTTATTCTGAAGCAGCACGATGACTCCTACTCGGCACCCCCTCTTTTGTCCGTGTGGACGTTTAACTTCGTGGTAGCTTCTGGTGTCAAGAAGATACTCATTCCGTCATCTCTTTAGGAAGTCCTTCTGCATTTTCTCCTTGAGTCCGAACTCCTTCCTCAGGTCTATTTGGGTCGTGGGTTCAGAGCCGTTGGGCAGGGTAGTTAGTCGTGTACCATTCAGGAAAAGACTTGGAATCATTGTCTTAAATACGTCTTGAATTATTGGTCCTGAGTTAATGACGCCTTCTACTGTCACCAATAGTGTTCTGAGTGCCCCTTCACTAATTAGAGTCTTCTCGAGAAACTTTCTTAGGCATCTTTCTAACGGTTCCCACCATTCTTTTCCACCAGCCTCCCCACCAAGCCGCCCGTGGTGCTATAAATTTACACTGGATTCCGTTATGCGCGAAGTACTCGCTCGTTCGCGGGTCATTAAGGACTTGGCTGAGCCGTTGCTTTAGCTTTCCTAAATTTCGTTGTGTTGTAGCGGGCTCATGCGTTGACTTCGGTACCGACTTGGCGGGTATTAGCTTAATAATCCGAGACTTGTTCTTCCGATTGCTTTTCTTCTTCTTCTTCTTCTTCTTCAGCCTTGATGAAGACCCTGCCGAACTCCTCCACTGCTTTAACATCTGATGGCCTCGTAATAGTTGGCCTTGAAAGTATTTGTTTTCAATTTCTTCCTTTTCATCACTCACCGCTGCTTCAGGCCCTTCAGTCTCTTCTTCAGTTTCATCAGAATCACTTCCCTTGTCTTCATTGTCATCTTCAGTCTCCTCATCATCGGTGACCTCATCTTCAGTTTCATCATCTTCGCTGTCTTCAGTGTCACTGATTTCTTCATTGTCGTCGTCTGAAGTTTTTCATCTTCACTCGTATCTGAACTCTTCTTTGCTTCAGAATTTCCATCGTCATCTGTTTCTGCCAGATATTCGTCAATGTGCACTTCCTTCGTGATTCTGATTCTTCTGGATCCTCTTCCCACGACTCTTTCTCATTCGGTGTTACAGTTGCACGTAGGTCTACATGTGTAGTCTTTCTCTGATATTCTCTTACTCTTGAGGTCTCTAGATCCCAAAATCTTCGCATATCATCGTCCACAAGGGATGGTTCCTCATCAGTGTGAATGTGGTTCACGTTTACGTTGCTGACTGTAATTCCTGAATTATTTCCACTCAGAATCCACAAAAATTTGGAATGAATGAGTACTAATTAGTCTGATAGGCGTATTGGCTGGTCATCAAGAATCACCAGAATCACCTTCCAGTATTTGTCTCCACCTATGAGAAATTCTATTGGAAGATAACTATTGTCATCCTTGGGATCAGCAAGTATCAATTTCCGTAAATGTGACTGGGACTGTACTTCGTGTGGAACAGGCGGATGGGACGTGTAGATGTTTTCGCTCTCAAATGCTGAAATGTGTAAGGTAGTTTTCGTCCATACTCCACTGGCGTTAAACCCAATAGGTCTGCGAGCTGAAGATGTGCGATAAGATAACTCGAATCCAGCAACTGTTATTTCACACGATAGTTAACTGAAGCTGACGAACCAGATTTCTAGTTACGAAACTTGAATGACTTCCAGGATCCAAAATGCAGCGTGTACGTTTTCTGAGACCGATTGGCCCTGTGATCCAGATAGTAGCTGAAGTACGGTTTATTAACTTCAGTCTTTCCTACGGATACTGATGCGACCTACTTTCCATTGCACATCGAAACGTGATGAGATTTTTTAGATTTAGTGCGTGAAGTTTTGCTCTTCTTCGGGCATACTTTCATACTCACTTCTATTCAGACACAAGAAGCATCAGCTGGTTGCTTTTAGTTTTCAGTCCGCTCAACTATGTTGGAGGTCTTTGCTCAGTCCTGGGCCCAGTGTCCTCGTGTCTCCCAGAACACACAAAATGCAAAAGGTGGTTGCTTTGTTTTCGTTTCCGGGCGTTTTGATTTCGTGTTTACGTGTAGCGCCGCGGCCGTGGAGATGACGAAATCCGGTGAACGGAAATCTCCCCTGATTTTCTGTGTGATCATAGCGCCCTCTACCTCTTAATTTAGGAAATCCATTAGCTTGGTGATGACCTTCGTGAATGCCCTCTCTTCTGGAATAAATTATCCAACGGAGGACAATATCTTCAGGGAACGCTCGTGGAATTTTCGGGGATAACATCCGTCCATAGTGATCTACGTTCTCCTCTAAGGCTTGTAAGGCCTGTATACGTCGATTGCATTCTATGTAGATGGTATTTAGAGCAGGAGTGTCATCTGAAATTGCTTGCAAGGCTTCGAGATAATCCAGATGTGCTTGAATGATGCGTCAATGTTTCCGTAGAGAGATATTGATATCTATTTTGTTTCTTCATATGTATCATGCAGGTTCTTGGGCTCTCCTTCCAGATATCCACGAAGGAAAACGTGCTCATCGATGTTAGCGAGAGATTGATTGTTATCGGTAGACGACTTGAATTGTTTCCAAAAGCGTGCCCAGTTCTCAATGTCACCTGTGAATCTTTCTAATTTCTAATTTTACTGCGGGGAGTTTTACTGTGTGCGTGACGGATGTTGCCAGCGTAGATTTTTCTTTATCGATGGCCTTTGATGTATTTAGAACCGCTCTACGTGTTCTTCACATTTTCCGATATCGGCCTCGTATTCAGCGTTTGTTAACATTTGCTGTATGACACCATCGGTAGCGATGAGTCGATCTAAAGCATCTTGGTGTCTGATGCGATTATATTCATCGTAAGTTGCGCTGTTTATTGCTCTGCTGAATTTCGTCACAGTTGTTCTTTCCGTCTTTCGCTTCCTTCGCAAGTGTGCTAACTTATTCACAGAATTGTCATCTGTCATTCTGTAGGATGCGGTACCGGTAATAATTCTTGTTTGACAGCTGCTTGACTGGCCGTGTTCTGATGTGATTACGTACTTGTATTAGAATGCAGGTTGTGCTAGCGGATAACAAAGAGTGCTTGTGAGCGTCTAACTTGATCTTAAAGTTAAATACTGTTAATACTAGTGGAGTGGACACCTTGTGTTCGTGTAGTGTAAGTCTCGTCTCCAGGGTACGTATGCGACGAAAGATATAATTTGCAAACAGTTCCAAAGCTAGTGCATAGATTACGCTAATTGTTATATTTGACTGCTATACAATGAAATGAAATGAAATGGCGTATGGCTTTTAGTGCCGGGAGTGTCCGATGACAAGTTCGGCTCACCAGGTGCAGGTCTTTTGATTTGACGTCCTTAGGCGACCTACGCGCCGTGATGAGGATGAAATGATGACGAAGATGACACATACACCCAGCCCTTGGGCCAGCGGAATTAACCAATTATGGTTAAAATTCCCGACACTGCCGGGAATCGAACTCAGAACCCCTGTGACCAAAGGCCAGAACGCTAACCATTTAGCCATGGAGCCGGACAATGAAATAGAATGTCGTGAATTAAATGACTTATCTGTAGTGAATGATGAGCTCTGGCAGCGCGTTTCCGTTGATGGCGTGACGTGATGTGAGCTGTCGTGGCGTGGAGTCGTCTTGGTATAATGTCGTTTGCGAAGTCGAGTTTCCTTCCGTAGTGTAAAAGGCGACAAAAAGTCTGAACGCTATACACAAACAAGGGTATTTCACTGGTTTCTACGTGTTTCGGCACCAGATGTTGGGTTTTGTGGTATGATATTAAGAATCGGGTAATTATAATACGTCTAACAACACATGCGTCTAATGTTCCACAATACAAATTACAAAGAGAAAAGAAAATATAGACAGAAAATACACAGAGAAATAAATTACTTCTCCATAAACTGTATACCCATATATTATAGCCCGTTTTCGCTGTCCTATAGCGTCGATAATCCTTTTCCGAAGATTTCTTATTCCTTCATTTCGTAATTTTCTTTGAGGTTGGTGCATTTGAGCACCTTCAAATACCACTGAGCGGGGATCGATCCCACCAATTTGGGCTCTGCAATACTGACCCAGGCTCTACCGCCTGAGCTAGTCATCCGGCATATTTAAAACTGTTCTGAAAGTGTGGGCTGGGGTGTATTCAGCGTTGGAGTACAGCAGAGGAATGAAGTGGATTAAAACTCACTCTTGGTCATCCTAGAAGTATTTTTCTATGGTTCCCCACTTCTCTCCCGGTGAATGACAGGAATATACCTCATATACAGGCTATGAACTGTTCCCTTCCGGTTCTAAATAGCGCCAAGGAATGTGCGATCTTTGTGATCTTGGCAGAAAAATAAACTAGTCCTTCTCCTGATTTTTCCCTCAGAATTTGCTCGTTTATGACATCTAAATGGATCCCTTGTTCATCTTGCTGCCGTTAGTATCAATGCAGCCCTGATAATAAGCACTTGCGTTTTTTACTGGCCCATGGCTTATAGTTGGAAACAAAGCACAGTGACCGATCCCATATTACTTAATATGAGACAATCTTTCTGGCAATATTTTTTCTTTATATACAAATGCAACAAAAGGTGTAAGTTAGAACGAAAAAAATATAGCTATTTGTTCCAAAGATTGCGATTTAAACACGCCTGTTTGCAGTAATAAGAATTCACAAGCACATCATCTCCATTATTTCTCAATTAATAATAATAATAATAATAATAATAATAATAATAATAATAATAATAATAATAATAATAATAATATGGTAGTAGCAGTAGTAATAGTTGTTGTTCTTTGAGTCATCAGCCCATAGACTAATTAGATGCAGCTCTCCATGCCACCCTATCCTGCGCTAACATTTCCATTTATCGTAACTACTACATCCTATCTGCTTGGCATATTCATATCCTGGTCTACCCCTATCGTTCTTACCAACTACACTTCCGTCAAAAACTAACCGAACAAGTCCTGGGTGTCTTACGATGTGTCCTGTCATTCTATCTCTTCTTCCCGTCAAATATTGCCAAATCGATCTCCTCTCATCAATTCAATTCAGTATCTCTTCATTCGTGATCCGATCTACCCATCTCACCTTCAGCATTCTTCTGTAGCACCACGTATCAAATGCTAATACCAATACCAATACCAATAATAATAATATTAATATTAATAATTGTTACGGCAATATCCGTGGTAGGCGGAGGTGAAAGAAGGTGCGGGCTGGAATAGGTCTCAACTACAAAATTAAAGTTAATTTAAAACTTTACCAAAGGTTATATTTTCTTTTCAAAATCAACAAATAACAGAGTATAACAGGTACCAAGTAGCAGATCAACAAATTAAGAAATTACAAATTACAGTTTGTTACAAGATTTGGGCTTCGAGCCCTAAGTATCATCTCTGAGCTCTTAGCTCACAACCACAAAATACTAAAGGGCAGAAAACCCTTAATTGCATGGAGCATTAGCTCCCAACTTTACATCTCAAGCCACTCTAAGGCACTTTTATCACAACACCATAAAGAGCTGACCCGCTCTCGATCTTTCAAGCCTATCAAGGCCACAACAGACTTCACTTCTATCTGCCCTCAAGGCACACAAAGAGACAGGGGTATTTAATACCCAACCTACAGGGCCTTCGCATGAAGACAACAAAACATTAGGTTAAGTTACTGGCCCAAAGTACAGAAAGGACTGGAGGCATGAACTTGCACTCCTAGATACACACTTTAAAACCTAAGTGGCTCTAGGCCGATACACAGGGGCTAATCCCAAGCTAGGGAGGTGACTCGTATGAGAAAACTTTAATACATTAAGGAAGAGAAGAAACGGTGATGAAAACGTAGTCCCCTCAATTTCAAATATGAAGGGGAGCTCGAGAGGGTAAAGCACTCTCTATCCCCGAATTACAGTTCAAGAAAACTGAAGTTTACCAGGAAAAGGGTTTACATGTTCAATAGTTTACATATGAAAGGTTTCGAACCCTCCCCGAGAGTTAAGCTGCTGAGCTAGCACGAAATAAAGATGTTAAAAGGCCATTACCTTGTTGAAGAACTGCTGTCTGAAGAACGAGGCGCTTCCCGCCCCTGCTACATATTCACACACTGAGTAAGATGTTATACGAGTGGCGCGGAGACAAGAAAATCAGCAGTTTTTATACCCTCGCGGAAAATTCGAGACCTTTCGGGGGTAATTAAGACCCGCCCTCTTAACTTTATTGGATAGCTTAGAGCTACATATACATATCGAAGAAGACATACATGATTGGCTGAGAATTAATTAAAGAAATTCGGGATTGGCTAAGTTCAAACCTGGCGGAAGGAAGGATTAATATTGCCAACCCAAAAATAAAAGAACAAAATTTAGTAAAGACAACAACTTTTGAATACAAAATTACTTCAAGAAGGTTCATTCTTTTGCACCAGAGTGCATGATCATAGTTTCTTTGTAGACATATCTGGCAGAGAACGTCCACACTTCTTGATCAATGACAAACAAAAACACATCAAAATTCACACAGAGCCATCTTCTGAGAAACTGTTGAGTTAATACAGTTTTTTACAGTTCAGGCTTTCTCCTGTAGAGGAGTTTCAATTGGCGCAATTTTTGAACTAGCGGCGTGGAGGTGTACCGCCCGGTACAATAATAATAATAATAATAATAATAATAATAATAATAATAATAATAATAATAATAATAATAATAATAATAATAATAATAATAATAATGTGATTTTCTTTTATCAAAACTTAAGTTCCCAGAAGAAAGCTATAACTTAATTTCACCGATTGCATCCAACTGACGAGCCCACTGCCACACTGGTGCGAAATAATGACAATTTGCGGATCGAAAATGTGCTTGAATAATTTAATTGATTATTTTATAGATTAACCTTCAAATTGATACTCACGTACCGGTGCACTCACTACCGCATATGTCGTATGGCCTATGGAAGTACTGTTTAAAAAAAATGTTCGTGGCGTCGACCTCTGCAGATCTCTTGCCACTACTTTCACCACATGAGAGGAATCTGCGGTAAGTGGAATGACGGAAGTGTAGAGTGTTGAATGTGAGGAAAGGAACGTTATGGAGAACACAAACACCCAGCCCCCAGGCCAAGGATATTAATCATTTACAATCAGAAACCCCTGACCTTGGCCGGGAATCGAACCCGAGGCCGCCAGGTGACAGGCGGACGCGTTGCCCCCTACACCGCGGGGTGGGACATGGAAGTACTGGTACGTTTCGGAGAATTTTGCCTCAGTTACAATGCACGTACGTATACGATACATCCGATGATATCTGCATTTCTGCTTTTGAATTAGGTTTATTGTTATTCATCGATGTTTGTATGTCTACCCCTGTCTACCCCTTAGTCTGGTACGGGGTCGGGAATTAGGTCAGATGAAATTATATGTCAAGCTTTAGGACCGGTTGCTCTCCCTGACGCCAGTCTCATCTGGGAGCTAATGAAAATGAAATTAATTATGGTGATTGAAACTGGGTGACGAGAGGGAAGGAATCTTGTGTGGCCTATGAATAGGAACTGTCCCGGAATTTGCCTGGAAGTGGAAAACGAGAGACCACACAAAACCATCCTCTGGACAGCCGTCAGTGGTGTTCGAAACCAAACGTCTCACGAATGCAGAGCTTGTCTCCACTCCGCTCGGTAGATGTCATTCATCGATACAGACTGAACAATATTGTTGTATCTTTTACAGTTTGCTTTACGTCGCACCGACACAGATAGGTTTTAAGGCGACGATGGGATAGGAAAGGACTAGGAGTGGGAAGGAAGCGGCCGTTGCCTTAATTAAGGTACAGCCCCAGCATTTGCTTGCTGTGAAAATGGGAAACCACGGAAAACCATCTTCAGGTCTGCCGACAGGTGGGTTTCGAACCCGCTATCTCCCGGATGCAAGCTCACAACTGCGCGCCCTAACTGCACGGCCAACTCGCCCGGTATTTTTGTATCTCTATGGCTGTGTCTCAAGTACCTTGTGGCGGGGTCAAGTCGTTTGCTGAACGAAGAAGGAATATTGCGAGGTAATGAGTGCCAAATCAGATATCGTGAGAATTTATATTTATCGTATGGTCCTAGAACATGTTGGGCTCGCAGACCCTCCAACGAGGGTGGGTGGCATCTGCCGGGCATGGTAACTGCGAGTTTTTGTAGTGGACGATAGTGATGTGTGTGAGTTGCAGGAATGTTGGGGACAGTGTAAAGCACCCAGTCCCCGAGCCAGGGGAAATAGCCATTTAAGGTTAAAATCTCCAACTCGGCCACGAATCGAACTCGGGACCCTCTGAACCGAAGGTCGCTACGCTGACCATTCAGTCAAGGGGCCAAACTCGATGAGAATGACAGCAGTAAGGGCCTATGTTAGAGAATGACTCTTTGTCAGCAACCAATAAGGAAATTTCGGATAGTGAAACTGGAAATTTAATAATAATAAATTGTGTATTTTGCAAAAAGCAGTCATTGTGACCAAATGTAGAGTATGGTTCCAGTGTTCCAGGATTACTTGATTCTAGAACTGGAAAAATTTCAAAGAAAACAGCATGATTTGTTCTGGATTATTTCCGACAACAGATTAACGTTACGAAAATGTTGCAAAGTATGGGCTGGGAAGACTTGGGAAAAAGGAGACGAGCTGCTCGACTAAGTGGTATGTTCCGAGCTGTCAGTGCACACATGACGTGGAATGACATTAGTAGACGAATAAGTTTGAAAGACGTTTTTAAATTTGGAAAGATCACAATATGAAGATAAAGTTGGAATTCAAGAGGACGAATTGGGGCGAATATTCGTTTATAGGAAGAGGAGTTAAGGATTGGAGTAATTTACCAACGGAGATCTTCAATAAATTTCCAAATTCTTTGCAATTTTTTAAGAAAAGGCCTGGTAAACAACCGATAGGGAATCTGCCACCTGGGCGACTGCCCTAAATGCAGATAAGTGGTGATTGATTGATTAAATGATTGATAATTAATTCATTAATAACCTTCTTCAGGTAAATTGCTTTAACTTTCTATAAATAGCCTCACTTTACGGACTAGTTCTGAACAAATGTAGAATTGGGCCCTCTATTGAGATATTTTTCATTTCGATCGATGATTGATTGATTGGTTGATTGATTGATTGATTGATTGATTGATATGTTCAGGCATACAAAGATGAGTTTCAAGAAAACGTGAAAAAATGAATTTTATCACATTTGATAAGAAGTGGGAAAAACAGAAAACATCTTCGGGGATGGCTGAGGTGGGCATCGAACCCCCATCTACTCAACTGACCTCGCTGACCTCCCGAGGGTGAGTGGAACCTGTTCCAGTCCTCGTACCACTTTTCAAGTTTCGAAGCAGAGCCGGGAATCGAACCCGGGCTTTAACCACTACACTACAAAGGCGGACGTTAATATTTCATCCTTCAGAATAACATTAAGCGGTCTCTAGGGCCTCTTGTCCATGTTATTAGTTATTGGTTAATAACAATTACAGAAGCCAGTTCAGGCAGATTCCACTCGCCCGAAGTGCAATGACCGCGATTTCTCAAGCTCTGTACATGAAATAGCCCACCATTTTGTAGTACAAATGGACAGGGTAGAACGGAAATTGTGTATAGAAGCAGTTGATTACCTTAGTTGCTTATCATTATTTGTTTACTTAATCAGAGGGCCGTTACATTTCGTAGTCCTCGAGTATTTCTTAATCCCTCTTCTGGCCCCTTCCATTAATCTCATGGAACATATGTGAAATCTGCATAATTACAAAGATGCAGAGTGACATGTTTCTACTGGTACTTCCGGCAAAGGCTGTACAAAACGTCCTTTAAGGGGAATGAAAATTTCAATAATAGAAAAGGTAGACATACATACATACATACATACATACGTACATACATCTTCATTATAGCCGGGCTGAGTGGCTCAGATAGTTGAGGCGCTGGCCTTCTGACCCCAACGTCGCAGGTTCGATCCTGGCTCAGTCCGGTGTTATTTGAAGGTGCTCAAATACGTCAGCCTCGTGTCGGTAGATTTGCTAGCACGTAAAACAACTCCTGCGGGACTAAATTCCGGCACCTCGGCGTCTCCGAAAACCGTGAAAATAGTTAGTGGGACGTAAAGCAAATAGCATTATTAAAACGGCGTATTTGTATCACATTTTCGGGAACTTCATGGACTACAACGTCCAGTGTTGATTTCTGTTTGTTTCCCGTTTAGGGATTACTGACAACGGTGTAAAGCTTATTTTCAAACTCTTCTTGTTAGTGGATTGTAGATTTCAAATCAGTCTGTCTGTTAAATTCAAGGCAAGCGTCGCTGTGAAGTTGTCGCAAAAGAGAAAGAAAAGTCACAAATAATATGGGAATCGAGCCCCCCTCTACTCAGTTGACCTCCCAAGGCTGAGTGGATCCCGTTCTAGCCCTCGTACCACGGTTCAAACTTCGTGACAGAGCTGGGAATCGAACCCGTGTCTTCAGGATGGTAGATAATCACACTAACCACTACACCACAAAGGCGGACTTACCCTATTTCTACGGAACTCAAAATAAGTTTGTGAAAGTATTAAACATAGGCTTACTGCTAGATAACCAAAGTTTACTCTCATCAGTTTCGCCGACATACAACGTAGTTTCAGTATAAAGTCATGATCATGACAGATCAACAAGATAATTTATAAGAATTGGAAATAGCTGTCTAGTTTTATGGTTTAGGTAATAATTGATTTTCCTTTAACTCTGCTGCGTATTAGAAAGTTGTTTCTGAAGACTCTGATGTGGAGAAGTGAAACATTGGCTGCGTAGTTCAGGTCCCGTAGCTATGAGCATGTATTCGGCAGATGGTGGGCTCGATCCCCATCCCCCTTTCGAAAGCCCTGAATGTGGTTTTCCGTGATTTCCCATTTTCAGACCAGGCAAATGCTGTGGCTGTATCTTAATAAAGTTCACGGTCGCTTCCTTCCCAATCCTAGCCCTTTCTCATGTTGCTTCACCGAAAACCATCCGTGTGTTAATACGACGTTAAACCACTACCAAAATATAAATGAAACATTGGCAATAACCAGTACAGACAGAATAAGAATAGAGGCTTTGGAAATGAGTGTTTCAGCAGAATGCTGAAGGTGATACGGATAAAATCAATAACTAATTAAGATATCATCATCATCATCATTAGCTGTTTACCCTCCAGGTTCGGTTTTTCCCTCGGACTTAGCGAGGGATCCCACCTCTACCGCCTCAAAAGCAGTGTCCTGGAGCTTCAGACTCTTGGTTGGGGGATACAACTGGGGAGTATGACCAGTACATCGCCCAGGCGGCCTCACCTGCTATGCTGAACAGGGGCCTTGTGGAGGGATGGGAAGATTGGAAGGGATAGGCAAGGAAGAGGGAAGGAAGCGGCCGTGGCCTTAAGTTAGGTACCATCCCGGCATTCGCCTGGAGGAGAAGTGGGAAACCACGGAAAACCACTTCGAGGATGGCTGAGGTGGGAATCGAAACCACCTCTACTCAGTTGACCTCCCGAGGCTGAGTGGACCCCGTTCCAGCCCTCGTACCACTTTTCAAATTTCGTGGCAGAGCCGGGAATCGAACCCGGGCCTCCGGGGTTGGCAGCTAATCACGCTAACCACTACACCACAGAGGCGGACTAATTAAGATATAATTAATAAAAAGCGTGAGGAGAGAACGATTTTTCGAAATTTGACCAGAAGAAAAGAGAAATTGATAGGACCGATCTCGAGACGTCCAGGGGTTGTTGAATTTGTTTTAGAGGGATGAGTTATGGTAAGAATAGAAGTGGGAGGCATGACAAAATATGTCAGATTAGAGTAGATGTAGTATGCAATAGTTCCGTAGAAATGAAGTGATTAGTGCAACAACATAATATTTTGATTTTCAATCCTGTCATTGTACACGCCTTAGCACTCATGGCTATGAAGAAAAGTACAAGGTAGCTTAAAAAATAAGGCAACAAGAACTCTCGCGGAGAAATTCTATTTCACGGGCAGTAAGGATACGCAGTAGTAGGGCAATGATAAGCATTAAAATTCAACATAGTTATCATTATTGTTCGAATGGCACACCAAGGCGTTGATGGGAGAAATCTGCATCTAGTCCCTGAAGCCATGTGATGGCGCTATGTGAATGGCCGCATCGTCATTGGACCGCTTACCACCCGGCGGCTTCTTCAACGGTCCGAAGGGATGGAAACGATTGGGTGCCAGGTGGGGGCTGTAGGGAGGATATTCCAGTACTTTCCGCCGGAAGCGCCATCCGCCTCCGTAGCGTAACGGTTAGTGCTATTAGTTGCCATCTTCGGGAGCCTGGATTCGATTCCTGGTAGTGCCAGAAGTTTATGAATAGCAAGAGGGCTGATATGTGGTTAAAATGGTGCATGCAGCACACCTCCATCGGGGATGTGCCTTGAAAGAGCCGCACCATCTCAGGACGAGGACATGAGTTTACTATACCGTAAAAATTCACGCGTGTTGTTGGCTGCGTTGTCGATGCTGTTGAGAGAAGTCCAGGTTGTTTTCTACGAGTTGCTAGCTGCGAACGTTCCAGTGAGTCGCAGTAAGAGGCAGCTTTCACTGTCGTTCTCCTGGCGAGGAGATCAGTAATCTGGACCATCCTCCCTATAGTCCCGATCTGGCACCCAGTGATATTCATCTCTTCGGACAGTTGAATAAGTATCTTAACCACCATACTGCTGTTCAGCATGTCGTCATGATTTGACTTCAGGGACTGGATGTAGATTCCTTTCATGCCGGTTTCGATGCATTGCTGTACCGTTGGAACATGTTGAATAGTAACGCATATCAGAGCCCTAATACTGTGTATCCGTATACCTGTCTGAAAAATACAGTTACTCCATGCGACCTATGTGGTCCAACATTCCTGGACAGCTCGGCGCCTCCAGAAACCATCAATGGAGTTAGTGGGACGTAAACCATTTATTATTATTATTATTATTATTATTATTATTATTATTATTATTATTATTATTATTAAGGAATTATGTGACAAACCTTCAACAAATGTGATGAGATGTTACGAGATATGACTGCTGTGTCATTGTAGAGAAATGAAGGCGATTAACTTCGTGTGGTGGCGGCGCCTTTCGTATCATCACCCCGATAAGCACATTCTCACAGAGAAGTTCTAATTTTCTTGTGCCTAGAAATACTATTTGATAACACAGTTATATAACACTATTAAAATTATTTTTAAGAAATTTCCATATACTATCATGACGTAAAGAGAAGCTTTTGTTTCAGTCTCTCTCTCTCTCTCTCTCTCTCTCTCTCTCTCCCATCTCATTGCTGAACAAACACTGTTTCCCTCCCGCTTATCGCTGGTCATAAGACAGAACAGGATATGAACAATCATGCTACCCATTCTTTGCTACCGAATGGAGCAACCAATTGTAACTATCGCTTTCACTTCCTAAATTACATCTAATTCAATTACAGAACTGTCTTTTGCAGGGGCGCGTTCATGATTTGAGCTTGCGATAGCTATTGCTAAACCATGCGTGAATAGGACGTGGTGATGAATTACATATATGTCATATTATAGAAACTATCACCACTAAAGTTTATGTTCAATATAATCAATTTTGACCTTAGAGACCTACTCAGATACTCCTACTTGGTTCATAAATTTGGAATCAAAATTGTTCGGAGTAGCAACTTTCACACTAGTAGGAACATCGCAAGAATAATCTTCTTCTTATTCTTCTACAGCTTTTCCAACACCTGTGGGGTCGCGGATACGAACTGTGTCGCACATGTGGATTTGACCCTGTTTTACGGCCGGATGCCCTTCCTGACGCCAACCTTATATGGAAGGATGTAATCACTATTGCGTGTTTATGTGGTGGTTGGTAGTGTAGTGTGTTGTCTGAATATGAAGAGGAAAGTGTTGGAACAAACACAAACACTCAGTCCCCGAGCCAGGAGAATTAATCAAACACGATTAAAATCCCCGACCCAGCCTGGAATCGAACCTGGGACCCTCTGAACCGAAGGCCAGTACGCTGACCATTCAGCCAACGAGTCGGACGAACATCGCAAAAATGATAATCGTACCAAATATTGTATTGTTGAGAAACAAAACAAAAAAATTGGTTCTTATATCCCTTTATTCTTGGAAGTGAAAATTTATAAGAAACACTCTATAGGCCTACATTGGGCCTGTAAAGGCCTAATTTGCTACTAAATATCATTATCAAACAACCTTGAGCCTAGCATGTGTGAAGTGTATGGTACATATCGGCATAATACTGAATAATATGAAAAGTTCAGAACATTAGATACGGTATGCTTAGTGACACTAGCAGGATAAATAGTAAGGAATACATAATAATAATAATAATAATAATAATAATAATAATAATAATAATAATAATAATAATAATAATAATAATGGTACTTTTACGGTTTTCGGAGACGCCGTGGTACCGGAATTTAGTCGCCCGTAGTTCTTTTACGTGCTAGTAAATCTACTGACATGAGGCTGACGTATTTGAGCACCTTCAAATACCACCGGACAGGATCGCCCCTGCCAAGCTGGGGTCAGAGGGCGAGCGCCTCAACCGTCTGAGCCACTCAGCCCTGCAATTAGAAATACATACCGGTATATAATTATTGTTTTACTTTCTTCATATTCTTCTTTCACTATTTTGTCTTTCATTGTTTCACTGCTATTTGTGTGGTAAGTATTTATTATTATTATTATTATTATTATTATTATTATTATTATTATTATTATTATTATTATTATTATTATTATTATTATTGCTGTTAAAATTTGAACATCTATACAACTCTGAAAGAAATTAACTGTCAACGATCCCGGTCATATTTCCTACATAAGTTTTCTTAAAAAGTTTCCTACGATCAAACCACCTAATTCATAAAATGTAAAATAAGATAACTTAAAACTATTTAAATACGAAAGCATCATTTAAAATGTATGCATTTTAAGTTTATATCAGAATAGTGTGTGCTAATGCAAGTAATAGGTATTGTGATACACGATTTCCATTCCTACGAACACTTCATAATTGTTGACAATATTTCTGAATCTTCTTTCGGATGCAATCCACCTTTTCTTTCGACTTGCCTTAAACACTCCTTCCCAAACTTAATTCCGCCACAGTAGTTTTCGTATCAGACTGTTAGAGAAAACATCCAGTATGAAAGTGTATTATGTTCTGTGGTATTCACAGCACAAAATTTCCGAATTCAGAGTAATCAGCCTCAAAAAATGATGACTGATTTCAATTTAGCAATCATGAACTCCTGCAGAACAGTATTTCCAGAAGTGCCACTTCCAGGATCTTTTTGTTTTTGACAATCTGCTTTACGTCGCACCGACACAGATAGGTCTTATGGCGACGATGGGACAGGAAAGGGCTAGGAGTGGGAAGGAAGCGTCCGTGGCCTCAATTAAGGTAGAGTCCCACTATTTGCCTGGTGTGAAAATGGGAAACCACGGAAAACCATCTTCAGGGCTGTCGGCAGTGAAGTTCGAACCCACTAGTTCCCGAATGCAATCCCACAGCTGCACGCCCCTAACTGCAAGGCCAACTCGCTCGGTAGGATCATTCATTCATCTTGGTCCATCTACCCTATGTATATACAGCAAAGTTCAAAATCAAGGATTGCAAGAGGCTTATAATAATGCGGATGATCTGAAACTGGAAATTCAGACGCACATGCTGTTAACTCTCGCTTTTGTGCCGGTAAATGGAGTTAGAATTTCCTTTGGCCTTCTTAGGGAAATGGTTGATGAATTGTTTTAAATCATGGATTACTTCGAATAATTTTACATAAATGGGCGTGCAGCAAGAGGATGACGAAGAATGGTTTCATCAAGAAATCCAATGAAAAATAATGGAACCATTACGAGGGCTCACTGATGTACACAAACAACTCTGAATTTTATAACACCACTACCATGCCTTCAAAAAATGAAACAAAACAATATTACAGATAATGCATTTGGAAAGATCATTATTAGGAGAATGTCCAACAAGAAAGGAAGAATGGATTAGGAACAAAAGCTAATGGGAAAAATGGCTAATATGAAAATTATTTGGGAAAATTGGCTGTTATACACTTAATTGGGAAAACTGATTGGGAATGAATTGTCAAAGACTTGTACATAATTAATGTAATTTTGTACCTGCTTATAGTGTTAATTTTTTTATTATTACTATTATTATTATTATTATTATTATTATTATTATTATTATTATTATTATTATTATTATTATTATTATTATTATTATTATTACTTATTTATTTATTTTACTGTTGCGTAGTCACCATCTATTGTAACTGGGGAAATATCCCCCTTATGGACACAAATAAATAAATAAATGAATGAATAAATAAATAAATAAATAAATAAATAAATAAATAAATAAATAAATAAATAAATAAATAAATAAATAGTGTGTACTGTACTAACCTTAGGTGACTCATGGTTGTAATAATACATGTACCATACGATTCTTTATAAATACATCTTGTTCAGCATTAATGTACACGTCAATACGCACAATGTATGAATGATTCAATTGTGCACTTGAAAGCCGAAAAACTTGAAACTTCAGTCTTTCAGATAGCATAGTAAGGAGTATTAAAGACATTACATGCATCAGAAAATGCAACTCTCATCCAGGCGAGCTCAATCATGATAATGATGAATATTGGAACGCTGAACAGTTTATGGAGAAGCGCACGAAAGTTGATGATAATGTTACGAATGGTGATTTTGGATTTCAATTTTGTCGAGCAATTCTCGCACACAAACGGGTTCGACAAACATTTTTCTTTGACGATAATCTGTATCTATGTCCTGACTGACTGACTGACTGTTTGACTGACTGTTTGACTGACTGATTCATCATCGCCGAGTCAAAACTACTGGACATAAAGAAATGAAATTTTGAGAATTCATTTATATCACAGTGTAGTGCTCAATAAGGGAGGATTTTTGGATATTCCATCCCTAATGGGGTGAAAATCTGGGGGTGAATTTTTAAAATGAGTATATCTATATCCCAGAACTTAACGGTTCAAAGACATCAAACTTTGTATTTAGAATCTGCTTTAAAAATAAAGAAACGCGTATTTTTTGTTTTCTGAAAATCCACTTAAGGAGGTGAAAAGGAAAAGCGGGTGTATGTTAAAAATGTGTATATTTACAGTATATCTCAAAAACATAACATGTTACGGACGTGGAACTAGGTATTTAGAATCTCCTTTGAAAATAAGGAAACACGTATTCTTCCTTGTTTTCGTCTTGAGAGAGGAATGTTCTCACATGTATAGTTCTCTATCGCTTGGTCATCTTAGTCCCAAAAGGCAATACCAAAAAACGTTGTTTACAAAGAGTTTCTGGGCTAAATGAAACTCGATTTTTCGGTGAGTTTTTACACTTTAGGGATTTTCATATAATGTATTAGTGTAGTACCGAAGAACAATTAATTTATCAAATTACGACATCCACGCGAGCCTAGCTGCGGGTAACAGCCAGTATACATCTAAAGGTAAACAAGTGAAGCTGCACCATGCGGAATAGTTATTATCTCTTTGATCTATCCGGAAATGCAAACAAGTTTTTTCAATGCAGCGAAAGCGAATAAAGATTCGGACAGCATTTCGTTTCAACATTGAGAGGCTAACAATTATCCCGCCATTATTGAATAATATTGTCCCCAACTTTGTGGATTTTGAGCACATAATAGATATGTTTGGCGCTCGAATCAGATCAGAGAGTTTAATTGGATTAATGACTATTTTATGTATTAGTTTACCACTTTATTCTGATGAAAAGAAGATGATTAAAATTATTATTATTATTATTATTATTATTATTATTATTATTATTATTATTATTATTATTATTATTATTATTATTATTATTATTATGATAGTTACATGACCCGTCATTTGCAGGAAGAAATACCATGACATATCTTAGAATACCTATCAATATGAATAAATTACCACTTGTAAGTTTCATGTTGTACACTGTTTATTGAAAACATAAATATCTCCAAACGTGCTTCAGTTGGGATGGGTAATTCTTCCGCTGAGCCCCTCACTTCAGTAACTTCAAATACAATTTATGATTCTTTTATTCAGCAAATGGTCGATGAAAATAAGTCGAAAGCTGTGCAACAGGATAACTTGTTTACCATAAAAATCAGTATTGAAGTTATTATGATTCATTTTTAACACCATCATTATAAATCTCTACTCAACCGATAATTTGAATAGTCAGCATCGTGTTTATCAGTGTTTGTCCCTCCTATTGCAGGGCTTCACTGTCTGCCTTTCATTCAGTCGTGGGCAACGGTAGGGTGCAGATTTAGGCTCTTCTTGACGTTGTGTGGCGTATTGGTCCAACATTGTTTAAGTTGTCTCTCTAATAACTCGTAGCGTGCAGCCCATCTTTGCAATCTTATGCGCTTCTACTTCCAACACATGTTCAAACCATCGCAGTCGACTTCGGCACATCTCGTGGATCGACGCAACACAAAATCTTTTCCGTATGTCCACGCTGGACACGACCTCATCTAGTGAAGATGGCTGACAATCTAACCATCCTTGTCTTCATGTTGAGGCAGATATTCCGTCTAATTTTGGTACCGCAGAGTGCACCAGGACGGACGAAGGAGTGATATATCTTCAATTTTCGGTGGTCTTTCTGTTCCGTACTAGGGGTAGGAACCCTCTAGATGATGTCTCCATTTCCTGACAAAACATCCGACTAAACTCAAGTGGGTAGAGAGTGGATTAGGTTGTCGCGGGTAGTCTAAAAGTCGAAGTTTAAACTTATCTCTAAGTATCATTACAGGAATAATAGAGGTTTATATCGAATGAGAAATACTGATATAGGGTAAGATAGGTTTATTGCACGAAATAATCCGAACCATTCTAACATCCACAAAGTAAAAGTCAAATTAAAAAGCCTCAAACCGGCATCGAAATGAAATTAAATCCAACAAATTATCATGTTAAAATATAAAAACAAACATTATCAACGCCAAAACAAAATCAAAATATGAGAATATAAATTCAAATTACAAAATTTATTACTGAGAAGTTTCATTAAGAATCGAAGTTCCTGTTTACATGGAGTAACATCGTCGTATGATCACAATTTGACGGGTTTACTTAATTTGGGAGGGTTGCCTAGATAAGTGCATCTACACGTGATCTGATTCCGTAAGTAGTGGGCAATGACGTTATGAAACACGGTTAAATACTTGTGGCATTTCCCTACTCTATATTTACAACAATCATAACGGGCTAAAATAATCAAGTACAGTATTTACACTGGATCAGGTGGGTGAAAACTTACATACTACACTGACTCGATATGTGAAACGCGGTTCACAAAGGATCTAGTCGGAACTAGAATAACCTTAATCATCAACACAGCACTCGGGCTGTTCCCCATTAACAACAAGACATCACACAAAAATCACAATGAATCACACAAATACAAAATCCTGTAAAAGAAACAAATAACATAATTCAGTATATACAATGAAAACAACGGGTAGCACTCCCGTTCATCGTACTGCATCAGAGAGCAGGCTAGCGCCCTTCGTCAACTCCAGATTTCCTGCTTGCCAATCAGCTGTAAGGAATATTAAAACACAAGACTACCGTACTCTCGGAACTTGGTCACTGCTTTGACATGGTTACATTGCGGAAGCTACTCTTCGCTTCACAACAAGGCAATAATTCTGGCTGATAAACTGACCTTCATAGCGAGCTAATATTTCAACAGCCGCTCATAACTCGCATTCAGACGTACACATTGCCGGCATGCTAGCATATTCCTCAACACATATGTAATAATCTCAGCCTGACATTTCCTTCGCGGCATCTCTAATTCTCAATAATATTTCTCCATAAAAATTCACAGGCCGATTCTCGCTTCACATATTTCTCATAATATATCCAGGCATGCACACTGCCCGCATCATTGACTTCACAAATGTTTCAGCATGCACAAAATTCACATCTATGTCCTGTATTCTCATCAGCCCTTTTCATTATAAATCAGGGTTCAATTCTCTGCCTAACCATTGTCCAAAACAGTTTCCAATCCATTTTAAAAGATCCTATTGTAATTCAACGGTGTATGTACAGCTCCACACGTCTTACAGCAACTGAAATGCATGCAAGTAAGCAGCCGATCTCTCGCTAATCTCTCTATAAAAATAAATACAACTTTAGTGTCGACGCTGCGAGTGTGTGACTCTGGATGTTGATAATTTCAGCTATATAATCCTTCTAACTACATAAAAACACAGGAATAACCTTAAACTAAATAACATGCATAATTCACGCAAATATTAAAAAAATCATAGTAAAACCTGTCATCTCCCTCGATTTCCCATCTAGCTAATTATAAAGTAGTAGAAAGGAAAAGAAAACATGCAACCCAGTCCTGTCCATATTTACAATAACACACATATAGAAAAAGAACTCATGCCCTCTGGCTGAAATTAAAACTAAAGGAAATCCCTAATCTAAACCTCTCTAGTATTTAACGTATTTCACAAAGCATGCCACTTAAATATCACATGCGACTTATCTTCGCGACTCCCAGGACATCTTCAGCGAGTTACATCCTCGCTGGCATAAAGTGTTACTCCATAGCTAAGACACGTTGAACACGATGGTCCAATCTTCTCTCTTCAATGGGTGATGCCATCTTCTTGAAGCTGGTTCCTGTACAACAGCAACACATAAATATCTGGTCAGTCTCTCTTCACCGCTCTTTGAGCACGTTGCACCGGAATAAACCCACTGTCGGCTGTAATGGAAAGTCAGCGTGAATAAATTAGTACACACAACCAATTCACCATCAAAAGTAAATGTTAGGGGTTCAGTCACTGTCTCTAGGAGCGGCTCCGGATCGAATCGAGCAGTCTCTCGCGAAACGCCACCGGCCCGATGGTAATGTACGGAAAGGCGTCTCTCGCTCAATCACCATACTGCGGCGATTATTACAGTTTGTCCCATTAATGCACGAATTTGTGCCATAGCGCACTTGGGTAATTATTATACACGGTTTAAATAACACTGTTCACAAGAAAAATTGCACTGTCTTGGGTCGGTACGACAGTACAAAGTTAAACTTCTGCCCACGTAGCAGCAACTACGCGTCCCGCGTACACTGATGCTCACTACTCAACGACACACAGCAAAAGGAGGTGCTCACTACTCAACGACACACAACCTAAGGTTGGTGGTTACTGCTGAACGACACACAACAGAAGGAGGGACTCACTACTCAACGACACACAGACCAAGGAGGGAAGCTCCACCATGTGGTGCGCTTAAGTATCTTTGCAGACGCCGTTATGGCTAGGGGATTCCCCAAAGATTCAAACGCTCAGCCAATCAAAGCTATTGTTTCACACAGTGTCTTTGTAATTCACTGAAATTAATGTCAAATAAACTCCTAATAAACAGATTACGGCTCAGACAACATTTCTTATTTATTCCTGAATATTTCTATTTCTGAGACCCGTGAAAAAGTCTCAAATACCAGAACTGACCACTCTCTCTTGCTGAATACGCCACACGTAGAGCAATGTTGGTCATCCTGAAGTTTCAACTCTGCGCGGTCCAGTATTCAAAGTCACCATGCCCTTGCTTTCTAATTGGCTCAGCTCACCTCGTGGCTTAACGTACTCTACACGTGCGCTGTATGCTGACTATGAATAAAATTGGAAACTTCTCACGGTCACTGGAAAGTTTCGAGAAAGTGTCCCACGACACTCTGTCTCCTAGACTTCCGGTCTCAGCTATAATCTGCTACTCTTGTAATGTCCAACTGCAGTCCACGTTTATAATACAATTTAATATACCAAATAATATCATTTAATATTCCAAATGACCCGCCAGGGTACGGCGCACTTTCAACTGGCGATCTCAGAGAAGACCTGTCGTATCTCGCCACTTCATCACGGCTACATTAATACTTGCGTTCACCTCTTCGATAAATTTTTAATTCTCAGCAATTTGTCACTCGAGGGAGGTCCTCGCCATCAGCTTGAATGGTCACGATTTCTTGTAGATCTAACGTCATATATTCGGCTTTTGGTTTGTTGAGTCACAGCCCATATCGCGTTAAACGATCATTCCATTCTTGAGTTTGACCCTGAAGATTAAGTTTGTATTCGGCAGTCAGTATGGCGTCGTTGGCGTAAACAAAGATCCAGCATATCTGTCGATGTAGGACTGGTGTAACATTGTCCTTCAAAGTATATACGGAAGTAGTAATAGGCCCTAGACCTGGTGGACGTCAAATGTAATGACAAAGTTACTAAATGCTCCTCCAGCGGCTTGGACGTATCTGCATAAAGTATTTGCATCCAAGCGGCAAGGTACTCCAGAATACCATTTTGTCGAAGTGCCAGTCAAATCAAGTCATTTAGTACGGATACAAAGACTTTCTTAAAATATAGGAGCCGAGATAGAGCTTGGTTCTGTGTCATTTTGACGATTCTGCGAATCTTATTGCTGAGAATGCTTACGAATACATTTATCAAAAGGCTCAGAAGTCAGATCGAGCGTTAATTAGCACACTAGAGGGATATGTCATTTCTTTTTGAGTAAGTGTTCAATGATGTTATGTTCTAGTCAAATCGTGCTCGTTCTTCTTTAAAGATTGGTTGAACATCAATGGTAAACCACCCTATTGTCATCCCATCTTCGAGAGCTCTGCCACAAGGTCATCTGGGCCAGTGGTTTTTTCTGGCTTCATTCGCAGTTTTGTCCTCGGCAAAATCGATTGGTTTGATAGTTTCTTTTACGGCAATGATGGTTGAGACTGGCGAATAGCAGATTTCTTCAGTCGAGATCTTTTCGAAGTAGCTGCGCGAGCATTCTTTCATTTCTTTCCCATTTACAAGAAAATCTCTCGTTTCGTCGTTAGCACCACAGAAATGTTAGATGTCTTCCGTTTCACGATGTCTTAATTTGCCAAGGGCCATAGGGCGCATCAAATTTCTCATAAAGTGTTAAGTTCTGGGTGACTTGTGTCTCTGTTACCATCTTCTTCGCCTTCCTACGGGCTATTTCGTGAGCATTCCAGTTATATGGGGATTTTGTCGTCCATTAACTCAGAATATTTCAATTTCTTCTTGCATACCGCATATTTAACGTCATTATTCCAAAGCCACATGTCGATCAATCGTTATTATGGATTCATTGTTCCAAGGATGACACGTACAGCTTCATGAGAAGTATCTTTCACTTCCATGCCGCTTTCTTTGACTATGGTGATGGGTAGCAGTATTCTTCGTGCTATGTGTTCGGTTTCCGGTGGCTTGATATGAACTTGCGTTGTGTCTTTTTCGTACGGTGTGAGCATGTGTTTCAGGTCTCGACGCCTGACGAGGATGTAGTCAATTTGAACTGCTTAAGAAACAGTTATGAATGGCGCTTCTTGAACAATGTGTTGGTGATGACCAGATCATGTGTTTCTGCATAATCAGGGTATCGCTGCCCGTCACAGTTCTTCTCTCCACTGCGGGTTACATGGTTTTCCTTCCTATGTCTGACGTGTCCATCGAGGTAACTGGCGACGATGTCTTCAAGAGGCACTTTGGAGGTTTCCTCGTCGACCATTGTCCAAGAGGTATTTTTGATGGTTGTGGATAGACCTAGTTGTCAAGAAAAAGGTGGATTTCTCTTCCTTCTGAGATGTAGAAAGGCTTAATCAAGTGATATTTAAATTTCTAGACACCGGAGGAAGAACCGTGGAATTTCGCTTATACAACAACAATGCTGACGCCGTTTTTTATTTCCACGAGTACCACTGTAAATCCATTTTAACCGTATCCGACGTCGCACGTCGTCTATCCACTCCAACGAGTTTCCTACACTGCGCAGACATAGATCCGTCTCTTCTCAAATGTTTTAGCCAGTGCCATTTATCATTCGGATATGACACCGACCTTAACTGATAACAAGTGAAATGTGGGTGCTAACTTGCTTAACTATCACCACCATTCGTCTATCCTATTATTATTATTATTATTATTATTATTATTATTATTATTATTATTATTATTATTATTATTAGGGTCTATTATTATTATTATTATTATTATTATTATTATTATTATTATTATTATTATTATTATTATTATTATTATTATTATCATTACCGAGCGAGTTGGCCGTGCGGTTCGAGGCGCGTGGCTGTGAGCTTGCATCCGGAAGATAGTGGGTTCGAATCCCACTGTCGGCAGCCCTGAAAATTGTTTTCCGTGATTTCCCATTTTCACACGAGGCTTTACCTTACTTAAGGCCAGGGCCGCTTCCTTCCAACTCCTAGGCCCTTCCTATCTCATCGTCGCCATAAGACCTATCTGTGTCTGTACGACGTAATGCCACTAGCAAAAGAAGAAAATTCATCATCATCATCATCATCATCATCTGTTTACCCTCCAGGGTCGGCTTTTCCCTCGGACACAGCGAGGGATCCCACCTCTACCGCCTCAAGGGCAGTGTCCTGGAGCTTCAGACTTTTGGTCGGGGATACAACTGGGGAGAATGACCAGTACCTCGCCCAGGCGGCCTCACCTGCTACGCTGAACAGGGGCCTTGTGGAGGGATGGGAAGATTGGAAGGGATAGGCAAGGAAGAGGGAAGGAAGCGATCGTGGCCTTATGTTAGGTACCATCCCGGCATTCGCCTGGAGGAGAAGTGGGAAACCACGGAAAACCACTTCGAGGATGGCTGAGGTGGGAATCGAACCCGCCTCTACTCAGTTGACCTCCCGAGGCTGAGTGGACCCCGTTCCAGCCCTCATACTACTTTTCAAATTTCGTGGCAGAGCCGGGAATCGAACCCGGGCCTCCGGGGGTGGCAGCTAATCACGCTAACCACTACACCACAGAGGCGGCAGAAAATTATTATTATTATTATTATTATTATTATTATTATTATTATTATTATTATTATTATTATTATTATTATTATTATTATTATTATTATTATTATTATTATTATTTACTTAGTTGTGTAATCGTGAAGTTCAAACTACCTCTGTGAATACGATACGAAGTAGTATCTTTCTGTGGCACTACATCGATAAACATTAAGTTATTTAATATATATATATATATATACCAGATATTGTAAAAAGAGTTGAATCATGGGTGAGAATTGATATTAAGGATACAGACATTCTGTCATGGAACTGAAGTGTTTATTGTAGAGACAGGATTGATACGCTGGGATGGGGAGGGAAGGGGTGTTCATACTGTTGAAAGAATATTTCGTAAGCTACGAAAAAGTTAAGGATGAGAAATATGAAATTCTGGGTTTATGGCTTGTATTAAAAAATAATAGGGAACTTAGGTCTCTGGCGAAAAGCAAACTCGTGCCCTAGTCCCGAGGTGGTGCAGCTCTTTTCAGGCACACCTACAATGGAGGTGAGCTGCATGTACCATCTGAACCTCATACCAGCCCTCCTGCCATTCTTAAAACTCACCGGGCGTGTTGGCCTTGCGGTTAGGAGAGCGCAGCTGTGAGCTCGCATCCGGGAGATAGTGGGTTCGAACCCCACTGTCGGCAGCCCTGAAGATGGTTTTCCGTGGTTTCCCATTTTCACACCAGGCAAATTCTGGAGCTGTACCTTAATTAAGGCCACGGTCACTTCCCGTCGTCGCCATAAGACGTACCTGTGTCGGTGCGACGTAAAGCAACTAGCAAAAAACTCTGGCAGTACAGAGAAAGGAACCCGGGCCCCCGAGGACAACAGCTAATAGCTAATAGTTTTTGTGGTGTACAAACCTGGGAAGTGTGACGCTGATGCAGAAGTATTTGATAAGGTAATCAGCTATGTGAAAAACGACACTGAGAGGAACGTCGTTGTAGTGGGTGATCTAAACAGGCCAAATGTTAACTGGCACGGTAATGCGAATCACAGAAAGCGTGAACAACAAATGGTAAATAAGTTAATCTGGCAAGGACAGCTGAATCAGGAAGTGACGAAACCAGCCAGATGGAAACAATTGTTGACGTGGTGCTGATGAAACTAAATGAGCTCTATAGTGAAACTGAAGGGATTGATGGCATAAGTGATCATGAAGCTGTTTTTGTTGTAGTTTAAAGTAAACACGAAAGAACGTTTGTAGAAGTAGAACTGCAGGGTAATCCACTATTATATCCCTATTTTTATTTCACTATTATTCAGTCATTAACAATGCAACATGGTTGCTTTCAGTTATATTATGTACTGTACTATGGTCCTTGCCATTTCATATTTCAACATAGGCACCAGCATTAGCAGCACACCGTTGCAGTCGGGGCCCAATGTTCCTCACAGACCGTTGCAATCTGTCGTTTGGTACCCGCGCACATTCATCCCTAATGACTGCTTCCAAAGTGTCCAAGTCACGCGGGTTTCTGGCATACACCTTCTCTTTCAAATACCCCCAGAGCAAAATTCCAATGGGGTAAAGTCTGGACTTCTCGGTGGCCACTCAACGTTTCTGCGACGTCGATTAACGCGGCCCGGAGAAGCATTGTCAAGTCATTCTCGCGAAATCAATGCAAAATGGAGAAGTGCCCCATACTGCATAAAGTGCACATTATCTACTCCGTCCCAGGTACAAACAATGGGATAAAAAGGTTGTAGCATGTTTTATATATATAAAATTTCTGGTAGTTACTTTTGCTTTCGGTACATGATCCTATCAATAACGTTCCTTCGCAATTGAAACTCAGAAAAGATTAAATAAAATCTGAATCAACCTATTCCAAAATATACTGTCCTGAAGGTGTTCGCATAGACACAAGATTAGACACATAATAATCTCCACATATACTGTACCTTCGAGGATCTACCCTGTCGATAAAATCATGTATGACATGATGGATGAGATGGTATGATTCAATAATAATATAACAAAATCATATTTAAGAAATAAAATCAATGAATCACATAATATCTAACCTACAAATCAAACTATTACTCAATCCATAAACTACTACTACTACTAAATTATATTTAAATACCATGGTGGCTATCCTCGTAGCTATGTGTGCGATAATTAATCATTAATGACGACACCGCGCCTATCCTGTCTTAATATCAATCACTATATGCAAAATAAAATGATGCGGATCATTCACATGAAAATCAAAACCTCGCTAGTAAATATCTCTGCATTACAATTAACGAGTGGTTCATGGTGTGGATTACTCTAGTCACGTCCTAGTTCGTGAATCATGGGCAACGGCTGAGTGGCCTAGAGTCGGGATACTAGTTGCTATGGAATGGGAGTGGGCATCTCGGATATATTCTAAGTCATGGCCCTCCTTGTGCTCAGGAGGCTAGGATTATACAATCCACCGGTGGTCCATAACCCGTTAGAGGAGAGATCCTCACTTGGACTATGTGTAAGTAGGGTAGCATCCTGTTCCATGAATCTACCGACCTCAGAATACTTTAAGCAAGCCTCGGACCTATGGGAGTAACGGAGTCCCACTCCCATTTGACAGGCGAGGGACTCCTTGGAAACAACGAAATGGAATTCGATGGGGAGCTATCAATATTAATGGGGCTTATGGAAGAAAGAAAGTAGAATTAGCTGAGTCAGCAAAGAGGGTGCGTTTGGATGAGCTAGGAGTAAGTGATATTCGGGTAAGGGGAGATAACGAGGAAGAGATAGGAGATTATAAAGTGTACTTGACGGGTGTTAGAAAGGGAAGGGCAGAGTATGGGGTAGGCTGCTTATCAGAAATACCATTGCACGCAACATAGTTTATGTTAGGCACGTAAATGACCGAATGATGTGGGTAGATTTGGCAGTTGGAGGAATTAGGACGAGAATTGTCTCAGTGTATTCACCATGTGAGGGTGCAAATGAGGATGAAGTTGACAAGTTTTATGAAGCTTTGAGTGACATCGTGGTCAGGGTAAACAGCAAGGACAGGATAGTGCTAAAGGGCGATTTCAATGCAAGGGTTGGAAATAGAACTGAAGGATACGAAAGGGTGATTGGTAAATATGGGGAAGATATGGAAGCTAATGGGAATGGGAAGCGTTTGCTGGACTTCTGTGCTAGTATAGGTTTAGCTGTTACGAATACATTCTTCAAGAATAAGGCTATTCACCGCTACACATGGGAGGCTAGAGGTACCAGATCCATAACAGACTATATCTTAACCGACTTCGAATTCAGGAAATCTGTTAGGAACGTACGAGTTTTCCGAGGATTTTTCGATGATACAGACCACTATCTGATCTGTAGTGAACTAAGTATCTCTGAGCCTAGAATTGGGAAAGTGAAATCTGTCTGCAAACGAATAAGAGTAGAAAATCTCCAGGACGAGGAAATTAGACAGAAGAACATGGATATGATTAGTGAGAAGTTTCAACCAGTAGACAGTAAGCAGGTTCCGGATATAGAAATAGAATGGGTGGCATACAAGGATGCTGTAGTAGAAACAGCAAGGGAATGCCTAGGAACAACTGTGTTTAAGATGGGAAAAAGCGAACATCTTGGTGGAATGATGAAGTGAGAGCAGCTTGTAGACGTAAAAAGAAGGCTTATCAGATGTGGCCCCAAACAAGGGCCGAGGCAGACAGGGAATTGTACGTAGATGAAAGAAACAGAGCGAAACAAATAGTTGTTGAATCCAAAAAGAAGTCGTGAGAAGATTTTGGTAATAACCTAGAAAGGCTAGGTCAAGCAGTAGATAAACCTTTCTGGACAGTAATAAAGAATCTTAGGAAGAGAGAGAAAAAGGAAATGAACAGTGTTCTGAGTAATTCGGGTAAACTCATAATAGATCCCATGGAATCACTGGAGAGGTGGAGGGAATATTTTGAACATCTTCTCAACGTGAAAGGAAATCATCCTGGTGGTGTTGCGAACAGCCAAGCTCATGAGGAGGAGGAAAATGATGTTGGTGAAATTACGCTTGAGGAAGTGGAAAGGATGGTAAATAAACTCCATTGTCATAAAGCAGCAGGAAAAGATGAAATTCGACCTGAAATGGTGAAGTATAGTGGGAAGGCAGGGATGAAATGGCTTCATAGAGTAGTATGATTAGCATGGCGTGTTGGAAAGGCACCTTCAGATTGGACAGAAGCAGTAATTCACCTATCTATAAGCAAGGGAACAGGAAGGATTGCAACAACTATCGAGGTATCTCATTGATTAGTGTACCAGGCAAAGTATTCACTGGCATCTTGGAATGGAGGGTGCGATCAGTAGTTGAGAGGAAATTGGATGAAAATCAGTGTGGTTTCAGACCACAGAGGGGCTGTCAGGATCAGATTTTCAGTATGCACCAGGTAATTGAAAAATGCTACGAGAGGAATAGGCAGTTGTTTTATGTTTCGTAGATCTAGAGAAAGCATATGACAGGGGATCGAGGAAAAAGATGTTCGCCATACTGGGGGACTACGGAATTAAAGGTAGATTATTAAAAGCCATCAAAGGCTTTTATGTTGACAATTGGGCTTCAGTGAGAGTTGATGGTAGAATGAGTCCTTGGTTCAGGGTACTTACAGGGGTTAGACAAGGCTGTAATCTTTCACCTTTGCTGTTCGTAGTTTACATGGATCATCTGCTGAAAGGTATAAAATGGCAGGGAGGGATTCAATTAGGAGGAAATTTAGTAAGCAGTTTGGCCTATGCTGACGACATGGTCTTAATGGCAGACTGTGCCGAAAGCCTGCAGTCTAATATCTTGGAACCTGAAAATAGGTGCAATGAGTATGGTATGAAAATTAGCATCTCGAAGTCTAAATTGATGTCAGTAGGTAAGAAATTCAACAGAATTGAATGTCAGATTGGTGATACAAAGCTAGAACAGGTCGATAATTTCAAGTATTTGGGCTGTGTGTTCTCCCAGGATGGTAATATAGTAATTGAGATTGAATCAAGGTGTCGTAAAGCTAACGCAGTAAGCTCGCAGTTGCGATCAACAGTATTCTATAAGAAGGAAGTCATCTCCCAGACGAAACTATCTTTACATTGGTCTGTTTTCAGACCAACTTTGCTTTACGGGAGCGAAAGCTGGGTGGACTCAGGATATATTATAAGTTAGAAGTAACAGACATGAAAGTAGCGAGAATGATTGCTGGTACAAACAGGTGGGAACAATGGCAGGAGGGTACTCGGAATGAGGAGATAAAGGCTAATTTAGGAATGAACTCGATGGATGAAGCTGT
This sequence comes from Anabrus simplex, assembly GCF_040414725.1. Lineage (NCBI taxonomy): Eukaryota > Metazoa > Arthropoda > Insecta > Orthoptera > Tettigoniidae > Anabrus > Anabrus simplex. Next base: position 138,553,079 of record NC_090266.1, on the reverse strand, counting down.
ACGCATAAACCGGCTTCGGTGGTGGGGTCATGTGAGGCGAATGGAGGAGGATAGGTTTACCTAGGAGAATAATGGACTCTGCTACGGGGGGTAAGAGAAGTAGAGGTAGACCAAGACGACGATGTTTAGACTCAGTTTCTAACGATTTAAAGGTAAGAGGTATAGAACTAAATGAGGCCACAGCACTAGTTGCAAATAGAGGATTGTGGCGACGTTTAGTAAATTCACAGAGACTAACAGACTGAACGCTGAAAGGCATAACAGTCTATAATGATAATGTATGTATGTATGTATGTATGTATGTATGTATGTATGTATGTATGTATGTATGTATGTATGTATGTATGTATGTAATTAACGATAATTCATGAGCAGGAATCACGACCTTTAACAAATCGATGTTCCTATAAACACACATAAATTATGCAGTGAACACGCTTATTGCCTTCAGCACGCACAATATGAACGAAATGTGTGTGTTTTATGGCAGCCTACACCATTAAATCTCATCAAAATCTGATACGAATTCGAATGACTTCACTTGCACAGCGTATCTCATAATTAACATATATGAGACACATTTAAACACACTACACGTCTCTAATGCATTTCATAAAAAAATTCAATATCCACCCGACATTCACTATCAGTTGTATTGATATCACCGTCCACTGATAATCAATTAATTATCACTTACATATTACCTCGACGTAAATCAATTCATATAATTGCACATGTCTAATATTAACCGCAAATCAACGTCAAATACACGACTTATCTGTGTAGTATATACTTGACACCATATACTGTGTGACACTTGACATAATTATATCATTAAAGGCCATACCTCGAACAATATTAAGTCATTAATTCGATAATTCAGCTCTTAACACTCGTATATAACGACTCACATCATAAGACGCATCATCATTTCCTCCTATATTGCTAGCACTTCATAAAGAATATCAATATAAATGATCGTCAAATCACTGCACATCACACGTATTTATGTTTCACTGCTCATCAAGAAGTAATAATACTAGCCAATATTAAGACCATCGAGGTCGGAACATTTCAATAAATAATCCCGCACACGCTTGTTAAAATATAATTTTAAAAATTCCACGTGTCGCAATGTGTTAAATTAACTACTTCTGGACATCTAAATCTACTTGAAACTTCATACTACGTCTATGAAAGAGAAAGAAAACTACAAGAAAGAACATTATTTCACATTAATATATAAAGATTAACTGACTTGTGGACCAGGGTAAAGGTTGCGCGGGGTCCGGTATTTCCTCTTCGTATCCGCATGATTCACTGTGGCCAGGGCTTGCTCTTACATATTAGCCCTCCATCTCTTTACTCTTGCTTATTTTCCAAACAAACATGCATTCTTCTTGAGTAGAATGAACCTGTAACAATCTTGATTGAGAGACTTATATAACAGTATATTTTACTAGACAATTCCAACTCTTCTGCTTGTCAAAAATCTTTGCATTGCCGACTCGAAAGCCTTTTCTCTATCTTAATAACCTCTCAATAATCATCTACATTACAATTTTTCATCCTAAAGGTGACTTGCAACGGAATCTTTTAACTCCATAACATCTATTACTATTTCCCTAGTTACGACATAGATATCGCCACCATTGTGTTTTCATGACATCGATACTTTACCATGTGTGACGTCTATTTACATACATTTCCTTTGGTTTCGTCTTATGAAATAAACGAATTACAGCACATATAACATCTAAGATTACAACTACATAACTAATATTATACAATATTAAATTTTAAAGTGTTAATAGAGTCCATTTCTCGCGGTTAACGTTTTCTAATCGTGACATATATACATATTGACATATCAAGGCTACTCCGCCACCATGTTGAGTCCATCAGTTCTTGGTTCCAAGCACCAGTACTTGTGCTGTTTTACTGTGATTATTTCTGTACCGGGTGGTACACCTCCACGTCGCTAATTCAAACTTTGCGCCAGTTGAAACTCCCCTACTGGAGGAAGCCTGAACTTTATCTACTGTGTTAATTTTCTAGTTTCTCAGAAGATGTCACTACTTGGAAATTTTGAAGTTTCTGAACTGGGTCGTTTTCGATGTATTTTTGTTTTGCCTGTAGTAAGAAGTGCGGACATTCTCTTCCAGATGGCACTACTGAAGAAATACAATTATGCACCCTAGTGCGAAGTGAAAGAATTATGTTTTTGAAGAAATTTTGTGTTCATAAGTTTGTTCTTTGTTAAATTTCTTTTAGTTATTGTTTATGTTGGCAATATTAACCCCTTCCTTCCGCCAGGTTTGAATTTAGCCAATCCCGAATTTCTTTAATTAATTTATGACCAATCAGGTGTATCTTCTTCAACTTGGATATGTTGCTTAACCCTAGCCAATAAAATTCTTGTGGGAGGGTGTTCTCATTCCTGAAACGCCTCGAACTTTCCGCGAGGGTTTATAAACTGCTGATTTTCGGGTCTCCAGGCCACTTCAGTAACATCTATCTGTGCGTAAAGTACGTAGCAGGGGGCGGGAAGCGCCTCTTTCTTCGGGCAGCAGTTCAGCCACCAGGTAATGGCCGTTTAATAACTTCTTTCCTTGTCAGCTCAGCAGTTTAACTCTCGGGGCAGGTCCGAAGCCTTTCCACCATGTAACTTTTCCCCTAAAATGTAAAGACACTTAGTATCTATTCTATCTTTTAAACTACATATTGGGATAGAGAGTGCTTAACCCTCTCGAGCTCCCACTCATATTGCATTGAGGTGAGCTTATTTTCACTACCGTTTCTTCCTTAACGTAATGTAAATTGTCTCCTTCTATAAGTCACCTCTTTAGTATGGGATTAGCCCTTGCAGTAACGGCCTAGTGCCAAGTAGGTTTTATATAAAGTGTATTTGGAGTGCAAGAACGCCTCCTCGCAAGTTGGTATTTTAGAGGCCATGTAATTAACCTGTTTCTTTACTTAATAGGCCTCAGTAGGTTGGGTATCTTACCCCTGTTTTCATGTCCTTGGAGGACAACTTGAAAGTGGAGTTTGGTGTGGCCTTTGATAGGCTGGAACTTAAGAGCGGGTTGCTCTTTCTAAAATTTTGTTTTCTGCGCGCCTCGAGGAGGCTTTACTGTGTAATTGGGAGCAAGTGCTCCTGGGCATGATTGGGGTCTTCTGCCCCTTTGTTGAATTCTGTATATCGTAAGGTTGGGCTTATAGCTCAAAAATTGTGTGTCTGGCTCTCGGAGCCCAAATTCTGTAACTCTGTAATTGAACATTATCGATTTGTGTTTCGGCTACTGAGTACCTGTTCTATTTGTTATTTCCTAATCTTAAAAAGAAAATATAACCTTGTTAAATTTTATTTTAACTTTAATTTCGTATTTTGGGACCTGTTCACCCCCGCACCTTCTTTCACCTCTGCTGTTCCACAGATACCTCGGAACAAGTGGTAGCAGAGCGTGGTTGAATGGGTGTCAATTTAGCCCCTTTTGACGGCTAAACATTGCTTTGATTAGAACTCTAACAATTTTCTCAGTTGCTGGAATTTTTGATTTTCCCTTTTTCAAAATTGTTCTGTCATCATGTCCGGCCCTCGCCAGGTTCTTCATCCTTTCTATTTGCGTAAAGTGGAATTAATTTACGAACTATCTCTCAGAAATGTTCAATCTGGAGGCACGGTTGCAGTCGACTCCAATAAACTAAAAGATTCCCTTGATTTGCCTATTACCATCCCGACTTTGGGAGAGAAAGAAACTGACGATGCTCTCTCCACGATCAATAACAATACTACTGAGCTAGCATCTGTAGTTAGTTTTTTTGAAGTAAGTGATCCATCTCCTAATCAACTCAAAAGAGTACAGGCTAGGTTGTACCACTTTTATAATAGGGTATGTGATCTATTGTCTCTGAAGTTAAATGACGTTCAGGGTAAGGAAGCTAGCGTCCTTGCCGAAAACTTGTCCCAAATGTCTAGTAAGGTTAGTCAGTTGTTATCTGGATCTGCCATCACTAAAGTCGACCAACCTATGGTAGTAAATACTGTTAGTGGGGAGGACTCCTCGAAAGAGGAAGTAGTAATGAGGCGACTACCCAACGTACATCTACCCCATTAGAAACTATGTCAGATCGTCGCAAGTCCATTCCTCCCTTTGTGTTAAATAATGCTCCTTCCGAATCTGTTTCTCCGCCACTTAGGACCCTTCCTACTACGTCTCCGGGTTTCAGCAGTTTACCCCATCCATTAGCAATGTTGCTCAGAGGTATTTCTAAGTTTTCTGTTAACACTACCAGTGACGTTATTTCATTCTTAAGGTTTTTAGTTGAATTTCAGGATCATGCTCTTGTTTTTTCTCTTTCTCCATGTCAGATTTTGCAAATCATCTATCCCTATGCAATTGGTATTCTCTCAGACAAAATAGTAAGAGCCATTGCCGAGCAATCATCTATTGAAGACTTCCACGCCCACTTGCTAGCTAACTTCATTCCGGCTAGGGCAAGGTCCTCACTTATTCAGAAGTACTATTATCGTGTACAGCGGTTGGATGATATTAAGTTCTATACTAGGGTGTTTGCTCTTCACTTCCCTGAAGATCAGATTGTACAGGCTATTGTGGAAGGTATTTCACCATCTTATAGGTCATATTTGTGTTTCGCGGCGTGCCCGCAAACCTTCTCTGAACTTGAAGCATTGGCCGTCTCAGCGGAAGGAGTTAGATACGCCGATTCCTTGCGTGTCGCGAAAGAACCCCCTCCTTCTTTTAGTAATCCTCGGCCTCCACCTCGCCGACCAGTCACACCCCGTAAATGTTATGCTTGCGGGTCGCCTGACCATCTTCGGAACAAGTGCCCATCAATCAAGTCTAGTGGGACAAGGAATGGAGCAGGGTCATCTCAAGGCTGTTTTAAATGTGGGGCTTTCTCACATATCGCCAAGAATTGCCCAAATTCGAATAGCATCCCCTCCTGCTCAACTTCTGGTGCAAGTTCCACCAATGCCAATAATAAAAAGTGACTAGTGGCTTCGGCAGAGTCGACTAATCCATCTTCCCGAGGCTCAGCCCCTGGTAAACAGGTCGAAAATTCAGGGAAAACTCAATCTTCAGATTTATCTTTTGAATGCCCCAAAGAATGTCTTAGGATTGCGGCGGATTTCCCCGCACCTGTGCCCTTCCTCAAAATTGAGTTAAATAATGAACCTGTAACAGCTCTATTAGATTCAGGCAGTGTTTGTTCTATTATTTCGGCTGAATGGTATTCTAAATTGAAATCTATTTGTAAACTTCCTGACTATTGTTCATCGTCTGTTCAATATGTTTCGTCTAATTCTTCTCCATTAGAAATTTTAGGTTCCTTATATGTCAAAATTCGCATTTTTAAATTTACTAGGAAAATTAAATTATTTGTGGCCAAGCACTTGTCTTGCCCCATAATATTGGGAGCTGACTTCATTTCTCACACCGATCTAGTGCTCGATCTTCAGAGTAAGTCGTGCACATTCAAATTTGCTTCCAATTGTAAAATCCCCTTGTTAAAGTGTAATTCTGTATCATGTTCCTCTATTGCGCCTACCCAGGATGAGATGTTGTTAGACCTTAGACATCTACCTGAGGAGCAGGCTGATAGTATTCGTAAGTTGTGTCAGTCGTTTCCAGAGGTGTTCTCTGATACTCTCGGTGTTACTGACCTTATTGAATACAAAATTGAGGTCACGGATTCGATTCCGGTCCGTTTTCCACCTTATAGGCTATCTCCACCTAAAATGAAGGCTCTGAAAGAAATCATTGATCAAATGTTAAAGGATGGTATTATTCGGCCCTCTAAGTCAGCGTATTCATCACCTATTTTTCTAGTCCCGAAACCCCAAGGGGGCTTCAGGCCTGTCATTGATTATAGGGCTCTCAATCGGAAGGTGGTGTTCCTGACCTTCATTCTTGTTTTTCATGGTTTCGTAAGGCCAAGTTCTTTACCATCTTGGACCTGAATCAGGCCTACAATCAAATTCCCCTTGCCGAAGAGTCTAAACACCTTACAGCGTTTGCCACGGATTGGAATTTGTATGAATACAACCGCGTGCCTTTCGGGCGGGAGCAGCTGTACTCACTAGACTGCTAGATAGTGTCTTCTCCAACATCAAATTTGAGTACTTATATCACTATCTTGATGATGTCGTCGTATTTTCGGAGACTTTTGAAGAACATCTAGATCATCTGCGAGAAGTTCTCAATCGCCTTCGTAAGGCCGGGTTAACTGTGAAGTTGTCCAAGGTTGCCTTTGCTAAGCCCTCTATGTCATTCCTAGGGCATATTGTGTCACCTGATGGTGTTGCAGTCGATCATTCTAGAACACAGACCATCCGTGATTTTAAACCTCCCAAGGACATCAAAGGTATCGCCATGTTCATTGGTATGGTGAATTTCTTCAGGAAGTTTATTCCTAACTTCGCCCTTGAACCTTCTTCGTAGGAAAGGCATCAAATTTGAGTGGGGACCTTCTCAACAAGCCGCTTTTGAAGATCTTAAATTAGCTCTCTGTAATGCCCCTGTCCTTGCTATGCCCGATTTCTCGAAGAAATTCATCGTCCAAACCGACGCGTCGTCGTCGGCGGTAGCTGCAGTCCTTCTTCAAGCGACTGAACTAGGGAGGCGACCCATCGCCTATGCATCTAGGACTCTATCGGCTCAAGAAGCCAAGTATTCCATCTATGAGCTGGAGGGTTTGGCAGTCTTATTTGCCTTAGAAAAGTTCCGTCTCTATCTGGAACATGTCAAATTCGACCTGGAGACGGATAATCAAGCCTTAAGCTGGGTGTTATGTAGGCCGCGTCGTACTGGTCGTATAGCCCGTTGGGCCATCCGAATTTCTGCCTTCCAATTCGATGTCAGGCATATCAGAGGTACCGAAAATGTTGTCGCAGACGGACTCAGCCGTATGTTTTCCAACGACGTCGAGACCCATGAACCGGTCGATAGTTCATCACCTCCCGAGTCCATACTATCTGAGGTTAATGCCATCTTAACAGATGCTCCCATGCTCTTTAGGGACATTGAGAAATATCATCGTGAAGATCCGACGCTGGCTCCGATAATGGAAACCCTTTCTTCTGGGGAACATGTTGTCCCTTATGTACTGAGGAATGGTGTTCTATGTTGCCCTTCGAGGCATGATAAGATGATGAAGGTTGTAGTTCCAGCTGTTCTTGTAACCTATGATCTTTAAGTACTATCATGAGACCCCATTAGGGGGGCATCTAGGCATCTTTAAAACTCGTGAAAAGATTCGTGAAAGGTTCATCTGGAAGGGCATGGACGGTGAAATTCGTGAACTAGTAAAGGATTGTAAATCCTGCTTGCTTAGTAAACCAACCATGTCCACCAAGGTAGGCCTGTTGTCTTCTCACCAAGCGTCGCGCCCTATGGAACGCCTGTATATTGATTATGTAGGACCCTTCCCCCAGTCGAAGGGAAATGCCAACAAGTTCATCTTTGTATGTGTAGATGGTTTTACAAGATTTTCCTGGTTATTTCCGACTAAGCTGGCTACCGCTCAGTCCACCATTACTTGTCTAAATTCTATCTTTGCTTCTTTTGGTCCGTGTCAATATATTGTGTCTGATAATGCTAAGGCTTTCACATCTAATCTTTTTCGTAAATTCTGTTTTGACCTGTCCATCTCTCATGTGACAACTTCTGCTTATTATCCTCAACCATCTCTGGCTGAACGGGTTAATCGTAATCTCAGGTCGGCCCTTATCGCCTATCATCATGAAGATCATTCTAGGTGGGACACGTCCCTGCATTGGTTAGCCTTTGCTTTGAACTCGGCTGTTCATGAATCACATAAATTTACGCCAGCTTCGCTGATGTTCAAGTTTGTTCCCAACACGCCGCTCTCTAACCTCTGGTCTCTGAGTGACATTCTACCTGAGACAATAGATCCCGATAACATTAAAGATCTTTGGAAGAAGGCTAAAGCCAATCTTAAAGTGTCTCATGAAAAGGTTAGGGAAAGATATGATCGTGGACGGAGACCCACCAATTTGAAGGTAGGCGACCAGGTGATGGTCAAGAATTTTGTTCCCGCGGGTGAGCATGCCCCCAGATTTCATGGGCCGTGTACTATTCTCGATTTCCTTACTCCCGTTACCTTACTGATAAGCAATCCAGCCACCGAGAGGATATTTAGGGTTTACCTGTCACAGGTGAAACCGGTGTAATTTCTGTGTTAACTTGCTTCATATAATTTTGAAAGAAATAGGAAGGTTATATTTTTTTGAGGGGTTTCACTTTTAAGGCCTTCTGCCCTTTCAATAATATTTTTTTATATTTAAGCATTTATTGTAAACCTTCCCCGATCAGTTAAACTGCCATCCTGTCCTTACCATGGCCATTACCACGCTCCCGTCTCCTGCTAACATAACACACAGTGGCTTGTATATGAAATGAATATCTTCACGCCGCTGGCCCCTCAACCTCTCCACAAAGCCTGTGCCCTCAAAAAATGATGATGGTCCAACAAAATTCTGCCGCCGAGCTTTAATGTTTCAATGCCCCCGCAGCAGCGCGGCGCCGTACCGCTACTGAGGCAGGGTACGGGCCCGCCCTTCTCCAGTGAGGCCAACCAGTGTACGGCGAGCCGGAGTCCTCCTCCCGGCCAAGGCTGATGTGCGGCGCACAACCTGTAACTGGCCCGCGACCTGCATGTTCGCCGCGGGCGCGGGGTGCTTCAACTCCACTACTCCTCTCATAGTGCGGGCGAGCGATATCTCAGGGTACTTGAGGGGTCCGAGCGGCCTCCTCTGGACACAAGCAGCAGCGGCCGGTCTGGCCGTCTAACTTAATCAACCTTGGATATATGTAATCAGCTACATGGACATTTAACATCAACAATTACTACAGTTTTGAATCCAACTGCAATATCTGGTGGATTTAGAAAATTTTTCCTCAACTTTAAAAACTAAAAGTTCCCTTCTGATTTCAACCTCTACAAGCATAAAGACATTACATCAATAGTAATCAAAGAATTATGAAACTGGATCCAATCTTTTTAAGAAAATTTGTTGGTAAATACTTCTGCAATTAACTTCTATATCAACATCATAACTTGGACCTTATTTTCTTCTGTGTTTCCCCTTGGAGGAACTTTTTGGGGGGGAGGTCTGTACCGGGTGGTACACCTCCACGTCGCTAATTCAAACTTTGCGCCAGTTGAAACTCCCCTACTGGAGGAAGCCTGAACTTTATCTACTGTGTTAATTTTCTAGTTTCTCAGAAGATGTCACTACTTGGAAATTTTGAAGTTTCTGAACTGGGTCGTTTTTGATGTATTTTTGTTTAGCCTGTAGTAAGAAGTGTGGACATTCTCTTCCAGATGGCACTACTGAAGAAATACAATTATGCACCCTAGTGCGAAGTGAAAGAACTATGTTTTTGAAGAAATTTTGTGTTCATAAGTTTGTTCTTTGTTAAATTTCTTTCAGTTATTGTTTATGTTGGCAATATTAACCCCTTCCTTCCGCCAGGTTTGAATTTAGCCAATCCCGAATTTCTTTAATTAATTTATGACCAATCAGGTGTATCTTCTTCAACTTGGATATGTTGCTTAACCCTAGCCAATAAAATTCTTGTGGGAGGGTGTTCTCATTCCTGAAACGCCTCGAACTTTCCGCGAGGGTTTATAAACTGCTGATTTTCGGGTCTCCAGGCCACTTCAGTAACATCTATCTGTGCGTAAAGTACGTAGCAGGGGGCGGGAAGCGCCTCTTTCTTCGGGCAGCAGTTCAGCCTTGTTAAATTTTATTTTAACTTTAATTTCGTATTTTGGGACCTGTTCAACCCCGCACCGCACCTTCTTTCACCTCTGCTGCTCCACAGATACCTCGGAACAATTTCATATCAGCGTCATGTGAGAACGGCACAATAGTGTCCCCATTGTACAAGGGAAGGGGTGATAAACTTTAAGCGGATGATTACAGGCCAGTCAGTTTGACATGCGTTGAATGTAAGTTCTGGAAAAGCTTTTTATCCGATTATACGTTTGGGAAATCACTAACTGGTTTGACAGAAGGCAGTTCAGGTTTTGTTAAGGTTATTCCAGTGAGGCTCAGCTTGTGAGAATCAAGAAAGGTATAGAAGATATTTTAGATGCAGGAGGTTAAGTGGACTGAACTGCTATCGGCTCTTGAAAGGGTAGATCATGGGGGATAGTTGACGAAGATGAGGGCTATTGGACTAGAAAAAAGGAGTGGTTGTCTGGGTGGCTAAACTTCTAGAAATAGAACTCAAGAGAATTAGCGTTAGAGATCCTGCAATAACATGGGGGTCCACACAGGGCATTATTATTAGAATTTTATGTTTTCCTATGTATATATTTATGATACGAGTAAACAACTTGAATCAGAGATAAGGCTATTTGCGAAAGATGTTTTACTGCATATAGTAGTAAATAAGTTGTAGGATTGTGATCGACTGCAAAAATACCACGACAGTGTTGTGAGATGGTCAGCAGACAATGTGATGAAAATTCAGGTTGTAAGCCACATCAAGTCATCTCAATTTCAATTACTGTATTGATGGGGTCGTCCCCTGTCAACCATGATGACGTTGCTGTGGAGGGGACGCTTGCGTGCTCCAATGAAGCAGGTAGCTGAGCTGTAGGTGCAACCATATCGGATGGATATCTGTCGAGAGGCCAGACTAACGAAATGGGGTAACAGCCTTTCGGAAGTTGCAAGGGCAGCAATCTGGATGATTGATTGATATGGCCTTGTAATAATATTTAACATGGCTTAGCTGTGTTAATACTACCACACGGCTGAAAGAAACGGGAAACTACAGCTATAACTAACTCCCAAGGACACAATATTGTTATTGGGGTAGTAAAATAACTAACGATTGGAGAAGTACGGAGGACATAAAATCCAGAATAGCACAAGCAAGGAAGGTCTTTCTTAAGAAAATAAATTTGCTCACTTCGAACATTGATATAGGAATTAGAAAATGTTTTTGAAGACTTCAGTCAGGAGCGTGGCATTGTATGGAGAAACGTGGAAGATAACTAGCTCAGAAAGAAATGTAAGCATTTGAAATGTGGTGTTATAGAAGAATCCTGAAGGTGAGATGGGTAGATCGAATCACGAATGAAGAGAAACCGAATCGAATTTGTGTGAGGAGATCGATTTCGCTAAATTTGGCATGAAGAAGAGATAGAATGATAGGACGCATCTTAAGATACCCAAGATTCATTCAGTAGATTTTTGAGTGGAGTGTAGGCGGTAAGAAAGGCAGGCGTAGACCAAGACAAGCAGGTTAGGGCAGATGCAGGATGTAATAGTTACGTAGGAATGAAAAGGTTATCTCAGGATTGGGTCGCAATGAGAGCTGCATCAAACCAGTCTACGGAGTGATGAAACATTGATAGGTTGAATGTACCTCACGGGAATCGCTGTAAGTACTTAGATAATAATATAAGGAAAGTAGCAGCATTTCGGAAGTTGCAAGGGCGGCCATTCCATGCTTTGCCGTTTCGTTTCAGGGTCGTACCTGAGACACCAGGTTTCATCCTCAGTGACGATACAGTTCAAGAAATTTGGTGTCGCATCCCCCGTTTCGACAAAATCCTGTGAAGCCTCTAAACGTGCCTGATTCTGATCGTCAGTCAAGTGATGTGGCACAAGACGAGAACACGTTTTCCTCTTCCCTAACTTCTGGGTAACGATATGCCGCACGGATTCACGGCTAATCTGCAGTTCATCCGCTATCATGCGCACAGTTATTCGCCGATCGTTCGTGATTAATGTCCTCACCTTCTCAATGTTTTTGTCACTGACGGCGGTCGCCGGTCTTCCGCTACGGGGGTTGTCAGAAACACTTTCCCAGCCTTCTCGAAAACGGGAGAACCACTCGTACACACACTTCCAGGACAGTGCTTGATGTTCATAAACACGCACCAGCATCACATGCGTTTCTTTCGGTGTCTTGCCAAGCTTAAAACAAGTGTGCATTGATCTTTTGGTCGTTCATGTTCCTGTTCGCAGTTCAGAACCAACGCACTAAACACGTACTGTCTTAAACAGGTCTTACACGGCACACACACGATGCTCAACTGAACAACATTGGGAGCAGGTGGTCAAAACCTGCTGCTACGCAGGTGCAGCGTTGTGTATCGCCAGTGTTGCCGGATCGACCGTTCTGACTTCATTCACCGAACTTTATTGTCACGGGTTGTATTTCCAAGTCGTCTCTTATTATTTAAGAAAGGGGTAGGTAAACAACTGATAGGGAATCTGCCACCTGAGTGACAGCCCTAAATTCAGATCAGTGATGACTGATTGTTAATTGATAACATTTTGCAAGTTACCATACTTTCCCTCGTGTTGTTTTACATTACAGCACTATATATTATTTTGTAAAAGACGTCAGGTTAGTTTTACAGCTTTAACATTCTTTCCTAGTGAGTTAACGTCAGTCTGACTCACGGAAGGTTTTCGGTAACTCGAAGATGGGAAATTCCTAGGACTGGGAAGGTAGCGGTGTGGCTTTAATAAACGTACGGTTCCAGCATTTGCTCGGTGTGGAAAATAGAAAACAATATTTATGATTACCGATGGTTGGGTTCAAACGCACCGTCTCCCAAGTGCAAGTTCTGAGCTACGTGACTCGAACCGTGCAGCCACTCGCTCGGTGCATTAAAAACTATTGTGTTTACTATTTTAGGAATTAAATGTTTATCAATTTTAAATATTTCAGAGGTCACTTGTTTCAAAGTTCAACATCCACATAGTGTATTATGCAATACCGCTATCTCGATGTTTATCAATAATGGATTTGCGATAGAGATAAACGAAAGCTCTTAATCGCTCTGCTAGTTATGTAACATTTAGTGATTGATATTTGTAGATAACCTCGTAGTACGTACACGATTTCTCAACAGTTTGCAGTTTGAAATAGTGGAATTTGAAGACAATTGTAGAATGTGCTAAAACTAACATTTACCGAGCTCGATAGCTGCAGTCGCTTAAGTGCGACTAGTATCCAGTAATCGGGAAATAGTAGGTTCGAACCCAACTGTCGGCAGCCCTGAAGATGGTTTTCCATGGTTTCCAATTTTCACACCAGGCAAATGCTGGGGTTGTACCTTAATTAAGGCCATGACAGCTTCCTTCCCACTCCTAGCCCTTTCCTGTCCCATAAGACCTACCTGTGTCGGTGCGACGTAAAGCAACTAGAAAAAAGAACTAACATTTTACCGAGCGAGTTGGCCATGTGGTTAGGGTTGCGTAGCTGTGAGCTTGCTTTCGGGAGATGGTGGGTTCAAATCCCACCATCGGCAGCCCTAAAAATCAATTTACCGAGCTCGATAGCTGCAGTCGCTTAACTGCGGCCAGTATCCAGTATTCGGGAGATAGTAGGTTCGAATCCCACTGTCGGCAGCCCTGAAGATGGTTTTCCGTGGTTTCCCATTTTCACACCAGGCAAATGCTGGGGCTGTACCTTAATTAAGGCCACGGCCGCTTCCTTCCCACTCCTATCCCTTCCCTGTCCCATCGTCGCCATAAGACCTATCTGTGTCGGTGCGACGTAAAGCAACTAGCAAAAAAAAAAAAAATCAATTTCCGTGTTTTCCCATTTTCACACCAGGCTGTACATTAATTAAGTCCACGGCCGCTACTTGCCCTTTTACCATCTTTCCCTCGCTGAAAGCCTTCGATGTGTTAGTGCAATGTTAAACCAGTAGCAAAAAAGTCGTAGCATTTCAAAGGAAAACTTGTCATCAATAGAGAATGTGGTTATATGATCGTCAGTCCCATGTAATTGTTCATGTTAAGTATATTGGCCAAAGATGACGTGTTTATTCATAGCCAACTAGATAACTACGCTCCGCATGGCTTACTTCTAAACTATCGACAGTTCGCAAAACACGTGAGCATCGCCGCACCTATGTTGCCAGCACTCTACTGCTGCGGGAACAGCAGATGCAACAGGACCGCGGCACACAGCCCGCGTGAAATATGATACTGTTATCAGATAAGCTAAATCACGAGTGAAAACAAATTCACAAAAACTACACTTACTAAAAACACGAGGCACTGAAACGAAAATACATTAGTAAGTATAAAAGGGCATGAAGAATAAATCATTTACAGGGATGGCGCAGGAAGGAAGTTACGGCTTAAAAAGGAAACACTCCACTGATCTCAGTCACTTTCTTGCTACTTGTCTTTCCCGAACTGCACTATGATATGGAGTATACAGACGAACTAAAGTAGATACCAACAGTAACCAAAACACGGATGTAAATAAAACTACAGCTACACTGAACTAATAAGCCTATACAAAACTAAATGCTATTGTAATAAATTACGGTATGCTAAACTGTAAACTACTCTATAGTAGGGAGATAAAGTCTAGAAATTACAAAATGAAAAATACAAATTATTGAAGAAAATGCGAAAGATCGCGAATCGTACGAAATACAGGGAGTATAATTTAAGACTTCACATGTTTGCTCACAGGCCAAGGAATCCCCTGGCGAGAGCCATATGGCTTGTGTCAAGGTTGGTGTGCACCACATGGCCTGTGTCAAGCTTGGCGTCATAAAAAGTCTTGACAGCTGACATAGGAGTTCGCTAGAAACTATTGAAGTTTTAAGGTGTATTGCGAGGTATTAATCGGGATGGTTAAATACGCTACAGCGCGGATAATATTTTTGGTCGAGTGTTATTTGCACAAGAAGAAACCAGGTAAAAGGTGTCTTCGAAAATTCCGTAGATAGTTTCCCGGTTCTACAGTGCCATGAAAACGTTATGTGCAACAACTAGTTGCAAGTGGTGAAGTTCTGGTTCCGTAAGTAAACAACAGCCAAGGAGAACAGCTATCACACAGGAGAGGTTAGAAAATATACAGGCAAGACTGCAAGTCAGTCCACATAAGTCACTTCGGAGAGTAGCTCAGGAAACTGGTATTTCACATTCATCAGCACGCAATGCAACAAAATTATTACATTTACGATCTTACCGGACCCATTCAGCCCACAGATTTCAATGCAAGAATTGGCTAATGAATAGAGTCCACGATAGTATCGTCGATTCGAACTTTCTTTTTATGAGTGACGAAGCATGGTTTCATATGAGTGGCTATGCCAATTCACAGAACAATAGGATCTGGCATATAGAGAAACCTTTCATTTTACAGTCGACCTCTGCACGATGCGCTATTAGTGCCCGACGAAATATCGGTCCGATATTTTTTTCAGGACACAGTTACTTTCGACCGTTATATTAAAAATTTTCTCGAACAATTTGTTGCTAGAACTGACCGAAGAAGAAAAGAGGTACGGCTAGGCTATTTCCACCAGAACGGCGCGACGGGCCATACGGCACGTACCTCTATGTGATGGTTGCAGGGAGCGTTCGATGATGATCAGATCATCATTTAAAGGCGTATGGCCCCTCGCTTTCCTAATTTAAGCACCTGTGACTTTTATCTCTAGGGAAGTCTCAAAGGCAAAATTTACAGGAATAATCCTCGAACGGCAGAAGAATTTAAAATAAACATTAGGAACACTGTGCGTTCCATCGGCTCCATAAACTGCAAAGAGTTCGACATCTCATTACAAAATGTGAAGCTTGCATCGCAGCTCAAGGAGATCACTTTCAACATATTCTGTAAATTCTAGTGAGTTCAGTTTCATTTTCCAGTTTATTTTATTTATTTATTTATTTATTTATTTATTTATTTATTTATTTATTTATTTGTCCTGAGCATGCATATAGCTGGTGAGTTCAGTTTCGTTAAGACAAGTTTTATAAGAGTACTGACATATTCTAATAGACCATTAAAGGGGTATTCTTCATGCTACTGGTTACAAAAGTTTTCAACAAGCTCTGAGTTATAGAAAAATTATTAGGCAAACGTTTCTCATTTATGTAAAATCACCTGAGACACTATATGTTTTGGTCTTCGAATAATGATACTTTTCTGAAAACTGCTTGAATTCTTGAATGTGTTTTATCTTTCCTGAGTCTGGCTCCATGGCTAAATGGTTAGCGTGCTGGCCTTTGGTCACAGGGGGTCCCGGGTTCGATTCCCGGCAGGGTCGGGAATTTTAACCATAATTGGTTAATTTCTCTGGTACGGGGGCTGGGTGTATGCGTTGTCTTCATCACCATTTTTTCCTCATCACGACGTGCAGGTCCCTTACGGGAGTCAAATCGAAAGACCTGCACCTGGCGAGCCGAACATGTTCTCGGGCACTCCCGGCACTAAAAGCCATACGCCATTTAATTTCATCTTTCCTGAGAGCATTCTCTCAAACCAGTCTGAATTTCATGACAGAACCAGGACTCGCACTTGGACCAGCTAGGTGAGAAGCGACTGTGGCAAACGTATGATACAATGGTACCTTAATACTTGTAATAATTGTAATATGAGTTGAATCATGGCTGAGAAATGATATAATGGATGCAGAAACTTTCTCACAGAACTAGAGTGTGTATCGTGGAGATAGGATAGGAATGGTGGGAGGGGGGTATTCATTCTGGTGAAAGAAGAATTTGTAAACTACGAAAAAGTTAAAGATGACAAACGCGAAATTCTAGGTATAAGGCTCATTTCTAAAGATAATAGGCAACTTGATAACTCTGAAGTGTACAGACAAGGAAAGGGTAGCGCTGACACGGATTCAGATTTATGTGATAAGATAATCAGCTATGTAGGAAACGACATGGAAAGGAATGTGATTGTAGCGGGAGATCTGAATTCACCAAATGTCAATTGAGAAGGTAATGAGAACGACAGAAAGCATGACCAACAAATGGCAATATGGGGAGTGCATCTGATTCACAAAGTGATGGCACCAACTAGAGGGAAGAATATCCTGGATGTGGTGCTGGTAAAACCAGATGA
Source organism: Anabrus simplex (assembly GCF_040414725.1). Classification (NCBI taxonomy): domain Eukaryota; kingdom Metazoa; phylum Arthropoda; class Insecta; order Orthoptera; family Tettigoniidae; genus Anabrus; species Anabrus simplex. The sequence goes on along the minus strand of NC_090266.1, from coordinate 138,536,172 downwards.
GCTCTATAGAGAAACCGAAGTAATAGATGGTATTAGTCATCACGAAGCTGTTTTTGTGGTAGTTAAAGTAAATGTGAAAGAAAGGAAGATATTAAAATTAGGACTATTAGGTAATACCATAAGGCTGATAAAAAAACGCATAAGGGATTTTAAAAAATAACTAATTACACCCTTCCGGGCCTCGAATGGATGACCCACGCATAAGAATGCCTCCACGTAACGGGGCAAACACCTACGGATGAGATTGGATTGAAGAGCGGGTCGAATTGCTTAACGAGCTTCGAACCGCTCCCCTACCTACTTTCTGTGCTTGCCCGGCAGCATGAGCACTTGGGGAGTGGTACGTTCGAAAGAAAGAAACAAATACTTAAGATGGAGCCTTATGTCTATAATATGAAAGTAGGATCTCTGGGTTCAAATGCCTATTAGATACTGCTTAGCACTGCTACAAATGGCAAGAATCATAAAATAGGGGTTACGAATACGAATTTATTCAAATATGACATATTAAAGAAATTGACACAGCTCTATACAATGAACTCTCCACATATGGGAGGAAAATAAAATAATGATCCCTTTAAAATATGAATCGCCCATGGGCGTCGTCTGCATAACGGTATGATTGAGGTTTTGCGATTTGCTATCGTTCATCTTTCCTCATCAGTTCAGACCGTTCATGAAATTTTTATATTATTCTGTCGATCACACCGTGAGATGATCTGATGTCCCTATTCACATATTACTTCCTGTTCTTAGCACGAACATAACCGGGGCCTACGCTACATAATTATCATATTAAAAGAAACATTTGCATGATACACAAACAAACACACATACCATTTAGCTAAACCCCGGACTCCTCATCTATCACCAAGACCACGCAACGTGCACATAGGTTCTGTTTGAACTCAAAAATATATGCACATAATTACGAAACATACACAGATATATGGATATATACACTTCATGCATAAAGGAGAGCCATTCCTAGAAAGAAACAGCATGGTTATCACTGTCTCCGGCCCAAGGCGCAAGCCTGGGGCATCTCGCTCAAGGGCGCCATCATAATCCAGAGTCGAACTGGACGACTCCCGACCGAAAGGTACTGTGGGTTACTGAAAATCCCTAGAATAGCTACAGTCTCATATCACCGGATATCTGGGGGAGATCCCTACTCATTTATTAAATACCTTTTAAAATCACCGTGATATTATCATTATACAAGTATTCTTAGCTAAGCCATTTAAACCAAACAGAAGAGCACGGGGTAGACCCAGAGCCCCAAGTCTTAATACAATAGTACAACGGGATCCCTCTGTCAGGAAGGCGAGAGCCAGACATTCACACACAAAAAAAGAAGGGCGGCCATTCACTTCGCCCGACCATTTCTCATTCATTGGCCACGCCAGATTCTTCTCTCCCTCACACGTCCACCCTTCTCATCTCGGGGACATATATCCATGGCCCACTTCATTTGTTTATTCATATTATCGTAGAATTCCCATAAAATACTCTTTTATTCTCTCCCTTCTCATTATTCCGCTGAACGCCGACTGTGGGCACGATCACTTCAACTCATCTCATCGTAAATTCCTCGGGCACTCGGCCCTCTCATTACGTCTCATATCGCGTATCTTCTTTCCTTGGGCATAGGGCTCTCATGACTCCTCAGTCCACCCTTCCGTACTCCTCGCTCCTACCACAGGAAATATACCTATATTTAAATCTTCTGACCAAAGATTAGGGACTCCTGCCTCTGGGTCTCACGCCGGCTATAGATTAAAAAAAAAACACTCCAAACCATTCTGGCCAATTAATCAAAAATCACGGGAGACTTGCACATGGTCCCTCACACCTACCTAAATAACACAACATATACCTCTCCCGGTCGGGATTTCTTCTCTCTTGCTGTACATGCACTGATTATATGTGTAAGCTAGGCATGCATTGTCTGACTGACCCAGGAGTTTCCCCGGCATATACGACAGCCACACGGGACAGTAACTACCAACATTTTGACATGGTTTTCCCTGCTCGCCAGCATTATTGTTCCAGCCACCCCTAAGGGAAACTCAAATATTCTCCTAACCTTGTTCCCATATTTGCTAGGACATTCTACATATTACTAAAAATATAACCCTCACGATAAGCTAATCATTAAGAAAAAAAATGAGTCGTCCGGGAATTTAGCTCCCTTGAATTTACTCCAACATTATAAAGATCAATAAAATTTTCCATATAGGACATGCATTATCTTACAACATTTTGATATTTACAAAGAAAGCTAATCCTATCCCCCGGTTACATTATCATGCTTAAGAAATTAGATTTGGACATCACTCATCTGCTTGGTGGCCGTTGTTTCCCCTTCCACGGGAGACCCATGATGGAGTTTTAGTGCTGCATGAGCCCGCGGTTGGTGTCGGGCGTGCAGTCCTTCATCCCTGGTCCATACAAGTCCGACATCCTGGGGAACTCGTTCACAGCTGAAATCTTACAGTAATCCAAAATGGGTAACACTTTACACTCGTCACACGGCCTCTATTTCCAGAGTTTACACCACGAATAAGACGGTCTTTCAAATCACGGCGAGCGCGTTCACAGCAGGGATCGGGTGGCTTACGAGACTCGAGCACCCTGGTTCAGAGTAACACTTTGGGTGATACCAAATTATGAATTACACTGACTCATTAGAGCCGGCACCGTCCCAGCCGTATCCCGCTACTCGTTTGTAAATTATGCTCGCGGATGAACTAGTTTGACACGCAGCACAGAGACAATTCACCTAGGCTCGTTTGGCCTCCCGTTACACTTCACAAATGCTTTGTACTTCACAGCGGCGATGGACACAATAACACTCTCAGTAAGCGGTCAATGGTTTCGGACTGTAAAACTGGAGCACCGCGGGACACAGTGTCCTTCTCAACGACCCGCAAAGAACAACTGTCTTCTGCGATGGCCAGCCCGGCCTATATCATTTTGCCCGCCGGAAGCCTGGGGGCGTAAACGTTCATGGTTCATTAAGGACAAGAGCTCCTTTCATACCAAGAATTGAAGACATTTAAATAGTGCATCTTGTAGCCCTCTATCTCCTCTTTCATTTGAGCAAGGCGTGCTGGACCTACGATCGGCAGTTTTTATGCAATTTGCTTCCCGCCTTTGATTAATTCATAGCGTCCCTTGGGGGGTGGAGTCATCTTTTGAGCGCGACTCTTAGCTTGGGTGACGCTGTTGTATTCACATGTGTTAGCGATATGTTACGTCTGGACAGCTGGTGACCTTATTTCTTCCCCTGAATAAGTTATTACATATTTTTAGTCTGGGAACCGCAGAAAATTCCGCTCTATTCAATGGTGTGTCTCACATAATTTTCCTATGTCTGGATCAAAATATCATCCCATTTTTACGCGCCAAAATCCAACGTTGGCACCCGTGACACGTGCATAAAAAACCGGAAGTTCCTTATGTTAGTTTGGAACCCTGGGAAGCTAAGCCACACCTCGGGGCGTATCTGACTACTCCAGCATCGCGTCCTCTTCTAGCTCTCTCTGCAAGTTGAGAGGGTATTTCCGCGGGGGCTTGGCTCTTGCTCTGTCTTCCCTTTGTTTTTCAGGCGCTCTTTCGCGGGTTCCATTGTGGCCGGACGCCGCTCGATCCCCATCGCCCATACTGCTACCAATGACGCGACCTTTAGGAGTGATTTTAATGAAGTAGAAAGGCACCTATAATTCCTATGAGCTGTACAGGACACTGTACGGTTTCATAATATCGGTGGAAAACGGTAAATAAAATTATAAACACACTCTGGGATGGGTTTAAATCAATTGTTGAGGAATGTGAAAATAGGTTTGTACTTTTAAAGGTGTTAGGAATGGCAAAGATCCACTATATTATAACAGAGAAGTAAAGAGAGTAAGAAGGAGGTGCAGGTTGGAAAGAAATAGAGTTAGAAATGGCTGTGGAAGTAAGGATACATTGAAGGAACTTCCTAGGAAATTGAATCTAGCAAACAAGGCAGCTAAGGATAACATGATGGCAAGCATAATTGGCAGTCATACAAATTTTAGTGAAAAATGGAAGGGTATATATAGGTACTTCACGGCAGAAACAGGTTCCAAGAAGGACATTCCAGGAATAATTAATGAACAAGGGGAGTGTGTATGTGAGGATCTTCAAAAGACAGAAGTATTCAGTCAGCGGCAGTATGTAAAGATTTTGGTTACGAGGAGGTGACTAATGCTAAAGAAGTATTAATATTTACATATGATAACAATGACTTTTACAATAAGATACAAAAGTTGAAAACTAGGAAAGCGGCTGGAATTGATAAGATTTCTGAGGATATACTAAAGACAATGGGTTGGGATATAGTACCATATCTGAAGTACTTATTTGATTATTGTTTGGTTGAAGGAGCTATACCAAATAAATGGAGAGTTGCTACAGTAACATCTGTGTATAAAGGAAAGGGTGATAGACATAAAGCTGAACATTACAGGCCAGAAAGTTTGACATGCGTTGCATGTAATCCTTGGGAAGGCATTCTTTCTGATTGTATTGGACATGTTTGCGAAATTAATAACGGGTTCGATAGAGGGCAGTTTGGTTTTAGGAAAGGTTATTCCAATGAAGGTCAACTTGTAGGATTCCAGCAAGATATAGCAGATATCTTGGATTCAGGAGGTCAAATGGACTGTATCGCGATTGACCTGTCCAAAGCGTTTGATGGGGTGGATCATGGGAGACTACTGGCAAAAATGAGTGCAATTGGACTAGATAAAAGAGTGACTGAATGGGTTGCTATATTTCTAGAAAATAGATCTCAGAGAATTAGAGTAGGTGAAGCTTTATCTGACCCTGTAATAATTAAGAGGGGACTTACTCAAGGCAGTATTATTGGACCTTTATGTTTTCTTAAATACATAAATGATATGAGTAAAGACGTGGAATAAGGGGTAAGGTTTTTTGCAGATGATGTTGTTCTGTATAGAGTAATGAATAAGTTACTAGATGTGAGCAACTGCAACATGACCTCGATAATGTTGTGAAATGGACAGCAGGCATTGGTATGTTGATAAACGGGGTTAAAAGTCAGGTTGTGAGTTTCACGAATAGGAAAAGTCCTCTCAGTGTTTATTACTGCGTTGATAGGGTAAAATTTCCTTTGGGGGATCATTGTAAGTATCTAGGTGTTAATATAAGGAAAGATCTTCATTGGGGTAATCACGTAAATTAAATAAATTGGATGGTATATATAAAGGGTACAGATCTGTGCACATGGTTATGATGGTATTTAGGGGTTGTAGTAAGGATATAAAGGAGAGTGCATATAAGTATCTGGTAAGACCCCAACTAGAGTATGGTTCCAGTGTATGCGACCCTCACCAGGATTACTTGATTCAAGAACTGAAAATAATCCAAAGATAAGCAGCTCGAAATTCAGCTGCTTTTCTTTCTGTGCGATTTACGACAAAAGAGTAGCGTTACAAAAATTGTTGCAAAGTTTGGGCTGGGATGAATTGGGGGAAAAAGCCGAGCTGTTCGACTAAGTGGTATATTCCGATCCGTTAGCGGAGAGATGGCGTGGAACTCATTAGTAGACGAATAAATTTGAGTGGCGTCTTTCAAAGTAGGAAAGATCGCAATATGAAGATAAAGTTGGAATTCAAGGGGACAAATTGGGGCAAATATTCATTTATAGGAAGGGGAGTTAGGGATTTAAATAACTTACCGAGGGAGATGTTCAGTAAATTTCCAATTTCTTAGAAATAATTTAAGAAAAGGCTAGGAAAACAACAGATAGGGAATCCGCCACCTGGGCGACTGCCCTAATTGCAGATCAGTATTGATTGATGTATCTACCACGGGGGATGAACTGGTGATAAGATCAACTAGTAATGTTGCACAGGGAACACTTGAAAGTGTATCACATTACTGTATCTTCGGGAGACTCATTCCGTGTCCTTACAAACATCAGAGTTAGTACAGCTCTATTCAAGAAAACTCCAAGGAAGGTGAGGTGGATACAACTCTTCAGTAACGCACTAGGCATTCTTGGGACAGGGAGACCAAGGCCAACTACAATTACACCAGACCGCGATCCAGGAAAAACATGGCGGACATCGGTGGCGACATAAGGGGTTAAGGGGAAGATCATGTATGGTTATGCTGAGTCAACTAAAGAAAACATCACAAGTCAAACGTCATGAAATGCAACTCATTAACTCAAAATATGTATAATTATGCACCAAAAGCAACGGTATAGCGTAATTTTAATTGTAATTTCAGTGGGAAAATAACGACGGGAGAATTCTTTTATCAACGTCAGGATGAAACATTATAAAATATTTCATGTATGAAACTCCGGACAACAAATAAGATAAATAGATGTCAACGGATAACATTGTTAACCTTAAATGAATTATCATATAACATAATTAACCACAGCCCATTTCGTAAAACATGCAAGCAAATGCATTTCTTGAACAAAATTTCATCTCCCCACAATCCACTTGAATTGTTGAGTATGTACAATGATATTAAATGTCACAAATTTTTTGTGATATTCCTGAACATCTAAAGCATTAGTCACCTTAAAACTCACCGGGAAATGATGGCACATCATCATCTTCTAATTTATATAAAAAAAGAAGATAATCCTTATTTCAACTCACGAGAAATGGGGTTAAGATTTCATTCACGTACCTCCGTTGTAAAACACTAAAAAGGATTTAATTACATCATTCTTGTACCCGTTTAAAATGTTTATATCTCAGTCGTAACTCTGAGTCGCGATTTTTCGGATCGTTCCGGGACTGTTTTAATTTTGTAGTTAGGTACGTTGGCCGATTTAAAAAAATGCTAGGATAAGCATCATTAGGTAACATCAGAATTTTGCGTGACACCAGAACTTGATCAACCCCTATTATGGGTATACTCTCTTCCCTAACAATAAATTGTATATGAAATGATTAATGCACAAAACACTAGCATCAAGTGATCCGAAGTTTTCCCTATGAATGCACCTAACCAATTTACCTCAACACTAGGTCTTTTGGAAATCAAATACTAAAGCTTTTGCTCTGCCCCTATAATTGGACTTACATCCAGCCACGCAGCACATAAGACCCATCTATTTAAACTATAAACATACTTGCAGGTAAGTGAAAATATAAAGAAAACAGGTTCTGAGAAGAATGTGAGGACAATCACCTTATCACCACCGGAATTGTCCGAATGCGTACGCCTTTTATGAACAAACAGCTTCTTACAGCACTGAAAGAAACTTTATACCATTTTAAATGTTATAATTGGGTATAATTTTCAATTAATAATATTCAAATCTCCGTAAATATTTGGTAGCAGCAAGACTTACACAAATCAAAACAAACACATACTAGCACTCTAACTGCCAATATTTTTGGCAGTTTCGTAGGTCGGTTTAGGTCTGAGGTATTGTAGTTGGTCTTGGGTAACATACAAATTGATGTTGCTGGTCGAAATTATTCTCCTCTAGTGCTCATTCTACATGCTGCCCTGTCTCTTTTGACGGTACATACCAATGTCTCTCAGAAGGAAGTGTTTGTTAAGTTATCTTTACTTATTAGCTAGTCTAGACAACTACTCTTTTGAGAGGTAATCAGGAGTGAATTGTGCAACTCGGAGAGGACAAAGGCTAACGACAATACTGAACACATTGTGAATGTAGGCGGACAACAGTCTACTGAAGAAACATTTCCTTTTTATTTATACGTAAATTCTTTTCTGCTGAATGTAAAATTAATTTCGCCTATACACGGCATTTCAGTGATGCAGTCGGATAATCATTGGGTTCGATCTCGGTTGATTTTGATGACATTTGAGGGTTTTTAAATGAGACAGCTCCGTGTTGTTGGTTTGCAGTAGGCCTACGTTAAAGAACTCCAGCGTGACAAAATTCTGTCACCTTACTGTTGCACTATAGCACTTGACTGGATACTAAAGAAATAACGTTATTATTATTATTATTATTATTATTATTATTATTATTATTATTATTATTATTATTATTATTATTATTATTATTATTATTATTGTTGTACCGGGTGGTACACCTCCACGCCGCTAATTCAAATATTGCGCCAGTTGAAACTTCTCTACAGGAGAAAGCCTGAACTTTAACAAACTGTATTAACTCAACGGTTTCTCGGAAGATGTCACTACTGTAAATTTGGTAATTTTGAAGTGTTCTGAACTGTGTCTATTTTGATTTGTGTTTGTTTGCTCCGTATCAAGAAGTTTGAACATTCTCTAACAGATGTCGCTACCCAAAACTATGGTGACACACTCTGGTGCAATGGAATGAACTTTCTTGAAGAAATATTGTATTCCTAAGTTTTATTTTTACTAAATTTTGTTCTGTGGTTTGTGGGTTGGCAATATAAATCCTTTCTTTCCGCCCGTTTTGAATGTAACCAATCATGAATTTACGTAATTAATTTTCCACCAATAAGGCGTTTCTTCCTCGTCTTGTGTATTAGTTTTTGCTGTTGGCCAATAAAAGTTTGTGGGCGGGTTGTTATAATTCATGAAAGGTCTCGAATGTTCCACGAGGGTACATAAACTGCTGATTTTCTTGTCTCGGTGCCACTTCAGTAACATCTTTCTTAGTGTGTGAATATGTAGCAGGGGGCAGGAAGCGCCTCTTTCTTCAAGCAGCAGTTCATCTACAAGGTAATGGCCTGTTAACATCTTCATTTCTTGCTAGCTCAGCAGTTTAACTCTCGGGGAGGGTTCGAAACCTTTAGTATGTAACCTACCTTTTTAAAATGTAAATTCTTTTCTGTCTATGTAAAATCTATAAATTACTGTAAAGCGGGGATAGAGAGTGCTTCACCCTCTCGAACTCCCCTTCATTTTTGAAAAGGAGGTGACTACGTTTTCATAACCGTTCTTCTCTTCTTTAATATAGTAAAGTTTTCTCATGCGTGTCACCTCCCTAGCTTGGGATTAGCCCCTGTATGATCGGCCTAGCGCCACATAGGTTTTAGACAAAACTTGGTGTAGGAGTGCAAGTTATCGCCTCCATTCAATTTTGTATTTTGGGCCATTTACTTAACCCGTTTTGTTTTCCTTCCTGCGAAGGCCCAGTAGATTGGGTACGATATACCCCTGTTTCTTTATTATGCCTTGATGGCAGGTTGTATAAGAGTCCGTTATTGCCTTTATAGGCTTGAAAGATCAAGAGCGGGACAGCTCTTTATGGTGTTGTGGTAAAAGTGCCTTAGAGAGGCTTGAGATGTAAAGTTGGGAGCTAATACTCCATGTAATTAAGGGTGTTCTGCCCTTTGGTATCTTGTTATTGTGAGCTGAGAGCTCAAGAAATTATATTTGGGGCTCGAAGCCCAGATCTTGTAGTAACCCCCTAAATCTTGTGATTTCTTGGTACCTGATTTTGGCTTGTTGTTGACTTGTTAAGTTTACAAATTCTATGTCATCATTGTTAAGTTTTGAAAATATAACCTTTGTTAAAGTTTTAAATTAACTTTAATTTTGTAGTTGAGACCTATTCCCGCCCGCACCTTCTTTCACCTCTAACTACCACGGATATCTCCGTAACAATTATTATTATTATTATTATTATTATTATTAGACAATAGAATTTGTTGAAAAATTCAGGTCTACTCTGTAACTTATTAATAACAATCGATATACGCAATATTAGAACTCTCCGTATTACACGACGACAGTATACTACTACTGCTAATAATTTTTTTAAAATTTCGTGTGGCTATTTCTAGCCGAGTGCAGCCCTTGTAAGGCAGACCCTCCGATGAGGGTGGGCGGCATCTGCCATGTGTAGGTAACTGCGTGTTATTGTGGTGGAGGATAGTGTTATGTGTGGTGTGTGAGTTGCAGGGATGTTGGGGACAGCACAAACACCCAGCCCCTGGGCCATTGGAATAAACCAATGAAAGTTAAAATCCCCGACCCGGCCGGGAATCGAACCCGGGACCCTCTGAACCGAAGGCCAGTACGCTGACCATTCAGCCAACGAGTTGGACACTGCTAATAATAATAATATTAGACTGAGTTGCTCAGATGGCAGAGCGCTGGCTCCATTAGTTCTGGCTCAGTCCGAATACCTTAGTTCGTGCCGACAAATCTATCGCCACGTAAAAGTAGTCCAGCGGAGCGAAAGTTTCAGCACCACGGCGTTTCTGAAGACAGTAATAGCAGTTAGTGGGCTGTAAAAGCCATATTATTCTTTATTATTAACCTGATTTCTTGAAGTTTCGTTCAACTAAGGGCAGGTTTTACCACGAACGGGTAGAGTAGCGCGTAACTTGCCCTCTACGTAAAAGGATATTTCCGTTCGACCACTCCCGGGTAGCGCTATCGGCATCATAAATCGCAGTTACCCGGTGTGTAATTTATTGACCTCTTCGAGGGTCCGATAAGACTTTCCCTGCCGGGCAAGTTTTTAGAACTGAACATTATTAGCTACATTTTTGGTGACATACAGCTTAAATTAGCTTAGTATGTTCTTAAAAGTATGATACCGTAACAGTAATCGGTATCGTATAGCAGATTTTGAATATGAATGCTTCCCTTGAGCTGCAACGGTCACGCCAGCCTCACGCATCTACAACGTCGGGGACACACAATATATGCCAAGCTTTCGCGAAGAAACTTTACTAGATCACAAAATCAACACCTAATTAGAATTCGTCCCAAACGAGATTTAATTTTCCAATGTTTATTTGTCAGTTTTCAGACACCAGGTATAACTTAGCATATGTAGCTTATCTGACTTTCCCAAGCATTCTCGTAGCATAGTGGCTGAGTCTGAGGGAAAAGCCAACCCTGGAGGGTAAACTGATTAAGAAAGAAAGAAAGAAAGAATGAATGAACATAATCTGTTTGTGGGTTCATTTTTATGTGTATTCATGTAGCTAACTAAGGGCCTGTACTACGACTGTCAGAGAAACGCAGGCTGCAGTTTTGCAAACTGGAAGTTAAATAAAACCTGTGTCTGAAAAGTTCGGTGAATGGTCGCCTAGTTTGTACACCGTGCTAGTTCGGACGATGCCCTCGCGCATACGCATTGCGAGACATGACACCAAGTGCCCCTGTCGATCAACTCAACACAGTTTAAACGGAGTTGAACGCTGCAACACATCGCACGGAGTCAGTGTGAGGACCGTGTCATTGCACAATGGAGTGCAATACGGAGCAATGCGTTAACACGAAGTTAACCTAGGGAAATCGGCAACGGAAACACACGCAATGTTAGTCAAGTTTACCACGCTCAAGCAGTGAGTAAAAAAAGCGTTTTTGACTGGTTTAAACGCTTCCGAGATGGAAAGGAAGGTGTTGAGGACGAGGCGCGTTCGGGTCGACCAACCACAAGCACATCTCCAGACAATATCGAACGAGTGCGACAGATGCTTGCGAATGATCGGCGGCTGTCCTTACGAATAATAGCAGATGAAGTGTGTGTAGGCAAGGACAGTATAAGGACCATTGTTCACGAAAATTTGAAAAAGCGGAAGATTTGTGCCCGGTTTGTATCGCACCTCCTGAGAGACGAGCAGAAGCAAACTCGGATGGAAACGTCGGGAGATTTCATTGACGTTTGTGACCAAAATCCGGAGGTGTTGAAAACCATCATTACAGTCGTGGTGCTACCAGTATGATCCGGAGACCAAGGGACAGTCAATGGCGTGGTGTTCAGCGTCTTCTCCACCTCCCAAGAAAAGTCGGCGCACAAAGTCCAAGATTAAGACAATGCTGATCGCCTTTCTCGACAGCAATGGTGTCATTCATCATGAATTTGTACCCCAGGGTACACCTGTCAACGCGGAATTCTACGAGGGAGTTTTGAAATGGCTACTGCAACTCATCAGATGGGTTCGGCCTGAACTGTACCGGAGTGGACAGTGGAAGCTCCTCCACGAGAATGCCCGTCCGCACACCGTGATCCGCGTGACCCAGTTTCTCGCTAAACGCCAGGTGACTGTTCTTCCACACCCTCCGTATTCTCCGGATTTAGCGCCGGCAGATTTGTTTTTGTTCCCCCGTCTTAAATTAGCCCTGAAAGGCCTCCATTTCGACAGTGTAGTAGGTATCCAACAACGCGTGACAAGGGTTCTCCGGGAGATTCCAAAGAAGCGTTTGTTGCCAGCTTCCAGCAGCTTTACAGTCGATGTCAAAAGTGTGTTGTAGCTAATAAAGATTACTTTGAAGGGCAGTAAAGGAGTTTTGTGTGTAACTTACGTTGTCTTTATTTCATGAGACCATTCACCGAACTTTTCAGACACAGGTTGTATTTTCTTACGTACTACGAACGGCGATTCCCAATTCTGCCACGAAATTTGAAAAGTGGTGCGAGGGCTGGAACGGGGTCCTTTTAGCCTCGGAAGGTCAAGTGAATAGATGGGGGTTCGATTCCCATCTCAGCCATCCTCGAAGTGGTTGTCCGTGGTTTCCCACTTCTCCTCCAGGCAAATGTCGGGATGGTACCTACCTTAAGCCCACTTCCTTCCCTCTTCCTTGTCTATCCCTTCCAATCTCCCCATCCCCCTGCAAGGCCCCTGTTCAGCATAGCAGGTGAGGCTGCCTGGGTGAGGTACTGGTCCTCCTCCCCAGCTACCTGTTCCCGCGACATCCCTCGATGAGTCCGAGAGGAAAACCAACCCTGGAGGGTAAACAGACTAAGGAAGAATGAAAGAAAGTAGCCAGTCTCCATCTGCAACTCAAGCTCATTTTTACTATGAAATGGATAAGCACACAATGTGCGTGGTAACGACCACAAAAATTTTCACACCATCGGCACACACAATTATGATTAGGTTCGTGAAAACCAAGTTCAACACATACCTTATGATGGAAACCCTGGACTGCTGCACGAATCACTGTATGCCTGAGATCGAAGCAACTTTGGCACCAATTGTCTATTTTTATTGCTTCCGTTTCGTCCGACTCGTTGGCTGAATGGTCAGCGTACTGGCCTGCGGTTCAGAGGGTCCCGGGTTCGATTCCCGGCCGGGTCGGGGATTTTAACCTTCATTGGTTAATTCCAATGGCCCTGGGGCTGGGTGTTTGTGCTGTCCCCAACATCCCTGCAACTCATGCACCACACATAACACTATCCTCCACCACAATAACACGCAGTTACCTACACATGGCAGATGCCGCCCACCCTCGTCACAGGGTCTGCCTTACAAGGGCTGCACTCGGCTAGACATAGCCACACGAATTTTATTATTTATTATTACTTCCGTTATGTAAAAGTTACTCCAAATTTCTGTCTTCATCGATTTTAATTCATGTAACAGCTCGTGATATTCTTTCGTAGATTGTAGAGTCATAGTATTTCGTAGAACATCAATGAAGAAAAGTTCTCGAGTCAGATCATACACAAGTCTTGAGGGGGTGTGTTTAGATACACATAGTGCTGTTTTAAGGAAAATTGCTTTCACCCTTTCTGTCTCTTTTGGGTCTTTCTTTCTCAGGGAGGTGCATATGATTTCAATGCCGTAGGTCAGGATTGGTGTAATTTTTAGACAGAAAAGTTTCAAGGCTGGTTTGAACGATAGTTGACTAAGATGATCTATATCGTTTATTGCTGCCAGGGTCCTTTCTTTTATATAAGCTGTAAATGTAGTCCCAGTTGTCTGGAAAGCCATTCCGAGATATTTGAATATATTTACAATTCCTAGAGGTGAGCCTTCGTAAAAGAGTGTTTCTGTTGCTGCTCGCCTTCCTCCCCTCCTTTTTCAAAACAAATTTAATGGACAGTTTTACGCCCCAATGTATGATATGGATATAGAATCCTTTAGGGAAGCTCAATTATTTGTCCCGAATGAGTAAATTTATAACACCAATGCCCCTATGTATTCCAATTGACAGATGTCCTCAAGGAAATGCAGTGTGACACTTCCATGAAATTAAGGAGCAAAGATAAAAATATGACTAAAAACAAATACAAACGAAGAATATGTGAAGAAGTGGATTAGAAGTGTTTATTAAAACAGTACCGTATTTCTAAATATACATTTTTACAACATATCTGTTCTAAGTTTTTAACATCCCCGACTTAAGATATTTTTAGAATTTAGTTTATTTTAAGATGAACTTTATTAACTTACCTCGAAACTGGGGAATTTATTTTGATACTGTATATTGTTTTAAGAAAAATTTCAGTAGACTGTCCTCAATCTGTTAAAAATGTTCAGGCAAATGTAGTTTACTGTCGAACCGACTCCTGTAATGACTCTTCAACACTTTGGGAACGAACACGAGTGTCTCCGAGAAAATGGTTGGGAACCAACTCCAGCAGAGCGAAGTATTGCCAAGAGACTACAAGTTAATACCGTCCCATAGACAAATATACTATAGAGAATACGTGCCACTTTGCGAGATACCGCAAGACATTGTTTTCTAGCGCACCTAGCAGGACGGCCTATAAACTATGAATTATGCCAAACATGTCAGGTTCCAAGTCGTCGCTAATTAAAAAGTGGTTAAAGGAGTTTCCCCATTTCACGTCGGATGGTAAAATTATATTTCTGCGACGTTCGCAGCAAAGAGGTGAGTGAAACTTGTTTTATATATTTCCCCCTAACGAGTTATTTACCAAAATAAACATGGTTTTTAATTGATGTCTATTCAAATACGTAAAATTGAAGCTGCCTAAAAATATTTTAGAACCTATTTGAGAGTCTATTTTAGGCAGCTAAAATAACATTTAAACACCTACAAATCCGAGGTGTAGTTAACACTAGTACATGTTTCTGTGGTGGTTGGAAGTGTCATGTCCTGTCTGAATATGGAGAGAGACGTGTTGGAACAAACACAAACACCCGGTCCCCTTGCCAGAGGAATTAATTAGACGCGATAAAATCCCCGATCTAGCTGGGAATCGAATCCGGGACCTTCTGAACCGAAGGCCTCAACGCTGACCATTCAGCCAAGGATTCGGACAAAACGAAATCATTGAGTTTCATTATTTCTATCAGTATTAATATTCAACTTTTGTAGTTACAAAATTGCTGCCTGATGTTTAAGATCGGGCCGCCAGGTGCGCCACTGTCAACATGTCTCTCAGTTTAGTACGGGAGAATACGGAAGTGTCCAGTTATGTCTATAGAGTATTTGCCATAGACGTTCGCAGCAAAGAGGTGAGTGAAACTTATATATTTCCCCCTGAGGAGTTATTTAGCAAAATAAACACGGTTTTCAATTGATGCCTATTAAAATACGTAAAACTGAGAGTTCCATCAGTCTTTCTTCATCAAGCAAACAACTGACAACCTTTTTTTCAGTCCTCAAAGCAGGCAAACGTGACTGTTGATATTGTGATCATAGACGGGATCTTCACTTTTACATGGAATCCGAATTAGAGGGACATGGTCTGTCTGTTAGGTCATCAGCCCAGAGGCTGGTTGGATCCTCAAATAGCACCACCAAAGGTTATGTGGTTATAAGGAAACCGCAAAAACCAATGGCAGCACCAAAATGAGGCGTACTAGGTAAAACGAGGAGTGAGGTAGTTTGCCATTGCTTTCCTCACTGGGTCAGATAGTGCTATTGCAGCACGACTGACCCTATGAGCAACACCTTTCATAACACTCATATGCACTAGTCGTGCTCTGAATGTCAATACTCAGCACCACCCATACCCCAGCAGCTTCCATATTGTCACAGCCATGGATGAGACTGTGACTTCGGTGAAAGCTACACCTTACTCTGACCTGTGTCAAGGGATGGATACAAAAGTACTGTATCCATCAAGAAATGGCAGCAGGCAACAGGGACATGGTATTATTTCAAAAATTCTACGTGCATTGGCCAGAATTCTAAACACGGTTGCCTTGGTAAGAAGTCAATCACTTATCCACTCCGCTATCACGCCTCTAATTCATTCTGACCGGTCAGAACTAAAAAGTGGGACAAGGTGCAATAGGAAGCATCTACGTAGATAAAATCAACGACAGACATGAAAAATTCCAACAATTACCGATAGCAGAATCTCTTTTGTCCTTGATGAAGACATTGCTATGTGACAGACTGGGATACTCTGATACATATGTAACAGTGAGAAATAAGCGTCAATAAGCCACGACCTATTGATTAGATAAGCGAATGGAATTGCCAGTCGGCAGCGCAGTTGATCCTTTCTCAGTCTCCGAGCTAACAGCCAATGTTCCTCTTCTACAGCTTCCTCCGAAAGAGTGCAGCGAAAGAAATCTGTGGCGGACGTCCGGAGCCCAGGGAAACGTGTGGCAGCGGAACACGGCGGACACGTCCAGCCAGCGGAGCGAGAGCCATCCCACGACAGTCCAGGTAAGACACCCTTTCTCACCTGAGCCGGGCGCGCTGATCAGTCGCTTTTGCCACGTCAGCCCGGACTGCAATAACTGTGCGAGTCTCGTAGAGTGTGTTTCCATTGTTTCTGTTGCTGTGATTTGAACTGTAAATATTTGTCGATGCAAAAGTAGTACCAAAACTTGCTGGGTTAAAGTGTAATGTACCGTTTCCTGTACATCCATACCAGAGCTTCTCCAAGGAAATCAACTGTTTTATAATATTTCACACACATGAGTAATGTTCAGAAATGACTTGCTAGAAACAGATCAAATGAATCAACTTGCTGGACCTTTTCATATAAATTGCTCGCCGTAGTTAAAAAATGTCTGCAGTATAATATTTCATTGTCGTTATTTGGCATTCCCGTCCCAAGGAACTAGTTTCGAGTCATTTAATATATATTATTTTTATCGCGTCCGCCTCCGTAGCGTAACGGTTAGTGTTATTAGCTGCTGTCCTCGGGAGCCCGCGTTCGATTCCCGGTACTGCCAGAATTTTAAGAATGGCAGGAGGGCTGGTATGTGGTTGAAATGGTACATGCAGCTCACCACCATTGGAGGTGTGCGTGAATAGAGCTGCACCACCTCGGGATGAGGACACGAGTTTACTTACTTATTTTTATCCCTCTTCTGTGTCAAATAATGGGAAAACCTGTTCGATAAACAATTTTTTTTTTTTACAATTTGCTTTGCGTCGCACCGACACAGATAGGTCTTATTACGAAAATGGGATAGGAAAGGGATAGAGCAATTTTGTTACTTTCATTGATCTGTCTCAGCTTTATCCTTAGCTTTGACAAAATGAAAGTGACTGAGGTATGAGTAATGCTAGTAATGCCATTCCTTCTGCAGCCAGTCCCTGCTATGAATGGTGTGAAAATATTGCTCATAGGGTCAGTTGGTGCATGCATTTCAGTGGGCTTGGCAGACTGATGTGTAATAGCAACTTCTGGCTCGGTGAGGAAAGCAGCGGGAAACTACCTCACTCCTCATTTCCCTAGTACGCCTCTTCAGTGATGCCTAGGCCATCTATGACAGCTGATGGCGGAACTGTTGAGGATCCAACCAGCCTTCGGGCTGAGGACTAAACATACATACATACACAGGAGTGGGAAGTAAAAGACCGTGGCGTTAATTAAGGTAGAGCCCCAGTTCAATAAACAACTAACCAGCACCATTGTGCTGGCAGTTCTATATATCACGTATGACAGAATTGTTTCCTAGTAGTTTTCTCTTGTACAGTTCTTGATCAAATGTATTCTTACAAGAAAAAATAGAATTCAAGTGGGAAAGGGATAAGTACAGCCGGCAGAGTTTGCGTATCCGACCTTATAAGTTGAGCTTCAAGTATTTTTTTTTTTTTTTTGCTAGGGGCTTTACGTCGCACCGACACAGATAGGTCTTATGGCGACGATGGGATAGGAAAGGTCTAGGAGTTGGAAAGAAGCGGCCGTGGCCTTAATTTGCCTGGTGTGAAAATGGGAAACCACGGAAAACCATTTTCAGGGCTGCCGATCGTGGGATTCGAACCTACTATCTCCCGGATGCAAGCTCACAGCCGCGCGCCTCTACGCGCACGGCCAACTCGCCCGGTGAGCTTCAAGTATAAGTGGCATCTAACCTAGTGAAGCTCAAATGACACAGGGTAACTAAAACTTAACATTTTTCTTGCCAACAAATGTATATAGGCGACTTTTCCCCATCCATGTGCCCTGAATCTTAATATTGAAAACCAAATCATTCACGAGTATTACCGAACATTGAATGTATTTTCATAAAAATATTTTCTTTCTTTGTAATTTCGCGTTCATAAATGAAATGTCACTATACAGAGTTTCTCAAAGGGCAAATAATGTTTATTTGAAAAAACATGCAGAATGAACAATATCAAAAAACAACGAAAATCGTTTTGACATATTTACTATCTTTGGCCATACTACACATTTTTTTTTGTCAGGAAGGTATTTAGACAGGCAGTTATGTCTCTGTACTTTCTTCATCATCATCTGTTTACCCTTCAGGGTCGGCTTTTCCCTCGGACACAGCGAGGGATCCCACCTCTACCGCCTCAAGAGCAGTGTCCTGGAGCTTCAGACTCTTGGTCGGGGATACAACTGGGGAGAATGACCAGTACCTCGCCCAGGCGGCCTCACCTGCTATGCTGAACAGGGGCCTTGTGGAGGGATGGGAAGATTGGAAGGGATAGGCAAGGAAGGGGGAAGGGAGCGGCCGTGGCCTTATGTTAGGTACCATCCCGGCATTCGCCTGGAGGAGAAGTGGGAAACCACGGAAAACCACTTCCAGGATGGCTGAGGTGGGAATCGAACCCACCTCTACTCAGTTGACCTCCCGAGGCTGAGTGGACCCCGTTCCAGCCCTCGTACCACTTTTCAAATTTCGTGGCAGA
The DNA here is from genome assembly GCF_040414725.1 of Anabrus simplex. Taxonomy (NCBI): domain Eukaryota; kingdom Metazoa; phylum Arthropoda; class Insecta; order Orthoptera; family Tettigoniidae; genus Anabrus; species Anabrus simplex. The sequence continues at coordinate 138,517,413 of NC_090266.1, read as the reverse complement.
GCCGGGAATCGAACCCGGGCCTCCTGGGGTGGCAGCTAATCACGCTAACCACTACACCACAGAGGCGGACTCTGTACTTTCTTACTGCAATTTATTAAATAAAATATATAAATATAGCCGTTGAAATGTTATAAACTGCCAAAATTCGTATATTAACAATTTTAGAAAGTTTTCTGGAAGATTTCTCTTTGTAGTTGGGCCCAGAAATCTTTCTCGAAAGAACCCGCTAGCATATTGGTGTGGAAGGGGCATTTCCATCTATATAAACATTTCAATACAGATATTTAACGATGAATCATTTTCCTGTGCTGGAACTTCAGAAAATGGCACTAGGAAATAGTGACGGCTTTCCTTTTTTAAAATACATGTATTTATTTAATACTTAGCGAGAATTTATCAAGAAGGGAATATTAGCCCAGTAGCTTTGCTGCTGGCTTTCCATCCAGATGGCCAAGGACCGAATGCCAGTGGAACCTAGGATGAAATTTTCACCTGAAATACCACGTAGCATGATGGAAGCCAACCGTTTTAAACCCCTTGTAAAAAACCGGCGACTTGAGAAATAACTGGCGTAAACTGAAGAAAAATGTTATTTATGAGAACAAATCGTCCGTCTCTGTGGTGTAGTGGTTAGTGTGACTAACTGCCACCTCCGGAGGCCCGCGTACGATTCCCGGCTCTGCCACGAAATTTGAAAATTGGTACGAGGGCTGGAACGGGGTCCACTTAGTCTCGGGAGGTCAACTGACTAGAGGTGGGTTCGACTCCCACCTCAGATTTCCTGGAAGTGGTTTTTCGTGGTTTCCCACTTCTCCTCCAGGCAATTGCCGAGATAGTACCTAACATAAGGCCACGGCCGCTTCCTTCACTCTTCCTTCTGTATCCCTTCTAATCTTCCCATCCCCCCGCAAGGCCCCTGTTCAGCATAGCAGGTGAGGCCGCCTGGGCGAGGTACTGGTCATCCTCCCCAGTAGTATCCCCCGACCCGATGTCTGAAGCTCCAGGACACTGCCCTTGTGGCGGTAGAGGTGGGATTCCTCGCTGAGTCCGAGGGAAAAACCGACCCTGGAGGGTAAACAAATAAAGAAGAAGAAGAGAACACATCAATATGGCTTTGTACAATAAGAAAACCAATGCTGAAAAATGATATACTCAGTTCGAACGATATGAGTAGTCTCCTAGCCTAATTTTTTTTTTCACAATAGCCTCTACATTTGTTTTATTTTTAGTGTGAACATAGCAATATGTGATCAAATACAATTAGAGTCGTCTTATTATTATAGCGTTTCTCCTACGCTCCGGTAGGGTTGTTGGTGTGAACTGTGTAGCACATGCAGACTTGTTCTTGTTTCACGGCCGGATGCTCTCCCTGACACCAATCTTATCTGGAGGGACCTATTCACTATTGTGCTTTTCTGTGGTGGCTGATAGTGTATTGTGTTGTGTGAATATGAAGCGGTGTGTGTTGGAACAAACGTATACACCCAGTCTCCGAGACAAAAGAATTAACCAAACGCGATTAACATCCCAGACCCAGGCAGGAATCGAACCCATGATCCTCTGAACCGAAGGCCTCAACGCTGACCACTCGACCAAGGAGCCTTACAAATACAGTAAGAAACAATGCTCTAAAGTGATGTATTTATTTCGAGATACATAAGTCGTTCTCATCAATTAATTAATTATAGAATGTTAACAATTTTCATAGAACTGTTCTCTTCAAGGCGTATCAAAATTCAGTACTAAGATTTTATTTCAGTCTTTTACGAAAACTGTTCAAAAGTTGTCCTCCTGCGTCAACACACGCTCTGCAACCATGTGCCATTGCCTAATGTACACGTTCAAAGGATATTGATGACTTTGAAGAATGAGAGCCATAATTAGAATACCTTTACTGTACAGTTTCTGATTTTGTCACTCATAATTCGTTTCAGACCTACGGTTATTTAAAAAAACAGTTTTTTTGTCTCTTCTATCGTCCATAGAAGTTGGGAGTCTCGAATTTTGACACATCTTTTATACGAAGGTCTCTTCATCTGTTTTGGTAAGGAGCAAAACACGAAATGTACACGACGCTTCAGATACATACTCCGCAATAGAATGGGTAGTCTACGTGGATCGCTGTAGGGGATTTCGGTGCGATCCACAAAACGGCTAAACGCAATAAGTCGGAGAAATTGCAAGGGCTGCGGACTAACAGGGAATTCAATTTCCTGAAATGCCGTGTGAGGTCTCTGTGCATCGCTCAGATTACGAACAGCTGTAGTGCGTAAACATTCTGCCTAGTGAAATTCATGGCAATGGGACAGCCACGTTTATAGAATGACGAAATGATGGATATGCTGCTTATATTAGGAGAGTGTCAGCACAATCAAAAACAAGTGGCTGTTCTTTATGTACAGCAATATAAAGACGGACGACGTCCAGATCGCAGTGTGTTCCGGAATGTGGATAGGAGATTAGACCAGTATTCGCTTTATGTAGCAACTCGTCCAACCAGTATCTGAAGGAAGTTAATATCTTACAATTTTATAAATAAGAAACTATTGCTTTGGTAACATTTTTTCTAGTTTTCTTCGACCCCAAGGTGAATGTTCACAAATAATACATCAGTTAGCATTTAATCGCACAGAGACCTTCTATTCACTTTGCGACAGGAGTATTTTCTCTCCTTCACGTGGCTAACCGTACCTCCGAGTAGACTATGGTGTAGACAGCCAATATTAAGGGTATGTATGTGGTGTGCTGCAGCCAATGTGGCTTGGAGACAGGTGGCAATTCAATAACTGATTTTGTGACTACTTAAGTGTCCACCGTTTAGGTCATATTTGAAACGCGAATTATACGGGAATTCCTGCCCTGTTTTAACTGTTCCTTGAAGGAATCGCAGGTTGCTGAATTGCTAACTGCGTACCGGTGTTTTCTCAGGATCCCCTCCCTTCGTGCGAGATACTTCGTTATTATGTTAAAATCACAAAAATTCATGCCTGATTATGGATTATTATTTTGTACTACGGAAAGGTTTCCATCTATTAGGGACCCATTACCGATCTGATAATATCAGATCCATGGCAAGTGTTTTAGCCAACACAAGTGTTACAGTAGCTCATTGGCCACAACTATTCCCTGGAAGAGATGCGGTTCTCCACCAAACTGATCAGTGGTCCCCTGATTCAGTTGAGGGTACTGAGAGTCGACGCCCAGACACTGTTTAAGCCCAGATCCACCTCAGATGGGACATAATATTCTGGTACTGGCTACAACAAGTTAGTTACTTTCATAATAATAATAATAATAATAATAATAATAATAATAATAATAATAATAATAATAATAATATTTTACGACCGACTAATTAAATATTTTATGGTTTCTGGAGAAGCCGAGGTGCTGGAATTTTGTCCCGCGGGAGTTCTTTTACGTGCCAGTAAAACTACCGAGACGAGGCTGTCGTAGTTGAGCATCTTCAAATACTATCGGACAGAGCCAGGATCGAATCTGCCAAGTTGGGGTCCTGAGGCCAGCGCCTCAATCGTCTGAGCCACTCAGCCCGGCTGTTACTTTCGTCGACCTGGCTCAGTTTGGTCGTTTGCTATGACAACGTAAAAGTGAGGTAGTTTTCTGTGGCTATTAATAACGTGATTATGCCGGGCTGAGTGGCTCAGACGGTTAAGGCGCTGGCCTTCTAACCCCAACTTAGCAGGTTCGATCCTGGCTCAGTCCGGTGGTATTTAAAGGTGCTCAAATACGACAGCCCCGTGTCGGTAGATTTACTGGCACGTAAAAGAACTCCTGCGGGACTAAATTCCGGCACCTCGGCGTCTCCGAAGACCTTAAAAAGTAGTTAGTGGGACGTAAAGCAAATAACATTATTATTATTAATAACGTGATTATAGCCTCGGGACATCAATTCATTGTGTGGAATCCAAACCACAGGGACGTGATTTTTTGCTTCAAAAGAAAAGTCCCAAGTACATTGGCCGTGACGCGAACTGCAGGCACCTTGTTGAAAAGCCAGCGACTGTATCGCGCTCATGAGTGTGATATGGTAACAGCCTCATGATGTGAGAATATTGCGTCTAGAAGCGGTTAATTTGTTTTAATTCGGTGTTCTTGCCAGACTGGTATGTAATATCACCTTGTGGCTCAGTGAGAAAAGCAACGGGAAGCTAATTCAGCCCTTACTTGCCAAGTAGGTATCTTCAGTGTTGTCCAGGAATTCTGTGGCAGGTGATGGTAGAACTTCTGAGGACCCAGCAGATTGAGGCGTTCAGGGCTCAGCATACACACACAGAAGAAGAGTGGAATCCTTTACCACTCTACCATCGAAAGATGAATTTCTTGCTGTATATTAGAAAACTATGATATTAAATTTAAAATATTACTTCCCATCTACTGTTCAAAGCGATGTTTACATTGTTTGGAGAAAGAAAGCTGACTCGGCATACACAGCAATGAAGATTCTGCACGCTGAATTTGATTATTTAACTATCTGATTATTAGGGGTCAATTGATCCTCCTTGGCCAATAATTGCCCGCTCCTGCTATAGTACGCTCCTTTCATCAAGAGCATCGTAATAATAAAGATACGATTGACCGGCTCAAAGTGTATCAGGCCAACTACGTTGTGCCCTATGTTCCAGGCGGAGGCTTCGTTAATAAATCCCTGTAGCAGTGCTGACTAAATTTACTTGATTGTGGATCCCCTTGAACCTGAAAACAGTTCACGGATCCTCAAATGCTTCGTATCATAAATAAGCTTCCGTATTTGTATGATGTGAATATTGGTGTTTAATACCGACAATAGGTATTCTCCATTAATTACCGGGGATAGCCATGTGTTTATAAATGTGTGGCAATATTTATAAACACCGGTCCCACGCTGTAGGAGTAGCGTGCCTGACGTTCACCCGGAGGCACGGGGTTCGATTTCCGACCAGGTTAAACATTTCAAATTGGATATGAGGGCTGGTTCGAGGTTCACTCAGAGTATAACATATGATTACAATTAAGGATCTATCTGACGGTGAGATGGCGGTCCCGATCTAGACAGCAAAGAATAACGGCCGAGAAGATTCGTCGTACTGGCGACATGACACCTCGTAATCTGAAAATCTTCGGGCTGAGCAGCGGTCGCTGTTGCGCCATTGCGTTTGATTTAGTATTTATACACTGTACACATATTTTTAGTAAATGCATGCATAGGTAATTATAAACATCTCACGTTTAAATAGCTAATGTGAAGAATGGTATTGTTTCTTCGTCTCACAGATTTCTTTCAGGTTGTGGGAGATCAAGGAATGTTGAATTCCAATATCAGGTGTGGCATCCAGGTGATAACGGAAATCTGATTTTGTAGCTGCATGTCGCGAAAATCCTACTTCGAACAGGTATGCTGCTGGAACTACACCTTTAGAAACATCTGAGTATTTTTCAAGCGGGCTTCTCCAGAATTCAGTGAGAAGATCAGTAGATCTATTTTTTAAAAATAGAGTCTGATGTCAGATCATACTCGCATATACTTTTCCGGAGCGAGTTTGTTGAACCGTTTGGGTTACGTAGCTGAGAGCTTTGCATTTGGGAGATAGTGGGTTCGATTTCCACCGTCGGAAGCTCTGGAGATTGTTTTCTGTATTTTCACACTTCCGCACCAAACCTTAATTAAGGTCATGGTCGCTTCTTTCTCATTCCTAGCCCTGTCTTATCCCATCATCCCTATAAGACCTGTCTGTGTTGGTGCGACGTAAAATAAATAGCAGTTTTTTCCGGACATGTCATGAGGTCTTTTTACAATCCTGAAAAAAGGTTTTATCTAAATTACTTTCCGCGTATTGAAACAACAAAATAAACCTGTCGAGAGACTGACCTATCTCACATCATATAACAATCAATCAATCAATCAATCAATCAATCAATCAATCAATCAATCAATCAATCAATCAGCACTTATCTGCATTTAGTGCAGTCACCCAGTTGGCAGATTCCCTATCAGATATTTACCTAGTATTTTCTTAAATGATTTCAAAGAAGCTGGAAATTTATCGAGACCTCGGTTGGTAAATTATTCCAATCCCTAATTCCTCTTGCTATTTACGAATATTTGACCCAGTTTTTCCCTCTTGAATTCCAGCTTTATCTTTATATTATCATCTATCGTACTATTAAATACTCAACTCAAACTCATTCTTCTACTAATGTCATTCCACGCAATCTCTCCACTGATAGCTTGGGACATGCCGCTTAGTCGAGCAGCTCGTCTCCTTACTCCCAGGTCTTCCCAGCTCAAAGTGTGCAACATTTTCGTAAAACTACTCTTTTGTGGGAAATCACCTTGAGCAAGTCGTGTTGCTTTCCTTTGATTTTTTCCAGTTCTGGAATCAAGTAAACCTTGTGAGGGTCCTCATTAGAGTATGGTTCCAGTATGTCAGGATCTCGTGTAACATTATGAATTGCTAATCAATGTACTAATTTAAGGTAGCGATAATTCAATTCTTATCTCTTCTTGTCAGACATGTGCTCTACGTGGCCGATGAGCTCGAAGTTAAACCTTTTAAAGTAACAGTTATCACCACGTGTACAAGAGACACTTGAAGACAAGAGGGCGAACTCAATCAGCTCTTGAGATATGGAACTTCTTGTAACTAAAGAAGTGAATTTTCACTCACGACTGATAGCAAAGGCAGTTCACGGTGACCTTTGTAGGATTGAATGATAGAGGCTTCTTCGGCACCAAGCGGGATAGAACGCATAGTGTTTGTCCCCACCACCAAACCCTCGGAACTAATTTCAGTCGTAGGCTGAGTGAACCGTGGGTCTACATGCCTCTCCATAATAATTGGAATTCGCGTTACGAAATTTGCCCACTTCCGGATGGGGAATATAATTCATACCTTTCTGGTTAAGAAAAATGACGAGAGAAAAATCATTGCTGCGTGTCTACAGGTTTCATAAAGTTTAAAGTAGCAAAGGGAGTGTAGCATTTTCGATATACATCATCATATAAGAATTCATAATGGTTAAATGACGGTTCTAACCTGGTGTATTTCGTTGCATTTTATTTTATTATTTTCTATTTATTTCTTCTACCACATTCGTTCCTGATTCATCTGTTTCCTCTATGTTACTTCTCACGCGCACACAGTGAGATGGAACATCTTAATGCTTTATGCTTTCGTCAGCTCCCGCTTGGAGCGCTGTGCCAGCACACAGCGAGCCACCTGGTGACGAACGAGTGTACCACTACAGCTCCAACGGTAATGCATTCTTAAATTCAAACGCTCATTATTGTAGAAGTATTCCTCGTGAACGGTCGAGATTTTCTTCTGAAGGCGCGTAGCACAGTTCTCTGCGGAACGTAAAGAGTTTCACCTTGCTTTCTTGACACGGCATAAGCCCAAAAGCCCATATCATGTCTATAATAATCCTTATTTATTTACCAGTAGTTTAACTTCACACTAACTCAGGTTCTCAGCAAACAGCGATATTTGAACTTATTCAGTGTTTTCACTTTGTATGTTGCCTTCCAGTCCGCCTCTGTGGTGTAGTGGTCAGTGTGATTAACTGCCACCCCCGGAGGCCCGGGTTCGATTCCCGGCTCTGCCACGAAATTTGAAAAGTGGTACGTGGGCTGGAACGGGGTCCACTCAGCCTCGATAGGTTAATTGAGTAAAGGTGGGTTCAATTTCCACCTCAGCCATCTTGGAAGTGGTTTTCCGTGGTTTCCCACTTCTCCTCCAGGCAAATGCCGGGATGGTACCTAACTTAAGGCTACGACCGCTTCCTTCCCTCATCCTTGTCCATCCCTTCCAATCTTCTCATACCCCACCAAGGCCCCTGTTCAGCATAGCAGGTGAGGCGGCCTGGGCGAGGTACTGGTCATTCTTCCCAGTTGTATCCTCCGACCTAATGTCTCACGCTCCAGGACACTGCCCTTGAGGCGGTAGAGGTGGGATCCCTCGCTGAGCCCGAGGGAAAAGCCAACCCTGGAGGGTAAACAGATTAAGAAGATATTGCCTTCTAGAGAGCTGACGACTTACAGTTTGCTAGTTACGGTGTGGCTTACTGTAGTCACGTTCCAGATTATGAACCATGAGCAACGGCTGATTGGTCTAGCAAGTCCTCCTGAGAGTTGGGATACCATTGGCTATGGAATAGGAGTGGGCAACTCGGACATACTCTGAGATGTGACCTCCCTTGTACTCCTGTGTACCACTGGACTGAGCCAGGGTCGAACCTGCCAAGTTGGGGTCAGAAAGCCAGCGCCTCAACCGTCTGAGCCCGGCCCGAACTAATAACTCCTAACACATCCAGACGCATCCTCTTTGTTGAAACTATCTTCAACTATCCTGTCCCATTTCTCGACAACAGCACTGTGAACAACATCCAGGCTCCTCTGTGGGTTTCTTCGTCTTAGTATCGCCTGTTTTCAGGCATGTTCAATCGGATCCATGTCAGCACACACCGCAGGCGTGGGCCTGTCTCAGGAAGCTGTTAATAAGACAGGGGTGGTGCGCGTGCACGAACGAATCTGTCGTCAATATGCTGCTGGTAAGGTCGAACAATGTGCTGGAGGATTCTGTCCCGGTATTGTACACTTGTCATAGTTGCCTCAGTAACGATGTGCGGCGTCCGACGTCCGGTCATAATGCCTGCCAAAAACGTGACAGATCTCTTTACCTGTTGGACCCATGTATTCGTCTGGAGTTTCTTCGCTCTCTCTCCACACCTTCCTCCAACGATTCTTGGGCGTCCAATAAATTCTGCACTAATCTAACGCCATGGTGCCAGGTTCAAGTCCTAGTGTTCCCTTACTCATTTGCACCTGGCACCACGATGTTAGGATGTGCTTGCCAAGAAACTTTGGAGTGTAGCTTGGTGCTATGGAGACGATTTTGGATTGTCTGAGTAGATACGGCCATTCCACTTGTTGCCAGGCAGGCATAAGGCAGCTCTATTGCGGATTCTTCCTGGTTCCAGCGAAGCCTGATTCACATGTAGTGGTTATCAGTTTCTGTTGTTGACCTCGGGCGACTAGAGAGACAATCTTAAACATTTTGTGTCTCACGATAGTGGTTATATGTCATAACAACGTCAGTATCACGTATACCATCCGGGTGGGTAATTATCCTCATGGGAAAGTCTGCTGACGCAAAGTAACGATGTGTGCGATATTTGCGGTAACGACTCATCAAGGCACTCTTAAAAAATGATCTATCCACAAACTGATTTCTATGTTGTGTCCGACAGTTTCAGTTACAAGCACCGGACTCCCTTGATACTCCAAGTCGCACCCTCGCCCCCACTTTATTTGTAAGACATTTTTACATAAATGATTCCCTTGCACCATCCTTTAATACTTGTATGTTAAAATTTTCAGCAATGAAGTGCCTGATTAAAAGGATTACTGTGATAGAGTAAATCATTTTGTGGATTGATCATTTTGCAAGAGTGCCTTGATGAGTCGTTATCGCAAATATCGCACACAGTTATTTTGCATCAGCAGACTTTCCCATGAGGATAATTACCCACCCGGTTGGTATAATTGATACAGACGTTGTTATGACGTAACCACTATCATGAGACACAAAATGTTTAAGATTGTCTCTCTAGTCGCCCGCAGTCAACAACAGAAACTGATAACCACTACATGTAAATCCTGCTTCAGTCTAATGTCCTGGAACTTGAAAAGAGATGCAAAGAGATGAAAATTAGCATTTCCAAGAACAAAGTGATATTAGTTTGGAAGAAACCTAAGAGGATTAAATGCTAGGTAGGGATTACGAAACTGGAACGGATGGATCTTTTCAAGTACATTAATTGGATGTGTATTCTTCCATGATGGTATGATACTATCGTGAGACAAACTGAGTTCAGTTGCAGCTAAGCTTTTACTGTGAGCTCGCAGTTGCGGTCAACGGTATTCTGCAAGAAAGAAGTGAGTTTTCAGACGAAATTATCTCTACATAGGCCAACTTTTCTGTACGGCAGTGAAAGCTGGGTTGACTAAGGATCTTACTCATGTCGGGCTGAGAGACTCAGGCTGTTAATTTCCTGATCCCAATTTGGCAGGTGCGGTTCTGGCTCAATCCGGCGGTACAGTGTTTGAAGGTGCTGAAATACGTCAGCCCCGTGTCGACAGGTTTACTAACATAATAAAGAACTCCTGCGAGACAAAATTGCGCACCTCGGCTTCTCCAACAACCGTAAAAGTAGTTAGTGGGACGTAGAATCAATAACTTCCTCTTCTTCTTCTTCTTTTTCTTACGTTTCAGTGAAAAGCATCATTCTAGTAAAATCTACAGGTCTCGTGAGGATTCCTGCGTTGGGGATTTTTCGGATAATGATCTGTGAGACTATTAGAAAATATTTCCCAAAACCCCATGTAGTAATCGTACACTTCTAGTACAGTGCCGGTAATTATAATGTTAATTGTTTGACATCCACTCAATTATTGTAAATATCTGTCTTTGTGACTAACTGGTTAGCATGCAGGTCTTTGATCTAAGGGGTCTCGGGTTCGATTTACGACTGATTCGGGGATTTTCATCTCCATTTGTTAATTCCTCTAGCTAGTGGGGACTGGGAGTGGCTGCTGTCCTCAATGCTAGAATTCATCCAAGGTAGGGCCCCATCCTTACAGACACGCAATTTGCTCTCAAGAGACCTAAACCAGGCCTCTTCAGAGGGGTTCTAAGAGATCGCAGGGTGTCTGAATATTGTCCCACAGGAGTTCTCCAACGTGCCAAAATTCAACCACAGTAGTTGTCGCATTCAAACATCCTAAAATATCATACACCACAGCTAGGACTGAATGAGAACAACTAACCGACTGTGACGCAGGTTTCTATAAATAGATTATCTATTCTGGCCTAAAACTCTAAAGTGTATTGTAGAATTGCTGTCACACTGTTCTGATACAACAGTCCATCATTGAGAAACGCTTGTGTCTTGGAAAGGTCATAGTTCAATAACATGTACTAATAATGTGCGTTATTTACTGAGAGATAAAAGTTTCTCTTGTGAAAGTCTTTCTTTTGATGTCCGAACTCGGCAAATAGAAAATTATGCGAATTCGGTTTAGTTGACGCTGTTTATGTAGCTGTGTTATCTCGGAACTGATTGAAGAACAACGGATATCAGTTGTCATCCTGCACTTATATGCCTTGACCTGATCATGAGAAGCACCGATCCGTGGCCACTGGTTGTTACCAGGCGTCGATGAACCTATGAGGTTAATGTGCCTGTTCCTTCTACTTAAGATCGTGGATTCGTTTCTGTCTGAGGTTGGTGGATTTTAATATAGAAAATGCACAGCACGCCATGTTATTTGTTATTCGGGTGAATTTTAATTAATTTTTTCGGGTAAACACCACTTGAATCACCCGAGACCTTTCACATTCCGACATCGTGCGATATGTAGTGTAAAATGGAAACTTTGGCCCTTCAAAAACCCAACTACCCCTTCCGGGTCTGAACTAGCGATCTTGGGATCCGGAGGCCCACACTCTATCATTGATTCACAGAGGGAGCGATAATAATAATAATAATAATAATAATAATAATAATAATAATAATAATAATAATAATAATAATAATTTCGCGTGACTATTGTCAGCTTGGTGCAAACCTTATCAGGCAGACCTTCCGATGTGGGTGGGCGGCATCTGCATTGTACAGACAACTGCTTGCAATTGTACTGTAGTAGAGGACAGTGTGAGGTGTGGTGTCTGAGTTGTAGGGAATTAAATATTTAAGGTTAGTGTCTCCGGCCCGGTCTGAATCGAACCCGGGGCCCTTCGAACAGAAAGTCACTACGCTGGTCATTCAGCCAAAGAGCCAATAATAATAATAATTAATAATAATAATAATAATAATAATAATAATAATAATAATAATAATAATAATAATAATAATAATAATAATAATAATAATAATGTCCGCCTCTGTAGTTTAGTGGTTAGCGTGATTAGCTGCCACCCCGAAAGTCCTGGTTCGATTCTCGGCTCTGCCACGAAATTTTAAAAGTGGTATGTGGGCTCGAACGGGGTCCACTCAGCCTCGTGAGGTCAACTGAGTAGAGGTGGGTTCGATTCCCACTTCAGCCATCCTCAAAGTCGTTTTCCGTGGTTTCCCACTTCTCCTCCAGGCAAACGCCGGGATGGTACCTAACTTAAGGCCACGGCCGCTTCCTTCCCTCTTCCCTCTCTATCCCTTCCAATCTTCCCATCCCGCCACAAGGCCCCTGTTCAGCACAGCACGTGAGGCAGCCTGGGTGTGTCACGGGTCCTCCTCTCCAGTTACATTCCCCGACCCAAAATTTCACGCTCTAGGACACTGCCCTTGATGCGCTAGAGGTGGGATCCCTCGCTGAATCCGAGGGAATAACCAACCCTGGAGGGTAAACAGATTAATAACAATAGTAATAATAGTACTGGAGCGATGTTTTGATAGAGCATTCCTATGTAAAGTTAGTCCTATCATAAATACACCTACAGTGCCCAGTGCAGATTGTTTCTATAATGGCACTCTCCAAGAGTGACACTTGAGGACTATACAAATCCTTTCATCCAACACCCTTTCACTGTCCACGTTATCCTGCTTCAGAACGGAAGGAAGTGAAAGAGGTACGTTTAATTATATACACGTGTGATCTCGTCCGGCTCCATGGCTAAAAGGTTAGCGTGGGGTCCTGGGTTCGATTCCCGGGAGGGGCGGTAATTTTAACCGTGATTGGTTAATTTCGCTGGGACGGGGGCTGGATGTATATGTCGTCTTCATCATCATTCCATCCTCATCACGATGCGCAGATCGCCTACGTGCGTTAAATAAAGAAGACCTGCATCTGGTGAGCCGAACTTGTCCTCGGACACTCCCGGCAATAAAAGTCATACGCCATTTCTTTTTGTGTGTGTGTGTGTGTGTGTGTGTGTGTGTGTGTGTGTGTGTGGCCTCGATTAATTGCCGATACAGTAATAGAACAATATCTTGGCTCTCCTAAGAAATTTACACCGGTGGTGTATTGAAGACAGTGTAATGCAGCCCACACTCATATAATACTTCTTTTCATGGGAATAGACACTTTAAGGCTGGATATCAAATCAAATCAAAATCTCTTTATTTGCAAATGAAGTGTCTACCTCGGTGACAAATGGTACACTAAAATACATTATTGTCAAGCACTAAATTTTAAATTAACAAGAGAAGAAGAAAATTTTCCTACAATACAATATTATACAATTTACACTAACTTTTTTTCTATTAAACACACAGCTCATCCTTAATAAATTTATATTGTTTAAAAAATTCTACTTATAATATGTCCTGTACTTACAAACATAGTCAACTCATATACAGTATGTGAAATTATTCAAATAATACTATACAACTGGTATAAGATTAAAATTTACATTGCATTTATTTACTTATTTATTGTTCACCCATTCTGGAACCTAAGTAGCATAACGACCTGCTGCGTCTTAACCAGAGCGATATATGGTAGAGATGTTGTAAGTGGTCTGTAGGGGCATAGTAAAAATGAGTTGTAACATTGACCTTGAGCTCAAGGAGAGTAACAGTAGGCTCCTCTTTGGGTTACCAGACGCAATCTTTTAAAGAGTACATGTACTCTTTTTTTTGAGAGTCGACTTTTGTAATCACCCCCCCCCCCCCACCTCTCTCTCTGTCCTCAGTAGAGTACTCTTTTCTTACACCAAGTAACTAACCAACAAATCAAAGGAATACACAGCGGAGTTAACCACAATACTGCCAGCAAAGTCAGACACTTACCAACAGTGAGCTGATTTTAAGCAGCTCATTCTACTGACTACCAGTGGCGGTAGGCTCTCAGGAGCATATGAGCACGTGAACACCCAGTTCTAATGTATATTCACGCATTCATGGATAATTCCAAATTGTTTCCTTTGTTTCTGCCTGATTTCATCAATCGATCGAAAGTATTCGAAAGCTCCGTTACACTGACAGCTGTTCGTTTCGACTGACAATGCAGGGAGCACAACTGGAGATTTTGCAACGAGCCTGAAGACTATACGCATGCGCATGGCGATGACGTCATGGATTATGCACAGATATTTCCATAAGCGAGGAGCACGATAAGGTATGTGCCTTTCAGTCTACAACTACCCTCAAACAAGTGATAGTATAACAGTTGACCACAACGGTCCTCCACCTCCCCTGTTACTGTTGGCCACAGATCCCAGAAGTTACTATTGCATTACATCGCCGGAAGATTTCGCTAGTAGGTAATTCGTAAGCACGGAAAGAAGTTTGATTTGCATTGTGGGTGGAGCATCGTTTCAATTTCAATTAATTTGAGTACTGGTAAATGTGGTAATTGCACGCACTATTTTTGTGCTTGTTGTCACACTTAGGTGAACTTCGTGCTATGTAAATCCAAGAGTAGTGTTCGCATCATTTAATATTCGCTAGAATACAGCATTGTAGCAAAGCAGCTGTGAATTTTTCTTTTACCGAGCTGAGTATTGAACCTGCCAACTTGGGGTCAGAAATCCGTCTGAGCCACTCACAGCCCGGCAGTCGTAATTTTAGTTTCTTTGTACACTCACTGATTAGTTTCGGAAAAATGCATCCTCGCCTGTAGTGGTTCTACCAAATTATGAGTGGAGAAGCAACCGTACAAGGAACTTTTAGTGAAATGATTTAAGAAAGTTATTTTGTACTGATTTGCATTCTACTTTGGTACATTTGAGGCATGAACAAAAATGTTGCTGCGAATCCCCTGAAAATTTTGTCACGAGCCGCCACTGCTAACTACTGATCATATTCATATAAATACTGAGAAGTCTGTAAAATTCATGCAGGAATAGATGTTATTAATGCTGAGGAATGCCTGCTATATGATCAGTCTTCAAGTTTGGAAAATATCTTGGGAGGAAAGCTGCGTTTCCATCCAGGCGTCACGGCTCCAGTTTCCCTCGAAATCCACGGTGATACTTCGGCAGGGAACTTCGTGTCTCTACTCCCCCCCCCCCCCCTCCTCCTGGAATAGAACTTGCAGTCTCCTGGACAAGGCCTTCGGGAAAGAGCAATGACCTGCAAAATGTGCTTTGTATCTTCGATGCCCTCCTCAATCTTTGTCTGTCAGTCTTCCACCTTCTCCTGCGCTTCTTTTCTATCTCCGTCTTATTCTGTCCGTCTTTCGTCTTCTCCCGGCCGTCTTTCATTATATTCTGGTCGTCCTCCATCTTCCTCTGACTGTCTTCCTTCTCCTTTATCATCCTCTCCTGATTTTCTCCTATCCTCTTCTGGCTTTCCTCCATCTCCTTTATTGTCTCCTTTTAGGCTTCTGTCTTTCTTCCATCTTCTGCTCCATCATCATCTGGTCTTCCTTTCCTTCATTATCTTCTTGTCTTCTTCCATCTTCTCCTTCATTTCCTTCATCATGTACAAGAGCGTGTATAACTGAGCCTTCACTTTAGTGTATCTTCTCGTCTCAGTTGGCATTCAGACGTAGCCTATGTACGCACTATACACTGATGTTCTGGAATGTTCCCTGCGGCGGTCAAAACCTGCAGTATCTAGTCCATCGAGTCACGCTGATTGCAATGATGTACCACACGTGGGGCCTATTCCGACTTGTGACACCACTTTTATATCATTGCCCAGGATTCAACTACAACCGCCTGAGTGAGAAACCAGTAATGAGGTCACCCAATCCAAAAAAGAAAAAATCACAATAAATAAAATATTTATCTATAAGATTTAAGAGTAGTGAAATGCTTAATAATCCCAATAACCGTTTTTAAGGTCGTGCTGAATGCTGTATTCAGGGCACGCACGAGGCATGTGGGAGCAGCTCATTCACATCTCCTCTCCCACATCACTTGCGCTCGTACCACGTTCTCTAGTACAATAACAATAGTAATGACTGGTTTGTAAAGTCCTATTAACTGCTAATGGGGCCGGGAATGCTGTAATTTTGCTTCATACGGAGGCTTTTATTAGTGTCGTAAAGTCATACTAATACATCGGATACACTCCCAACATTTGCATTGTTTGAAAATTAGAAACTAAGGGAAACTACCTTCAGGGCTTCAGACGATAGGATTCGAAACCACAATCTCCCGAATGCAAGCTCACAGCTAGGTACTCGATCTCATAAGATGTGCCGATATAACTACTGCTATGCGGTGGTTTCATTTAATGGAGAAAGTACAAATATGAACTTATTAATTCTCTTTTTAGCTTGGAAACTACAGTGCAAATGCTGCTTTAACCAAATGCTGATTATTTTCTAATATTCACTGAATAATTTTCATATATTAAACATTCCTAAAAATTACCAGTAATACTGTGACAAAGAATATGTCTACCATTTTGTTTCAGTACTGGGTTCATTGGTAAGAACCCTGTGTCCCCGTCAAAAATGTGTACATCAGACTTTCATTAATAACTTTATAAAACTATAAAAGTTAAGAAAATATAATAACTGAATTGACAAAGACAAGAGAACATGGAACAACGCTTAGGTTTAGGTGTTTCTCCTAGACGGATTTCTGTTGCTTCGTAACCGTAAGAAAGATATTAGTTATTAGAAAGAAATGATCATTCTATTTTGCTCATGGAATATGATGATGATAAATCTATATTTATTACGAAGAGTATGGAAGTGAAGTAATTTTTAAGTCAAGTAGCGCTTGATAGACTCAGACCCGAGTAAAAACGCCTCCTTCTTAGCTTCCTCATAGCGTAAATAACTATTTGAAATTATATTGAAACCTGTTGATGTGGTCTTCTGAAGAATCAATTAACACAAATTCTTGATAAAAAAGAAAGTCAGTTACCGGGCGAGCTGGCCGTGCGGTTAGGTCCGTGCAGCTGCGAACTTGCATCCGAAAGATAGTGTATTCGAACCCTACTGTGGTCAGCGCTGAAGATGGTTTTCCACGGTTTCCCATTTTCAGACCAGGCACATGCTGGTGCTGTATCATATTTAAGGCGACAGCCGCTTCCTTCCCACCCCTAGACCTTTCCTATCCCAACGTCGCTATAAGACCTACGTGTGTCGGTGCAACGTAAAGCAAATTTGTAATAATTTGTAATAATAAATTTAAAAATCAGTTCCCGGCTATGATAATTGCATATACGAGTATTTAATACTGTGCAGAAGTGAACATAGAAATTGAACTAATATAATTAAATCTTATTAGTGTTTGTAGTATCCGGCAAGGTGGCTAAATGGTTAGCGTGCTGGTCTTTGGTCAAGGGGATTCCGGGTTCTATTCCTGGCCGGGCAGGGGATATTGACCTTCATTGGTTAATTTCGATAGCGCGGGGGCTGGATGTGTGAGCCGTCTTCATCATTAGAATTCACCATAGGTAGGGCCCCATCCTCATAGTCGCGCAGGTCACCTATACTCCTAACCCCTCGTCGCTATAAGACCTGCCGGTGCGACATAAAGCAATATGTGAGAAAAAAGGTTGATTCATGTCCACACTTTATAACGCAGCTGTTATTCACGCAGTATCAACCTCCACTCACTGTCGTTTTTACAAGTTGTATATTAGGCTACAACTCTCGCTGCCATGGCGAGCTCAGAGCACGAAAGAGTTATTGGTTCAGACTTTGGCTAAAAGAGAACGAATGCCACCATTGGCCACTTTGACAACGCTGCAACAGAGGCTAGCATAATTACGTGGTATGGTTCGTATTTCAGAGATGATGAAGATCGTTTACCCGTTTTCAGAACAGGCTAATGGAGGGGCTGTACCTTAATTATGGCCACAGCTGCTTCTTTTCCAATCCTAGCCCTTTCCTATTCCAGTGGTAAAAGGGTAAGGAAAGAAAATTATCTTCTCTTATTGTATCTCTTCATTCTTGTTTTAAGGGAATGGGCACTTCGGTTAACTATGAAAATCTTTCAAGAAGACCGGCTGGCAACTTGTAACTACCGGAGCATCATTATATTGATAAAAGTTTGTAATTTTTCTACTTGCTGTTTGAACGCAGACGAGAGATGGGTCTGATTCCTCTTGGAATTACATATTTTCTTGAAATCAAGCTGCGGAAGAAGACAAAACCAAAGATCTTTGTTATTTTTCCATTCTTTATCAGCTGATTAGAGTATTGCTCTCCTTGAATAAAAGTAAGCCACTAAAAGCCACATTCGTGGAGGTTATGAAGGTCTTTCGAGCAGTGGAAGGCTTCCACTTTCGGCACTAAGTAGAAAGAGCGGTGAGTTCTGGGTCCGGCCGTCTTTGCCTTTAGGAATTAGCCTGGGTACTCATATTTGGTGTAAACTGGATGTACCTTAGGGCCATGTGCCTCTGAAGAAATGAAAATTTCGCTTTCTAAATTATCGAATTAATTTATTGAAATTAAACACAATGTGTACATATGTGTTACATACTATCCACTTCATGTCCGTATCGACTATAAGATCCAATTAATTGAAGGAACAAGAATCCACCTGATCGATACTTTCACTTTTATTTAGCCTTAGGCTATTTCAATAGACATTAGATTAAAAGTTCAGAACATGTTTCGAATGCGTTGCATTCATCATCAGCTGCTTGCATTTGGCAAAAGTAAAAATTAGCTAAAAACAGTCTCACAATTTTCTTAAAACCTTAAAAACAAGTGTTAGTAGTGCGTGTGTGAATGGTTGGGGGGGGAAGAGGGGGGGGATGCATTGAAGGCGTTTGTTAGTTAAACTAAGACTTATTATTAAAAATCTTAAAGTTAAAAACACTGATGGACTAAAATACAGTTCACTATGAGTCTTGTGAATTTTCCATGAGTTCGTTGATTACTGAAGAACTTGTATGCGCTATGTGAAGTATTTCTGTTGAGCTATTAGTAAAAAGTTTCCTTGAGAAGGCATCCGGTGTTTTCACGTCTCTTATCTCCTGTTGAGTGGAGAGGTGTGGCTTGTTTCGAATATGAGTTACAATACAAGGCTGAAGGCAGCCGGATTAAACCCACTCCCGCAGCACGGGAAGTTAAACTAACACGCAAGACAAGGTTACAGATCGTGATACAGACGATCCAACTGTTTTCATACAAACTACAAATTAGCAAACTTCATATTCGAAACAAGCCACACCTCTCCACTCAACAGGAGATAAGAGACGTGAAAACACCGGATGCCTTCTCAAGGAAACTTTTTACTAATAGCTCAACAGAAATACTTCACATAGCGCATACAAGTTCTTCAGTAATCAACGAACTCATGAAAATTCACAAGACTCATAGTGAACTGTATTTTAGTCCATCAGTGTTTTTAACTTTAAGATTTTTAATAATAAGTCTTAGTTTAACTAACAAACGCCTTCAATGCATCCCCCCCCCCTCTTCCCCCCCCATCCATTCACACACGCACTACTAACACTTGTTTTTAAGGTTTTAAGAAAATTGTGAGACTGTTTTTAGCTAATTTTTACTTTTGCCAAATGCAAGCAGCTGATGATGAATGCAACGCATTCGAAACATGTTCTGAACTTTTAATCTAATGTCTATTGAAATAGCCTAAGGCTAAATAAAAGTGAAAGTATCGATCAGGTGGATTCTTGTTCCTTCAATTAATTGGGTGTACATATGTGTTAAGGGTTACAATTTGTCATTTTTTCTTTTGGTACATCACTTCGTTGCTACAAGTCCTTAGCAAGTGCGCTGATGCGTGAGCCATGCTAATATGGCATGTTCATAAAAATGATGTTTCCCATATTGCAAAGAGCTTGTATCGGCCTCACCTCAATTGACTTAAGTGTTTCCATGATTGTACCAGAGAGGGCAGCTCCCTCGGTCATGAACACGGAAGATCATTCTTTCGGCGAGACAGCAGTTTTATCTCTTTGGAGCGATTCTTTGCATTGTTATGTGTGTGGAGTGTAAGCATGGACCCCACGCAGATTGGAGTGGCGTTTTTATGCCATAAATGGGTTTTCAATAGATTTAAACTTGACCCGTACTAATTATTGTTATTTCAGGTATGGTAATCCTTACATTAATATTACTTCTACGGTGCTGTTATGACATTCTTCGCTATCGTCCATAGCTGATTGATACGCATCCTTCTGCTCTGCTGCATGAATGAGCTGCGTGCTAGTTGTCTTTATTGTGATTGAGTTACGATGTTAGTTGGGTATCTGATTGATTTTATTTACGTGCACTATATTGTGAAGTTTTTCGCCATCAATGTATGCCCTGCGTGTCGACGCGGAGATCCATCCGTGTGGTACGGAGTGCGTGAGCTGATGGGTTTATGTGTGACCACTGGGTCTCTATTACCCTACTGCTAATTGCCTGCGCCGTGATCGCTATCTCTGACATATGTGAGACCTTTTGTGTGTGACCATGAGAGTCATACTATATGAGATTGTGTTCAACTTATTAACTGGAGCAACTGCTCAGATTGTTTGCCGATACCGGCAATGTCTGAATGTTTGGGTGTGTGCTGGCGAGTGAAAGGAGAGAAAGGATGACGTATTGGTCAGCTCATTTTATATTTTAATCATGTTTCTGAGCCTCATGTTTGTTGCCGGTACGGTGATATTTATTTTGCCTTGGTTTCTATCACGGCCTTTTGCTTGCCCACGAGGCCGCCATGTTCTTTTCTTATATTCAGGCTATGTGCATGCCTGTGATCCTCTTTGGGTTTAAATTTTATTCCTTTGGTCCAGAGATGTTACACTGTGCTATGTTGTGATCTCTCGCATCTTATTTTTACCTTCTCTGGACCCCTTTTTCTTCTCCATGCCGCGTGGGAGCTTTGATCTGTGTGGTAATTGTTTTGATGATGTGGAATTTAAATAGACGCGTATATAATGAATTCTATTAATCTCGCGGAAAGAATGACCGAGTTGATCCGTGTGGATTGTATTCACATTACCACATTGTGTAGCGAGATTGCAATTGAGACGGTGAGCCCGTCTTATGAATAATGTAAGCTTGGTGTTTGAAAAAGCTGTGCTCACGCGTTAGTGTTATGACTTCAGTTGGATGAGCTCTGCACATGTACGTATCCTTTGTTTTTAATTGGGGCCGATGACCTCGATGTTAGGCCCCTTAAAACAACAAGCATCATCATCATCAAGCAAGCATGTTTTTAATTGCTGGCTTCATTACTTGTTTCTTTTTAATTTTATTATATCAATAAACCCTCATTTAAATTTAGTTGGGATTTTATTGCTAGTAGCTTTGGTCTCATTCCTGTTCTCTTGTTTGAAATGAGGACCGTTTCCAGTTCAGGGTTGTGCTTGGCCTTTCCTAGTTGCGGTCCACGCCTCGAATCTTCCGACGTGTGTGTTTTATGGTGAGGTTGGTTGTCGGTAAGGGAGGGGGTGCGGCTCATGCGTTGTGTTTGTTTAGTGCAGTTCATCAAGTGCTACCTAGGACAGGTCATGCCGCAGGGACGGCAGATATATTCTTCGTCTGGGGCGTGGAATCTGGTAGTTAGGCATATTTTCCCGTGGAATCCGTGGATACACTACATGGCGTAGTTTGTAGTTTGGACTCCTCCATTCATTGGTCTTCATTACTTCTGTTTCGTAGAAACCTTCAGGTGTCTGCTGGGCTTTCTGTCTCCTTTCTTCAAGGACGGCAGTCGATGCGGCGGTGTCTGGTAGTCCGAATGTTTGTTTGATGTCTTCCAGAAAGAATGTTTCGTCTGCCATTATGTATGCCATTCGATTCTCTGTACATTTTCAGATCTGTAGGATCCGTTTCAAGTAACTGGCCTTTATATTTTCTATTCTT
Organism: Anabrus simplex; assembly: GCF_040414725.1. NCBI lineage: Eukaryota > Metazoa > Arthropoda > Insecta > Orthoptera > Tettigoniidae > Anabrus > Anabrus simplex. The sequence continues at coordinate 138,495,680 of NC_090266.1, read as the reverse complement.
TTCATGTTTGCAACATTTAGTTTGTGCCATATTAATTGTATCCCAGATGTTACTACCGGGGCCACTTTAAGCTTGAATAGTGCCATTGCAGTGCTCACTGAGAGGTTCTGCGGCTTGGGGATCTCGTACATTGCTTTGGTTGCTGCCGCTGCTTGTTCTTTTGCGTGCAGTGTGAAAGTTGCGGCTGTGGTCTGCAGTGTGATACCCAGGTATTTAAATGATAACACGATCTCTAGTTGTTCATTTTCGTTACGGAAGACGTCATATGTTGCCAGTTTTCCTCCCCTTCTAAATTTCATAACTTTTGTCTTAGCACTGTTGATGGTTAGCGAGTTTTTATCCGCCCACGCTCTGAGGTTTTTGAATGCAGTCTGGATATCCGTGGGATCCTTTGATATCAGCGCCATGTTGTGTGCGTACATTATTAGCTTGACTTTTTCGGTCCCCAGTTCGTTTGGTTTGTTAAGTATAGCCTTTATTATCTCCCGTTCGTGTTGTGAGTCTGGTAGTGCTTTCTCAAGTTTTTGTGTGAGTTTTCTAAATTATCTGAGTTTCTTACATGGAATCGAACCCACCATCCTCCGAGTGAACCAAACACGCTTTAATCGCCTCAACCATGCAGCCCTAAAGAAGTAGGTCTATTGCAAATTGTGTAGGTCTTGTTCCGCTGGGACCGGGGTGTCTGTACGTTAGACGTTACTTTCTTCTTCGTGGCCTTTTACCAATTACCTGGGGTTGGCACTTTGAATGGATTTAGCCTCGTTTTACGGCCGGATGTTTTCCTGACGCCAATCCTATGTGGAGGGATATATGTCCCTGGTTTTGAAATACCCTGTATAATCGTGTCTCTTGTCTGTAATCTTTGAATATTGATTTGATACTTAGTTTTTATGAGTAATAATAATAATAATAATAATAATAATAATAATAATAATAATATGGCGTACAGCCTCCGAGAGAGCATCTGCGGTTGTTTTTCGTGTGATATGTTGTATGAACAGTTTTTGACATGCATAAACAACCCAGCCCCCGAGCTAGAGGAATTAACCAGATGTGATTAAAATTCTCGACCCAGTCAGGAATTGAACCCGGAGCCCTCTGAACCGAAGACCAGTACGCTGACCTTTCCGCCAAAGCGCCGAACTACGTTAGACATTATTCCTCTACCTTGTTCTCATCGATCATATCCAACTGCCTAACTACTCGCTGGCTTGTAGCTTACGGTCCACACCAGTCTTATGTTGAAACTCGCATGGTGAACTATGGTTCCATCACAGCGCTTACCGCCGCTTCGTTCAACAAAGAGATAATATCATGGGTATACAGTGTACAGGCTATCTCCTTTGCTAATATGTATAGGTTATGTACGTGGGTATATATTGTTTGTCTGGACATGTCGTTTAGTTCGTCTACTCCACCGCATGAAGGTGACCTTCGGCTTGTAAAAGCAGAGTTATTGCTTTCCTTTTACATTCATGTAATTTGGGATGGTGAAGTTGAATACAAATTAATTTTAAACTGTATAGACCTACATATTGTTTCAAAATTAGTGGGCATAATTTCAGGGACACACACAATCAAAAAGTCCATTACAACTTGGGTCCAGGAATGGCTGGCTTCCACGTTATACCGTTACAGATTACCCTATGGAAGATGTTCAAAATGTCCACCTCCTGCGTGAATACAGGCCTCAGATCGATGTAGCATGGCCATGAGAAGACGACCCCAGATTTCCGGAGTATTACGCATGTCTTGACAACCCGCTAAAATTCGATTCCGAAGAATTACCATATCAGGCACCGGAGGTGAATACACCATTGATTTGAAAATGGTCCCACAGGTAGAAATCGATGAGGTACAAACGACGGGCCAGCGCAGCATTGCCATCCGTCTTACCGTTCATGAAGTGCACTTCTGTTACAGATCTTAATCTGTTTTTTTTTTGCTATTTGCTTTTACGTCGCACCGACACAGATCGGTCTTATGGCGACGATGGGACAGGAAAGGCCTAGGAATGGGAAGGAAACGGCCGTGCCCTCAAATAAGGTAAGCCCCAGCATTTGCCTGGTGTGAAAATGGGAAACCACGGAAAACCATCTTCAGGGCTGCTGACAGTGGGATTCGAACCCACTATCTCTCGGATGCAAGCTCACAGCCACGCGCCCTTAACCGTACGGCCAACTCACTCGGTCATTTACATGTATTACTATAAACACATGCGAATTTTCATTTGTTTCTGTAAATATTGCCGGAAGTGCCATACAGCTAGCGGCATGATTTTTTTCGCATTAATTTTTGAACGATTTCGCGAGAAGGATACTAATTTTCGCGTTATTTCGCGAAATAGATATTGCCGTATCGCTTTAATTTCGTTCTAATGAAATTCTAAAATTAATCATTAAAGGTTTCATTACTATCACTGATCGTTGATCGTTGATTGTGGAGATTTAATTGGTAGACTGTACATACCTGGTACATACTCTTGAAGCCATTTTCGGACTGCAGGGTCGTCTACTTTCTCCAGCGGGATGTTGGCTTTGAGTAGCATCGCTGTTGTTTATTGAATAAATCATATTCTTTCACTCTTAGCATTCTTTTGCATATCTTATGAGAGTTCTATTGTTGCCTACCGTTTCACTGTTGGAGTGCTAAATTTCCGTTCTGAATGTTCCTTATTTTTAAAACAATGTTTTGAGACAGTCGATACGAGCATTACAAAATTTACACATTAAAATATTGCTTCCCGAAACGTATAAACTTTTTTTTTTTTTTTTTTTTTTTTTGCTAGTTGCTTTACGTCGCACCGACACAGATAGGTCTTATGGCGACGATGGGACAGAAAATGGCTAGGAGTGGGAAGGAAGCGGCCGTGGCCTTAATTAAGGTACAGCCCCAGCATTTGCCTGGTGTGAAAATGGGAAACCACGGAAAACCATTTTCAGGGCTGCCGATAGTGGGGTTCGAACCTACTATCTCCCGAATACTGGATACTCGTATAAACCTTCACTCGCAAACTGTTTAGCTCTGCTGTGCCCAACACTTGTCGAGCGACCCACCTCCGCTACTGTCTGTGATCACTTTCTTAATTTTATCTGACCGCAAAGCCGAAATACATCAGTCAATAAAATTGTGCTGCTTGTAGACGTCATTAGGGATTCCAGGATTGCACAATGCCGTGAGGAAACAGGCTGGGGTGGGATTACCAGCCACCACAAGGAAAGCATTCCAAAAATTTCGTTTGGCAAGAGGCCTGGAGCCAACCCCTTTTCTTAAAGAGATTTTCCAGGTTAATGATAACATATTTCTTTCCTGTTGATGAATCTTTGTTCGCTTTTCCTTTTCTTTTCACACATAATCTTGGAACAAAATATCAAGTCCGTTATTCAGTACAGATTTCGCTGTAATATCGCGCTTATCGCGAAGTAATTGAATTTCGCTTTAAAATGGTCTTATCGCTTTAATTCGCTTTAATTCACGAACATAATATACACATTTTCTGAACCAGAAACATATAATTCGTAAAGATATCGCAAAATCGCTTCAAAATATTTTTGTCGCGTTTATCGTTAATGCGAAAAAATCATGCCTCTACATATAGCGTTGTTCGTTGACGTGCTTCAGATGACCTGTTCGATAAATCAACAATTTAACCAATATCCGTATGTCCTAAAGTTAATTAATTATTTCGCGTGGCTATTTCTAGCCGAGTGCAGCCCTTGTAAGGCAGACCCTACGATGAGGGTGAGCGGCGTCTGCCATTTGCAGGTAACTGCGTGTTATTGTGGTGGAGAATAGTGTTATGTGTGGTGTGTGAGTTCCAGGAATGTTGAGGAAAGCACAAACACCCAGCCCCAGGGCCATTGGAATTAACCAATTAAGGTTAAAATCCCCGACCCGGGCGGGAATCGAACCCGGGACCCTCTGAACCGAAGTACGCTGACCATTCAGCCACCGAGTCGATGTCCTAAAGTACCAGCACTGTATAAAACGCTCAGTAACCGGTCGGCAAAGCTGTAAACACATAGCCTGCATGCGAAGTGACTTTCTCGCTAACGACAACAGCTAGTTTGTTGAAAGGAAAAATAACACGGCAGTAAACGTCAAGACCGTGTTCGAGATTGCTTTAGTTATTGCGTGTGGTGTCATTTATCAAGAAAGTTGTTGGTTATCGTTAGGGACACAGCGTGACAACATCAGTTAACAGTATCTAGTACACTTAAATGCACGTTATAATATCTTCTTATCCAGAGTCGCGTCAGGACAAATATGGATTCTCTCCATTTTACTCCATATTTCATCTCTCCACGTCCACAAGCGTTTTCCAGTTCAAGTTCTGTGACCCTCTGCTGTTCTTCATCGAGTTCATCCATCGTAATATGAGCCTTATGGGTTCTCCTTCATTTTTACCCTTCTTTGTTCTTGGTGGACAAAGAACCAAGTCCGTCTTTGGTCATTTTTATTTTTGCACCTCGGTACATTGAACCGGCCAAGGCCAAGGGACTAAGTTGACGGAGAACTCTGACATTTTCAGGTATCGATTAATAAAGTTACCTACCTCTGGTTGACGGATGTGAAGTTATTAATGTGCTAAGACATGGCGTTCATATTGAGAATACATTTGTGACTTAGGTACTATATGATTAGTAAATGTCCTCTTTAAAAGGTAATGACATGCTGTACCTATATATGATTATTAACTTATATTTAAGAAATAAAGGCACTGGATTATTGCTTTAAAACGGCTATCGAATCGAGAAAGGATTTTTGATTTTTTCAAAATGCTATTTCTATGCATGTGTTCACCTTATTTCATTTGGGACTGCTGGTCGTCTTGACACAAGAAGTTATTGCGGAAATATAGACTTTTTCCCCACGAAAAGTGAGAAAAAGTGACTTAGTTCCTTTCACCACCGACAGATTGAAGTTTTACAAACAAAATTCACACTGGAAGAAAAGAGATATTTCAGGATTTAAAAAAATGAACACAATCATTCACAGAAATTTACGACCTACACATTTGTGTAGGGTTACCATATTACCAGTTTTTACCGGAGGCCACCCGTTTTCTAGGACTTTTCCCCAACTCCCATTAAGTTTAGCTAGGTTCCCTATTATTTTCGTCTAAAATCAAATTTTATACATTGAAGGTGAAAACAAAACAGTTGTAGAAGTCTATTCTGTTTTACAGAGTACTGCCCCAAGTTTGCGTGAAAAGGCAGAAAGCCATTTTGTTCCTTTAAAAGTAAAGTGCATTATTACTAATTGTGAAGATGTTGATATAGTTACTGTATTTAAGAATGACACGTATGCATTTTACACTGTTAGATATTAATATCTGAGTGGCTGACACACTCAGAGTTGGGGAGTAATTACGTGAAAGTAATCGATTACTTGTTCAGTAATTTTTACTTGTAACCGTTACTTTTCATAAGCTGTACATTTTACTTGTAATTTACTTCTTGAAATAAGATTGTAATCGTTACATTCCAGTAATCAATATACTTCGCATCGAGTGTTCGGAAAATTTGGAGCCCCAGCACTTGCAAGGCGTCGCGCCAAGGGTAGGAAACCAAGGATACGACGCGCACTTGTTCATCTACTCCCAGCTCGTTGTGGTTACTAGCTGACATTTACCGTAGATAATCTTGTGCCACGTGGTCGAGAACAGAACCGGAATAAACATTTGACGAGGAAGGGGTTAAGAAGTTCCCATTCCCCTATTCCAATAAATATTTTGAATTAGTTGGCCCTGTAAACTTTACTTGGGAGCGATCATTTCGAAAGTTTGTTTAGTCTCTTTTAGTGATGATAGCCATTTAATGCCTCTCTCGTAAAGATATAAAAATAAATAAATAAACACAAAATGAAGTAATGTCTTTTTCCTTGCAAACTTTACTATCATTCCAGTCCCATGTGCAAAACATTTCAGTGATTTCCTAAAGACTCGCGTTCTGTGAAGTAATTGTATTTGTAATAGTAACTGTGATATTGCTGATTATTTGTTGAAAAAAGTAATTAAGTAAAATATTTCTGATGTATCTGTAATTTATCCCAACTACTTTTATTTTGTATTTTTCTTATCACTGGACACATTACAGTGATAAATCTTTTACTGGCTAACTTTTGAAAAATAATGTCAGACAGGCAAGCAGTGGAAAAAAAGTGTGAAATTTTAAAAGGTGTTAATATTATTATTGATGACCCTGTACGTGTTGATGAAATGAGTGATTTGAAAACTTACTGTACTACAACGTTAGTAGGGAAACGTGTTGCAGAGAAATGGCACCAACACACGTCCAGTAATTCTGTCTGTGTTGAATTGTTAAGAGTGGTACAGTACTACTTTACCATACCTGCATAAAACGCAGCTGTAGAGAGAAAATGGTGTTTTCTAAAGTTTCAGTGGAAGAATTAGCAAAATAGACTCACAGTTGAAAATTCAAAATTGTTGTTAATTGTACTGTACACATGAAAAATGTAACGTGTGCACAGTACTATGATAGCATTTTCATTATAATGAATTATTTCTTACTCCAAACCAGTGAACAATATGTGAAACAAACCACTGGATTTGAATTGTCCCACTTTTTAAACTCTACAGTATGGTATATCAATCACTACTGATCTGCAGTCGCCCAGGTGGCAGATTCCCTATTTGTTGTTTTCCTAACCTTTTCTTCAATCATCGCAATGAAACTGGAAAATTATTGAACATCTCCCTTGGTAAGTCATTCCAATCCTTAACTCCCCTTCCTATAAACGAATATTTGCCCCAATTCGTCCTCTTGAATTCCAACTTTATCTTCATATTGTGATCTTTCCTACTTTAAAAGACACCACTCAGACTTATTATTCTACTGATGTCCTCCCACGCCATCTCTCCACTGACAGCTCGAAACATACCACTTAATCGAGCAGCTCGTCTCCTTTCTCCCAAGTCTTCCCAGCCCAAGCTTTGCAACATTTTTCTAATGCTACTCTTTTGTCGGAAATCACCCAGAACAAATCGAGCTGCTTTTCTTTGGATTTTTTCCAGGTCTTGAATCTAGGAATCCTGGTGAGGGTCCCATACACTGGAACCATACTCTAGTTGAGGTCTTACCAGAGACTTATACGCCCTCTCCATTACATCCTTTCTACAACCCCTAAATACCCTCATAACCATGTGCAGAGATCTGTACCCTTTATTAACAATCATATTGATCTCATTATCCCAATGAAGGTCTTTTCTTACATTAACACGTAGGTACTTACAATGATCCCAAAAGGAACTTTCACCCCATCAACGCAGTAATTAAAACTGAGAGGACTTTTCCTATTTGTGAAACTCACAACCTGACTTTTAACCCCGTTTATCACCATACCATTGCCCACCGTCCATCTCACAACACTATCGAGGTCACCCTGCAGCCGCTCACAATCTTGTAACTTATTTATTACTCGGTACAGAATAACATCATTTGCAAATAGCTTTATCTCTGATTCCACTTCTTTACACGTATCATTGATATATATATAAGAAAACATAAAGGTCCAATAATACTGCCTTGAGGAATTCCCCACTTAATTATTACAGGGTCAGATAAAGCTTCGCCTACTCTAATTCTCTGAGTTCTATTTCCTAGAAACTCAGCCACCCATTCAGTCACTCTTTTTTCTAGTCCAACAGCACTTATTTTTGCCAGTAGTCTTCCATGATGTACCCTATCAAATGCCTTAGATAGATCAATCGCGATGCAGTCCATTTAGCCTCCTGAATCCAGGATATCTGCTATATCTGGCTGAGCTTCAGTGGAATAACCTTTCCTAAACCCAAACTGCCTTCTGTCAAACCAGTTATTAATTTCTCAAACATGTCCAATATGATCAGAAAGAATGCTTTCCCAAAGCTTACATGCAATGCATAACAATCATTTAAGACTATTATTATTATTATTATTATTATTATTATTATTATTATTATTATTATTATTATTATTATTCAGGACACTTCGGAATTCCCTTGAATGCCGATTCACAAACACATAATTTTTTCCTATCTGTCCTAACACATAATTTTTTCCTATCTATCCTGAATACCCCCCAACGAAAAAAATTGTATAAATACCTAAAATGGTGAAAAAACTGTTCAAATACCTATAAATTTTCCTAAGTGTGCCCCTCAAAAATATAAAATAACAATCATTTAAGACTATTATTATTATTATTATTATTATTATTATTATTATTATTATTATTATTATTATTATTATTATTATTATTATCATTATTAATTTTCTGATTTGTCTTGAAAAAATAAATAAAATATCGCCAATTGAGAGACAAATGAAAAATTGTTTAAATACCCTATAATCTGTTCTTAATACACTCGGCAAGTAAAAATATGAAATACCTACAATTTAAGATATTTATTATTATTATTATTATTATTATTATTATTATTATTATCATCGTATTTGTCCTAGATGGGGTTACGAAAATAAAAAAGGGGTTACATACACAATAATTTAGGACTATAATACTTGCATATATGTCCTTAATGTCCCTACAAATGAAAATATAAAAGAAAGACTTTGAACTAATTATCCTCCTTCTCGCGTTTTCGAAGAAACTTAACTAAGGATGAAAAACATACAGCAATCAACTCTAGAATGCTTTCTAGTTTTTTATTCATTTATATAGCTTAACATTTTTCTGTAATTAGTCTATGCTGAGCATCGAAGATTAGATTCTTCTTCCCATACATGATTACATACATTGATGTTTTATCTGGTATAGTTGTATTAAATGCTGCACACAACTTCATACTTGTTTTTGTAGCAGTTATAACAGTTCTACGTTTAGTCATGTTATTAACATAAACAGGATATGATTTAATATACTGACGAGGACTAATACCAACATCTGTGCTTAATTGAGTTATTTTCTTGAAATTTGTAAATGCGTCGTAAGCTTTTAAGAATTTTCCTGGAGGGTCAACATTCCAAGATTCTTCTGGAAATATTGAAAATAGGTAAGATTATCACATCACTTTACTTTCTGCTGATCAGTTTCGGCTGACGTACACAATTTCGAAATTTAATAGTTTTTTTAGCGTTTCATGTTTCCGCTGATTTTTAAAAATTCTATTGAAAGATTTTTGTTCTTATTAAATGGATGAAAATGAAATCCCTGCTGACAATAAAAAGTATTCCATTACAGAGTTGCTTGGAAATAAAATAAAACCAACAAACCAGAGATTTGGATTCTGGCTGTTTACAGAAAATATGTACAACAATAATTTAGTTACAAATATTGGAGATATAATTTATACAGATGGAGAAGAAATATTAAAAGAATTTAAACCTATTACAGAACAATTTTGCGATAATATTATGGTTGTTAAGATAACAGATTTTACAGATTGCGAAGGAGATTTAAAAAATGGAAAATTTTTAATAAAGAAACTAGCCTGCGGTGCTTTGAATAGTTACCTAAGATATAAATTTTCTCATTTTAATTTGGCTGGGCATGGAGTTAAAGTGAAGTTGCCACATTTATTAAGTTCCAATATAAAAACAATACACGGCGTAAAACAAATTATAGAAAAAGATATAGAAATTATAAAAAATAAATTTAAAAGTCCTGTCGTTATTCCGTATAAAATAGAGCTTGCGGATGTAAAACTAGAAACCGTGTTAACAGAATTACTAGACATATTAGAACAACTTTCTAAAGAACATTATTAGAGTACCAAGTAGATTGTTTAGATATAATACTACTTAAAAATGGTTGTGCAAAAATTACAACTTACAACAAAGAAAAAGACAAGTTTGTACTTCTAAACGATCTTAATAAACGAGCAAGAACAAGGTACATAAATAGAATTCTTAAAGCGCTTAAAAAATGTAACAAAGAAGAAAGTGAGTCGGAAGATACTAGCGAGGAAAGTGAGGAAAGCGAAACAGATAATATAGAAGATTATTACGAAAATACAAACGAGGAACCTGTAAGAGTTGGAAAACAAGATATAGAGGAAGATATTAAAAAATTTGGAAGTAATTATAGACAAGACTAGATTTAAAGCAGATTTGTTTTTTGTATTATTTTTGTTTAAATATAGTTGTGTTAATTCTTTTATATTTTTATATTTTTATATTTTATTTTGTTAAATTTAGTTGTGTTAATTATTTTATATTTTTATATTTTATTTTTTATTTTAACAAATATATTAGGGATATAAAGTGTAAACATAAAAGCAGATATAATGTACAAGCACTATACATTAACATAAAAACACACTTCTAATTCTCTTTCTCTTTTCATTGTAGATGCTAAATATGGACCGTTAATTGGATTTATTGGTTTAAATGTATAAGGGAAGAGTTTATTTGTAATATTGGTCCTTTTTCTTAAAATTTCTGGAATAACATTCTTAGTTTTAATTAATCCTAATTATTCTATATCGACATTATGATTTATAGTAGAAAAAGGAGAATTAGATTTAGAAAAATACGTTTTTCCTGCTTTAATATAACATTTTTGGTTAATAGATATAACATTTGTATTTTCTGTATCTTCTAGAATTTCTAAATAATTAATAGGTAAATAATTAAAGCTAAAAGCAGACAAAACATAATTAATAAGCTTGTTTCTATCTTCTGGATTTTCTGGCAATTTACTGTAATTTGTACTCCAGTTAATTTTTTAGTATTAATGTTTCCCAATATACATACTGTAATAAATCTTTAAAAACCACACAACAACTGTTTTGTAAACTATCTGTTAATTTTTCCCGCATTTTAGAGAGTGGAGCAGAATAAAATGGTGCATTATCGAAATATTTTCTACTGTTACGTATTAAATTTGTACAGTCGTTTATTGGATCAAATTCTTGTTTATTTTGGAATTCTGCGTTAATATAATTATAAATTGTTGCTTCTAATCTACACTGACTGACAGAGCAAATGCAACACCAAGAAGGAGTGGTCAGAACTTTATGCCAATTGCAGGGTAGACTGACGTCACTGAGGTATGCTCATGATGTGAAATGCGCCGCTGTGCTGCGCACGTAGCGAACGATAAATGGGACACGGCGTTGGCGAATGGCCCACTTCGTACCGTGATTTCTCAGCCGACAGTCATTGTAGAACGTGTTGTCGTGTGCCACAGGACACGTGTATAGCTAAGAATGCCAGGCCGCCGTCAACGGAGGCATTTCCAGCAGACAGACGACATTACGAGGGGTATGGTGATCGGGCTGAGAAGGGCAGGTTGGTCGCTTCGTCAAATCGCAGCCGATACCCATAAGGATGTGTCCACGGTGCAGCGCCTGTGGCGAAGATGGTTGGCGCAGGGACATGTGGCACGTGCGAGGGGTCCAGGCGCAGCCCGAATGACGTTAGCACGCGAGGATCGGCGCATCCGCCGCCAAGCGGTGGCAGCCCCGCACGCCACGTCAACCGCCATTCTTCAGCATGTGCAAGACACCCTGGCTGTTCCAATATCGACTAGAACAATTTCCCGTCGATTGGTTGAAGGAGGCCTGCACTCCCGGCGTCCCCTCAGAAGACTACCATTGACTCCACAGCATAGACGTGCACGCCTGGCATGGTGCCGGGCTAGAGCGACTTGGATGAGGGAATGGCGGAACGTCGTGTTCTCCGATGAGTCACGCTTCTGTTCTGTCAGTGATAGTCACCGCAGACGAGTGTGGCGTCGGCGTGGAGAAAGGTCAAATCCGGCAGTAACTGTGGAGCGCCCTACCGCTAGACAACGCGGCATCATGGTTTGGGGCGCTATTGCGTATGATTCCACGTCACCTCTAGTGCGTATTCAAGGCACGTTAAATGCCCACCGCTACGTGCAGCATGTGCTGCGGCCGGTGGCACTCCCGTACCTTCAGGGGCTGCCCAATGCTCTGTTTCAGCAGGATAATGCCCGCCCACACACTGCTCGCATCTCCCAACAGGCTCTACGAGGTGTACAGATGCTTCCGTGGCCAGCGTACTCCCCGGATCTCTCACCAATCGAACACGTGTGGGATCTCATTGGACGCCGTTTGCAAACTCTGCCCCAGCCTCGTACGGACGACCAACTGTGGCAAATCGTTGACAGAGAATGGAGAACCATCCCTCAGGACACCATCCGCACTCTTATTGACTCTGTACCTCGACGTGTTTCTGCGTGCATCGCCGCTCGCGGTGGTCCTACATCCTACTGAGTCGATGCCGTGCGCATTGTGTAACCTGCATATCGGTTTGAAATAAACATCAATTATTCGTCCGTGCCGTCCCTGTTTTTTTCCCAACTTTCATCCCGTTCGAACCACTCCTTCTTGGTGTTGCATTTGCTCTGTCAGTCAGTGTAGTTATTCCATTTTCTTTAGCTAATGTAGATGCAAATGTTTCCTTTAATCTTCTATCTGGACAATTTAAAAAATCTATAATATGGTTTCGTAATTTTTTATTTACTCCAGGACTTGTTAATTGACATATAAATTTATTATATATTTTAACTCTAGAATTACAATTAATCCATGTTAAACAATCCTTTCCAACTGTTTTGTTATTATCTACAATTATATTACAATATTTTTTATATTCTCCTTCCTTTCGAAAATTATAGTTTTCTATTAAATAATTAACCATTTCTACTTTGTTAAATATTCCTGCAAAATCTTGTGTTATATCTAAGTCTAATAAATAATAATGTTCTTTAGAAAGTTGTTCTAATATGACCGGTAATTCTGTTAACACGGTTTCTAGTTTTACATCCGCAAGCTCTATTTTGTACGGAATAACGACAGGACTTTTAAATTTATTTTTTATAATTTCTATATCTTTTTCTATAATTTGTTTTACGCCGTGTATTGTTTTTATATTGGAACTTAATAAATGTGGCAACTTTGCTTTAACTCCATGCCCAGCCAAATTAAAATGAGAAAATTTAGATCTTTTTTAAATCTCCTTCGCAATCTGTAAAATCTGTTATCTTAACAACCATAATATCATCGCAAAATTGTTCTGTAATAGGTTTAAATTCTTTTAATTTTTCTTCTCCATTTGTATAAATTATATCTCCAATATTTGTAACTAAATTATTGTTGTACATATTTTCCGTAAGCAGCCATAATCCAAATCTCTCGTTTGTGGTTTTTATTTTATTTCCAAGCAACTCTGTAATGGAATACTTTTTATTGTCAGCAGGGATTTCATTTTCAGCCATTTAATAAGAACAAAAATCTTTCAATAAAATTTTTAAAAATCAGCGGAAACATGAAACGCTAAAAAAACTATTAAATTTCGAAATTGTGTAAGTCAGCCGAAACTGATCAGCAGAAAGTAAAGTGATGTGATAATCTTACCTACTTGCAATATTTCCAGAAGAACCTTGGAATGTTGACCCTCCAGGAAAATTCTTAAAAGCTTACGACGCATTTACAGATTTCAAGAGAATAACTCAATTAAGCACAGATGTTGGTATTAGTCCTCGTCAGTATATTAAATTTTTTACATAACATAAGACAAAACAGCCCTACAACCAAAGGTACCCCTTCCACCCCGTCAACATCCACGCGAACCAACCACCGTTTATTTTACGTGGGCCCTCCCCATCACATTACCACACGCTTCAGGAGTACCTCTGGCTCAACCTCAAAGACATTACCGACCTACAGTTCTGCAAGTTGTACTTGCGCCTTGCAGTACGTACCCATGGCCAGTAGGTAGTAATGTTCGGTCTTTGAATGTTAAAAGCTTAGCGTAAAATCGTGAAAAATCGTATATATATTCAACTATGGCAATCCACATCATATATGAGTGTTAAGCTATTAGCCCCAGTTGAGAATTGCTGGTACATCTAATACACTGAACGTATGTTGAACTTTAAAGCTTGAAATTTTCTTCACCAAACGAAAACGAAAAATAATTAATGCAGTAGAGGGTTAAGTTTCTTCGAAAACGCGAGAAGGAGAATAATTAGTTCAAGGTCTTTCTTTTATATTTTCATTTGTAGGGACATTAAGGACATATATGTTTTTATTTTCGTAACCCCATCTAGGACAAATACGACAATAATAATAATAATCATAATAATAATAATAATAATAATAATAATAATAATAATAATAATAATAATAATAATAATAATAATAATCATAATAATAATAATAATAATAGTCTTAAATGATTGTTATTTTATATTTTTCGAGGGGCACACTTAGGACAAATTATAGGTATTTAAACAGTTTTATCACCATTTTAGGTAATTACACAATTTTTTTCGTTGGGGGGTATTCAGGACAGATAGGAAAAAAATTATGTGTTAAGACAGTTAGGAAAAAATGATGTGTTTGTGAATCGGCATTCAGGGGAATTCCGGAGTGTCCTGAATAATAATAATAATAATAATAATAATAATAATAATAATAATAATAATAATAATAATAATAATAATAATAATAATAATAATAATAATAATAATAATAATAGTCTTAAATGATTGTTATTTTATATTTTTCGAGGGGTACACTTAGGACAAATTATAGGTATTAAAACAATTTTTTCGTTGGGGGTATTCAGGACAGATAGGAAACAATTATGTGTTTGTGAACCGGCATTCAAGGGAATTCCAGATTGTCCTGAATACGCCCATATACTACTTTCCTTTCCTTATCGTTCCCACATAGCTGATTATCTTATCAAATAATTCTTAATCAGCGTCTGCGCTACCCTTTCCCGGTCTGTACACTCCAAAGACATTACGTTGCCTATTATCTTTAGAGATGAGCCTTACACCTAGAATTTCATGTTTGTCATCTTTAACTTTTTCGTTGCTAACAAATTCTTCTTTCACCAGAATGAATACTCCCCCTCCTGCTATTCCTATCCTATCTCTACGATACACACTCCAGTTCCGTGAGAACTTTTCTGCATCCATTATATCATTTCTCAGCCATGATTCAACTCCTAATATCTATTAAATTACTTAATTCTATTCCTTTCTTTGCAATACTTCTACAGTTGAGCACCAACATTTGTATGTCATGCCTACTTGATTTCCAGTTCCCTGTTTCCTTAATTCGGCTATTTAGTCCTTAGTGTTGCCATGCCGTGCGCAATCAAAGCACGGAGGTAGAGCATTGCTGGCTTTACGGAAAAGCTAGGCCAGCACTGACCTGCGGTGACTATTCGACTGCATTGAGCGATCTTCACTTCTCGATGCGAGACACTCCCCTGTTCAGATTAGAAAACTATTGGACTTGCATGACTCGGGACAAAAGGTCAGGGGGGTGGGGGGTTCGAAGTTCGCATTTTTGCGGGGTTTAACTTGGAGTTGCCGAGCTCGGCAATGTGCCAAAGTCGGGTTTCACCCTCTCTCTACATCATCATCATCATCATCATCATAACCATCAGGATCCTATATCCAGATGCGTAGCTCGCTCATGGGCGTCAGATAGAACGATATGCAGCAGTCTAGCCAAACATGACCTCGGACACTCCCTGCACTAAAAATCAAGCTATACGGTAAATAAATAAATAAATAAATAAATAAATAAATAAATAAATAAATAAATAAATAAATAAATAAATAAAAGTCGCGCAAATAAAGAATGAGTGCCACAAGGTTTGTATGTACATGGGAGTTGAATTATATTTTGATAGTAATTAAAATCAAGTCACATAACATATTAAATGCAAGGGGAACCAAATACCACGCGCTTGTACGTTCATTGAACGACTATACATTGTAAACGAAAAGCGTATTGTGAGGAACGTATAAACAGGGTTCATTTTCGTACGACCGGCTCGAATTACCGGGTCTCTACTGCATACCGGCGTTTTCCTCAGCTGACTATAGAAAATGTTAGGAGAAAATGACGCCAAGGATAGCTGCAATCAATTTTGGATTCTAGTTCCAACGTGGAGCTATGGTGGTGGGTGAGCAGTACGGATGGTATCTAGAACGAACTTTATCTAGCTGATGCCGTTTCATTTGTCAATGTTGCTTATCTCCTCTCGTATTTATTTAGGTTGTCAGATAATCCTACCAATCATTCTTCTTATCGTCGTCAATAAACTCATACAATGGTTGAAAAATAAGTTAATTAACGAGCCATGCGATAATGCCGAGACATTCCGCGCCATTGGCAACATCTATATAAATAAAACTAATACTTTCTGAACATGTATTTATCTCAGATTAGGAATACACAAGTCGAAAATAGGTTCAGTTCAATGTTCGTTCGTGTCGACTGTTGAACAGAATTTAAATTCAGGGACCGAGCGAGTTGGCCATGCGGTTCGGGTCGCGTAGCTCTGAGCTTGCACTCGGGAGATGGTGCATTTTAATCCCACCGCCTCAGCAGCCCTGAAGAGGGATTTCCGTGGTTTCCCTACTTTCATTATCTTACAGAAATTAAAGCCACGGCCGCCGCCTTCCCAACCAATTCTAGTCCTTTCCGTCCTTGGGTCGCCGAAAACCAATGTGTTAGTGCGACGTTAACCACTAAAAGAAAGAAATCATGGAACCCCGAGGTGCGCACCAGGACGGTGATGAAGCAATATTAAGGTGACTAGAACAGGAAACGTCAAGCTTCTTGGTTAATGTTAGCTATATCTAATAAAAGGTGTGCAAAATATATTTGCAATTCATGATATTTCCTAAATTTGAACCATACGAAGGATAATAATGGAGATATTTGCAATTATCAGCCTACTTTTTTTTCACAAATTCGGAAATGTTCGTTCTATTTAAAAGGTGTAGACCTAATAATGATAATAGTAATCCAAACCAAACCCCATAGCGCAACAGCTCCGAAGGACCTTGGCCTACCTAGCGACCGCTGCTCAGCCCGAAGGCCTACAGTTTACGAGGTGTCGTGTGGTCAGCACGACGGATCCTCTCGGCCTTTAATCTTGGCTTTCTAGACCGGGGCCGCTCTCTCACCATCAGATAGCTCCTCAATTTTAATCACGTAGGCTGAGTGGACCCCAAACCAGCCCTCAGATGCTGGTAAGAATCCCTGACCAGGCCGGGAATCGAACCCGGGGCCTCCGGGTAAGAGGCAGACATGCTACCCCTACACCACGAGGCCGGCGATAATAATAATAGACCCCTAATATTAACAATAATACCGGGCTCAGTAGCTCAGACGATTGTGGGCAATAGCCATCTGATCCCAACTTGGCAGGTTCGATCCTGGCTCAGTCCGGTGGTATTTGATGGTGCTCAAAAACATCAGCCTCGTGTCGGTGGATTTACTGGCAAGCAAAAGATTTCCCGCGGGACAATATTTCGGCACCCTGGCGAATCCAAAAACCGTCAAAAGTAGTTTGTGTGGCGTATAATAATAATAATAATAATAATAATAATAATAATAATAATAATAATAATAATAATAATAATAATAATAATAATTTCATGCGACAATTTGTAGCCTGGTGCAACCCTTGAAAGAGAGACCCTCCGACGATGGTGGGTGGCATCGGCCGTGTATGGGATACTGCTTGTTAGTGTAGTGGAGGATAGTATTATTAGTGGTGCGTGAGTTAAAGAGATTTTTGTTTTATTTATTTGCCTTGTTTTGCTCGGCGTGTTTAAAGCTATAAAGCCTTCCCTTACACTAAACGAAGTTTAACAACTGTACATCACACTGACACAATTAAAGTAATTAGGAAATAATTTTAAGAATGGACACGTAACTTAATTGTAACAGTAGTACGAATTTGATGATGTTATTAATAATAATAATCCGGGAGATAGTAGGTTCGAACCCCACTGTCGGCAGCCCTGAAGATGGATTTTCCGTGGTTTCCCATTTTCACACCAGACAAATGCTGGGGCTGTACTTTAATTAAGGCCACGGCCGCTTCCTTCCCATTCCTAGGCCTTTCCTATCCCATCGTCGCCATAAGACCAATCTGTGTCGGTGCGACATGAAACAAATAGCAATAATAATAATAATAATAATAATAATAATAATAATAATAATAATAATAATAATAACAATATGACGAGCCCGACGTCAAGCTCCGTAACTCGTCTGGTGTGGAGTTCGAGACCCGCGCAAAACCTACTACGAGGGAGTGGGAGAACCATCTGGTGGTGTGTGCGGGGAGCGGGTGTTGAGTTGATGAGTCTCTGAAGGCTTGCTGAACCTGGATGCTAGGTACTGACATGTAGACGTTCTTAGAATATTGTGTAGCTGACGCGGGGCATGATGTTGTTGTCTTCTCCTCTGTTGTTGGTAGTTTGTTAAGATATGGAGTGATATGTTAACGCTGTTTTACCTTGAAGATTAATCTAACGCAGGAAGTTCGAGCTTTCTGTAGTCCACCGGATAAGTGTGAGTTAAGGTCACTTCATACAACATCACAGTAATAAAATAAGAGCATTATTAAAGTTCTGACTACGTTAATTTTTGTTGTTAGTGGTAGAAATGTTTAAAATCTTTGCAGTGGATGGAAAGATCGATACACTCTTGAATATCTGACATGTTCTGCCCACGAGAGGCCTCCATCAAACATAACTCCAAGATTTGTTAATGAGTCAGACGGAGTGATATGGCTCGTGCGATTTCAACGTCACAGCGTATCTTTCTGTACGATGTATGTGTTAACACAGTCAGCTCGTGAAGTTCAAAGGTGGATTCAAGAAGGATTCCCGGGAGTAGACGTTCCAAGTCGTAAAAGAGTGCATAATATTTACAATAAAATTTAGGAAACTGTAGGTATCCAGCCTATAAAAGTAATAAAGAAAGCAGCGTAGGGTTCTCGCCCAAGAAAAATTCGATGTCATTGGTCACCGTTTGGAGACTTCTCCTATAAATCACTCTTTCGACTTGCACAACAAGTGGGAACTTCATATGGGTCTGTGCGGAAGGCTACAAAAATAATTACACTTAAAGCCATATATTGACACTTAAAATAACTGTGCCACTTTTAATAATCTTCTCGGACGAGGCATTTTCATGGTCTACGTGTATACACAAAACAGTAGTTACTGGAGTGCAGTTAAACCTGACTTCGTACATGAAATGCCCCTTCATGATACAAAAGTCGGTGTATGATGTGCTATCAGTGGTGAAAGAATCATTGGACCAGTTTTTTAAAGAATACGGTTGATTCTGTTACTTATGTTAACACCATACTAACCCATTTTTTCTGAGAATTAACCGACAGGGAGTGTGATTTTTAATGTCTTCAGAAAGACTCTGCCATTGCTCACACTGCAAAAAATTCCATGAGAGAAGTTCACAAAGAGAACAGAGTTATTAGTAAGGATTTGTGCCCCCCTCGCAGGGGCGTAGTCATGGGGATTTACTGGTGGTTAGAATCCCCTGGAATTTTTACAAAATACATTAAACACAAAGTGACAATAAACAATTGCACAAGTGGCAACTCTATATGGGTCTGTGCGGAAGGCTACAAAATATTTACACTTAAAGCCGTATATAGGCACTTAAAATGACTCTGCCACATTTAATAATCTTCTCGGGCGAGGCCTAGTTCCATCTTCATGGTCTACGTGTGGATTCAATGGACTGGCTTTTTGAACATTCACATAGACAATTGTAAAACCAACAGACCTCTTGAATCTATTTTTTAAGAAGTCCCGAAAGTTGAATTTTAGATTGTAATCTGTACATAACAATCGCTGTAAAACTGTTGACCTTGACCATTTTTTTTGTTCTGTATTTTAATGTAAGATTTTTTAGTGTACTGCTGTCTGAATATCAACATAATGCACTTGTGTTAGTATCCTTATAATGGCACTCGTGCATGCACGCACCACACACGCTCAAGCCCCTTCAGTATGTTCTACCATCATTTTGTAACTATAATCCATCTCCCCATCCCCATTGGTCGATCCTTGCTACGCTACAGCCCCCCTTGGTTCCCCGATTTATTCTCCTGCTATTATTACCTCTGGGGTAAATAAAAAAATAATGAGTACAAGACGAACCCGCTCAATAACTGAATATTCGTCAGGAAATTGTGGGGTTTCCTCAATGTGAACTACGTCCGACTCGTTGGCTGAATGGTCAGCGTACTGGCCTTCGGTTCAGAGGGTCCCGGGTTCGATTCCCGGCCGGGTCGGGGATTTTAACCTTCATTGGTTAATTCCAATGGCCCGGGGGCTGGGCGTTTGTGCTGTCCCCAACATCCCTGCAACACACACACCACACATAACACTATCCACCACCACAATAACACGCAGTTACCTACACATGGCAGATGCCGCCCACCCTCAACGGAGGGTCTGCCTTACAAGGGCTGCACTCGGCTAGTAATAGCCACACGAAATTAAAAAAGATGTGAACTACAGCAAGTGATAAATCATTTTTGAAGGAGGTGCCACAAATGTGTGGAGAATGAAGGCGGGCAGCTTCACCGTCTCCTTTCATAATCTGGTAAGTAATGAACTTCTTAAAATTGTTAAATGTTACTGGTGTACTTTTTAACTTCCCGCTACAAACCTCGACCTACACGCGGCAAACGAGCGCGCACTCGCCTATTGCAAAAACATCGCTCGCAGGAGTAAAGCATATCTGATCACCCTATTACATAATACTTGATATACAAATGTCATAATTTAGGAAAAGTCTATTACGTAACCATGCCTGGCAATAATATATTACAAAGTTGTGGTTTGAAATAAATCACTGTAGGCATGCTATCTACAAAACTAATTGGAAGACAGTAATACGATCTGAACTTCTTGAAATATAATTCTGTATTCCGTTAATTCGAACATAAGAGTTTCACACTTGTCAACTCCACGAGATTCGCCTTCAAGAGCTTAATACTAATTACATGGAACTGAAGGGTGAAGTGATTCTAAAAGTGCGTCCAAGTGTTTATTTTTGTTTAAATTGCGAAATTACCGAACTCGATAGCTGCAGTCGCTTAAGTGCGGCCAGTATCCAGTATTCGGGAGATAGTAGGTTCGAACCACACTATCGGCAGCCCTGAAGATGGTTTTCCGTGGTTTTCCATTTTCACACCAGGCAAATGCTGGGGCTGTACCTTAATTAAGGCCACGGCCACTTCCTTCCCACTCCTAGCCCTTTCCTGTCCTATCGTCGCCATAAGACCTATCTGTGTCGGTGTGACGTAAAGCCAATAGCAAAAAAAAAAATTTGCGAAATTACTAAAAGCATTCCATTTAATAGGGGACTCCTCAGAATGGGGCTAATTGAATTAGCAAAACTGTCTGTTTAGATACAAAAGATTATCTAACATCGTACCTAGCTCTAGTTATCAGAGTACAGTAGAGTCTCGCTCATCCGACCTTCGCTTATCCGACATTCCGTGTTATCCGACACTGGTAGACTTAATTTGAACTTTTGGTGGAGACTAAATTCAGGCACACCCGCTGTGGTGGGTGCGACCATGAGACAAGCACTGGCCTGACCGCTAAATTCTTCAAAATGTGGCTTCAGATTATGGATGTTGGATGTGTTACAGTGGGAGACTGGAAAAAAAACAGAGGGAAGAAATTTAAAAGTGGTGCTCTACCAGAGCAGAGAAAAAATGAAAAATGTGAGTACGAAAAAAGTAAGTGAAGCACTATTTCTTTGGTTATCTCAACACCGGGAGAAGGACCTGCCAATATCTGGCCCCATTCTACAGGAAAAGGCTGCGTATTTCCAGAAGGAGTTTAATGAAGGGGACCCTAATTTTCCTGCCAGTGCTGGGTGGCTTGATCGGTGGAAAAACGGTACGGCATTAGGCAGAAAAGTTTCCTTTCGTAAGATATCTGGAATGTTTTCGTTCAATACTGCATGTACTGTACAATTGAATTGATAATTCAATAAACAGAGTACTGGAAAACATGTCATTGTTTTAGTTTGTTTCAGTTCATTTTCAAAGTTATTCTGTATTATCCGACATTTTCGGTGATCCGACGTACTCCAGGTCCTGTTTAGGTCGGATAATCGAGACGCTACTGTAACTATCGTTATTTACTCCAGCTAGGGTTCAACAGAGCAATCGACACGATGGCATGGCAATTTACTTTCTCTTATTTATTCGAATGTTTTATCTGGTGCAAAACTGGAAATATGATAGTCATTGAGGTTTAGCTCATTGCTCTACTGTCAAGACCAGGTAAAGTAAAGTAAACTAAACTCGGGTCCTCGTCCCGACGTGATGCACCTCTTTTCAAGCACATTCCCAATGGAGGTGAGCTACACTTGGCCCTCGTTCTTTTCTTAAATCTCCAATAATACCTAGAATCGAACCCGGGCTACTGAGGATGGCACCTAATACTACTAACCGTTACGCTGCGGACGTGGACACCAAGCCAGGGTGCAGTACAAGGAGAGCTGTATACGTCTGTGAAATATCCATTTACCGGGCGAGTTGGCCGTGCGCGTAGAGGCGCGCGGCTGTGAGCTTGCATCCGGGAGATAGTAGGTTCGAATCCCACTATCGGCAGCCCTGAAGATGGTTTTCCGTGGTTTCCCATTTTCACACCAGGCAAATGCTGGGGCTGTACCTTAATTAAGGCCACGGCCGCTTCCTTCCAACTCCTAGGCCTTTCCTATCCCATCGTCGCCATAAGACCTATCTGTGTCGGTGCGACGTAAAGCCCCTAGCAAAAAAAAAAAGAAATATCCATTTCTCTGAGTCGCGATCAGATTCTTATGTTAGTGAATGTCCCATGTGTCCGATTCATTGGCTGAATGGTCAGCGTTGAGGCCTTAGGTTCAGAGGGTCCTGGGTTCGATTCTCGGCCGGGTCGGGGATTTTAATCTCGTGTGATTAATACTTCTGGCTCGGGGACTGGGTGTTTGTGTGCTTGTCCCAACACTCTCCTATTCATTTTCAGACAACACACCACACTACCAACCACCGCAGAAATACGCAATAGTGATTACATCCCTCCACATAGGGTTGGAGTAAGGAAGGGGATCCGGCCGTAAAACAGGGCCAAATCCACACGTGCAATACGGTTTGCACCCGCGACTCCACATGTGTGGGAAAAGCGGTAGAATAAGAAGTGAATGTCCCGTGTATTAAGAACATTTCTTTGCGTTAACATACTGAAAGTACAGATGGTTACATCTCTTTCGCCTTAGAAGTATTGTTCTTGTTACTCTTATTGATTATCGGGTAAGATGGAGGTAACAGGATGAAAAAAGGATAAACAAGAAAGGAAAGGAGGGGTGAAGGAAGGAAAAAGTAAGAAACGATGGTTAAAGGAAAATAGTATAATGTTACCAATAATAGCGTCTGTGTCCGAAACAAAGGCTACAACATTTGAATTGAGCAGAAGTGAAATCACTAGAAATAATCCACGGTAGTATTATTCCTCTCAAGTGCACTTATCTCGCTCACAGTAAAAAGAGAGCTTAATATCATTAAGTAGTGTGATAAGATTATTCCCTGAAAGAAGCTGATAACCGAAAGGTTTTCCTCCTTAAGCATTATTATCTAATAGCACACGCCCCCATCTTTGACATCCGCGCTAATCAGACTGACTTCTGTAAGTTTACAAAAGCAAGTTCTTCCCGACAGAATGAATGAAACGAGAAATCTGTTGCTTTTGCAGGCATTTTAAATGGCTCATCTCAGCTAGATTTGAATCTTTTCGACCCTCTTGAGTCCCGGCTATACGTATAAAGTGTTCTCAATTAAGGACATTGAATTTTGTCATAATTTTCCACGTTAAATCCATTGACAATACTCCAGATCAACTGTACTCATTTGAGGGCAATTATACTGCTGTCTGGTAACAGAATTTTCAACTGGAATTGGTGGGATCTGTTTATTTTACATCACAAGTTACATTGTTTACCTATGAGATACTCCACAGCAAATTATTGATATTGTTTGTGTATGATTGTTAGTACTCAATCTTTCTCTGTTGATATGGTGTGTTTGAAGTTTTCTCTCACTCCTTGATTATTTACTGACGGTGATTGAAGACATTCTGATCTGTATTCGTCTTCGTAGAATGTGTCCTCAAATGAGGACATCAGGTTTTAAGTTAGTAGTTTCAAAGTATTTACTTATTTCATTCAGTCTTTTCCCTTATTGATTAGATTTGGATATATAATCTTTATTTTTACAATTTTATTTTATTTACAGACAGAATGTCACTGAGGAATGTATTATTTGAAGATGAAATTCTGGATTTGATTAAAAATGGCAATGTCTCTAATTTTGAAGATGACAATGATATTGAATGCAGCATTTCAGATCATTCCTTTCCTGACATTGTATCGTATGAGGTTGATGTTGAGAATCGGGAAGTGGTTCATGGCGAGGATGATGTGGATGGAGTTCCATCTGAAATTACTGAAAATGAGTTGGAAGGGAATATTACCCAGCCATCTGTTTCTTCCAAAGATTATTTACGTCTTCACAAATGGATAAAACACTACCAGTTTCAAAACCCAGAAATTGGAGAAGATATTCATCCTTCATATGAGGATGTTCATAATAGGACAGAGTGGTCTGCCGTTCATTAGTTTCAACAATATATGACTGAAGACATTTGTAAAACTGTGGCCTTGAACACTATATTACGATCTGTACATAACAATGGAAAGAGTTCGAATGTAAGCAAGGGTGAAGTTAAGAAATTTATTGGTGCTGGCATTCTTATGGCTAGTCTAAATTACCTACAAATTAGAATGTTCTGGAAGAGGAGTACCAAAGTTCCTATGATTGCTACTTCTATTTCAAGGCAAAGCTATTTTGACATCAGAACTAATTTCAAGTGTGCCAATGACAATGATGTTACGCA
This sequence comes from Anabrus simplex, assembly GCF_040414725.1. Classification (NCBI taxonomy): domain Eukaryota; kingdom Metazoa; phylum Arthropoda; class Insecta; order Orthoptera; family Tettigoniidae; genus Anabrus; species Anabrus simplex. Next base: position 138,470,939 of record NC_090266.1, on the reverse strand, counting down.
AGAGCAGCGAGATAAAGATAAGCTGTGGAAAGTTCGACCATTATTTGTATTAGATGCTGTTCGCTCAGGCTGATTGATGCCCTCACACCCTAGACACAATAATGTCAACTGACGAACAAATTATTCCCTTTACGCCGGGCTGAGTGGCTCAGACGGTTAAGGCGCTGGCCTTCTAACCCCAACTTGGCAGGTTCGATCCTGGCTCAGTCCGGTGGTATTTGAAGGTGCTCAAATACGACAATCCCGTGTCGGTAGATTTACTGGCACGTAAAAGAACTCCTGCGGGACTAAATTCCCTTAAAAAGTAGTTAGTGGGACGTAAAAACAAATAACATTAATTAATTATTATTCCCTTTACAGGGAACATATCTATCAAGCGGTATGTAAAAGGAAAACCCAATCCCGTTGGACTAAAGAATTTTGTTTTGTCGTGGCCATCAGGATTAGTGCTCGACTTTTGTGTTTATCATGGGAAAGGAACATCATTTGCTAATTCTAAAGACATTGCGGATATAGGGTTTAGTGAATTGGCTGTTATTCATCCTTGTGAAACAGTGCCACCGGCATCATGTATTTACACAGATAGGTATTTCACGTCTCACAAACTGGTCGACTTCCTGCTTCAAAAGTCTGTCTGTGTATCTGGTATCATTCAACTCAACCGAACTCAGATAGTTCCTCTAACAGCAGACAAAGAATTCTGGAAAGAGTCCCGTGGGTAATTCGAACAATTTGTCTGTAATGATGGCGAAATTTCTCTAATAAAATGGTATGATAACAAGGTAATTATAGTCATGTCCTCTTGTTAAGATTCGTCACCAGTTGGCAAGTGCAGGAGATGGTGTAAAAAAGAAAAAAGTATGATAAATGTGATCAAATCCTATAATGAGTTCATGGGAGGAGTCGACTTGAATGACCACATGATTGCATATTGTCGCAATAAATATCGTACAAACCGGTGGAATCTCCGCACAATTCTCCATTTCATTGACCTTTCTCGGTTCCAGTGTCGAGAAAATTGCAAGATACGGGAAATTGCTCGAAGGAACATAATGCAGTCCTTGAATTTTCGTATTATTCTTGTTGAAGAACTAATCACAGGAAAGGAAAGCACAAATGAAGCGAGTAGTGAAGATGATGACGATGAGCCACCCAAGAAAGTAGTTGAAGTTCCGTGCGAAGAAGCAAGAAAAAAGGGGCCGGTTCATCTTCCTGAAGTTGTGGAGTACTTAATCCACAACATCGCCCTCATGAAGGATGCCATGGGAAGAGCATAACGCGTTGTATCAAGTGTAAAGTGTTCCTGACAAGGGTCAAAACTGCTTTATTCTGTTCCATTCCTAAATATATGATTTTGATTTCTGTGTTGTTGATGTTAAGTATCATTTCAGACCCGAGTAATCAATTGAGGACACTATTTAAATCACTGTTGCTGCTGAACAATGTGAACTTTATAATTATTATTGGCATGTGTCGTCATAGAATGGTTAAAACCTGTATTTGAGTATGATTAGAAGAAAATACATATCAAAAAATTTTCTGGCCTCAAGAGGTTACACTCAAGCAACGACATTCATGTTACGTGGCCGCAGTTTCTACCAGTAGCGGCGATTGGGAAGTGCGGGGGCAACAAGAGTATACAGACAACAAACAGCATCCGGGTATAGCGGAGGGGGCAGGGGGACTTATATACACCAAAACTAAAATAAAGGGTACAAAATGCGAATTTTTTTAGTGCTCTCTCAGCGAATTTCGATAGAGAGGTAAAGATTGAGAAATTACCAATTTAAGTGTGGTAATAATAGTTTTTGAGATTTTGATTCAGTACTGCACAATAAAACCTTCACCCAAGGAACAATATTTCACATTCATTACAATTCAAAAGAAATACGACGTGATTATACAACTAAAACTGTTTAGTGTTTGACTGCATACTAAAAAAAACTGCACAGGCAAAGTCTCCACTACTTGCTATGGCGCTATACAAATTGGTTAGTCGGGACGAACGACATTTTATGTGTATTTCCGCTAAAAATGTAATTTATGATTAAAGAAAATAAAGGAAAGAATTAGCTTATAAGACAACAGGGCTTGTACAAATTGTATTTTTTTAAATAATTCCTAGTTTCATCCGGCTAAACTGGAATAAAAGTTTAATCGTTTCTCCACAAAGATAGTGTGTGTGTGTGTGGGGGGGGGGTGCAACTTCCCCCCTCACCCCCCTAATCGCCACTACTGGTTTCTGCTATTGTTGCTTCTAAAAACGATGCAATTTAAACTGTCGTTTATTTCCTTTCTGTAATATGTTATGGTGTCAACGAACCTACGGACTAAGACTCTGACCCAAAGGACAACACCAACATTGTCACCTAACATGTCATTATGATTATTATTATTAGCTTATGTACCTGTGCTTCGCTACGGAATTCTCAGAAAGACTATCTTTATGGTTTTCGCAACTGAAGTCCACATAGGTCATTACAATGGCGTCGGTACGAATGTCGTGATAAATGCAATGCTGTCATATGATATACTCGATCAAATGAAAATACCGCACATTTTCTCTCTTTTAACGAAAAGTACTACACTGCTGATCTAACAATTCAAAGTTCCAGAGCTAGAACGACCAGGCCGCAGACAGTCGCGAGCACTCCTGTGTCATTATTCCGTTTAAGTGTACACACTGCTCATTCCAAACAGTGTCTCAGAGTAGGGATCGAATAGCTGGAATACTATGATGAATCAGTGTGTTACGTACCAGTAGTATCAGAAAATTTATGAATTAGAGGAGTGGCATGCTAAAAAAGAGAGAGATCTAACTTGTAATAAGTTGATGAATACTAATATATAAAATCATGAATAAAAATATATAAATAAAATTACTCAAAAACTTAATAAAATTAATAAGCATAATTAACCGAAATGTCCGTAGTATGGGCGCCAGAGTTCACCAGAATGGATCCCTCGAATTTAGATAAGAGCATGATAAACTTTATATCCCAGGGCGTGTACATAATGCTGCGTACTGGTACATCTGCTGCAGGCCTTACCTAACCTCCTGAAAACGACTAATTAGGTAGGAACTGCACCTAGGTTCATCAATAACACTGATTCTAAAATAGCTAACTATATTCTGAACAAATTCCGTGCATGAGCACCTCATCAACATACAACATTATACATATAATACACACATAAAATATTGCTGGAAGACTCCATATTTACAACAACAACAATAATGAAAACCGTGGGAAAACGAAAGTGAGAACTAAGCTACCATTTGCAGATAGTCCGATGAACAATGTACATGTATGAAGATAAATACCCTTCACTGTCTCTATATCAATTCGACTTACCGATTCTCATAATCGGCAGTTATCACTTCACACAGATACTGTACCTTGTACTACTGTGTTCACATATTTTAACACTTGTAAAGATATATACACACGTCTGTCGATCCTCAACATATAAATTTATGGAAAGTCTGAGATAGCTTTCACCAACATATAATGCTAGGCCGTCACAAGTGCTACAATACTTAATGCGCAAGCACTCTCCACAAACATAACACGACTACGCTCCACGAACGTTTGAAGTCCAGTCCATTGCAGCCATGTCAATCCAGTACCGTGTATCAGCACCACTTCCTTCCCGTACAGTGCGTCAGTTGTAGTTGTAGTTATCTTCCTTCTCGTTCCTTTACAATCACCTCTACAATCACCCTTACAATGTCTCCTTACAATGTCCTAATCTCATCATCTGGTTGCCGCCGTATCATCAACCTTTATAGACATCAACATCCCCCTCCTCTCAGATGAGACGTCTGGATTGGTGCTTGCCAGCCAATCATGAGTGATCTCAAATTAAGACCAAGCCCTGAACTACTTCTTCCTCCCAAGACAATAACAAACTCTGGGGAGTTTTCATGAATCACCAAACTTTCCCTGGTACAACAAGAAGCTCATCTCATCAGGCTGGGATATATACATGACAAATGGAATTTCCTGACACAAGTACATCACAACACACACTGGGGTAACCAGATGACTCATTCAAATTACCAGAGTTACTAAAGCAATGTTTTCCCACTCGTGCAAAACAAATTACTCATACCTACATATGTGGATATCTTCCAGCTTACCAATATAAATGTCAAAATATACAAATGAAATACTAATAATAATAATAATAATAATAATAATAATAATAATAATAATAAAAATCAAATACTGACAATAATATCTCTACCTTCTACATATAATTCGGGGGTGTGATATATGTACTATCACATAACGCCCCCTTGGTGAATCGATGATATCATATATTATGATTCACCATAAAACAGAACTTCATACATAACCTTATAATGGCATAACTGAACACATAATTTACTGTAATAATGATATATACATTGCGTCTACTGCATTGTATTCGCACACACGAAATACAATTTGTCCAAACAATAATAATAATAATAATAATATGGCTATATACACACAACTCTGATTGTTTCATATAGCATTGAACACAATCCCTTCTTACTACTGAACACACAAAATAAAATTGATAATATATACATCCAAGGTGCAGATCCTATCTCTTATATCTGCGAAGGCTATAGATATTAAATGTTCCAAGAACCTTGTTGTCAGTGGTTAGGAGCCTATAAGCACACTTGCCTATTCTACTGTCCACAGTATACGGACCCTAACATAAATGAAAAACTATACATAAACTTAACATTGGCATCGATAAGCGAGGAATGCGTACCGCAATAAAATTAACAACGTCTAGAATCCACTCTATCTCACACACAAAGATTCATTCCATCCAGTCACACAAGAATCATACAAGCTTTCATTCGGAACATTCATAAAAAGGAAATCCCTCTTTCTGAAATGCGCGGGAATCTCACAGTGTTTACTCTTCCACAAAACCATAATTAATGCAAGCAAACAGATCACATACTTTTTCACACATTCCACATCGCTATCATACAGCACGTCATTCAAATCACTCTCACAACTCTCAGCATTAAATAAAACATTACACACCCGCTTGGAAAGACTTTCTTTCATCTCACGCACACTTCCATTTTCACACACGCTCACTCTATTACTGAAATTCTTACCATAATACACTTCGAAATTGCTGTCATTACTACTTAATGACCCAACAATTAATCTATCTTCACCACCTTCCATATCAGCTCCTACTTGCACCACTTTCATGCCAACAACACTGCTACTTTCGACTCTCTTATCAGAAGTTTCATTACTCTTAAAGTCACCATTTTCACACATAATGGACCTAACTTTACTCTCCTCACGTACACTTAAATCAACAAAAACATCCTCATGATGTATACTCCGTGAACACACTTCACTCACAAAACAACCTTCATCAACTTCACAAAAAACTTCACTTTCAATTTCAGAAACTTCCACAAGATTATCGATCGCAACACCGCTATTACCATCACCACTAGCACAAAGTAAGACATCCGACACAGCTTTCTTACCTTCATCACGCCCCCTATTCTCAAAATCTCCCTGAACACAAAACACATGGTCATACAATAATTCCTCTTTCACGTCTACCTCGTAACTTACCTGTTTCATCGCGTGAATAGGAATTTCGGTATCGGACTGCCTATCTGACCCAACTAAGAAGTCCGACTCCGGTTTAAATTACTTGACGTGGACTGTTCACTATTATCATGTCTCTGCACTTGATCTGGAGGTATTTGATCCGTACGCCCCCTACTTTCTGATTCCCCTAGATTAGGTCTTCTGCCATAATATTCATGGTGATTAACTCCCTGATTAGACTGTCTGTTTCCCCTTCCGGAATTACCACCCTGATTCCCTTGCCTAGAATGACTGAAATTCTGATTATTCCTATCTCCCGCTACCTGATTACCTTGTCTCCCATTATCCCCGTAATTTCTACCTTCACTTTGCCTAGTCCTCCCCTGCCCTTCTAAAGCATCAAACCTCTCTAACAGCTGCTCTAATTCCTTAATCGTAACAATATTCTGCATACATGCAGCTAATCCGACCTTCTCAGGAAAATGCCTCAACATCTGGCGTACTGTATCTCTCTCCGATGCTAGACCTTCAATATTCTGGCTGATCAGAACATGCGCCAAGAAATATTCCGTCATAGATACACCTTCCTGAGGTTTATACTTGCCAAATAGCACGCGATCTCTTTCCCTTCCCTGAATAGCTTCACTCCAAAATTTAGAAATAAATTTCTCCCTAAATTCCTCCAAACTCGAAATACCCTGTCTATAAACTTGAAACCAGGATCTCGCTTCTCCAACAAATGCAATATCCAACATCTCATCAACCATACTCCACTCGATCAAACCATCGTCAAGATTCTTAGAAAACCGTTTCTCCACCGTTTTCAAGAATTCCATCGGATTAAACTGCCGACCATTAAACTTGGGTAATTCAGAGTCCTTCGTACAAGATACGTACCTATTACATATGCTGCTACCTACTTGGATTTGACTGATCTCCTGCCTTAACTTTACATGACATGCTTTAATTCCTTCTTCAACTACCATTCTGGCATTTCCTTCTACTGACTTGAGGTCATCTTTTACCGACTTAAGGTCTTTCTCCAATTTCTCATCCTTCTCATCTATACGCTTCGCTAAAACGTTCTGATTGGATTTAATTCTATCTATTTCTTCGACTTTATCTTCCACTATTTTTATTCTCTTATCACATTCCTTGCTGTTTTCAACAAATTCCTTCCTAACAACATTAAATCGGCATTCGATTTTCTCAGTCAATTCCAAGCGTTGAGATTCAACCTTATTATTGACTTCCTGAATTTCCCTGCTTTGATGGTCAAACTTCTGGTTCAATTCATCTATTCTACCATTCACAGCACTACTTAAACTATCAATTTTACTAGACAATTCAACACTCACTAAATTTAACTCCTTACTTTGATTCTCAATCTTACTAGACAATTCCGTACTAACTGAATTTAATTCACTATTAATACTGTATATTTCATTACTTAAAAAACTCAATTCACTCTTCAACTCTTTACTCTGACTATCAATCTTGCTAGACAATTCAACATTATTATTATCGATTTTACTGGACAATTCAATATTATTATTATCGAGTTTACTGGACAATTCAACATTATTATTATCGATTTTACTGGACAATTCAACATTATTATTATCGATTTTACTGTTAATCGAATTCAATTCACTCTTCAACTCTTTACTCTGACTATCAAGTAGCGATTTAAGCATACTGAGCATTGAAGCCTCCCCTTGATTCCCTACATTCTGAGTTTGAGACGGGGTACTAGATTCCTCACATATCGTTGCCGATTGATCTTTCTTACTATCAGCCATTTCGCTACTCTCACTTAAATTAGATAAACTCAATGTGGTGGAATTCTTTTGACTTCTCCTATCCTGATTCATGGTATCAACAACTTTAACAACCTCTCTACTTCTCAATTTTATAATACTAGACTCGCTACAACATTTCTTCATACTCCAAAATACACATGAAACATATAAAACACTTCACTGACATAGTTTGTAGAATTCCATCCACACCTGACAAGTGCACCTACGCTTATCAGCCTAACAGATGTACCAATCATTCAGCCACACGTTGGGGAGCCAATTGTAATAATTTGATGATAATAATAAATAAAATCATGAATAAAAATATATAAATAAAATTACTCAAAAACTTAATAAAATTAATAAGCATAATTAACCGAAATGTCCGTAGTATGGGCGCCAGAGTTCACCAGAATGGATCCCTCGAATTTAGATAAGAGCATGATAAACTTTATATCCCAGGGCGTGTACATAATGCTGCGTACTGGTACATCTGCTGCAGGCCTTACCTAACCTCCTGAAAACGACTAATTAGGTAGGAACTGCACCTAGGTTCATCAATAACACTGATTCTAAAATAGCTAACTATATTCTGAAAAAATTCCGTGCATGAGCACCTCATCAACATACAACATTATACATATAATACACACATAAAATATTGCTGGAAGACTCCATATTTACAACAACAACAATAATGAAAACCGTGGGAAAACGAAAGTGAGAACTAAGCTACCATTTGCAGATAGTCCGATGAACAATGTACATGTATGAAGATAAATACCCTTCACTGTCTCTATATCAATTCGACTTACCGATTCTCATAATCGGCAGTTATCACTTCACACAGATACTGTACCTTGTACTACTGTGTTCACATATTTTAACACTTGTAAAGATATATACACACGTCTGTCGATCCTCAACATATAAATTTATGGAAAGTCTGAGATAGCTTTCACCAACATATAATGCTAGGCCGTCACAAGTGCTACAATACTTAATGCGCAAGCACTCTCCACAAACATAACACGACTACGCTCCACGAACGTTTGAAGTCCAGTCCATTGCAGCCATGTCAATCCAGTACCGTGTATCAGCACCACTTCCTTCCCGTACAGTGCGTCAGTTGTAGTTGTAGTTATCTTCCTTCTCGTTCCTTTACAATCACCTCTACAATCACCCTTACAATGTCTCCTTACAATGTCCTAATCTCATCATCTGGTTGCCGCCGTATCATCAACCTTTATAGACATCAACATCCCCCTCCTCTCAGATGAGACGTCTGGATTGGTGCTTGCCAGCCAATCATGAGTGATCTCAAATTAAGACCAAGCCCTGAACTACTTCTTCCTCCCAAGACAATAACAAACTCTGGGGAGTTTTCATGAATCACCAAACTTTCCCTGGTACAACAAGAAGCTCATCTCATCAGGCTGGGATATATACATGACAAATGGAATTTCCTGACACAAGTACATCACAACACACACTGGGGTAACCAGATGACTCATTCAAATTACCAGAGTTACTAAAGCAATGTTTTCCCACTCGTGCAAAACAAATTACTCATACCTACATATGTGGATATCTTCCAGCTTACCAATATAAATGTCAAAATATACAAATGAAATACTAATAATAATAATAATAATAATAATAATAATAATAATAATAATAATAAAAATCAAATACTGACAATAATATCTCTACCTTCTACATATAATTCGGGGGTGTGATATATGTACTATCACAAACTCCCCAGCTACTTCCCGCCAATATTCAGGTAGGCAGTTATACTTGGTATAGTTATAACTTGGTATGAATGGCAGCAGAACACACAAAGCACATCACAACAAAAATGGTCAATGTAATGTTATTGTTGATCAATTTTATGAGCTTTCTACTTTGCCGGCCTTCGCATTTAGTTTTATTCTGACTGTGTGATATTAGAGCATCTAATGTAGAGTGAGTGTCCTTTCTTTCACGACTCCTTGATTTATTTCTCATTCTTATAATCATTTTCACAATTTAATCACCATCACCACCAATATTATTACAGTCGGCACAGTAAAACTGAATAAGACATAAATGATTATTCACTATAACTTTTGTTATGCAGTACTTTCCGATATGACCAATAACTTAGGTAATTAAAAATTAAATTTTAGCCACCTTCCCCTAAACTACCATTTCACTCAGCGTGAATAAAATTATCTATGGCGTAGATTGTAGCGACTTATTCCCCGACTTCATATACCAATTTTCATTAAATTCTCTTCAGCCATTCTCTCGTGATGCGCGTACAGACAGATAGACAGACAGACAGACAGACAGACAGACAGACAGACATAAATTACGGAAAATTAAAAAGTGCATTTCCTTGTTACTGTCGTCAAGACCGATACAGAAACATAATTCGTTTTAAATTGTGAGCAATATACAGAAAAAAACTCTTATTTTATGTATATATCTAGATTATTATTATTATTATTATTATTATTATTATTATTATTATTAACAAATACATCGTAATTGGGAAATATCCCGCTGGCAATGAACAAGTACAGTATTGTGATAGGCCTAATAAAGTTAAAACATAATCACCCAACAACACAACAACAACAACAACAACAACAATTATAACAACAAAAGTACAACAAGCAATTCCATGGAAAGAAAATATTACAAGAGATACTACTAGTTTAACATTATAAATCCAGCATCATCATATACAAATTCACACACAAATTAAATATTTCCAGTGCTTAACGGTACGGTTTACAATAATGTAGGTTGAGTTTACTTCTAGCTTAACATAACAACACCGTCATATACAATAATTTTAACCTGTTAGCAAGTCGTAAAATTTAGAACGAGTCTTCCACGTCTGGTGAAGCACATATCCCTGGGTTTCACACAGCCTATACCAGAACTGAGGACTAGGCCAATTCGTGAGGACAGTCTATTCCACTTACCGGTAGTACCGATGTTATGGATAGAGGAAGCGTCTTACAGGGACCTTAATGACCTATACAGAGATGACCATATTTTGCCTTTGATATCACCCGAATAATTATAACTTGGAAGAAATTAATTTGAAAATCTTCAAATAGTAGCTATCCTCATCAAGCGCTACTTCGTATATACATGGTGTATCTGAAATACTTTTCATGAACATCAGGACAGTATAATAATAATAATAATAATAATAATAATAATAATAATAATAATAATAATAATAATAATAATAATAATAATATTTGCTTTATGCCCCACTAACTACTTTTTTTACAGTTTTCGGAGACGCCGAGGAGCTGGAATTCAGTCCCGCAGGAGTTCTTTTATATGCCAGTAAATCTACCGACACGAGGCTGACGTATTTGAGCACCTTCAGATATCACCGGACTGAGCCAGGATCGAACCTGCCAAGTTGAGGTCAGCAGGCCAGCGCCACAACCGTCTGAGCCACTCAGCCCAGCTCAGGACAATCTAGTTTGTAGAAATAGAAGACAGACTGTACAAGCGGCATATCAGGGAAGTACTTCGTTTCCAAGAAAAACGTGGATTGGCGCAGAAGAGAGGGAAAAACACCAAATGCCATGGGAAGATTGATAATGGAATGGACTTCCCATACGTCGAGCTGAGTGGCTCAGACGGTTGAGGCGCTATCCTTCTGACCCCAAGTTGGCAAATTCGATTCTGGTTCAGTGCGGTGGTATTTCAAGGTGCTCAAATACGTCAACCTTGTTTCGGAAGATTTGATAGCACGCAAGATAACTCCTGCGGGACTAAATTCCGGCACTTCGGCGCGTCCGAAAACCACAACAAAAGTAGTTGGTGGGATGTAAACGAATAACATTATTATTATTATTATTATTATTATTATTATTATTATTATTATTATTATTATTATTATTATTATTATTATTATTATTACTACGGACTTCCCATAAGAAGTGGCTGGACCGAGCTCGATAGCTGCAGTCGCTTAAGTGCGGCCAGTATCCAGTATTCGGGAGATAGTAGGTTCGAACCCCACTGTCGGCAGCCCTGAAAATGGTTTTCCGTGGTTTCCCATTTTCACACCAGGCAAATGCTGGGGCTATACCTTAATTAAGGCCACGGCCGCTTCCTTCCCACTCCTAGCTCTTTCCTGTCCCATCGTCGCCATAAGACCTATCTGTGTCGGTGCGACGTAAAGCAACTAGCAAAAAAAAAAAAAAAAAAAAAAAAGAAGTGGCTGGAAGGACTCGACGTCTAAGCGGGCATAAGGGAAAAGAAGCAGAAGTAGTGATAAATACATAAAATATTATGTTTTGATTTAATTCCCATCCTGAATCTATGACTCAGATCTATGAAAAATTCAAATCAAGCAAGTTGCTTTACGTCGCACCGACACAGACAGGTCTTATGGTGACGATGGGACAGGAATGGGCTAGGAGTGGGAAGGAAGCGGCCGTGGCCTGAATTAAGGTAGAGCATTTGCCTGGTATGAAAACTGAAATCAATGAATGTTGATAAATGTTTCAGAAATGGGTGAGTAAGGCTGAGAAGTAGAGAGGTTGGTTCAAATGTCGAAGTGTAATGTAAGGAAGTGAAGGGGATCGTCTGTCTCGCTAAGTACAATCATCAGCCACTTGTAGCGAATGATAGCTTAAATGACACGTCTGGCTCCCAATTATCATCGGCGCAATTCTGCTCTCTACTTCCATTTAATTAACGTTGTCTGTGGTTGGTACCGGCCCGCCGCAGCTGTCCTGGACCGTCACCTTTAACCATTTAACCGCCGTATTCCAGCGTGACATTCGTACGAGAGACATCATCTACCTAAATAACATTATACATTTCCTGTAGACTTCAAATGTTTGCCTCATTCATATTTATATCGGATTAGGTATATACTACTAATAATAATAACAATAGTAATAATCTCGATATATAAAATACCGTAAAGGGTTTTGTCTGTATGAAAATCCACAGCCTGTTTCCAGTCATTTGACCGGGTCAGGAATGGAATGAATGAAGCCCCTATCTAGCAGCGAGGATTGGAATTATGCCGACTGCCGAAGCCTGTCGCTCTCCTCTGGGGCGATGATTAATGAATGACAGATGAAATGAAATGATATTGGAGGGTGTTGCCGGAATGAAATATGACAGGGGAAAACCGGAGTACCCGGAGAAAAACCTGTCCCGCCTCCGCTTTGTCCAGCATAAATCTCACATGGAGTGACCGGGATTTGAACCAAGGAACCCAGCGGTGAGAGGCCGGCGCGCTGCCGCCTGAGCCACGGAGGCTCGGTTTTGTCTATATATTGCTCAGAATTTAAAACGGATGGCACTTCTGTATCAGTCGTGTCCATAGTAACAAGGCAATGCACTTTTTAATTTTCCGTTATGTCTGTCTGTCTGCCTGTATGATGTATGTATGGATGTATGTACTGTATGTATGTATGTACGGATATCACGAGAAAATGGCAGAAGAGCATTTAATGAAAATCGGTATGTAATGTCAGAGAATGAGGCACTACAATCTAGGCTATAAATAATTTTATTCGCGCTGAGTGAGGCCTAAAATTTAATTCTCAAATACTGATGTTATTAATGGTCCTATCGATAAATAAGACATAACTAAACTTATACAGAATTATTTTTCGATCATTTGTGTCTTACACATTTTTACGGTACTAGCAATGATAAGAGAGATATTCGTGAATTTAGTTTTTGCTAAGTCCATAACAACGCCGAACCACGAGAAAAGGGGTGAACAGAATTTAATGAAAATCGGCATATAAAGTCTGGGAATGAGGTGTTACAGTCTAGGTTATAAATAATTTTTATTCACGTTGCATGAAATGGTAGTTTAGGGGAAGGTGACTAAACGTTAATGTTTTAAATACCTCTATTATTGGCACTATCTAAAAAGATTATGTACCGTAACACAAGTTATAGTCCGCCTCTGTGGTGTAGTGGTTAGCGTGATTAGCTGCCACCCCCGGAGGCCCGGGTTCGATTCCCGGCTCTGCCACGAAAATTTGAAAAAGTGGTACGAGGGCTGGAACGGGTTCCACTCAGCCTCGGGAGGTCAACTGAGTAGAGGTGGGTTCGATTCCCACCTCAGCCATCCTGGAAGTGGTTTTCCGTGGTTTCCCACTTCCCCTCCAGGCGAATACCGGGATGGTACCTAACTTCAGGCCACGGCCGCTTCCTTCCCTCTTCCTTGCCTACCCCTTCCAATCTTCCCATACCTCCACAAGGCCCCTGTTCAGCATAGCAGGTGAGGCCGCCTGGGCGAGGTACTGGTCATACTCCCCACTTGTATCCCCCGACCAAGAGTCTGAAGCTCCAGGACACTGCCCTTGAGGCGGTAGAGGTGGGATCCCTCGCTCAGTCCGAGGGAAAAACCGAACCTGGAGGGTAAACAGATGATGATGATGATGAACACAAGTTATAGAGAATACAAGTTCCAATCATTGATGTCTTGATAGAGCTTTACCTGTCAACTTTGATAGTAGAATAATGATTTTTGTTGCTTAGTCCATATCAGCGCCAAGCATTGTTAACATGGAAATATTGTTTAATAGTGTTAACTGGAAGTGGTTTTTGAGGTGTAAAACTGCGTGGTCATCGGTCGGTATCGACAAGTAAAAATTTGAAGATGATTATATAAAGTGAGGAAAAACGTAAAGGAAGGATCGTTTGAAGAATAAGACAACAGCTCATAAAGCTGATCAAAAGTAACATTACATTGACCATTGTTGTGATGTGAGTTGTCTCCTCTGCTGCCACACATCTCCAATGGATGGGATTACTGCTGCGCCCCAAGTAAAACAGCATGCCTGAATATTGACGGAAAGTAACTAGGGAGTTAGATAACTTTGCACATTCTATAGGACTGTCATGTCAACGACGGGTACTACAGCTAATAATAATAATAATAATAATAATAATAATAATAATAATAATAATAATAATAATAATAATAATAATAATAATGTTATTGACTTTAGGTTTCCAATTACTCTTTTTGCGGTTTTAGCAGACGCCGAGGTGCCGGAATTTAGTCCCGAAGAAGCTCTTTTACGTTCCAGTAAATCTACCGACACGAGGCCGACGTATATGAGCACTTTCAAATACCACCTGACTGAGCCAGGATCGAACCTGCCAAATTGGGGTCAGAAAAGGCCAGCGCCTCAACCGTCTGAGCCACTCAGCCCATCAATAGGTATACAGAAGACAATAGGTTCTGCTCAATTTTTTTCCTTCTGTATTTATTTGTCACGACATCACGGGAAAATGGCTTCTTGAAACTCCGTATTTAATGTCAGGGATAGTCGAGGTGTGCATTAGGCTATAGGTATATATATACACACTATCGCTCATCAATTTCAATGTCCGGCTGGATGACTAAGTGGTTAGCGTGCTGGCCTTTGGTCACAGGGGTCCTGGGTTCGATTCCCGGCAGGGTCGGGAATTTTAACCATAAATGGTTAATTCCCCTGTCACGGGGACTGGGTGTATGTGCCGTCTTCATCATCATTTCATCCTCATTACGACGCGCAGGTCGCCTATGGGAGTCAAATGGAAATCGTCTGAGGCCACACGACATTTTTATTAATTTCAATACACAATTCACATTTACAACACAAATGAAAGGTTATTTCTCACAAAAGATATGTATATTAACTTACACATATACAGTCACAATCATTATATTTTACTTTCATCAAAGTATCCTCCTTTGGATTTAATGACTGCCTCACAAGCTCGAGGCATGCGGTCAATCATTTTTTGTAGGTATCGTGAATCTATATGATTCCACACACCCTTAACAACATTCCGGAGAAGTTCCTTGCTGGATATATTAACTTCCCTGATACGCCTGTCCACTTCATCCCAGACCATTTCAATGGGATTACAATCGGGGCGTTGGGACGGCCATACCATATATTTCAGTAGCCCTACTTTCTGTTTTTCCTTTGATGCAATGTAGTTCGTACAGTATGCCGACCGATGTTTTGGGTCATTATCCTGTTGTAAGGTGAACCCTTTCCCTATTAAACACAATCCACTTGGTATTGCATGATACTGAAGTATGCGGTGGTACTGCTTCTGATCCATACATCCTTCTATTTTCACAATGTCGCCAACTCTATCTCCGGCAAACATCCCCAAACCACAACAGACCCTCCACCGTGTTTAACTGTAGGTAGAACACGCTGCTGGGCTACCCTTTCCTCTACAAATCGGCGAGCAAATATTCTCCTTCTGGTTCCAAAAATCTCGAACTTCAGTTCATCGGCGAGAAACACCTTCGTCTACTCTTCCGATGTCCAATTACGATCTTTTCTAGCCCATTCAAGTCTCTTCTGTTTATTTATGAGCCTTAGAAGGGGTTTTCTTGCTATGAAACATCCTTTCAAGCCGGCTCCAATCAGTCTCCTTTTTACTGTTGCAACAGATATTGTTGTCGTGTTCATGTCTACCAATTCTGCACGAATTTGGGGCGCTGTTGTTAATCTATTTCTCTTACTGGTAATTCGGATATATTTACCATCACTTTTAGTTGTTTTACGAGGTCGTCCTAGTCGTGGCATGTCCTTATTGCTACCTGTTGTCTTCTGGCGGTGAAGGGTGTATTGCACTCCCCCTATAGACATACTACACTGTTTAGCAATTTGGCGAATAGATAAACCTGCTTGGCTAAGTGCTACAATTGCAGCATGTTTTTCTATGGATATCTCCACTCGTGGAGCCATACTAGCGATGTGCACACTTCAACTGTCACGATGGAACTGGCATGTAGGAACCACATGTTATGTATCGTAGCAATGCTTGCTGTTCGCTGCAGATATCAATCACTACAGGGAACAACACAGGTGCACTAAATGCGGCGTCCGTTGGCCGATAGGTACATAACGTTTATGTACACAACATTGTTTGTTGGATACTATTGTATCTCGATTACCACAAACAAAAATCATGACATGTGTACAACTGTTGTACTATTCCTTTGCTTCCTAAAACCGTACCCACGATATTATACCTTATCTACAGAGAACTAGATGTCAATTATTGGGTGTATTGAAATTAATGAGCGGTAGTGTATATATATATTTACAATTTGTTTTACGTCGCACCGACACAGATAGGTCTTATGGCGACGAAGGGATAGGAAAGGGCTTGGCCGTGGCCTTAATTAAGGTACATCCTCAGTATTTGTCTGTTTTGAAAATGGGAAAAACACGAAAAACCATTTTCAGGGCTGCCGACTGTGGGGTTAGAACCCACTATCTCCAGGATGCAAACAGTTGCGCGCCCCTAACCGCACGACCAACTCGCCCGGTGGTATATTAACTAATTCGTAGATAGTGGCGTAGCAGTATTAAGGGAGCCAGCAGTAGAAATATCCTGTAACGATAAACCGTATATAGTAAAACTTGCGCAAAATATAATTCACGGTCTTTTATGTCAATGCAATCGTACAGAATAACGGAGATGTTCACGATTACTACTTTTTCCTTTCTTCACAGACTTCCAAGTATCTCTGAAAATATCGGTTCAATCTAAAATGTGTTATAGAAAATCCAGTCTCCAGTTATTTATACCTGGCACATTTTTACCGTACGAGCTATTGAATTAAGATTTTTATAACTCTTATCATAGCCGGGCTGAGTGACTCAGGTAGATTTACTGGTACGTGAAGTAACTCCTGCTTCTCCAAAAACAGTCAAAAGGTAGTTAGTGGGACGTAAAAAAGCAATAACATTATTATAATTCTTCTTAACGGCAAATGAAATGGCGTATGACTTTTCAGTGCCGGGAGTGTCCGAGGACATGTTCGGCTCACCAGGTGTAGGTCTTTTGATTTGACACCCATAGGTGACCTGCGCGTCGTGATGAGGATGAAATGATGATGATGAAGACGACACATACACCCACCCCCATGCCAGTGAAATTAACCAATGATGGTTAAAATTTCCGACACTGCCGGTAATCGAACCCGGGACTCCTGTGACCAAAGGCCAGCACGCTAACCATTTAGCCATGGAACCGGACATTATTAACGGTGAACATCACTAAAGTGGAAATATTGTTCAGTCTTCATGGTAATCAACTAGTTGGCATGGTGATGGTTGTTAAGATGGAAAATCACTTAGTCATTAGCCACTTTTCATCCGGAAGATAGTGAAGTTAATTATCGAAACGTAAAAGAACGATCACAGGAGAAAAGAAATCAAAAACCTGACGGATTGAAAGCTCCAAAACGAAATGTGATGGCTTACGAAGTTCTAAGCCCCTAAAGCTTTATTTTACTGCAGTTGCCGGACTGAGTGACTCAAACGGTTAAGACTCTGGATTCATTCCTGCCTCAGTCCGGTGGTATTTAAAATGCTGAAATCCAGCGGGACAACATTTCGGCACCCCGGCGTCTCCGAAAACCGTAAAAATAGTTAGTGGGACGTAAAACAATTATTATTATTATTATTATTATTATTATTATTATTATTATTATTATTATTATTATTATTATTATTATTATTACCTTGGTTTGGTGGACCAGCAGAGGTGAAAGAAGGTGCCGGGGTGAATGGGTCTAACTACCAAATCAAAGTTAATTTAAAACTATAACAAAGGTTATATTTTCTGAGTTTTAACAATTAATAACAACAAAAATCTAACAACTTTTGACTAGGTGAAGAAACAAGACTAGGAAGGATCCAAGATTTCAGAATTATAACACTTTTGGGCTACAAGCCCCTAGTTTTACAAGTTTGAGCTCCTAGCTCAGCATTACCAAACAATGATTTGTTCAAAGTGCTGAAATCCCCTAAAACATGGAGCACCAGCTCCGTAATTTACCATGTCAAGCCTCGTAGGGGCACTTTTACAATACTAGAAATGAGCTGACACGCTCTCGGTTTTTCAAGCCTATTCAAGGCAATATCAGACCTTACAATAACTTGCACAAGGCACAATTTACAAAAATGAAACACGGGTATCTCGTACCCAACCTACAGGGCCTTCGTGTAAAAGAAATAACAGTTAAATAAATGGCCCAAGCACAAAATGAAAGGAGGCGAATACTTGCACTCCTCTATGCAGCTTCTTAAAACCTAACAGGCACTAGGCCGATTAAACAGGGGCTATTCCCAAACCATGGAGGTGACCCGTCTAAGAAAGAAATTTAAAACATTACGTTTTGGTAACTGATTTTCTTCCCTTCCTTAGTCACCTCAAAACCAAAATGAAAGGGAGCTCGAGAGGGTAAATCACTCTCTATCCCCGAATTACAGTTACAGATTTTATAAGTTTTTACATAAGCCGACAGAACTTACATTTTAGAGAAAAAGGTTACATATTAAAGTTTCGGACCTTTCCCGCGGGTTAAACTGCTGAGATAGCAAGAAATAAGATGTTAAACGGCCATTACCTCGCTGAAGACCTGCTGCCTGATGAAAGAGGCGCCACCCGCCTCCTGCTTCACATCCACACACTTAGACGTTGATCAAAATGGCCAAGAGACGTGAAAATCAGCAGTTTATAAACCCTCGGGGATAGTTCGAGACCTTTCATGAATAAAACAGCCACCCCACTCAATTTTATTGGGTAGCTTAAAGTTACACACCAAATCGAAGAAGAAGCCTGTGATTGGTAGGAAATTAATTACAGAAATTCTTGATTGGTTAAATTCAAAACAGGCGGAAAGAAAGGATAAATATTGCCAACCCAAAAATGAATGAACGAAATTTAGTAAAGGAAAAACTTATGAAAACAAAATTACTTCTGAAAGGTTCTTTCACTTCGCACCAGGGTGCGTGATCATAGTTTTTGTAGTGACCTCTATGAGAGAATGTCCAAACTTCTTGATGAATGGAAAACAAAAACAAGTAGAGTTTCACACAGTTCAGGAAAATTCACCATTAAAAAAATTACGGTAGTGACATCTTCTGAGAAAATTTACAAGTTGGTCCAGTTTTAAGTTCAGAGTTTCTCCTGTAGAGGAGGTTTTATTGGCGCAAGATTTCAAAGTGCGGCGTAGGGGTGTACCTCCCGGTACAATTATTATTATTATTAGTTGAGGTGTGCTATATCTCTTTCATTGCCACTCATCTCCGTCAGATAGCATTACTGCTGATGTTACAAACCCTATTCAATCATGGATAGGTAGACAACTGCTAGTTAATAATAATAATAATAATAATAATAATAATAATAATAATAATAATAATAATAATAATAATAATAATAATAATAATAATAATAAAGTTACTGGATTTACGACCTACTTACTACTTTTGCGGATTTCAGAGTCACCAGGGACCAGGGTGCTGAAGGTTTATTATTATTATTATTATTATTATTATTATTATTATTATTATTATTATTATTATTATTATTATTATTATAAAATATATAGTCTAAAATTGGGAGATATTTTATCTCGGTTGCAGCAGCTGCGTACAATAGTACAATAAAATTTACATGAAAATTAAGGTTTCGCAAGTAGTGAAGCATAATATATGTACATACATCTTCATTATAGACCGTTATGCCGTTCAGCGTTCAGTCTGGAAACCTCTGTTAATTTACTAAACGTCGCCACAATCCTGTATATGAACCTAGCTCTGTGGCCTCGTTTAGTTCTATACCTCTTACCTTTAAATCGTTAGAAACTGAGTCTAACAGTCGTCGTCTTAGTCTCCCTCTACTTCTCTTACCCTCCATAACACAGTCCATTATTTTCCTAGGTAACCTATCCTCCTCCATTTGCCTCACATGACCCCATCACCAAAGCCGGTTTATGCGTACATCGAATTCATTCCTAACTTAGCTTTTATCTTTTCATTCCGAGAACCCTCCTGCCATTGTTCCACCTGTTTGTACCAGCAATCATTCTTGCTACTTTCATGTCTGTTACTTCTAACTTATGAATAAGACATCCTGAGTCCACCTAGCTTTCACTCCCGTAAAGCAAAGTTGGTCAGAAAACAGACCGATGTAAAGATAGCTGACATCCTTCTTAAAGACTACTGTTGATCGCAACTGCGAGCTCACTGCATTAGCGTTAATGCACCTTGATTCAGTCCCACTTACCACACTACCATCCTAGGAGAACACACAGCCCAAATACTTAAAATTACCTGCCTGTTCCAGCCTTGTATCCCCAATGTGACATTCTATTCTCTTGGATCTCTTACCTACTGACATCAGTTTAGTCTTGGAAAGGCTAATTATTATAGCATACTCACTGCACCTATTTTCAAGTTCCAAGATATTAGACCACAGGCTTTCAGCACACACTGTCATTAAGACCAAGTCGTTAGTCTCTTCCTGCCACTTTGTACCTTTCAGCAGATGATCCATGTAAACTATGAACAACAAATATGAAAGATTACAGCCTTGTCTAAACCCTGTAAGTACCTTGAACCAAGAACTCATTCCACCATCCATTTTTACTGTAGCCCAATTGTCAACATAAATGCCTTTGATTGATTTTAATAATCTGCCCTTAATCCCATAGTCCCCCATTACGGCGAACATCTTTTCCCTCGGTACTCTGCCATATGATTTCTCTAGATCTACGAAACATAAACACAACTGTCTATTCCTCTCGTAGTATGTTTCAGTTACCTGAAAATTTGATCTGACAGTCCCTCTGTGGTCTGAAAATACACTGGCTTAATTACAAGCAAATGCAGAGAAATTTACATGATATTTACAAGTAGCGTAACGCTAATTACAATACAGTCACACTGGCACTCTATTTCTTGTCCTTAGTTGCTTAGCTGTTGTCTCCCACATTCATAAATGTCATCATAATCTTGAATGAATATTATTTAGTAGTCCTATTCTATTCGTCATTTATTTGACATACAATAAGGCCTGAGTGTAGACTGGAATTTTGTGAAGTACTCATTAAAAATATCATTATTCTCTGCCATTGGTATCGTTGTTTCGGAAACAAATGCTCAGTCATCCAATGTGTTTTTGTGGAATCCCGAAAAAGAAGTCTACTGATGTTCCTCTCCGATCACATGTTAGGCATATGACGGCCACTGTGTTAGGATCCACTTTCTTCAGGAATTCTTAAACAATTGCACCGAGCGTAGGCGGCACGTTATTTCTTACATTTACATCATTTTTATTTCACAGATCTTCGACCATCTCCTTGGCTGAATGGTCACCTAAAGGCACCTTCTCCGTCATCACTCATTCAATACCTTCCATTTTACGTTAAAGTTTCAGAGGGCTATATATCGGAAACATATGTTGCACTGGGCTCTGTTTCTTTGTTTCTGAAAAAATGCAACAAGAAAACTTATCATCGTACCAACACAAGTTTTGTTGAATATATTTCAAGTGACCTCTGGTCACAGACATATCAACACTCAGTGACCCTACGCCCCAGTCATTCTCACGACATGCACGTTGACCCTGGCTACAAAGCGTTTGTTAACTGGGACCGGAATAATTTGCCAATAAATATATCGTTGGAGGATAGCGTTAATAGTTAAAGAGTCATTACGTATTGCACCCGCTCAAAGCCTGAGTCTTAACCAGCATCTCTCTCAGGGGTGTCACGGTTCGAATCTAACGCAGCCGGGCTGAGTGGCTCAGACGGTTGAGGCGCTGGCCTTCTGACCCCAACTTGGCAGGTTCGATCCTGGCTCAGTCCGGTGGTATTTGAAGGTGCTCAAATACGACAGCCTCGTGTCGGTAGATTTACTGGCACGTAAAAAAACTCCTGCGGGACTAAATTCCGGCACCTCGGCGTCTCCGAAAACCGTAAAAGTAGTTAGTGGGACGTAAAGCAAATAACATGATTATTATGAATCTAACGCAACTAAATAAACAACAACAAAAAATGAATATACGGAATCTCCAGTTAAAGATCTGGGCGCTATCTAATCAGTACTACAGGGTTGAACGGAACACTCAAATTATTAACTTTAAGGCTTATCATAAAAACAAACGAAAATACATTAAAACAGATCAAAGGGAAAATTTGGAGGCTCCGTCCTAGGAAAGGGGACGCATATTTTAAACGGTTACCAAGGGTTTACTGTTCTACAAGAACAAGAACTTGTAACTGTTTCCTTGCAAATGCTAAAGGAGAATTTTATTTAAAGAGAAGCTGGAACACACACAACAACTTGTTGACCCTTATTTTGCCCATAATTTGGCAAATCATTCCTGAAAATGTACATAATAAATTTTTACACTGTAGACCACCCATCCACTTGGGTGGTTGAACCGTTGATTGCCGAGGGTTGATACACGACCCTCGTGTCAACACCACGACCATTCTTGGTCGCGACCAATTACCTGTTGGCAAGGTGGGCGCGATCGCATGAATTATGTCATCGCCTCCACCTTTATTGAGATGAGACCAACCCGGGAGAGTACAATACCGTCCCCGGGTTCCTAACCAAGATATACTATCGTTAACTGAAGGAAACGACAAAGGCACTCTAACCTAATGATCCAGGTGTAGGGATTTACCATTTATTATTTACAACTACTTGACATTAGGGCTCTTTAAAGACTAGGTATGCTTGCCCGCCATTATGGTTCATTCCTGCACTACGTTGGTAAGGCAGTTGACCGCCCCAGCCTTGTACATTCCTCTTTTTTTACTGTTCTCCACGCTAGAAAATAATGCTAAACTATCATACTGTTAAAATACTCACTCTCAGTGTTACTCAAACGGTTACTCAACATAAATATTAGTTTATTTCGTACATTATTGTGTAATTTTTACTCGAGACGGTGATTGTTAAAGCAAGGTCGTTGATAATTTGCCTTTTAACAAACAAACTAGGCATGTGCTCTCACTGGAGAAATATTAGAAAAATATTAGAAAAAATAGCTTACAAATAAATCGGTATTTTATTATTACATTATTGATAAGTAGAATATGTTGTTGGCAAGCTATGCGCCGCGGTACCGTCAAATGAAATGAGGGACACCGTGGACCGTGGTATTGATATAGGGTACTGTAATTCTTAAATCGAGGAAATCGGTCAGAGTCGAAGTTATATAAATTGTTATAGAAGATTTTGATACCATATGATTTCAGTCGATATTTCATACTTGCGTGAAATTGATTCAGCGCTATTTTCAATGTTGTCGAAATAATAAGAAAAAATATTCTTCGAACAGAAATAACGCTGAAATGTGAGGAACACACCCAAGTAACTGGGATTCTTTATTTCTTTCTTCTAAAATTTAGTCCCTTTTCTTATTTACCAGTATTTTAAAAAATACATTCTATGTGCAAAATAAACTTTACTTTTGGTGAGTGTTATGGATCTCATCAGCTTATGCAGTTAGGATTTTAGTTTACTCAACCGAACATTCATGAAACAAATGTTACGTTATTATAAATTACATTCAGGAACAAAGTAGGAACAGAGGAACTACTTCCATAGCTGAATCTTCTCTCCCAACCTGAAGTATTGCACTGATAATCAGTTACTAGTCACTTGTAAGGAGAGTGACCCACTAGCTGTGGATATTTTTTTTTTTTTACCTTGGCTAAGTTAACAGTACATTTTACCCCTCTGGTTTGAGGAGAAGTAGTATGATTTCTCAACACGACTCACCTTCAGTGGTTAACTTGCTCAGGCAGCACATTTAAGTAACATTTTACAAATGTACTGTCTCCTTTTATTACAGTCCATACCTTGTTTACATTTTCTCTTCTTTTCCGAAGCTGTCCCATACATTTTACCTCGTTTCCGTACATTCTTGTTAAAGTCCACAACAGCATAGGATCGAATTTTGAAGTGTCTAACATTTTTTTCTTTTAAATTATAGCACGTTGGAGAACATGTACTGATACATTGATTATCCAAAGTTTCTCCATTACAAGATTTGCACCATTTTGCATTATACATTATAATGCTTATAGTCCTTATAAAAGACCTCACAGTTACAAATTAATTTCATAAATTCACAATTTGGTTTCTTTGAAAAAGAAAACCTACAACCTGTTTTCCAGTCTTTGACCAGGTCAGGGATGTAATGTATGAACCATATATAAGCTTAGTACAATGGGGTCGCCACTCCCAAAGTGACTTATGAATGACATAAATCCTATGAAATGAGAATGAAGAGTGTTGCTGGAATTAAAGATGACAGGGAAAACCGGAGTACCCGGAGAAAAAACCTGCCTTGCCCCCCCGCTTTGACCAGCACAAATCTCACATGGAGTGACCGAGATTTGAACCACGGTATCCAGCGCTGATAGCCGACGCGCTGCAGTCTGAGCCACGGAGGCTCCCCTCGGTTTCTTTAGACCACTAAAATTTTAATATGTAATTAAATAAATACGAATGTTTCAGAGCTTGAGTCAGAAAGCTCATGGTTTAAAACCTGTCTGTATATAGGCCTACCACAGACCTTGGAGATGTTCAATAAATTTTCAATTTCTTTGCAATCATTTAAGAAAAGGCCACGAAAACAACAGATAGGAAATCTGCCACCTGGGCGACTGCCCTAAATGCAGATCAGTAGTGATTGATTGATTGATTGATTGATTGATTGATTGATTGATTGATTGATTGATTGATTGATTGATTGATTGATTGATTGATTGATTGATTGATTTTCAATAATGCATTTATTGTACTACCACCAATGTTAAACAATTATTTCTGTCATATGAAGTTAGTTTTGTCAAATATTGTAACTGTGGTGCTTGGATGTTGAACTCCTGTTGCCCGACTTTGGCGGCAGAACTGAGTATTGAATGATTAATGTGACTGAATTAAGGGGTGTAGTAATATCGGTGGGAGCTAGATGCAGGTTTAAACCAGCAGTTGAAGTAGAAGGTATAGCTGTGGCAGTGGAGGCATAATGCAGATCACAAGGGAATCTAAACAACCTGTACCCCCAGTAGAGACATTACTACAGTTAGGTGGAGAACAACCCACCATTATGTAATAAATATTCACACAAATATAGCACTATTCTGTCCATGACGCGGTGATTAATGAAAGGTTCAATGTTGCGAAGCCAGCGTCCGTAGGAGAAACTAGAGTTAGATCACATGGCCCATTGTGCATGTATGAACCAAAATGGTGACTAAGCATACCCATCTTATAGAGCCTTACTTGACATTATTACGTCATTTCCCCAGCTGACTTCCCTAGTTTACGCCCACATCATCATCCGGATTAATTTAAAAATGTATTATTATTACTATTATTATTATTATTATTATTATTATTATCATCATCATCATCATCATCTTCTTCAGTGGAGATCATAATTATCGTAACATTTAATCATCATCGATTTAATATTTTAGCTTCATCCACTCCTTCTAAGTAATTTATGTACCTCCCTTGGCCACGTAGATTGAGTTTTAGATGTTTCTTGTAGGGCCTGTATCTTGTGGATCAGATAAGACAATAACGCAACATATTGAAAGAAACATAGGCCTACATTGTTTAGAATATTTCTGCGGAATTAATCAACTATACATAAAGACTTGTTGAGCCCGCCTGGTGGCCATGATCGTTAAGGCGCTGAAGTCTAAAAACGGTCTAACACCGAGGTTAGCCGGTTCGAGTCCCGTTGGTCGAAAAAATTTTCACCATCAGAATGTTGGCCGGCAGGGTAGGGGAGGTGGTGGTATACAATTTCTAATCACTAGATTGCGTGCCAAAAGCCTGGATTCAATTCCAAACCTCTCCGCAGTGCTCATATGGAGTGAGGGCATATGACGCTGTTGATGGTGATTCGTC
Source organism: Anabrus simplex (assembly GCF_040414725.1). Classification (NCBI taxonomy): domain Eukaryota; kingdom Metazoa; phylum Arthropoda; class Insecta; order Orthoptera; family Tettigoniidae; genus Anabrus; species Anabrus simplex. The sequence continues at coordinate 138,444,785 of NC_090266.1, read as the reverse complement.
CGTCGGATGGGGACGTTAAGCCTTGTGCAGACCCCTTGGTGCTATTCGACAGGAGTAGGCTATGTGCCGGCACCGGGTTTCACCCTCTCCCTACTATCATATATCACGTCATTCATTTCATCTCTCATTAACTCCTCTGATGAGGTTGACGTCAGGAAGGTCATCCGGTCATAAAAAACCGCCACGACAAATTCATCTCACCTCATACCCGACCCCGTAGGGAAACGGGACAAGGGTTGGACAGGGTTGGACAAACATAAAGACTTGTTGAATTAAATATACGTTATCTCGAGCAAACAAAATAGGGCATATTTATTTGCTTTATGTAGACACAGGTCTTACGGCGACGACGGGGTACGAAAGGGCTAGGAGTGGAAAGGATAGTGACCATGGCCTTAATTAAGGCACAATCCCAGCACTTTCCTATTGTGAAAATGGAAAACCACGGAAAACCAACTTCAGGGCTGCCAACAGTGGGGTTCAAGCCCACTTTTTCCCTGAATGCAATCGAGCAAATTATTTGGCAATCGATGTTAATGAAACTACTGACTGTGCTACTTGTTTTAACTCGTATTTGTGGTGTATTACTAACTGCAGTAGGGGGAAAAATCAGTGTAAGATTCATTCGTTTCGTGTTACCAGACAACTACACTGCGAAAGTCATTAATAATAATAATAATAATAATAATAATAATAATAATAATAATAATAATAATAATAATAATAACTTTAAATCCCACTAACATGGTTTTCCGTGGTTTCCAATTTCACACCCGGTAAATGCTGGCGCTGTACCTTAATTAAGGCCACGGCCGCTTCCTTCCAACTCTTAGGCCTTTCCTTTTTCATTGTCGCCATCAGACTTATCTGTGTCAGTGTGACGTAAAGCCACTAGCAATAAAAAGTCCCATTAACTACCTTTGCGATTTTCGGAGGCACCGAGGTGATGGAATTAGTCCCGCAGGAGTTCTTTTACGTGACAGTAAATGAAATGGCGTATGGCTTTTAGTGCCGGGAGTGTTCAAGGACATGTTCGGCTCGTCAGGTGCAGGTCTTTTGATTTGACTCCCATTGGCGACCTGCGCGTCATGATGAGGATGAAATGATGATGAAGACGACACATACACCCAGCCCCCGTGCCAGCGAAATTAACCAATGATGGTTAAAATTCCCGACCCTGCGGGAATCGAACCCGGAACCCCTGTGACCAAAGGCCAGCACGCTAACCATTTAGCCATGGAGCCGGATTACGTGACAGTAAAACTACCGACACGAGGCTGACGTATTTTAGCACTTTCAAATGCCACCGGACTGAACCAGGATCGAACCTGGCAAGCTGGTGTCAGAAGGCCAGCGCCTCAATCGCCTGAGCCACTCAGCCCGGCAACAGCGAATCAGTCACCAGAAAAACTCATTGCTCAGTGTTATGAAGGGGTCACAGTAAGGAAAAAAGGCAGTACAATAGCCTACAAGCAAGGGTGAAGACCGCTTAAAAAGACGCTTACTTCTTGCACTGTTACACACATCAATTGAAGTTAGTTGAAGAGCGTTGTAGAATTCGTAGACAGAAGGTTAGGGATGAACATCCCCTAACCAAGTGTGCAGAGCTAGTGGTCCTCGCCGAACAACTATTCCTACGCCTATAATTCTCGGTCCACTTCCCTCGTATTTGAGTACAGTACCTACTTGGAACAATTCATACTTTCTAGAATAATGATTATTAAGTATTAGTTACATTCAACCCGGTACCTACTTTTGAAGAAGATAAGATATTATACTGTATATCTCTAGCTGTTAGAAGTTTTATCTTCCTCCGTATTAAATGCCTTCTGATACAATGTTGAGAACGATGGGCATTACTTCCCCTTAAGGTTTACGTTAGTTGTTGAATTGTTTGCTATATATTCCTCTTAGTACGGCCGAGTGTGTGGGGAGATTCAGTCAGAAGGTCTCGATATCTCACCAACTCATTCAAGATTTTGATGCAAGTGTAATGGACTAGTATAACTTAAAAACAATTCTGTAACCCATGGGTAAAATATGGAAATATCGAGCCCGATTATTATTATTATTATTATTATTATTATTATTATTATTGTTGTTGTTGTTGTTGTTGTTGTTGTGACTTGTGAGGTGTAGCTATAAAGTTGTTTACATCTATTATTATTATTATTATTATTATTATTATTATTATTATTATTATTATTATTATTATTTACGTAGTAATGTGTGGACTTTATTTGGTATAAATCGTGATCGTATTATTTGTGAGGTTATGTCATGAAACATCTGCTGTATGTATATTAATATGAGTTTATTTAATGTAAGAACACGTAATTAATAGTATATAATGTATTATTACCTGTATTTATGATGTAGAAATCCAATGAAATGTTGTGCAACACACGGTAATAGTCCAGAACAACGTATCTTTGGCTCTAGACAGTTACAGAAAATTCCATTCATTGTAAATAGGTTATCGGAGACTCTAGAAATTACGAGAAAACATGCTGTGTCATTTTCTTCTAGAAGCCTGGCCAGGCAATGTATATAAAGAGGCAGTCTTGGGAGTTGACTTGAGTAGTTTAACGAGACTTGTAGTGAAGTCGAGTGTTTGAACTTTGATGGGTTGGTAGTTGGTTGACATGCAAGTGTTGCAGTCTCCTTCTTTCTTCCTTCTTCGTATCAGTATTTTGTTCAATAGGGCAGTTATTAGATTGTGTGTGTATATAATTTGTAAATAAAACTGTACACAGTTGACAGCATTTCGTGAATGCGTCTTTGTAGTTACAACAATTTTTCATAAATCATGTATCAGCACTTATCTTCAGTTAACTACACGAATCTCCTCCATTTCAATGGAATTCATGTACATACAAATGTAAAAGATCCACCAGTTCAATTCCCTACTTAATCAGATAAAAGATATCACCTGATAGCAAATATTAGTACATGTAATTAATTAATTAATTTAATACACACACAACCAGTCACATTCTAACAAGCTGCAGACCAGCTTGAGAAATTCCAAACGGCCAGCGAAGAACCTCACACGTTTACGTTTTACATGCGGTTGTCGTTAGCAAGATCATAAGCACTAAAGGTTTAAGGGTTGCCTGTTGCATTTCACTGCAATATAAAATAGGATGATCCAAGCTACAGGAGGATGTTTGCCCCTAATTTGAACATTTCTTATGCACTTTGTTACATGTGACGCGCAATTTGGTTTCTTACAACATCAAGACCTTGTGTATCATCATATCAATGAACAATTTTAAGACTTTAATGTGATTAGCTTGCCACGTAATGTGTGTGATATTTTACGACTTGATAGATGTACGTTCTATTCATATATTGGTGTTTCGCTCCGCATTGTAATGGACCGTGCATTAGTTTCCCTACGGATTTTAATTCCATTATTCTATTTTAATAATTCAAATGTAATTATGTATTATGTAATTATAGTATGTAGCTGAAGATGCCCACTAAGTGGAATAAACATGTACTAATAATTGCTATCATGTGATATATTTTATCTGATTAAATAGTGTATTGAATTGGTAGATCTTTTACATTTGTATACGTTTAGTGACGTCAATACGGAGCCAACATGAGACTTTTAGTACGTAATCGATATACCTATGTTACTTCATGGCTACGTTAAGGGTGTCCGAGGTGGTATGACCATCAAAATATAGCGTCAAATATACGTAGGGCGCTAGAATCATAGACTTTATAAAAAGAATAAATATTACAAAATAAATCCATCAAAAATGAGCTAACGATAAACCCAGGTCTGTCCGATGTTTCCGGAATCCAATTACTATAATAGGCCTTACCTCACCTACACCAAGAAACGTGAGTTTCAGGATAGGTAAACGGTTAAGTAAGCAAATCAGGGCACTGATACGTGAAATCTACCACTGACAAAAACAAAATAAAACAAAATCAGATTACCGACTAACATCAAATACTTACAATAAAGTTAGTTTTGACATCTTTCTTAGTGAATGTCTTTTCAATACTGTATTTGTAACTAAGACCAGGACTGGTTTCAATCGCTAAGAACGGTCTTCTTCAGCTATCCTTAGTAAGATAGTCTAAGATAGAACATAGCGTCTAAGGAATTAAATTGAAAGTCAACTAGGACCATAATCTTAAAACTATGACAAAGAATTGGTCGAAAGGAAATATATGTACTACACTGAATGATCTTAATTGTGTATATATACGTGGTTCATTTCGACCAATTAATTTGTCATAGTTTTAAGATTATGGTCCTAGTTGACTTTCAATTCAATTTTTTGACGCCATGTTCTATCTTAGACTATCTTAATAAGAATAGCTGAAGATCTGAAGATGACCGTTCTTATCGATCGAAACTTGTCCTAGTATTAGTTACAAATATTGTATTGATTAGGTGGTTCGTAAAACACCCTTCATTAAGAAAGAAAGAAGTCACATCCATCAATACGGACTCCAACAATGAAAATCATTGCTTATATGTATAGACAGGTTTGAGGATTTATATTAAAACACATAAAATTCATTTCTCACGATACCCAACTAAAACTAGAGCTTGTCACACTGGCTGCAGTAATTGTAATTGTTGTTATACATTTCGGGAATTTCGTTATTCAATATATGAACTGAAGTTTCAACGTGCAATTAATAGCGCACTTTTTATTTTGAAGCCAGGCGCCCTGTTTATCTTCAACATCCGCTCTAACTTACTTCAGTATATCCCAGGTGTTACTGGGATCGCTGGAGCCACCCAGGCTCATTTTGGGTTTGGCCGCGGGTTTATATCTTCAATACCTACCATGTGTTGCCGTTACTTCCTTATCCTATTTAAATAACTTGTTGAATAACTTACTCATGATTTTACAGATAACGAGGTACAGTAGGTCACGGCCCAACACCTAGGTTCTGGAATGTCGCCACACAAGAAGACGAATCTTGAAAGGATGAACTCGGTATGACCAGCCTACACAAGACCACTAGTCACCTGAAGAAGGATGGCTCGTTAACCTCCCCATGACGTTTGGGATCGAAATAATTACGACCCTTTAGCACCTCGTGTTAGCAACAGGATAGAATTCAGTAATCTCCCTGAGAGGGTACGTTACTGGCTTCTTATATACTTTTGCAACCCAAGCCACACCAACAATGTATCTAATAGACCCTACACATAAATGAAGATATAAAATCAAACCGTGTGTAATAAAATAACATATCTTAATGATCGACATTATACCGTATATCGGGTCATTACAGTAGCTCCAGAAAGGATGCACTTGTACCCATCTGTCTCATGAAAAAAGGTAGGCTGAAGTTGAAGCGTCAAGCTAAGTGGATGGGATGGGATGGGATGGGATGGGATGGGATGGGATGGGATGGGATGGGATGGGATGGGATGGGATGGGATGGGATGGGATGATTTGTTTTTGTTATCACATCGCACTAACACGTCGAAGGATTTCGTTGACTCAAGGATGGGAGAGGGCGAGGATTGGAAAGGTAGCGACCGTGGCCCAACATTTGCCTGGTGTGAAAATGGAAAACCATGGAAAACCATTTTCAGGGCTACCAAAGGTGGGATTCGAACCCACCTTCTCCCGAATGTAAGCTCACAGCTACGTGACCCTAATCGTACGGCCAACTTGCTCGGTGCTAAGTGGACTGTTCATGCTCAGTGTTGACAGGAAGAGAGCGCTGAATGCACTGACATTGTGACAAATGAATTTAGACAACAGCCAAGAAGGCTCCAGTTTTTGTTCTAACGTTGATATGTTTGAAAAAGGACTAAATTTTCAAAGTTTTGTTGCATGTTCATTAACTTTAATGTAGGCCTACTGAACTTCAGTTCTGTTGAATAAATTACATTCTATATCACAGAACTATTAGGTAGAATGGTGTCACCTGACATATTGAAGGTATTCATTTAGGGTTCCTTCATACCTCCAGATAGCAGACCATGTGGAATACTCGCCCATAAAATAGCCCATGTTATTTTAGTAGAATTGTTTTATACGTCCGTTTCTACTATAAATTAATAAAAAAGAAATTGAATAAGTAAAATTGCAAAAATAACTTGCATTTGACTGAAATACAAAGGGATATTTTAGGAGGTAAAATGCTTTAAAAATACGTCATTCGGACTTTACGTTTCCCCCGGACCTCCAGTCTCCACTCTCCAAGACTGCTCGGAACTGCACCAGAGCCTGCATGACCGAGTATGACAATAAACGAAATTAAATATTTTTACGCCCGTCTGCATAGGCAAGTCTCCAAACGTTTCTGTGAAACAGTATTGTATACTACAACCGAGTATCAAAGATCCGACCGAGTTTCTTTCCGTCTTTGTCAAACATATCCCTTCTGATAATTCCCTTGTTTGTTGTAGGATCGTACCACCACGAACACCAACAGCAATATAGTCACACCGTATCGTGTTTCTTTCTATAGTAATTGCTGTTACGAGTGAGGAAATCATTTGCTTTCAAAGTTTATATACTAGCCATTAATTAACACTGTACCGGGCGGTACACCTCTACTCTGTTTATTTAAAAGTTGCGCCAGTTGAAACTCCTCTTCTGGAGGAAGGTTGAACTTTATCTATTCTATTAATTCTCTACTTTCTCAGAAGATGTCACCACGTGGAAAATTTTGAGTTTTTGAACTGTGTCACTTTTGATGTGTTTTTGTTTCGCTTGAAGTAAGAAGTGGGAACTTTCTCTTCTAGAGGACACTACTGAAGAATTACAATAGTGCGACCTGGTGCGGAGTTAAAGAACTATTTTGTTGGAGAAATTTTTATTTCAAGAGTTTGTTCTTTGTTAAATTTCTTTCTGTTATTGTTTAAGTTGGCTGTATACCCCTCTTTTTCCCCTTAGTTTGGATCTAGCCAATCCCGAATTTCTTTAATTAATTTTCCACCAATAATGTGTTTCTTTTTCCTCTATGTAGGGGTTTCTTTTCCCGAACCAATAAAGATTTTGTGGGAGGGTGTTTTATTTCCCCTAACGCCTAGAATCTTCCGCGAGAGGATATAAACTGCTGATTTTGGGGTCTCCGGGCCACTTCTGTTCCATCTTTCAGTGTATTAAGTACATAGCAGGAGGCGGGAAGCGCCTCTTTCCTCGGCAGCGATCTACTACCAGGTAATGGCCTATTAATATCTTCTTTTCTTGCTAGGTCGGCAGTTTAACTCTCGCGGCGGGTTCGAAGCGTTTTCCATCATGTAACCTTTTCCTAAAATGTAACTACTCTTTTCTTCTTTTTCTTGTAAAGTTACATATTGGGATAGAGAGTGCTAACCCTCTCGAGCTCCCACTCACATTTGTTTTGAGGTGAACTTATTTTCTCAAACTTTTCTTCGTTTATGTAATGTAAAGTGTTCTTCTCTAAGTCACCTCTGTAGTATGGGATTAGCCCTTGCGTTAGTGGCCCAGAGCCAGATTAGGTTTTAAAAGCAAAGTGTATTAGGAGTGCAAGTTCGCCTCCTCTCAAGTTGTATTTTAGAGGTCATGTATTAATCTTTTCTCACCTAATAGACCTCAGTAGGTTGGGTATTTTACCCCTGTGTATATGTCCTTTGAGGACAACTTGAAAGTTGAGTTTGGTGTGGCCTGGGAGAGGCTTAACTTTAAGAGCGAGTGGCTCTTTTCTAAAACTGAGAGTTGTATGCCTCGAGGAGGCTTTGCTGTGTAATTTGGAGCAAAGGCTCCAGGGTTTGAGTGGGGTCTTCTGCCCCTTTTGTTAAAATTGGTATATCGTAAAGTTGAGCTAGTTGCTCAAGAATTGTGTTTTCAGGGCTCGAAGCCCAAATTCTTTAATCCCTGTAATTGTACATTTCAAGTTGTATTTCGGCTACTAAGTACCTGTTCTATTTGTTGTTACCTAATTTTGAAAAGAAAATATAACCTTGTTAAATTTTAAAATTTAATTTCTCTTTAGTAGCTTGAGACCTATTCACCACCCAGCACCTTCTTTCATGCTTAACTACCACAAAAAATCGGTAACAAGTGGTAGCAGAGCGTGGTTGAATGGGTCTCAATTTAGCCCCTTTTGACGGCTAAACATTGCTTTGATTCGAACTCTAACAATTTTCTCAGTTGCTGGAATTTTTTGAGTTTTTCAAAATTGTTCTGTCATCATGCCCGGCCCTCGCGATGTTCTCCTCCTTAACTACTTGCGCAAAGAGGAGTTGATATATGAGTTAACTATCAGAAACGTTCAATCTGGAGGCACGGTTGCAATAGACACTAACAAGCTTAGAGAGTCCCTTGATTTGCCCATTTCCATCCCCAATTTGGGAGAGAAAGAAATTGACGACTCTCTTTCCACGATTGTCGAGAATATTACTGGGCTAGCATCGGTAGTCAGCTTTTTTGATGAAAACGATCCATCTCCTAATCAAATTAAGCGTGTGCAAGGCAGGCTGTATCACTTTGCAAATAGAGTTAATGATCTATTGTCTCTAAAGGTGAATGACGTTCAGAGGAAGCAAGCTAATACGCTCCTTGAAACTATTTCTGAATTGTCTAATAAGGTCACTCAATTGCTAACCGGCGAAGCTCCTCCCAAAACTGATCAACCCGCCACGGTGAATGTAGGTAACGAGGAAGAGCCTCCTCAGGGAGAAGTCAATAGGATAACCGTTGCTGCTCAAACTATCTCTGCCCCATCGAACAACGAATCTGAACGCCGTGCGTCATTGAGTAACATCCGCTCTGAATTAACTTCCTTGCCCTTGAAACCTTTAACGACTATGACACCTGGGTTCAGCAGCTTGCCTCATCCATTGGCAATGTTGCTTAGAGGTATCTCTAAGTTTTCCGTCAACACCACCAGTGACGTAATTTCATTTTTAAGATTTCTAGTGGAATTTCAGGATCATGCCCTTGTGTTTTCTCTTTCCCCATGTCAAATTTTGCAAATTATCTATCCTTATGCTATTGGTGTTCTATCTGACAAAATAGTTAGAGCCATTGCCGAGCAATCTTCTATTGAGGATTTCCACGCCCATTTGCTAGCTAACTTCATCCCGGCTAGGGCCAGGTCCTCCCTTATTCAGAAATACTATTATCGGGTACAGCGCTTGGATGAAAACCTGGCAGACTTCATCCAAGATATTAAGTTTTATACTAGGGTGTTTGCTCTCCACTTCCCTGAGGATCAGATCGTGCAAGCTATTGTTGAAGGGATTTCACCACCCTACAGGTCATATTTGTGTTTCGCGGCGTGCCCGCAAACCTTCTCTGAACTGGAAGCATTAGCCGTCTCTGCGGAAGGAGTTAGGTATGCCGATTCCTTGCGTGTGGCGAAAGAACCCCCGCCTTCCTTTAGTAACACTCGGCCTCCACCTCGCCGACCAGTCAATCCCCGTAAATGTTATGCTTGTGGGTCGCCTGACCATCTGCGGAATAAGTGTCCTCTGATCAAGTCAAGTGGGACAAGGAATGGAGTAGGGTCATCACGAGGCTGTTTTAAGTGTGGGGCCTTCTCACATATCGCCAAGAATTGCCCAAACTCAAATAGCACCCCCTCCTGCTCAACTTCTGGTGCAAATTCCAGCTATTCCAATAATAAAAAGTGACTAGTGGCGTCGGCTGAGCCGACTAATCCATCTTCCCGAGACTTAGCCCCTAGTAAACAGGTTGTAAATGCAGAGAACGACCAGCCTTCAAATTCATCTTTTGAATGCCCTAAAGAGTGTCTTAGGATTGCGGCGGATACCCCCGCACCTGTTCCTTTTCTTAAGATTGAGTTAAATAACGAGCCTATAACAGCTCTCTTAGATTCAGGCAGTGTTTGTTCCATTATTTCGGCTGATTGGTATTCTAAATTGAAATCTGTTTGTAAACTCCCTGACTATGTCTCTTCTCCTGTTCAATATGTTTCGGCTAATTCATCTCCATTAGAAATTCTAGGTTCCATACATGTCAAAATTCGGGTTTTTAAGTTTACATGGAAGATCAAATTGTTTGTGGCCAAGCGTTTGTCTTGCCCCATCATATTGGGAGCGGACTTCATTTCTCACACTGGTCTTGTGCTCGATCTCCAGAGTAGGTCGTGCATATTCAAATTTGCGTCCAATTGTAGAATTCCCTTGTTAAAGTGTAATTCTGTATCATGTTCATCTATTTCGCCTACCCAGGATGAGATGTTGTTAGACCTTAGACATCTACCTGAGGAGCAGGCTGATAGTATTCGGAAACTGTGTCAGTCGTTTCCCGAGGTGTTCTCTGATACTCTTGGTGTTACTGACCTTATTGAATACAAAATTGAGGTCACGGATTCAATTCCTGTCCGTTTTCCACCGTATAGGCTATCTCCACCTAAAATGAAGGCTCTGAAAGAAATCATCGATCAGATGTTGAAGGATGGTATTATTAGGCCCTCTAAGTCAGCGTATTCTTCGCCTATTTTTCTAGTCCCGAAACCCCAAGGAGGCTTCAGGCCTGTCATTGATTACAGGGCTCTCAATCGGAAGGTGGTATTGCAATCTGTGCCCCTTCCCGACCTTCATTCTTGCTTTTCATGGTTTCGTAAGGCCAAGTTCTTCACCATCTTGGACTTGAATCAGGCCTATAATCAAATTCCCCTTGCCGAAGAGTCTAAACATCTTACAGCGTTTGCCACGGACTGGAATTTATATGAATACAACCGCGTGCCTTTCGGGCTCCCCACGGGGGCAGCTGTGCTCACTAGGCTACTAGATAGGGTCTTTTCCGACATCAAATTTGAGTACTTATATCACTATTTGGATGATGTCGTCGTATTTTCCGAAACCTTTGAAGAACATCTAGATCATTTGCGAGAAGTTCTCAATCGCCTTCGTAAGGCTGGGTTAACTGTTAAGTTGTCCAAGGTTGCCTTTGCTAAGCCCTCTATGTCATTCCTAGGGCATATTGTGTCACCTGATGGTGTAGCAGTCGATCATTCTAGAACACAGGCCATCCGTGATTTTAAACCTCCTAAGGACATCAAAGGTATCGCTAGATTCATTGGTATGGTGAATTTCTTCAGGAAGTTTATTCCTAACTTCGCTAATAGAGCGGCGCCCTTAAACCTTCTTCGTAGGAAAGGCATCAAATTCGAGTGGGGATCTTCTCAACAAGCCGCTTTCGAAGATCTTAAATTAGCTCTCTGTAATGCCCCTGTACTTGCTATGCCTGATTTCTCGAAGAAATTCATCGTCCAAACGGACGCGTCGTCGTCAGCTGTAGCTGCAGTCCTTCTTCAAGAGACTGAACTAGGGAGGCGTCCCATCGCCTATGCATCTAGGACTCTATCGGTTCAAGAAGCCAAGTATTCCATCTATGAGCTCGAAGGGTTGGCAGTCTTATTCGCCTTAGAAAAGTTCCGCCTCTATCTGGAACATGTCAAATTCGACCTGGAGACAGATAATCAAGCCTTAAGCTGGGTCTTAGGTAGGCCGCGTCGTACTGGTCGTATAGCCCGTTGGGCCATCCGTATTTCTGCCTTCCAATTTGATGTACGACATATCAGAGGTACCGAAAATGTTGTTGCTGATGGACTCAGCCGTATGTTTCATAACGACGTCGAGACCCATGAACCGGTCGATAGTTCATCACCTTCCGAGTCCATACTATCTGGTGTTAATGCCATCTTAACGGGTGCTCCCATGCTTTTTAGGGATATTGAGAAATACCAACGTGAAGATCCGACGCTGGCTCCTATAATGGAAACCCTTTCTTCTGGGGAACATGTTGTCCCTTATGTTCTGAGGAATGGTGTTCTATGTTGCCCTTCGAGGCATGATAAGTTGATGAAAGTTGTTGTTCCAGCGGTTCTTGTACCTATGATCTTCAAATACTATCATGAGACCCCATTGGGGGGGCATCTTGGAATCTTTAAAACTCGTGAAAAGATTCGTGAAATGTTCATATGGAAAGGTATGGACGGTGAAATTCGAGAACTTGTAAAAGCTTGTAAATCTTGTTTGATCAGTAAACCCACCATGTCCACTAAAGTAGGCCTTTTGTCTTCTCATCAAGCGTCGCGCCCCATGGAACGCCTGTATATCGATTATGTGGGACCCTTCCCCCAGTCAAAGGGTAATGCCAACAAGTTCATCTTTGTGTGTGTAGATGGTTTTACAAGATTTTCCTGGTTATTTCCGACTAAGCTGGCTACCGCTCAGTCCACCATTACTTGCCTAAATTCTATTTTTGCTTCTTTTGGTCCGTGCCAATACATTGTATCTGATAATGCTAAAGCTTTTACATCAAATCTGTTTCGTAAATTCTGTTTTGACTTGTCCATCTCTCATGTAACTACATCTGCTTATTACCCTCAACCATCTCTGGCTGAACGGGTTAACCGCAATCTCAGGTCCGCACTTATTGCCTATCATCATGAAGATCATTCTAGGTGGGACACGTCCCTGCATTGGTTAGCTTTTGCTTTGAATTCGGCGGTTCATGAATCTCACAAATTTACTCCAGCTTCTTTGATGTTTAAGTTCGTTCCCAACACGCCGCTCTCTAACCTCTGGTCTCTGAATGACATTCTGCCCGAGACAATAGATCCGGACAACATTAAAGATCTTTGGAAGAAGGCTAAAGCTAATCTTAAAGTGTCTCATGAAAAGGTTAGGGAAAGGTATGATCGTGGACGGAGACCCACCACTTTGAAGGTAGGTGACCAGGTTATGGTCAAAAATTTTGTTCCCGCGGGCAAGCTTGCCCCCAGATTTCATGGGCCTTGTATCATTCTCGATTTTCTTACGCCGGTTACCTTATTGCTAAGTAATCCAGCCACCGAGAGGATATTTAGAGTTCACCTGTCCCAGGTGAAACCGGTGTAATTTCTGTGTTAACTTGCTCCATATTATTTTGAAAGGATATGAAGGTTATATTTTTTTTGAGTTTCACTTTTAAGGCATTCTGCCCCTTCTGTAATATTTTGGTTTTAGATGTAAGCCTTATGTAAAACCTGCCCCGACCCGCTAAACTGCCATCCTGTTCTTGCCATGGCCATTACCACGCTCCCGTCTCCTGCTCCACTCTACACAGTGGCTTAATGAATACCATGAATATCTGCACGCCGCTGGCCCCTCACTCTCTCTACAAGCCTGTACCCTCAAAGAAAATAATTGTCCAACACAATTCTGCCGCCTAGCTTTAATGTTTCAGCGCCCCCGCAGCCGCGCAGCGCCGTGCAGCGACTGGGGAGGGGGATGGGCCCCCTCCTCTCCAGCGAGGACGACATGTGCACGGCGAGCCGGAGCTCACCTCCCGGCCAAGGCTGATGTGCGGCGCACGACCTGCTACATGCCCGCAGCCTGTATCTGTTCACCGCGGGCGCGGCGTACTTCAACACCTCTGCTCCCCTCATAGTGCGGGCGAGCGGTATCTCAGGGTACTTGAGGGGTCCGAGCAGCCTCCGTTGGACGCAAGCTGCAACGGCCGGTCTGGCCATCCGACTCAATCTACATCAACTACATGGACAGTCACCATAAGCAATAATTACATTTGGGAATTTAACAACAATATTTGGTGGACATTGCAAAATTTTTCTTCACCTTTAAGTATTAAAAGTTTATCTTCAGAAATACAAATTCTACAAACATAAAAACTTTACTGCACCGGCAACAACAAAATTTTGAAATTGCAACCAACCAAATTACTAAAATCTTATAAATGCTTCCGCAATTAATCTTAATATCAACATCAAAACTTGGACCTTATTTTGGAAACAAAGCTTATGTTCTTCTGTGTTACCCCTTGGAGGAACTTTTGGGGGGGGAGGTCTGTACCGGGCGGTACACCTCTACTCTGTTTATTTAAAAGTTGCGCCAGTTGAAACTCCTCTTCTGGAGGAAGGTTGAACTTTATCTATTCTATTAATTCTCTACTTTCTCAGAAGATGTCACCACGTGGAAAATTTTGAGTTTTTGAACTGTGTCACTTTTGATGTGTTTTTGTTTCGCTTGAAGTAAGAAGTGGGAACTTTCTCTTCTAGAGGACACTACTGAAGAATTACAATAGTGCGACCTGGTGCGGAGTTAAAGAACTATTTTGTTGGAGAAATTTTTATTTCAAGAGTTTGTTCTTTGTTAAATTTCTTTCTGTTATTGTTTAAGTTGGCTGTATACCCCTCTTTTTCCCCTTAGTTTGGATCTAGCCAATCCCGAATTTCTTTAATTAATTTTCCACCAATAATGTGTTTCTTTTTCCTCTATGTAGGGGTTTCTTTTCCCGAACCAATAAAGATTTTGTGGGAGGGTGTTTTATTTCCCCTAACGCCTAGAATCTTCCGCGAGAGGATATAAACTGCTGATTTTGGGGTCTCCGGGCCACTTCTGTTCCATCTTTCAGTGTATTAAGTACATAGCAGGAGGCGGGAAGCGCCTCTTTCCTCGGCAGCGATCTACTACCAGGTAATGGCCTATTAATATCTTCTTTTCTTGCTAGGTCGGCAGTTTAACTCTCGCGGCGGGTTCGAAGCGTTTTCCATCATGTAACCTTTTCCTAAAATGTAACTACTCTTTTCTTCTTTTTCTTGTAAAGTTACATATTGGGATAGAGAGTGCTAACCCTCTCGAGCTCCCACTCACATTTGTTTTGAGGTGAACTTATTTTCTCAAACTTTTCTTCGTTTATGTAATGTAAAGTGTTCTTCTCTAAGTCACCTCTGTAGTATGGGATTAGCCCTTGCGTTAGTGGCCCAGAGCCAGATTAGGTTTTAAAAGCAAAGTGTATTAGGAGTGCAAGTTCGCCTCCTCTCAAGTTGTATTTTAGAGGTCATGTATTAATCTTTTCTCACCTAATAGACCTCAGTAGGTTGGGTATTTTACCCCTGTGTATATGTCCTTTGAGGACAACTTGAAAGTTGAGTTTGGTGTGGCCTGGGAGAGGCTTAACTTTAAGAGCGAGTGGCTCTTTTCTAAAACTGAGAGTTGTATGCCTCGAGGAGGCTTTGCTGTGTAATTTGGAGCAAAGGCTCCAGGGTTTGAGTGGGGTCTTCTGCCCCTTTTGTTAAAATTGGTATATCGTAAAGTTGAGCTAGTTGCTCAAGAATTGTGTTTTCAGGGCTCGAAGCCCAAATTCTTTAATCCCTGTAATTGTACATTTCAAGTTGTATTTCGGCTACTAAGTACCTGTTCTATTTGTTGTTACCTAATTTTGAAAAGAAAATATAACCTTGTTAAATTTTAAAATTTAATTTCTCTTTAGTAGCTTGAGACCTATTCACCACCCAGCACCTTCTTTCATGCTTAACTACCACAAAAAATCGGTAACAAACACAATTATGTTTGTTAATCTGTAACTGTGAAGTTATTCAGTCCGTCGAAAACTAATCTAGGATTAAATAAGTTTAGAAAATAACTGATTAAGAAAATCTTAAATAACATAATACCTAAAACATATAACAGGTCAATGAATAAAATGCAGGTAATGAATTGGCTCAACTAACTGGTAATCAAGAGAAAATACACATCATTTCTGTACATATGTTTTCATGTTAATTACGCGATATGGGATCACTACATTTGGCTGTATTCTTCTACCTATGCGATGGTTTTTTAAAGCAATGGTGTACGCACGGGCAAGACAGGTCCGCTATGAAATGCTTGACCGAGTACAGCCGTCGCCTTATGTTCGCTGGCCGTTTAAACCAATTTTTGCTGGGTTGTCCGGCTCCATAGCTAAATGGTTAGCGGCGTGCTGGCCTTTGTTTACAGGGGTCCCGGGTTCGATTCCCGGCAGAGTCGCGAATTTTAACCATCCTTGGTTAATTTTGCTGGCACGGGGCCTGGGTGTATGTGTCGTCTTCATCATTATTTCATCCTCATTACGACGCGCAGGTCGCCCACGGGAGTCAAATCAAAAGAACTGCACCTGACGAGCCGAATTTGTCCTCGGACACTCCCGGCACGAAAAGCCATACGCCATTTCATTTCTTTTTTTTTATTTTGCTGGGTTTTAGACTGCACCCCCCTGTACGCAATTCTGCCAGAGCCCATGGCTACGATATGACAGATCCACGACCGCTTAATGTGGCCCATCCTCTAAGGAAATTACCGTAAATATTGCCGTTGGTGTATTTTAGTAATAAAAATGTTAATACTGCCTTGACGTGCTATTAATAAATGTAGAATTATTATATTTTATTTATACCAGTCATGCATTATAAGGTAATTACGTTAGTCCCGTGATGAAGGGATTACAGTGTCCATCTCTTACCGGAAGGGCGAGTTTCGATACCCGGCTCGTCCAGGTTTTGAAGCCTCTACTGAGGAGCTTTTTGCTGTTTGCTTTACGTCGCACCGACACAGATGGGTTTTATGGCGACGATGGGGCAGGAAAGGTCTAGGAATGGAAAGGAAGCGGCCGTGGCCTTAATTTGCATGGTGTGAAAATGGGAAACCACGGAAAACCATCTTCAGGGCTGCCAACAGTGGGGTTCGAACCCACTACTGAGGAGCGGACTCAGTCGAGAAAGCCCAGCAAGTCATCACCCTGACTATTTAACACTCCAATATCTGTAGGCTGTGTGACTCTTAGTGATTAGTATGTGCACAAGGTTTGTTTTTTTAATAAATTACATAAAATAAACTAATATTGAGAGGTGGTCGTTGATTTAAGGGGCAAAACAACGCGACTATCAGTCTCTGAAATGTACTGAAATGAATGTTACTGTATCTACCGCTTCTCGCTGGCTGGGCAATGCGAGAGCAAGCTAGATTGACTGCCTGGTAAATTCTAATGCACCACGCCACTAATTTCTCGTCATGATGAGGCTCCTCATCGAACAGATTAGGTTTATCGGCACTCCAATATCGGCTGACCGGAGAGCTTTCATACCCACGTAAGTGAAATCACACTTGGTCAGTGAAGAGAATTAAATTTCGATCAATTTCTCCATCATGCACTTTATTCAAAATCCATTCGCTAAATCCAATCGTACACACAGTCTCACCGGTTTAAGTTCTTGCACCACAGTACATTTATATTGTTTTAACTGGAGCAACTCCATAGCCTCTTGTACCGAACCGTAAGAAGTTCCCGTTTGCTGGTAAAGACAGCTAACCAGTGAGCCTGTATGTACGATAAGGTTTAGCGAATGGATTTTGAATAAAGTGCATGATGGAGAAATTGATCGCAATCTGATTCTTTTCACAGACGAAGCGTGGTTTCAATTACGTGCGTTTTCAGGCGCTCTCCAATGTGTTCAAGATTTTCTTCTCAGCTGACCTCCCGAGGCTGAGTGGACCCCGTTCCAGCACTCGTACCACTTTTCAAATTTCATGGAAGAGCAGGGAATAGAACCCGAGCCTCCGGGGTTGGCAGGTAACCACACTAACCACTACACCACAGAGGCGGTCCTAAGTTCATTTTACTTGGTTAACATGTCGAGTATTTCAATACACCAGAACTGGCTGTTATATTTGATTCCTGGCTCTGCAACGAAATTTGAAGACTGGTACGAGGACTGGAACGGGGTCCACTCAGCCTTGTGAGGTCAAATGAGTAAAGAAGGTTCGATCTCCACCTCAGCCGTCCTCGAAGTGGTTTTCCGTGGTTACTCACTTCTTCTCCAGGCAAATGCCTGGATGGTTCCTAACTTAAGACCACGGCCACTTCATTCCCTCCACCTTGCCTATCCCTTCCAATTTTTCCATCCCCCACAAGGCTTTTGTTCTACATGGCATGTGAGGTCACCTGGGCTAGGTATTGGTCCTCCTCCTCAGTTGTATCCCCAACCAAATGTTTCACGCTCCAGGACACTGTTCTTGAGGCGGTAGAGGTGGGATACCTCACTGAGTCCGGGGGAAGAAACCCTGGAGGGAAAACGGATTAAATAAATGAATAAAATAGACTTAGAATATTCGACGAATTTACATATACGACAGTTTCTGAACATCCTGGATGTGTGTCTGGAAATAGTCCATCTTTTTGGGCTGCATCACAACACTTTGGGAACTTTATCGGTAGTAGGCAGGAAAATCAAATCCACTGAGGTTTTTTTTTTTTTGCTAGGGGCTTAACGTCGCACCGACACAGATAGGTCTTATGGCGACGATGGGATGGGAAAGGTCTAGGAGTTGGAAGGAAGCGGCCGTGGCCTTAATTAAGGTACAGCCCCAGCATTTGCCTGGTGTGAAAATGGGAAACGACGGAAAACCATCTTCAGGGCTGCCGATAGTGGGATTCGAACCTACTATCTCCCGGATGCAAGCTCACAGCCGCGCGCCTCAACGCGCACGGCCAACTCGCCCGGTACTGAGTTGTTAGCTATCAGATCTGAAGAATGAAAGGGAACCTTATGCCGAGCTTTGTATGATGTGGCAAGGGACAAAGCTCAGTGTGCGGAATAGAGTTGTCGAGGTCTGCACAGGAGCACACCAGCGCAGTGAAAATAGTGACAGGGCGCGCTGGTACAGAACTCCTGCAGTTCCCTGGCAGTGGATCGTCTTTGAGATGAAAGTGTTGATATCGTATTCATAGCCAATGGACCTCCACATCTACGAGGAATACAAAGCACAAGGACGTGATTTTACATTGCAAAAGACCTACATACACAGGATGGAATTCGAACCACGGCCGCCGCGGTTAGAAGCCAGCGAAGTTGTCACTCGGCTATCTCCCTCCCCACCCCCACGAAGGCTTATAATTTTACAGCAATAAAAAGCTAAGTGGACTAAGGATATTTTATTCATAATTTAGAATTAACAGAGATGAACGTAGCGAGAATGATTGATTGCTGGTACAAACAGGTGAGAACAATAGCAGGAGGTTACTCGAAAGGAGGAGATAAAACTTAAGTTAGAAATGAACTCTGTGGATGAATCTGCCCGCATAAAACGGCTTTGGAGTTGTGCTCATGTAAGGCTACCTAGGAGAAAAATGGACTCGACCATGGAGGGTAAGAGAAGCAGAGGGAGAAAAAGGGGACTATGGTTAGACTCGAGTTTGTATAATTTAATGATAAGGGATGTGGAACTAAATGAGACTATAGAGCTAGTTGCAAACAGAGGATTATGGAGGCAGTTAGTTCACATAGCCTTGCAGATTGAACGCTGAAAGGCATAACAGATTATAGACTGTGAAAGGTGAATTTTTAGACAAAATTATCTGCACATCGATTGATCTGTGGACTCAGGATATGTTATTCACAAGTTGGAATCAACATACATGAATGTAGTGAGAATGATTGCTGGTACAAACTGGTGGGAACAATTGTAAGAGGGTATAAAGGTTATGTTTGGAGTGAGTAACATGGATGAAGTTGTGCTATAAAGCGTCTTCTTTGATGCGGTCATGTGAGAAGGATGGTGGAACATTCGTTACCCAGAAGAAATATGGACATAGCCATGAAGAGTATGAAAAACAGAGGGAGATCAAGGGGAACTAAACGAAGCAACATAGCTATTTATAGTTGCAACTGAAGGATTGTGGAGGCGCATAGCTAATTAACAGTGGCTTGCAAACTGAACGGTGAAAGCCATATCAGTCTCCAATGAAGATTAATGTAGGTGCGTGTGTTATTAATACACAGGTTTAAAATATCACCAACTCCCATCGTCATGATCATGATATCATTATATCACCAACTACTAACGACCTTGATCAAAATAAACGTACGGAATTTCCCTCCCTCAGGCGTTCCTCAAAGTGGTGGTAAATCTTCGGACATCAGACTATCACATTTCAACCCCAGTCAAGTACCTTCGAACTGAACATACGATTCGATAGTGTGATTTTCCCTCTACTTGTTTAACGCCGCATTAGCATTTCGAAGGTTTCCGGCGACGGAAGAATAGGAAAGGCTGAGAAGGAAGCGGCCGTGGCCTTAATTAAGGAACAGCCCAGCATTTGCCTGGTGTGAAAATGGGAAACCACGGAAAACCACTTTCAGGGCTCCGCACGGTGGGATTCGAACCCACTATCTCCCGAATGCAAGCTCACAGCTGCACTACCCTAACCGCACCCCTAACTCGCTCGGTGATAGTGTGATTAACATGTTAACTGTGTGGATACATCTATTAATTCGTTCGACCATAATGTGCAAACATTCGACTTCATAGTCTTCCACATTCTGTTTTCTTAGGCAGCTGGAAATCCTCGTGATATCTTTGTGCTGCCGTGGAAAGTCTGACCTTGAGCATTGATATCACGGATGAGCGCGCTTTTGGTGCCGTCCAGTTTGCTAATCTTGAATGGCTTTCCAAGTTCCATGAGTCATACACACTCTAATTTAAGTATAAAGTTTAGGTCCAGTGCTCAAGAACTTCTATTCTTATCTAAAGCCAAATAAATAAATAAACTTATTTTCTTCGTATTCATTCTTAATGATTTAAAACTCTGCAGGGAGAGGACTAAATTACTTCAAATGAAAAGTGTGTGTTCAAAAGGTGCTATTTCCACTTCACGTCGGGCTGAGTGGCTCGGACGGTCGTGACGCTGACCTTCTGACCCCAGCTTGGCAGGTTCGATCTTGGCTCAGTCCGGTGGTATTTGAAGTTGCTCAAATACGTCAGCCTCGTGTCGGTAGATTTACGGGCATGTAAAAGAACTCCTGCGGGATTCAATTCCGGCACCTCGGCGTCTCTGAAAACCGTAAAAGAAGTCAATGGGACGTAAAGCAAATAACATTATTATTATTATTATTATTATTATTATTATTATTATTATTATTATTATTATTATTTCCACTTCAAAATTTATTTCAGTATTTCGTTCCTATGCATTGCAGTAGTGGAATACTATCGAATGCCATGAGCAGTCCAGACCAGAAAGATGTAATTGCTTAAAATTTGTATCATATCCGATCATGGATACGTTCCATGTGGCTTTTGTTATACATTTCCTTGAGTTTTCCACAACTTTTTTCTTTCTTTCTTTCTTTCTTAATTAGCTTATCCTCCAGAGCTGGCTTTTCCCTCGGACTCAGCGAGGGATCCCACCTCTACCGCCTCAAGGGCAGTGTCCTGGAGCTTCAGACTCTGGGTCGGGGGATACAACTGTGGAGGATGACCAGTACCTCGCCCAGGTGGTCTTACACTTGCTATGCTGAACAGGCGCCTTGCGGGTGATGGGAAGATTGGAAGGGATAGACAAGGAAGAGGGAAGGAAGTGGCCGTGGCCTTAAGTTAGGTACCATCCCGGCATTTGCCTGGAGGAGAAGTGGGAAACGACGTAAAACCACTTCCAAGATGGCTGAGGTGGGAATCGAACCCACCTCTACTCATTTGACCTTCCGAGGCTGAGTGGACCCCGTTCCAGCCTTCGTACTACTTTTCAAATTTCGTGGCAGATACTGGAATCGAACCCGGGCCTCTGGGGTGGCAGCTAATCATACTAACCACTACACCACAGAGGTGGTCCCATGAAATTTTTAAGGTGGAAAAAAAAATGAAATGGCGTATGGCTTTTAGTGCCGGGATATCCCAGGACGGGTTCGGCTCGCCAGGTGCAGGTCTTTCTAATTGACACCCATAGGTGACCTGCGCGTCGTGATGAGGATGAAATGATGATGAAGACAACACATACACCCAGCCCCCGTGCCATTGGAATTAACCAATTAAGGTTAAAATCCCCGACCCGGCCGGGAATCGAACCCGGGACCCTCTGAATCGAAGGCCAGTACGCTGACTGTTCAGCCAACGAGTCGGACTAGGTGGAAATAGCGCCTTTTGAATAGACACTCCTCAGATGTAAGCATTATGTCAACAGCAACATACTGGCGGAGGAAGGTGACCTGTACAGGGTCTCTCATATAAACACAGACCGCACGCACGGTGTTTGTACTCCGCACTACGGCAGCTGCCTCAGCCCAACTTATGTCGCGCGTGGCCGCCCTGCTTTGCGCGTGAATACAATCTTATATGAAATCTTACCTTTTATGAAAGATGCTGGAAGTGTCGTCCCTCCTGGGTTATACAGGCATTGTACCCGGTAACCACATTCTGGCTGACGCAAGTCTGTTTCTGATATAATTCGTAATGTTTTCTTTCAGTTCCTCTAATGTGTGAGGATTTGTTCCATACAATTTTTCTTTCAGTTTACCCTACATGTAAAAATCACACACTATTAGATCTGGAGAAATGGGGGGGGATTGACCAGCACTGGTCACTCTGTCTGCAAACACTTCCGAGAGTGTAAGAAGGGAATCTTCTGCTGTATGAGTAGGGGCTGAATCTTACAGACAAGGCGAGTTGGCCGTGCGGTTAGGGGAGCGCAGGTGTGAGCTTGCACCCGGGAGATAGTGGATCCGAACCCCATTGTCGGCAGCCCTGAAAATGGTTTTTCGTGGTTTCCCATTTGCATACCAGGAAAATGCTGGGGCTGCACCTTAATTAAGGCCACGACCGCTTCCTTCCCACTCCTAGGCATTTCCTATCCCATCGTCACCATAAGACCTATCTGTGTCGGTGCGACGTAAAGCAACTTGAAAAAAATAAGAGAGTCTTGCAAAACCACCCACGCGATTTTTCTTCTTCCGTCAGCTGATGGAAGAGCGGTGTCAAAATGTCATCTTGGTACCTCTCTGCATGTATTGTCGTCTCGAAAAAAAAAAGCCAAATTATTCGTCTTGCACTAACAGCACACCAAACACCAATCATCTTATGGTAATGAGGGACTTCATAAACACCATTATGATTTTCTGCAGACCAATAGCCAGAGTTATGACGGTTCACACGACCATTAAGATGAAACCAGAACTTTTACATACGAAAATAAGGTGTTGCATTGGTAACTGTCTCAACATGTTAACAGCTCAGATTCAGACTGGCGACCAATGGTTGCCAGGTGAAACACATGCAGGCTGCTTTCAAGGTCAAGAACTGTGCGCGCCCCTCCCGTACTGCAGCTGCCGTAGCGCAGAGTACAAACCCCATAAGCTCGGTGTGGGTTTATATAAATATAGTACATAGAAGGGGCGCCAGTTGCCGAGTTGCACCGGCGGTAATTTGGGGAGGAAGGGGTATTCGATTTGCACCGACTGTCTGTTTTAATTACATAATCTACACATTGTTACGTTGTCATATTAAGTACAAAAGTAGACATTACGTTTGACGTTATTCACAAAAGTGCAAATGTGCTTGCACAGGAAGAAATCCCTTTCTTTCGACATGAATCATAAGCCGGTTGGTAAACAACAACAACATCTGCTGACTCTTCTTCAGACGGTTGTCATACTCCGAAGTGGTACAGTCAGGGTGCGAAATCGCGGGGGGAAGGGGTTTCCCCCCCCGCACCGACGATTTTATCTCAAAGGTTCCTCCCCACTAAGATTCCCCGAGGGGGATTCTTCATTATAAAATAATAAAGAAAATGTAGAACACATATATTGCAGACATTGATGCCTTTTACTGTGCATATTTTGATAAAAACATCAGCCATAATACACACAATATAGAAATAATAGAATGACTGACCGACCTTGAGCAATAAAGAAACGTAGCGGTGGCAACTCCGCACCTGCAGCCCATTGTTCGTGTTTCACTCTGGCAAGTCCACCTGAAATACGGCTAAAAATATAACTGGCTAGAAGTCCTCCTTCATGTCATCGCTCTTAATAGGTCGTGCTTACACCACTCCTCTAATCAATCAATCAATCAATCAATCAATCAATCAATCAATCAATCAATCAATCAATCAATCAATCAATCAATCAATCAATCAATCAATCAATCACTACTGATCTGCATTTAGGGCAGTCGCCCAGGTGGCAGATTCCTTATCTGTTGTTTCTACTTCTCTACGTCTCTACTTCTTGGAGAGGGTGTGTTTCCGTGTGTAGCCAATAGGGCAATATTTACTTAAGGAGTGTACAAACGGAATAACTTTCCAATGATTATAATTCTTTTTATAACAACAGAATTCAAACAAAAATATTTAAAATTTACATTTTCTCGGGTAGGGGGGTAATTACTTACTGGAGAATTATATACCCCCTCCCCCGTCTGGTACTCCCTGAATAAACAGTAGTAGTTAAACTCTATGATCCTTCTCCCTCCCACCATTTCTTTCTGTTTTCGTACCCTGGGTACAATACGCATGATGTGCCTTCTGATATGTCCTTAATGTTTGTGAGAAGGGGCGCAATGAAGGACAAAACAGGAGGTGTGTGAGGAGAAAATATATCGCAAAACGATATGTAGATTCAGCAAACGACGTCTTGCCTTTTAACCATGAGGTATATAAAAAATTATGCCAGCGAAAATTATAAGAAGAGAAATAGTCAACATTCCCCAAAAATTTCAGACTGATTTAACTCGGAATGATGTGTGATGTAAAAAAAGGAATTTGGTCGGAAAATAGAGACAACAGTATCAATCTTTACCTAAAAGTAGAGATGTAATAATATATATGGTTTTATGTCTATAATTCCCGTCATGGCTCAACCATTTGCAGCCTACCTCGCTGACAGTTACGTAGCAAAAGACTCCCTCTTCCCTCTACATCTATGGGCTTTAGACGAGAGGACGACCTATGCATGTGAAGCATTTTACTGCAAATTTCCTCAACACTTTAACTTATTTCATCTGAGCATTTTAATTCTTCTGTAAGTATTAAGAGCGTTCAAATAGATGTGTATAGGAAGACTTACGAAGGTAACTGACAAAAAATATATGGAGTCTAATGAAAACAATGAATCGAAAGCAAAATAACTTAACAATCTAATTGCTGGGATGGATTGTGTAAAAAAGGGCCTCTTTCCATTAAAAACTAAAATGTTTCCTCCGTATAGGTTTTTATGCAAATGTTTTTCGGAGAACGAGGTTACATATACTACAGTGCAACTCGCCATGTTTGGGACGGAGGAATGTTTGACCGTTCTACATTCATTCAACCACCGGCACACTCGGTATTAGCCGAAGGAGTGTCGTGACTTAAATGCTGGTTTAGGTATTTGAGATTGACTTTGTTCATAGATTAAACAGGAACCTGGACTGTCTTACTAATTTTATTTTCGAAAACTAACGTGCCGCCTCTGTGGTGTAGTGATTAGTGCGGTTAGCTGCCACCTCCGGAGGCCTGCGTTCGGTTCCTGGCTCTGCCACGAAATTTGAAAAGTGATACGAGGGCTGTAATGGGGTCCACCCAGCCTCGGGAGGTTAACTGAGTAGAGGAGGGTTCAATTCCTATCTCAACCATCCTCGAAGTGGGTTTCCGTGGTTTCCCACTTCTGCTCCAGGCAAATGCCAGGATAGTACTCAACTTTGGGCCACAGCCGCTTCCTTCTCTCCTCCTTGTCTATCCCTTTCAATCTTACGCCCCCCCCCCCTCCTACAAGGCCCCTGTTCACCATTGCAGGTGAGACCACCTGGGTGAGGTAATGGTCCCTCTCCCCAGTTGTGTCCCCCTGACCCAAAGTCTCACGCTCCAGGACACCACCCTTGAGGCGATAGCGGTGGAATCCCTTCCTGAGTCCGAGGGAATAACCCACGCTGGAAGGTAAACGGATTAAGAGATAAAGAAAGAAAGAAAGAAAGAAAGAAAGAAAGAATGAATGAATGAATGAATGAATGAATGAATGAATGAATGAATGAATGAATGAAAGAAATCCATCGTTAGAAATAAACCAATACACTGGCTTCAACAACAAAAAAGAAAATGGCCCTTTATGTTTCTCTTGGCAGTTCGTGCGTGAGTTTATTATTTTTTAAATACACAATTTGCTTTACGTCGCACCGACACAGATACGTCTTTTGGCGGCGATGGAGTAGGAAAGGCCTAGGAGTGGGAAGGAAGCGGCCGTGGCTTTAATTAAGGTACAGCCCTAGCATTTGCCTGGTGGGAAAATTGGGAACCACGGAAAACCCTCTTCAGGGCTGCACAATGGGGATCGAACCCACTATTTCCCGGATGCAAGCTCACAGCTGCGTGCCCCTAACCGCACGGCCAACTCGTCCGGTTTGCGTGCGAATACCTGTAGCGCTGCTAGTCTAGAGCCCAGCGTCCCCGCCTTCCATGCGGGCGTCTTCGGTTGGAGAATTGCCGCACCCTTATATTTTACTTTTCTACTTCTTTCATTGGCTTGAAAAACATTGACATTCTTTAACGATTACTTTGTTACAAAATATGCTGAAAAATATCCCACTACTTGTGGTTTGAGCCATCAACCGACAGACTGGTTTAATGAAGCTCTCCATGCCAGTCGATCCTGTGCTAAACTAAACTTTTAATGACTACGTTACTACATCTTACATCTACTCTAATGTCTAATCTGCCTTGTTCTACTCACTACCGTTGCTACCACCTACACTTCCGTCAGAAACCAACTGAACAAGTCCTGGTCAAATTTTGCCAAATCATTCTCCTCTCACCAGTTCAATTAGCATGACTTCATTCGTGATTTGATCTACCCATCTCACCCTCAGCATTCTTCTGCTAAACCACATTTAAAAATCATCTGTTCTTTCTGAGATAGTTCCTGCCATGTTTCACTTTCATACAACGCTAGGCTCCAGACGAAAGTCTTCTAATACATCTATCTAATTCTCGTATCAATGTTCGTTGTAAGCGAATTTCTTTCCTTAAGAAAATCCTTGCTTGCTTGTGATAGGCTACCTTTTATGTCCTTCCATACGCCTTCGTCAGTTATTCTGCTAGCCAGGTAACAATATTCATCTACTTAATTTAAGAATTTGTTTCCTTATCAAATATTTCCTGCATCAGTTAGTTCGACTGCACTCTATTGTTCTCTTTTTTTAGATTTATTCATTTTAATCTTGCAGTCCTCTTCCAAGACAGTGTCTATACCATTCAGCAATTTCCCCAGATATTCTACAGATTCGGATAAAATAACAATATCATCGGCAAATCTCAGAGTTTTGATTTCCTCTCCTCCGATTGTGATTCCCTTTCCAAATGACTCTTTGATTTCCTTTATCACCTGTTCAATACAAACATCGAAAAGGAGAGGGGACAAACTGCAATTTTGACTCACTCCTTTCGGAATTGCTGCTTAATTCTCATAGCCCTCGATTCTTATCACTGCAGACTGACTACTATTTCTCGGTATCTAATCCCGATCACCTTCAGAATCTCAAGTAGCTTGCTCCAATCAGCATTATCGAATGCCTTTTCTAGATCTACGAATGTTATGTAAGTGGTCTTGTACTTAATTCGATCCTCTAAGATCAGGCGTAAAGTCAAGATTGCTTCACGTGTTTCTACATAATTCTTCTAAATCCAAACTTATCTTCTCCCAGCAAAGCTTCAACTGGTATTTCCATTCTTCTGTAAATATTACGAGGACTGAACGTTGATACGGTTGTGTCCCATTTGCGGTCAGTCCTATTTGCGGTCACAGCAAAATTTGTCCCATTTGCGGTCACTTCCAGTTCGGAAGAAAAAAGGAATGCCAAGAAAGACCAGTTCGTGTCCTATTTGCGATCACTTTAAAGTTATCAGCAGCCTGTTGGGGTTTTCCAACGTCCATGCAGCAGGGAGACTGCTAATTAGGCTAGACTCATAGATTCGTGTATGTGGGGCTATGACCTTTCGCCATTCACCGTCCCTCAATTGTACCTACAATTTGCTAGTTGTTTTACGTCGCACCGACACAGATAGGTCTTATGACGACGATGGGACAGGAAAAGCCTAGGAGTAGGAAGGAAGCGGCCGTGGCCTTAATTAAGGTACAGTCCCAGCATTTGCCTGGTGTGAAAATGGGAAACCACGGAAAACCATTTTCAGGGCTGCCGACAGTGGGGTTCGAACCTACTATCTCCCGAATACTGGATACTGGCCGCACTTAAGCGACTGCAGCTATCGAGCTCGGTCCTACAATTTGAGGAAAATAAATAAATAAATAAATAAATAAAAATAAATAATAATAATAATAATCATAATAACAATAATAATAACAGTAGTAGTACGGTCTCAACTATCATGCGCAGACATTCTGATTTGATGCTAATTAGGTTGCTTGAGTGTAATCCTGACGTTACATGTTACTCTGCCAGAAGGTAAAGAAACCTCTCAAGGGCGATCTATGGCTGATTTTTTTAAATTATGTCGGATAAACACTGCATGGTCCACCTCTGTGGTGTAGTGGTTAGTGTGATAAGTTGTCACCCCTGGAGGCCCGAATTCGAATCCCCGGTCTGCCACGAAATTTGAAAATTGGTACGAGGGCTGGAACGGGGTCCACACAGCCTCCGGAGGTCAACTGAGTAGAGGGGTTTCGATTCCCTCCTCAACCACCCTCGAAGTGGTTTTCCGTGGTTTCCCACTTCTCCTTCAGGCAAATGCCGCGATGGTACCTAACTTAAGGCCACGGCCGCCTCCTTCCCTCTTCCTTGCCTATCCCTTGGAATCTTCCCATCCCCCCCCCCCACAAGCCTCTGTTCAGCATATAAGGTGAGGCCACCTAGGCGAGGTACTGGTCATCCTCCGCAGTTGTATCCCCGACCCAAAGTCTCACTCTCCAGGACACTGTCCTTGAGACGGTAGAGGTGGGATCCCTCGCTAAGTCCGAGGGAAAAACAACCCTGGACCGTAAACGGATTAAGAAAGAGAGAAGGAAAGAAAGAAAGAAAGAAAGAAAGAAAGAAAGAAAGAAAGAAAGAAAGAAAGAAAGACTTATTTTACTTTTAGGATCTGCTTTACGTCGTACCGACACCGATAGGTCTTATGGCGACGATGGGATAGGAAAGGGCTAAGAGTGGGAAAGAAGCGGACGTGGCCTTAATTAAGGTACAGCCCCAGCATTTGCCGTGTATGAAATTGGGAAATCACGGTAAACCATCTTCAGGGCTGCTGACACTGGGGTTCGAACCCACTATCTCCCGGATGTTAGCTCACACCTGCGCGCCTCTAACCGCACGGCCAACTCGCTCGGTAACCCTAAATGTATCACCAAAGAATTTTTACATGGGATCCGAAGACAGACGCTGCCAATGGTCTACAAAAGGAGCGTATTTTAGCAAATACACCTATCTTCATAGCTGTGCGCGTGTTGAGGTGTCGAAGCGCCCGAGTAGCGTTTCGTCCGAATTCCGGGAACAGGCAGCTTAAGGGTTCGGCTGTCGGCAGCCCTGAAGATGATTTTCCGTGGTTTCCCATTTTTACACGAGGCAAATACTGGGGCTGTACCTTAATTAAGGCCACGTCCGCTTCTTTCCCACTCTTAGCCCTTTCCTATCCCATCGTCGCCATAAGACCTATCGGTGTCGGTACGACCTAAAGCAGATCCTAAAAGTAAAATAAGTCTTTCTTTCTTTCTTTCTTTCTTTCTTTTCTTCTCTCTTTCTTAATCCGTTTACGGTCCAGGGTTGTTTTTTCCCTCGGACTCAGCGAGGGATCCCACCTCTACCGTCTCAAGGGCAGTGTCCTGGAGAGTGAGACTTTGGGTCGGGGATACAACTGCGGAGGATGACCAGTACCTCGCCTAGGTGGCCTCACCTCCTATGCTGAACAGAGGCTTGTGGGGGGGGGGGATGGGAAGATTCCAAGGGATAGGCAAGGAAGAGGGAAGGAGGCGGCCGTGGCCTTAAGTTAGGTACCATCGCGGCATTTGCCTGAAGGAGAAGTGGGAAACCACGGAAAACCACTTTGAGGGTGGTTGAGGAGGGAATCGAACCCCCCTCTACTCAATTGACCTCCGGAGGCTGTGTGGACCCCGTTCCAGCCCTCGTACCAATTTTCAAATTTCGTGGCAGACCGGGGATTCGGACTCGGGCCTCCAGGTGTGGCAACTTATCACACTAACCACTACACCACAGAGGTGGACCATGCAGTGTTTATCCGACATAATTTAAAAAAATCAGCCATAGATCGCCCTTGAGAGGTTTCTTTACCTTCTGGCAGAGTAACATGTAACGCCAGGATTACACTCAAGCAACCTAATTAGCATCAAATCAGAATGTCTGCGCATGATAGTTGAGACCGTATTACTACTGTTATTATTATTGTTATTATTATTATTTATTTATTTATTTATTTATTTATTTATTTATTTATTTATTTATTTATTTATTTATTTATTTATTTATTTATTTTCCTCAAATTGTAGGACCGAGCTCGGTAGCTGCAGTCGCTTAAGTGCGGCCAGTAACCAGTATTCGGGAGATAGTAGGTTCGAACCCCACTGTCGGCAGCCCTGAAAATGGTTTTCCGTGGTTTCCCATTTTCACACCAGGCAAATGCTGGTGCTGTACCTTAATTAAGGCCACGATCGCTTCCTTCCAACTCCTCGAGGAAGTAGAGTGTTACAGCAAAACATTTATTTTGAATTTGAAGAAGTTTAACGGTTTAATACGCCCTGCTTTTGTCCTGCATTTCAAAAATCACTTGATTACACCCATAACCATCTGCTAACCCTAAATAAAAGGTACAAATAAGTCCTATTTAGTCTCCTTGTCCCGACATTAACGCATCGTACTCAAGCGGTAAACATAATTAATTTAATGAGTTTCAGCATCCGAATCCTAGCACGCAGCTGTCGCCAGTTATTTAAAAGGCTGTCCTTGAGTAGGGAATTCCATATCCCTACTGATAAGAGTGATCGCAAATGGGACAATGTCTCACACATCAAAACTAGTTTATTTTTGTATTCTACCTGAGTGACCGCAAATGAGACTGACCGCAAATGGGACGACACCGTTGATACGGGGTTCAGCTTGGGAGCTGTCCGTAATGAAATGCAGAGGATCTAGTCAAGAAAGTCATTCAATACGACTAAGAAAGTCGTCAAATAATAATAATAATAATAATAATAATAATAATAATAATAATAATAATAATAATAATAATAATAATAATAATAATAATAATAATAATTTTACCGAAGATAGTATGTTCGAAGTCCACTTTTTGCCTGGTGTGAAGATGGGAAACCACGGAAAACCATATTCAGGGCTGCTGACAGTGGGATTCGTAGCCACTCTCTCACGGATGCAAGATCACAGTTGCGCGCCCCTAACCGCACGGCCAACACGCCCGGTGCCATAAGATCTATCTGTGTCGGTGCAAGAAGAGCAACTTGTAAGGAAAAGAGGATTTTTTTTTCTCTTTCTAAAACATTTCCCACGCCTTGTGTGGTCGTGAGTTCGAACTGTGTCGCACATGTGGATCTGGCTCTGTTTTACAGCCGCATCCCCTTCCTGACGCAAACCCTATGTGGAGGGATGTAATCGTTATTGCGTCTCTCTGTGTTTGTTTATGGTAGTTGGTAGTGCGGTGTGTTGTCTTCTGAATATGAATAGGAGACTGTTGGGACAGTCCGCCTCTGTGGTGTAGTGGTTAGCGTGATTAGCTGCCACCCCCGGAGGCCCGGGTTCGATTCCCGGCTCTGCCACGAAATTTGAAAAGTGGTACGAGGGCTGGAACGGGGTCCACTCAGCCTCGAGAGGTCAACTGAGTAGAGGTGGGTTCGATTCCCACCTCAGCCATCCTGGAAGTGGTTTTCCGTGGTTTCCCACTTCTCCTCCAGGCGAATGCCGGGATGGTACCTAACTTGAGGCCACGGCCGCTTCCTTCCCTCATCCTTGCCTATCCCTTCCAATCTTCCCATCCCTCCACAAGGCCCCTGTTCAGCATAGCAGGTGAGGCCGCCTGGGCGAGGTACTGGTCATACTCCCCAGTTGTATCCCCCGATCCAGAGTCTGAAGCTCCAGGACACTGCCCTTGAGGCGGTAGAGGTGGAATCCCTCGCTAAGTCCGAGGGTAAAACCGAACCTGGAGGGTAAACAGATGATGATGATGATGATGATGAGTGTTGGGACAAACACAAATAACCTGTCCCCGAACCAGAAGAATTAATCATACAAGATCAAAATCCCCCACCTTGCCGGGAATCTAACCCGGAACCCTCTGAACCCTCATTGCTGACCATTCAGCTAAGTAGTCGGACGTTATTACTTTAACGTACCTTAAATTGCTATAGAATTTGAAAGACTCGGATGTGCCATAATTTTGTTCCGAAGGATAGTTTTAACGTACTACGTAGAAGACAGCGATGCGGAGTTGTCGTATTTAAACACCCTTAAATGCCCCCGACCTCAAGCTGAACTGAACCCACTATTGTGGGAAAAGGACGACGACCGACCGATTGTGTCACTGAGGTTGGCGCATAATAGTTGCTGATAAAAGGAAGAACCCCTTTCCATGCGAAATTTCCAGTACCTTGAAATTTCTTAAAAATCAATAGAAGTTTTCAAAATGTCAAACACATAATATTATTATTATGTGTTCGGCCCCATGGCTAAATGGTTGGCGTGCTGACCTTTGGTCACAAGGGTCCCGGGTTCGATTCTCGGCAGGGTCGGGAATTTTAACCTTAATTGGTTAATTTCGCCGGCACGGGGGCTGGATGTATGTGTCGTCTTCATCATCATTTCATCCTCATTACGACGCGCAGGTCGCCAAAGGGAGTCAAATCAAAAGACCTGCATCTCGCAAGCCGAACTTGTCATCGGACACTCCCGGCACTAAAAGACATGCGCCATTTCATTTATTATTATTATTATTATTATTATTATTATTATTATTATTATTATGCCTTACGTCTCACCGACACAGATAAGTCTTATGGTGGCGATGGAGTAGGAAAGGGCTATCAGTGGGAAAGAAGCGACCGTAGCGTTAACTAAGGCACAGCTCCAGCATTTGCCTTATGTGAAAAATGGAAAACCAAGGGAAAAAAAACCTTCAGGGTTGCCAACAATGGGTTTCGAACCCACTACCTCCCGAATGCAAGCTGATAGCTAGGTGATCCAAACCGTGCGCCGCGCCACTTGCTCGGCAACATTTTTATTCTTCCTCTTGTTTCTTCGATTTTGGCCATCTAAGGACCACGGAGAGTAACCCTGTGCATTCACCTTAATCCTTCTTTTCTTGACTTCCAATAGCTCTTCATCCTTTCACTTTGCTGTTTCCTCCTCTCTTGTGTCCAGATGTTGTTACCTTTCCTCTTTTCTTTCTCCTGGAAACCCTTGAAATTTTGTATCAGTCTTCTGAATGTTGTTCTGTCTTGTATTATATCGTCTGTTATTCCAATCTCTGTCATATATTTTTTTACTTCTTGGATCCACTGGTTGCCATTCGTGCTCTTGCAAACATGGTTTAACACTCGTTTTGTCAATCTATTGTTATCTATCCTCATTATGTGACCAAAAAAATGTAATTATTGTAATTATCCTCTTTCTGACCGTGTCTAACAGCCTTTCATTTTCTTCATCCTGTATAGGTCTTTATTCCTCATATGTCTAAACTCCTTCATTTTCAATGGTCCCCGAATTTTCCTCAATATTTTCCTTTCTTTTTTCTCTTTCTCTTCTATTTCACCAGTTTCCATAGAGAACATGCATTCTGTGGCATACAGACTCTCTGGTTTGACTACTGTGGTGTAGTGTTTGATTTTAGTTTTCCTTGAGATATTCTTCTTATTGTAGGTATCTTTAGTGAATTGCTGCGCTAGTTCCAGTTTTCTTGCTCTTGATCTGTTTGCTTATTATTATTATTATTATTTTGGTTGAATGGTCAGGGTAGCGATCTTTAGTTCACATGGTCCTGGGTTCGACTCCCCGCTGGTCAGAGGATTTTAGCCTCGTCTTGTTATTTCCTCTAGTTAGGAGACAAGATCGTCATGTTTGTCTTCATTCATATCCTTTCACTTATACACAGCACTCTACAATACCTATCATCAAAACCCCCACAATACACTGACTGACAGAGCAAATGCAACACCAAGAAGGAGTGGTCAGAACTTTATGCCAATTGCAGGGTAGACTGACGTCACTGAGGTATGCTCATGATGTGAAATGCGCCGCTGTGCTGCGCACGTAGCGAACGATAAATGGGACACGGCGTTGGCGAATGGCCCACTTCGTACCGTGATTTCTCAGCCGACAGTCACTGTAGAACGTGTTGTCGTGTGCCACAGGACACGTGTATAGCTAAGAATGCCAGGCCGCCGTCAACGGAGGCATTTCCAGCAGATAGACGACTTTACGAGGGGTATGGTGATCGGGCTGAGAAGGGCAGCTTGGTCGCTTCGTCAAATCGCAGCCGATACCCAAAGGGAGGTGTCCACGGTGCAGCGCCTGTGGCGAAGATGCTTGGCGCAGGGACATGTGGCACGTGCGAGGGGTCCAGGCGCAGCCCGAGTGACGTCAGCACGCGAGGATCGGCGCACCCGCCGCCAAGCGGTGGCAGCCCCGCACGCCACGTCAACCGCCATTCTTCAGCATGTGCAAGACACCCTGGCTGTTCCAATATCGACCAGAACAATTTCCCGTCGATTGGTTGAAGGAGGCCTGCACTCCCGGCGTCCGCTCAGAAGACTACCATTGACTCCACAGCATAGACGTGCACGCCTGGCATGGTGCCGGGCTAGAGCGACTTGGATGAGGGAATGGCGGAACGTCGTGTTCTCCGATGAGTCACGCTTCTGTTCTGTCAGTGATAGTCACCGCAGACGAGTGTGGCGTCGGCGTGGAGAAAGGTCAAATCCGGCAGTAACTGTGGAGCGCCCTACCGCTAGACAACGCGGCATCATGGTTTGGGGCGCTATTGCGTGTGATTCCACGTCACCTCTAGTGCGTATTCAAGGCACGTTAAATGCCCACCGCTACGTGCAGCATGTGCTGCGGCCGGTGGCACTCCCGTACCTTCAGGGGCTGCCCAATGCTCTGTTTCAGCAGGATAATGCCCGCCCACACACTGCTTGCATCTCCCAACAGGCTCTACGGGGTGTACAGATGCTTCCGTGGCCAGCGTACTCTCCGGATCTCTCACCAATCGAACACGTGTGGGATCTCATTGGACGCCGTTTGCAAACTCTGCCCCAGCCTCGTACGGACGACCAACTGTGGCAAATGGTTGACAGAGAATGGAGAACCATCCCTCAGGACACCATCCGCACTCTTATTGACTCTGTACCTCGACGTGTTTCTGCGTGCATCGCCGCTCGCGGTGGTCCTACATCCTACTGAGTCGATGCCGTGCGCATTGTGTAACCTGCATATCGGTTTGAAATAAACATCAATTATTCGTCCCTGCCGTCTCTGTTTTCTCCCCAACTTTCATCCCTTTCGAACCACTCCTTCTTGGTGTTGCATTTGCTCTGTCAGTCAGTGTAAATCCAGTTGAATAATACATTACTCCACATAGCTATTTGCTTTACGTCGCACTGACACAGATAGGTCTTTTGGCGACGATGGGATAGGAAAGGCCTAGGAGTTGGAAGGAAGCAGCCGTGGCCTTAATTATGGTACAGCCCCGGCATTTGCCTGGTGTGAAAATGGGAAACCACGGAAAATCATCTTCAAGGCTGCCGACAGTGGGACTCGAACCCACTATCTCCCGATTACTGGATACTGGCCGCTCTTAAGCGACTGCAGCTATCGAGCTCGGTACTCCACATAGGATTAGCGTCAGGAAAGACATCGTCCGTAAAACTGGACCCATGTACCCATGGCTACACTGATGTGAAAGAAAAGGGCAGAGATAACAATGTAATTCATTTTATGTCCCACTAACTACTTTAACACTTTTCGAAGACGCCAGGGTGCCGGAGACTTGTCTCGCGAGATTTCTTTTACATGCCGATAAATCTACAGACACGAGACCGTCGTATTTGAGCACCTTCAAATACCACCGGATTGAGCCCCGATCGAAGGCTCAGAAAGCCAGCACTCTACCGTCTGTCTAAACCAATCAGCCCGATAGCAAGGAAGACAGATGAGGAATACTATTATTTTTACACAATTGGCTTTACGTTGCACTGACATAGAGAGGTCTTATGGGGACGATGGAACAGGAAAGGTCTAGGCTAGTGAAGGAAGCGGCTGTGGCCTTAATTAAGGTACAGCCCCCGTATTTGCATGGTGTGAAGATGGGGCTCTGTTTTTTTAAAATTATTATTATTATTATTATTATTATTATTATTATTATTATTATTATTATTATTATTATTATTATTATTATTATTATTATTATTATTCGTCCTGTTCAATTTTTATTGGGGTCAACTCTGGATATTGATTTGGCCCTGCTGTACGGCCGGGTGCCCTATCTGACGCCAGCGCCATACGAAGGGGTTTATCCAATAGCGTTCACTATTTCGTTCTTCTGTCGTGGTTGGTAGTGTGTGAGAATTTAATGAAGAGAAATGTGTCAAGACAAAAACGGGCACCCAGCCCCGATCCAGGGGTAATAAACCATACGCAGTTAAAATGCTCGGTCTGGCCGTAAATCGAACCTGGGGCCCTCTGGACCGAAGGCCAATCCGTCAATCAGCCAAGGAGCCGGTATAATAATAATAATAATAATAATAATAATAATAATAATAATAATAATAATAATAATAATAATAATAATAATATATTATTATCATCATCATCATTATCTGTTTACCCTCCAGGTTCGGCTTTTCCCTCGGACTCAGCGAGTGATCCCACCTTTACCGCCTCAAGGGCAGTGTCCTGGAGCTTCAGACTCTTGGTCGGGGGATACAACTGGGGAGAATGACCAGTACCTCGCCCAGGCGGCCTAACCTGCTATGCTGAACAGGGGCCTTGTGGAGGGATGGGAAGATTGGAAGGGATAGACAAGGAAGAGGGAAGGAAGCGGCCGTGGCCTTAAGTTAGGTACCATCCCGGCATTCGCCTGGAGGAGAAGTGGGAAACCACGGGAAACCACTTCGAGGATGGCTGAGGTGAGAATCGAACCCACCTCTACTCAGTTGACCTCCCGAGGCTGAGTGGACCCCGTTCCAGCCCTCGTACCACTTTTCAAATTTTCGTGTCAGAGCCGGGAATCGAACCCGGACCTCCGGGGGTGGCAGCTAATCACGCTAACCACTATACCACAGAGGCGGACTGTTATTATTATATTATTATTATTATTATTATTATTATTATTATTACTTCAGGCTTAATGTCATTTCAATGAAATTGAATATTTTAGCTTAATTTTTCGTATTTGAATAAGTCTCCAACACCGACAAAGCGTGCACAGTTAGGGTCCTTGAAAGAGGCCTGTA
Organism: Anabrus simplex; assembly: GCF_040414725.1. Lineage (NCBI taxonomy): Eukaryota > Metazoa > Arthropoda > Insecta > Orthoptera > Tettigoniidae > Anabrus > Anabrus simplex. Next base: position 138,407,804 of record NC_090266.1, on the reverse strand, counting down.
GTTACAGTCGTGCGGCCTACATCAGCGCTAGTGCTCTAATCTGAGCGGTTAGACACTATTATGCACAGAGTAGGAAGTGGCATGACAACATCAATTTGCCGAAAGAGAGACGGGACCACCGGCATCCTAAGGATGTTACACATAATCGATTAATATTATACTGGGTGATTCATGAGGAGTTACCGCCGTATGCAGAGCTGATTGCTGAAAAACATTTTGAGCAAAAAGTATAATATGAACCTGTGTCCTATTTTCGACCCTTTAACGAAGTGACAACAATTTGGAAGTTGTTTGTAAAACATATTTTCCTAAATAAATCCTTTATATAAATGACTGTCCGCCTCTGTGGTGTAGTGGTTAGCGTGATTAGCTGCCACCCCCGGAGGCCCGGGTTCGATTCCCGGCTCTGCCACGAAATTTGAAAAGTGGTACGAGGGCTGGAACGGGGTCCACTCAGCCTCGGGAGGTCAACTGAGTAGAGGTGGGTTCGATTCCCACCTCAGCCATCCTGGAAGTGGTTTTCCGTGGTTTCCCACTTCTCCTCCAGGCGAATGCCGGGATGGTACCTAACTTAAGGCCACGGCCGCTTCCTTCCCTCTTCCTTGCCTATCCCTTCCAATCTTCCCATCCCTCCACAAGGCCCCTGTTCAGCATAGCAGGTGAGGCCGCCTGGGCGAGGTACTGGTCATACTCCCCAGTTGTATCCCCCGACCAAGAGTCTGAAGCTCCAGGACACTGCCCTTGAGGCGGTAGAGGTGGGATCCCTCGCTAAGTCCGAGGGAAAAACCGAACCTGGAGGGTAAACAGATGATGATGATGATGATATAAATGACTCGTGTTCTGAAGCTCAAAATGTCTTTTGAATTCCATAAGAAGCTTGTACAGTCGCTTGAAAAGAGAATGGGCTCACAGTATTTTGTAAGACCTCCTTAGGAACAATTGAACCTACAGATATAATGTTTGCTGTTGTATCCACAGAGATTGTACGTCGCACTCCTTGGCTGAACTGTCAGCGCTGAGGCCTTCGATTCAGAGGATCCCGGGTTCGATTCCTGGCGGGGTCAAGAATTTTAATCGCTTGTAATTAATTCTTCTGGCCCGGGACTGGGTGTTTGTGTTTGTCCAAACACTCTCCTCTTCATACAAAAACAACACGCCACGCTACCAAACACGTAATAGTAATTACATCCCTCCATATGTGGTTGGCGACAGCAAGGGCATCCGACTGTGAAACAGTGTCAAATCCACATGTGCGACATAGTTCGCACCCGTGCCCCCACAGCTGTGGGAAAAGCGGTAGTAGAAGAAGAAGAAGAAGAAGATCTACAGGGTTTGTATCTACATATGATGCGAAATATATCTTGATCCCAACCACATAGCGCAACAGTCCCGAAGGGCCATGGACTACCAAACAACCGCTACTCAGCTCGAAAGACTGCATACTGCAAGGTGGGTGTCGTGTAACCTCTTGGCTTCTAGACTGGACCCGCTATCTCACCGTCAGATCTCTTCAGTTGTAATCACTTAGACTGAGTGGACCTCGAACTAGCGCTTATATCCAGGTAAAAATCCCTGACCTTGCCGGGATTCGAACCCGGAGCCTCTGGATAAGGGGTAGGTACGCTGCCCTATACCGCGGGGCCGACGAATTATATGTTGATTATAATAATAACAATGTCCGATAAAATAATAAATGCTACGATCCTACAATACCATGCACTCTCTCCCTTTTTTTAGCAACTATGATTCTGTAGTTAAATTTTATTTTAAGTCCGCCTCTGTGGTGTAGTGGTTAGCGTGATTAGCTGCCACCCCCGGAGGCCTGGGTTCGATTCCCGGCTCTGCCACGAAAATTTGTAAAGTGGTATGAGGGCTGGAACGGGGTCCATTCAGCCTCGGGAGGTCAACTGAGTAGAGGTGGGTTCGATTCCCACCTCAGCCATCCTGGAAGTGGTTCTCCGTGGTTTCCCCACTTCTCCTCCAGGCGAATGCCGGGATGGTACATACCATAAGGCCACGGCCGCTTCCTTCCCTCTTCCTTGCCTATCCCTTCCAATCTTCCCATCCCTCCACAACGCCCCTGTTCAGTATAGCAGATGAGGCCGCCTGGGCGAGGTACTGGTCATTCTCCCCAGTTGTATCCCCGACCAAGTGTCTGCAGCTCCAGGACACTGCCCTTGAGGCGGTAGAGGTGGGATCCCTCGCTGTGTCCGAGTGAAAAGCCGACCCTGGAGGGTAAACAGATGATGATGATGATGATGATGATGAAATTTTATTTTAAATCTGGCTAAGCAAGTAAGCAAATGAGCTTCAGAGCACGAGCCAGTTAAATAAAGGCTTATTCATTGTGAAGAGATAATTTTACTTTATTTTTCAAAAGGAACTAAAGATAGATAAGGACATGGGTTCATAAGATATTGTTGCCCACAATGTCTTCAGCATATCAACCCCGTAAGCAGCAACAACTCTCCATGGATCACCCTTAATGTTCAACGTCCCTTCAACTACTGCTCCAATTTTAAGGCGTAGCGGAGTGCTACTGGGAAGGTGTTCTTTAACTTTCTTCTTCTTCCTCTTTCGCTTCTTACAAGTTACTTTACATCGCACCGGCACAGATAGGTCTTTTTGCGACGATGGGAGAGGAAGGGGCTAGGAGCGGGAAGGAAGCGACCGTGGCCTTTTTTGAGTTACAGCCCCAGCACTATCCTGGGGTGGAAATGGGAAAAACCGGGCGAGTTGGCCGTGCGCTTAGGGGCGCGCGGCTGTGAGCTTGCATGCGGAAGATAGTGGGTTCGAATCCCACTGTCGGCAGCCCTGAAGATGGTTTTCCATAGTTTCCCATTTTCACACCAGACAAATGCTGGGGCTGCATCTTAATTAAGGCCACGGCCGCTTCCTTCCAACTCCTAGGCCTTTCCTATCCCATCGTCGCCATAAGACCTATCTGTGTCGGTACGACGTAAAGACACTAGTAAGAAAATGGGAAATAACGGAAAAACCAACTTCAGAGCTGCCGACATTGGGGTCCAAACCCACTATCTACCGAATGGAAGCTGACAGCTGCGCGCTCGTAACTGCACGACCAACTCGCTTGGTGCTCTTTAATCAACCAGTGCTCAAATACTACGGCCTACTATCGGTAGATTTACCACCGCGTAAAGAAGAACTAAAAATAAAAATTCCGGCATTTCGTCGTTTCCTAAAACCATAAAAGTACTTAGTGAACCTAGAACCAATAACATTATTATTACAGGCATTTGTACCCGTTTTTCGCACGGGAGTTTGCACTGGATTGCACGTTACCTTCAGGAATTTATGCGAAGTAACATGGCTCTATTCACACGTTCAATGCGACATGTTTAAATTATATTTTCGTACGAAAGCGCGAGACAGTAACGTGAAATATGATTAAGCTAAACAAAGTCGAGGGAGAATGAGGACGACTTCCGAATTTATTATACGGTACAGTTCCTGGTGCACAGTTGTTCGAAATTCTCCATGGTTTTTGGGTTATATTGTATCCAATGGCGCTTTGACATTGATAATATCTCCCTTAATATCTGTCCTATCGGAAAGAGTAAAATGGATCTTTAGTTTGTACCGTTACCCACCTTGAAGTGACATGCACGACATACCCCACGCGACTTGGACTGAAAATCCAATTTCTCGTGATCATCTGCGTTATTATCCGTCTTGCGATAAATACGTACATGGCATAAAGGAACGGAAATGACATATTCTTAAACATTTGTTGTACACAGTCTTATGATAGACCTAATGTTAACGAAAATATTTGAGAATAATCATCCTATAAATACCAACTCCATGTGATTACCATGACATCATATGCATCTGATAACACAATGCTGACTGAGTAGAATCTAAATACGTAGTTTGGTTGAAATAAGTCCAGCAGTTTTCCACTTTTAGGAATATACAAACAGATAGATAACCAGACAGACACACTGACACCAAAAGGCAAAGTTCTACCTCATGTTACATCGGTGTTCAGATACATTAGGTGGGGGTAATTTGGAGCCGAGAGAAAAATGATGCATCCTCTAATTTCCTTCTGTTGTGGATCCTTCAAATAACTGTACGTCTGCGAAGGTGTCCGTCACTGGCTGCAGAGCACTGAACAGTAAACGAAATTATGTATGTAACAAAAACTATTCATAATGAATGGGCGTTCCACATATAGTCCACAGATTTTACATAATATCAATAGTGTAAGAGAAATTTGAAAACAACTCTTCTCGTCTTCCTATAAACTCCCAGTCTGTTCATAAATGTTTAATTGATATGCACATCGAAGCCTGCTCTTGGATGAGTAGACTCTAAATATGAAGTTTGGTCGAGATAGAATCAGTAGTGTAAGAGAAAACTGAAAAAAAACTCTTCTGGTCTTCCTATAAACCCCAGCCTTTTCAGTGATTTTTAAATGATATGTATATTGAAACCCGCTCCTGGATGAGTAGACTCTAAATATGAAGTTTCGTCGAGATATATTCAATAGTGTAAGAGAAAATTGAAAAACTCTTCTGGTCTTCCTGTGAACCCCAAGTCTACTGAGTGATTTTTAAATGATATGCATATCGAAACATGCTTCTGGATGAGCAGACTCCAAATATGAAGTTTGGTCGAGATCTATTCAGCAGTTTACCCGTGATGGTGGAACAAACAGACAAAAAGATAACAAACAGACACGAAAGCTAAAATCTAATGGTACGATTTTGAATTGACTTGAAACGGATAAATATATAGAAATTTGGCGAAATAAATGGCATTACAGACAACTGACCCCCTAGAATTGTTTTATAAGACTAGCATTTACACCCGTTCTTCGCACGGGAATTTGCAGTGGATTACACGTTTCCTTCAGGAATTTTTGCGAAGTAACATGACTCTATTGACACGTTTAATACGAAATGTTAAAATTATATTTTCCAACGACAGCCCGGGGCAGTAACGAAAATATGATGAAGCTGAACCAATTCGGGAGAGAATGAGGACGATTTCCGTATTTATTGCACGGTAGAGTTGCTGGTCCGAAGTTGTGCGAAATTCTCCGCGGTTCTCAGGTTGCATATTGTATCTCCGACTACTTGCGTGGCGGTCTGGCGTTGATGATATCCCCCCCCCCCTTAATATCTGCCCTACCGAAAAGAATAAAATGCCTCTTTAGTTTTTCCCGTTACCCACCTTGTAGTAACAGGCACTATATGCTCCACGGGCCTTGGACTAAAAATCTAATTTTTCCTAACCATCTGCGTTATTATCCGTCGTACGATAAATACGTAAATGGCACATAGGAACGACAATAACATATTCATAAACGTTTGTTATATACAATCTTTTCATAGACCTAATGTCAACGAAAATACTTGAAAATAATCTTCCTATAAATCCCAACTCCATGTGATTACCATGACATCATATGCACCTGATAACACAATTCTGAGTGAATAGATTCCAAATAAATAGTTTGGTTGAAATAAGTCCAGCAGTTTTCCACTTTTAGGATATATAAACAGATAGACAGACACCAAAGAAAAAGTTCGACCTCATGTTTCCTCGGTGTTCAGATACATTAGGTGGAGTTAATTTTCAAGCCGAGAGAAATATTATGCATCCTCCGACTTTCTCCTTCAAATAACTGTAGGTGTGCGAGGGTGTCCGTCACTGGCTGCAGAGCGTGAAGCCCGTAGTAAATAGTATTTTTCTCCGTCATTTGAAGAGTAAGCGAAATTATGGACATTACAAAAATTACTTAAAATGAAGGGGCGTTTCACATATAGTCTACAGATTTTACCTATAAGCAGTAGCGTAAGAGGAAAATGAAAAGAAGCCTCATCTTGTCTTCCTATAAACCACCAGTCTATTGAGTAATTTTTAAATGATATGCATATAAAAGCATTCTCCTGGACGGTTAGACTCGAAATATGAAGTTTGGTCGAGATATAATCAATAGTGAAAAAAAAATTGAAAAAACTTAATTTATTCCTACAAACCCCCAGTCCTCTCTCTGATTGCAAATGATATGCATATCGAAACCTGCTCCTGGATAAGAAGACTCTCAACATGAAGTCTGGTCGAGATATAATCAATAGTGTACGTAAGTAAAAATTTTAAAAATATCTACTGATCTTCCTATAAACCCCCAGTGTGTACAGTGATTTTTAAATAATATGCATATCGAAACCTGCTCTTGGATAAGTAGACTCTAAATATTAAGTTTGTTCGAAATATAATCAATAATTTAAGAGAAAATTGGAAAAATGTCGTCTAGTCTTCCTGTAAACCCCAGTCTGTTCGGTGATTTTTAAAAGATATGCATACCACATCCTTCTCCTGAACGAGTAGATTCTAAATATGAAGTTTGGTAGCGATATAATCAATAGTATTAAAAAATTGAAAAAAATATCTTCTGGTCTTCCTTTAAACCCCCAGTCTGTTCAGTTTTTAAAAATAATATGCATATCGAAACCTTCTCTTGGATAAGTAGACTCTAAATATTAAGTTTCTTCGAAATATAATCAATAATTTAAGAGAAAATTGGAAAAATGTCGTCTAGTCTTCCTGTAAACCCTCAGTCTGTTCGGTGATTTTTAAGTGATATGCATATCAAATCGTGGTTCTGAACGAATAGACTTTAAATGCGAAGGTTGGTCGAGATATAATCAATAGTATAAAAGAATATTAAAAAACTCTTCTGGTCTTCCTATAAACCCCAAGTCTTTTAAGTGATTTGTAAACGATATGCATGTCGCAACATGCTTCTGAATGAGTAGACTCTAAATTTGAAGGTTGGTCGACATATAATCAATAGCGTAAGAGAAAACTGAAAAAATAGCTTTGAGTCTTTCTATAAACCCCCGGTCTATTCAGTGATTTTTAAATTATTTGCATGTCGAAGCCTGCTCCTGGATGAGTAAACTCTAAATATGAAGTTTGGTTGAGATCTATTCAGCCGTTTGATGGCGGAACAAACAGACAAACAGACACGAAAGCTAAAAGCTACTGATATGATCACGGATTGACCTAAAGCGGATAAATATATTAACATTTGGTGAAATAAATAAAATTACAGACAGCCGACCCCTAGAATTTTGTTTATAATATTAGGCTAATACAATAAAGATATTTATTTTTACATTATAAAAGGCCAGTGCCTCAACCGCCTGAGCCACTCAGCTCGGCATTATTATTATTATTATTATTATTATTATTATTATTATTATTATTATTATTATTATTATTATTATTATCATTTTCCGAGATTTCTCATATTCCTACTAGGTATATGCCAGCCCGGGCTGTACTTTAATTAGGACCTTGGTTGTTAGTATTCTGGCCTTTTTACAATCATCGCTTGCGGAAAATTTAAGTGTTTTAGAGAAAATGAAAAATGAAACTTGCCAATTTTCTCTGTGGCAAAGCAGTTAAAACCGGCCCAAAATGCCGACAAAGATTTGACTTGTGTATTCATTCATATCAACCCAACTGCGTAGTGTAATTGGTTTGACGTTCGCATCGTATGCTCAAAATCTTCTTTCCTGACATTTCTCCCAATTACCTGAGTCAGCATTAAGCGCTGATTAAGCCTAGTTTTACGGCCGGATGCCCTTTTATGATCGCAAGTAGCCGGATTCAATCCTGCCTCATTCTAGTGATTTTTGAAGTGTTCAAATACGCCAGCCCTATGTCGATAGATCGACCGGCACGTAAATATCTCCTGCGGGACAACATTCCTTCCCCTCGGCGTCTCGTCAGTGGGACGTAAATCCGGAATTATCCGGATTTATTATTATTATTATTATTATTATCATTATTATTAAGCAATAATAAATCTACCGACACGAGGCTGACGTATTTGAGCATCTTCAAATACCACCTGACTGAGCCAGTATCGGAGCTGCCAAGTTAGGATCAGAAGTCTAGCTCCTCAACCGCCTGAGAATTTTTTTTTTTTTGCTAGTTGTTTTACGTTGCACCAACACAGATAGGTCTTACGGCGACGATGGGACAGAAAAGGGCTAGGAGTGGGAAGGAAGCGGCCGTGGCCTTAATTAAGGTACAGCCCCAGCATTTGCCTGGTGTGAAAATGGGAAACCACGGAAAACCATTTTCAGGGCTGCTGACAGTGGGGTTCGAACCTACTATCTCCCGAATACTGGATACTGACCGCACTTAAGCGAATGCAGCTATCGAGCTCGGTCTGAGATTATTATTATTATTATTATTATTATTATTATTATTATTATTATTATTATTATTATTATTATTATTATTATTTCTTCACGTCCACTTCTGTGGTGTAGTGTTTAGCGTGATTAGCTGCAACCCTCGGAGGCCCGAATTCGATTCCCGGCTCTGCCACGAAATTTAAAAAGTGGTACGAGGGCTGGAACGGGGTCCACTCAGCCTCCAGAAGTCAATTGAGTAGAGGGGGGTTCAATTCCCTCCTCAGCCATTCTCGAAGTGGTTTTTCGTGTTTTCCCACTTCTCCTCCAGGCAAATATCTGGATGGTACCTAACTTAGGCCACGGCCGCTTCCTTCTCTCTTCCTTTCCTGTCCCTTCCAATCTTCCCATCCTCACCACAAGGCTTCTGTTCAGCATTGCAGGTGACGCCGCCTGGGCGAGGTACTGTTCCTCCTCCCCAGTTGTATCCCCAACCCAAAGTCTCACGCTCCAAAACACTGCCCTTGAGGGGGTAGAGGAGGGATCCCTCGCTGAGTGCGAGGGAAAAACCAGTCCTGGAGGGTAAATAGATTAAGAAAGATAGAATGATTATTTCTTTTTGAGTTTAAACTCGGTCTCAATACAACGGAGGAAGCCAAGAACATCAACACAACCGAGCAAATTGGACAAACGATTTACGTCACGTAGCTGGGTTCGAGCCCCACTGACGGTAGCCGTCAAGATGTACTTTTTTTGTCGTTCCTAATTTCCATCAGGCAAATGCTAGGGCTGTACCATACGTAAGATCACCGTCGCTTACTTCCCAGTCCTAGCCGCTTCCTATCCCATCGTCGCCGTAAGACCTATAGTATCTGTGTTGTTGCAACGTAAAACAAATAGCAATGATAATGACGTCAACGCAGCAATGCGAGCTAACACAGTAAGCAAACGAACCATACAGCGATAGTTCTAACAAACCCGATATGACCGTAAATACTAGTAGAGTCTCTGACACAAGCGAACTGTACGACATGACTGTGAAACTGGACGTACACTGTTCTCAGTTACCCGTCACTTGCAAGCACTAGAAATATTCAAGAATTCTGATAGGTGGATTCTCCATATGCTCACTGAAAAAGACATGATGTGACGTTGGGAAGTTTGCTGTTCTCAGCTCTTCTGGAACTGAAACTTTTAATTTTTAAATGTACAGTATTTAATGGCGTGTGGCCTCCTTGCGAGTTGATAGGCGAACTTTGCGTCTGTGAGAATTGGGCCGTATCATAAATTCTAATGCTGAAAACGGCACACAAACCCAGTTGGTGCTGGTGTTTAGATAACATTATGTGTATTAAGCATTTAATTTTATGCATCTTGTATTAACACTACTGTGTATCTGTCACTAGCATTTAGTTTTTGTTGAATTACCATGTCTTACTTTTATTTTTATGTTTAAATTTTTCTACAATCCAGCATTATTATTGGAAGCGGTTAAGAGTAAGAGAGGACCATGAGCCCTAACTTCGCCAGACATGTATGTCAAGAATAAATAAATAAATAAATAAATAAATAAATAAATAAATAAATAAATAAATAAATAAATAAATAAATAAATAAATGTCGTTCAATAAACAAGATTTTACTTTTATTCAGAGGCAGGTAGCTAATATAAAACGTAATTAAACCTAGATGAATAAATATGCTTTTAAAGACTTGTAGAAATGAATACATAAATAAAATCACGAAATTAACTTTCATCTTGAATGTATTTTAATGATTCAGAATTATATGATATTGATCATAGTTTGAAAAATTCGAAAAACTATCACTGCAAAAATGGGAAATTTATTTGGATCTGTGCAAAAGGTTATTAAATTATTATACTTAAATCCGTATAAAATAATTGCGGCACATACTCTTCAAACACGTGACCCTGTACATAGGAGCAGATTTTCTGAACGGAGTCTGGAAAATGTATTCAATGGACAATAGATCCACGTTTAATATTGTTCTCGGGCGAGGCCTTGTTACACCTCCATGGTTAGACAATGTGTGTACCGACAGTGACGGTGATTTTGTATTCCACACAGCAGAGTTACTGGTAGAGATTTGTGCCCCACCCCGTCCCCCGATTTATCCGCCTGCGATTATTGTCTCTGGGGTAAATCAAAGAATTCCCTGTACATCATACAAGAATCGTGAACTACGAGTGGCGAATAATTTCCTGTGTAGAGAACGAAGACGGAGAGTTTCATCACCTCCCTTCATAATATGGTAAGTAATGAACTCCTTAAAATGGTTTCCGATTCGGTTGTATGGTATACCCTCCCGCTACTGACTTCGACCCGCACGCGGCACACGAGTGCGCACTCGCCTATAATAAAATATACCACGCGCGTAGTAGGGCGTATCTGATCAGTGATCACACTGTACACACGCTAACCGGCCATATGAGTGTCTCTATGATAACATTCTATGATTTAAGACATGATATTTACCTAATGTCACTGAATGTTTGAAATTAAAGCAAAGTTGCATTTATTCGGTAATAACATAACACGAATAAGGTTGGTTCCTTGGTCAAAGATCAGTGTAGTAGCCTTCAGTTCAGAGGGTCCAGGTTCGATTCTAGACCGGTCGGGGAATTCTGACGGCGTAGAATTAATTATTTCTTCTCGAAGATTGTGTTTTTGTGTTCATCTTAATACACACACATCCATCTACAAACAACACACTACATTACACTACCAACATTCGTCGCCATAAGACCTATCTCTGTCGGTGTGACGTAAAGTAACTTGTAAACAAAGACCACTACCAACCATCACAAAAACACGCAATTGTGAATAAATCCCATTACATAGGGTTGGCGTCAAAATGAGCATCCGGCCGTAAATATAGACCGAATTCATATCAAGTGCCTACCCCGAGAAATTAGCAAAACTCCCAGAAAGAGGAAGAACATAACAAGAATAAACAAGAAAAGACTGAAGTTCGGCCTACGTAATAAAAGGGCAATGTTTAACAATACATGTTAGGATAAAAATGTCCGTTAAAAGCCGTCGAATATCTGCGTTTCCTTCACCTGTCATTTACAATATTATGAAAAGTTTTAAATCACGTAGAGTTGCCATAGTGTATCTACGTGCACATTGGAGTTTAATGCCTACTGTAGCTACCAAAAGATGAAGGGGTCACTGTATACGCATGCACAGAAATGATGTCTCGATATAAACAAAGCATGGCGTACGCCCACCTCTTCACTTAACACATTGCTGCAGATAGACAGACCGCTACAAGACTTTGCTGTAATTCAGGGTTTCCCATACTTCTTTTTCTGAGGTCCCCATAGCATGTCGCAATCATGTCCAAGGACACCCTAGCCGCAGAACATAATACTGAATTCAGTCAAAATAAATCAGAATTTGGTAATGTTACCATGTTTGATTGTATTCGTATAATTTAGGACTAATATTTGCTTTCCTTTAAACTTCATCTGCAAAAAAAAAAAAAAAAAAAAAAAAATTATATATGCAAATAAATTATTAAGCAATGCGACACTTAGCTAATAATTACAACATGCTGGATATGGACTTGAGAAAATTCTCTTGGTACAGTTGCTGGGTCAATAGAACGGATGGTGCTGTTTTCCAAATACCAAGTGTTTTACAAGCGTAGTCACCCGAACCGAAGTTCAGCCTCAACATTAGCTCCGTTTCTGTACTTCGTTTTCACTTGTGTGAGACCAGAAAGGGTACATACAGTATATTGTCACGAAAAGCATTAAGCGCAATATTTCCTTTCTAGTAATCGTAGGGTATAGGGGATTTCATCGACCCGAAAGTCGATCAGAGACGTGGAGCTTTAATACAAGGTATTCACAAGATACTTCCCGTTTGTACAATTTGTCGGTCAAGAATTACATATACTATATGTAAGTTATACAACAGTGAAGATATTTGCTTTTAAAGATAGAACAATGTTTTATGAATAGTATTTGTATAATAGAATTTCGCTCTTTAAGTACTTACAACTTACATTATTATTGCGGACCGCTTGGATTATCGTCGCGGCCCTCCAGGGGTCTGCGGACCACAGTTTACGAATTGATGTTGTAATTGAAATGGGCACAGCAGCGGTTGCATAGCAATAACCACATTGTGCCTTCAGCACTACATGTTCACTCCCTACCCCTCCTTTTCGGTACATGAGTGGCCTTCAACACTATCTCTTCACTCCCTCCCCTCCTTTTCAGTATTGAAGTTGGGCAGTGTTTTTTTAATGCCAGGACACCATTTCTGTGCATGCGTGTACATCAACAGTTTTGGTCGCATGCATTGGCCCTGGTTAGCGATTCTTTCAAATAGGATGATCCACGACTGGCAAATGAGATGTGTTTGAAAACATTCCGTTTTCTCGAAAACTATTTGCCGAAATTTTAAAATAATTACACTCCTGCATTTGCAATGTTCATGATTCTAACGCAAGGTATAGAAAACAGTGTAACTGCATTATAAGAAGTTAGTACGGTACCATTATTTTGGCACATATTCGCACTGTGGAAAATTACTAAACGTTATGGTAACATTACTACCGAGCTCGATAGCTGCAGTCGCTTAAGTGCGGCCAGTATCCAGTAATCGGGAGATAGTGGGTTCGAGTCCCACTGTCGGCAGCCTTGAAGATGGTTTTCCGTGGTTTCCCATTTTCACACCAGGCAAATGCCGGGGCTGTACCTTAATTGAGGCCACGGCCGCTTCCTTCCAATTCCTAGGCCTTTCCTATCCCATCGTCGCCGTAAGACCTATGTGTCGGTGCGACGTAAAGAAAAAAAAAAAGGTAACATTACTAAAAGTGAAACAGCTTTTCGATATCTTGAAAGGTTTAGGAGTTATTTCAAGTGAACATTTTAACTACCTCTGCATAACCTATACTTGTATAATAATAATAATAATAATAATAATAATAATAATAATAATAATAATAATAATAATAATACCGAGCAAGTGTCTGTGTGGTTTGGGTCACATAGATATCTGCTTGCATTCGGAAGATAGTGGGTTCAAACCCCACTGTCGGCAGCACTGAAGATGGTTTTCTGCGGTTTCCAATGTTCACACCAGGAAAATCCTAGGGCTGTAAATTAATTAAGGCCACGGTCGCTTCCTTCCCTATCCTAGCTCTTTCCTATGTCGGTGCGACGTAAAGCAGATCTTAAAAAAGAAATTATAGCAATAATAATAATAATAGTAATAATAATAATAATGGTTTTACATAACACTAATTAATTTTATGGTTTTTCGGATGTATAGCCTATGCAGTTATGCTACAAGTGTCTAAAATAAATGAAAAATACAGCTGTAAATTTGGTCTTATATTGACTACAGCATCTCATTCATGAACATAGCAATAGGCCTAACAATAACCCCCTTACATACACTGCAGTTGTAGGCAGAATAACATACTTTATCTTTTGTACATGTACTGTAATACTGCTAAATGGCTTGTTTCAGATCATCTCCACAAGTGCAGAGTCGCCTAGCAATCACCATTTAAGATGGGCATCGTTGCGGATGAGAAATGTAAGTAGCAGTCTTTAATACCAAGCAATCCAATAACGTTCTTGTTTCCTTATAGAGGAAAGACGGATCAAGATGTTGCGCTCCACAGATATTTAGTCTTAGGATAATGATAAGAGATTTGGAAGAATAAAAATATACAAAAAACCCATATGAATTGAGGAACCGAGCGAGTTGGTTACGCGATCTGGATCGCGTAGCTACGAACTTGTACTCGAGAGATAGTGGGTTCAAACCCTACTGTCGGAAATCCTGAAGATGGTTTTCCGTGGCTTCCCGTTTTCACACAAGGCTATACCTTGAATAAGGCCACAGACGCTTTCTTCCCAGTCCTATCCTATTGTCGCCATTATAATCTGTCCGAGTTGGCGCGACGTAAAAGTGATAGTCATGAACTGAGGGGATGCCATATACAGAGTGAATCCTAATTCACGCAGTCAACTGCAACTAAGCAATTCGTCAACGAAAACTATGTCGAAATAATAATAATAATAATAATAATAATAATAATAATAATAATAATAATAATAATAATAATAATAATAATAATAATAAAGGTTTTACATAACACGAATTAATTTTATCGTTTTTCGGAGGTATAGCCTGTGTAATTGGGCTACAAGTGTCTAAAATAAATGAAAAATACAGGATAATACAGGATAATACAGGATTATTATTATTATTATTATTATTATTATTATTATTATTATTATTATTATTATTATTATTATTATTATTTAATTCGATTACAATCTAGCGTTGGACTTTCCCGGACTCAGCGCGGGATCCAACCTCTACCGCTTCAAGGGCAGCTTCCCGAAGCGTGAGACATTTAGCCGGGAATACAACTGGAGATGAGGGCCAGTACCTCGCCCAGGCGGCCTCACTTGCTATACTGAACAGTGGCCTTGTGGGGGATCGTAAGGGATAGGCAAGGAAGAGTGAAGGAAGTGGCCGTGGTCTTAAGTTAGGTACCATCCCTGTTTATGCCCGGAGAAAAAGTGGGAAACCACCGAAAACCACTTCGAGGATGGCTGAGGTGGGAATCGAACCCCCTCTACTCAGCTGACCTCCCGAGGCTGAGTGGACTCCGTTCCAGTCCGTGTACCACATTTCAAATTTTGTGGCAGAGCCGGGAATCGAATCCGGATGTCCGGGGGTGGCAGCTAATCACACTAAACACTACACCACAAAGGCCCAGTGTCGAAAATATTCCTGTCAAATGATTCGTCCTATCTTTAATATACTAGTAATAAGTAGTTAAAATGTGTCTGTCTCCTTCACTGAGTAGTTAGCGTTCCGGCCCTCGGTTCAGAGGACCGCGGGCTCTATTCCGGCCAGTTCGGGGTTTTATACTTTGTGGTTAATTTCTCTAGCTCGGAGCCTGGGTGTTTGTGATCTTCTTAATACACATTTTCACTTACATTTTCACACTACCAACCACCAGAGAAACGCGCAACAGTGAATAATTGCTAGTGGCTTTACGTCGCACCGACACAGACAGTTCTTATGGCGACGATGGGACCGAGAAGGGCTAGGAGTGGGAAGGAAGCGGCCGTGGCCTTTATTAAGGTACAGCCCCAGCATTTGCCTGGTGTGAAAATGGGAAACCACGGAAAACCATTTTCAGGGCTGCCGACAGTGGGGTTCGAACCTACTATCTCCCGAATACTGGATACTGGCTGCACTTAAGCGACTGCAGCTATCGAGCTCAATAACAGTGAATAATGCCTTCCACATAGGGTTAGCGTCGGGAAAGGCATCCGGCCGTAGAACTGGGCTAAAACCATAGAAACTGCCGACCTCAGAGAACTGGGACATGGCCAGGAAGAAGAAGAAGATGATGAAGGAGAAGGAGAAGAAGAAGAAGAACGGTTTCAAATATGAAGCACACGAACCTGCTAGGGGGAGAGGTGATACTCCCACGTGGCGCGTCCCAGGTGGCGGATAGGGGGGTCCTAACCGGCTTGCCGGCGGACTTGAGGGAAATAAAATACCTCTCGCGGACCAAACACACTACCCCCTGCGGGTGGGGGACGCACATGTAGAATACACCCGCGGTATCCCCTGCCTGTCGTAAGAGGCGACTGCAAGGGGCGACCAAGGGATGATTGAATTAGAACCATGAAACTACTCTTGATTCGTACCATCATGCGGGGAACACCATGGGTTGCATGTACTTGTGAGTAGTATCACTAAATTGGTACAAAATAGGTTTGTGATTAGTTGCAGTAAAAAGCCTGGCCTGGTGGATTCCAGTACCCGTGCGTTGTACCCAAGTGGGCAACACCGCGGGTCTGGGCGTAGCCTGTGAGTTGTACCGCTATATGAGCGGCACCGTGCGTCAGCGTTGCCTGTGATTGGCATACCGGCGCCCGTGACTAGTACACCTAGGTGAGGAACCTTACCGGTTTGCGTTGGCTATGAGTGGCGCCATTGTGTGAGAAACACCATAGGTCTGCGTTCCCTGTACGAATTGCAATACTTGTGAGTAGTACCATCTTGTGTGGACTACCGTGAGTCTTCGCAACTTTTGATCAGTACCCCAAAATGACAAATACCATGGTTCTACTTTACTCGCGACATGTACCATTCTGTGGGGCCTTAGACGTGAATTTAGCACCCCTTCAGACATCAAGCATCATTGTGCTTTATAAATGGTCCCTTGGTCAGTAATACTCTAATTAACTACCTTCTTTTTGAGTCTGATCCACTGTTTTTTTTTGTAGGGTTCATGTCCATCCATTCATTCTTCATGACATTTTTAATTTTATTTTGGTCAGTGGATGAATTTGGATTTTTTGTTATTTCATTTCGTACCATTAGGGGCCGATGACCTCGATGTTAGGCCCCTTTAAACAACAAGCATCATCATCACAAGCATCAAATATGAAGCAATCTGACAATGTTGCATTTTGGTGTTCTGTAATTGAAGTAACTCTTTCGTACTTGGCTTTTGAACCTGACTGCTCTGGTAGCATCGGATGGAAATGTGCGTGCTTTATAATCGAAAAGTTGAAATCTTTACTCAAGAAAATGTTATTTTCGTTTTTGATTGACTTTGCGTTTAGTAAATATACGTCTATTAAAGTTTATCTAGTATTATTAGTTGTCCAATGGTCAGCGTACTGGTCTTCGGTTCTGAGGATAGATTGGCACATGCACAGTTTCTGTTCTCAGTTTCCTCTCGATTAAAGTGAAGTCGCTACCGCAAGGGAGAAAGCTGCGTCCCGTAAAAAGAAATTCCTGCTCAACGGATGAGAAATAATTCTGCAGTACAAGGTGCTGCATTAAAGCATTCATTCGCCAGTTACTATTTTGGCCAATCCAGCGACCTGACCACAAAATCAATTTTTTTCATTTCCCCTGGCTATCAGGAACATCAGGATACACGATCACACTTCAGCCGAACCTAGCTTAGCAATACTTTCATCCTAGAAACACATCAGCACTTTACTGTTCACCTGGTTACTTATTGCAAGATTGTTGCCTTTGTATTAATATCAGTGAACATTGATCTGCATTAGGGCAGTCGTCCAGGTGGCAGATTCAATGTCTGTTCTTTTCGTAGGCTTTTCTTAACTGATAAAAAAGAATCTGGAAATTTATTTATAGAACATCTCCCTTGGTAAATTATTCCAATTATTCCAATTTGTTCTCTAGAATTCCAATATTATCTTCATATTGTGATCTTTCTTACTTTTAACAACACAACTCAGACTTATTCGTCTACAAATGTCATTTCACGCCATCTCTCCACTGACAGCTCGGAACATACAACTTAGTCGAGCAGCTCGTCTCCTTTCTCCGAAGTCTTTCCTGCCCAAAGTTTGCAACATTTTCGTAACGATACTCTTTTGTCGGAAATCACCCAGAACAAATCCAGCTGCTATTCTTTGGAGTATTTCCAGTTCTCGAATAAAGTAGTCCTGGTGAGGGTACCATACACTGGAACCATACTCTAGTTGGTGTCTTACCAGAGACTTATATGCCCTCTCCTTTACAACCTCACTACAAATCCTAAACACAAAGGGCACTAGGAAAGTTTTGCAATGTGAGTGAACCCTTTAGACTTTTTCAAAATAATTTCCACCACACTCAGTACACTTCTCCATACATCGAAACCAGTCACTGAACCAATTCTGCCACTTTTCTTCGGCTACATTTTCACACTCTTGATCCCATGTTGCCAGAAGCTCCTTGTCGGATGCAAAACGCCGCCCTTTCCGCTTTATCTTCACTTCTGGGAAGAGCGAAGTCACATGGGGCAAGATCATGACTGTATGGAGGGTGATCAATCACAGTCAACCCTGATCTGGCAAGAAAATCCACTGTTACATTAGCACGATGTGCTGGAGCATTGTCGTGATGCAAGAGCCAAGTGTTGAGCCGTGACCTTGGACGGAGCTGCTTGAGAGCCTGGATGACCTGAGGCAGACAAGTCTCACTGTACCACTTCGCAGTAACTGTCCTTTGTGTTTCTAGCACAACCCAAGTCAGGATGCCCCGTTTAGTGAAGAATACTGCAATCATCCTTTTCTTCACTGACCTTGACTTTCACACAGTCACAGGAGTACCTTCATCTTCAAACAGCTACACCTTTTTCTGGGATTTTGTTGGGTCATCGTAATAATAAAGCCAAGTTTCGTCACCTGTAACGATGCTATTGACGTTACGTGAAGTCCCATTTTCAAACTGTTTTAGCATTTTTCGGCACCATTTCACTCGATGTGCCCTTTGTACCTCTGAAAGTGAATGGGGCACCCGAAGGGAACAAACCTTTCTAACATGGAGATGGTCGTATAGAATTGAACGAATAGCTGGTGCAGGGATGTGGAGGGTCTCTTCTAGCTACCGATATGTCAATCGCCTCTCTTGCTGCAACATTTTCCTCACAGCTTCAATGTTTTCCTCAGTCACTGATTCAGACGGTCGCCCAGAATGAGGATCGTCTTCAACCCAAAATTTCCCTCTGGAACTCTTTGTACCAGCGGAAAATTGCTGTCCGCTGTGGTCAGTCTTTCCCCAGCACAGGAGTCATTTCCTCCAGGCACTAGTCAACAGTTAATCCACGAGCAAAATTGTAGCGGATAATTGCGCGATATTCACCTTTAGACCACACTGACAACTTAACTTGCTTTCAGTCCCACTGCTTGGTAACAACTGGTGTGAAGGTCGCACCTTACTGTCTTCTAGACTGTTTTCACCCCTCACCATAACAGGGGTGTCCAGCCAGCCATTTTTGCGTATTGCAAAACTTTTTAGTGCCCTTTGTACCCTCATAATGATGTGCAAAGGTTTTTCCTCTTTATTTACAATCCCATTTATGTGATTACCCCAATGAAGATCTTTCCGTATATTAACATCTAGGTACTTAGAGTGATCCCCATAAGGATCTTTCACCCCATCAACGCAGTAATTAATAATGAGAGGAATTTCCTTATTAGTGAAACTCACAACCTGACTGTTAACCCTGTTTATCATCATACCGTTGCCTGCTTTGACACTGCTATGACTGAACTTTTACAGAATAAACCCTGCTGATAATACCAAATAATAATAATAATAATAATAATAATAATAATAATAATAATAATAATAATAATAATAATAATAATCTGTGTCGGTGCGACGTAAAGCAACTAGCAAAAAAAAAATAATAATACCGAGCTCGATAGCTGCAGTCGCTTAAGTGCGGCCAGTATCCAGTATTCGGGAGATAGTGGGTTCGAACCCCACTGTCGGCAGCCTTAAAGATGGTTTTCCGTGGTTTCCCATTTTCACACCAGGCAAATGCTGGGGCTGTGCCTTAATTAAGGCCACGGCCGCTTCCTTCCCAGTCCTAGCCCTTTCCTGTCCCACCGTCGCCGTAAGACGTATCTGTGTCGGTGTGACGTAAAGCCAATAGCAAAATAATAATAATAATAATAATAATAATAATAATAATAATAATAATAATAATAATAATAATAATAATAATAATAGCACTGCCATTATTCACAAAAAGATGAAATCACTCCACAGAATTATTCAGGGGTAGAAGCGCGTGGTGCGTCCGGATGTGGGCAATACAAGTCTCAAAGTATATGGACAGGAAGTACGTACATATAAATCTAGTGAATGAGATCTCACGTAATCTGGTAAAATAGATTTATTAAACTAAAAACATGTTATGAAATCATACTAAACAAGAAGATTTATCAAATAAACAACCGACCATTGGTTGTGTCAAAGAAAATGTTACACGCTTATTTACATGAATTAACATTGTAAAACACAAATAAAGCGGGTATCGAACCCGATATATTAAACTGACATCTTTTGTGACAAGGAATATATCTAAAATACATTTTATTAAGTTCTGTTGCTTGCCGCGTTAAGTCCCTAGTTCTTTGCCCGAAGACTCGATTTCTAACCGTTCAAGAGATGTGATAGTAATATCCCATACACTAGTTATTGGCCTAAATCACACATATACATTCCAATCACTCGGACACAAATATATAAAACACTTGTTCAGGACTGTGTCTGAATTACCCTTCCAAAATAATCACTGACTAAACATATGAATCCGAACCCATGATCACGGATGGGGTCAGAACCTTTATTCCCATAAATAGCCATCGGGCTAGGTATCCCAGTTAACAAACAATAGACAACACCACAACAAGGAAAATACGCTTGACACAACAATACACATCACAAAATAATTTAATTTACCACACCTGTAAACAAAACACACAGAATATATACACTGAAGTTCATAGAGCTGCCGGATCGAGAACTGAACATATGCGGCCAGTGTCCATCGCGCATCTCTCATTTATAGACACAGCATAGCAGCAGTATACGACATGCCAAGGAAAACTGTCGGACCACTTGTGAGCAGGCACACACTCTGCATCCGCCGACTCACAACTCAACCATTCCATCATCCTTGCATACCTCCGAATTCACGGCCTTTGCTCTTTGTAAACAAGGGCTAACTCATATCTGGATGAACCACATGCTTGCAACGTCAGTAAACCAAACAAGGTCATCCTCCCTAGTCAGCAAACTTCGTTTCGTATATGCCCTGTCGAACGAGTTGGAGCAAACTCGGGTATTTTAGCTCATACGCTCCATTCATGCGTGATACAGATTGCATATGCAGCAAGGCACACGTTGCTCCGTCTTGGTTACCCGTCTCAAGTTCGAACAATACACGCCATCCCCACAGCAAGTAGTGGGGATTCGCGCAGCCGCGCGTAGAAGAGCGATTACTATCTGATGGCACGAAACCTTAGATGCGTACTCAGTGAGATTTGTTTGCGGAAGAGTCCATGTGCTACAGCATGACAGAGGGGAGGATCGTTCACTTCCCTAGTTGATAGCGAAGTGTTCGTAGTGGCTCCTGGCAACAACGTCATTGTGACAAGACTTCATTTCGCCCACAATAGCACAGCAATAGTTAACCCCTCCACAACCTTCCTTCTCCTATATTCCCCTCGAAGCTTGAAGCTTCGCGCAGGTTTGTACCATCAGAAAGTAATCGCACTTCAAAAATGTGCCGTGAGGGAGGAAAGCCAAGGTCATGCATGGACAATGAGATAATTATGATTCACACGCATGCCGCGCGCATTCGTCAGTCTGGCATTCTCAGTTAGTTAATGTGTCTGTAATTTTCTTAATATGCAGTCAAATGCTAAAAGGCTTTTTTTTGTATAATCACGCAGCACTTTTGTTTAATTGTAATACATGTCTAATTGACCGGGCGAGTTGGCCGTGCAGTTACGGGCGTGGAGCTCTGAGCTTGCATCCGGGAGATGGTGGGTTCCAACCCCACTGTCGGCAGCACTGAAGATGCTTTTCCATGGTTTCCCATTTTCACACCAGGCCAATAGCCTTAATTAACGCCACGGCCACTTCCTTCTCACTCCTAGGCTTTTCCTATCCCTTCGTCGCCATAAGACCTATCTCTGTCGGTGCGACGTAAAGGAAAATGAAAAAAGAAAGTGTCTAATTGTTCCTTTAGTGAAAGTTTATTGTGTTCAATCAAAAGCTCAAAAAAATATTATTACCGCAGTTAAGTTGGTAAACTGTCAACCTTTACTTCTCTGTCGAAATTCGCTCAGAGAGTTATTTTTTTCACATTTATTTTTACAATTGCCTTTACGTCGCACCGACCCAGATAGGTCTTTTCGGTGGTTTACCATGTTTTCTCCGGCCAAAAATAGGGATGGTACCTAACTTAAGACCACGGCCACTTCCTTCACTCTTCCTTGCCTATCCCTTCCGATCCCCCACAGGGCCCCTGTTCAGTTTAGCAGGTGAGGCCGCCTGGGTGAGGTACTGGCCCTCGTCTCTAGTTGTATCCCCGACCAAATGTCTCACGCTCCGGGAAGCTGCCCATGAAGCGGTAGAGGTTGGAACCCGCGCTGAGTCCGGGAAAGTCCAACGCTAGATTGTAATCGAATTAAATAATAATAATAATAATAATAATAATAATAATAATCCTGTATTATCCTGTATTTTTCATTTATTTTAGACACTTGCAGCACAATTACATAGCCTATACCTCCGGAAAACGATAAAATTAATTCGTGTTATGTAAAACCATTATTTTTATTTCGACATAGTTTGCGATGAAGAATTGCATAGTTGCAGTTGACTGCGTGAATTAAGGTTCACTCTGTATATGGCATCCCCTCAGTTCATGACTATCACTTCTACGTCGCGCCAACTCAGACAGCTTATAATGGCGACAATAGGATAGGACTGGGAAGAAAGCGTCTGTGGCCTTATTCAAGGTATAGCCTTGTGTGAAAACGGGAAGCCACGGAAATCCATCTTCAGGGCTGCCGACAGTGGGGTTCAAACCCACTATCTCCCGGATGCAAGCTCACAGCTACGCGCCCCTAACAGCACGGCCAGCTCGCCCGGTATTTCTTTTGTATCAGTTTTGCTGTTTAGCCCCTTCTAGGTACCACAGAACACCGGTCTGTTTTGTTACCTATGAATTTTTTTTTTTTTGCTAGGGGCTTTACGTCGCACCGACACAGATAGGTCTTATGGCGACGATGGGATAGGAAAGGCCTAGGAGTTGGAAGGAAGCGGCCGTGGCCTTAATTAAGGTACAGCCCCAGCATTTGCCTGGTGTGAAAATGGGAAACCACGGAAAACCATTTTCAGGGCTGCCGATAGTGGGATTCGAACCTACTATCTCCCGGATATGAAATATTTTGCCCTGCCACTTCTAATTCCCCATCGCCGCTACTGCCGAGATGCAGAAACACAAGAAGAGATTCAACTCAACATAATCACGTTATGTAAGCATGTGGAAGAAGGTTAGCTGCTGTTCCAAACTCTTCAAATTACTCCTTTGAATGTTGTTGCTTTACATATGACTAACAACTTTTACTTTTCCGAGTGCCGGAATTTTGCACCGATTGAGTTCTCTGACGTGCCGGCAAATCTACCGACACGAGGCCAGCGTATTTCAGTACCTTTAAATACCACAGGGATGAGCTAGGATTTAACTGGCCAACTGGACCTCAGCAACTCACCCTGGCCAACCACTCATCTATGAAACTGAAATCCATTCGAGAGCCACTTGCTCTTTTAGATCAATTCAAAGGAGATGGAAATGGTTAGGTAAGCTTTTGTACTTTTGTTCTCTCAATGGAATTTAAAAAGAGAACTGCTAGTAGCCGAACAAAGACCTTATCTGCATCCTGAACAAACATTTAGAGGACCTTAAAACAACATGGAATACAAAACAAAAAGATGTAGACAGTGAGAAACCAAGAGAGCAGACTGTCGTGGTTATAAGCGGACAAACATACCAATAGACTTATAATGGTGATCGGTACTGGGGACAAACCTGGGTGATATAGACTAATAATGACGTGTGGCCTCCGGAAAGGCCTGGTGCAAGTCTTTCGAGTTGACGCCGTATAGGCGACCTGCGTGTTAGTGAGAATGGACGACACTAACACTCAGCCCCCGAACCAGAGGAATTAACTAATGGAAGTTAAAATCTCCGACACGGACGCGAATCGAACCTGGGATCCCTTGGACCAAACCATTTAGCCATGGAGCCGGACACCTGGATGATGCCATAGACTGTCATCGACAGAAAGGAGTTGAAGGTTGTGAAAACGGGTGTCAGGAAGCAGGATGAGTGTGCAGACAGACACTAGACGGGTTCGATCTCGGCTCAGTCCGGTGGTACTTGAATGTGCTCTCATACATCAGGCTCGTGTTGATTGATTTACTTCCTTTTTCCTACAAATTCCTTTACGTCGCACCAACACAGATAGGTCTTACGGCGACGATGGGATAGGAAAGGCCTAGGAGTTGGAAGGAAGCGACCGTGGCCTTAATAAAGGTACAGCCGCGTGGTTCGGGTCACGTAGCCGTCAACTTGAATTCGGCAGATGGTGGTTAGATCCCGACTGTCGGAAGACCTAAATGTGGTTTTATGTGGTTTTCCGTGGTTTCCCATTTTCACACCAGACAAATGCTGAGGCTGCACTTTAATTGAGGCCCGGTCACTTCCTCCCCAGACCTGTCCTATTCCATCGTCGCCATAAGACCTGTCTGTGTCGGTGCGAAGTAAGACAAATAGGAATAAAAAGAAGTAAGATTTATTAAAAAGTCGAAAAGGAGGTCATCTTATCATCTGAGAGTAGTATCTTCGAATAGGACAAAATACTGTATAACGCGACAACAAGCAAACTGACTGGCTGACAAAGGTTTTCATTCCCCACCCTGAAGTGGTGGGGCGGGTCACCTAGAGAGTTACGCCCTCTCTTTGGCCAAGACATGCGGGCGGGTTGGGGAGATATGATGGAAGAAAGAGGTGGGTAAAGGTGGAGTTGGGAGAGGAATTTTTGCCGATGTCTAAGGATTCTACAATGTATTTATTTTTTCTTTTTCCCTTTTGATATGTTTTTATACATTTAGGTATAACGTAGGCTGCATACAATCTACAGTTTTAACAAAGTATATACTAGGAATTTCCTTGTCCATCCTACGCCTAGAAGGACATGTATGAAAATAGAGAAACTAAATTTAAATACACTAATTTGTTTTCCTAGCCGCTGACACACCAAGAAGTATGTATCATAATTTGAATGGTTGCATTTATGAGTGAATTTCTTCTTAATGAAAGATGGAACTTATATTCTGGAGTTACAGATTGGGGAGTGATTTCAGACGAGGTTTTCAAGAGGTGTGAAACTGAATTGGGAGTTTAAGCCCGAGTAAGTGGTTGAAAAATAGAGGTTGGATGTTTGTTTCGCCGCGGCTTGTAGATGAGTGAGGATTAAGCAAACCAAGGAATGTTCTTGATGTAAATGAGAAAATTGGAAAACAAGTAATGATACTGAAGGCTTCTTGAATAAAGTTGAGAATGAACCAGTCAAAAAGCGAATAAAATGGCCCTAGGAAGCCTCGTAAAGTGGGTACAAGAACCAGGTCCAACACTTCAAAGATGTAACGATGGCTGTTCAGCGTACTGGGAAATTTCTGTGGAATATTCTAATCCTCGCTCATCTAGAAGCCGCGGCGTACCAATCATTCAGCCTCCATTTCTCAACCACCCACTCGGGCTTAAACTACCAGTTCAGCTTCACAACCCTCGTCTAATTTACACAAATTAAATATTCCTACAAGAAGACAATACCATAGAAGGGGTATCTAGTTTTCATTGTGATTTATAACCACCACAACCATCTCTTCATGTTCAGAAAGACATCCGACATGTAATGGATGTAGCCTATACATATTTCTTGTAAATTCAAGTTCATTTACACTTTCGGCCATTGAAATTGCACCATTACGAAAGACAAAAGCTGCGAAGGCCATATTTATTATTAGGGCTCGAAAGTTCATGCATTTGCATGTTTTTCGGGTTTAAAAATGTATACTTATACATTATGTGCATGAATTATGGAATTTTCAGTCATTTGAACATGCTTTTATGGTGCATATAACTGCATATTTTCGTGATTTTGATAAATGCATCATACTTTAATATTTTAGCGCCTATATGGCATATTTTAATCAGTTTAATGTTTTTTTACATTAGTTTTAATCAGCTTTTTTCATCTGGTTGCTGTTGGTAGTAATGTTGCGCATGGTGTCGCAACTTGTCATGTGGTGAGGAGTTATGATGTCACGCAGTGAGTCCCCTGTTTCATCATCTACCCTCACGTTTTGTGCTTAGCTGTCGGCTGGCTGTCCACTGAGTAGTGTAACGGTGTTGTGAACTGGTTGTGACCAAACTATGTTTCGCGTATAGAGTGTCCGTTAAAAAGTTATTTATATGCCGAAAATAAGAGCAACTTCGAGTTGTAGATTAACTAATTTACAGGAGTTTTCAGGTGACTTTATATCTACAGATAATGGGTACTGTTCTGTGGAGCGTGTGAGAAAGCTATAGGGAGTGAGAAAAGATTTCAAATAGTTCAACACTTAAACACAGCAAAACATAAGGAGAATTTAACTAGCAAACTCGCAATTAAAGAGCCTGTTCTAAAACAACTATTAGAGTGTTTAGGAAGTAGGATTAGTGAATTTTCTTACGACTTGTCCCAAGCATTTTTAGCTGCTGATATTCCCTTGAATAAAATTAATAACCCCACATTAAAACATTTTCTTGTCAAATACACTCGACAAAATGTGCCTGAAGCAAGTACTGTACATTGTGTAAGATTTACGTAGGGCGTCGTTACAATAACGTATTGTCAAATTTACAAATTGAATTACCGGATCAGTTTGTATGGTTGTTGTTGTATACAAGGATTCGGTATACAGAAACACAACATAAATTTATTGCTTCAATAAGTTTTTTACACAATATGTACATAAATATAACTAAACTTCTCTTGAAGCTGGATGAACTTACACGCAATTAATGGTGATATTAACAGTAGACTGAGGGTCTGTTGAAATATACACATATACACATGAGAGTTCTATATACATACGAATCTATCTTGAGGAGATAGTCTGTCAAATAAAGGAGAGTTCAAGATAGTCGAAAATTATCTGCCTTGTAGAATTATTAGTGTAACTTGCAATGAAAGTTCGCACTAACAGAATGCTAGTAATTGCCTTAGGCTTGTCAGGAACTGACATAAATATTCACAATTAGTATAATACTAATGTTGATGTCGGCGCATAAGTGACGACTGAGGGATGAGTAGAATACTGGCATCGGGGCTCGACGTGGCTACAGGAAGCGGGAGGTGAGGCAGTGCCAGAGGTGAAACCTCACAACCAGAATTCAGTCCACCTGTTCGATACACATGTTTAAGAGGGATAGCTTCCGTGTTCGACTTTCAGTGTAATCTGGCGTTGGACACGGGGGAGTCCTGGGAAGTAGCGGAATGCTGCTCCTTTTATAGCGCTGGCTGACGTCATAAGCAAGCGCACTGCAGTCACCTCGTAGAGTCTGGAAAGATCTGGGCTGCGGCGTGTTGCGGAGCTATCAGGCGCAGAGCTGAGATCGCGAAGGACACACAACAGTTGTCTATTGATGAAACCACTGATTTTGAGGACCGATTTATTGCTAATGTAATTGTGGGCGCCTTAAATACGGAACAAAAGACGATACCATATCTTCTTGATGTGTGTGAATTGCCGGCCACTAACAATGAACTGTAACTGTAACGCAGTGTGTGATTGACTCATTGAAATTATTATGGCCATCTGGAATCAAATACGACCGGCTACTTTTATTTGTTATCGATGCAGGTACTTATATGGCAAATCAGGACAAATACTGAAAGGCATTTTTTCTAACTTAATTCATATAACTTGTTTGGCACATGCTCTTGATCGCATTGCTGAGACAATACGCAATTCTTTCCCATTGGTAGATCGATTTCTGGCCTGTTCAAAGAAAATGTTTGTTAAATCTCCTTCAAGAGTCAAGTTGTTTAGATCAACAGCACCTTGTAACCCATTTCCTCCTGCGCCAGTGTTAACACGATGGCGAACATGGCTGGATGCAGCTCAGCACATAGAAGTATTCGAAGAGGTTGTTAATTCATTGGACTCGAATGAAGCTGCATCAATACAAAGAGTGCAAAATATTCTGTCAGGCATTGAGTTAGAAGATAATCTTGCTTTTATAAATGCCAATTTTTCTTTTTGCCAACCGTCATAACGTCACTGGAAGCTGTAGGATCTCCATTAAAGGAAATACTGTTTTCGAGAAAACTATATCCAATCTAAATTCTGTTCCTGGTAGTATAGGACAAACATCGAAAGAAAATATAAATTATGTAACTTCAAAAAATCCTGGTTATAAACAGTTGTGCGATATTCGAGACATTCTTGAAGAAAAACCGTCTATCACACCAAGGGACTTGCATCTTTCTGTGTAGCAGTTATCATCATTTAAATATGCTCCAATAACATCCTGTGATGTGGAAAGAGTTTTGCGAGACAACAGACGATGTTTCTCAGTTGAAAATTTGTGCAAAGTGAATGGTGGTGAACTGCAATTCATCACCCAGCATTGACAGCGGGACCATTTCTGCTTCAACTTCCAAGGAATAAATGTAAGTTTATTACTATCAATAATAACCTGACTTGTCTTCTGCCATTTTTTCATTTTAATAGTGCATATTTATTGGCATATTTTCAAGTTTTTAAGAGCATATTTGCATGCATATTTCTTAGTTTCTTAGGGCATGAACGTCCGAGCCTTATTTATTGTACACGGACTTTATTGCACTTACAACTCCTTTCGATGTGTGTAATATACCGAGCGAGATCACCTCGTGGAACCATCAAGGGCTACCCACAGAATGTCTGTCTGAGACATGTCTGTGAAAGTAATTTCGAATTAGTTTAAGCCGCCGGTGCTCTCTGTGGTGTACCACATGTTGTGTGGCCATAGAAACAACGTGGTCGATAGGTAACGGATCTGATATACACACAGGCCAAGGATGAAGTGCAACATTGTGGCAATACAGCTATTTTCAGACATAGGATCTCGCAATTTTCTGTTTAAGAACGATCCTAGATAAGCTAGCAAAATAGGAACAAGAAAATGTTTCAACACTTCAAAGATACAACGGTAGCTAGTAATCGCACCGGAAATGCGTAGTAAGTGCGAGTGCAAACCATACCGCAATGCAAGTTACCGAATCGATGTGGTAATATGTAATGAAGGAGTAATGGAACCTCCAGACACGGCTGTGACCATAATGGTGCAGCAGACAGAAATGGTATTTCTCAGAAAATACGATGTGGTGTCAACCGTCCTTTTATGTGTGACATTCCAGACATCATTCTAGCCTTAGACGCCTGTGGTGTGTCTAAAAGGTAACTGAACTGTTGGGTGTCTTAAATAATATCCCCAGTTCTGCAGACTGTGAAGAGTAATTGCAGTTCAATGCATCCAAATTCTTTTTAGTGATGTGGCTGTACAACCTGCAACAACCATCATCATCATCATCATCATCATCATCATCATTTTTCATTCCCGACACTAAAGGGGTGGTGCGGGCCACCTAGAGGTTACGCCCTCTCTCTGGCCAAGAGATGCGGGTGAGTTGGGAAGGTGTGCTAGATGAGGGAGGTGGGTAAAAGGATACGAATAAATGGAGGAGATGGGAGGGGTTTAGGCTTCATTGCTAAGTTTTTATTGATTTTTCATTTAAAAATGTTGGAGTGAAACATACAATAGCTCAGTCAGTTAGCACTAGGGTTACCATAATATTTAGCTCTCAGACCAGGACAGTATGTAGAAACTGCGGCAAAGCCCGCTATCGCTTTCTATGCACAAATTACGTCATGTAGTTCGGCCTAGGTAGGCACATATTATTATAATCATATTAATGAATATTAAGCGTGCCTCACGTACAATTACAAAATACGTACATATTTTACTACGGAAGAAAGGTACTTACAGCAGATAGTTGTCTGAATGCGATGAAAATCATACGTATTTTTTACTGGCATGGTCCATGTTTAGAAACTGTTTGTCATTTTAATTTTGTCATTAAGTTCATTACAGCTAAGTTCAGTTTTTAATTTACCAAGTCAATAGACCTATCACTGTAGACTCTGCCATTTTTTCTTTCTTCAGACCACGATTAGAGCAAACTTGAAAATAACCTTTCAGCGGGAACAGAAGAACTAGGCAGACAAAAATTGTACTCGGCAACGCGGGTGAAATAACCCACAGAAATATTTCGATTCCGGACTCAAAAGTTCTACCCGTTTTTATTCTCATTTTAATTTATTGGTTTTTCCAGTTATTCATATTTAATTCAGACAATAAAACAGTTTTTCACTTTCTCGATGAAATAATGTTAAATCAAAGTTTTTGAAATGGTTACAATGAGGCCGCATGTGGCCCACCATTCTACCATCATATTTAAATGTACTTTAAGAGTAATACATTTCAAAACAAGGACAGCAGGACTAAACCATCAAACCGGGGCGTATGGTAAACCTACTGTAGTTAGTACACTAACATATTCCTACAATACAATGCTTACAGTACTATTCATTGTACTGCAGGCTTCAGCAGGAAGTTTCGGTCGAGGAAACATGGGAGTAGTAGACCGAAGTATGTTCTAAAACAACGGGTGCTACGTCAGCATTTTCCCACTCTTTTGGCGGGAAACTTTGAATTTTGCTGAGTCAGCAGTTTTCTGGTGCAGGCAAGGGCTTTGACTCCTAGTCAATGACGTCAACATGGCGTCAAACGTTACCAACGTGGGTTGGCCCAACCTCAAGCAGGTGAGGTTATGACGTCACGATGACGTCTTAACCTAACCTGCAACGACGGACGCTAACCTAACCACATTGGGTTATGTGAGTTACTAAGCTACTTTTTGGGAGGGTGGAGAGGGTCCTCTCCCAGACCCTATAAAAAATAGAGGACCAACTCCCGGTCCTCGACCAAAAATATTGCTGGCTTCTTCGGGAGTAGGCAAGAGACAGGAATGTAGGGACCGAGAGAAGGTTTTCATTCCCCTCACTGAAGGGGAGAGGCGGATCAACTAGAAGGTAACGCCTTCTCCCTAGCCAGGAGATTCGGTGGATTTGGAGTCTTGATGGAGCTGGGAGAGGGGGAGGGAGGTTTGATTCGGTGAAGGAGTTCGAAGGGGGTTTCGAACTCTTGGCTTACATAGTTTGTCAATTGAGCGTAGAGGCGCGCGGCTTTGAGCTTGCATCCGGGAGATAGTAGGTTCGAATCCCACTATCGGCAGCCCTGAAGATTGTTTTCCGTGGTTTCCCATTTTCACACCAGGCAAATGCTGGGGTGTACCTTAATTAAGGCCACGGCCGCTTCCTTCCAACTCCTAGGCCTTTCCTATCCCATCGTCGCCATAAGACCTATCTGTGTCGGTGCGACGTAAAGCCCCTGGCAAAAAAAGTTTGTCAATTTTCTGGCTACAGTATGTTTTCCATTTTTTTACAATTGATTATAGATTTGTTTTTACAATTTTTTCAATTTTGCTTCATTTTTGCGTTGGATTTCCATTTTACAATTTCATGGTGGCAATATGGATAGAATTTGAATTTTTACATGGGCGTTACAATTTACAATTTAAATTTCCCTTTTTTACAATATTGATGGATATTGATATTGATTGATATTTACAATATGACAGTTTTACATCTAGATGCATGAATAATGGAGTTTACAGTATTTACAGAATTTACAATATTTATGGTTGTGTACATGATTACCAGTGTTTTGTGGTGATGTGAAATTTTACAATATTTACAGGCTTTTAAATCTAGATATAACAGTTTTGCAGGGGACAATACTGACTATTTTAGCTGTGTGTTATCCGAGGGTATTTACACTATTTACATTGTAGTTATTTGCCATGCTTTTCTTATGAGAGATTGCTATGATGATGTTTTACAGTACATTGCATATTGCGTTTCTTGGGCTGGTGAGTTCTGGCTTCTGAGACAGAGTGGTTTATATTAGTACTGTTGCTCTCAGATTGCTATTGGTTGTCTGATGAGGCGGAGGAGTTCGACTAGGGCTCACTAGGTTTTATGGTTTTTAAATGGCTGACTTGCTGTGCGTGGGATGAGGTTTCTGGTTATCCAGGGAATTATGGGAGATGGGGTGATGGGTTTGGCGTCACAGCTTCCACATTTTCCTAGATGGCACCACCTTTGGGTGGGGGGGAGAGACCGGAAAAGGTGGTTCGGTGTTTGGGTGAAGTGTGTGTTGGGGGGAGGATGCCCACAGAGGAGTTGGTTAAGTGAAGGGTTATCGCAGCCTAGGGCTCGGCGAAAGGCACGTTTGAATTGGGTGAGGACGTAGGAGTCGAGTGGTGGGAAGGGAAATATGTCAAATAGGTCTGCCGTGGGGTAGCGGAAAGGGAGTCGTAGGCCGTGGCGGACAGTGCGGCGTTTGATGGAGAGTAGAAGGCGGTATAGATTCGTGTTGGTGTTGGCAACGGCTGCCCAGATGGTGAGGCTATAGGTTATGGGGGTCGGACGAAGGTTTTGTAGGTGTGAAGGAGGAGTGTGGGTTTAAGACACCACCGGGTCCCGGCTAAGAGACGCACTTCTCGGGCTCGGGTGGCAGTCTTGGTTTTAAGGTATTGGAAGTGGGGGCGGAAGGTTGGATGTTGGTCAAGTAGGATACATAGGTAATACAGGGTGGATTGTGTTCGGATAGGGGAGTTGCGGATCTGGATTTGGAGGTAGTCTGGATTGCGGGATATTCTGGTTTTCCGACGTTTGCGACGGAAGAGAATGGATTGGATCTTGTCGGGATTCAGTTTCAGGTGCCATCGGTCGCAGCAGGAGAGGAAGGTGTTGAGGTAGGGTTGGATGGAGTGATTGATGGCTTGGACTGAATTTAAGGGGGCGACGATGGCGGTGTCATCTGCGAATCGAAGGAGTTGGACAGGGGGTGGTGGTCGTAGGATATCGGCGACGAGAAGATGAATAGTAATGGGGATAGGGATAATCCTTACGTTACGCCTAGTGTGAGGGGAAAGCAGGGGGAGAGTTGGTTGTTGATGGAAATATGGGTTGAGTGATTCGAGAGATAGGAAGTGATGAAGCAGACGTAGGTGGTGGGGAGGGCGAAGAACCTAAGTTTGAATAGTAGGGCGGGATGCCAGACGGAGTCTAATGCGAGCTGGAAGTCCACGGTGATTAGGAGGGTGGGGCTGGTGCGGTTGAAATGGTTGGAGGTGGTTTGGATGAGTCGGAGGAGTTGGTCTCCGGTGGATAATTTTGGGTCCAAGCTTAACTGGGATGGAAGCATCAGATGATGGGATTGCAGGGGGGGGGGTGAACGCGGCGGAAAAGGATTTTGTCTAGGATTTTTCCAGGACTGTTATGAGGATTATGGGGCGGTAGGAGCTTGGTTCGGATGGAGGCTTGCCTGGTTTGGGGAATAGGAGCATTGCGGTGTGTTTCCAGGAGGAGGGATAGAATCCTATGCGGAGGACGAAGGTCTGCCAGTAGGAATGATAGGTAGGAGAGGCATGACGGATGTGGAGGTATCATGTTTTGTCTGGGCCAAGGGCTGTATTGCGAGATTTTGAGAGTAAGGATTGGATTTCGGTTGGAGTGATGGGCACGTCGAGGAGATGGTTCGAGAGGGTGTGGGTGTTGGAAGGGATGAGTGGAGGTGAGGAGGCGTGGTTTAGGTACACTTGTGTGTCGGATTTGTCAAAGTAGGGATCTTCATGATTGTTAAAAGGGAGACGGAAGTAGTGGGTGAAGGCTTCCAGCTTTTCCTCGGTGTTTACTGGAGGGGCAGAGGATTTGGTGCCGTGGAGGATGTAAAGTTTGGCCCAGAATTTGGCTGGGTGGGTTTGTAGGGCATTGAGTTTGAAACAGGTTTGTGACCAAGAGCGACGGGAGTGGGCTGCTAGGTAGTTTCGGAAGATTTGGAGGATTTGGCGGTGCAGGCGAAGGAAGTAGGGATCTCGGGAGCGCATGAATTCACAGTGGTAGGAATAGGATAGTTTTTGGAGGTGGACGAAGTGCTGGGGTAGGCTTGGCTGGGACGGGCAGTGGAGCGTGGTGGGGATACTGGATTCTGAGGCTGAGGATTTGGCAGAATGTATAAATGTGTTTAGGCTGTCTACGGACACTTGGTCAGAGGGTGGGAGTTCTCCAAGACTTGATTAAGTATGGTTTGGTAGGAGGGCCAGTCGGCTTTGGAAGAGTTATGGATTCACATAGGGGGAGGAGAAGGGGGCGTGGATTGGTGGATGGAATTTGGGGAAGGACTGGGAGATGGTCGTTTCCAATTGTGGGGTGTAGTTGTACCATGATAACATGTGTTAGGGAATTGCGGGCTGATAGGGTATCTGGAATAGTGTTGTAAGCGGGGCGGGTGAGTCCGGGGAAGGGTATCAGGGAGCAGTTTCGATCGCTCAGGAGGTTTTGGAGTTTGTTTATAGCACGGCGTGATGGATGTGTGACGTTGAGGTCGACTATGCGTATGAATTGGGGGAAGGTGTCACTGAGGTAGGTAATGAAGTCCACGGAAAGGGGGATGTTGGACCGATGGTATATGGTTGCTAGGTGGAGGAACCGGAACTGGAAGTGTAATGTGGTGATTACGCCTTGTGGGAAATGAGGGGGTGAGGTGTGGTGGCGGCTGTGAGGAGAGAAACGGATGGCTCTAGCAGAGCCCCCATGGCCTATGTCGCCGGGATGATCAGCTCGGTGGATGGTGAAGCCGGGAGTTGTGCCGCCTGGTGGGGAGGAAGCAATGTTTCATTGAGGAGGATGGCGTAGATGAAGTGTTGTTAGGCAAAGGATTTGAGGTGTAGTCGTTTGGATTGAAAAGATTGAATATTGGGAAAGAGGATGGCGATGGGGACAGGAGGCGAGGAACGACGTGTTGAATTATGTTCCATGGTTACACTAAGTTCTCGAGACGGGTGAAATGGAAGTAGGTGTTCAGGCCGGAGATGGAGGTTTGGAAGTGGGCGTTGAATGTCTGGTTGGCCGCTGCCTGGATTTGGGCTAGGACGAGTGGTCAGTGGTAGGGGTGGATATTCAGGAGGGAGATTATGACGAACGGAAAGTGGCAAAAGCCCATCTCGTCATTTTATTGGGTGGTCGTGGGGGTAGGGATGTGGGAGGAAGTGGGGGAATAGCTATGACGAAAATATAACGGACTTGTCTATGTTAAAAGAAAAAATAACCAACATGGTACGTGCTTTTTGTGCATGAGTAGGCTTCAGCTAATTCTGCTGCTGGACGGAATTCAAACCGGTCAGGTCACAAGGCCCTTTAAAAGAGTCGAATATGATGTGCCCCGTGGAAGCAGCCGAATTGGATAGGTGACCTGGAAGTAAGGTTAACATGTGTGTTTACCTAACCTAACTTAACCTCACACAGGCTCTTTACGTCTGCTCTTAGAAAAGCGTAATCAGTTTGATGACATGTAGTTGAGATTAGAATGTTATTATGATATTGTAACCTAACGTTTTTACTACAAACGCTACCTTAACCTCCTACGCGATCATGTTGACTCCCCTTGAAGGAGTTAACACCTAAAGTACCTTATAGATGAGGTTAATAAGTGTCTTAACCTTACCTTAACTATAAACGCTAACCTAACCACACACTCTCCCTTTCAAAGTGTCCCAATTACCGACTCCTCCTAGAAGTGCCAAACTAGTGGGGTCCATTCACCAAAAATAAACATGTAGTTCTTTTCTGTTCAGAACACAAGAGATTGTATGCTGACTGTTCAAATCTTTTCTGATCATTACAAAATACACGTTGATTTGAAATTTATGAACAAGGTAAAATAACAACCGACAATGGATGTTCTAATCACACAATATTGATTGTATGCATTCAAAATTGCCAAATGTGCCGCCATCTTGCTCACTTCCGCTGCTTGGCAAATATTCATGCTGTCCGTTCCCCTCAACGCACAATGCATTCCCCGTATCTCGCACACCACTCTTCTCCTATGAACAGTTTAATATAACATCAGGGAATGTATGTGTTTAAACACACAACAGTTGTATATTGGCAGGTGAACCTTCCATCTTGCTCACACACGCAACCTTGAAGAAAAACTGCTTGTCCGATGTGTTACTCATTTTGTGCATAAACTTTCTTGCTTAACTGTTAGAGTGGACTATGTCGTGTTGCGAATGTATGCGACCTCTATACACGCACACTAGCCATTCTTCTTTTACTGTTAGCCGTTAAGAGTGAGCGGTAAAGTCTGTTCCCACACACATACATCAGAGTGCACTGTAGTGTAAGGAGAGTGCTCCAAATTCCCCCTCATCACAACACGCACCACTCCCCCCTCAACGAGCACAATGGTATTTACAGTTCAGAACACAACGAATTGTACGAGGACTGTACTAAACTATCCTGTTCATTATAAAATACGTCTAGATTTTAAATTTGTGGATGAGGTGAGGCAAGATAACAACAGACCGCGTGGGTTCTAAATACATAATATTGGCGGTTAGATAGGTGTGTGTCAGCCATCTTGCTCGCATGCACTACCTAGCGGAAAACCAGCGAACTAACTGCTAGTGCGCGATCTGTTTGCCATCTTATCCACTAGCTGTTAGGCAGCGCAACGCTGCTTTCTTCTAGTCACATGGAAGCGCTCTGCTACGTTTCTAGCGCGATCTAATGCTCTTTTGTTTACAGTAACTCACGAAGTCGCTGCAGGACAGCTCTGTAGTCTCCCTCGCGCATGCGCTCTAGCTATTCCCCTTACTACCTACCAAATCCACACCGCCACGATCACTCATTAAAAGACGACGACGAGGTGGGCTCTTCACGACTTTCCGCAAGGAAGGTGGCCATGCCTGTCTCTTGCCTACTCCCAAGGAAGCCGGCAATATTTTAAGTCGAGGACCGGGAGGGGGTCGTCTGCGAGAGAGAGAAATCTCTCTCTCTTCCCCCGTCTGAGAGAGGACCCTCTCCACCCTCCCAAAAATACCTCGGTCCCTAACCTAACCCAATTAGGTTAGGTTAGCGTCCGTGCTTGCAGGTTAGGTTAAGACGTCATTGTGACGTCATAATCTGACCTGCTGTCATTTGTTGATGGGTACAGTACTTTTGCATCCATCTCTTGGCACAGGCCAGATTAAAGTGTAGCTTCCACCGAAGTCCCAGTCAACATCCATGGCTGTGACAATATGGAAGTTGCTGGGGTATGGGTAGTGCTGAGTAATGACATTTGGAGCATGACTAGTGCATCTGAGTGTTATGAAAGGTGCTGCTCATAGGGTTAGTTGTGCTGCAATAGTACTTTCTGACCGAGCTCGATAGCTGCAGTCGCTTAAGTGCGGCCAGTATCCAGTATTCGGGAGATAGTAGGTTCGAACCCCACTATCGGCAGCCCTGAAAATGGTTTTCCGTGGTTTCCCATTTTCACACCAGGCAAATGCTGAGGCTGTACCTTAACTAAGACCACGGCCGCTTCCTTCCCACTCCTAGACCTTCCTTGTCCCATCGTCGCCCTAAGACCTATCTGTGTCGGTGGACGTAAAGCAACTAGAAAAAAATGTACTTTCTGACCCAGTGAGGAAAGCAATGGCAAACTACCTCACTCCTCGTCTTGCCTAGTACGCCTCATTTTGGTGCTGCCATTGGTTTTTGGGGTTTCCTTATAACCGCATAACCTTTGGTGGTGCTATTTGATGATCGAACTAGCCTCTGGGCTGATGACCTAACAGACAGACAACCTCGCCTACATGAGGTTGGGCTAACCCACGTAGGTAAGGTTTGCTGTCATGGTGACGTCATTCACTCTGGGTCAATGATCTTGCCTGCATAAGAAAATGCTGACTCAGCGAAAATTCAGATTTTTCCGCCCAAAGTGAGAAAATGCTGACGCAGCACCCATTTTCTTAGAACATACTTTGGTGTACTACTCATGGAGAAGAAAGAGTTAAAACAGTTACTTAAAGAAGCCTTCTTCCCATTCTCTGAAGAATTCTCCTTTGTTTTATCGACAACGTACAGTGATACAACCTGTACCGAAGGCATTCCCCCTGGCAAGACCATCGGACTGCTTCAGATTCCTCCTTGTACTAGGAGAAAAAATCAACTGCTTGATATGTTCTTCCGGCAGAGGAAAACTCCAAGCCGTTGCTTATCAGAAAAAATAGTGTCTCGCAAGAATATCCACACCAAATTTTTCTGCCTGCAATTTTTTATCCATTTCAATTTTGATCTCCACGATTCTCGCATATGGTAATGTATTCAAGGGTTCACAGGTCAATATACAAAGGAACGACCTCCTGAATTTGTAGTACTGTCAAATATTGTCTTGAAACGACGAAAACACAATGTGAAGAACCATGTGACACAGAAAAGCTTACTCTTTGTGCCAACAAGAAGGATGTTTTCATCATTCTATCGGTGCTAGTCACGTCTCTTTCTTGTTTATACTTCATTCGGTAACAAGGGACGAGAGAGATCTTCCTGCATACCGCACACGAACGCCACACAGCTCGCCAGTGATGCAGGAGTGTCCAGCGGCAGCCTGATGCCATTTGGCTACGTAGGCTATCCAACTCCCCTTCCCCCCTCCCGCCTCAAACCACCGCAAATCTCCTGGCCAGAGAGAGCGCGTCATCTTTTAGGTTGCCCGCTCAACCCCTCTGGGATGTGCATGAAAGCGTTTTATTATTATTGTTATGGAGATTCCGTGGTTGACAGAGGTGAAAGAAGGTGCGGGCATGAACGGGTCTATCTACTACAATCAAAAGATTATCTAAAAGCTTTAAAAATCAAAGTTATATTTCTTTTGGAGTGTTTTTTTCATTGCCAACCGTTAACAAAACCATTCGCTCAGCGATAGTACAAGATTTCAGATACAGAATTAGTTTGTGCGTTTAGTCACAAGTTTGGAGAAATCAGAAAAATTCACAAGTCAACAATCTGAGCTTAAAGTTCCCAACTTTTACAAATGTTACTTGAGCATTATTGCTCCGTACACTCAAGAGTCAAGGAAACAGGTCTCCCAATTTCATTCACAGAGTATATCTACAAGAATAGAAAGAGCATCTATGAATTGTCTAGGAGACTGAGCTCCGGACCTAATACCGTTATTGCCTTATCGAGGCAACCTTCAACTACCAGAACATCTTTGCTTGCGAAAATTTACACTTTCAGGCCTCTCAAGGCACAACCTACATTTTACAAAACAACCATAATTCACTGTCTTAAACTCTCACGGTCTAACCAGTTAACAGAAATAACTGAGTTTTACAGGAGTATCGAATACTCATTCTGCCGGGCCTTGGTGGGAAGTAAAAACACAGGTTAAAGTTACTGGCCCAAAAATCAAAATGATGCGGAGACAGACACTTGCACTCCTTGAAAACTGACACTTAGAAGTCGGGCTCTCTGCCCGACGTTGCAGAGGCTGATCCTATACTACTGAGGTGACTAGATGGAGAAAATTTAAGTTACAAGCTACAGAGAGAAAACAGTTACAAAAACATAGTCACCTCAAATGCAAGTTGATGGGGAACTCGAGAGGGTGTCACACTCTCTATTCCCGAATTTCGGCAAAGTTTCTAGGCTAGTTTGAAATTTACATTTGAAGACGAAGTTTACATTATTGAAGAGTTGAAATTAAGGGTTACGTAATTAAAGGCAGGTTACATTCCCCTCGAACTAGTTTTTGGAGACAATCACCTAGTTATTAAATGGCTGCCATTACCTTATTGCATTGGATTGCTCCATGAAGGGCGAAACGCCCCCGCCTCCACTATTAGCACTCACTCAGTACACTGGACGATCAAGAAGACAAAGTAGCTCGAAAAATTGCCAGCTTTTATACCCGAAAGGAAGGTTCGAGAGAGATCTGGACTAAGGCCCGACCCCCCCCCCCCCGATTTTTATTGTATAATTAAATAGGTAGAAGAAAAAGCGGATTGGTTGGAAATAAAATACAGGAAATTTCCTATTGGCCATTTTCGAAGTTGGCGGAAGGAGGTCGAAGTGTTGACAATTTTAACATACCAAAAAAAAAAAAAAATAATCAACCCAGTGTGGTAAACCTAGGAATACAAAATTACTTTATCACGTTAGTAGCGACATCTGTTGACAAAAGTCCAAACTTCTTGCACTAGTTGTTTCAAGTTTTAAGTGTAAGATGTCATTTCACAAGGCTGTACCCTCGCGGCACAATTATTATTATTATTATTATTATTATTATTATTATTATTATTATTATTATTATTATTATTATTATTATTATTACACAATCTGTTTTACGTCGTACCGACACAGATAGGTCTTATGGCTAAGGACAGCGGGCCAGAATGCAATTCTAGCGGGACAAAATGACTTAGCATAAACTACAGCTTGAATAAATACCTTTTTTTTACAATATGTTTTACGTCGCACGGACACAAATAGATCTTATGACGACGATGTGATAGGAAAGGCCTAGGAGTGGGAAGGAAGCGGCCGTGGCCTTAATTAAGGTACAGCCACAGCTCTGCCTGGTGTAAAATTGGGAAACCACGGAAAGCCATCTTCAGGGCTGTCGACAGTGGGGTTCGAACCCACTATCTCCCGAATACAAGCTCACAGCTGCGCGCCCCTAACCGCACGGCCAACTCACCCGGTTGAATAGGTTCTATAATCGTGTTTTTCGGTTCAGAGGGCCCCGTATTCGATACCCGGCCGGGTCGGAGATTTTAACCTTAAATAGTTCATTCCCTTGGCTCGGGGACTGGGTATTTGTGCAGTTCCCAACCTCCCTGTAACTCACACACCAAACATAACAGTATCCTCCACCACAATAATACGCAGTTACCTACACATGGCAGATGCCGCCCACCCTTATCGGAGGGTCTGCCTTACAAGGGCTGTACCCGGCTAGAAATAGCCACACGAAATTAAAAAAATAGACAAGGCGCGTTGTGTTTCCGTCGTTGAAAGTGCCACTTCCTCCTGCTCTTGGTTCATCAGTTACCAATCCCACTTCGGATCGAAATCTCCGTTGAATTATGCGCTTTTTCTCCCCAGCCATAGCTTTTCCTTCAGTTTTTCTTGCTTGCCACTTTCTAATATCACTCTCACCGTCTGAAAAGCACTCAAACAATCGGATCCAGGCATGTAAAGGAGAAAGTCCAAAATATTAATTCATAGTGTCAATGCTTCTGCTGCCCGCTACATTAATGGCATTCGCAGAAGCACCACATACAGCTGAACGTCTTCTATGGGCCACATATTGATCGCCCCTCGTATTATTATTATTATTACATCTTTTTCTGTTTTGCAATGTATATTATTGTACTATATTTTGTAATGTCTGTTGTAATTGGAGTGCAGCTCTGTCACAGATATGTGTCATAAATAAATAAATAAATAAATAAATAAATAAATAAATAAATAATAGAATTTACAACCGGCTGAAGTGAATTACGTCATTAAGATTAGTATAAATGTTTCGATATACTTAGAATAGGCGTTAAATATTCACTTCACCCATTTGTACTGGGTTGCTTTGCTATGGAAGATCGCTGTATCGCTGCCCTTGACTTTCCGTTCTCCAGCATCTATTCTTGTTCTTCAAGACACGTAACACAATTTTTACTAAGTCTGTGATGTTATGTTCCAGCTGATGGGCTGCACAGCCGGGCAGTTACCGCAGGGCAGGCTCCTGAGGTCGAGCCATGCCAGGAACAGCCCCAAAAGGTACAACTGAAGCGCGAGCTGGGACTCTTCAGTGCAGTCAGCCTCATTGTGGGTGTCATGATCGGTGAGTAAAATATGATTTGTTTTTCAAGGAAAAGTGTATTTCTATGTTTTCTTCTGCAGCATCGCTTTCAAATAGATCTTCTTTCTAGATCTTTGCAGATTGATTAATTGATCATTCCTTTATAAGACCAATCAATCAGTCATCATTGATCTTCATTTATGACTGAAGCCCACGTGGCAGATATCCTATCAGTTGTTTACTCTCCCGGCTGTTCAAGAAAACAGACAACTTATCCAGTGAGCGTTAAGAATACTTGCATTTCTCTTTCCTATTGATATGTTTATAGTTCCGTGCACTCCATATAAATTCGGTCCTAATAACCTGCTTTATAAGTCGTGTCTCTACTGGTGTGTATCCTTTGAGTTACTGTGACTGGGATTCGTTTTTTCTTCTGTGCGGGTGGGGCATCCCCGCGTGGTGATCAGCACAAGCTACATCGCTTGCTACATACTGTAAATTCTAAGAGAAAGAGACAGCAGTGAGTGTTGGGATGTATCGTACCTGCCCCATGTCAAACATGCTACTAGGCAGATTAGGCATCGTGCTGCGGGGTACTGGAGGCTGCTATACTGAAATTCAAGTCAAGAGCTTAGGAAATGTATCCTTCCGCATGTGAGCATGTTCCCTGTTCCCCCTTCCCGTCACCGTTCTCCATCTCCGCCACAACCAGCTTATCATTAACGCCGTGCGTCCATCTGACAAGTACAGTACTTCATTCTGAAATAGTGAAGAATCAAACGAAATCACTTCCTTTCACATAGCTGTACTTTGATTACGTACCATACCTATTTATTCCTTTATTGACCATGTAAAACCTACAGATTACTGACGAATACCGAGGCAAGAGAAGCAAGGTTTATTTTTATTTCATAATGCAATTTGTGTGAGGCACATGGAGACTTACAATATAAGTATACGATTCTCCTCTTGTGCAACGACTGTCAGTGGCAGTTTCCCACAGTTAAAAAGCTGAAAAAACCCACCCGTGAGTGGGATTGCAAAATACAATGCTTCCAGGAATGTTATAAATATTGTAGTCTCGTCATTCGGAAGGTAAAAACGAACTCATGATCTTCTCATGACAACTGTCAGTTGGTGGTGCTGTGGCTTAGTTCCATTATGCGGCCAGAAGGCGGCATTGAATAAGGAATTATATTTATTTTTTTGCTAGTGGCTTTACGTCGCACCGACACAGATAGGTCTTATGGCATCGAAGGGGATAGGAAAGGCCTAGGAGTTTGAAGGAAGCGGCCGTGGCCTTAATTAAGTTACATTGCCTGCTGTGAAAATTGGAAACCACGGAAAACCATCTTCAGGGCTGCCGACAGTGGAGTTCGAACCCACTATCTCCCGGATACAAGCTCACAGCCGCGCCCCTAACCGTACGGCCAACTCACCCGATGAATTTTATTTTGAGACTAGCAAGATACCCGTGCTTCGCTACGGTATTATACTGAAATTTATGATTGAATGCTTATCGTTTTATATATAACCCGCCGATATTCGCGATCTGACTCGTTTTCTGAGAGATTCCGCCAAAATTCACGATCTGACTGGTTTTCTGAGAGATTACGGCAAAGTTCCTCCCATTTTTCAATCTTTTTTCCAGCAATCGATTTCGTACTTCCAGGGCTAGGTCCAGGTATTCCGCCCGGTCAGTTGGGTCCCTAAATCTTTGCCACCTTTTCCTATAAGCATTTTTAATGTGGATCAAATCCTTGAGGAGATACGGCGTGGTGTCGTCTTGGGTGCCTTGGCGGTACTGAACCCGTGGCCGGACTGCAATCGTAGTCATTACCCGTCCGGGACCCATTTCCAGCATGGTCCGCACATTTTGATGACGGTCCAGAACATTATTATTATTATTATTATTATTATTATTATTATTATTATTATTATTATTATTATTATTATTATTATTATTATTATTATTATTATTATTATTATTATGACAGTATGACCAGCACCATTGTCGCCCGTAGGCAAGTGCGCAGGACTTCTGGCGATACGAATGACATACTTCCGTGCATTATAGAGGTGAACAATTGCACGGTCAATCTTATACCTATCGTTTATTTCAAATGTGTTCAAATTTTTATTTATATGCCAGAAGAATCTACTGTAATCTAAGAAGGTTCTCCAAAGGAAAAGATGGCTCTTGAAAACGAACCCAGGAAAGATTCAAAATGATCGGTTTATGATCCGAATAAGTACATTGAAAAACCACAGCCTGTTTCCAGTCATTCATCCGGGTCAGGAATGGAATGAATAAGCCCACAGCTAGCGGTGAGGATAGGAATTGTGCCGGCTGCCGAAGCCTGTCGCACTCCTCTGGGGCAATGATTAATGAATGACAAATGAAATGATATTGGAGAGTGTTTCTGGAATGAATGATGATGGGGAAAACCGGAGTACCCGGAGAAAAACATGTCCCGCCTCCGCTTTGTCCAGCACAAATCTCACATGGAGTGACCGGGATTTGAACCACGAAACCCAGCGGTGAGAGGCCAGCGCGCTGCCGCCTGAGCCACGGAGGCTCCTTGTAAGTACATTAGGAACAGTAAAATCAATTGGTCTCACCTCCGTTTTCACCCCACCGCGGTTAAGTTGATTTACCCCCCCCCCCCCACCAGAAAAAGAAGGCGTGTTTCTTTATGTTTAAAGGAGATTCCAAATACCAATGTTCACGTGTGCTCCCTTCAGTTTTGAGATATAAGTATTCCCATAAAAATAATTCACTTTTTTCACTTACTTTCACACTCACCCTCCCCCCCTTTAAGTGAATTTTCCGGCAAAAATATTATTCTTTAATAGTAAAGGATCTTCTAAATACCGATTATCTTCATTTTTTGAGATATGTGTCCTCATGAAACGAATTCAATTCCTTTTCACAGCCGCCCCCAAAGACGATTCCCCGCCCCCCCCCAAAAAACCCATCGTTTTCTTTTTAAAGAAGATCTAAATACCAATTTTCACGTCTGTAACAACTTTAGTTTTTATTAGATGTAAGTATCCTCATACAATTAATTCAATTAATTTTTCAATTTTTCACCCCCCTCCCCTTATTGGATTTTCCGAGAATACCTGTTTCTTTACTTTAACAGGAGAT
The DNA here is from genome assembly GCF_040414725.1 of Anabrus simplex. Classification (NCBI taxonomy): domain Eukaryota; kingdom Metazoa; phylum Arthropoda; class Insecta; order Orthoptera; family Tettigoniidae; genus Anabrus; species Anabrus simplex. The sequence continues at coordinate 138,363,206 of NC_090266.1, read as the reverse complement.
TCCAAATACCAGTCTTTACGTCTGTAACATTTTACGTTTCTGAGATATACTGTAGATATAGTCTTTCTAAAAATTCACCCCAATTTGTCACTCCTGTTTAACCCCCATTAATTAGATTTTCCAAAAACAAAAAAATGATGTTTCTGTATTTTTAAAGGAGATTCCATATACTAACTGTCTGGTCTGTAATATCTTCAGTTTCTGTGATATAAGTATCCTTATTAAAGACATTCAACCACTTATTCACACTTTTCACCCCTCCTATTGGTATTTACAGAAAACAAAAAATACATGTTCTCTTATTTTTAAAGGAGATTCTAAATATCAATTTTTACATCTGCAAACTTTTGAAGTTTTGAGATATAGATACACTCATTTTTTAAATACCCCCCCTTTCACCACCACTATTTTGATTTTCTAAAAACAAAAAGTACGTGTTTCTTTATTTAAAAAGGAGATCCCAAATACCGATTTTCAGGTCTGTAACATCTTCATTTTCTGTGATATAAGGATTCTTATTAAAGGCATTCAACCATTTTTCACCCAATTTCACCCCTCCTATTGGGATTTTCCGAAAACAAAAGAATAGGTGTTTCTTTATTTTGAAAGTAGATTCTAAGTACCAATTTTAACATCTGTAAACTTTGAAAGTTTTGAGATATAGATACTCATTTTAAAAATTCAGCCCCCTTCCAACCCTCCACTATTTGGATTTTCCTAAAACAAAAAGTACATGTTTCTTTATTTTTAAAGGAGATCCCAAATACCTTTTTTCAGGTCTGTAATATCATCCTTTTCTGAGATATAAGTATCCTCATTAAAGGCATTCAACCCATTTTTCACTCCTTTTCATCTCTCCTGTTGGGATTTTCCGAAAACAAAAAATATGTGTTTCTTTATTTTGAAAAGAGATTATAAATACCAATTTCTACGTCTGTAAACTTTTACAGTTTCGAGATATAGATACACTCATTTTAAAAATTCAACCCCCCTTTTCACCCCCCATTATTTGGATTTTCCAAAAACAAAGAAATACGTGTTTCTTTATTTTTAAAGGAGGTTCCAAATTTAAATTTTAATGACTGTAACCTCTTCAGTTTTTGAGATATAAGTCTCCTTATAAAAGGTGTTCAACCCATTTCCCCCCCCCCTTTTCACCCCTCTTCATGGGATTTTCGGAAAACAAAAAATACGCGTTTCTTTATTTTTAAAGTAGATACCAAATACCAATTTTTATGACTCTAAACCTTTAAGTTTTTGAGATATAGATATTCTCATTTTAAAAATTAACCCCCCTTTTTACCCCCTTAATGATGGAATATCCAAAAATCCTCCCTTAGCGAGCACCTACATGTTAATATGAATGTATCCCCAATATTTCATTTCTCTATGTCCAGTAGTTTCGGCTCGGCGATGATGAATCAGTCAGTCAGTCAGTCAGGACAAGTTGTTTTATATATATAGATATTAAAGATCAAGTCACGTAATCCACTCATTTACTTTCAACACTTGGAGATTCCTTAAAAAAAAGGTGTATTTCTATTTTTCGTAAGAGTTCATCTATTCGCTTATTTCAATAGATTGTCTACCCGACACACTTACACCGAAAAAATATTCATGACGCTTCCGATTATTCTGTGCGATATAACAGAATGATATTTGAAACTCATTCGATTATTTAAATTGATTATTCATTCGATTATTTAAATAATCGGATAGAAGTTATTCTATTATTAAAAGTGTTCCATTATGCCATCACTATAAGGGTGGACAATTATCCATTCAAAGAAGAAACTGGCCCTGGTCGTGAGTTTTGACACTGGCCGAGGTCGAGAAACCTGTTCGTACTAATCCTCTTCCTGGAATTCGTGAGTTTTGAGACTCGTAAGTTTTGAAACTCGTGAGTTTTGAGAAGACACGAACGATCTTTCGCTGGAGACTTGGATTTTCCGTGGAGTTTAAATTCCAAGCGAGCTGCGTAAACACTGTGCACAGAAACGCCGATCAGCTGCGCGGACTTTATCACGTCTTCCACAGTCCACAGTGGATTCTAATCTCGTAGGCTACTGTAAACGTTTAAAACAATTTGGTTTAGATTTTCTACTTTATTTTTCTCCACTTTTGTTAGCTTTAAAGTATTTCACAGGGGACTCAAGCGTCACAGCATCACACACGTCTTGCTCACAGCTGGCAGCCATTATGAATACTGAACACAACACGCTGTTGCAGCCAGTATTGCCAACAGTTTTCTTGGAACCATCTTCAACGTCGCACATATTATGCGAACTTATCAGCAGTGGAATGAACTCGAACAAACTTACTAAGTACACAGTGCAATAAGATATCAATATCATATTAAATAATTATTATTTTGCTACATACACCACTGAAAACAATAACTATTCATGTATGAATTATAAGAGTTGGTAACGAACCCGAATAACATACAACTTGCGATATATTTCCCATATTTATACAGGGCAAAATTTTTAATTCATCAAGTCAGTTCACCAGAATATCTAACCAAACTGAAGAAAGCTCCTGACTTCAGGAACAAGTAACAAACCTAGGGAACTATTTGGCGCTGCGGAAGCCTTTTCACCGACCAGAAGTCTGACTAACATCAAAGGGACCGCTAAGGTCTTGAGTTGACTCTCAGTATAGTAAGGGCCAGGAGAAAACCTCACAAGTAAAAATAGAAATATGCCTACAAGCATGTTCTACATAGCACATGCAAAGGATGTGGTCAGTAAAAGTCCAGGTATATCATGCACAAGACATATCAACGGTGGTGGAATAAATACATTTATCTACTTTTACTCGGATGTAAACTCTCTGCTCAACTGTGCATCATGGCTTCCACTAGAGTTGCCAGATACACGGGTTTGCCCGGAACATTACGGTTTCTTCTCATTTTGAACCGTGCACACTGTACCCTTTAAACCGTACGCTGAATGTTCCGTTGTTTTAATATTGTGGTTTAGACAATAGTATAGTATCGAAAAAGAGAGCGGTTATGATCGAGTACAAAATATTCTGTATTCTGACCGAAGATCGGTCATCAATATCGTTAGCGCCTCTGCCAATGTACTAGCTTCCATGTAGAGCATGTAAAGAATGGCGGATTAATTTTTTGGTAAAAAAATGTTTTTCGAACTTTGTCCGATGTTAGTAACATTGACATTGTTGTTAAGTGGAGCAGTGACAGTGTTCAACAAAGTATGTATTGCCAAAAGTGTTTAGATGAGCATTCAACTGACGAAAATTTGCTTAGTGTCTCTATGGTACCTGTTCAAAGTTACAATGTCAATAACAATCAGAAATCTGTAATTAGGTAAAATACGTCTCCTTCCTCTATCAGATATTGTCACCCCATATGGTTTGTTTCTACAATAGAAACGGCCAATGTTGTTAAAAACAAAATACAAAAAGTAGAAGAACAGATCGCCGAAGTCACTCCTAGCATAACAACTGTAGGTGGAAAATAATTATCGTTAGGCCTCAGATGAATTTTTGTATGATTGATGGTAAAGTCTGTAATTCTGTATCCTCGTGTACGTCTATGCTAACATATTATTTATATGGAGGAAAACCGAGGGGGATGAATAATCTTGATATTTTCGCTTAGATAATCGTAGATCAAAACGTTTTGACTTTTGGACTCTGACTACCTCATTCTTGGATATATTTTTGGGAATGTCTCCACATTTCCTACTGACTAAATATTAAAGCATGGCAAGTACGTGACACAGGAAACCGAAACAAAATGGAAGAAGAGGAGAAACATGACCAAGAAAAAATTCGTAGTGAGTTCGGACTATTGGTAGATATGTCCAAACAAAAACGGAAAATACCAATGATGGCATGGAGCTTGCAAGTTTTTAGACGTGTTGAAAAATCGTCAGAAATAAGTGGGGTAAATGCAGACTTAATATAGTGATTTCAAATAATTCTAGAATACCTAAATTTGTGTTTCCCGTTTGATACCGTCAGATTTGGTGAGTACTCTTCTTGCACTTTGGAAATGTATTTGAGAGACTATCCTTGGTACCATATACCCGTAAGTGTGCACCAAGGTGTTACCCATGAATGTTTCTTCGGTGGGTGTTAAGATTTACCGGGGAGGGGTTGGGGGGCTTCCGAAGACAAAAACTATAGTGAGAAGTATGTTTGCTTTCAAATAGAATGTACAGAAAGAAAAGTTTGAAACAGTTTTAGAGCAGTACCTTTTACAACTGAACGGGTTAAGTGGAAAGGTAAATTCAAAGCGGTCTGGTGGACGACGCACGCTTTAACACGGGCTTCCAGCGCGAAACAAAGATTTCTGTCATTTGTGGCAACAATTTGTTTCACTGTAAGTGCTAAAAATGTTTAAAGACTTGATACATTTTTAAAAGAATCTTCTAGGGGCTCGACCATACGAAAATATATCTGTATTTCTTCATTATGCCATCTGAGTGTCATATAAAATAGTTTGTTCTTGCGTATATATTATACATGAATTTCATTTATTGAGGCTACAACTTACATTTATAGAGTAATGACATTTTTTAAACACTGTATGAAAGTTCTTTTCTTTTGATTCTTCTTCTTTCAAATAGACTTATACTTGGGATCATACTTGTTCAACAACTGGGCTTTGATCTTTATCGTGTACTGTCGCATCATCTTACTCCTTTCATTCCTCTGAAATGAGGCTGGGGGTATCCTTCTTCTTCTCCATATTTTTTTCTGTAAAGCATGGACTTTATTCAGGTTCTGTCTCACAGCCTGTCTGTTTTGTAAGACTGTCAGGCCCTGTTCGTTTATGTCATTCTCAGTCTCCCTCAGCCCTGTGGTGCGGCTTTCTTGTTTTGCCACGAGGTGAATAGCTGGTTGTTCAGTCTGTTGGGGGAAGAGCGTGCCACATGATCATAGAAAACTACCCTCGTTTTCCTAGCATTGTCAGAGAGCTCTCTATCGGGGAGGACAGCTCTGACTTTTGACGTCTCCGGCATTCCCCATATACCAGTACCGGGGCTAGGATTTTTCTGTGAGCTCTCTCTCTCTCTCTCTCTCTCTCTCTCTCTCTCTCTCATTTGAAGTTTCACAATCAAGCAGTTTCTGTTGAGTAACAGATACTTCATGGAATACAGGGCTTCCGGACGGATGACTATTGTGCTTCAGCCCCAGATTACGTGACTGTCATCGCTTTTTTAGGTGTTTTGTGTCATTCGATAGGTCACTTCCAGCTTATTAACTCTCGCGGAGAATTTTTTACACTGTTTATAATATTTTTAATTTTGCGAAGTTTCTTATAGCCAAAATATCCTTCGTTTAGTACTATATAATATAACTTGATTTTCATAGAACTTGCGGGCGTTAGCGATGATAGAATAAATAACTCGCGAGATCACGATCAAACTATACTGAGCAGAATGGTAGCGTGCGTTAATGCACTACGTCCATGGAGCCAAACTTTGCATTCGGAAGGCGAGTGGGTTCAAACCCTGTCGTGTTGTCCAGAGAATGGTTTTCTGTGGTTTCTCATTTTAACTTCCAGGCAAATGCTGGGAATTTCTATTCACAGTTGACAGCCGATTCCTTCCACCCCCCTCACCCAATTTCATTCAACATCATTAATTTCATCTTTATTAGATCTTCAACTGAGGTTGGCATTAGGAAAGGCAACATGCCGTGAAAACATGGCATATAAATTTCATCTCACCTCATTAACGATCCCGTATCACGTAACGGACTAAAGGGAAGACATACTGTATATCATAATCAAACTATAATTATTAAAAATTAGCAAATTAACCGCTGGACAGAAGAATGCGATGGTGAGACTAGGGATGCCCAAATACGACTTTACACTGACTAACTTTGCTACATTCATCCATTTTGTTTACTGCAAATATGATCTTTTAGGTGGCGAAAACAAAAAGAATTCAAATGAGTATGCTAGGAAAAATATATTCTACATCTGTTGGGTTTTTGTACACAGAACTGAATTTGTATTACACCTGTTGGGTTTTCCTCTGGCCAGCGGTTCTCTTTGAGAGCCTTTGTTTTCGTGCTTCTGAGCCAGGAATTGGACTTTTGTTAATCGGTTTAGGTAAGGGTTTTGCGAATGCAATTACCCCAAGGAAAATTTGAAATGATGAAATAATTTTAAGTGATCGCAATGAACTGTTAAAAAATAAGTTTTCATTTAAAAGCATGAATGCGCTAAAACTATCCGGAATGAAGTCTAGTAGGAAGTAAAGCATGTCATCTCCATACAGGCCACGAAGGCTCTTGGAATGGGTGGGAATAAAGGCTTCCACTACTCGTAACCTCTACGCCTGTGTTCCCAGGAATTAACCTCGTACTCATTTTTAAAGTAGGCGGAGTGAACCTCAGAGCCATGTGTACCTCCAGAACTAGAGAACACGTTTCTCACATTTTTGACATCGTGATAGGGAATCGAACCCACCTCTTTCCGGGTGAAACAAACACGCCTTTACCGTCTCTACCAAGCAGCCCCCGAAGTCTAGTAGGACGCTGTAAAATTTGGGACTAAAAATAAAGTATTAAAAAAACCGAATCGGTTATTTGAATATTTTGCTATCGACTACAGAAAATGTCTTAAACCCACCTCCTTTTTATTTTGCTAGGGGCTTTACGTTGCACCGACACAGATAGGTCTTATGGCGACGATGGGATAGGAAAGGCCTAGGAGTTGGAAGGAAGCGGCCGTGGCCTTAATTAAGGTACAGCCCCAGCATTTGCCTGGTGTGAAAATGGGAAACCACGGAAAACCATCTTCAGGGCTGCCGATAGTGGGATTCGAACCTACTGTCTTCCGGATGCAAGCTCACAGCCGCGCGCCTCTACCCGCACGGCCAACTCGCCCGGTAAACCCACCTCTTTGGCTAAATAATAGCATAGTGCACTTAGTACCATAGGTCCCTGGGTTCGATTTCCGGGCGGACCAGGGATTTTAAACACGTTTGGTAATTCCTTCAGATCGAGGACTTGGAATTCGGGATCATCTCAATACACGTCACCTACACACAACATGTCACACTACCAAACCCACATACACACGCAATAGTGAGCACATCCCTTCACATAGTGTTGGCGTCACGAAGAGCATGCTACCGTAAAACCAGGTTTAATCCACATCAGTGCCGACCCAAGATAACTGGGGAAAACTACGTCCTCTGTCCCCACTGCACCGTAAAGTCAGAGCCCATCAAAATATGCGCGCTCAGTAGAGGTAATATTTCCTTAAAGCCAGCTACATGGCTTCGAAAATTGCCTAATTGAAACACATTTTATGTCTCAAGACATGTAGTTCGGAAGGTGTTCCTGCTGTGTGAGTATTGATTGGTAAACAGCGCTATGTACTGCACTATCGAGCTCCTCTAGTTAACAATTTCAAAGTGATCTCGTTATTTCCTTCGTACCAGGGCTAAGGTGTTTAAGTCAAAAATACTGCATTAATTGTAGAGGGTTTGAAATGAATAGGCCTACATCAACATATTTCAGAAAACTAAATTTTCATTTTTAATAATCGTTTTCTTCTTCTAACTGTTGAAAAGTAAATCAGTGACTTGTACTGTGAGGACGCGATATAACTTTACTTCTTCTCTTAATCCCTGGCACGAAAGATTTAATATCCAACGGAATATTGCAAATCTATAAGGGGCGATCAAAACGTTTCCGTTCGACGACCGTGCAGTCTTGAACCGGGATGCTAACCAGACAAAATCGCCATGAGCATTGAGTCACTCTCCACTGACGCACCAGTTTGAAGATCTCCGTGTGGTGAAACGGACAGGAAGCGTCGACCCTTAAAGGCCTTTTTGAGGGGACCGAAGCTGTAATAATCGCGTGGGGAGAGATCATGTTATGCGCCGGTCCGCCCTAATCACCTCATCCACCGTTCGCTTGTTGTTGTCCGTAATGGATGTCACCGGTCTCCCAGATCAACCGGCGTCTTGTGTCGAAACCCCACACGCATGGAACTATGTGCACCATTCCACAATGGTGATTTTCGACAGACATGCTGCACCATACTTAGTCTTCATTCTCCAATGGATGTCCATCGGTGTTTGTCCTTCGGTAGCCAAGGACAGAATAACAGCACATTGGTCCTGTTTGGACGCAGTTGGTAATAACGGCACCAGAGTTCATGTGGCCGCATTTAACGCACACACTTGACATGACTGCCACACTAATCCCTTTGCCTACATGTACGTGCTTATATACCCGCATCGGAGTCGCGCTACGTTCCATGTCCGCTGTCGCAACGCCCTAAAACGGAAAAGTTTTGATCACGCCTTATAATAAACAAATTGATGTTTGATACTTCTCCTTTTTTATTGAAAAATACTGGTTAACATTTAATTCCAGGAACACTAATGAGTAAAACAATTTGTATTTTCAGGTTCTGGCATCTTCGTTTCCCCAACAAGTGCACTTGAGCGTTCAGGCTCTGTAGGACTGTGCCTGGTGGTTTGGGCTGTGTGTGGAGGGATCTCCCTGCTAGGTATGTATTAATGTGAGTAGAGTTGGCCTGTGCAGTGTTAAGGAAAATCTGAGATCATGGATAGAGGAGTTATTTTGGGAATTGTAATGAAGATAAGGGTATAGCAAGAGGAGTCAACTGCAGCCTATACGTGGAAGCTTTTTCATTTTCTTATCTGCATATGTCCGGATTGCCTTTCATAGTTTTCAGACAAAAAAGAGCTTAACAAACCTAATTTTACAAGTGCATGCTTCTATGTAACAACTTCAATAATAATAATAATAATAATAATAATAATAATAATAATAATAATAATAATAATAATAATAATAATAATAATACTTCCAAACGTACGCATACACGTACAGTAGCTGAAAAAATGAATGAGCATACTGATAACTGTCTAGGCACGTCCCAATAGCGGGTTTATACGAGAACCTTTACAGTAGAGTCAGTGTTGTCTAAGTATGTACAGGGTTATTCAGCTTCGTTATCCACCTCAATTAACTCGTGAACCATTAAGGCCGGTCTCCACTGATTAACATTTAGCAACAACATGTTAAATGGTAACTGGTGACACCATCAACATGTTAAACGTTAAATGTTGAATACTGTTTCATTTAACATTGTGTCCACACTTAATAAACATGTTAAACTTGACTTCCTTTCTCTACATACAGGTAGTACATCATATCAATTTGTGGTAATAGGCCTACATTTAGGTGGTGTCTAGTATTTTCTAAAATGGACAATGGACTCAGATTAAGAGAATTACCGGGTGAGTTGGCGGTGCGGTTAGGAACACGCGGCTGTGAGCTTGCATCTGGGAGATAGTGGGTTCGAATCCAACTGTCGGCAGCCCTGAAGAAGGTTTCCCATGGTTTCCCATTTTCACATCAGGCAAATGCTGGGGCTGTACCTTAATTAAGGCTATGGTCGCTTCCTTCCAAATCCTAGGCTTTTCCTATCCCATCGTCGCCATAAGACCTATCTTTGTCGGTGCGACGTAAAGCCACTAACAAAAAGAAAAAAAGATGAAGAGTATTTGGCCTTTGCTATTGCCACTGTTGCTTCTTGTTATGATTTAGAAGTGCAGTTTTATTAGGCACATTTGCTCCCCTCATCCTGCTCATTGCTTCAAAAGCAAACCACTATGATGTATAAACTTCGCTGCCGCCCCCGACTTTTCTGAAATTTTTATAGTTCTCGACTGTACCGTACAGGGAGCGGAGGGACGCTAGTATTCTTCTTCGATGCACTCGCGGGAACAATTTTAGATAATTTCGAGTTCCTGGATACTGTCGGCTTTCTTCGCTCTATCTCTGAGTTCCTTTGAAGAGACGTCCCACAAACAAGGCCTTTCTGTTATATCATTAAGTCCAGAGTAATCTCCTTGCTCCACTCCATTTCTGACTATAAATTTTAGTGCCGGTATAGAGCAGAGAGAAGGACATACGTGCGCGTACTGTATTTGTAGCTTACAGCAAAGAGAATGAGTATTGCGGAGTGTTGTAACTATAATCCTATTTCACGCGGAGTACGTCGTTTTTGTCGTTTAGGCTATCTGTTGGAATGGAAACAGCACGGAAGTTGCCGAAGCTGTGCCGACATCTCACGAACAACGAATTGACTTGACATGTTTTCCACCTGGAGCGGAAAACACGCCAACATGATAAAGTGTTAACCTCAACATTCTGAGTTAACATGCAAAGTCAATTGGAAGACACAATCACTATATACATGTCAATTGTAACATGTTTAATTTAACATGTTGGTGTTAAATGTTAATCAGTGGAGACCGGCCTTCAAAGATATCGACTCATTATTCGACTTGCAGTACTTTTTTATGGCTCAGGAACTCAGAGATAAAGCGAAGAAAGCCGACAGTTTCCAGGAACTCGAAATTATCTAAAAATTGTTCCCGCGAGTGCATCGAAAAATATACTAACGTCCCCCCGCTTTTTGTATGGTACAGTCGAGAAATGTAAAAAGTTCAGAAAAGTCGGGGGCGGCAGCGAAGTTTATACTTCATAGTGGCTTGCTTTTGAAGCAGTGAGCAGGGATCTTGGATTTACGTAGCTTTGGAACTGAAGACTGACTCGAAATACGAATTATGCAGAACGGTTGTCTTCTGAGATAATAGTACTAACTCATTGATTGATTGATTGATTCTGACAAGATTAATACCCTAGAATGCTTACCTGTTTCTGCTACTCACGAACGCTTACCTGGGGTGATGCGTCACCCCATTAGTTTCGTCCCTGTTTCTCAGGTATATGGGCATATTTTGTTCTATGCACTTGCATATAATTTACACAGAACCTATAGAGCAGTAGGATATGATGCGTGAAGTTAAATGGAAATCACGAATACAATCAATACACTAGAAAGTGTACTTCGTTTTAATCTACTAAAATTCACATCTGCAAAATTCTTAATACTTCAAATAGTATTAGGCACCCTAAAAAAGGTACCATGCTCATAAACTCTAATTACGGTAACTATAATAGCATATGCCAAAGCATACTGAAACACAATATTGGGAACAAGCAGTCTGAAATTCAAGGGACAAAAGACACAAATGGCTGTCCTCGTTTCACAGTGTCCTTGCACGTAAGTCCTGCATTCTAAATGTACCTCTGGTAAACTGAACAAAAGTCACATTTTCATCAGTAAACGAATTATTTGTTACCACACATGACCATTCCTCCCCTTCAGAACTGTCCCAGGAATGTCAGTTTCACCGTCAGAATCCTCTGACGCGCTAATTTCAGTAGGGTTATCGGAATCCACCTCAACATAATCTTCTGTCTCACTTTCCTGTCATTTTCATCTTCACTTTCTTCATCAAGTATGGCGAGAACCTTATCACTAAAGTTAGTGTCCGTCACACTAATTTCCATTATAAAATCGGCTATTACTTCTAATGCGGTGAAAAATATATCGCACACGTAAACGCTTACCGGGGTGGCTTGTAACCCCACCACACGTCTCGATTCAGTTACACTCAGCGTATGCCTACGCAACATTTATGGTGTCACTCAGCTTGCCTTTATTAGAGATTACTGAGAAAGGGAGAGACCAATGCACAAGCGCAGCCACGCAAAACACAAGAAAAGAACACGGTGGGGTGGCGCGTCACCCCGGTAAGCGTTCAGGCTAGATGGCCTTCTCTTACATCTCAATCGTTATGATAATCACACTCAAAGTCCGTGGTATTCGAACTTGGGACTCTCAACATGAGGGTCGAATGACTAGACCACGGAAGTAATAAGTAGACAGGAGTCTATTTCAGTGTCCGACTCGTTGTCTGAACGGCCAGCGTACTGGCCTTCGGTTCAGAGGGTCCCGGGTTCAATTCCCGGCCGTGTCGGGGATTTTAACCTTAATTGGTTAATTCCAACGGCACGGGGGCTGGGTGTATGTGTTGTCTTCATCATCATTTCATCTTCATCACGACGCGCAGGTCGCCTACTGGGGTCAAATAGAAAGACCTGCACCTGGCGAGCCGAACCCTTCCTGGGATATCCCGACACTAAAAGCCATACGATATTTCATTTGTCTCTTTCAGTAATCTCCTTGGTAACATATACATCTCCATTTCCCTCACGTGACCCAACTATCAAAACCAGCTAATTCGCACAGCTTCCTTCAACAAGTTCATTCCTAATGTAGCCTTTATCTCATAAGGGTGCCTCCATTCCTTTGTTCCCACCTGATTGCATTCCTGCTATTTTCATGTTTATTACCTCCAGCGTATGAATGATTTATCCCTAAGCCATGCAGTTTACACTACTGTGCAACAACGCCGCCCCGGCTTCAAAACAGAGCTATGTATGGATTATTTCGCCTGGGAGCTAATTTCTTTCTCACAGAATACCATTGATCTCAATTGAAGAGCTAATTTCCAAAGCGACGCATCTCCAAGAAACATAATTTTTACGGAAACACCATTTTTAATTACTTGATATCCTAATAAGATAGATAGCATCATCACTTCGAACAAAATCAGCTTGTCATGGTGGCTAAAATATTACTGCAAAGAATACCTTAAAAATGGACGGGGGATCTTGGATTTACGTCGCTTTGGAACTGAAGACTGACTCGAAATACGAATTATGCAGAACGGTGTAGGCGAGGTTTCTTCATAGATGCTCAAACATTCAAAATATAGTGCTTAATACTTCACAAATGCTGTACTTATTCACAATTTCAGAATTTCATGAATATAATATAAATATAAAATAAAAATGCCTACAATGTAAAAAACATGCATTTAATTTAGGAAAACCTAACATATGACTGAAAACAAACACAAGGATGATTGTCTCGTATTTTTGAACACACAAATTTTCGAAAAAAATGTTTGGAAGGACCTATTGGTCCACACACTCACATGTTCAACTCACAAAATAACTTTAAAAAAATCATTATTACATTCGAGTTCAAGGACGTAATGTTTTTCTTATTCAGCAGTTGAAGTAGAAGAGAGCATTGTATCATAAAATGCCATGGCAGGTAGTCCTTCACGTACACCCAGTTTATCGAGGAGGTTCTTAATACCTTTGACTTTGTCTTCTTTCGATACATTGCCCGGTGGTCCTTGTTCCCCTTCAAGAAACAACCATTTCCTACCTCTTTTGAGCAGGGTGTATTTGCACACTGCAAAACCACGAGCGAAAGAGCAGAGAGTCCCGCCACAACCAATAAGCGGTCACGTGACATGTGCGCGCGGAGCTATTGGTCATCTGGAGTAGCGAAATAAAAACATCCAGGACGTGCGTCAGTTTGGAAAGAAGTACAACTTTTGGGGGCCATTTTAATCACGATATACTCCACTTTGAAGAAAATACGTTCCCACATGATAAAGTACTATTGTGGAAATACATTTGCACGAAGAAAGTGGACTTGTGTCACTTTAGAAATAAGTCCTTCTTGTGGATTCAATGCATTATGTGTGCTATAACTCGATTCAGTTTCACTTACTATTCTACCTTCCTGGGAGCATAGATATTCAGTGGCGGTTTGTGAGGTTTCATATAAGAGGGGCGCTTTATGGTTTAAATACAGACATGGATAATATATTGTAAATCTAAAATACCCACACATATTTACACACGCAAGTATAAACATTACTAGACAATATGCCAAAAACACCTAAATTTACCTTATCATTAATTCCTATGTCAAATCTACCCTTCTCCCTTTAGATGTAGCATATCTCTTGATCATTGCCTGAGTATTTTTACCTCTCAGTTGTCATTGCACTTCTGAGGAATATTTATATCCTATCTAATGTAGAGAAACACCTTTTCCTTTCCACACCAGTCAATGGATGGTTGTAGCATTACTTTCAACAATAACACATTCTGAAATACACGTCACCTTCTTTTTTTAATGCTAGTATTTTCAGAGAACTACCCGCTACACTTATTGGTCACTGTTTGGTTGCGACCGAGTCGCTCTCGTTACAACAGGCCTCTTCCCCAAGAAACAGCCAGCGGCAACGTTTGGAGACCGTGTACTTAAAACGTCTGCGCTACGGTCACATGGCTGTTGTGACCAGGAGTTGATATATAGGATTTTACGCTCTATCCTGAAGCCAGACTTCACAGTTTAGAAGTATTAGTTTTCTTTATGAGCTTAAAACCTGTATCCTCTTGTATATAACGCATTGAGAAGTAAAAATCAAAAGGTTAATGTTTATTGGGAAGGCACGTGACCCCGTGACCTTATGCGCCAGCCGCCACTGTAGATATCCTAAGTAATTGAAATGATTCACTTGATTCATTTCTTATACCGGGCCCCCTAAACCATAGAGCAGTACGCTGTCCATTCAGCCAAAGTGCCAAACTTGTAACTCCTGTCCCTCTGAAGAGTTAAAAAGGAAAAACGACCGAGATGTTAGAGAAGGCCACCTGGATTTAACCTTGGCCGGAAATCAATCAATCAATCAATCAATCAATCAATCAATCAATCAATCAATCAATCAATCAATCAATCAATCAATCACCGACCAGTTCATGTTCGCAGGAAAGACATACGGCCTTAAACTCTTAGACAAAATGGACTTGTACTTGGGTGTTCTGTTAAACGCATAAATGTACAAAACATCGGTGGGTGATAAATAAATAAATAAATAAATAAATAAATAAATAAATAAATAAATAAATAAATAAATAAATAAATAAATAAATAAATCAATAAATAGGCTCCATGTATGAGTGATCAGTGTCTTGGACTCCGGTCCTCAGGAATCCGGGTTGACTCCTGGCCGCGTTGAGCGATCTTAGTCGTAATCGGTGAATTCCCTTGGCTCGGGGACTGGGTATTTTTGTGTCGTCGCCAACATTCCTGCAATTCACAAACTCCACCACATTAAGACGCATGTTTACATACACGGCAGACGCTGCCACAACTTTGGAGGGTCTGCCTTACAAGGGCTGCACCAGGCTAGACATAGTCACACAAAATTACATTTTAATTAATTAAACCAGTATGTAAATAAATAAATAAATTGTGAAGGACATTGTTATATTTGCATTTCATTTTATATTCAAAGACTTCGATGAATTCACCAGTAGTTATGGAGTGCTCAAATTATTTTCTCATGAAATGCCCATAGATATACATTTAAAACTGTTAATATTATCTAATGTTCTTTCTGTCCGAATTTAGGTGCTCTGGCTTTCGCAGAATTGGGTACGGTAGTACCTCGTTCTGGTGCTGAATATGCCTACTTCCTAGAGGCATTCCAGGGACTTCATCCTTTCTGGGGTCCACTGCCAAGCTTCATTTGTGTCTGGGTTTATGTAGTGATACTGCGACCTGCCGAAGTTGCTGTCATCATCCTCACATTTTCTGAGTACGTGTTCCAGCCCTTTGCTGGACACCTTCATTCAGTACCACCAGAGTCAATGCATTCAGCGAAGAAGATTATTGCAATTCTGGCTCTAGGTAATCTGAAAATTAGAAAACTGTTCAACTTCACAGTATTACAGGATGTGTTTTTTTACTTTCTTATTTTCTGCAAGGGTTTACAGTAAAATACAACAATCAGAAATATATTCTGAAGCAGAGGCAGATCCAGGATCTCCTAAAGGGAGGGGCTAACTTAAAAAAAATACCACAAAGCAAAAACAACGAGTAAATAGGGCAGTTTAGTTCCGTAGTGATGAAGTTTCCCAAATTTATTTTAAAAAATTGTTATAGTAAACGGTAGTTAAGATAATGCAATATTTATTTCACCACAAAATTCCGTTAAATTATGTTTAAAGTACTACATCAACTCTACTGTGTACAGTTACGTATTGACAGTTCACACCAATCAACATTTGACCAGTTAGAAATATCCAGCCTTTGTGGTTTTGACTTAAGATATCTTCATCATTTACTGCCTTTTCTTTATGGATGTTTTCTAATGTAAGGCCGTTAAGCCGGTTCTCTCCCATTATATTTGTAGGTTTTTAGTTAGATAGTGCCGAGAAACTTCTTTCTGTAGAGGCTGTTGTGACTGACAGGGTGGCAAATATTTGTAGCGATAGTCTAATACTGAGAAAGAAGTCTTCATAACATAGCACTAAAATGTTCAAATTTTTGGCCTTCTATTTTCTTCTGGGTGGGACGTCCAATTATCTCTCCATAGTGATATTTCTGCTCCTAATTCACTTTTGATCGGTTTATCTTCCTCATCATATTCAACCTTTCTATTATGATGCCAGTTTAAGACAATGGAGATGACGAATATCGTTTACGATCTTGCAAGAACTCACTTAGTTTCACAGTGTGCGTCAAACAGTAAACTGTTTCCAAATCAATGATAAATTTAGCTCTTCTTAAAGCCGCGCCAAAGGCAACAGCTTTGCTTAACGTATCATTATCTGGATCTTCTTCTTTTAGTTCAATAAATCTTACAACATGTAATATTAGTTCCTGAAATACAATGAAGATTTATACCCACCGAGCAAGACACTAATAAGTCTTTGAAGATCAGACATTCTTTCTACAGAAGCAGAAACAAACGTTGTCACTGATGAGATAATCGCTACCATTTTCTTCATTCGCCTTATTATCATAGTTCTTTTAATGCACAAGTTCAGTTGATGGCTGAAGCGGTGTGCGTAAAATTCCAGAGGTTGCTCATTCAAACTCAATAATATATTTAATGCAGCCAAATAGCCATAACAGAGAATATAGGTTACATTGATGGGTTACATATTTGCATAATCACTTATAGACATTGTTCTTCTTGTACAGAATTCAATGTGGTACTGTTCACACGTTTTTCCGCATAGTTTGCACTCATTCAAAATCAGTGCTTGGGTTTCAACAAATTTATCTGACATATTTGATCCGACATTAAAATCTTGAAAATGTAATACAAGTTTGTATAACTCACTGACAATGCAAGTCCACTCCACCCCCGAGTTAGCAGACTGTACATATTTTCAGGAACAGCCGCACCATTCTTCACTGTAGGCAAACCACTTAAACTTTTTTAACCATTGCCTCCTGAATTTTCGTATTTATTGCCCTGCAAATTTCCAGGGAATGAAAAGTTAGCTGGACCTTTCCACGATTCAGTCAAGAAATGTAATGTTCAAAATTAATGCCGTGTCTTCCCAACAGCATGAGCAATATCATAAGTATGATATTCTTCAAGGACCCTCTGACATTTGAAGGCGTACCATACCCTCCACTGTTACATTTTATTGGGAGTACAAAGGCTACTTGTAGAATATCTTTACATTCATTGTTTTCAAAATACAAACAACTTAAAGCAACATGAGAGTTATATATCTACAAATGAACGATAGTATAGGTATAAACGTAAATTGATGCTCACGATGTAAAAATACTTACCAGCGCTATGACAAATATTTTACTAACATAACTTTAAAGTTTTTCAGTCTGTCGAAAACATTAAACACACACAGTTAAGACTATTACAAACCTGTAAAAAAATACACGCTATTACACAAAGAATCACATCCTCAGATTCTATCAATCACTTTGAATGATATGTATATATTATATACAATAATGTTTACGTTGCGTAAACAGGTCAATGATTGTGAGTTGGTAATGTTATGCAGTAGAAATAACAAATAATGATTGTAGTATTCCTCAGCTGTCACCTTATTAACTCATAGAAATGCTTCTTTACTTATCTAACCTGCTTATCAATCATATGTTGTCTTCAGCAACTGGTTATAATAAGATGACAGTTGAAGAATACTGCAATCATCTTTCGCTATTTGTTGATCATAAAATCGCCAACTCACAATCAGTGACAAGTTTAGGCAACGTAACCAATATTGTACCTATATACACGCGCAATTTAAAGTGATTTGATAGCATCTGAGGATGATTTCTTGGAACGAAACATGTCTAATAGCGTGTTTTGTACGGGTATGTTATATTAGCGGTAGTACTCGTCCTTGACGGGACAATCATATAGCATGACTCCCCAGCTACTTCCCGCCAATATTAGTCGGGACGCAGCAGTAATCGCATCTATCGGCGGTGAGTGGCAGCAGAAGAGATAAAGCACATCACAACAAACAATGGTCACTGTAATGTTATTGTTCGTTAGTTTTATACGCTTTATATATTGTAGACATTCGCGTTTAGTTTGCTTGCTTGTTGTTTAAAGGGGCCTAACATCGAGGTCATCGGCCCCGCGTTTAGTTTTCTTCCGACTCTGTGATGTCAGGGCATCCAATATAAATGGAGTCCTTCCTTCTTTTATGGCTCTCTCCTGTTTTATTCTTCAAGCGATTGTTCCTTTATAGTCGGCACGGTAAAACTGTATAAGACATAAATGACCGGAAATTGTATTCTCTATAAGTTTTGTTATGCAGTACTTTTCGATCGGACCAATAATATAGGTAGGCTATTTAAAAATTACATTTTAGGCGCCTTCCCCTAAACTCCCATTCCATCCAGCGTGGATAAAATTTATTTATAGCCTAGACTGTAGTGCCTTATTGCATAACTATAAATACCAACTTTCATCATATTCTGTTCTCCATTTTCTCGTGGTTTGGCGTTGAAATGGACTTAACAACAAAAATCGAAACTCACGAATATCTGTTATCACGTCCGGTACGGTAAAAATGTGTAAGACACAAATTATTAAATATTTAATTATATATAACTTTAGTTATGTAGTATTTATCGATAGAACCACTAACAACATAGATATGTGAGAATTAAACTTTAGGCATTTCATCAGCGTGAATAAAATTATTTATAGCCTAGATTGTAGTGCCCCATTCCCCGACTTCAGATACCGATTTTCATCAAATTCTCTTTAGCCATTTTATCGTGATGCGCGAACATACACACATACAGACGGACAGAGCTGCATTTTCCTGTTACTTACGACACGATCGACACAGAAATACCATTCTTCTTAAATTCTGATCAGTTTACAGACAGAACTATTATTTTATACACCGGTATAGAGATACGTTATAATGAGTGTTTTCGAGAGACTGAAGAGCTTTAAAGCTAGATTAACGAAGTCGACATTGGAAAATATGGCTTCCTTCTTAATAGAACATATTCCTATTTTATTTTATCAGAAGTGTGGCTAAATCATGTATGATAACTACGACTAAGTAGTGGCATATAGCAGCAGCTTGCTGATAAAATATGTAACTGTCTGATACATAATACATTGGTATTAACAAAGTCAAATATAGAATTGTTATAGTATAATAGAGTAACGTGCCCGTGATTCGTTTGTGTTGAAAAGTAGTGATAATATATAACCCAAAATTAAATTGAGTAACTAATAAGTCCCTAATTCATTAATAGAAAAATAAAAGTGCCCAGTTCTAAAATAGAATTCAGCTTTCTGCTTGACAGGCAGGCTCTATAACCACTACACCACGAAAAACGAGAAGAGAGAACCGTCCTAAGGGGCTACATATCCCCTTCAACAAATCAAGCTTTATACTTCCATATATTTGCATGGATATTAAATATTGTAGAGTTCTCGCTGTTATGACTAACAAAATTGCACTAAGCATTCAATATCAAACATTTTCATGCATAAATAATTTGAAGGACAATTCTTCAAAGAATTTTACGAGTTTCTATTACATATATTAGATTACTGTAAACATGGACGATGTACTAAGCACACATAGCCATGCAAGCCACCGCTACCAACTGTGCATTCCCCTGTTTTAATTATGAGTCATTTAGTAGGTGAGTTTAAAAAAAATTACGTCAATCCTAAATTTTTAGTAGGCCTACGATTTTGCTCATCACTGACCAACCGTTTAGCACTAATTGAAATGCTACATCCCAGAAAGTCCGCCTCTGTGGTGTAGTGGTTAGCGTGATTAGCTGCCACCCCCGGAGGCCCGGGTTCGATTCCCGGCTCTGCCACGAAATTTGAAAAGTGTTATGAGGGCTGGAACGGGGTCCACTCAACCTCGGGAGGTCAACTGAGTAGAGGTGGGTTCGATTCCCACCTCAGCCATCCTGGAAGTGGTTTTCCATGGTTTCCCACTTCTCCTCCAGGCGAATGCCGGGATGGTACCTAACATAAGGCCACGGCCGCTTCCTTCCCTCTTCCTTGCCTATCCCTTCCAATCTTCCCATCCCTCCACAAGGCCCCTGTTCAGCGTAGCAGGTGAGGCCGCCTGGGCGAGGTACTGGTCATTCTCCCCAGTTGTATCCCCGACCAAGAGTCTGAAGCTCCAGGACACTGCCCTTGAGGCGGTAGAGGTGGGATCCCTCGCTGAGTCCGAGGGAAAAGCCGACCCTGGAGGGTAAACAGATGATGATGATGATGATGATGATGATATCCCAGAAAATATAGCACCAGTTTGATTAGGCCTACTTGCTTTACAGTGACAGTCTCAACATCATTTAATATAGTACAAATGTTAGCCCCTCCCAGGATCCGCCTCTGTTCTGAAGGGGTTATTTCAACTCAGACTAATGTCGCCTGAAATGCATTCGGTGACTAAATGGAACTGGGGACGGGGAGCCCCTCTTAGCCCCTCCCAGGATCCGCCTCTGTTCTGAAGGGGTTATTTCAACTCAGACTAATGTCGCCTGAAATGCATTCGGTGACTAAATGGAACTGGGGACGGGGAGCCCCTCTTAGCCCCTCCCAGGATCCGCCTCTGTTCTGAAGGGGTTATTTCAACTCAGACTAATGTCGCCTGAAATGCATTCGGTGACTAAGTTTGATAAAAAAGCAAATTCATCATCTGCAAATTTTTCCCTTGTTCAGTAGTAATCATGTCAACGCCACTAGAAGAAGCTTTTATCTGCAGAATTTTGGTATGTTTTATCGTTTGCTTAATTTTTTGGCTTTTTAAACAACGATAAATTTGAAATAATAGAAAATTTACTTTTGTTACCCATTGTATATAATATAGTATACTGTCAGCTAATAATTCAAGTATTACCTGTGAATTAAAGCTTCTCTTGAAACATATTCACTGTGAGTGTTAGTGTACCGCAGTACACAAGCTCGTCGTAACTTGTGAAGTCCTGGACTTGACGGTCGCTGAGGTAAACGACATATACTAACATGCAGCATATTGTTGACAGTCCTCCGGCCACTGCTAACACGAGTTCAATACTTACTAAATTAAACAAAAATCAATTTTGTACAATTTTAAATGGAACTGGGGACGGGGAGCCCCTCTTAGCCCCTCCCAGGATCCGCCTCTGTTCTGAAGGGGTTATTTCAACTCAGACTAATGTCGCCTGAAATGCATTCGGTGACAAAGTTTGATAAAAAAAACAAATACAATGATTGAAATGGTTTTCCAATAATAATAATAATAATAATAATAATAATAACGTTATTTGCTTTACTTTCCAATAACTATTCCCGAAAAAGTTTCTTTTACGTGCCAGTAAATCTACCGATACTACGTTGACGTATTTGAGTACCTTCAAATACCTCTGGACTGAGCTAGGATCGAACCTGCCAAGTCGGAGTCAAAACGCCAGCGCCTCAACCGTCTAAGCCACTCGGCCCGCTGGTTTTATGTAGCTTACCACTTCTACTTCGTATAAATACCGGGCCGAAGTCTTTTGTAACTTCCTGGTTACTTAACTTCAAATTGAAATGTCAACTCATTCAAAATACTCACACAATATGGGGTCCACATTGTCTCAAGCTATCAGGCACAAGGTAAGAGCATGGAGTTGATGGCCATGACGTCGGAGGTCCCTAACTAGAATAACTACTACCAATACGAGTGATGAGAGCAATGAAGAAGAATATATTCCCAACCTAATGCCATTTTGTTATATAAACATCACAGAATTAGTCTCATCGTATTGACAAATAATAAACCTTGAGTCATGGCAGGATGACTCATTACTCTGAAGGAGATGTTGTTCCACGTGGACCGAGGTCTGTTTACACAGATGCAGTATCGATTACTACTTTAAAAAGATGCCCTTTGACAAGGTTAGTAAGACGTAGAAAGAACAGTCATCTTCTACCTTCGGAGTAAACTGAAATATTTGGCGAATGAAATTAGTTTTCAATAAGCAGAATTTGTGCTTTTATTGCAATCTTTGAAATGAAAGTAATTATAACACTCAGCAAAGCTTAGTGGTAGTGGAAGCAGCGTCGGCAGATTTCTCAGAACAAAACAGAGGGCCCTAGCGTGCAATTACTCTTTAGCAAGTAAAAATTCAAAATTATGAAAGAATTACATAGTTCAGAAAATTTAATAAGCAACCTAAAACTGTACATTAATTTGGATTATCAGTCGATGTCGTAAACATTCAAAATCAAATCACCGGATGAGTTGGCCGTGTGGATAGAGGCGCGCGGCTGCGAGCTTGCATCCGGGAGATAGTGGGTTCGAATCCCACTCTCGGCAGCCCTGAAGATGGTTTTCCGTGTTTCCCATTTTCACACCTTAATTAAGGCCACGGCCGCTTCCTTCCAACTCTTAGGCCTTTCCTATACCATCATCGGCATAAGACCTATCTGTGTCGGTGCGACATAAAGCCACTAGCAAAAAAATCATATCTGTCACATCTAAATGAGAACGAGAGTTTTTTTTAGTTTTTAACATATTAATCAGCATTAAAGAAATCTACAGCATTCATAAAGTTTAAACAAACTGGAACAGATACATGCATTTATATTCATCATCATCATCATCATCTGTTTACCCTCCAGGTTCGGTTTTTCCCTCGGACTTAGCGAGGGATCCCACCTCTACCGCCTCAAGGGCAGTGTCCTGGAGCTTCAGACTCTTGGTCGGGGATACAACTGGGGAGTATGACCAGTACCTCGCCCAGGCGGCCTCACCTGCTATGCTGAACAGGGGCCTTGTGGAGGGATGGGAAGATTGGAAGGGATAGGCAAGGAAGAGGGAAGGAAGCGGCCGTGGCCTTAAGTTAGGTACCATCCCGGCATTCGCCTGGAGGAGAAGTGGGAAACCACGGAAAACCACTTCCAGGATGGATGAGGTGGGAATCGAACCCACCTCTACTCAGTTGACCTCCCGAGGCTGAGTGGACCCCGTTCCAGCCCTCGTACCACTTTTCAAATTTCGTGGCAGAGCCGGGAATCGAACCCGGGCCTCCGGGGGTGGCAGCTAATCACGCGAACCACTACACCACAGAGGCGGACTGCATTTATATTTTGTATCATAAAAAGTAACGAAAGTTTTTGAATGATGAACTTCCTGCAGATGTGGACATGGTAAAAATGTAAAAAAATCTTACATAATAACTTCAAACAATCGCCTATTATTACAGCTGTAAAAAATATAATACTAACTGAAATGTTTGAGGTTATGTGTAGACCTGTCTCATCACGCACTGAAAAGTCACAACAAGGCATGTTATTAAACTACACAATAATTATTTCCCATTGAATGTTTAAAGACTGGAACTGAAGACGATTA
The DNA here is from genome assembly GCF_040414725.1 of Anabrus simplex. Taxonomy (NCBI): domain Eukaryota; kingdom Metazoa; phylum Arthropoda; class Insecta; order Orthoptera; family Tettigoniidae; genus Anabrus; species Anabrus simplex. The sequence continues at coordinate 138,339,794 of NC_090266.1, read as the reverse complement.
TCATTATCCTTTCCGTTATAGATTTTGAGATACAAGAGAAATTTCATTGTCTTGAAAATTCGGGAACATTTTGCGTCCTGTGAAAGGCTTACAAGAGATGCGGGATCTCTTTCCTTCTATATACACTCATGTTCATAAAAAACAGAAGACGCTGAAAGGCTAGAGATAGGAAGTCCAGATTCCGCCTGGCTGCGGTCTCTTCTCGTCGGGGGAGGAGGCCTCTTCATGATGGTGGCCCTCCTTCCGGCCTGGGGACCGTGGGTGGTCCCGTTATAGTGCCGGCTTCTCCCCCCCTGACTGGCGTCGGCGGCGTCCTGTATTCCGCCCAGGTAGTAAGCCTTCCCTGGTAGGCGTCGGCAGCATCTGCGTGCGTCCTGGTGCGGTCCCTGTCCTGTTGGGCACAATGTGACGTCCGCTCAGAGGAGGAGGTGCTCACAGGCTGGGTGACCTGGGTTGCAGCCTCAGAATGCCCGGGACCGTCCTCCACCGCTGCCGTGCTGCCCTTCCCCATCATGGTCCGCACCTGTTTTGGGTGGCCCGTAGAGGTGGGTGACATTCCTGGTCAGGCTCCTTGGTCTGCGTCCACGTCTCGAAGCAAGGCCACAGGACCTGGATAGCACAGTCGCGGTGCCAGGATGCGGTCACCTCCTCCTCCATGCCGGCGTCCTGAGCTGTGAGGGCTGGGTCGGTACCAACCGCCTTTTTCCTCAGCCCCTTGCCCCTCCTGGGTGTCTGCGTAAGTCCCTGATGTGGCGCCCTCCCTAGTAGGCGAACAACTTGAAACAGACTGGAGAGCTCGAACTCGTTATTGCGCATTCACTCCTGGTCGTGATGCCTTATGTTCTGTTAGGAAGCTCTCGACGGACGTGGTCATCCATATCTTCTTTCTTCCGAGACGGGGTGGCGTGTCCTGTCCAGGGCTAAGTCTCTTTCAGTATATGCGCGGATCTCCGGCCTATAGTATACGAGGAGCGCCTGCTTCTCCATCAGGGCGGTCACACACTTCCCTGTAGGCGATCAGCTTAAAAGTACACTACTAGTGACAAAGATTGCTCTCTTCGAGCAGTACTAAGAAATACATGTTGCCTGACTTGTATTTATAAGTACTGATAAGCCTGGCAAGGAAAGTGACTCAGCGGGAAGCATGTACGTCTTTCCGCCCTGGCTGCCAACTTGCTCCTCTGAAATTCAGATGTTTTCGGGGGGGTGGGGGTGTCGAAGTCTGCTCCCCCAGCGTGGTGATTGACTCTAATCTACAACGCTTCCGATATGCCACAGAATCAGACGTAGGAAGTTCAAGTACGCAACAAACGGACCTTTATGAAAGGTATCATATGCGAAGACAGCTTCCTAACGATATCTTTCTCCCATAATTCCTGTCATCCAAAAACACTATCGTCCACTCCGCCATATTGTCTTATCCACAAGACACTTGTTCTTATTGATTGATACACAATGCGCCTCGCGCTAATCAACTGTTTACATAGTTGCCATATCGTCTTTAACATAACTTGCCTTGCATCACTACCTGTTGCTAGGCGAGGTTGCGCCACCTTGGGTTTTTCGTGCCGATTCAACCGTCACAACTCCAGAATTGCCCAATCAGTAGCAAGATGATGCGGCCTAACCTGCACTAACATAAAAATTAATATACCATACTATATTACATTTCTCCTAACCTAAATAATTTAACAAACTCATAATGTCATAATCTAATCCACTAAATTTAACCTACTAATTGACAATAATATTTTAGTGGAGTCATCGCCTTATGGTGACTAAGGGGCTCGTATCTTGGTAGGGTTACATACTTTTCCTTGATTTGTGGAAACTGGCATCGTTAATTGAGCAAATCACTCCATAAAGGCACAGTCATGGAAGTAAAAAAAATAGGTTAAACAACAAAGTCGTACACATATCATAAGCTAAATAATTTTGGACATACCGCCCTGTCACCTCATACAGTATAATGCTTTAAGTTATGGATGTTACAGAAGCCAACGGTTCTACCCTGGTCATGAACGATCTCCTATGCACAGGTCCCTATGTTCTTGTCCACCACATAAGGACCTTCATACAATTGAAAAAACGAATGTATTTCTTTCTGTTCTGCAGCCGATGAATGAAAGACCTTCAGGAGGATATTCTCCCCTACCTGAAAACTATACCCTTTCCGTCGCTGCTGTCTCCCTCTTCATCTCAACCGCCTTATACACATTGGTGTTCACCAGATATATGCCCACTTTCAGAGATGCCCCCTCTGAAGAGGATAGACCTACCATTGTTTCCAAACTCACACAAAATCTCCCTTCCCATTCTTTCACACACAACGTATACATACTGTCATTCGGAACACATATAACCTTCACATTCAAAACACCCCTCCTCTTCGGTAAACATACCGCAATCCCACATCTTACATCAATACTTTTCCACGCGTCATTCAGGTCATTCATACTACTTTTTTGGCATCAGATATTCCACTAAACAAACGTTTAAATCGACTTCCTGCTATCTCTTACACCTTGTCATTCTTCCTTTTATTAAACTTTCTCCACACCCCCAAATAATCTCCGACACAATTACTCCTCATAACATGTTCAAACCCTGCATCCCCATAATATTTACTGCCCCGCCTACAAATCCAATTACACACAAACACTTGACCTACAATCAGCTTCATACAGGCTTTCTACACAACAGCGACAAATTTGGTACACTCGCCCTTATCCAGCATACCAGTTTCAGTCACCTGTCTCATTCACACAACTCTTCTCACACATTCCCTCACTCACACTCGCCCTATTGCTGAATTGATTCACCTCGAGATCCCAATCTTTAATAGATTCCCCCCACAACTACTCAAACTTCCACATCGTTCATCTCAGCTCCCATTCGCACATCATTCATGTCATTAACGCTGTTGCTTTCGACCCTCTAAACGGATGTTTCATTAATATTAAAATCATCGTTACTCTGACATATTATCGACGTAACATTGATCTCCTTACTTACACTAACACTCACAAAATCAAATATCTTCCTTAAAGACTCTTCTTCCACCAAACAATCTTCAGGAAAACCTCCCTTTTCAATTTCTGTAACTTCCTGAAGATCATTCATCACCACAGTGTTATTGTCATCAACACCAGTACATACAGTAGTAGGTCCTCCGACAAGTTCTCCTTAATTTCTCCACACCCCTAACCCCCAAAATCTCTCTGATCCTCAGTTTTAGCTCCCTACATTATCAATTTTGTTTTCTCCATGTTACTACAGTACCCCAATCCTTAATTGCCAGACCTTGCTCATCAGTTACCTCCCCTAATTCACTTATTTTACCATTCTCATTGATTACCCCTTAACATTTTACCCCTCTCATGAACTATCTCCCTTAATTCCTTCCCTTGATTAGACAAATCCTTCATATGTTCTAGTAACAGTCTCATAAAATCATTATTACCCCACATGCTACTCTGATTTTCCCCCTCCTTCTCCTTCCATCACTGCAGATAAGAAACAATCTCCTCAAATGATTCACTCTGTGCACTTATTACTATCTTCACTCTGTACACTTGTGTTTACACTATTGCTGCCAATATTTCCATTCTCAGGCATTATTCTCCTTTGTATTTTTCTACTCCGTGACCTCAAAACACCAGATCCACTAAATTTCCTTCTCATAAACTCTAAATACAATAACTTCAACACAAGTGCATTTTTCTCCATTATATCTCTCTATTTATTTAACCTCAAAACATTAAATTCACTACCTTACCTTCTCATAACCTCTAAATACAATAACTTTAACACAAGCATACCTAATTCTCCTGTGCATACCGTGGTTATAAAGCAAATTTGGAACTTATTCGAGCTTCACAACGTAAATAGTTAACTCTATATAAAGCACCAATACTCGCCACAAACTTGGACGACAATGGTAACTGCTAACTATATAAATACATTAAGTAAAATACACCGTTTGTAACGTTAAAAGCATGCAGGGCGATGGAACTGGGCGCCACCATACTAAACGAGTCGGAAAAATAAACATATTTAAAATCGAGTACGAACTCCTCTTCTTTCCAGGGCGCTGAATCATGAGCTGATAAGGCTCCAAATTTGCTTAATAACCTTACCTGAAAGAAAATTGGGTAGTATTCCAGATGAACCTCCACTACTAAAGAAAGCATAAAGTTTCAAATAAACAATTTACAGATACATTTTCTCTTTCATATAGTTTTCAAACAATAAACCTAGACCGTCTTGACAACTGTCTGTCTCTAGACTCGGTGCAATTACCAGCATAACTCGACGCTATAATCATAGATATTAACTGTTCATGTACCGCACCTCAAGCAGCATAAGACGGCCGAAACCGAAAACTCGTGCACCTCGATGGTACTGTAGGATTAGGCATATACCTGTACCTCTATAATAATTAGTAAATGCTACAAACTCTCGCGACGAAAGGTTTCATAGCGTCATGACGCTGTCTTTCTCCCATGATTCCGGACACTCAAAAACGCTAGCGTCTACTCCGCCATGTTGTCTTCTTCACAAAACACTTGTTCTTATTGGTTAATACACCATGCGCCTCGCGCTAATCTAATGAGTTTACATAGTTGCCATATCGTCTTTACATAACTTGCCTTGCATTACTACCTGTTGCTAGGCGAGGTTGTGTCCTTGTGGGGTTTTAGTGCCGATTCAACAGTCACAACTCCCTGAATTGCTCAAGCCCCAGCAAGATGATGCGGCCTAACTTCCACTAACATAAATGTATACAAAAGATGAAAATGAATATACTATATTACAATTCTTCTAACCTAAATAATTGAACAAGCACATAATGTTATAATGTCTTATCTACTAAACTTAAGCTACTAATGTACAACAATATTTTAGTGAAGACCTCATTTGATAATGGTCAAGGGGTTCCTACCTTGGTACGGTTACAAACTTATGACAAATAAAAGTTTCTCCTGGAGAGGAAGATTTTAAAAAAAATGTATTAATTCACCGCATGTTCCATTACATCAGAAGTAATACTTCATGCTCTGTATGAGACTTCAAACTATTGTTTGCATAAACTTACATAATTATCATTAATACTATATGGCGATTTGTTAATTCCATAACTACGAGTATAATGCATAATTAATTCTATCTATTTAAATTAACTTTACAAATTCTGCTATATTACTCTACAAACTGTCTTTATCCAATATTTACATACGCTAAATACAGATATAGTGGCATGGTTGAAGTGCATGCCCACACCGTGCAACGGGAGAGTAGCAGGGATTATACTCTTCCTATACTTTACCCCGATGAGGTGTGAATCGAAGAGAACCACAGGTTATCGTAATATATATTTGGTAAGCCTCAGGGCAAATTTATAATTCGACAACATATCTGTAATACACAGGATTATTCACTAATATATTACATCAAAATAACTTCTACTTCATTGAAGATATCAATACTATGCTATATTTTTCCATAGGAGTAATAATAAAGGAAATATTGACACAAACGTAGTTTTTTCATGGAACAATAGTAATTTGTGACACTAGCTGAAAAGTTTAAACTGATACAAATTCAGACATGTAATTCATTCATTCATCGGATACCGTACTTACTTCCTGAAATATGAGTAATACTTACACTTGCGATTTTAGTGGCTGAAAGTGGGCGCTGGTCTAGCCGTATCAGACAGCGAGCGCTGGCACATTGTTTTATTATTGTGATCCGAGCTACACAATTGGTATTGTGTAGAATGTACAAGCATGTCTCTTAAATACAATGTGATGCATCCCTTGGGTTTGCAATGTTTTTATTATAGGCGAACTAAAGATAGGAACGGGATGTTCATATTTTTAAAATAAATAAAATAATGGTGTTGGTTGGTATCGTCGCAACATATGCTGCAATATTGAGAAAATCTCTTCAGTCTGTGGCATCATCTCTTGAGAAAAGACTGCAAATCTGCATTGTTGTTGATAACCAACATTTTGTGCTTGTAATACTGGAACATTAGTGTGAGGGTCACTAATTGAGGTAATAATGGCGTATGGCCTCCGGAAAGACAGGTGTTTTGAATTGACATTCATACTAATTAAGGTGACTGATTCTAAATATTACTTGTATGTGTGTATCTAAGGTGATTTTATTTTCAGTGATTTGAATGATCTCAAGATGTGCGCTTAGAGAATGACAGATATTTCTCTTTCAGCTTTCGATTTTAACTTTTCTTTTATATTATAAATTGCGCTCAACTAATTGCAATGTATTTTTGTCATTCTTACTGTTGACAAGTAGACTCTGAAAACCATGGCTTCTAATTAGTCATGTTGATAATGCAAAAAAATTGGCACTATTCTAGCACATGTAATTGTATTTACAGTCATTAATATACTCATCAACAAAAGATTTGCGTAACGATGCAGCATGTACATACAGCATCATCCCATGTCCATTTACCATACTGGTGGCATGAACCATGCCTGCAGTTCATTTATTACAAGACTAGTAAGCCTAGGTTTTGATTCCCATTCCAGCCCTTTATCTTCCCTCAGCAGTAGGGAGTTATTTGAAATAACTTTACACTTGGATATGTTTTCAACATTTTATGTCACCAGTTAGCTCCATTCTATTTTATGAAAATTAAATTACACATGTATTTGAGTGTGTTCTATGCTGCATATGTTTACATCTGTAATTAACCATGATTATTTTCTCTCACACACAGGTACAATAACTTACATTAACTTTGTAAGTGTTAAGCTGTATGTTCGAGTGCAGAACGTGTTCACAGTGTGCAAACTGTTAGCCTGCTTGGTTGTCATATTGGGTGGAATCTACGAACTCTGTATCGGTAAGCTAACTTTCTACAAGTTATGATGAATAAACAGTACAGTAAAACCTGCCTTAGACGAACTCTTAATGAAGTGGAAATGTGCCTTTAATGGAAAATTATCCTAATCCCTTGACTTGGGCATAGAAGCACCCCGGATTAAACATAAACTGGCAAAAGCGTAAATGGAAGCCAAAATATGCCCTTAAATTAAACATTTGTCATTCTCCTAGTAGAACATTTAGAAACATTTGAAACATCCTATATATTCTATGTGGTGATGCAAGGGCAGGTACTGTACATGGTACAATACATCCGTTCTTTCCCGGTCCCTTTGGTTTGGGGATTAACTGCTGGGTATTTCTATCGACCAGCTGGACCGACTGGACAATCCACTTTCTGTATCGTACCGGTACTCTACAAGTAGCTATCAGTTACCTTTGGAATTCACCATCTGTGGTTCAATAGTTGTCACTACAGGTAGCAGAAGAAGAATAGGAGGAGAATAAAGATGACAATATTGTACTCGAAAAAAACTCATTGAGATCAGATCGAAGACCTAGATGTTAAAATAAATTTAAAGGAGTTACAGCTATTTACCCTACAGCAGAATAATTCCGATTTGTTTGGAGTAATTTTTGAGGCTAAAGTTTTAGTGGAAAGTCAGGCAATCAGGAGTAAAACCAATGCAGTTCAGAAAACTCCGCTTGACTCTTGGAGAGTGCGAAAGTATAGGTGGCCCCTACTGTACCGGTAAGAAAAATTGTCAATGTAATATATTCAGTTAATGTTTGATGCATCTTCATCAAGCAGGAAATGTCTTTAGCGAAAAATTTTCTGTGTCCCTTGCGATTCCATGGATGGCTTTTTCATTTTTTCTCTTTGCACGTGGCTTTTAGTGCTGAGAGTGTCCGGGGACTTGTCAGGCTTGCTAGTTCTGTTGCTGGTTTGACCGATACACCCCATAGGGGTACCGTGCAGTCTAGCAATGGGAAGGAGCCACCATGGCCTTGAGAAAGGTATTATTCAGGCATTTGCCTGGAGTTGAAATGGGAAATCACCGAAAACCATTTCGAAGATGGCTGTCTCCCAAGTAGAGCTAGCAAGAATAACTGATTGTTCCGAAACGCATTGATCTAACTTGCTTGGTTTAGACAGGTTTCACTGTATTTAAAAGTGTAAGAGAAACAAAATGACGTGTTAACAGTAATATGCCGGGAATGTTAACGGGAGAGAGATGGTAGAGGCTGCAGTTTCCCTAAATATTAGTGTGTAAGTACTCGCTAAATACTTATATGTTATAATACAAATGTAGAAAATATCGTACTACAAACAACCACTATATTTAGATACATAAATATTAAGAAAAATTTCAAATTGGATGGTGATACCTGATCAAACTAAATAATGAATTATTTATGAATTGTATGTGTGTACTCAGCAAGCCTTGATATTATTATTGAAAATACAATAAATTATGCACTGGCAAAAATTCTCTAAACTATTTCGAATTAGTCTCCCCCGGAGTCTTTTAACCTTTCTTCGTCCTTACAAGCAGGATTCCGTGTCCACCATTCCGCTCATGATCGCCTATCCCACTTCTCTACTTTCCTACAAACCTTTCTAATTTCAGTGCTACGATATTGAAGTGTTCGACAAATAGAGAAAAATGTTTGGGCCTTGTAGGCCGTGGTCCAGCTGGGTTCCTAATTCCCACTGTTTCACCAAAGATTGGCGCAATCCATGGATTTTCAAGATTCTGCTCGCTTGTCAGCAATCAGCGTCCACTATTCTTCATAGAAGGGAGCAAAATCTCCAAAATGTCAGGCACAGTCTCCAGTGAACGTTCGGAGTTAGGAACCTCATTCGACCAAAACCTAAAATAAATTATTTTCTGTACTGTTGTTTATGTTTTTCAGCAAATTCTGGACTCCAGTGTAATCTACAAGTTTGAAGGTCTCCTCATGATGCTATGATGCACTCTCGAGAAAGAGTATCTATCGGACATAGCCGTACTTGTAATTACTGTATAATGCCGGGCTGAGTAGTTCAGGTGGTAGAACCGCTGGCCTTTTGAGATCACGTTGGTGGGTTTGATCCCAGCTCAGTCCGATGGTATTTGAAGGTGCTCAAATACGTTAACTTCGTGTCAGTAGATTTACCTCCTGTGGGACAAACTTCTGGTACCACAGCATCTCTGAAAACCGTAAAATAATTTAGTGAGACGTAAGGACAATAACATTATTATTATTATTATTATTATTATTATTATTATTATTATTATTTTCTTTCAGACAGCCCCATACACGTATCGTTACTTTATCTATACAGTATATTGTAGCTTCAGAAGCTGTTGTGCTCTCTTATGGACGTTTAGGAGGAGGTGCATGATACAAAGTCCAAGTACCTAGACATCCCTCAGTGGAAATAGATTCTGTGAATGTTTCTTGTACATCAGGAGAGTCATTCTTGGATACATTGCTCTCATAGCAAAGTCTGCGCTCTTTTCTTATAGTTCCATCCCCTTGTACAGGACAAGTCCTTCAAAGGTTGCCATCCTTCCTGCATTCCATAACCCTGCAAAAATTTATCAACTTGGGTGAAAGGATAATAAAATTGAAAAACGGATAGGAAAACATTCAAACTTACTTCATTACGGTGAGTGCTGAAAATGTATTCCACCAACCTGTAGACAAGCGTTGTAGGGTGTGATGATATTCCTGTAGCACGTCTTACTGGAAATATCTGAATGACTTTTCCTGTTCAGTCAGTCGAGGAAGAAACTCGTTTAAGTATCAATGCTATTTATCGATCAGATTTAATGGTGTCGTTAAAACACTGGCCCTACAATTCTTTTATCACTAATAGAGCTCAAAACTCCTGTCTTAAGTTCATGAAGAGGACTTTCATGAATTATACTTGGATTCTCACACGAAGACGGCAGCGCGTCGGCCTCTCACCGCTGGATACCGTGGTTCAAATCCCGGTGACTCCATGTGAGATTTGTGCTGGACAAAGCGGAGGCTGGACAGGTTTTTCTCCGGGTACTCCGGTTTTCCCTGTCATCTTTCATTCCAGCAACACTCTCCATTATCATTTCATAGCATTTATCACTCATTAATAAATCACCTTGGGAGTGGCGACCCCATTGTAATAACAGCCTATATATGTTTCATTCATTACATCCCTGACCCGGTCAATGACTGTAAAACAGGTTGTAGGTTTTCTTTTTTTCTCACACGAAGAAGCCGGTTATTTTGCTAATTTACACATTCGTTCAAATAAGACCATGCCTCATCAGAAAGTAGCACTAATTCCGGATTTAATTCACCGCTGTTGACGGACTGAAGAAACCAATTGCAATAATGTTTTCTGTGGGTAGACCTCTTCGGCTTAAACTTTGCATCTCTGTTACTTCGTAAGGTTTAAATTTCAATTTTCCTGCCACCCGTGCTGCAGGAGAATGTGAAGCCTCATTTTTGCTGAGCCAGTTTCTTTAAACATCTTTGAGGCGATTGCTCAAATCTATATATATAAAGTAGCTTGTCCTGACTGACTGACTGACTGACTGACTGACTGACTGATTCATCATCGCCGAGCCAAAACTACTGGACATAAAGAAATGAAATTTTGGAGATATATTCGTATTAAGATGTAGGTGCTCGCTAAGAGAGGATTTGTGGATATTCCGTCGCTAAGGGGGTGAAAAGGGGGGTGAAATTTTAAAATGAGTGTGTCTATATCTCAAAACTTTAAAAGTTTACAAATGTGAAAATTGGTATTTAGAATCTTCTTTAAAAATAAGGAAACACGTATTTTTTTGTTTTGAGACAATCCCAATAGGAGGGGCACAAAAGGGTGAAAAAGGGGTTGAATGCCTTTAATCGGGATACCGGTACTTATATCTCAGAAACTGAAGATATTACAGACATGAAAATTGGTACTTTTGATCTCTTTTAAAAATAAAGAAACACGTATTTTTTTGTTTTTGTAAAATCCAATTAATGGGAGGGTGAAAAGGGGGTGAATTTTTAAAATGGGTGCATCTATATCTCAAAACTCTTAAAGTTTACAGATGTAAAAATTGGTACTTAGAATCTTCATTAAAAACAAAGAAACACGTATTTTTTTGTTTTCGGAAAATCCCAATAGGAGGGGTGAAAAGGGGTGAAAACGTGGTTGAATGACTTTCATGAGGATACTTATATCTCAGAAAATGAAGATATTACAGACCTGAAAATTGGTGTTTAGGATCTCCTTTAAAAATAAAGAAATACATATTTTTTGTTTTTGGAAAATCCAATTAATGGGGGTTGTGAAAAGGGGGTGAATTTTTAAAATGAGTCTATCTATATCTCAAAACTTTTAAAGTTTAAAGATGTAAAAATTGGCATTTAGAATCTCCTTTAAAAATAAAGAAACACGTACTTTTTTGTTTTCGGAAAATCCCAATTGGAAGGGTGGAAAAGGGTGAAAAAGCGGTTGAATGCCTTTAATGAGGCTACTTATATTTCAGAACCTGAAGATATTACAGACCTGAAAATTGGTATTTGGGATTTACTTTAAAAATAAAGAAACAGGTATTTTTTTGATTTTGGAAAATCCAAATAATGGAGGGTGAAAAGGGGGGTGAATTTTTAAAATGAGTGTGTCTACATCTTAAAACTTTAAAAGTTTACAGATGTAAAAAAAATGGTATTTAGAATCTTTTTTTAAAAATACAAGAACACGTATTTTTTGCTTTCTTTAAATCCCAATAGGAGGGGTGTAAATGGGTGAATAATGGGATGAATGCCTTTAATGAGGATACATATATCTCAGAAACTGAAAATATTACGGAACTGAAAATTTGTATATGGGTGCTCCTTTAAAAATAAGGAAACACGTATTTTTTTGTTTTTGGAAAATCCAATTAATGGGGGTTAAACAGGAGTGACAAACTGGGGTGAATTTTTTGAAAGACTATATCTACAGAATATCTGAGAAATGTAAAATGTTATAGACGTAAAAAGTGGGTATTTGGAATCTCCTGTAAATGTAAAGAAAGATAGGTGATTTGTTTTCGGAAACTCCACGTAAGGGGAAATAAAAAGGGGTGAAATTTTAAAAAGCGAATTTCTACAGTATATCTCAAAAACTTAACATGTTACAGAAGTGAAAAATGGTATTTTTATCTCTATTAAAAGTAAATAAACGTGTATTTTCAGCTTTCGGAAATACCACTTGGGTGGAAGGGGGGGGGGTAAAAGTGACTGAAAATGGTGTTGAATTCTTTTAATTAGGCTACTGATATCTCAAAAATGAAGATATTACAGACGTGAAATCTGCTTTGGAATCTGCTTTAAAAGTAAAGAAACACGTATTCTCGGAAAATCCAATGAAGGGGGGGTGGGGGGGGTGAAAGAATTGAAAAATTAATTGAATTAATTGTATGAGAATACATACATCTAATAGAAACTAAAGTTGTTACGGACGTGAAAATTGGTATTTGAATCTCCTTAAACAAAGAAAAACGCGTTTGGGGGGCGGGAGTGAAAAGGAGTTGAATTCCTTTCATGAAGACACATAAATCAAAAACTGAAGAAGTTAGAGTCGTGATAATTACTATTTAGAAGATCCTTTACTATTAAGGAAACAAGTATATTTTGCCGGAAAATTCACTTACGGGGAGGGGGGGAGGGGAGTGTGAAAGGAAGTGAAAATAAAGTGAATTATTTTTATGGGGATACTTATATCTCAAAACTGAATGTAACAGATGTGAACATTGGTGTTTGGAATATCTTTTAAACATAAAGAAACACGTCTTCTATTTTTTTTGGGGGGGGGGGGGTAAATAAACTTAACGGCGGTGGGGTGTAAAAGGAGGTGAGATCAATTGATTTTACTGTTCATAATGTACTTAAGGAGCCTCCGTTGCTCAGGCGGCAGCGCGCCGGCCTCTCGCAGCTGGGTTCCGTGGTTCAAATCCCGGTCACTCCATGTGACATTCGTGCTGGACAAAACGGAGGCGGGACAGGTTTTTCTCCGGATACTTCGATTTTCTCTCTCATCATTTATTCAACACTGTCCAATATTTCATTTCATTTGTCATTCAACGATCATTGCCCCAGAGGTGTGCTTCGGCAGCCGGCACAATTCCTATTGTCGCTGCTAGATGGGGCTTTATTCATTCCATTCCTGACCCTGTCGAATGACTGGAAACAGGCTATATAGTTTCGATGTACTTATTCTGATCATAAACCGATCATTTTTAATCTTTCCTGGGCTGGTTTTCAACAGCCATCTTTTCCTTCGGAGAACGTTCTTAGATTTCAGTAGATCCCCCTGGCATGTAAATAAAAATTTAAACACATTTGAAATAAACGATAGGAATGAGATGGACCGTCAAATTGTTCACCTCTATAATAAGGTCAACAATGCACGGAAGTATGTCATTGGTATCGCCAGAAATCCCGCACACTTGCCTACGCGCGACGATGGTGCTGGTCACATTGTAACAATGACACTGGCAGCAGATGTAATTTACCGCCAAGTAGCAATCTTGCAGCTTGCTGTGGGGTTTAGAACATCTTTTAATAATAATAATAATAATAATAATAATAATAATAATAATAATAATAATAATAATAATAATAATAATAATAATAATGTTCTGGACCGTTGTCAAATGTGCGGACCCCCCTGGAAAATGGTCCTGGACGGGTAATGACTAAGAATGCAGTCCGGCCGCGGGTTCAGTACCGCCAAGGCACCTAAGACGACACCACGCCGGATCTCCTGAAGGATTTGATCCATATTAAAAACGCTTATAGGAAAAGATGGCAAAGATTTAGGGACCCAACTGACGGGGTGGAATATCTGGACCTAGCCCGGGAAGTACGAAATCGATTGCTGGAAAGAAAGATTGAAAAATGTGAGGAAACATACCGTAATCTATTAGAAAACGAGTCAGATCGCGAATTTTGGCGGATTCTCGCAGAAAACGAGTCAGATCGCGAATTTCGGCGGATTATATATCTAAAACAATTAGCATTCAATTATAAATTTCAGTATAATACCGTAGCGAAGCACGGGTATCTTGCTAGTCTTTCATAGATATTCTATGAACGATGAACTACTTTCCTATGCGTCATCTAGCTTTCAGATTCTCGTTCCTCCTGCAGCCACTTCTTCGCACCAAGTTTTGATGTTACAAATCCTTTTCCCGACAGTGACAACTCCATTAAATAAGAATATAGTGTTAGATGAAAAATATTCGTACAACACAATCATCAATGATCTCCATTTAGAGCTGTCGCGCAGGTGAGAGATTCCCCATCAGCTTTTTGCCTAGTCTTTTCTTAAATGATTTCAAAGAAATTGGATATTTCATTATATTCTCGGTAAGTACATAATACAAGATAAACAAGTTAAAAATTGAAATGCAGGAAAAATATGTACTTGTGCAATACTACACACGCTTATTTCAACACAAAACTTATGTAGTTAATAATAATAATAATAATCGGCTGTGAGCTTGCATCCGGGAGATATTAGGTTCGAATCCCACTATCGGCAGCCCTGAAGATGGTTTTCCGTGGTTTCCCATTTTCACACCAGGCAAATGCTGGGGCTGTACCTTAATTAAGGCCACGGCCGCTTCCTTCCAACTCCTAGGCCTTTCCTATCCCATCGTCGCCATAAGACCTATCTGTGTCGGTGCGACGTAAAGCCCCTAGCAAAAATAATAATAATAATAATAATAATAATAATAATAATAATAATAATAATAATAATAATAATTTGTATAACTCGCAGGGCTGAGTGGCCCGGACGGTTGAGGCGCTGGCCTTCTGACTTGGCAGGTTCGATCCTGGTTCAGTCCGATGGTATTTGAAGGTGCTCAAATACGTCAGCCTCGTGTCGGTAGATTTACTGGCACGTAAAAGAACTCCTGTGGGACTAAATTCCGACACATTGGCGTCTCCGAAAACCGGAAAAGGAGTTAGTGGGACGTTAAGTCAACAATATTATTATTAATTTATATAACTCAAATGTTATACACTACCTTATGGTTTTCCACAGTTCTCTGAAAGTCACAACTCTGTTACTGTATACATATGCCGAATTAGATGTAAAAATACCTGTGTCCACAATAAGTAGCCTACATATGAAATAAATATAAATATAAATGAAATAATTTGCTTTACATCCCACTAACTACTTTTACAGTTTTCGGAGGCGCCGAGGTACCGGAACTTAGTCCCGCAGGAGTTCTTTTACGTGCCAGTAAATCTACCGACACAAGGTTGACGTACTTGACCACCTCCAAATCAGGGGCGAAGCGTCAGGGGAGACAGGTAGACAGCGTGTACCCTTAACATTTTGTAAACAAAATATTGTCTAGTTAATTCAATTCTCTTTTTAGAACGTTAATTATTTGCACATACATGATATTATTGTATTCCCCGCTTCACTTATTTCCGTCTCACTTCGGCAATGCTCAGGCTCGCGTCAGTTACACGAAGCACGTAGCCGAAAGCGTTGCCTACTAGATACATAAGGCCGGGAAATACAGCCAAATACAGTAGAGACAATACGCGACACTTCCGGATTTAGCCTTGTTAAAATGGGAGACAATTCGCAAGTGGCGCTCCTAGTGGCGTGACCTGAAAATTCGCGCTAAATTCCAGTGGCGTATGCTGCAATCAAGACATGGGCTATCACTAGACTTAGGTTACCAATTTTCGATAGTTGGTTTAGAGGACGTCAAGCCTTAAGGGTTTTGAGCTGCAGCTAATAGCCATCGGAGTAGCCTGCTGTGTTAAGGATGGTTCACAAGCCCTAGCCTCTGCTACTGCCAATACTCAACACCTGATCAATGTAGATGGTAGCCTACGAATCAGCCTTCTCGTACTCTTAATTCCCCTAGCTCGGGGACTGGGTGCTTATGACGTCTTCACCATTCATTTCATCAGGTCACCATCAAGCCTTTCCAGAGGCTATGCATTATTATTATTATTATTATTATTATTATTATTATTATTATTATTATTATGTCCAACTCGTTGGCTGAATGGTCAGCGTACTGGCCTTCGGTTCAGAGGGTCCCGGGTTCGATTCCCGGCCGGGTCGGGGATTTTAACCTTCATTGGTTAATTCCAATGGCCCAGGGGCTGGGTGTTTGTGCCGTCTCCAACATCCCTGCAACTCACAACCCACATACAGCACTATCCTCCACCACAATAACACGCAGTTACCTACGCATGACAGATGCCGCCCACCCTCATCGGAGGGTCTGCCTTACAAGGGCTGCACTCGGCTAGAAATAGCCACACGAAATTACTATTATTATTATTATTATTATTATTATTATTATTATTATTATTATTATTATTATTATTATTTTAATCAGTTTGCCCTCCAGGATTGGTTTTTTCCTCGGACTCAGCGAGAGATCCCACCTCTACACTCAAGGCCAGTGTCCCGGAACGTGAGACTTTGGGTCGGGGTATACAACTGGGAAGGAGGACAAGTACCTCGTCTAGGCGACCTTACCTACTATGCTGAACAGGGACCATGTGGGGATGCGAAAATTGGAAGGGATAGACAAGGAAGAGGGAAGGAAGCGGCCGTGGCCTCAAGTTAGTTACCAACCCGGCATTTGCATGGAGGAGAAGTGGGAAACCACGGAAAAACACTTCGAGGATGGCTGAGGTAGGACTCGAACCCTCCTCTACTTAGTTGACCTCCCGAGGCTGAGTGGACCCCGTTCCAGCCCTCGTACCATTTTTCAAATTTCGTTGCAGAGTCGGGATTCGAACCCGGCTCTCCGGGGGTGGCAGCTAAACACACGAACCACTACACCACAGAGGCGGACATTATTATTATTATTATTATTATTATTATTATTATTATTATTATTATTATTATTATTATTATTATTACTCTCAGTTGCAAACAATAAGCATGGCCAACAATAAAGTTTGTGAAGATCGCATGAGCTACATAACCACAAATACTTTTCATACTTACTTAAGTAGAAATACCCTTTGTATGGATTCTTGTTTTTCTCCTCATGTTCACACTGTAACTATAAGCAACTCATAAGATGTCCTGCACATGCAAAAACAAACTCGTGATACTGTAGCACATGGGTGAATCCCATCAATTCGGACACTTCCGGAGAACTTCGAGTATTTGGGCCTTCTCTTTTCCCGCTCTCTCTCGTTAGCGGCGGTGATTTGACGGACCGAAGCCTAGCCCAGCTCAAGGTTAGGATCCCCTCGTTCCCCGCACCATTCCGACATTCGCCAGCAAGTCTCGCGCGGCGGGTTGAGGGGTGTGGGCCGAGGGCCTGGGCTGCGATGTTAGTCTCCGATGCCTTGCTCTCAGAAATACGAGCGACGTTCTTTCTCAATGCTTTCAAGTTTTGTAAATGGAAGAATGTGTCAGATGCTTACATTATAATTAGATTTAGATTTCCATCGTTCTCATTTGAGGCTTGGGCTTCACTGATAGCCTTGGTAGCCCTCAGTATACGCCACTGCTAAATTCAAATATCAGTGGAAATGTATATACGGAAATGGATAAATAAATCACGTCTAGAAATAAAGTGTTGTTAAAATATTAACTTCAAAGTTGCTAAAGCAATTCTGGATACATGAATGAAGAATTATTTAACAGGTTATCATTTAAAGAGTGTAATTAGACATATAATCAAGATGTGAAATGGACTGCTGTGAAAGGGCTTGATCTTTCATTTATGCATTACTTTTTTAGCTTTAGCATACCTGCCTGAACTTTCACGGCTAAATTTACCTTTTTTTCATTTAATAGAATTGTACATCACATTAGGACACTTGTCAATAAAAATATCGGCACATTCCTTACACACGTGATTCAATGAATTTGCAATTAATAGCTGGACAATTTTCCTTTTAACTTGAAGCCTACTAACAGAAAGAAAATCTATAAATTTAGCCGTAAAAACATTCAACATTTCCCTATAAGCAATACGGCACTTGCCATTACATTAGGGTAAAGCAAATTTGCATCATCATCACATTTCTTAAATCACCCATATTTTCATCAGTGCTTGACAACGCATTACGGTATTCCAAATGGGGTAACATGGAACACAACCAGCCACACACATATGCGTATGCATTTTCCTTAATTAAATCAAAACCCACAGATCACACCTACAACAACACATCGGTATTGAAGGTTAACTGCGGCACTAATACAATAAAATAAGCTTATTATATTTTAAGCCAGTTAAAATATGGGTCACGCAGCTCAGAAGTTTCGTAAGTAGGCTTTCTATAAAAGTATCTTTGTAACTAGAAGAATATATATACAAACACAGTATTTACTTACATTTTCTTGTCACGAGAGAAACGAAAGAAAGACCGCGAATCCTTCTGCACTTCATAGTTATTGCAGCCAAACGCAGCAAATATCTTTCCACTCATATTGACAGGAGATATAAAGAATGACACACGCTACTATTTTCTTATGTCAACTTAATGCAAACGCATAAATAACCCCAAAAACTTCACAAACAAAACACGTGCTCTTATGGCAGAATCAGTAACTCTCAGGTCACTCCGCTGGATAGAGCTATAATCGCTGTCCCTCGATATCTCGCAAAATGTCGCGTATTGTCTCTACTGTATTTGAATTTGATACAGCACACAGGATTCGGCCACGAGATACTTCCGACAAGTGCCGTTAGAGTTCTCTTTACTGAGCTTTCTCGCCCGCTCAATGCAACACGTTCGAGTACGCAAAGCTACACAAATTCATTAAAAGTAGTAATTTCAGAAGACACCAAACAGATGTGAGATAAAAAATAGACCAAGAGCATTGTATGACTTACTTTCTACAACGTATTTCTTACACATTGCTTACACGAGATAAGTAATTCATGAACGAAGCAGAGAAGTCTGTTAGCGAGTTTGTCACTTCTTCCCGCTTTCGCTAATTCTGCTTCAGTGTATCCGATAAAGTGATCGAGATTGTGGTCATAAATAACTTTGGGTTTAATCGCTGTCTTATAAATTATCAGCGATCCTATCTTTTCCTCCACACATCTGATGTTGCGACATTCGTAGGCCTATTGCAGCCGCTGTTTGGAGAGCGACGTTATGCCCGTTTCGCAATTAGAAAATTTTTCTGCATCTTCTGATGTGGTACAGTTAGGCATTGCAAGGATCTCAAATCTGTAGCCGGCAGGTGCTTTCTTATGCCAGAGGACGCAAATTTTTAGTGTCGTTTCTCCGTATTTCACTTTTTCTTCCCGTAAGATTCAATTTGTTCTAACAGTAATAAAGCTCCTAAATGATCATTTGTACCATTATTCTCAATTTGGTTCACTTTTTGATCAAGTTCAGATATCTCAAATCATTTTTCTGATTTCATTACCGTATCCTACTTCCCAATATAATCAATCAAGCGAATTTTCCCCAACGAAGTTCCTTCTGTTTTTAGTGTATATCCTGTTCACAACAGAAATGTGTCAAACGCAGGGAATGCTCCAGCTCCCAGAAATGACGTATTGCCATAAAAACTTAGTAACATTGATTGATTGATTGATTGATTGATTGATATGCTT
Source organism: Anabrus simplex (assembly GCF_040414725.1). Classification (NCBI taxonomy): domain Eukaryota; kingdom Metazoa; phylum Arthropoda; class Insecta; order Orthoptera; family Tettigoniidae; genus Anabrus; species Anabrus simplex. The sequence continues at coordinate 138,320,337 of NC_090266.1, read as the reverse complement.
ACACTGAAATCTGATGTATTAAAATGCAAGCTACATACTCGTGCCTCGTGCATTTCTCTTAAACCGCACTCCGAAGGAAAAACTATGGAACGTCACATTTTCTTGCTTTTTAGCGGTATCCGAAGCATATAGAGGTACACAACAGTGCACCATGCTTTTCAACCTCACGGATACTCACCGACAGAATCTGGCATCTGAAATCACATCAATATATGTTTAGATTTAACACAGATTCTTGTAGCCTTTCCTTGACATAGAAACAAGACTTATAGGAACTTCTTTTTTTTTGTTTGTGGCTGGCGTAGAACAGGTATATGCTGAAAATATGGTATGTTCATCGTTATCTGAAACAGAAATGTTACTAAGTTTTTATGGCAATACGTCATTTCTGGGAGCTGGAGCATTCCCTGCGTTTGACACATTTCTGTTGTGAACAGGATATACACTAAAAACAGAAGGAACTTCGTTGGGGAAAATTCGCTTGATTGATATGCTTACACTGAAATCTGATGTATTAAAATGCAAGCTACATACTCGTGCCTCGTGCATTTCTCTTAAACCGCACTCCGAAGGAAAAACTATGGAACGTCACATTTTCTTGCTTTTTAGCGGTATCCGAAGCATATAGAGGTACACAACAGTGCACCATGCTTTTCAACCTCACGGATACTCACCGACAGAAACAATACAATAAATTGCATAAAATCAACACAACACCACAATTACTCAGTACAACACAATGTCCATGCCCGCCAAGAGCAGAACAGAAACCTGACATCTAGCGGCCAAACCGTGAACACGATCGGGCCGTCTTCTCAGCGGCAAATTCGTGGCTATATCCCGGCCTTGTATATCTCGTAGGTAACGGCGAAAGTAGACGCTGTCCATTCTCTGTATGTTCCCACTGATTTTCAAAGCTTTCAGATAGAGCAACATTAACGCTATCTGTAGGTGCTGGCTGTGGAACTATGACGTTCATATAGCGAGATTTCTCCGCCCAGTAGACAGACTTAGCAGCGTATCTTCTCGCTCTCATTGGCTAGTATTTGCATCTTAGTTATAAAAGTGCTCTTATTGGCTACCATCTCAGGCATGCTTTAAATATAATTAATTTGAATTTACCTTATGACAAGACACGTCTAAAACAAAATAATAATATTCAAATACGAAGTATAGCGAACTTACACCTAATAAATGAATGATAGCATCAAAACCCTTCAAATAGATGCATTTTCTGGCCCGGCAATATTAGTTACGGTATTATAACTCAAACAACTATTGTCTTACATTCTTAATAATGAACTCCAGAGTGTGTACACGGAAACAACGAAACTGCTTAACTTGATGCTATCTATTCCGTTAACATCAGTTTCTAGTGAGCGCACTATGAGTGCCTTGAAACGAATTAAAACCTCTTTAAGGAATTCAGTGACCAACCAGATACTGTCTAACTTGGAAACTCGAGCTATAGGGAAGAAACAGCTGTGGCAACTTAGTAAGACGTCTGACATCAAAACGAGAGTAATAGATATATTTGCTGAAATGAAGGACAGGCGGATTGAATGCATTTACAAGAATGTTGTTTAAAGTGACTTGTACGAAAATCTATTTATTTCTCTTATTAAATCTCATAACAGTGAATTATATTGCTATTTTTTAATTCTAAAAGTATGTTGTTATTTGACAACTTCCTGCTGCCTATTTAGTCTATATCTAAAAATAAAACGAGTCCACATAGGGTTATAGGTTGTGTTAGAGTTTGTCTTAATTTCAGAGTCATAAGATTGAATACAGATCTGTATGCGTCGAAAACAAAATTCCATATATTGATATATAGTATGATTAAAATATTTTAAATTAAAAAAATCTCTGTCTACCCCGTTACTTAGTTCACGCTTCGCCACTGCTTCAAATACCTCCGGACTGAGCCAGGATCGAACCTGCCAAGTTGGGGTCAGAAGGCCAGGCCTCAACCGTCTGAGCCACTCAGCCAGGCGGGTAGGCTAGAGATGAATTTAATTAATTGTCGAATGTCAACATGTTATAAAAGCACTGATTGATTCAACTAATACGGTAAATAAAGTAACCCAATAGCCTACCTACTTACAAGCTAGGTACTTTGGAATTATGTTTTGAGTAACTTCTTAACACTGCAAATAAATCCGTCTATTATTTAGTGAGTATTATTTTCAAATGAGCTGAGTGCGAGAGTCCGTTATAGCGAACGGTTCTTTCAGTGTGCTATGGCTCTGTTTGTATCGCTGCAGCGGAAGTTCGGCTCCCCGCCAATGTCCAGTGTACCGATAATAATCCGTGTGTGTGTTGTGTCTCACTGGTCCGTGAATGCGTACGATTTCTTCAGTGTGTTTTGGCTCTGTATGTCTCTCTGTAGCGGAAGTTCGGCTCCCCGCCAAAGTCCAGTGTCCCGTTAATGAGCCGTCTGTGTATTGTGTCTCACTGATCCGTGAGTTCGCCACTCAGCACCGTCTGCTGCGAGTCAGCTCTAATCGTGTGCCGTGAGCTCCCCGTTCCTGCGAATCGATTCACTCGGACACTTGAATGAATCGATGCATTGCTTCGAATCATACATTCAGTAGCCAAAAATACTGTGCGTGCTATATGGGTCGGGCAGCCATCGCAGCATCCACTCACTCAGACACTACGCAGGGAATAACCAGTTACATAACTGAGGCTCACAATGCACATAGGACAAAGTAATGGGATACAACTCTCATGGAATTGTACAATCAACTTTGGGTAACTTTACAGCGAAGTATTCAAATTCGCACGTTACTTTCTCCTTCATACAGGGTGGCGCACGTAATGACATACATCCAAAATGGTTAGTAAAATGCGTAAATCTGGGTCCAGGACCATGTCCTTTTGTGAACGGAGACCTTATTTAATGTGCGATTCGACAGGCAGCAACATATGTTGCAAATGCGTACCGACGTCCAGAAATACGTACAGCATGGCGGACAAAGAAAGGTTGACACATGAACAGAAGGTGAAATCAGTATTGTTTTATGCAGACGTAAAGAGTGTAGTTTGGACTCAGGAAACGTTTCGAGTTCATTTCGGTACACGGTGGGCTCGCTGCCAGCAGACAATGTATAGACTGGCCAGCCAATTTGAAACCAAAGGCAATATCATGGAGAGAAAACGCTTCATGATCACTAATACCATATATTATTTCGGTTTCTCTACATAGCTCATCTGGTTTTACCAGTACCACGTCCAGGATATTCACCCCTCTAGTTGGTTACCTTACTTTCTGAATCAGCTGTCCTTCCCGCATTAAATTATTTGCCATTTGTTCGTCATGCTTCCTGTCGTTCGCATTACCTTCCCAGTTGACATTTGGTAAATTCAGATCCCCCAGTACAACCACATTCCTCTCCAGGTCGTTTCCCACATAGCTGATTGTCTTATCAACTAAATCTAAATCAGCGTCAGCGCTACCCTTTCCCGGTCTGTACACTCCAAAGAAATCAAGTTGCCTATTATCATTAGAAATGAGCCTTACACCTAGAATTTCATGTTTCTCATCTTTAACCTTTTCGTTGCTTACCAATTCTTTTTCACCATAATGAATACTTACCCTCCTACCATTCCTATTCTATCTCTCCGATACACACTCAAGTTCCGTGAGAACATTTCTGCATCCATTATATCATTTCTCAGCCATGTTCTCAGCCTATTACAACGTCTGGTAAGTGGATATCTATTAAAGTACTTAGTTCTATTCCTTTCTTTACAATTCTTCTACAGTTCAACACTAACAATTTTATGTCATCCCTACTTGACCTCCGGAACAATGTACTCTTATCACCGCTCCGTAGACCACACTGTATACCTGAATGTACCTCTATATAACGCTTCCAAACCTATTTCCTAACTTATAAGTACCACTGCGGTTTAAGTGAAGGCCATCTGAGTGCAGATCACTAACTCCTAACCACCCATTAGGATCTAGACATCTCACTCCCAGTTTCCCACATGCCCACTCTATAGCCTCATTTAAATGCCCAATCACCCCCCAGTCAGTATCCCTCCTACACAGTATTCCACTGATAACAATCTCCGTTTCCTTAAACATCACCCGTGCTGCATTTACAAGATCCCACACATCCCCAACTATGTTGGTACTTATACCAGCTTGCTTTACGTTGTTGGTACCAACGTGAAATACTATCACCTTCTCCTTCTCCTCCCCCTTATATTCTACTTTCTTCATGATCTTCAATATCTTTCTTCAACAACTGGGTGGAAGATTGGAAAGCAGGGCGCACATCGGTCGACAAGGGAACCAGTCCTGGAAGGAATGTGACAGTGTCAACACCAGCCAACATTGCCCGCGTCAAACAAATGCATCACATTTGCGGAAATGGAGGCAGCCACGGGAATTAGCCGAAACACCCTGCAGCGGATCGTGCACATCCGCTTACAGTTGGGGAAGGTGTCACCTACGTGGGTGCCTAGACTCTTGTCTGCAGACGAAAAGCATAGGCGTGTGGACGTGTGCAGAGAACATTTTGCAACGCCATAATCAAGATCCAGCCGACTTCATGGCTAGGCGTTTGACTGGTGAGGAGACATGGCTCCATTACAATTAGCCACAGACGAAACAACAATCGATGCAATGGAAGCATAGGGGCAGTCCACCGCCAAAGAAATGTCGAACAAGTGATTATCACCTGTTCGGGAACATGAAGAAACCTCTGCGTGGTCGCCGTTTTGCGGATTTTGCAGAACTGGACACAGCTGTCAAGGCATGGGTACGCAGCACTCTGAAAGAATGGTTTCAGGAAGGTCTGGGGAGACTGGCACATCGATGGCAAAAGTGCATACAGTTACAAGGAGATTATGTTGAGAAGATGGACGTAACAATTGATGTGTAATGTACTTAATTTTGGTAGAAAGAAATAAAGTGTAAAACAGTACAGTACGCCCTTCGTAATTACTTTTATGTAATCAGTATGGGTTTCTCCCAAATAGAGGAACTTATAGTGCCATATTTGATAAAGTAATAGATGTTCAAAAGATCTTAGATGAAAATAAGTTAGCAACAGGGCTACTCATAGATCATAAAAACCATTTGACCTGTCTGACCACAAAATACTTCTGAACAAGTTAAAAATACCAGGTATTAGGGGTTTAGCACACAAATGGTTCCAAAATTATTGATCAAACCGAACTCAGTATGTGATGATTAATGATACTAAAAGTTCTAAGCAACAAACAAAAACGGGAGTACCGCAGGGCTCAGTACTAGGTCCTATTCTATTTTTGATTTATATTAATGTCACACAATCCTTAACAATAATTGAAAAATGCAAATTATTTGCCGATGATATCTTAATAACTTATAAAGGACTAAGTAAAACACAAATTATGGAAGATATATATTGTGAATTGAACAAGTTATCGGACTGGGCTTTTTCTCAAAAAAATGATCATACAGTAAATGTGACTAAAACAAAATACATAATCTTTCATAAAACAACCCATAGGATCACAGCGGCTAACACTGTTACCCTAAAGGACCAAGTAATAGAGAGAGTCAACTCAGCTATGTATCTTGGTATAGTATTAGACTCAACACTTTCCTGGACAAATCATATTGATTATACTGTATAATTATATAATTGATAGGAATAATGCAAAGATGAAGACACAGTAATTTCTCTCACCAACAATTGAAGTGTATGTATTATGCAATGATCCACCCACATCAAAATTACATAAGCTTCATTTGGGGAGATGTAGGAAAGATTATGTTAATAATTTGGAAATCCTACAAAAAAGAGCCATCCAAGTCATGTATGGATTCCCCTTCCTCAAATCGTCACATGAAGTTTTTTCAGAGTCTAATATTCTGCCATTCCATAAACAAATCGCGTTTTCATCATCAGTCTTTATGTATAAGCTAGACAGGAAATTAACCCATTCTTACGCTAACTTCTCCCATTTTAGTGAAATTCATAGATATGAAACTAGAGGATCATTAAGGATATATCCCTCTCACTCCAGTTCAGTAAAGTATGGAGTGAAAGGCATAGAATCATCAATGTTTAGGGAATATAATGCGTTGCCTCCCGTTATAAAGAACTCTAAATCGGTTAAATGTTTTAAGAAATACCTGAAGGAATATTACTCTTGTACAGATATCTTGATATAATCTCTGTATAACTTACTTTAAAGAATACATCAATATATTGTCCATATTTAACATATTACAGCCATGCAATATCTGAATACATCTTTATTATCATCACCGGTGTTTGAAAACGAGCGTCTTCCAAAGTTGCCCATTCAAAAAGATTTTGTTGCCCATGTCCATGATTATACTTCTGAAAAACTATGATGCTAACATGTTAAAAGAACAACTATGTCTTAGTTATCCAAAAATGTACTTGTCACTTTACTGGAAAAGCTGTTGTATATGAAATGTAATTATTGTGTCGCCTTAAGAAAAGTATGTACGGTACTGTTCCTATCACGAGCCAGAGGCTCGTGTGACCTTTTGTTACCAGTAAATAAATAAATAAATAAATAAATAAATAAATAAATAAATAAATAAATAAAGAAATAAATAAGTAAATAAACGTTTCCAAAAGCCTTCCGTGTCCTCCTTACTTGGAGGTTCTACTGCAATAGTTTGACGGTTTTGCTTGAGCGTTCTGCAGAATTGCTCTCATTCTTGAAGAAAAGGTTGTTTTGCAATTTCCTACCTCGACACTCTTTGTACCTCCTGAGCCTTGCTGCTTTTGCACACAACTTTTGTTTTTGGGTGTCAATGTATTCTTTGGCATCTTCTCTGTGCTCAGTTTCCTTTGTGTGTGTTAATTTTCCTGAACACATTTCTTAAGTTTCTGTTAGATTTATTTTTGTTACTGAGGTAGTCGGAAAGTTGACCTATAGTTTTTCTTAGCTCTTGGATATCATTTTGTAATCGACGTTGCCAAGGTGGAATGTGTTCTGAATCTGCGTTCTTACAAGAGCTTCTGGAGAGGGGTATTAGATTTTGGTTGTTCAGCCTAACCACAGTTATTGCTGCGCAATAAACGAGGGCATTTGTTTCCCTTATGTTACTGGATGTTTCTATATACTGCTTTAGGATGTCATTTACAGTACTTACAAGGGTTTTATTCATTGGTGTTTCTCGAATTTTGGGCAGTTTCGGTCTATAGTTCACTTGGAGACCCACAAACTCCGCCATTGCCTCCTCTTTCAACATGTCTTCAGCACGATGTGTTTCACCAACACCTGACATACCACCAGTTTCTCGTATTTCCACAGATTTATCTTCCTGTGGATCTTTTCTACCAGGATCGTCGTGCCCAATTTGAGACAATGAGATGGAGTTGCATTCACTGTTCGGCCACGTAGCTAGAATTTTAGCAGCTTCTTCTTTAAGATATTGAATTATTGTGGCAGGAAGTCTGTTGTTGGTTACAATTGTACGTGTTTGGTATGCAACACTTTGTCCTGTGACAAAGGAGTACTGGGGGAACTTCTCCACAAACAGCCTGTGCATATCTTTCCTGTACGTTTAAGGTCTTTCTCTAAGTTCATAGTTATAAAGTAGGAGCGCATTATGAATTTATTCATTTCATCCGTCCATTTCAAGCACTGCCTTGATTTACCTGCCCTGGTGGTCAGCGGAACTTCTGAAACACCTTCGACAGGAGGGGTGGCTGTTGAGTTCTCCAAGATGAATTGTCGGCTGTAGAATTTTCGAGTGATCCGAAATGTGCCCGTCCGATCAGCATCATGTCACTGGTGGCTTGCCTGCTGTCATGCTTAGAACCAGCTCCAAGCGTGCCCCGACAAACCTCGTGTAGCGTCCTTTTCCGAGGCTCATTTCTATTATTCATTTCCTCCATCAATGATGGGTTGCATTTTATACCTACTGCCAGGATTTTAATGAGGCCGCCCCTAACATAGGGTTTAGACGCTGCTGGATAGTTGGTGTTCAGTAGGTTCATCCGCCTTCTCCGCCACTGGGATATATCCTTTTCTGCCGTCGAGGCCGTTGACCATATTCTCCTGCCCTCAGTAGAACCGCGGGTGCTTATTTGGCTATGCCCTATTCACACCAGTCCTGCATATCAATCAATCAATCAATCAATCAATCAATCAATCAATCAATCAATCAATCAATCAATCAATCAATCAATCAATCAATCAATCAATCAATCAATCAATCAATCAATCAATACTGATCTGCATTTAGGGCAGTCGCCCAGGTGGCAGATTCCCTATCTGTTGTTTTCCTAGCCTTTTCCTAAATGATTTCAAAGAAATGGGAAATTTATTGAACATCCCTTGGTAAGTTATTCCAGTCCCTAACTCCCCTTCCTATAAATGAATATTTGCCCCAGTTTCTCCTCTTGAATTCCAACTTTATCTTCATATTGTGATCTTTCCGAATTTTATAAACGCCACTCAAATTTATTCGTCTACTAATGTCATTCCACGCCATCTCTCCGCTGACAGCTCGGAACATATCATTTAGTCGAGCAGCTCTTCTTCTTTCTCTCAATTCTTCCCAGCCCAAACTTAGCAACATTTTTGTAACGCTACTCTTTTGTCGGAAATCACTCAGAACAAATCGAGCTACTTTTCTTTGGATTTTTCCAGATCTTGAATCAGGTAATCCTGGTGAGGGTCCCATACAATGGAACCATACTCTAGTTGGGGTCGTACCAGAGACTTATATGCCCCCTCCTTTACATCCTTACTAAACCCCTAAACACACTCATAACCATGTTCAGAGATCTATATTCCTTATTTACAATCATATTTATGTGATTACGCAAATGAAGATCTTTCCTTATATTAATACCTAGATACTTACAATGAACCCCAAAAGGAACTTTCAGCCCATCAACGCAGTAATTAAAACTGAGAGGACTTTCCCTATTTGTGAAACTCACAACCTGACTTTTAACCCTGTTTATCAACATACCATTGCCTGCTGTCCATCTCACAACATTTTCGAGGTCACGTTGCAGTTGCTTACAATCTATAGAGAATAACATTATCCGCAAAAAGCCTTACCTCTGATTCCACTCCTTTACTCATATTATTTATATATATAAGAAAACACAAAGGTCCGATACTACTGCCTTGAGGAATTCCCCTCTTAATTATTACAGGGTCAGATAAAGCTTTTTTCTATAAATATAGCAACCCATTCAGTCACTCTTTTGTCTAGTCCAATTGCACTCACGTTTGCCAGTAGTCTCCCATGATCCACCCTATGAAATGCTTTAGACAGGTCAATCGCGATACAGTTCATTTGACCTCCAGAATCCAAGATATCTGCTATATCTTGCTGGAATCCTACAAGTTGAACTTCTTAAAACCGAACTGTCTTCTATCGAACCAGTTATTTATTTCACAAACATGTCTAATATAATTAGAAAGAATGCCTTCCCAAAGCTTACATACAATGCATGTCAAACTTACTGGCCTGTAATTTTCAGCTTTATGTCTATCACCCTTTCCTTTATACACAGGGGCTACTATAGAAACTCTCCATCCATCTGGTATAGCTCCTCCGACTAAACAATAATCAAATAAGTACTTCAGATATGGTACTATATCCCAACCCATTGTCTTTAGTATATCCCAAGAAATCTGATCAATTCCAGCCGCTTTTCTAGTTTTCAAATTTTGTATCTTATTGTAGACGTCATGGTTATCATATGTAAACTTTAATACTTCGTTAGCCTTAGTCTCCTCCTCTATCTGGACATTATCCTTGTAACCAACAATCTTTACATACTGCTGACTGAATACTTCTGCCTTTTGAAGATACTCACATACACACTCCCCTTGTTCATTAATTATTCCTGGAATGTCCTTCTTGGAACCTCTTTCTGCCTTAAAATACCTATTCATACCCTCCATTTTTCACTAAAATTTGTATGACTGCCAATTATGCTTGCCATCATGTTATCCTTAGCTGCCTTTTTTGCTAGATTCAATTTTCTAGTAAGTTCCTTCAATTTCTCCTTACTTCCACAACCATTTCTAACTCTATTTCTTTCCAGTCTGCACCTCCTTCTTAGTCTCTTTATTTATCTATTATAATAATTTGGGTCTTAACCATTCCTTGCCTCCCTTAAAGGTACAAACCTGTTTTCGCATTCCTCAACAATTTCTTTAAACCCATCCCAGAGTCTGTTTACATTTTTATTTACCGTTTTCCACCGATCATAGTTACTATTTAGAAACTGCCTCATGCCTGCTTTATCAGCCATATGGTACTGCCTAATAGTCCTACTATTAAGACCTTCCTTTCTATCACATTTACTTTTCACTACGACAAAAGCAGCTTCATGATCACTCATACCATCTATTACTTCAGTTTCTCTATAGAGCTCATCTGGTTTTATCAGCACCACATCCAGGATATTTTTCCCTCTGGTTGGTTCCATCACTTTTTGAATCAGCTGTCCTTCGCATATTAACTTATTTGCCATTTGTTGGCCATGCTTCCTGACGTTCGCATTTCCTTTCCAATTGATATCTGGTAAATTCAGATCTCCCGCTAAAGTCACATTTCTTTCCTTGTTGTTTCCCACATAGCTGATTATCTTATCAAATAATTCTGAATCCGTGTCAGTGCTACCCTTTTCCTGGTCTGTACACTCCAAATATATCAAGTTGCCTATTATCTTTAGAAATGAGCCTTACACCTAGAATTTCATGTGTCTCATTTTTAACTTTTTCGTAGCTTACAAATTCTTCTTTCACCAGAATGAATACTCCCCCTCTCACCATTCCTATCCTATCTCTACGATACACACTCCAGTTCCGTGAGAAAATTTCTGCATCCATTATATCATTTCTCAGCCATGATTCAACTCCTGTTACAATATCAATATTAATTTACTCAATTCTATTCCTTTCTTTACAATACTTCTACAGGTCAACACTAACAATTTTATGTCTTCCCTACTTGATTTCCAGTTCCCTGTTCCCTTATCGCCCCTCCCTAGACCACCCCGTTTCCCTGAATGTACCTCCCTATTACCCTTCCAAACAAATTTCCTAACTTATACGTACCACTGCGGTTTAAGTGAAGGCCACCTGAGCGCAGATCCCTATCTCCTACCCACCCATTAGGATCTAGAAATTTCACTCCCAGTTTCCCACATACCCACTCCATAGTCTCATTTAAATCCCCAATCACCCTCCAGTCAGTATCCCTCCTACACAGTATTCCACTAATAACATTCTCCGCTTTCGTAAACTTCACCCGTGCTGCATTTACCAGATCCCACACATCTCCAACTATGTTAGTACTTATATCAGCTTGCCTTACGTTGTTGGTACCAACGTGAAGCACTACCGCTTTCTCCTTCCCCTCCTCACTCTCTTCTACTTTCCTCAATATCTGCCTCAACCTAATTCCTGGATAACATTCTACCCATGGTTCCCTTTACTCCACACACTTTCCCCACGTGTCTAACGATGGAATCCCCCATGACCAGAGCCTCAACCTACCCACCTCATTTGATCCCCTCCCCTCCTGGTCAGTCCAATCTTTCCTGATAGCTGCAGAAGCTACTTCCTCCTCCCTTTTCTCCTTTCCATGACCCTGTTCCACCTGTCTTTTCCTATCCTCTACTCTACATTTCCCTTTCCTACCTTTTCCCTTCCTCCTACTTCCACACATCTCAGCAACAGTTCCCTGTCCCTCATCTTCCCTCTGTTGTTCTACCTGGAGTGACTCGTACTGATTCCGCACAGACACCTGTCCTGAATTCTGATCCTGTATAGAGCCCTTAGCCTGCAATCTCCTACCCCTTAGAACATTAGACCACCTGTCTTCTACAACTCCCCCTGTCCTTTCCCTCCCTCTTGTACACCTACTGTAACCTGTACATTGTTTGAGGGAGTCCTATCTTCCTTCCTGTCTTCTGTGAGAATCCTACAGGAACTTCCCCTACCAGCCATTTGGACGCGCCGTTTCGGGGTTGAGGAACCCTCCCCAGTGTCTCACGTAGAGTTATGCCTAACGCCTACTCAGTTCAGGGCTAGTCCCATACGCAAGCTGACTGGTTACCGTTATTATTATTATTATTATTATTATTATTATTATTATTATTATTATTATTATTACCGGGCGAGTTGGCCGTGCGCGTAGAGGCGCGCGGCTGTGAGCTTGCATCCGGGAGATAGTAGGTTCGAATCCCACTATCGGCAGCCCTGAAAATGGTTTTCCGTGGTTTCCCATTTTCACACCAGGCAAATGCTGGGGCTGTACCTTAATTAAGGCCACGGCCGCTTCCTTCCAACTCCTAGGCCTTTCCTATCCCATCGTCGCCATAAGACCTATCTGTGTCGGTGCGACGTAAAGCCCATAGCAAAAAAAAAATTATTATTATTATTATTATTGCCATGCCTGTTTTTATAAACACTATTGTCTGAAAAGGCCACGCCTGTATATACAAACAAAAAACATGATTCTAAATTATTCCTGTCTCAAATGTTCGTGGCTATTCCAATATAGTCATGCTGGGCACAGGATGAAGTGTTGCATACGTATCAGGCATTACTGATGTCGCATTAATTTCACTCCCTTTCCTGACCTTTTCCAAATTATCTGGGGTCTATATTTATGTGGATTAATCCCAGTTTGACGGTCAGATGCCCTCGAAGATAGGTTCAGTTCAATTGTTTTTATTTATTTATATGTTTTATGTTCATATTTGTTTCAATACAAAAGAAAAACAGCCCAATAGAACTTCTTGAAATTACTCAGTATGTACTGTACGTTCGCAAATAGCCGGGGTGTGCCCTAGGCTATCGACAGTGAAACTCTGCTTCAATCAATCAATCAATCAATCAATCAATCAATCAATCAATCAATCAATCAATCAATCAATCAATCAATCAATCAATCAATCAATCAATCAATCAATCAATCATGATCTGCATTTAGGGCTATAGCCCAGGTGGAAGATTCACTGTAAATTGGCGACGATGGATAGGAAAGGTCTAGGAGTGGGAGGGAAGCAGCCGTGACCTCAATTAAGGTACAGCCCCAGCATTTGCCTGGTGTGAAAACGGAAAACCATCTTCAGGGCTGTCGACAGTAAGATTCGAACCCACTCTCTCCCGCATGCAAGCTAACAGCCTCGCGTTCCTAACCGCACGGCCAACTCGCCCGGTTCGAATGTTTTAATGCACCCTAATAAATTATCTGTGACTACGAAATCATCACAATAAATTAAGTACACTAGATCTGAATGCGAGTGCATCGGCTGTAATATGAATTACATACAAGCACACAATACGATCGACATGTAATATATCAAAATAGTTTTGAAACCAAATTTCAATAAATACATCAATACAATGGTTCATGTTTGTGGATTACTGTAGTCACGTCCTAGTTCGTGAACCATGGGCAACGGCTGAGTGGCCTAGTAAGTGGTCCTGAGAGTCGGGATACCAGTCGCTATGGAATGGGAGTAGGCATCTCGGACATATTCTGAGCCATGGCCCTCCTTGTGCTCAGGCGGCTAGGACTATACAATTCACCGGTGGTCCATAACCCGTTAGAGGAGGGATCTTCACTTCGACTATGTGCAAGTAGGGTAGCTTCCTGCTTCATGAATTTACCGAGCTCCGAAAATTTTAAGCAAGCCTCGGACCTTTGGGAGTAATGGAGTCCCACTCCCATTTGACAGGCGAGGGACTCCTTGGAAACAACTTGGCGAACGAAATGGAATTCGATGGGGTGCTATCAATATTAATGGGGCTTATGGAAGAAAGAAAGTAGAACTGGCTGAGTCAGCAAATAGGATGCATCTGGATGTGCTAGGAGTAAGTGATATTCGGGTAAGGGGAGATAACGAGGAAGAGATAGGAGATTATAAAGTGTACTTGACGGGTGATAGAAAGGGAAGGACAGAGTCTGGGGTAGGGCTCTTTATCAGGAATACCATTGCACGCAACATAGTTTCTGTTAGGCACGTAAATGAGCGAATGATGTGGGTAGATTTGTCAGTGGGAGGAATTAGGACAAGAATTGTGTCCGTGTATTCACCATGTGAGGGTGCAGATGAGGATGAAGTTGACAAGTTTTATGAATCATTAGGTGACATCGTGGTCAGGATCAACAGCAAGGGTAGAATAGTGCTAATGGGCGATTGCAATGCGAGAGTTGGGAATAGAACTGAAGGATACGAAAGGGTGATTGGTAAATGTGGGGAAGATATGGAAGCTAATGGGAATGGGAAGCGTTTGCTGGACTTCTGTGCTAGTATGGGTTTAGCTGTTACGAATACATTCTTCAAGCATAAGGCTATTCACCGCTACACATGGGAGGCTAGGGGTACCAGATCCATAATAGACTATATCCTAACAGACTTTGAATTCAGGAAATCTATTAGGAATGTACGCGTTATTCGCGGATGTTTTAATGATACAGACCACTATCTGATCTGTAGTGAACTAAGCATCTCTAGGACTATGGTAGAGAAAGTGAAATCTGTCTGCAAACGAATAAGGGTAGAGAATCTCCAGGACGAGGAAATTAGACAGAAGTACATGGATATGATTAGTGAGAAGTTTCGAACAGTAGACAGTAAGCAGGTTCAGGATATAGAAAGTGAATGGGTAGCACACAGGGATGCTCTAGTAGAAACAGCAAGGGAATGCCTAGGAACAACTGTGTGTAAAGATGGGAAAAGGCGAACATCTTGTTGGAATGATGAAGTGAGAGCAGCTTGTAAACGTAAAAAGAAGGCTTATCAGAAATGGCTCCAAACAAGGGCCGAGGCAGACAGGGATTTGTACGTAGATGAAAGAAACAGAGCGAAACAAATAGTTGTTGAATCCAAAAAGAAGTCGTGGGAAGATTTTGGTAATAACCTAGAAAGGCTAGGTCAAGCAGTAGGTAAACCTTTCTGGACAGTAATAAAGAATCTTAGGAAGAGAGAGAAAAAGGAAATGAACAGTGTTCTGAGTAATTCGGGTAAACTCATAATAGATCCCCTGGAATCACTGGAGAGGTGGAGGGAATATTTTGAACATCTTCTCAACGTGAAAGGAAATCATCCTGGTGGTGTTGCGAACAGCCAAGCTCATGAGGAGGAGGAAAATGATGTTGGTGTAATTACGCTTGAGGAAGTGGAAAGGATGGTAAATAAACTCCATTGTCATAAGGAAGCAGGAATAGATGAAATTAGACCTGAAATGGTGAAGTATAGTGGGAAGGCAGGGATGAAATGGCTCCACAGAGTACTAAAATTAGCGTAGGTGTTGGTTAGGTACCTTCAGATTGGACAAAAGCTGTAACTGCACCTATATATAAGCAAGGGAACGGGAAGGATTGCAACAACTATCGAGGTATCTCATTGATTAGTATACCAGGCAAAGTATTCACTGGCATCTTGGAAGGGAGGGTGCGATCAGTCGTTGAGGGGAAGTTAGATGAAAACCAGTGTGGTTTCAGACCACAGAGAGGCTGTTAGGATCAGATTTTCAGTATGCACCAGGTAATTGAAAAATGCTACGAGAGGAATAGGCAGTTGTGTTTATGTTTCGTAGATCTAGAGAAAGCATATGAAAGGGTACGGTACCGAGGGAAAAGATGTTCACTATACTGGGGGACTATGGAAGTAAAGGTAGATTATTAAAATCAATCAAAGGCATTTATGTTGAAAATTGGGCTTCAGTGAGAATTGATGGTAGAATGAGTTCTTTGTTCAGGGTACTTACAGGGGTTAGACAAGGCTGTAATCTTTCACCTTTGCTGTTCGTAGTTTACATGGATCATCTGCTGAAAGGTATAAAATGGCATTGAGGGATTCAGTTGGGTGGAAATGTAGTAAGCAGTTTGGCCTATGCTGACGACTTGGTCTTAATGGCAGACTGTGCCGAAAGCCTGCAGTCTAATATCTTGGAACTTGAAAATAGGTGCAATGAGTATGGTATGAAAATTAGCCTCTCGACGACTAAATTGATGTCAGTAGGTAAGAAATTCAACAGAATTGAATGTCAGATTGGTGATACAAAGCTAGAACAGGTCGATAATTTCAAGTATTTAGGTTGTGTGTTCTCCCAGGATGGTAATATAGTAAGTGAGATTGAATCAAGGTGTAGTAAAGCTAATGCAGTGAGCTCGCAGTTGCGATCAGCAGTGTTCTGTAAGAAAGAAGTCAGCTCCCAGACGAAACTATCTCTACATCGGTCTGTTTTCAGACCAACTTCGCTTTGCGGGAGCGAAAGCTGGGTGGACTCAGGATATCTTATTCATAACTTAGAAGTAACAGACATGAAAGTAGCAAGAATGATTGCTGGTACAAACAGGTAGGAACAATGGCAGGAGGGTACTCGGAATGAGAAGATAAAGGCTAATTTAGAAATGAACTCGATGGATGAAGCTGTACGCATAAACCGGCTTCGGTGGTGGGGTCATGTGAGGCGAATGGAAGAGGATAGGTTACCTAGGTGAATAATGGACTCTGCTATGGAGGGTAAGAGAAGTAGAGGGAGACCAAGACGACGATGGTTAGACTCGGTTTCTAACGATTGTGATATAAGAGTTATAGAACAAAATGAGGCCACAACACTAGTTGCAAATCGAGGATTGTGGCGACGTTTAGTAAATTCACAGAGGCTTGCAGACTGAATGCTGAAAGGGATAACAGTCTATAATGATAATGTATGTATGTATGTATGTATGTATGTATGTATGTATGTATGTATGTATGTATGTATGTATGTATGTATGTATGTATGTATGTATGTATGTATGTATTATCCGCACACTTTATCTTGGTGCATTTACACCCTAGTGCTGAATCGGTCGACCTTGGCGATCTTCGAGATTCGTACTGGCAACCTTTGAAACACAAACTATGAATCGCTTAAGCATCGTTGTGCGACATCTGGCGTACACTTTACGTACTAGTACTGTTGTTGTTTACACAACAAAGACAAAGTATAGAATTCTTGCTAGGAACAAGATTCGCATCGAGAAATGTTTTATAACGTTATATAATGTGTATGTGACATAGTTGTTGGCTTAAGATGATAACGGTTTAGAAATTTTATATCGATCTATCATATTCCCGATTCAATTCAGATTTCATTTTCATTCAGTTGGCAGCACCAGGCAGCACTATCGATACCGGGACAGCTCCCTCCTTACTCCTCACCCCCGTACATAAATGCACCAAGATAAAGTGTGCGGATAATATGTATGTATGTATGTATGTATGTATGTATGTATGTATGTATGTATGTATGTATGTATGTATGTATGTATGTATGTATGTATGTATGTATGTATGTATGTATGTATGTATGTATGTATGTATGTATGTATGTATGTATGTATGTACGGTATGTACTGTATGTTCGGTATGTATGTATGTATGTACATCAACACACTTATGTTTCCTAATCAAACCAAAGCAACAGAAAGAACTAAACTGATGCTTCGCACATGCTCCTGTTTACATTTGAACAAACCGATCGCGGCGCCATAAGGTTTGATATACTGTAGTTGGTGTTGGATAGGTGAATAGTGATACAGTCCATTTGACCTCCTTAATCTAAAATATCTGCTATATTTCGCTGGGGTTACAGTCGCGCAGCTGTGAGCTTGCATCCGGGAGATAGTAGGTTCGAATCTCACTGTCGGCAGCCCTGAAGATGGTATTCCGTGGTTCCCCATTTGCACACCAGGCAAATGCTGGGGCTGTACCTTTAATTAAAGCCATGGCCGCTTCCTTCCCACTCCTAGGCCTTCCATATCCCATTGTCGGCATAAAACCTGTCTGTGTCGGTGCGATGTAATGCACACAGCATTAAAAAAAACCATCTTGCTGGAATCCTACAAGTTGAGCATCACTGGAATAACCTTTCCTAAACTGAAACTTCCTTCTATCAATCCAGTTATTAATTTTGCAAATATATCAAATATAATCAGAAAGAGTGCTTTCCCAAAGCTTACAAACAACAGATGTCAGGCTGACAAGCCTGTTTGTCAACCTTTTCCTTATACTACACTGGGGCTACTATTGCAACTCTCCATTCATTTAGTATCACTCCTTCATGCAAACAGTGATCAAATCAGTATTTCAGTTATAGCACTATATCCCCACCTATACCCTTTAATATATCTGCAGAAAATTTATCAATCCAAGCTGTGTTTCTAGCTTAAAATTTTGGTATATTTTGTAACTTTGTTCATAGGTAAATTTCAGTAATTCGCCAGTATTAGTTGCCTCCTTTGTCTGGACATTGCCCTTATATTCAACTACCTTTACATACTGCTGACTGCCTTCTGTACGTCCTCACATACACACACTTGTTCATTATGATCCCTGGAATGTACCTGTTTCTAAGGTATTTATAGATATCCTTTAATTGCTACCTAACATTATCATGCCTGCCAATTATGTTTGCTATCATGTTGTCCTAGTTCACTTTTTTCACTAAATTGAATTTCCTGCTAAGTTCCTTCAATCTGTCCTTAATCCTGCAATCATTCCTAACTCCTCTATTTCTTTGTAATCCACACCTCCTAATGGGCGAGTTGGTCGTGCGGTTGGGGGCGCGCAGCTGTGAGTTTGCATCCGGGAGATAGTGGGTTCGAGCACCACTGTCGGCAGTCCTGAAGATAGTTTTCCGTGGTTTCTCACTTTCACACCACGCCTATCTTATCAACCGTATGGTATTGCACCACGTTTAGAATATTCTTTCCGCTAGCTGGTTCCATCACTTTCTGATTCAGCTGTCCTTCTCATATTAACTTATTCACCATTTGTTGGTCATGCTTTTTGTCGTTTTTTTGGCGTTTTTTTCGCATTAGCTTCCCAGTTAACATTGGGTGAGTTCAGATCACCTGATGTGATAATGTTCCTTTCTGTGTTGTTCCACAACTAGCCGGTTATGTTATCAAAAAATTCCGCCCAGCCTGTCCATCGCAAAAACACGAAGCTTATTATTATTATTATTATTAGAGATTTACTAAACCGAAACAGCTGTAAAAACTTAAAATTTTGCGGAACCAGTGCTGAAAATTTAGGTGGTAATATTGCATGACACAAATGACGTAATTCTGTAAATCCCCCACCCCTTGCCATTCAACAGATGGTAAACAAACTAACAGTGTCTAACTTACTCTTACCGAGCTCGATAGCTGCAGTCGCTTAAGTGCGGCCAGTATCCAGTATTCGGGAGATAGTAGGTTCGAACCCCACTGTCGGCAGCCCTGAAAAATGGTTTTCCGTGGTTTTCCATTTTACACCAGGCAAATGCTGGGGCTGTACCTTAATTAAGGCCACGGCCGCTTCCTTCTCACTCCTAGCCCTTTCCTGTCCCATCGTCGCCGTAAAACCTATCTGTGTCGGTGCGACGTAAACCAACTAGCAAAAAAAAACTTACTCTTTGTTGCTTCTTGTTTAAAATGGTAGTCCTATTCCTATAATTCTCACAAACGGTCTTTTACTGTAATTATTCATTCACTTCATTCTATGTTTTAACATTCCTCCATTTCAGGTAATACAGAGAATCTCAATAAAGGGTTTGAAGGCTCATCCGCATCGGCAAAGAATTTAGCCCTTGCATTTTACAGCGGTCTCTGGGCATATGATGGCTGGTAAGTACATGATATTACTCTCAATAATTATTCTACATTTAATATATCATTAACTTCTGAATTACATTGTAATTCCTTGAATTATTGATGTATTTGATGCACCTAGGCCAGAGGTATAACAAATATGATACAGGTCTGCCTGCAGGAAATAAAATTAGACCCCCTGAAAGAAACTGCATAAAAACTGCCAATAACACAAGTTAACTACAACAGATGCTTTAATACAATCCAATTCCATTTAATTTATACAAAGAGCTCACTATAAGATTACAACACTAATTCATTATTTATTGATAGATATTTTGAAAGTTAAATGTTTTGTAGGAATTGAAATGAAATATACATATATTTGTTTCTATCTTTTTTAACTTTGCTGTACTCACATTGGAGACTAAAGAAAGGCATTGACAATTTCAATGATATCCGTGGATGACACATTCCATGCTGTGGAGGCTGAATTCACAGAGTCTGTCTTGGGTCATACCATTTTGTATGCTCATTTTACGTTTCAGTTTAAAAAATAATTGTTTTGTAGAATAAACCACAACAGGAATCACTAGGTCTAAAATTTGATATTTTGGAGCCAATTTCCACTGTTTCTTTAATAATAAGTTGGCGCAGATATTTATGAAAGAGTGTGCCGCTCATGTTACGTGAGATGATAGCTGTTTATGACTCAAAACAATCATTTGCAGCCAGATGCAACCAACCGACAATTACTCTTTATATAACCAAACTCCACGGTACTTACGCTCTTGAAAGGGCTTTGGCCTGTCCAGCGACCGCTGCTCAGTCCGAAGGCCTGCAGATTACGAGGGGCCGTGTGGTCAGCACGACGCATCCTCTCGGTCGTTATTCTGGGCTTTCGAAACCGGGGCCGCCACCTCACCGTCAGATAGCTCCTCAATTCTAATCATGTAGGCTGAATGGACCTCGAACCAGCCCTCAGGTCGAGAGAAAAATCCCTGACCTGGCCGGGAATCGAACCCGGGGCCTCCGGGCGAGAGGCAGGCACGCTACCCCTACACCACGTTGCCGGCTATTCTTTATATACGTACTGTAAAAAGAAACCTTTTCGGCCCATTCTACAAACACATCACGATGTCACCTTTCCCATGAAGAGTGACATTCGGGTTAAGTTATTTATGTATTTATTTACTTTTCCTGGGGATGTATATAGAGTGCTTAAACCCCATGCCTGCCTTCTAGGCCCTAACATTATGCCACTGACCTAGGCCTACTTATAGGGAACAATTTGGCTAAATGTTGATGTTGATGCTCTTCACTACTCAATGCAATCTACGCACATTTATTTACCCTTTATTCAATCATTAGCAGAGTTCATCTAACAATAGTAGAAAGGTGCCGTCTATGGCCTTTCACATTTTGCTACTAGTATGTTCTGCCCTGGTTGAGGTGTGAAGTGGCTGTCTTTGTCAGACAGGAGATATGGAGTGGGTAGACCTCTGTTCACATATTCGAGGGTGTTTGGTCCGCTGTGACCTCTTGAATAGAAAAAGCTTCTATC
Source organism: Anabrus simplex (assembly GCF_040414725.1). NCBI lineage: Eukaryota > Metazoa > Arthropoda > Insecta > Orthoptera > Tettigoniidae > Anabrus > Anabrus simplex. The sequence continues at coordinate 138,299,167 of NC_090266.1, read as the reverse complement.
CATCGTGAGAACAAATTGGCAATCACCACGTCTGTTTACATCCCTTATATCTTACAGCAATGAAGTAGTTTTAATTAATTTCTAGCCGAGTGTAGCCCTTGTAAAGCAGACCCTCCGACGAGGGTGGGCGGCATCTGCCATATGTAGGTAACTGCCTGTTATTGTGGTGGAATATAGTGTTATGTGTGAGTTGCAGGGATGTTGGGGACAACACAAACACCTAGCCCCCGAGCCAATGGAATTAACCAATGAAGGTTAAAATCCCCGACCCGGCCGGGAATCGAACCCGGGACCCTCTTAACCGAAGGCCAGTACGCTGACCATTCAGCCAACGAGTCGGACAATGAAGTAGTTGAGACACTAATTTGTGTACAATATCCGCTTCCTTTGTTTAACGGCCCTCATTACATTAATGTTGAATATACAGTCGAACCTCCATTACCCGAATTTTCAGTATTTCCCCACCGTTTGTCCTATTCTTCACGTGCATTTATTTCTCTATTACTTGAAATTCGGTTACACGAATTTCTCGAAGCAAACATTTCTTCTCTTGAAGCAAAAAAAAAAAAAAAAAAAAAAAAAAAAAAAAAAACTCTGTAACTCGAATTTTGTGCAACGAAAGTTAATAAGTAAATAGAGTTTACAGTGATGTTGGGAGCTAATGTGACGATAAACTTGACCATATCGGTCCTTAATTGGTCCGCATTGACTCGTAATAACAATAATGTACAACTGCTGATAGTTTGGTCCGCCCTGTCAATATATTATTAATATCACAATCACCCGTTGTACATTATTGTTAGCTAATATGACAGGAACCGAAAACTGAAACTTCTAATGATCGGAAAATCGTCGAAGCCTCGCTGTTTCTTGGGTGTGAATTAATTACCGATCACGTACGATAGCAAGCCCCGAAGTTGCGGATGACAAGCTCTGTTTACGAATCTCGGCTGCGTGGTACAATATTGACAAGAAGTTTCAACATAAAAGGAGGACAGGTTAACAGTAACAAACAGAAAAGACTAACGGATTTTTCCAAAGGTGTTAACAGAGGTATGTTCGTTGTTTCACTGCTGTATGTACTGTATCCTGTCTTCTAAAAAGTTACTATATTAAGGGTTATAATTAAAGTGATGCCGTAAAAGAGAGTTTGTTTGTATATTTTGAAGTACTGTTATAATAATGTATTCCGTATAATCCCGTAGATGCATATGATTCAATTATGTGCTATACATGCTCAAAAACGATATTCTCTATATATAAAATTTCGATAACTCGAAATAAAATTTAGCTCCCAAGGTGATTCGAGATATCGAGGTTCCACTGTAGTAGGCCTATATTTTTTCGACAATCAATGTTTTACGGGAATATTATGAACAAGCAGTTAAGGATAGGAGGTTCAACTGTTTGCGGTTTTTTGTAAAGAAATACTATGTAGAATATATTGTCTTAAACATTTTGTTAAACATAGTTGTTAAATATGACCTACTTGCCGACATGAAAGAAGTCTTTCGAAAGTCACTACGATTTCCTCTTCAATGTAGGAGACTGACTGTGTTCACAGAACTTTTCTGGTTTCCTGCAACTGTACGAAAGTGAATTGATTTGAATGTATATAACCCTACATGAGCTGATTCCTCAGCGCCCTTCTGTTGAACAAGCGCTTTATTGCTGCTCGCTTGCTGAATAGTTACGTGCTTTTTGAGGCAGCTCAATCTCACCAAACTAATCATTGTAATACATGTTGTCTCTGAGAGAATCTAAATCTTCTGAAGTGCTAAGACGTATAGCTAGCATGATTTCTCTCAAATGCAATTTTGTATTAATTTTTTATTTGCATATCATACATCGCCCCATAAATTTGACAACACAGATTTATTTAACTGCTGAAACTAAAAGCATTGATGTATTCAGATACTGTTTTCCATTTTGTAATTATAAAATGATACCATTTTTATGATTATCTCAATATTACCATAGGTGAAGCACATGATTTACATAACATAATATCTGTACTATCATAGGTAAATTTCAGTATTTTGCCATTACTAGTCACCTCTTCTATCAGGACATATCTTTATATCCAACCACCTTTACATATTGCCGACTGAATATTTCTGCCTCCTGTAAGTCCTCGCATATACACTCCCTTGTTCATTAATGATCCCAGGAATTTCCTTCCTCGAATCTGTTTCTGCCTTAAAGTATCTATACATGTCTTTCCATTGCTCATTAAATTTCATGTGGCTCCTAATTATTTTTGCCACCATGTTATTCTTAGCTGATTTTTTTGCTGAATTCAATTTCCTAGTGAGCTCTTTCAAACTCTCCTTATTCCTGCAAACATTCCTAACTCTATTTCTTTCTAATCTGCACTTCCTTCTTAATCTCTTTATTTTCCTGTTATAATATAATGGGTCCTTACTATTCCTTACCAATTTTAAAGGTGGATATCTGTATTTACATTACTCAACAATTGCTTCAGACCCATCCCATTTTCCAATGATCATAATTACTGTTTTTTTTTTTAATTTCCTCATTCCCCTCTTATCAGCCATGTGGAATTGCCTAATAGTCCTACTTTGACAGCATTCCTTTCTAACACATTTACTTTTAACTGTGATAAAGACAGCTTCATGATCACTTATACCGTCTATCACATCGAACCCGGGACCCCTGTGACCAAAGACCAGCACGCTAACCACTTAGCCATGGAGCCGAACAAATCCCCAATTATCCCCAGTATCCCCCTGATAACAATCTCTGCTTCCTTAAACTCCTTCTGTGCTGCCACAACCAGATCCCAAACATCTCCAATGGTCTTAGTACTAATTCCTGCTTGTATTACGTTGTTTATACCAACATGAAAAATTACCACCTTCTCCTTACCCACCTCCATCCCAATGTTATGACATTCCAAATGCTTAGATACTCTATATTTCATTGAATGAAAAATGTATCAGTGCTCATACAATTTTCTTGCAGGTCGACAGTAACTGTTGTAACTGAGGAGGTGAAAAAACCAGAGAAGTAAGTCTGCATGCCATACATATAAATTAATAATAATAATAATAATAATAATAATAATAATAATAATAATAAACATGTCAAAAGGAAAATAATGTATCTACTGTATATTATTATCATGCTTCTTCTTCTTCTTCTTCTTCTTCTTCTTCTTCTTATTATTATTATTATTATTATTATTATTATTATTATTATTATACAATTACTGTACATTCAAACTGCTAAATATCTCAGTGACAATGTTTATGTGGAGTAATATAGCTAATACATTCTAAAAGAAACATGTATTAAACAATACTTACCTTACAGTTAATACAAAATATGCTAAAAAACAAAAAAAACCATGGTGCAACAGCCCCAAAGGGCTATGGCCTACCAAGTGACCAATGCTCATCCAGAAGGCCTGCAGATTATGAGGTGTGGTATGGTCAGCATGACGGATCCTCGCGGCCGTTATTCTTGGCTTTCTAGAACGGGGCCGCTATCTCACCGTCAGATAGCTCCTCAATTATAATCGCGTAGGCTGAGTAGACCTCAAACCAGCCCTGAGATGCAGGAAAATATCCCTGATCTGGCTGGCAATCGAACCCAGTGCCTCCGGGTTAGAGGCAGGCACACGACCCCTACACAGCAGGGCTGGCACAAAATATACTGGTAGATTAAAATTTCACATCATATCAGGACTACAGATAAAAACATCACATAAAGCATCACATAAAAAGAGTAGGAGAAATATTCTGCAATAAAGATATAATGTTATTTAAAATTAAATACTATTTCCACCTGTCATATAATGTGTGCAATTTGTAGGACATTAAGCTGTACTGTAACTTACATATAACTGAATGTGACCATTTCACAGGAATTCAAATTACAGAAAATTTACATGATTTTACAGTCGTTTGCCTCCTCTATCAGGACATTATCTTTATATCCAATTACCTTTACATATTGCTGACTGAATACTTCTGCCTTCTGTGAGTCATCGCATATACACTCCCCTTGTTCATTAATGATCCCAGGAATGTCCTTCTGGGAACCTGTTCCTGCCTTGAAGTATCTATACATATCCTTCAATTGCTCCCTAAAATGCATGTGCCTCCCAATTATGTTTGCAGTCATGTTATCTTAGCTGGAGTTTTTTGCTGAGTTCAATTTCCTAGTGAGCTCCTTCAATCTCCCCTTACTCCCACAACCATTCCAAACACTACTTCTTTTTTATCTGTTCTTCCTTCTTAATCTCTTTATGTTCCTGTTATAATGGGTCATTACCATTCCTTAAAAGGTACATACCGGTATCTGTTTTTACACTCCTCAACAATTGCTTTAAATCCACCCCATAGACAGTTAACATTTTTATTTACCATTTTCCATTGAACATAATTGCTTTTTAAAAATTTCCCCATTCACCTCTTATCACCCATACGGAAATACCTAATAGTCCTACTTTTACAACACATTTACTTTTAACTCTGAAAAAGACAGCTTCATGATCACTTATACCATCTATTCACTTCAGTTTCCCTATAAAGCTCATCTGGTTTTATCAGCACCACGTCTAGAATATTTTCCCCTCTAGTTGGTTCCATCACTTTCTGATTCAGCTGTGTGGTGCCATGTATAGTGCAATATGTTTACAAAATACCTTTGCTGGCAGGACCTAGTGTTTACAGTGCACTATGTCTTCTGGTATGGGCTAGAGCAATTTTGTTACTTTCATTGATCTTTCTCTGTCTTATCCTTGGCTTTTACAATATGAAAGTGACTGAGATATGAGCGATGCTAGTAATGCCATTCCTTGTGCAGCCAGTCCCTGCTATGACTGGTGTGAAAACGTTGCTCATAGGGTTGGTTGGTGCGTGCATTTCAGTGGGCTTGACAGACTGATATGTAACAGCAACTTCTGACTGGGTGAGGAAAGCAACGGGAAACTACCTCACTCCTCATTTCCTTAGTATGCCTCTTCAGTGATGCCTAGGCCATTTATGATAGCTGATGGCAGAGCTGATGAGGATCCAACCAGCCTTAAGGCTGAATACTGAACATACATACACATACACATGTTTACAAGAAGTGTTGTGTGTACTTTTATCCAGTAGTGCATGTTGATATCTCACTACTGGAGCAGAACGGCTCTCTGAAGCAGTCAGAGAGTCCTAACACGGTGAGTTGGAGTAAGCTTACTTAGAGCCAAGTTAATGAAATTATGCTTGAGGAAGTGATTGCAGATGTAAAAGCGATGAATTATGAAGAAAATTATGAAGAACAGTCTGATTACGGTTGTGAACTTAATCCCACAGAAGTGAATGAGCAGGATTATTCTGGTACTCGTTTGTAGAATAAGGACTCATCCGAAGAAGACGAGGAAGTTACAGTAGATGCGTTGACAATCAAAGAACATTCATATATGTGCAGTACACATGTTTTTCAAAATAATGAATTCATCATTGTACCTAGCGTACATTTCAGACAGTCCTGTATTTTTATATTAGTTTTAATCTTCATTAAAGATCAAAGAACATGAAATTATTCTGGTATGCTGATCCAGTTCAAGTAGGTACGGGAAGAGCAGCAATGAGGAACATATTGCGAAAGAGACCAGGGCCACTAGACACTGTGTGCGTAATGTGGATACTGTGAAATCGTCATTTAAATTATTTATTACTCCTGCAATTCTGGGGACCATGGCTCTTCGGGGCTGTTGCGCCATGGGGTTTGTTTGCAATTCTAGGTATGACTATATAAAAGGAACAAACAAAGAAGGAAAACTCCAGAAATGCTGTGCTGGCTCAATAGGATCCAATGAGGACTACCTCAGTGTTAGCAAATATAGCCAAATGGATAAGGAGATCATTCAGGACAAGGCACACCATGCCAGAATGGCTAAGGAATGCAGGTATAAGAACTGTGGAGGTGGCCAGGCATTAAGGAGTATGTGGGAGGATTTGGAGTATTTGAGGGAGATAATTGGGATTCTCTCGGGGGACACGGATGAATGTAGGCCTCCTTCAAACAATGCAAGGGATACGGTAGGTGTACTAGTGGTATGGGAAGCAAAGGGAGAGTTCTGGAATACAGGTGGTTTAAATGTTTTAAGTGGAAGTAATTTGCAGGTTCGGGGTCCTATTCAGTAGCATAATTCAGGACAGGTATTGGTGAGAAATTGGTATGAGTCACTGCAGGTAGAATAACAGAGAGAAGATGAGGAAAAGGGAACTATTACTGAGGAGTGTGGAAGTAGGAGGAAATGAAAAGGTAGGAAAGGGAAATATAGAGTACTAGATACGAAAAGAAAGATAGAACAGAAGGGGAAAAGGAAGAAGGAAGTAGCTTCTGCAATCGTGAGAAAAGATAGGAGAGACCAGGTGGGGAGGGGATCAAATGAGGTGGGTAAGGCTGAAGCTATGGTTATGCAGGATTCCATTGTTAGACATGTGGGGAAAGCGTGTGGAGGAAAGAGCAGGGTAGAGTATTATGCAGGAATTTGATTAAGATAGATGTTAAGGAAAGTAGAAGAGAAAGAAGAAGGAAAGGGCAAGGCGGTAGTTGTTCGCATTGGTATCAACAGCATAAGGCAAGCTGGTATAAGTACCAACATAGTAGGGGATGTATAGGATCAGGTAAATGCAGCATTGGGTGAAGTTTAAAGAAGCGGAGATTGTTATAATTGGAATACTAACGGGTGGGTAGGAGATAGAAATCTGGTCTCAGATGGCCTTCACTTGAACCACAGTGGTACATACAAGTTAGTAAGTTTGTTTAGAAGGGTTGTAGGGGAGGTACATTCAGGGAAATGGTGTGGACCAGGGAGCGTTGATAAGGGTACAGTGGTCTGGAAATCAAGTAGGGATGACATACAATTGTTACTGTTAAACTGTAGAAGTATTGTAAAGAAAGGAATAGAATTAAGAAATATAATAGATATATACTAACCAGATATTGTAATAAGAGTTGAATCATGGCTGAGAAATGATGTAATGGATGTAGAAATTTTCTCACGGAACGGAAGTGTTTATCATAGAGACAAGATAGGAATGGAAGGAGTGGGAGTATTCTTTCAGGTGAAAGGAGAATAAGAAAGCTGCAAAAATGTTAAAGATAACAAACATGAAATTCTAGGTGTAAGGCTCATCTCTAAAGATAATAGGCAACATGGTATTTTTGGAGTGTACAGACCTTAAAATGGAGGTGCAGATTGTGATTCGGAATTATTTGATAAAAGATAATCAGCTATGTGGGAAACGATATAGAAAGGAATGTGATTGTAGCAGGTAAACTCAGTTAACTGCCAGGAATTTGCCAACAATCTGGCACATCCATCTAATTCAAAAGAAATTTCAGCGAAACAACTCAATGTTCTCAGACAACAAGCAGCAAAGGTAGGGCTACACATTTCACTTGAGAAAACACAATACATTGCAAAAATCAGAGATTCTCCTTGTACACTGCGTCTGGAGCAAGGCATGCACAGGAAATCCAACAGTTTAAGTACTTGGGAGAATGGCTGGAAACAAATCTCTCCAAAGGAGTAGCATTAGCAACTCGAGTTAATAAGCTAGAACTGGCATACCACCTGACCAAGGACACCTATAATAAAAAGTGTCTCGCCAGAAGCACTACTAAACAGTCTTCCGCCTCAAAGCCTTATATGTTTCAGAATGTCTAATGTTCAACAGGAATGGATACAGGAGAGAAATATATTGAGGAAGACATTAGGATCGATCAAGGAAGGGAACAGATTCAAAGGCGACCCAACCAAGAGCTCTACAAATACCGTGAAAGGAAAAACGGCCTTGGCCAGGAAGAGATGCCTACCATTTTATGTACATGTCTGCAGGATGCATCATGCCAGGTTGACCAACCAGATTCTTATTTACTGCCAAAGAGGAAGACCAAGTCACCATGGTTGATGGAAGTAAACAAAGATCTGCAGGAATTGGGAGGAACAGAAACAGACTTAAAAGCCTGGGTATATCTCAGGAGAATGCTTAAACAAATGAGACGAAGGAGCAACATAACCAGAGGATGAGCAATTACTGGGCAAACCCAATTGCAATATTTGAATATTGTGGTCCCTAGTTGGCCTATAAAATACAAGAAGAAGAAGAACAAGGCGAGTGTGTATGTGAGGCTCTACAGAAGGCAGAAGTATTCAGTCAGCAGTATGTAAAGGTTGTTGGTTACAAGAATAATGTCCAGATAGAGGAGGTGACTAACACTAATGAAGCATTGAAATATACCTACAGTAACAAAGATATTTACAGTAAGATACACAAATTGAAAAGTAGAAAAGCACCTGGATTTGATAAGATTTCTGGGGATATAAAAAATAAAATGAGTTGCGATATAGTACCAAATTTGAAGTGCTTATTTGATTACTGTTTTCATGAAGGAGCTACACCAAATGAATGGAGAATTGCTATAGTATCCCCTGTGTCTAACAGAAGGGGTGATGAATATAAAGCCAAAAATTACAGCGCAAGAAGTTTGACATGCGTTGCATGTAAGCTTTGAGAATGTTTTCTAAAGTAAAAATAAACTCGTGTCCTCATCCTGCAGCCCTTTTAAGGCACACCCCCAATGGAGGTGAGCTGCATGTGCCATTTCAACCACATACCAGCTCTCCTGCCTTTCTTAAATTTCTGACTGAATGTTTTCTGATTATATTAGACATGTTAGCGAAATTACTAACTGGTTTGATAGAAGGCAGTTCGGGTTTAGGAAATGTTCTTCCTGTGATATAGCAGATATCCTAGATTCAGGAGGTCAAGTGGACTGCATCGCAATTGATTTATCCATGGCATTTGATAGGACAGGTCATGGGATACTAGTGGCAAAAGTGAGTGTAACTTGACTAGAAAAAATGGTGACTGAATGGGTGGCTATATTTCTAGAAAACAGATCTTAGGCAATTAGAGTAGGTGAAGCATTATCTGATCCTGTAATCATTAAGAGGAGAATTCCTCAAGGCAGTTTTTTTTGGAACTTTATGTTTTCTGATATTAGTAAAGAACTGAAATCGGAGATAAGGCTTTTTGCGGATGATTTTATTCCATTAGTTAGTGTTGACTGTTAGTGGAGAAATGACGTGGAACATTAGTAGAGGAATATGTTTGAGTGATATGTTTAAAAGTAGGAAAGATCACAATGACGATAAAGTTCGGATTCAAGAGGACGAATTGGGGCCAATATTTGTTTATAAGAAGAGGAGTTAAGGATTGGAATAATTCATCATGGGAGATGTTCAGTAAGTTTCCAAACTTTTTACAATTATTTAAGCAAAGACTAGGTTAATAACAGATAGGGAATCTGCCACCTGGATGACTGCCATGAATGCAGATCAGTGGCAATTGATTGATTGATTGATTGATTGATTGATTGATTGATTGATTGATTGATTGATTGATTGATTGATTGATTGATTGATTGATTGATTGATTGATTGATTGATTGATTGATTGATTGATTGATTGATTGATTGATTGATTGATTGATTGATTGATTGATTGATTGATTGATTGATTGATTTGTGTACAAGGAGGCCTGGAAAGAAGTGACTGTGATCGAACGTGAATGTTTTATAGGGTTGGTTATGTCATCGGGTGTGTTTAAAACAAACAATGAAGCCATTATGAACTTGTCGAATTTTGAAGATGGGTGTCCAATATTTGGTAAATCAATGTCAAGAAACAGGTTTTCAAAGATTTTGTGTTTTGCGGTTCGATGACGCCTCTAAAAGACATTGCTCTACAAGAGCAGACAAACTAGCTCTTGTAAGACACATATTTGAATCTTGGGTTCCTAATCCTTCATCATGTCACACACCCATACGAAAATGTTACTGTAGATAAACAGTTGGTCACATTTCATGGAAGATGCCCCTTCAAACAGTTCATACCATCAAAAGCAGGGAAATATGGAATAAAATTGCGGGCTCTTTGTTACAGTAAAAACAGTTGCGCTTACTATCTTCAAGTGTACACAGGAAAGGCCGAAAATGCTCCAAGAGACGTTAACCAAGGTCAAAGAGTTGTCCTGGGCATGGTAAAAGGCTTAGAGAAGACAAGTCATAGTTTATAATCTGTGACAACTTTTTCACCAGCCTAGAACAAGCAAGAAAATGGAGTGATAACCAGTTAACCCTGTAAGGGACGATCAGATGGAATAAACAAGAACTACTCATGGAGAAACAAAGGGCCGGGAGAAGTTTAAATCAATATTTGCTTTCCAGTATTTGGCAACTGTGGTGTTCTACTGTCCTAAAAAGGGAAAGAACCTAACACTACTAAGCACAAACCACCTTTTACAGAGGTTGATACACATGAAGAGGGGCTGCCTGGCCGAGGCGTGCTCGGTTCGCCAGGAAAGACGTGGGTTCGAATCCCCGCCAGGAAGTCGTAAAATTTAAGAAATGAGATTTCCACTTCCGGAGGTGCATATGGCCGTGAGGTTCACTCAGCCTACACCAAAAATGAGAACCTGGGGGGCAAAGGCGGCCGGGCGTAAAGCCAACCACTCTACCCCATCACGTGCCGAGGTTAACAATGGTGGAAGCCTTTACCTTCCACTTCTCCAAGGGCCTTCATGGCCTGTACGGAGGTGACTTTGCCTTTGCTTTTGATACATATGAAGAGATTAAGCCGCTGGTGATTCTTGACTACAACTGCGTAAAATCTGGTGCTGACAATATGGACAAGGTTATTGATTTTATTTATTTATTGATTCAGGATCAGCAACAGCATAGTGCCCATTTACAAAGATCCGAGCTATGTACAATAGATATTAATCTAAAATGAAAGATATATAAGTATTTACAAAGGACACAAATATACACAATAAAAACTGTGCAATCCTATATAATTCATATTTACATATACAACGACATTGAAAAAGAAAACCTACAACCTGTTTTCCAGTCATTGACCGGGTCAGGAATGGAATGAATGAAGCAGATATAGGCTATTAGTACGATGGGGTCGCCACTCCCAAAGTGATTTATTAATGAGTGATATATGCTATGAAATGAGAATGGAGAGTGTTGCTGGAATGAAAGATGACAGGGAAAACCGGAGTACCCGGAGAAAAACCTGTCCCGCCTCCGCTTTGTCCAGCACAAATCTCACATGGAGTGACCGGGATTTGAACCACGGTGTCCGGCGGTGAGAGGCTGACGCGCTGCCGTCTGAGCCACGGAGGACGAAACAACGACATTAACAAAGGAAAATACATTTACAGTAAATACAGGAGCAGAAACGGGAAAGAACAAGAAGGAAAATTAAGTTATATGTGAAATATCGTGACAGAAAGGAGACGTTACGAAGATGTCTAAGTTCTTATTGATAGATGAGGTATTAATCAATGCTGGAATACATAAAAGAAGGACCTTTGGGTGAGAGAAAGCTAGGAGTAAGGAATGTGGAATAGGGTCTTCATTCTGGTGCTACGGGATGGGACGTGGAGAGGGCATAAGGAAACTAAATCTGAAGACCTAAATAGACCATTGGCTGCTTTTTTATAGCAGCTTTAGGTCGGCTACTTTTCTCCGAGCAGAAAGAGTCTTGAGTTTCAGTTTTCCAAGCACTTGGATAGTGCTTAAGTTGCGACATGCAGGGGCCCTGGATCTGACGATAGTGCAGAAAAAAGATTGCACACGGTCAAGGGGGCTGAGATTTGAAGAAGCAGAAATGGACCAGACTGGAGAGGCGTATTCAACAATCAGTAGGATACAGGAAATGTAGAATGCTCTGAGGGCATTTATACCTGTGAAGACAGAAAACCCGTAGAGTAAACCAAGGAGTGAGATAGCACGTGAGGTGACCCTCTTTATGCGCAAGACAAACAACAATTTACTGTCAGAATGCACTCCTAAGTCTTTTTGATTGTCAACAATTGCAATCGGTTGGTTCAGTAGGTGATATTCCTTTAGAATGGGGGATCACGAAGTGTGAACGAAATGGTGGAACACTTGAAGGGATAAGGTTTAAAACGTCTTATAGTACCCCAACCTGAAAGTGAATCAAAAGCATTTTGCAATTGGATTGTATCTGTAGGAGAATCGATATGCTTGAAGATTTTACAATCATCTGCAAAGAGAAGGATTTCACATGAATGGCGGGAAACAGTATCGATAAGGTCATCAATAAACAGGGCAAAATGAAGGGGACCTAGGACACTGCTCTGCGGGACACCAGAGGGGGTGGTAGTGGGAGAAGAACTGTATCCATCAAGGATCACGTGCTGTCGTCTTTCTATCAGAAAGCTATTAATAAGAGCTAGGGGTCTCCCATGCACGTTAAACCGTTCAGAAAATTTGTGTGCAAGAAGCGTGTGATCCACGGTATCAAAGGCCTTCGCGATGTCGATATAGCATACATCAAGTTGAGAGCCCGCGTGGATGGCAGTCGTGGCATGAAGGAGAAGGATAGTCAAGTTAGTTACGCAGGAGTTTTCAGGGAGGAAACCATGCTGCTGGGGGATATGTAGATAATGTAAATGCAAGCACACACCATAAGTAAAACACAATTAGCACTCATATTAAAAACAACTTGTCCTTGAAAATGTAAAAGATTTGAAAATCTAAAGAGTCTTTGGCTTTTTCTTCATTGTCATTGGTTGACATCTCTTGGAGTGAAACATGTGTTATTCCTAAAATACTACTTGAAAAATTATCCCAAGACAAAGGGATCTTAAAGTTTCTTGATTAATAAATGAAATAGCAGTGTACGACTATGCAAATTTTTGTGAAATTCAACACTTGATGTGGATGGAAAAAGGGGAGTTATCTTCTTCTCAGATGAAATGGACTGATTGTGTCCAAGATGGGAAGCAACTCTCTATGACGTTATTGTGTCAAAATCAAATGACATATGTCACGGCTGACGCACCCAAGGCCTCCTAATGTTCTCAAAAATGCTTTCCTCCTAGTGTTGTATCTCTGTACTTACTTACTTGTAACAGGAGTGTTTATCCTAGAGACAGGTTTGGAATGATATGAAGGGAAGTATTTATACTGGTGAAGGAAGATTTTGTAAGTTACGAAAAGGTTAAGGACGAGGAACGTGAAATTCTAGGTGTAAGACTCGCCTCTAAAGACAAGAGGCAGCTTGATTTTTGGGGGGTTACAGATCTGGCCGGGCTGGCGCTGATGCTGATACAGAAATGTTTGATACGATAATACGGTACGTGGGGAGCAATACAGAAAGATACGTTATTGTAACGGGTTATCTGAACTTGCCAAATATTAACTGGAAAGGGTATGCGAATGACAGAAAGCATGACCAACAAATGGTGAATAAGTTATTATGGAAAGGACAGCTGAATCAGAAAGTGATGGAACCAAGTAGAGGGAAAATATTCTAGATGGGATGCTGATAAAACCAGATGAGCTCGATAGGGATACTAAAGCAACAGACGGTATAAATGATCATGAAGCTGTTTTGTCAGAGTTAAAAACAAAAGTATTAGAAAGGAATATTGTAAAAGTAGGCTATTTAGTCAATACCATATGGCTGATAAGAGGGGAATGTGGAAATGTTTAAACAGCAATTATGATCACTGGAAAATGGTAAATAAACAGGTAAACAAGGGTATAAAGCAACTTATTGTTGAGGAGTTTGAAAACGTATATGTTCCTTTAAAAGTGGTAAGGAATAGTAAGGGCCCATTATCTTATAAGAGGGAAATAAATAGATTAAGAAGGAAGAGCAGATTAGAAATAAATAGAGTTAGGATTGGTTGCAGAAGTAAGGAGAGATTGAAGGAGCTCACTAGGAAATGTAATTCAGCTAAAAAAATTATCCAAGGATAACATGACGGCATAGATAGCTGGCAGCCATATGGATTTTAGGAAGCAATGGAAGGACATTGATAGATACTTTAAGGCACAAACATGTTCAAGGAAGGACATTCCAAGGATCATTAATGAACAATGGGAGTATATATGTGAATACTTACAGAAGGCAGAAGTATTCAGTCAGTAATATGCAAAAGTAGCTGGATATAAGGATAATGTCCTGATAGAGGGGTGACTAATACTAGCAAAATACTTAAATTTGATGATACAGTGGTTGAATCCCATAGGGAACCTGAAATATTTGTCCCGAATAAGTAAATTTATAATACCCATATAGTTCGTCCATTATTGGACAATATGCGTTTTCCACCTAACTCATTCCTGGTTGGTGCGACGTAAAGCCCCTAGCATTCCTGGTTGTCAGCGTTTTGGCCCAGTGTGCTAATTTGGGCTTCTCAGTTGGTAAATAGTGCACCACCAAGATGCATGGCTGGGATTAATAAGATTTCTGGGGATATATTAAGGGCTATGGGTTGGGATGTAGTGCCATATACGAAATGCTTATCTGATAACTGTTTGCATGAAGGAGCAACACCAAATGAGTGGGGAGTTGCAATAGTAGCCCCAGTGTACAAGAGAAAGGGTGAAAAACATAAGGCGGATAACTACATGCCAGTCAACTTGATATGTATTGTTTGTAAGCTCAGCGTAAGCATTATTTGTCATGTTTGTAAAATTACTAACTGGTTTGATAGACGGCATTTCAGGTTTAGGAAAGGTTACTTCAGTGATGCTTAAATTATACGATTCCAGCAAGAAGTAGCAGATATTTTAGATACAGGAGGTCAAACGGGCTGTATCACTATTCATCTATCCAAGGCTTTTGATAGGGTAGAGCATGGGAGATTACTGACGACAATGAGGGCTATTGGACTAGACAAAAGTGTGGTTGAATGGGTGGCTACTTTTCTAGAAAACAGAACTCACAGAATTAGAGTAGGTGAAGCATTATCTGATCCAGTAATGATTAAAAGAGGGGTCCCGCAGAGCGGTATTATTGGACCTTTATATTTTCTTATACAGGTATAAATAAAATTAGTAAAGATCTGGAATCACAGATAAGGCTATTTGCAGAGAATGTTATACTGCATAAAGTAGCAAATAAATTGCAGGATTGTGAGCAACTGCAGGGGGTCTTAAACAATGTTGTGAGATGGATACCAGACAATGGTGTGAATAAAAATGGGATGAAAAGTCAAATTGTAAGTTTCACCAAGAGGAAAAGTCCTCTCATTTTAATTACTTCATTGATGAGGTGATAGTACCCATTGGGACCAATGTAAGTGCCTAGGTGTTAATATAAGGAATGATTTTCATTGGGGTAATCATATTAACAAGTTTGCTGAGAAAGGTGAGGGCACATACGTCTCTGGTAAGACCACAGTTAGAGTACGGCTCTATTGTATGGGACACTCCCCAGGGCTACTTGATACGAGAACGGGAAACAATTCAAAGGAAAGCAGCACAATTTGATCTGAGTGATTACCAACAAAGCAATAGTGTTAAGAAAATATTGCAAACTTTGGGCTGGGCAGACTTGGGAGTAAGGAGACTAGATGCTCGACTATGTGGTATGTTACAATTCAGAAGTCTCATAATTGGGTCCGTATTGAACAATTTAAGTTTTTATGAAAGAATGTCCCTTGAGAGTTCACCTTTGCAATACTTTATGTGGCTTTTATTAACTGCATGTATAATATTACAATGCATAATTGCGAGATATGTTTTGCCAAACATTTACAGCCACTTTCCTATAGCTAAGATTAAAATTGCTAACAAAATCTTAGGCTCATAGTACACTTGTATGTCACTAGTAAAAGTTGTTGAACTAACATAGGTTGCTCTGTCTGTAGAAACATTTATGATTAACCTACATTAAAACCTATAAAGATACCCAAAACATTACTTTATAAGTGCGCATTTGTATAAAAGTTCAATTGTGCATGTAACTTATAATATGCTATTGTTGTAGTTAGTGATCTGACTATTGTCTCCACCTCTCATGCCTGGATCAGCCATTTCAAGAAACAAGACAGAATTGGGAGTAGAAAAATTATGAAATTTGTATCTGTTGGCATATTCAAGACGATAAATAAAAGAATAAAGCTGCAGAAGAATTTCTGGAGAGAGCTCAAGAGCGATTTCTCCATTACACCCCGTCCTCTATTCACAACACTGATACAAGCAGGTTCGAGGGCGATGGGAAAGCATTCTTTCTGATTATATTCGACATGTTTGCTAAATTAATAACTGGTTCAATAGAAGGCAGTTCGGGTTTAGGAAAGGTTATTCCACCGAAGCTCAACTTGCAGAATTACAGCAAGATATACCAGATATCTTGGATTCATGAGGTCAAATGGACTGTATTGTGATTGACCTATCTAAGGCATTTGATAGGGTAGATCATCAGGGACTAAAGGCAAAAATGAGTGCAATTGGACTAGACAAAAGGGTGACTGAATGGGTGGCTATATTTCAAGAAAACAGAACTCATAAAATTAGCGTAGGTGAAGCTTTATCTGACCCTGTAATAATTAAGAGGGGAATTCCTCAAGGCAGTATTACTGGACCTTTATGTTTTCTTACATATATAAATGATACGAGTAAAGAAATGGGATCACAGATAAGGCTTTTTGCGGATGATGTTATTCTGCATGATGCAAGTGCGTAAAGGACTGGTATAACGAGGAAAAAATTCTCTAAACCCATGGGTAAATAGTGAAAATATCGAGCTCGATTAGTAGGTGGTATTGTTATTATGATTATTATTATTATTATTATTATTATTATTATTATTATTATTATTATTATTATTATTATTATTATTATTATTATTATTATTATTATTATTATTATTATTATTATGACTCTTGAGGTGTGGCTATTTACACTGGTATTTAGCCCTTTTAGGACCAGGTATATTCAGGGTGGGCGTGCCTAAGAAGACCATGTGGTATGGCAAAAAAAAGACCAAGGCGTTCGAGGCATATTTGCCATCACATCTCCTTTCAGACACCTATAACTTAGTCTGTTTTTTTTTTTTTTTTTTTTTTTGCTATTGGCTTTACGTCGCACCGACACAGATGGGTCTTATGGCGACGATGGGACAGGAAAGGGCTAGGACTGGGAAGGAATTCGCAATGCACACACCATGGCATCCTTCTTGGCATTTGGTACACACAGTTCTTCAACTGGTCCTATAAGGGCTAAAGATTAATTTGTTTGTTTGTTTGTTTGTTTGTTTGCTTATTTACGGTATCTCATTTTCAAGTGGATAATTATTTTGATTGTTGTTTTCCGTTTCGAGTGATACAGCCATCGCCTTTGTAAATAATGAGTGTTTCACGTAAAATGAGAAGTTGCGAATTGTAGGCAGAACTCGACAAGAACTCTGACGATGACTTGTTAGATTTATCAGATTTCTGGAAAGGAAATATCGTAAGTAAGGTAACAAACAAACAAACAAACGATAAAATTGAGAAGAGTGCACTATGTTACTTGCCGCCACACGTGATTTATGTTGAAACGGCAACAGCAGACTGCACAGCTCGGCGATTAAGTTAACGCGGGCTGGCGAGCGTGAGGTGGCGCTCTGCATTAGATGTGCTGCACTGTACTTGTTGGTGTTTATTTCGTGCTTTGACTCTCATACTCAATCAAACTTTAATCTGACAGTCCCGAAAGATCGTCAAGACACTTAATATAGCGGCATGTTATTCATGTTTTAAAATATTTGGCCTACAGACATCCTTTTATTCCATTGACGATATATCGTCAGTTGGTCTTTCTCACAAGGATTGTCACTGACGATATATCGTCAGCTGGTCCTATAAGGGTTTAATTTATGAATTTGTTTTATTCTTCTTCTTCTTGTTATTATTGTCATCTACGTAGTTTACGTGCAAGTTGTCAATACGGACATTATTTGATATAGATCGTGGTCGTATCAACTATTATTTGTGTGTTGTATGATCTGTCTTGAGTAACAAAACATATGAGGTTATGTCACGATACATCTGCTGTATGTTTATAATACGACTTTATTTAATGTAAGAACACGTAATTAATAGTATATAATTTATTATTACATGTAAATATGATGTATAAATCCGATGTAATGTTGTGCAACACAGGGTAATAGTCTTTGTCTTGATGTCACTCGAGTTTTACAGAATTTCCTATTCATTTGTATATAGGTTACTAGCAAGATACCCGTGCTTCGCAACGGTATTATACTGAAATTTATAATTGAATGCTTAACGTTTTATATATAATCCGCCGAAATTCGCGATCTGACTCGTATTTTTAGAGAATCCGCCCAAATTCGCGATCTGACTCGTTTTCTAAGAGATTACGGCAAAGTTCCTCCCATTTTTCAATTTTTATTTCCAGCAATCGATTTCGTACTTCCCGGGCTACGTCCAGGTATTCCACCCAGTCAGTTGGGTCCTTAAATCTTTGCCATCTTTTCCTATAGGCATTTTTGATATGGATCAAATCCTTGAGGAGATCCGGCGTGGTGTCGTCTTGGGCGCCTTGGCGGTACTGAACCCGCGGCCGTACTGCATTCGTAGTCATTACCCGTCCAGCACACGTTTCCAGCGCGGTTCGCACATTCTGACGACGGTCCAAAACATTATTATTATTATTATTATTATTATTATTATTATTATTATTATTATTATTATTATTATTATTATTATGGACCCCACTGCAAGATGCAAGACCGCTACTTGGAGGTAAATTACATCTGCTGCCATTGTCATTGCTGTCAATGTGACCAGCACCATTGTCGCGCGTAGGCAAGTGCGCGGGATTTCTGGCGATACGAATGACATACTTCCGTGCATTATTGATCTTACTACAGAGGTGAACAATTGCACGGTCAAACTCATTCCTATCGTTTATTTCAAATGTGTTTAAATTTTTATTTATATGCCAGGAGAATCTACTGTAATCTAAGAACGTCCTCCAAAGGAAAAGGTGGCTCTTGAAAACTAACCCAGGAAAGATTTTAAATGATCGGTTTATAATCAGAATAAGTACATTGAAAATCCACAGCCCGTTTCCAGTCATTCGACCGTGTCAGGAATGGAATGAATAAAGCCCCATCTAGCGGCGAGGATAGGAATTATGCCGGCTGCCGAAGCCTATCGCACTCCTGTGGGGTAATGATTAATGAATGACAAATGAAATGAAATTATATTGGAGAGTGTTGCGTGAATGAATGATGACAGGGAAAACCGGAGTACCCGGATAAAAACCCGTCCCGAATCCACTTTGTCCAGCACAAATTTTACATGGAGTGACCGGGATTTGAACCACGGAACCCAGCGGTGAGAGGCCGGCGCGCTGCCGCCTGAGCCACGGAGGCTCCTTATGAGTACATTATGACCAGTAAAATCAATTGGTCTCACCTCCTTTTTTAACCCCATCGACGTTAAGTTGATTTACCCCCCCCCCACCCAAAAAAAAGAAGAAGGCGTGTTTCTTTATGTTTAAAGGAGATTCCAAATACCAATGTTCACGTCTGTTACCTTCAGTTTTGAGATATAAGTGTCCCCATAAACATAATTCACTTTCCCACTTCCTTTCACACTCTCCCCCCCCCCCCTAAGTGAAGTTTTCGGCAAAAAGTACGTGTTTCTTTAACAGTAAAGGATATTCTAAATACCAATTACCACGACTCTAACATGTTCAGTTTTCGAGATACGTGTCCTCATGAAAGGAATTCAACTCTTTTTCACTCCCAGCCCCCAAGATGATTCCCACCACAAAACACGTTTTTCTTTGTTTTTAAAGGAGATCCATATACCAATCTTCACGTCTGTAACAACTTCAGTGTTTATTAGATGTAAGTATCCTCATACAATTAATTCAATTAACTTTTCAATTCTTTCACCTCCCCCCTCCCAGTCATTGGATTTTCCGAGAATACGTGTTTCTTTACTTTAAAAGCAGATTCCAAATACCAAATTTCATGTCTGTAACATCTTCAGTTTTGAGATACCGGTATCCTAATTAAAATAATTCAACCCCATTTTCAGTCACTTTTACCCCCCCAATCCCACCCAAGTTGTTTTTCTGAAAACTAAAAATACACGTTTCTTTATTTTTAATAGAGATAAAAAAATACCATTTTTCACTTCTGTAACATGTTAAGTTTTTGAGATATACAGTAGAATTTCTCATTTTAAAATTTCACCCCCTTTTTAGTTCCCCTAAGTGGAGATTCCAAAACAAATGATCTATATTTCTTTACTTTTACAGGAGATTCCAAACACCAATTTTTACGCCTGTAACATTTTACGTTTCTGAGATATACTGTAGATATAGTCTTTCTAAAAATTAACCCGAATGCGTCACTCCTATGTAACCCCCACTAATTGGATTTTCCAAAAATAAAAAATACGTGTTTCATTATTTTTAAAGGAGACCCCATATACCAATTTTCAGGTCTGTAATACCTTCAGTTTCTGAGATATAAGCATCGTCATTAAAGGCATTCAACCACTTATTCACCCTTTTTCACCCCTCGTATTGGGATTTTCAGAAAACAAATAAAACGTATTTCCTTTTTAAAAGAGATTCTAAATATCAATTTTTACATCTGTAAACTTTTAAAGTTTTGAGATATAGATACACTCATTTTAAAAATTAACTCTTGTCCCCCCCCCCCCACTATTTGGACCTTCCAAAAACAAGAAAAACATGTTCGTTTATTTTAAAAGGATATCCGAAATACCAATTTTGAGGTCTGTAATATCTTCAGTTTCTGAGATATAAGTCTCCTCATTAAAGGCATTCAACCAATTTTTCACCGCTTTTCACCCCCTCCTATTGGGATTTTCCGAAAACAAAAGAATACGTGCTTCTTTATTTATAAAGTGATTCTACATACCAATTTTTACATCTGTAAATTTTTAAAGTTTTCAGATATAGATACACTCCTTTTAAAAACTCACCCCCCTTTTCACCCTTTTTCACCCCACCTATTGGGATTTTCCGAGAACAAAAAATACGTGTTTCTTTATTTTAAAAGGAGATTTTAAATGCCAATTTATACATCTGTAAACTTTTAAAGTTTTGAGATATAGATACACTCATTTTAAAATTTCGTCCCCCTTTGAACCTCCTTAGCGACGGAATATCCAAAAATCCTCCCTTAGCGAGCACCTACATGTTAATATGAATGTATCCCCAAAATTTCACTTCATTATGTCCAGTAGTTTTAGCTCGGCGATGATGAGTCAGTCAGTCAGTCAGTCAGTCAGTCAGTCAGTCAGTCAGTCAGGACATGTTCTTATATATATAGATTGGAGACTTGAGAAGATACGAGAAAGCATTTTGTATCATACTTTTGCGGAAGCTTGGCCAGGCAAGGTATATAAAGGGCAGTCTTGGGTTGTTTAGTCGATTATTTAGTCATTCGGAACAAATATTTCAGGTTCCCTGTGGGATTCAACATTTTTATCATTGTTTAGTCGAGTTGTTAGTGAGAATCGTTGGTCGAGTTAAGTATGTGAACTCATGTAGTGATTTTGCCGTTGAAGTGTGATGTTGTGTTGGTACTACATGTGATCTTTTCAAGTGTTCCGTATTTGGTTGACGCGCTAATGTGGCAGTCGATTGAGTTCAAAATGGGGGTTCATTTAATGTGCAACTATTAATGCGTATATAATTTGCAAGTAAAACAGTGTACACAATTGACAGCATCTCATGTGTGCGTCTTTGTGAATACGATAGGTACAGTATAGAGTAATAAATACTCGTTATAAGTTTTTGAGGAAATGCAAAATTACCTCGATAATGTAGTGAGATGGACAGTAGGCAATTGCCCACAAATGAGGTAGACAGAGTTTGACCGAGAGAATCACAGACGTAAATGTGAAATATAGTGTTATGCCTACCCAGAGAACGGAAGAAATGTTAGCCCGTGTTGGCTAGTATTTTATGAGATAAAGGGCACTCCCATAAGGGTTGGAGCCCAGCCAAGAAAGTGAAGTTGGTCTTCAAATGATGACCGGGTAAATGCCGGGGGACGATTAAATCCCTCCTGTCATGTTCTCGAGTTGTATTAGGGGATCTTGTTAACTAGCGGTCATGATTGCAAAATAAGGGACGGGTCATGCCAGCTGATGTAACGTTCCTGTCGTGTGGGAACAACTGACGCTTATCCTGTACATACGTGTGGATAAGATGAATTGCCGACCATTGGATTTCCTGAGTGCCTACATTTTCGATTCCCAAGAGTGGTATCCCAAGATGAGTGTACATTCATGTATGTTTTCCTTTTCAGGTGCGTGTTTTCTTTATTTCCGGATGGTGTTTTTATTTTGTCTATTGAATTTCTGTGCCTGGTTTGTGTTGTTTGTTTATGTCTGTTGTTAAAGGGGAATTAGCACCGTACGCTAATTTAAAGGTTGTGTGGTTCAATCCTCATCCAGTGGTGCCTAGGCCGCGTCCTAGAGCTTAAATTTAGTGTCATTTTGGGGGGGTTGTAGAATCCGGTTCCACTTCGAGTGTTAAGTTTTATATTTGTGTTCCTTGTATTTACGGAATTTTTCTGAAGTCATGGGTGCGAATACTTACGTTACTTTCTCATATTACTAGATACCAGAGGGGCCTTAAGCCATGAAGGTTTGGTTTGACTTACGGTATGTGATAATCCCCCCTAATTTGCTATAACTTAGTGACACATCGTGTTCCAATGAGTGATTTTAAAGTAATGACGGTTTGAGACCCAACCACCTTTCGAGATTTGTAAAGTGGATTTCTTATACTATGTCTTA
This sequence comes from Anabrus simplex, assembly GCF_040414725.1. Lineage (NCBI taxonomy): Eukaryota > Metazoa > Arthropoda > Insecta > Orthoptera > Tettigoniidae > Anabrus > Anabrus simplex. Next base: position 138,276,496 of record NC_090266.1, on the reverse strand, counting down.
GTCAATAAACATGTTGTTTTACCTACTACGTCAAGTAGTTCCAATTCACAGTTATGTGCTCAGAACCCTGTCCTTAATATTTAATATTTAGAGAACTAGTTTTGGGAGGCCCGTTCCAGACGCTCCACCATCTCTCTCGATGAGCACAGCCAGGCACAATTTAGTACTTACAAACACACACACACACACACACAAACACGCACACGCACGCATGCATACATGCATAAATAATTAAATACATACATACATACATACATACATACATACATACATACATACATACATACATACATACAAGTCCGATTCATTGGCTGAATAGTCAGTGTTGAGGCCTTAGGTTCAAAGGGTCCCGGGTTTGTTTCATGGCCAGGTCGGGCATTTTAATTGTGTCTGATGAATCCTTGTGGTTCGGAGACTGGGTGTTTGTATTCGTCCCAGCATTTTCCTCTTCCAATGCAGACAACGCATACACTGCCAACCACCACAGAAACATGCAATAGTGATTAAATCCCTCCATACAGGGTTGGCATCAGGAAGGGTATCTGGCCGTAAAACAGGGCCAAATCCACCTGTTCGACACAGTTCGCACCCGCGACCCCACAGATGTGGGAAAATCGGTAGAAGATACATACATACAACTGCATACATGCACACATATAAGTTGTTGTTTGGGTCATCAGTCCATAGACATATTTGATGCAGCTCTCCATGCCACCCTATCCTGTGCTGACTTTTCACTTCTACGTAACTACTACATCCTACATCTACTCTCACCTGTTTGTCATATATATATGCCCTGGTCTACCCCTACACTTCCCTCAAACACCAACTGAACAAGTTCTGGGTGTCTTAAGATGTGTCCTCATTCTATCTCTTCTTGTGGTCAAGTTTTGCTAAATTGTTCGCCTCTCAACGATGCGATTCTGTATCTCTTCATTCGTGCTTCAATGTGCCCATCTCACCTGCAGCATTCTTCTGTAACACCACATTTCAAAAACTTCAATTCTCCTTCTTGCTGAGCTAGTTATTGTCCATGTTTCACTTTCATACAATGCCATACTTCAGAAGTAAGAATTTTCAGACACCTTTCTAATTCCTATAACAATGTTAAAGTGAGCAAATTTCTTTTCTTAAGAAAGTCCACCTTGCTTGTGCTAGTCACCATTTTTGTCCTCCATTGATCTGCTATTGTTAGTTATTCTACTATCAGTAACTACAGTCATTCATTTCCCTTAAGACTTCGTTTCCTAAGCGATTATTTCCTGCATCACCCGACTTTGTTTGACTGTACTCCATTACATTTGTATTGGATTTATTTCTTTTCTAGACTGTTATGTCTTTCAGCATTAATCTGCAAGCATCTGTAAATTAACTAAGTATCTCTTCCAAGGTCGTACATCCATTACTAATCTCTGTGGCTTCATCTAATACACCTCTTATAACTGAGAAGTGAGTCTAACCATCATCACATTGGTCTCCGGATTCTCTTACCAACAACAGCAGAGTCCTTTATTCTCCTGAATATCCCACTTTCATTTGCCTCACATAAACCTACCACCAAGGATACAGCATACAGCTTCATCCATCGAGTTTATTTCAAACTTACCGAGCGAGTGGCTGCGTGACTTGGGTCACGTAAAGAATTACTGGGTTCAAACCTCACTGTCAGCTGCCCTGAAGATGGTTTTCAATGGTTTCCCCACTTTCACACCAGGCAAATGCAGGTGCGGTACCTTAATCAATGCTACAGTCACTTCCTTCACTCATAGCCCTTTTCTATCCCATCATCGCCATAAGACCTGTCTGTGTCGGTGCATCATAAAACAAATTTTAAAAACAAATTTCCCAACTTAGCCTTTAATAATCTCTTTGAGTACCCTCCTGCTATCGTTCCCAGGAGTTGGAAGCAGCACTTATTCTCACTACTTGCATGTATGTTATTTCCAACTAATTCGTAAGATATCCTGAGTCCATCCAGATTTCTCTTCTGTGCAGCATAGTCAGTCTGAATGCAAATCAATGTGAAGATAATTTTTAATCTGGGAACTCAGTCTCTTCCTACAGAATACCATTGATCGTAACTGTGAGTTCACCACATTAACTTTGCTACACCTTGACTCAATTTTACCCAACCGAGGTCGATAGCTGCAGTCGCTTAAGTGCGGCCAGTATCCAGTAATCCGGAGATAGTGGGTTCGAAGCCCACTGTCGGCAGCCCTGAAGATGGTTTTCCGTGGTTTCCCATTTTCACACTAGGCAAATGCTGGGGCTGTACCTTAATTAAGGCCACGGCCGCTTCCTTCCCATTCCTAGGCCTTTCCTCTCCCATCGTCGCCAAAAGACCTATCTGTGTCGGTGCGACGTAAAGCAAATAACAAAAACAAAAATAAATTACTCAACTACATTACCATACAAGGTACTTGGTACTTGAAAAAAATCACCTGTTTCAGTTTTGTATTCCCTCCGTAACATTCAGTTGTCTTAGGTTTCTTCTCAGCTGACACCACTTTAGTCTTGTAAACGCTAATTTTTGTATCATACTTGCTGCACCTCTTATCAAGTTCCAACAGACTGGATCACAGGTTTTCAGCACAGTCCACTATTAAGACCAAGATGTCAGCATAGTAAATGTCATAAGATAGTACAATTGAACAATTTCCATGGGCCGATGACCTTAGATGTTAGGCCCCTTTAAACAACAAGCAAGCAACAATTTCCATGATCTAGAACTAAACTCTCGCCTCCATCAAATTTAGAAATGGTGTATGGCTTTCAGTGCCGGGAGTGTCCGAGGACAAGTTAGGCTCGCCTGATGCAGGTCTTTTTATTTGACTCCCGTAGGCGACCTGCGTGTCGTGATGAGTATGAAATGATGATGAAGATGACATATACACCCAGCCCCGTGCCAGCGAAATTAACCAATTAAGGTTAAAATTCCCGACCCTGCCGGGAATTGAACCCGAGACCCCTGTGACCAAAGGCTAGCACGCTAACCGTTTAGCCATGGAGCCGGACATCAAATTTAGAGTTTTACACCTATAGGTGAATTAACCATCTTCGTCAGTGAAACTCGGCAAGCCTTGTTTAAGTTGACTCTCATACATATTTAGTGATCTCCATTGAATACGAAGAACAAATTTTCCTTCCAATAATACAACACCTATACTCGGTAAAATTTTAAACCAGATTTGTTCATAAAATTTAAGCGTGAACTGAATATTAAGGCAGGAATTTAGATTTTAATGTTTCATGCTACCATAAACAAAATGTTTACATTCAAATTCAGGAGTAATATGTACTCCTAACATCACTTGAGATCTACCTACCGTAGTCTAAATATTGTGACAATGACGGCCATGAACTAGTGTGGGGGGTTACAATATTAGCAAGAGGCGACAATGTGGTTGGGGCCAGCAGCGAGTGGAACAATAGCCATGGTGAATTGTTGAGTCCCAAAGTAAGGAAGCTCCTTAGAAGATGTGGAAGTGGCCAATAATGGAAAGGTGACCGGAATGATCTGAAAGCAGAAAGTATGACACATTTTCTTGAGAATCTTCTGCGGGCCTATATAAAGAGCGAATGTGGAAGTGTGAGTCAAACTCGAGTGAGTGTGAGGCAATCGTGAGATGGTTGTGAGACAGTGCATCAGCGAGGAGTGGAATTTAGTGTGGTGTGTTAGTTGTAAAGTGAACTGCTCCAGAGACAACAATAACCTTTAGAAGCCATGTTGGAGAGCAGGAGTTTGACATGCCAGACGACTGTGTGTTCAATCAAGTGCATGAGTACAACTTGTGTGAATTGGAAAACTCAAACATAACTGGATTTGTAAGTATTTGTAATTAGTAGGTTAATAAACTTAGTCAACAGTAAAACACGCTACCACTCAGAGCAATCATTTTAAGATTTAAGGAACGTGACAGTCCTCCATTGCATCGAGTTTCACCTAAATATTCCTAGTTGTTCTAAGGTAACAAATAAACAAACAAACAAATAAAGAAACAAATATGAATAGGTTTTGTGCCTCTATTCACTTTTAGTCTGAAAGTATAATACACTCAAAATTTCCTTTGAAGACGTAAACATCAGGAGAGTTGGCTATGCAGTGTGGATCATATAGTCATAAGCTTGCATTTGTGACACGGTGTATTCAAACCCTACTGTTCGTTCTGAAGATGGTTTTCCATGGTTTGCTATTTTCACACCCAGAAGACACCTGGGCTGCACTTTAATAAGACCACGGCTCCTTTTTTCTTTCATATCCCAGCATCATTGATAACATATAGGGCCTATGCATTAGTGCAGCATTTAGCAACTAGCAAAAAATGTTGAAGCCATGGCAATCAATCACCACTGATCTCCATTCAGTGCAGTTCCCCAGGTGGCAGATTCCCTATCATTTGTTTACCTAGTCTCTTGTTAAGTAGTTTCGAAGAAGTTAGAAAATGAAAATGGCGCATGGCTTTTAGTGCCGAGAGTGTTCAAAGACATGTTCTGCTCGTCAGGTGCAGGTCTTTTGATTTGACACCCGTAGGCGACCCGCGTGTCGTGACGAGGATGAAAAATATGATGACGGCACATACATCCAGCTCCCATGCCAGCGCAATTAACCAATGATGGTTAAAATTCCTGACCCTGTCGGGAATCGAACCCGAGACCCCTGTGACCAAAGGCCAGCACGCTAAGCTTTTAGCCATGGAGACAAAGAAGTTAGAAATGCAAAAGCATCAAAATATGAAGTCAACATTAGATTTCACAAGGATTAAGGAGATTAATTCATCCTCTCCTGCTTTGACTGTAGATGATATTAGGAAGAAATATTTCCTAGTACTTTCAGGAACAAGAAGTTCCAGCTGGCTGCATTGAGAACATGGGCTCTCTGAATCAAGAAAAGAATGAGCAAGATCATAGACTCAGGTTCAAATCTTTGGAAACTTGTTTTGCTAAATTCATGAAATGTATATTAGAGTATGAATGATCTACTCGGCAACGCAAACATATAATTTTCAGTTAATTCCTTTCTGCTAAAGACTTTTAAATACCGGACAGTTTCAATTGGCCTGCTACACATGAAATCAGTTTCTAATAAAAGTTCTTGAAAGTCCACTGTTACGAATCTGTGTCTTCATCAATTTATGTTAAATGTTAGATGCCTTTTTGTGTATCTCTGCCTTTCCTTAATACATCAGATATGCTGAAATGTACTGTATATAAAAGTGAAATGACATATCTTACCAACATCATACTTCATGAATCAGCATACCATAATCTAGTGGGTATTGTAGACAATATTCATAAATACATGGACTTTTTTTAAAGATTACTAATTTATTTCAGCATGCAGTTGTTTAAGGTTGTTTTCTTTATTTACCAACAGCAACTATCTTGTCTGAATCATGTACTCAAATGCGTGGTGGTGGTGGTTATTGCTTTGAGGGGAAATACAGCTAGGCAATCATCCCCTCTTAACACTAATTAGAGGAAAGAATGGGAGATATCAGACCATTAAAAGAATGAGGATATTGGTAAAAGAAAGGAAAGGACCACAGCGGGGAACAAGAGCTGACCAAAGGAAATCGGATAGAGAAGGTGAGAGTGAGAAGCTGATACAAGTGGAAACATTGTCAGACTCATGTCACCAACCCACACTCCTTTTAGTCGTCTCCTACGACAGACAGGAGATACTGTGAATGTATTCAATCGCTCCTACCCATTGGGCTACCTGAATTTAAATACGAAAGTTTAAATTTGATTATAATCCCTTATCACTACGGTATTAAAAATGGTGATTAAACGATTTACCTTAGACCACTATTCTTCATTCCCCCATGCAAATCAAAATGAATCTCAAGCAGTAACAAAATTATTTTGTAAAGATGATACTCCTTACTTCATTGAATGTAATATTTTGCCTGAGTAGACCAAAAATAAAATAATAAATAATTGTCAAATTGGTTTCAAAATATAGAAGTACACCTAGAGGTGGATTTCTATTTCTGGTGTACTCCCATATTTAGAAACCTTCCACCTTGCTGATATTTAAGGCCATTTACAGGAGACGATGCTATCTAATTGCTTCCCACACTCGTACGTACTCCAGTTATGATGACAACCTTTACATGAGCAATGTTTCATTGTCCCTGTGTAACGAGCTAGGAACCACAACATCATGGCTGCATATGACAGTGCTCATCCCTGTACAGTTGGACTTACGATTTTTCAGTGCCCTCACTTCCTGAGTTGGCAAGTGCACAACAAGATAGTAAGACTTCCCTTGAATTGTATGGAAGTGTATAAAAACTGAATCAGTCTCCAAAAACCATTCCATGGAAAGATGTAGGCTTAATTAATTGCCCAATAAACAAAATGTTAAGTACGTTTGGAGTCATATATGATGGAGAGCATATGGAAATGTAACAGGGCTTTGTTTAGTCACAATTAATTTAATTTCTTATAAATTCATTTTTGTAATAACTTTTCCTTATTACAGTACATATATTTTTGCCGATAAGTTTTCAGTGACACTGAGACAGGAAAGAAGTGACCACGGCCTTACGGTAATTAAGGTACAGCCCTAGCATTGGAGTGTCGTCAGTAGGGTTCGAACCCACAATCTTGTGAATAATAATTTACAGCTGCACATTTTGTACAGCGTAGCCAACTCATGTCATATTATCCATTATCAATATGAATGTATGAACAAATCTTTGTTACCTTACCGTTTCCTGATAGGTTATCAGCCCAGAGGCTAGTTGGATCATCAAATAGCACCACCATAGGTTTTGCGGCTATAGGGAAACTGTAAAAAATCACGGCGGAGCCAAAATGAGGTTTACTCGGCCAGATGAGAAGGGAGGTAGTTTGCCATTCCTTTCCTACGAGTAACACATTTCATAACACTCAGATGAACAAGTTTTGCTTAGAATGTCATTACTCAGTCTGCACATGCCTCAGCAGCCTCCATACAATGAGACCGGGATTTCGTTTAAATTGTGCTCTGGCCTGTGCCAAGAGACAGATGCAACAGGAATGGCAACAGACAGTTTCCTAATATTACATGACGAAGACATGGTATTAAATATTTATTATTTTTGAATTTTTAAGGCAGAGTATTTTGTGTCTCAAACCAATACACACAATTAGGTGCAATAATAATAATAATAATAATAATAATAATAATAATAATAATAATAATAATAATAATAATAATAGTCCGTCTCATTGGCTGAACAGTCTGCATTGTGGCCTTCATTTCAGAGGGTCCCGGATTCGATTCCAAGCAGGGTCACGGATTTAAATCTCGACTGGTTAATTCTTCTGGCTCAGGGACTGGGTATTTGTGTTTGTCCCAACACAGTTTTCTTCATATTTAGACAACACCCACAGTGGCTTCCTCCACTACCATAGAAACCCGCAATAGTGATTACATCCCTCCATGTACGGTTCGCACCAGGAAGGGCATCCGGCTGTAAAATAGGGCCAAATCCACTTGTGGACACAGTTTGCACCCGCAACCCCACAGGTGCTGAATAAGTGGTATAATAATAATAATAATAATAATAATAATAATAATAATAATAATAATAATAATAATAATAAAAACTTTCTTCCCTCCCCTGCAAACCATTGTGACCTTGCTGCAGTGGGAGGCTTGCGCATCCTAATGAAGCAGATACTATCAAAGTGTAAAGAAGTGTCCACCTATTCAATAGCATAAGCTTGTATATTGTCTTATACAACTGGGACCAGTTTCGACCCCATATATATTGAGCCATCTTCAGCCACGCTACAATTGGAAGACATTTGCACACATATAACCAATAATAAATTAAACGCTTTGGTAAATTGATAAATTGTGGCTAGGAAAGCAACAGATAGGGAATCTGCCACCTGGGCGACTGCCCTAAATGCAGATCAGTATTGATTGATTGATTGATTGATTGATTGATTGATTGATTGATTGATTGATTGATTGTACAAAGTGTTTAATTTATATTATTGGTTATATGCGTGCATATGTCTTCCAACTGTAGCATGCCTGAAGATGACCCAATATATATGGGGTTGAAACTAGTTCCGGTTTTATAAGACTATATACAAGCTTAGGTATTGAATATGTGGACCCTTCTCTACCCTTTTAAAGTGATCAGTTGTCAATACGGATGATAATGAAAAATCATAACTTATGAAATGAAGCAGATAGCCGAGCTACAGGTTCAACCATATCAGATCGGTGTCTGTCGAGGGACCAGACGAATAAATTGTTCATCAAAAGTGGTGTAGCAGCCTTTTGGAAGTCTCAAGGGTGGCAGCCTAGATGATTTACAGATATGGCCTTGTAATAATATTCAACATGGCTTAGCTGTGTTGATACTGCTACACGGCTGAAAGCAACGAGGAAACTTCAGGCGTAACTAACACCCGAGGATATGCAGCTCTTTCTGTATGAGTGATGTACTGATGATGGCCTCCTCTTGGGTAAAATATTCCGTAGGTGAAATAGTCCCCAATTCAGATCTCTGGGTGAGGACTACACGAGAGGGGGCAATCATCAGGAAGATAGATACCGACATTCTGTGAGTCAGAGATTGGATTGTTAGAACTTTGAATCGTTGTGGTAGGTTAGAGAATCTGAAAAGGGAGATGGATAGACTAAAGTTTGATGTAGTTGATATAAGTGAAGTACGTTGGCAGAAATAGCAGGAGTTTTGGTCAGGCGACTACAGAATTAACAACACAGAATCAAACAGGGGAAATGCAGAAGTTTGGTTTACAAATAATATGGTTTAATAATGAATAAGAAAATAGGGCAGCGGGTATGCTACTACGATCAGTATAGCGAAAGCATTACTGTTGTCAAGGCATACACCAAACTAATGCCCACCACAACAGTGCAGGACTACATGCCTACTAGTTCAGTAGATAATAAATAATTCAAAAGAATGTATGAAGAGACAGAAGATTTAATACAAATATATTAAAGGTGACAAGACTCTGATTGTAAAGGGAGATTATAAAGCACCGGTATGCCAAGGAACAGAAAGTAATACAGAAGAAGATTTAAGATTGGGACAAAGGAATGAAAGAGGAAGTCGACTGGTTGAATTCTGCACCAATCATAAATAAGTCCTTGATAATACTCGGTTCAAACACCACAAACGACAGCAGTCAATATGGATGAGACCCAGAGACGCTGGAAGGCACCAAATATACTTCATTATGAATAGGCAGAGATTCTGAAACCAGGTGCTGGATTGCAAAACTTTCCCTGGAGCAGATGTGAACTCTGATCACAACTTGTTGGTCATGAAATGCCATCTGAAGTTGAAGAAATTACATAAAGGAAGGAATGCATGGAGAAGGGATCTAGACAACTTGAAAGAAAAGAATGTGATGGATTGTTTCAAGGAACATGTTGCACAACGACAAAATGAAAAGAATGAAGGAAACACAATAGAGGAAGAATGGACAATAATGAAGAATGAGGTCAGTACGGCTACTGACGAAATGTTAGGAAGAAAGGAAAAATCAATGAAGAATCAATGGATAACTCAGGAGATACTAGACCTGATCCATGAACGACAAAAATACAAGAATACGAAAAATGAAGAGGGCAGGAAAGATTATAGGCGATTAAAGAATGAAGTGGATAGGAAATGCAGGACAGCTAAGGAAAAATGGCTGAAGGAGAAGTGCAAGGATGATGAAGGTTGTACAGTCCTTGGAAAGGTAGATGCTGAATACAGGAATATCAAGGAAACCTAATGAGAAAGGAAAACTAGATGTGTGAATATCAAGAGCTCAGACGCAAAAGAATTTTTAGGGAGGGAAGACAAGGTAGAAAGATGGCAGGAATATACACAATTGTATCAAAGTAAAGACGTAGATGATCTGGTTTTAGGAAGAAAGAACAAGCTGTTGATGCTGATGAAAAGAGAGACCCCATTTTGAGGTCAGAATTAGACAGTGCTTTGAGAGACCTAAGTAAAAAAAAGGCGTCAGGGGACAATTACTCTGAATTACTGACTGCGTTAGGAGAAACCAGCATGGCGAGGTTATTTCATTCAGTGTTTAAGACGTATGAGACAGAAAAAGGGCCATCCAATTTTCCGCAGAATGTTGTTATACCTATTCCGAAGAAAGACGGTGCTGACAAGTATGAAATTTACTGCACCATGAATTTAGAATCTTTCGCCTGCAGAATTTTAACACATACTGTTTACAGAAGAATGGGAAGACAAATTGAAACTGAGTTGGTAGATGATCAATTTGGCTTCAGAAGAAATGTAGGAACACGTGAAGCAATCCTAACTTTATGCCTGATCTTAGAGGATCGAATTAAAGACAAGCCCAAATACATGGCATTCATAGATCTAGAAAAGGCATTCGTAAATGTTGATTGGACCAAGCTATTTGAGATTCTGAAGGCAATTGGGATCAAATACCAAGAACAAAGAATTACCTAGGATCTATATAAAAATCACTCTGCAGTGATGAGAATTGGGGTCTTTACAAAAGCAGCAGCACTTCAGAACGGAGTGAGACAAGGCTGCAGTTTCCCCCCTCCTTTTCAATAGAACAGGCAGTAAAGGAAAGCAAAGAGGAACTTGGAAATGTAATCACAATCCAAGGAGGGGAAATAACAACCCTGAGATTTGTCGATGATATTGTTATTTTATCTGAGACTGCAGGAGATCTAGAGAAATTGCTGATTGGTATGGGCGAAGTCCTGGGTAAGGAGTACAAAATGAAAAGTCCAAAGTGCAAAACAAAAGGAATGGAGTGCAGTCGAATGAAGTCAGGTGATGCAGGTAATATTAGATTAGGAAATGAAGTCTTAAGGGGAGTAATTGAATACTGTTACTAGGGTAGTAAAATAACTAATTATGGCAGAAGTAAAGAGGACATAAAATGCAGACTAGCACAAGCAAGGAAGGCAGAAAGAAGAAGAAAATAAATGTGCTCACATGAAACATTCATATAGGAATTAGGAAGATGATTTTTAAAACTCTCGTCTGGAGCATGACTTTGTATGGAAGTGAAATATGGACGATAAACAGTTCAGAAAGAAAGAAAAAAGTAGCTTTTGAAATGTGGTTTTACGGAAGAATGCTGGAGGTGACACGGATAGATCGAATTATGAATAATGAGATACTGAAACGAATTGGTGAAAGGAGAGTGACTGAATGGGTTGCTATATTTCTAGAAAATAAATCTCAGAGAATTAGAGTAGCCGAAGCTTTATCTGACCCTGCAATAATTAAGAGTGGAAATCCTCAAGGCAGTATTATTGGACCTTGATGTTTTATTATGTTATAAATTATATGAGTAAAGAAATGAAATCAGTGATAATGCTTTTTGCGGATGATGTTATTCTGTATAGAGACATCAATAAGTTACAAGATTGTGAGCAACTGCAAAATGACCTCGATAATGTTGTGAGATGGACATCAGGCAACGGTATGGTGATAAACGGGGTTAAAAGTCAGGTTGTGAGTCTCACAAATAGGAAAAGTCCTCTCAGTTTTAATTACTGTGTTGATGGGGTGAAAGTTCCTTATGGGGATCACTGTAACTACGTAGATGTTAATATAAAGAAAGGTCTTCATTGGGGTAATCACATAAATGGGATTGTAAATAAAGGGTACAGATCACTGGACATGGTTATGCATGTGTTTAGGGGTTGTAGTAAGGATGTAAAGGAGAAGTCTCTTGTAAGATTCCACATAGAGTATGGTTCCAGTGTATGGGAACCTCACCAGGATTACTTGATTCGAGAACTGGAAAAAATCCAAAGAAACGCAGCTCGATTTGTTCTTGGTTATTTCCGACAAAATAGTAGCGTTACAAAAATATTGCAAAGTTTGGTCTGGGAAGACTTGGGAGAAAGAAGACGAGCTGCTCGACTAAGTGGTATGTTGCTAGCTGCCAATGGAGAGATGGCGTGAAATGACATTAGTAGACGAATTAATCTACGTGTTGTCTTTAAAAGTAGGAAAGATCACAATATGAAGATAAGGTTGGAATTCAAGAGGACAAATTGGGGGAAATATTCGTTTATAAGAAGGGGAGGGATTGGACTAACTTACCAAGGGAGATGTTCAATAAATTTCCAATTTCTTTGAAAGCGTTCAAGAAAAGACTAGGAAAACAAGAGATAGGGAATCTGCCATCTGAGTGACTGTCCTAAATGCAGGTAGTAGTGACTGATTGATGGCTAAATTTGATGAGAAGAGGAGATAGAATGACAGGGCACATCTTAAGATACCCAGGACTTGTCAGTTTGTTTTTGAGGGAAGTGTAGAGGTAAGAATGGTAGGGGTAGACCAAGATATGAATATGACAAGCAGATTAGAGCACATGTATGATGCAGCAGTTACGCAGAAATGCAAAGGTTAGCTCAGGATAGGGTGGCATGGAAAGCTGCATCAAACCAGTCCGTGATGGACTGATGACTCAAATAACAACAACAACAACAACATCAATAACAAATCTTCAGCTTATCCCATATATGTCTGGGGTCGTTGGAGCCACTGAGGCTCATTCTGGTTTTGACTTGGTGTTTAAGGCTAGATGCCTTTCCTGATGACATAAGATGTTGAGATGAAAATCTGAACCCAGGATCAACTGGGATTCAAACCTTAGCCTTCCGTGTGGGAAGCCAGCAGCTAAACCACTGAGCTAATCATGCTCCCAATAATAATAATAATAATAATAATAATAATAATAATAATAATAATAATAATAATAATAATAATAATAATAATAACAGAGGCCCAAACAGAGAATTTCTGAAGAGCAGAGAAAGATAAGAAGTGAAATAATGAAGATATTTGGGGAAGAGAGGAGAAGAAAGGCCAAAAAGCCTTAAGTCCTATGGGGTCCATAGATGGCCAAATTCGGAATAATAATAATAATAATAATAATAATAATAATAATAATAATAATAATATTGCCAAAAAGACGCACACAAAATGCTGTCAAATTGCTTAAACGAATTTTTATTCACAATTAATTATTTACAAGTTACACATTAAACAAGCACATAACGTAATAAACTGCCGTCACAAAGAAAACACGCCCATCAACAAACCACCATTTTTAACAACTGCCTATCACTAAGCACATGGAGATTGCAACCTTGAAACAGTTGACTGCTGACTGATTACATTAACATGTCGGCCTAAACACAACACAACTACTGTTAAACAATAACTCCCCTCCATCATCGAGACCGTCCCTTTATATAGGTTGCCTGGCAGAGCTTCTAGAAGGATACATTTTCTCGTAAATTCTAGAGTGCTTAATACATAATTATGTTCTGGATATTACAATGTGTTGAATAATACTGTAGTGGATTACACATCAAATATACAGGTAATAATAAATTATATACCATTAATTGCAGGTTCTTACATTAACTAAACTCATATAAATATATGAACACAGCACATGTTTCATGACATAGCCTCACAAATATTACCTACGATAGTATCCTCGTACATATCAATCAATCAATACTGTCAATCAATACTGATCTGCATTTAGGGCAGTCGCCCAGGTGGCAGATTCCCTATCTGTTGCTTTCCTAGCCTTTTCCTAAATGATTTCAAAGAAATTGGAAATTTAACTACTTTAGCTACGTAAATAATACTAATACTAATAAGTAGATGTGAACACTTCATAGCCATACATTACAAATAATAATAATAATAATAATAATAATAATAATAATAATAATAATAATAATAATAATAATAATAATAATAATAATAATAATAATAATAATAAATATAATGTATCCTTCTTGAAACAGTTGACTGCTGACTGCTTACATTAACATGTCGGCCTAAACACAACAAAACTACTGTTAATCAATAACTCCCTATATAATATATATAGTATTGTTATTATTATTATTATTATTATTATTATTATTATTATCATTATAAATTTAATAATAATTCCCGCTCGACAATTGCATTATTTATCCATAGGTTAAAAATATTGTTTTCAAGTTATATCAGTCCATTACATTTGCGTCAATATCCCCCCTATAACTTGAAAAAACTTCCACAGTCTACCTCACTCGTCGACTCTGCCTTGGACGTAGATTGTACCTTCTCTCTTCCTCGATATCGCTGGAAGTGTTCTCCTCCTCTTGACCGGTTCTTGCTGTGTCGGGGGTCGGGGTTGCCTCGCTGCCAGCCTCTTCCTCGATGATAGTCGATGCATTTTCCTCATGACCGGACTGAGCTGTGTCGTTAGTACCTTCTCCTCCAGGTGGACCCGTGGTAGTACCAGGCTTATTCTGTATGCGCAGCGGTTGGGTGACTCGCCGCAACTCCGATGCGTGGACCTTGACAGGAGGGTTGGTCTTTAGTAAGTAGAATCCATGGCTTAACTGCTTATCAACCTCGGCGGGATCAACCCACTTAGGTGCGAGACCTGCGTGAAACCCTCCAATCGTTTTACTGACTGGGTTCTTACGTCGCAGAACTTGTTGGCCTGGTCTCTTCGACATCTTGAGCCTTGGCCTGCGTAAGGGATCCCTTCTCGGCCAAAGGTTTCTTCTCCTTGATGTCCGGCTGCTGCTGCTGCTGCTGCCACTCTGCCAGGGAAACAGCTGCATCATCTTGACCCGAAGTGGGCCCGGTGCTGTACAGCTGTCGACCAAGAACAGTTCTGCTGGGGAATAGCCAGTGACACGGTTGATGCGTCGTTACAGAGCAGAGTGACTATGGTATCTGACGGTCCCACTGTCGATGTTCTTTTTCTATTAGGTGGACCCGTAGCATCCTTTTGGCTCCGGGTTCCGTTGTTCCGTTGGATTGGCCCTTGAGTTGTAGATAGCGGTGGTCCAGTGCTCCACACCCAATTCTGTCATCATTTGCTGCCACTTCCTTTACGTGAACTGACTCCCGTTGTCTGACAGAATACACCGTGGATAACCGTAGCGGCTGAATACCTCAGCCTGTAGAAGGCTGGTGATGCGTCCAGTCGGGGCTTCTGGTATCGGAAAGGCCTCAATCCATCTTGAAAAAGAGGTTGGTGATTACTAGGAGTCCTGTTTTACCCCCATGGTGTTCTGTGATAAGGACCCATCAAGTCCAGGTTTATGACCACCCAAGGGCGTTGCGCTCGTCTTCCTGACTTTAATCTGCCTTCCTGTTGCTCGCCTTGGTGCAGACACAGGTGTAGCAACCCTTCACATAGTCCAGGATTTCTTTCCGCATATTGACCCAGACGAATCTTGCTCGGATAGACTGATACGTCTCTTCGCCTCCTTGATGTCCGGTTTCATTGCTGTCGTGGGACTTCTCGAGGATGTCCGTCGTGTGCTGTCTGGGAATCACCACTACTGCAGGCGTGTCGGAGAGGTGAGATCTGTACATCAAGACTCCTCCGTCAACCTGGAAGTTCTTGTGGCACATCTTGAATTCCCTCGGGACAAGTCGACTATCGGTGTTCTGTCTCCTAAACAACTGCGCCATGGTCCTACAGGGCTTGTCTTGTTTGATTACTCCCATATCAAGTTCCTTCTTGATGGTCATAAAGACAGGTTCCTTAGGCTCACTCTGGTGTTTTCATGGGAACTCCCTCTCGACAATGGTGCTCCTAGCTTCGGATTCCATCGCCGGGTACCTAGATAAACCGTCTGCTCCCATGTTCGTCGGTCCTGGGACGTGGAACACATCGAAATCAAATTCCGCGATTAACATCAATTGAGGTTTTGAGCCAGAGACCGAGTCCAACCATTTGAGAGTGGCGTTTTCAGTGTAGAGCTGGATCTTCCTTCCCTCCAAGTAGCCTCTGAATTTGCCCATGGCCAACACCACGACTAAGGCTTCCTTCTCGGCAGTGCAGTAGCGTTGTTCAGTGGAAGGTAGCTTTCTGCTGGCATACTCGACGATGTTTCTTCCGCCGTCACTCCTCTCCTGGAATAACACTGCTCCTAAGCCGGAGTCGCGGACGTCCGTCCGCAGGCACATCTTCCGTTGAGGGTCGGGATGGGCTAGACCGGGAGCGTTGCATATCGCGGCCTTAATGTCTTGGAATACTCCCTCTTCCTTGCTGGTTGTTATGGAGTAGATCAGTGAGTGGTATTCTCTTCAAAGTGCGCCACGATTCTGCTATACCATCCACACATGCCAAGGAACTGGCGTACTCGCCGCTTGGTCCGCGGACGATCAGTTTCTTCGATAGCTCGATTCTTTTCTGGATGCCTACCTAAGCCTTCAGATGTTAGGACATGGCCAATATATTCTACGCGGGACTGGACGAAGTGGCACTTCTCCAGTTGGCAAGCCAATCCATGAATCTTCAATCTTTCCAGTACTTTCGCCAGATGAACAAGTTGTTCTTGTAAATTCTTGCTGTGAATTAAAGTGTCGTCGAGATATAAAATAGGCAAAAATCTCAAAGATATCCTGACAATACGTTATACATCAGTCGCATGAAGGTGGCAGGAGCATTCTTCAATACAAAATGCATCAATGTAAACTGGTACAATCCTCTCGGTGTCGTGAAGGCGGCCAGTTGACTAGAACTTTCCTTGACCTCAACTTGCCAGTATCCGGAGTTGAGATTGAGCGTGCTGAAAACCCTAGGCCCACTTACTTGTTTCTGCGAGTCTTTTAGGTCAGGCATGGGGTAGGCGTCACTAACGGTCTTCTCGTTCAACTTGCGGTATTCCACACACAGCCGATACTCCCCATTTTTCTTATTCGGTAGAACGATAGATGAAGCCCAATAGGATGTAGAGGGTTCGATGGGTCCTTGCCATTCCTTCTCTTGGATCTTCTGAATGACGAAGTTGCGCTTATCCGGATTGATTGGATATGGACTTTGGTTGATGGGTGAGGAGGTGCTGTGTTCGTTACCGTGGTAGTCCGTCCTATTATATTGGTGACGACTTCCGGAAATTCCTTTAAGGTGTGTCTCAGCTCCCCTTCTTCACTTGGTTGAAGATGAGTTAATTGGATATCTCCCAGGTCTACGTCGACTTCTTCATCCTTGCAGGTCCAGAGATCCATCATGCCAGGCGACCCTCAGACGTCTCTTTTCCCAAAAAGACTTCATGAGCTGCATAGTCTAGGAATACCTTGTATTCCACCAGAGAGTTATGACCTAATATGATGTCAGATATTAGGTTCTGAATCACTGCAACGTCAATTACAATAGACATGTCCATGCATTTAGTGGTTAGGTTAGTCTGTCCTGGAAAGTAATAGGTTGTCCAGTCCGCTGCTCCCATTACCCTTCCGAGATGGTGAGCCTCCATGTGCGGTAGTAATTTGGCAACAGTCCCGTTGACAAATGAATGGATTGCTTGGCTGTCGAGTATGGCAGAAAAAGTCTCGTTGCCTATCCTTAAGGAGATAGCTGAGTGGGGTTGGCCTGTTCTACTCACAAGCTGTCCAATCCCTCTCCTATTTGACCAGAGTTGCTTGTCTGTCGTGTTCTGAGGCGCATTCCCTTTCCCGGTCCCATCCCCCTTCAACCCAGAATTTGCCGGACCTAGTTTTCCGACGTCAAGGCTGACACTTGTTCTTCAGGTGTCCCGTTCATCCACACTGGCAGCACTTCCTAACTGCGCTGGTCTCTTCTGTAGCTTTGCTCTTGTGTTCCTCCTCCAACTGGACGATGATTCTACGTAGATCATCACAGGATCCCGGTTGTGATACTTTCACTAAGGGTCGAATCTTATCGTGGAGTAGCTCTGTGATGTTTTGTATGATCTCGTTCTCGATTCCTTCCGGGTGCAGACGCTTCAAAAATTGGTACTTCTGTAGGACGAAAGCGCCAGCTCTCATACCAGTGGGTTGTGCCTCAGTCAGTATCTTCCTTTTCACGGAGCTCTTCACTCCTTCGGAATTAAACCTAGCGAGAAATTCCCTCTTGAAGTCCGTCCAGTTTAAATTCAAGCCCTTCAAGTTATTCCACCAAGTAGCGGCTTGCCACTTTAATCCCGGAGTGATGAGTTGCACGACGATGTCCTCTGGTAGATTAGTATTTCCTAAAAGACTGACCGGTCCCTCGACGAAGCTAGTCGGGTTCTCTTTCAGTCGCCCGTGGTATTCCGGAAGGCCCTCTATAGTCACCTTCGGGTCAAGGTGTTCTGTATTTCGATTAGGTTTGAGGGGGTTAGAGGTGTGGCGATACGTCCTGTTTGAGTTTATTTATCTTCTACTGTGTGGAGGATGTTTTCCCTTATATTCGGTTTTCTATCCTTCCTCCAACAGCAGAAATACGGCTCCCAAAATTTCCCTCGATGGCAGAGATACGGCTTTCAACCTGGTGCTTTATGCCGGAAACCTGGATTTCCACCTCCTTCTTGAGTTTCGAGATGTCCACTTCCAGCTGGCTTACCCTACTATCGATCTGTTCAACCTCCCCCAGTTTTTACCTGATGTCCGATATCTGCTGCGTTAATGTATTAGCGACGTCGCTAATTTGGAATTAAATTTTGTCATTTTCGGTTGAAATATTCGATTCTAGACCCTGTTCTACTTGGTAAACCTGCGTGTACACTTGTGATATTTGTCCAGTTGAAACTGAGTTAGCTTGAGAAATTTTGGCGTTTACTTTTGCAATTTTGTCTGAAAGTTTGTAATTTACTTTCAAAATACTGTCTGTTAAGGTGGAATTGATTGTTTTTATCACGTTCGTTAACTTAGATCACATTTTGGTAATATTTACCTTAGCTTTCGATGTTTCGTCTGGATGTTCGTCGACCTCGATGAAAAACATTTCGGGATCTTCGTCTTTTTCTAAAAGATCTTCCCGTAACCGTGTCTGCAGTGATTCCTTTTCCGTTCGTCGGAAGATTTCGCTTGGTGAGTTCGTCTTTGTGTTGCTGCACGGACATATTTCCTAGTACACTTGCATTTTGATATATTTCGCACTTACACTCGTATTTACTCGTAAATTCTTACGACCTCGACACGGTCTCCAATGATGTTGCCATAAAGACGCACACAAAATGCTGTCAAATTTCGTACAAGAATTTTTATTCACAATTAAATATTACAAGTTACACATTAAGCACGCACGTAACCTAATTAACTGCCGTCACAAACAAAACACGCACATCAACAAACCACCATTTTTAACAACTACCTATCACTAAGTACATGGAGGTTGCAACTTTAAAACTGTTGACTGCTGACTGCTTATATTAGCGTGTCGGCCTGAATACAACACACCTCCTATTAAACAATAACTCACCTCCACCATCGAGACCGTCTCTTTATACCCATAGGTTGCCTGGCCAGGCTTCTAGGAGGACACATTTTCCCGTAAATTCTAGAGTGTTTAATACATAGTTACAATTGGAAAGAAGGTTCTAAATAGTTCTCCTCTTACCCAGTGATATTCTGGATATTACAATGTGTTGCATAATAATGTAGTGGATTACACATCATATTAACAGGTAAATTATATACTATTAGTTGCAGGTTCTTACATTAACTAATCTCATATAAATATATGTACATAGCACATGTTTCATGGCATAACCTCACAAATGATACGATTGTATCGTCGTAAATTTGACGTAGCTACGTAAATAATAATAATAATAATAATAATAATAATAATAATAATAATAATAATAATAATAATAATAACACTAATAAGTAGATGAAACACTTCATAGCCATACCTCACAAGTCATAGTAATAATAATAATCATAATCATAAAAATAATAATAATTAGAGCTCGAAACTTGCATTATTTACCCATGGGTTAAAAGATTTTGCTTTCAAATTATATCAGTCTATTACATTTGCGTCAATAATAATAATAATAATAATAATAATAATAATAATAATAATAATAATAATAATAATAATAATGATAATGATAACAACGAAGCACTCTAGCCACTTGACTCCCTACCCAAGTGTTCCAGATTTACATTCTGCTGACTTTGGGTGTGTTGTTCACTAGGATTAGCATGTAGTGGCAGGGAGGGCTTCCGGTTTTCAACCCTCAGCCAAATCCTTAATTGAGCCTCTGTGCTCCACTGACCCCACGCTGAAGGAAATAAGCATTATCATCATCATCATCATCATCATCATCACCATTGCCATTATAACTATGTCTAACGATATTTGTAAAATAATTTGAATACTTGACTTATCAAATGCTTTCTCTTCCCTATTCTTTAGAAACATCCCTCTTAGTATTATAATTGGAGTTCCACTAGTTACGTTTGTTTACTTCATGATGAACGTGGCCTATATGACGGTCCTCACGATACCCGAGATGATCGCTGCTCCAGCTGTAGCCGTGGTACGTAATACTCTTAATATTATTTGCCCAAGTGCAGGAATGTAGTTATGGAATTATTGTTATCCATGACTTACATAGTTGTGTGGTGTGCAAAATATTATCAGCCATAGGGCCACATAAATGACCACTGTTTTAATATTTAGTTTAAAAAGCTAAATAGTAAGATGTATGAAACTGTCATTTCCACAAATAAATTGAAACAAATCATAAATGCGAAATATGCAATTACGAAAGGGCATAAGGCAGTAGTTCTGAAATTCCCGTGCGGGAGAGGGGAGTAGAGTGCTGCTGGAGAGAGGAGGCGGGAGGCCAGGATACTTTCCTACAGACTTAAATTAAATCTTGTCTAAATAAATCAGATATTCGGTTTGAGAAATACTTTCACGTATATCCTTAATAACAAGCTGTAGAACACACCTTGGGCTAATATAACATGAGCTTAAATTATTTTGGCCCTTTTATAACTTATACTCTTTTCCGTGAGCACGCAAGAATTCTTTCCAATACTGTGTAATGTAACATGCGTATATTCAGCATTGATGAATGTAATAGTAATTTATCAAATTATTTTCTAACAATTTATCAAATTATTTTCTAACACATTGCGTAGATATACTAGGATATTACTAATATGAATCCTTACCTAATGCAATATTTTCTGAATAATAATTAAACTAATTTTTTTGTGAAGAATGTAATGTAAATATTGCATGATATAGTATTGAAAAGGTGGACCATAAAAACGTGCGATTAATTATTATTGTGATCACAATTCAATACGGTTCAAATACCATGAAATTTATATCCTATGATATTTTCTGAATACATTTTCAGAAAATGATCATATATTAAATGTTCTTTTTATAAAATTTGGTGCCTGAACAAAGGGTTTTCCTTTATTTCTGGAAATGATTAGACAACGTGCCCTTGGTTCCGCAACACAACTGGCAGTCAGATTTCAGCCAACATACATAGCTGACTGCTGAATCGGTTCTAGTGTGATCAGAGCAGTTTGAAAATAGTATAATATTTTGTTATTTTATCAAGAAGGAAGCCAAACTTTCCAGAGTCGACTTAGTAAAATGATACAAAAAATGTCCAGTGTGTTAAACACACAAACATTTCAATATAAATTATAACACTATAAACATACCTGTAAAAAATACACACTATTATACAAAGAAAGACATTTTCCGTTCTACAAGAACATCCTCAGATGTTATCAAATCACTTAAATCATCCATATATATGTACATTATGTTACAAAAATAGTATAATATTGCAAAAAACAACAGTTACAGTGCCATCATAAGTGTCTTCAAGCAGTATGTTCACTGTCTCTCTTGTGTACTAAATAAGGCAAGTATTCCATTCTATCCACCAGCGATCAGGGTAGTTAAGGACATTGTGCCAAACATAGAAAACCATTAAGGGAAATAATAATGGAGAATAACAACTGTACAGTGTGATCTGGTTGCGGTTGCGGTTGTATTAGATGAAGGCTGTATTTCTCTCAATGACTGTACTAAAATTGTGCCCTGAGTTCTGTCATCTTAGGAATAATAATAATTTTCAAATCATGTGTTGAGTATGCCAAAAATATTTTCTAATAAATTTATAATCATGGCATGCTAAACCTACAGTGATGAGTTTACCAAACCTTCAAAGTCAACTCTGTAGAATATAAAACAAATGTTCTACTTCAGTTAAAAAAGCTGAAATACCATCGCTTTATTTTACGCAGACGAGGAATGTACTGGATGCTTCAGATTTATACTCTGCAGTATGCTGGGTTGCCATAACCGGCAAGTACGAGTACATTTGTATGAAAAAGTGAAAGGAAAATCACAATATGAATGAATGTGGTTGCATGTTTCATCACAACAAATAATCAAAATAGCCGCTTCCCTCTGCCGCACACAGTGATATTCTTTTGAACTTTTATCAACATTACCATTGTGATAATTTCTATTGCTGCACAAATTTTATGCACAGTGTCAGTCCTGCTTGCAGACAATGTTGCATAAGTTTGATTGTGAAAACAGACCCTTAAAGAAATTGATGGAATTAAATTAGGGAATCTCTGAACAAGTGAAACCCATTAAGTCAAAACATCACGAAACATTAGATACGTACGGTACATTTCCCGTATTTATGTAACATCGTAATTAAAGCTCAGATGCTAATTGAACAGATGTCACGATGCCAGTGCAGTTTATGTTTATACTTATGATGTATGATTAATGTGTGTTACACAGCTCTAGTACTTGTATGAGATTCCGCAGCAACAGATTCTCTCACTATATTAACTTACTCCGGGTCCCCTTGCCATGTCCTCAAGAGACAAGTTACCACATCAAGCGTACAGTGCTGGTGTAATCTCTTCTTCCCAAGACAAAACATCCTATGATTTGAATGTCATCTGTTTGGATATTCCTGCGCATAAAGCACAGCTACTTTTCGTTCATGCTGACGACTCTATCCAAATATAAGCAGCATATCTGCAAGTTTTTCCATTCCGTTGCTTTGCATTTGAGTAGACGATGTTTATGCATCGCTGTTTGTACCATGACAAATGCACACCTGCACAGAGTTCTCGCATGCCTTTTCAGCAGCTGAGTTCCCAGTTAGTCTGCATTCCCTGCAACATCCGGCAAATTCTTTGATTTCACATTGTTGCCTGTAGCAATTTTACGTATCATAATGAAAGCTGAGACAGCAGACAGGGTAACCACCCATTCCACTGTGGAGTATGTATCTGAAGCACATGATACCTCTTCATTATGATAAAGCCCAAATCCAGACTTCTGCTTCAATTTGCCGATTTCAGAAGGAAATTAATCAATACATATACCATCCCAGACACATTATGTTATAACATGCTTCTCCCAAGGACTTCTGTTTTCCTGATCCCCTAAAAATTCCCATGGAAGTGCCGATCTTGAACAATGGAAAGTCTGTCACAGTAGATGGGAAACAAAACTGATATGGAAGTGCTTCAGTTATGTCTTCTCCAGTGGAAGCTGAGATGCAGGATAGTTGCAGCAATGCAGGGGTATTACACTTAACATTACAGAGATATGGACTTTCACAAGAGCTGAAACTCTATATAGTATTTGCAGAGATCAGAAACCACCCTCTGCCTCTGTACGATAGGTCAATCTCATTCTTTTCATTTAGATTCCAATAATTAAGCTTTTCTTCCTCACTGCAATTGCATTCAGTTTCTTAATATGTTTTAATCTTTTTCAGGTCTTTGGTGACCGTGCCCTGGGTTATGTGAATTTTATAATTCCTCTGGGTGTAGCTATCTCTACATTTGGATGTGCTCTGAGTATACAATTCAGTGTTACAAGGTAAATGATAAAATTTATGTAAGTATATTTAGACAGGTTACAAGAAATATTATTTGCATCAATCAAAGTAAGATACCAATGAGTAAGTCAAATGATGCAGATTTTATAAGGTTCCCTCAGAATCTCATGGAAACATTTTGGGATAGCTAGAATATTAGTTGTAAATTTTTCAATATATTCGTAATATTTGTTTGAAAATGAATTTCTTATTGTAAAATACTATAGTATTCAGTACGGTATAAAATAAGTCAACACATTGGCGAAGGGTACAAAGCATCATACAGGACATAAACCATCCTTCCTGTTAACTCACTCTGCGCACGTTGCTTGATTTTGCTGTAAACTCTTGTTTGATCAATCAATCAATCAATCAATCAATCAATCAATCAATCAATCAATCAATCAATCAATCAATCAATCAATCAATCAATCAATCAATCAATAATCCGTATCTGCTGCTTACTTAGTTTTTTCTTAAATAAGTGCAAAGAACTTGGAAATTTACTGAACATCTCCCTTGATAAATTATTCCAATCCCTAACTCTTCTTATTTGCATCAATTTATCCTCTTTAATTCTATGTTTATCTTCATATGGTGATCTTTCCTACTTTTACAAACACTACTCAAACTTACTCAATGTCATATTACAGGTTATAAATCTTACAAGTAAAAAAAAAATTAATATCAGTACTAATATCATTCCACATCATCTCTTCACTGACAACTCAGGATATTAGAATGATATATGTATTTATTGATCCTCCTGTTCGATGGCGGTACATGATTTCATCTCTTAAAATTAAGTATTAAGTTTATTCAGACATGTTAACTAGAAAATTTAATTAACAGATTTAATAAGTCACTGGTAGGTGTAAAAATGTTACCAAAGGCCACATTGCTAGATAAATTGATGATATGATATAGAGAAAATTCTGACAGTAGCTTTTAGACAAAATGTGAGAAGCCATAGGGACAATATCACCTTTAATAACAATGTAAATGCGGTCAGGGTCTTCAGTAGTTCAACAAATAGCAATTCAGATATTAATTCTAGATTATATGATTTTTATAGATACTAGTGCTAATAAGAGTTTATCAAGAGATGTTTCAGAACAAACATCAAATGGTACATTAACAATAGTTCACCAAAATGTGCAATATCTCAGCAATAAAACAGAGGTTGTAGAAGAGTTCCTACTAATAAACAGCCCCGATATATTCATTGAGAGAGAACACAGTCTTAGGACAGATAAACTTATATTTTAGAGGTTTCAAAATTGTAGGTTAGTTCACAGTTACTGTTGAGATACACACAAGAGTGGAGGTGATGCTATAATATTGTAGAGATGATAGGTCATTTGTTTGTAAGAAGGCAACAAATGCAAAACAGAGTAGAAATGGAAATAGAATATTTTGCTGTAAATGTAGAAATTGAAACTGGAAAAATTTGCTGTCATTGGTATGTACAGATGCACAGGAAGTAATGTAAACAATTTCCTTTAAAATTTGGATGAGGTAATGGCTAACATAGTGGACAGAGATAAGAAAGTTAAACTGCTAGGAAATACAAATATAGATTGTTTTACTGAAACTGTCTCTTACCAAAAACTGTGTGACATTCTCAGTATAACTTACAGAACACTAGAGATATTTTTCAGTGTCTAACAAGAATTACACCAACCTCAAAAACAGGAATCGATCACATTATAGCAAACATAGATTCAAATTCTTACCATGCTAAGGTTAAAGATTGCCATATTTCTGATCACAGTAGTCAATCAATGGATATATCATTTAAAATTTCAGTCCAGCATAAGAACATAAATAAGCACACATATCAGTACATAAGAGTCCTCAACATTAATTACTTAAAAGATCTTCAGACAGAAAAGTGGAATCCAATCTTTGCAGTCAACAATGTTAATAATATGTGGGATGCATTTTAAGAAATTTTTCAGAATCCACTATGACAAAGCCTATAATGTGAAATGTAAATTTGACAAGAAAGAAAGAACATTGGTAGGTAGGTTAGAATATTCAGAATTGAACTACATTCAAGAGAAGATGAAAACAGCATGTGAGATTTTCAAGTCAACCAATTCTCAGTATCATTACAATGAGTACAAATTCCTCGGAGCGCACAACAGGGAAACTCTTACTAAATTAAAGGCTGAAAGCTAATAAAATCCAGTTGATCTGCTTGGAAAATTGTTAATAAAAATAAGAAAGGAATATGAACTTAGCAACAACATTCATAAAAGTATATTTTTAAAAATGAATTATTCTACAATTATCCACCCACAAGAAGTGTGCACTACTTTCAATAAATTCTTTGCTAATATCACTAATGGAACTAATACACGAAGTTGTCTTCATGAGATTTACAACCTATGTAGATTAGGTAAATCAGTTTACTTGTTCCCTGTAACTACCCAAGAATTAGAATCAGCCACTGACAGCCTAGGAAATTCCTTTTCAACTGGGTGGGATGGAATCTCTTCAAAATTATTGATACCGGTACATTGCAAGAATGAGCTTATTATTTCGTTAATCTACCTTTTAAACCAAGCGTTATTGAATGGAATCTTCCGAGAATGTCCCAAAATTAGTATCATTAAACACGTTCATAAGAAAGAAGCCAATGATATAAACAACTACAGGCCAATAACTATAACTTCTGGTTTAGCCCGGGAGTAGTCACACACTACTAAGCAACGTTAATAGTTGCAGGGGGCCCAATTTCAAACCTATGTCGCTTAAATGAATACCTATTACTATGAGCATAGAAGTACATGTTCATTTAAATCTAGTAATCGTGCACTCTTATAAATGAATAATGACAATGTTCAAGTATAATACACAAACTTGAGACAATGTTATCTTGGGGTAACTGATAGTAACTGATAGTAGAAAGACAGGTTTTCAAGCATAATGCAGCAAAAGAATGTCAAACATTAAGCCAACACATTTTTAAAACAGGTACTTTTAACACAATGTTTACCAGTACTCTATAAAACACTGAACACAAATGAATTTTCCATGTTCACCATAAGCATGATTTTTACATAGGGAACATGTCGACCTTATCTTCCTGTCTTTCCAACATGGCCACAACTTACACCTCTTCTTTTTCAAACTGTGCTCTGGCCTGTGCCAAGAGACAGATGCAACAGGAATGGCAACAGACAGTTTCCTAATATTACATGACGAAGACATGATATTAAATATTTATTATTTTTGAATTTTTAAGGCAGAGTATTTTGTGTTTCAAACCAATACACGCAATTAGGTGCAATAATAATAATAATAATAATAATAATAATAATAATAATAATAATAATAATAATAATAATAATAGTCCGTCTCATTGGCTGAACAGTCTGCATTGTGGCCTTCATTTCAGAGGGTCCCGGATTCGATTTCAAGCAGGGTCACGGATTTTAATCTCGACTGGTTAATTCTTCTGGCTCAGGGACTGGGTATTTGTGTTTGTCCCAACACAGTTTTCTTCATATTTAGACAACACCCACAGTGGCTTCCTCCACTACCATAGAAACCCGCAATAGTGATTACATCCCTCCATGTAGGGCTCGCACCAGGTAGGGCATCCGGCTGTAAAATAGGGCCAAATCCACTTGTGGACACAGTTTGCACCCGCAACCCCACAGGTGCTGAATATGTGGTATAATAATAATAATAATAATAATAATAATAATAATAATAATAATAATAATAATAATAATAATAATAATAATAATAATAATAATAATAATAATAATAATAATAAAACTTTCTTCCCTCCCCTGCAAACCATTGTGACCTTGCTGCAGTGGGAGGCTTGCGCATCCTAATGAAGCAGATACTATCAAAGTGTAAAGAAGTGTCCACCTATTCAATAGCATAAGCTTGTATATTGTCTTATACAACTGGGACCGGTTTCGACCCCATATATGTTGAGCCATCTTCAGCCACGCTACAATTGGAAGACGTTTGCACGCATATAACCAATGATAAATTAAACGCTTTGGTAAACTGATAAATTGTGGCTAGGAAAGCAACAGATAGGGAATCTGCCACCTGGGCGACTGCCCTAAATGCAGATCAGTATTGATTGATTGATTTCTTTGCCTGCTGGGCCACTTTTTTAATGTTGTCATCACCACTTTCACCATTTTCACCTACAATTGCAATGAATCTCATATGCAGTTGTCTAGGCAGGGAAGGTAATGTTAATCGATGTTTCATGAAATCAGAAGTCAACTCATAACCAAGGCCCTTCAAGAATTTCTGCCTGTTCAGCTGATTATCCACATTTCCCTTAAAACTACCTGAGCATTTTACCACTAATGTTTAGCAATGAGTAAAACACATCCAGGGGCCATCGATTTGACTTTCTTGAAACTGTGTAGCTACAACTTAACTAGTCGACGACATCAAATCCTCCCTTTGTTTAATTGTAAAATTTTGCTAAGAGAGGTTTGTTTTTTGTCGCCACTGCATCAACTGATTTATCACTATGCATTGTTGACATCAGAAGCACTACTCTTCCTACCTTTGGGACACACAAGATAAGTGTTAGGGACCTATTCCTGACTTACGGTACTGAAAACAAACTGACTCGAACCAACATCTTTCCCTTTGTTGTTCACAAAACTAGGAGGAATTTCCCTTTTGTTTTCCCGCAATGCGCCCATTAATGTAATTTTTTCAGCTTTAGGTCCTCTGCTAGAAGAATATTCATAAACCAATTGTCCATGGTTTTGTTACGGTCTGTATTGGAGATGGGCCCCACTAATATTTTCACAACTTCACTGGGAGACGAGTTAACAGAGAAAGGGCCCTCAGATTGTTGTCCACATTATATTTCCATGTTTTTCACATAAAACATTCTTGCATCAGCCAGTGTGAAAACCTTTATGCCATACCTGGTGGGTTTGCTTTTTATGAACGTCTGATGGAACACCTTCCACGGAAAGCCCATAGCTGTTCATCAATTGTCGCATATTCATTAATGACGTAATGCTGTTTACAGTTATTTACGAGTACAAATTCTTAAAACATATTTCTTCCTTTCATTCCTGTCATTTATGTCATCAAAACTAATACAGGAGAGCAGAATCCTGAATCTACGCTGGGACATAACACGTCAAAATACATCTATTCTGGTTCAATCATCAGCCCATATATCATCAGTATTTACGTGAGAGACTTCCAAGACGCCAGAAAAAAATAACAGACCAATTAGTGCTTTCATCCCCATGAGATCTGTGTCTTTTGCATCACGTTCTCATTGATAATCTTGCTTCACTTGTTTAATGTACCGGTACTTTCTTTTGTGTACTCCACTATCTTATCTACCATTTCCTCTATAGAAAACAGCACCCGGGCTTTATAGGGAAAATCGGCTTCTTTGGCACTTTCTCTTACTCCAGGAAAATGGGTTATTATGTTGTGACTGTGAGTTTGAACCTCCTTACATGGTTCATCTGTACACCATTTATACAAACCGTCCTTCCCATAACATGATTATGTATTTTAGTAAGCAGCATGTTATCGTTATCTGTTTCTTCTTCATGTTCTGATTCAGAAGTGCTTTGCTCTATGTCGCTGTCCTCTTCACAAAACCTGTATTCCATTGCTTTCTTCTTCCAAATCACTCTCATTTCCTCCTAGCATCTCATCATTATCATCCTCTTTATTTAGCTGAGACTCCAGCATTTGGCGAATCCTTTCTTCTTCAGTGTTGTCCATTGCTAGGACTAGAAAACAATGAAATCACTTCTCAAGCACAAATACATGAAGTTTTAACAGAAGCAGTAGTAAATGAAACTAAACTTACCAGTGTTGGAGCAATAAGAACAGTAGTCAATAAAGACGTCAGATAAGTTTAGGTTATGTATACCGGTTCGTGAAGGGTATATTGCTCTACAACAAACTGCCTAAAGATATTAAAAATTGGAATGGTAACAAATTTCAAAAGTCATTAAAAGATATCTTAATTAACAGCTGCCTGTATTCCACAAATGAACTATAAATCAGAAAGTGTTGTTTTCATTTGTATATAAATTAGAGTCTATATTGTATGTAGGATATAGTTTGACATGTCTGACAACTGTAAATTTATAGGTAAGAAAAATGAAATTATTTTGACTACTTATGAGTCATCTTCAGTGACCTAAGTAAATTAAAATACACTGACTGACAGAGCAAATGCAACACCAAGGAAGAGTGGTTCGAAAGGGATGAAAGTTGGGGAAAAAACAGAATCGGCACGGAAGAATAATTGATGTTTATTTCAAACCGATATGCAGGTTACACAATGCGCACGGCATCGACTCAGTAGGATGTAGGACCACCGCGAGCGGCGATGCACGCAGAAACACGTCGAGGTACAGAGTCAATAAGAGTGCGGATGGTGACCTGAGGGATGGTTCTCCATTCTCTGTCAACCATTTGCCACAGTTGGTCGTCCGTACGAGGCTGGGGCAGAGTTTGCAAACGGCGTCCAATGAGATCCCACACGTGTTCGATTGGTGAGAGATCCGAAGAGTACGCTGGCCACGGAAGCATCTGTACACCTCGTAGAGCCTGTTGGGAGATGCGAGCAGTGTGTGGGCGGGCATTATCCTGCTGAAACAGAGCATTGGGCAGCCCCTGAAGGTACGGGAGTGCCACCGGCCGCAGCACATGCTGCACGTAGCGGTGGGCATTTAACGTGCCTTGAATACGCACTAGAGGTGACGTGGAATCATACGCAATAGCGCCCCAAACCATGATGCCGCGTTGTCTAGCGGTAGGGCGCTCCACAGTTACTGCCGGATTTGACCTTTCTCCACGCCGACGCCACACTCGTCCGCGGTGACTATCACTGACAGAACAGAAGCGTGACTCATCGGAGAACACGACGTTCCGCCATTCCCTCATCCAAGTCGCTCTAGCCCGGCACCATGCCAGGCGTGCACGTCTATGCTGTGGAGTCAATGGTAGTCTTCTGAGCGGGCGCCGGGAGTGCAGGCCTCCTTCAACCAATCGACGGGAAATTGTTCTGGTCGATATTGGAACAGCCAGGGTGTCTTGCACATGCTGAAGAATGGCGGTTGACGTGGCGTGCGGGGCTGCCACCGCTTGGCGGCGGATGCGCCGATCCTCGCGTGCTGACGTCACTCGGGCTGCGCCTGGACCCCTCGCACGTGCCACATGTCCCTGCGCCAACCATCTTTGCCACAGGCGCTGCACCGTGGACACATCCCTATGGGTATCGGCTGCGATTTGACGAAGCGACCAACCTGCCCTTCTCAGCCCGATCACCATACCCCTCGTAAAGTCGTCTGTCTGCTGGAAATGCCTCCGTTGACGGCGGCCTGGCATTCTTAGCTATACACGTGTCCTGTGGCACACGACAACACGTTCTACAATGACTGTCGGCTGAGAAATCACGGTACGAAGTGGGCCATTCGCCAACGCCGTGTCCCATTTATCGTTCGCTACGTGCGCAGCACAGCGGCGCATTTCACATCATGAGCATACCTCACTGACGTCAGTCTACCCTGCAATTGGCATAAAGTTCTGACCATTCCTTCTTGGTGTTGCATTTGCTCTGTCAGTCAGTGTATTATCAGGTTAAAATATATGTATACACTGTTGAGTCCTTATTCTTTGGCATATTTACATTATAGTAAAAAGTATGAGTTAATAATACACAACACTGTAAGACATAGCCTTTTTGTCTGTTATGAGATTAAAGAGGATATACACTGACTGACAGAGCAAATGCAACACCAAGAAGGAGTGGTCAGAACTTTATGCCAATTGCAGGGTAGACTGACGTCACTGAGGTATACTCATGATGTGAAATGCGCCGCTGTGCTGCGCACGTAGCGAACGATAAATGGGACACGGCGTCGGCGAATGGCCCACTTCGTACCGTGATTTCTCAGCCGACAGTCATTGTAGAACGTGTTGTCGTGTGCCACAGGACACGTGTATAGCTAAGAATGCCAGGCCGCCGTCAACGGAGGCATTTCCAGCAGACAGACGACTTTACGAGGGGTATGGTGTTCGGGCTGAGAAGGGCAGGTTGGTCGCTTCGTCAAATCGCAGCCGATACCCATAGGGGATGTGTCCACGGTGCAGCGCCTGTGGCGAAGATGGTTGGCGCAAGGACATGTGGCACGTGCGAGGGGTCCAGGCGCAGCCCGAGTGACGTCAGCACGCGAGGATCGGCGCATCCGCCGCCAAGCGGTGGCAGCCCCGCACGCCACGTCAACCGCCATTCTTCAGCATGTGCAAGACACCCTGGCTGTTCCAATATCGACCAGAACAATTCCCCGTCGATTGGTTGAAGGAGGCCTGCACTCCCGGCGTCCGCTCAGAAGACTACCATTGACTCCACAGCATAGACGTGCACGCCTGGCATGGTGCCGGGCTAGAGCGACTTGGATGAGGGAATGGCGGAACGTCGTGTTCTCCGATGAGTCACGCTTCTGTTCTGTCAGTGATAGTCACCGCAGACGAGTGTGGCGTCGGCGTGGAGAAAGGTCAAATCCGGCAGTAACTGTGGAGCGCCCTACCGCTAGACAACGCGGCATCATGGTTTGGGGCGCTATTGCGTATGATTCCACGTCACCTCTAGTGCGTATTCAAGGCACGTTAAATGCCCACCGCTACGTGCAGCATGTGCTGCGGCCGGTGGCACTCCCGTACCTTCAGGGGCTGCCCAATGCTCTGTTTCAGCAGGATAATGCCCGCCCACACACTGCTCGCATCTCCCAACAGGCTCTACGAGGTGTACAGATGCTTCCGCGGCCAGCGTACTCTCCGGATCTCTCACCAATCGAACACGTGTGGGATCTCATTGGACGCCGTTTGCAAACTCTGCCCCAGCCTCGTACGGACGACCAACTGTGGCAAATGGTTGACAGAGAATGGAGAACCATCCCTCAGGACACCATCCGCACTCTTATTGACTCTGTACCTCGACGTGTTTCTGCGTGCATCGCCGCTCGCGGTGGTCCTACATCCTACTGAGTCGATGCCGTGCGCATTGTGTAACCTGCATATCGGTTTGAAATAAACATCAATTATTCTTCCGTGCCGACTCTGTTTTTCCCCCAACTTTCATTCCTTTCGAACCACTCCTCCTTGGTGTTGCATTTGCTCCGTCAGTCAGTGTATATACTCCTTAGTATTATACTTTGGGATATTTACAGTCCAGTAAAAAAGCTGTACCGTACTAATTATAATTTACGTGGACTCTCAAAATCCTGCCACTCTTTTCTAGCTCAGATAGTATGCTGCTGGTACGTTTTGGTTCAACCTATATACTGAAGTATGTATTGGACAACTTTATGTTGTAATATTTACCTTCTAGTGAGTGTAACCATCAACTAGGTACCGGTATCATATTATATGCCTTTTAATTGTCTTGGATCTGTTGATTTTTGGAGTCTGCCTTTCAAGTGCCGTATTATACCGATAGGAATATAGGCTACTATAGCAACTCTTCATTCATTCGGTATAGCTCCTTCATGCAAACAGTAAACAAATAAGTACATCAGATATGGTACTTAATCCCAACCCATTGTCTTTAGTATATCCCCAAAAATGTTAAAAGTTCCAGCTGCTTTTCTAGTTTTAATTTTTTACTTTATTGTAAATGTCTTCTTTATCATAGGTAAATTTCAGTATTTCGTTAGCATCAGTCACCTCCTCTATCTGGACAACATTCTTCTAAACAACAATCTTTACATACTACTGACTGAATACTTCTGCCTTCTGTAGATCCTCACATACACAATCCCCTTTTTAATTAATTAATGATTCCTGGAATGTCCATCTTTGAACCATTTTCTGTCTTAAAGTGCCTATACATTCCCGTCCATTTTTCACTAAAATGTGTAAGACTGCCAGTTATGCTTGCCATCATGTTATCCTTAGCTGACTTCTTCGCTAGATTCAATTTCCTAGTAAGTTCCTTCAATTTCTCCTTACTTCAGCAACCATTACTAACTCTATTTCTTTCAACCCAGCACTTTCTTCTTAGTCTCCTTACTTCTCTGTTATAATTAAGTGGGTCTTTACCATTCTTTACCACGTTTAAAGGTACATATCAGTTTTCACATTCCTCAAGAATTGCTTTAAACCCATTCCACAGAGTGTTCGTTGGATAATCTACATGTATTACTACATACTTGAAAGATAAATATGGGTAAAGTGTTGAAAGGTAAAAATAAAAGCTGATTTAATGGAATTTTACATGTGTTTTCACATGCTGCAAAGTATCTTTATTCAGGCATTTGCCACAGATCAAGCTTGAAGATACAGCTGTTTATGTTCAAAATTTGATTTACCGTACGTCACACTGACACAGATATGTTTTTCGCGACAATGGGAAAGGAAAGGCCTAGGACTGGGAAGGATGTGACCATTCTGTTAATTAAGGTACAGCCCCAGTATATGTCTGGTGGTAAGATGGGAAACCATGGAAAATCATCTTCAAGGGTGCCGACCCTCTATCTCCCGGATGCAAGCTCACAGATGCGCACTCCTAATCACATGGCCAACTCGCCCGGTAAGATACTGGAGTGATATACTGTCAGTGTGAAGATTTCCTATGCTGTATTGCCTGGCTTTCACGACTGGGTCCACTGCTTCCTGATCAGACAGCTCCTCAATTGACCTCACAAGGATTAGTGAACCACATTCTAACCATCAGTCTAGAATAAAAAACTGTGGAAGAGCCTCTGTTCAAACTTTTCTGTAACACGTAAATATATAACCACTACATCACACGGCTGCCTCTATGAGGTTTACGAGTGGGGAGCATTTCTTCTGAGACTAACAAACTTCCCACCCCGTCCCTGTCCGGTTCTGCACTTGTTCAAGATGGTCATTGACAATACCAAGGCTTGAACTCTGTATCTATGAACCATGCAGTTCCATTGCTGGTCATTTTAGCTATGATAATGGATTACAGAAATAATACATATAACAAGATTTGCCCGAAATGAGTTCTAATTTATAGAATTAGAAGTTGGTTTCATTTGAAAAAAATTCCATATAGGTAATCAAAGAAGCAGCAGATGGGCACAGGATAACTTTATAAAAGGGATGTAAAATCATTAAATTCTTCTGTGGTTTAACACCATGACTGTTCAAAGTTTAATAACTTCTCAATGAATCTAACACCATTCTACAGACAACACTGTCAGAAAAGGAAAGAAATTGTAAGTTACACTCATGGTAGTGAAGGAAACTGTATGCATATATTTTTGGCACTACACAGCCTACACAGCCTTCCAGCATGTTAGCTATCAGCTTCATAGAAATGGACATGTGACATTGATATGGCCACTGATTGTTGATAAAAAATACCATGGTAATGTCCTGTGCTATATTGTGTCTGAGGTTAAACAAGCAGAGATATAAAATCATTCTAAATTTTCAAGATATTTTTTGTACTCATTCTTATTGTACATGCAACCTATTCTTAATGTGAGAAGTGTTACAGTGCTCATTCCATGATATAAATGACTGAGATTGTGCACTTCCAATAATACCACAGCTTCATCTTTGATCATAAAGAGAATCCTGTGTGAATTATAGCAACAACATGGAATCATCTCCATAGGGTAAGATCAAGAGTAATCAGCAATGAGCAGATGGATTAGACAGGCTAAAATGATCAAAAGGTGTTGTCGTAATGGGAGTGCCTAATATACTCTGAACTTCATATGCTATAAGTTTCATTTTAAATCCATATTGGCACTAATTACGTATGATTTGATTTTAAGTGCTCCATCTTTTCAATACAAACACGTGTGAATACAACTATATCTTAGTATAAGTCATATCCTCATTTTTATGTTTGGTACTAGTTTTGACCTTTTTGGTCATCATCAGACGTCTTAATCATTGGTACACAAAAACATTACCACATGAACCCTAGATAAAATAAACACACGTAAAAACACTTTTAAAATACTCCAGATAAGTCCGTGTGGTGATCTTGCGAACTTACGGATTAGCCATGAGTTTCACGTGTGATACAAGGCAAAGTGCAGGAACACTATATTTGTGGAGATCTTGCTATTCTTAATAAAATATATATCAGACTTCTGCTAAATATTCAAGCCTGAGTTACGAATTCACGGTTCAGACAATTTGGTGGTCAATTAATAGGATTAGGAAACAAATAATGTTGAAGACCTCCTGCAGTAAAGATATCCACTACCCTTCATAACCATATATCATTCTAGTCTCCACAAAGTCAGTCAAGTTTTGAAACAAGCACTTATCTTTCTCGCTCTGCTCCTTTGCTTCACAAACACGATCTTCTTCCCAAAATCCCCACAGTCACATTCAGGTGTCCATCAGATTTCAAAATCATTTTCATCTGCTATGAACCATATCAACCCCCACCCCCCTCCTGACTCTCACCCCTGTGAAAATAACCACTACAACACCTACCATTTACATGTATATAGCACTACTTTCACTAGCAAAACCACCAACAAGGCTGTCATGACTGCAATTCATCCAGTACCATCTACCACCAGCACAACCAACTTGCTTCCTGCAGTGCAATGTGCAGTTTCCACCTGCATTGGCTCATTGAGTGCTGAGCAGTGAGAGTGTACAGTTTGTCCTCAGTGGCAGTTTTGGCTAGTATATCAGTGCCGTTTTGTTATGGAAGGAAACTCGTTTAGGTAAAGGGGTTTCTTTTCCTCATGGCACTCCAGCACTGATGGGCCTTGACCACTGATCTCTATACATGGATGGCTGGTGGCTTGGGTAGCAGTAAGCCGAATAGAAGATGACTGGCGTAGTAAGATGGCATCGAGCGCACGGTGCAGTAGACCCATTGAATAGAACACGAGGAGCGCGCTTGCTTTGTTTATGCTTAGTTCAGTGACGCCAACCCTCTTGATTGTAGTTCCACGGGTGTTCTGTGCTGTGTTATTTCAAAAGAAATAGTAGTGTATTTTATGAATTTAGGTTTGTTGCCTTGTAGTATGCTTGTAAATTTGTTCGTTCGTAATCTGTTTATCCTCCAGGGTTGGTTTTTCCCTCGGACTCAGCGAGGGATCCCGCCTCTACCGCCTCAAGGGCAGTGTCCTGGAGATTCAGACTTTCAGTCGGGGATACAACTGGGGAGTATGGCCAGTACCTCGCACAGGCGGCTTCACCTGCTATGCTGAACAGGGGCTTTGTTGGGGCATGGGAAGTTTGGAAGGGATAGAGACAAGGAAGAGGGAAGGAAGCAGCCTTGGCCTTACGTTAGGTACCATTCCGTCATTT
The DNA here is from genome assembly GCF_040414725.1 of Anabrus simplex. Lineage (NCBI taxonomy): Eukaryota > Metazoa > Arthropoda > Insecta > Orthoptera > Tettigoniidae > Anabrus > Anabrus simplex. The sequence continues at coordinate 138,239,544 of NC_090266.1, read as the reverse complement.
GCCTGGAGGAGAAGTGGGAAACCACGGAAAACCACTTCCACGATGGCTGAGGAGGGAATCGAACCCCCCTCTACTCAGTTGACCTCCTGAGGCTGAGTGGACCCCGTTCCAGGCTTCATACCACTTTTCAAATTTCGTGGCAGAGCCGGGAATCGAACCCGGGCCTCTGGGGGTGGCAGCTAATCACACTAACCACTACACCACAGAGGCGGACACTGCTTGTAAATTACGAAATTAAATTTAAATGTGCATGTATTTATGTGAAATCCGAATGAAGAAACATCCTACCGGGTATTAACATACCGCAGTGTTCAGCTTATGGATGTACAAACAGAAACGATCAGCAGAAGGAGAAATCATTTCATCGGTGAGTTTTATACTGTACATAATAATCTCTCTAGGGTAGTGTTTTGAGTTTTAGGTTTATTGTATCTTATTTCGCATATTCTGGGAGCAAACTGGCAATTTTTCTAGGTTTCCTTTCTGGAAACCCGAACATCTAAGATCATGAATTAGGTGTATCAGGCGGGAGATTTGGGAGCCTTCTAAACCAGCTGTTCTCTGCTCCCACCACTTTGAGGAAGACTGTTTAGATAAAAATGGACAAACTGCACGCCTTAGAAATGATGTATAGCCAACTGTTTTCAATTTTACTGAACATTAACTGCAAGTAAAGATTTACTTATATTTTTATTTATTTGTCATAATTAAACTGACGGCTTTGATGAAATAATTGACGTGATCTTATAACAATCTTAGAAAATGAAGTCTGGAGGAATTCTAGACCTTATTTACATCAGTAATAATTATGGGTTTCAGACACTGGAGTGGTGGGAGAAGGCAAAGTGTGGTGGGTGTTTTAGGCCATCCCATTATACTAGTTGTGGTATTTGGGGCTCATTTAACGGGTGTTACATATTTCTGATGATGACCATCAATATTGCTTTGGTAGCTGAATTTAATTAAAGAGGTCTGTAATAGTAAATTAAGCTGCAGGTAATGTGATATATTGACAAGTTTTGAATATTTGCTGGTTTTATGAATGTGTACATTTGCTTCAATTATATTTTAATTTGATAAACTGCACGTTATTTCATTGAAACAGGAAACAGGAATTCATTATCAAGCACCGATTATGGTATGTCGAACCTAGGCCTGTATATTGAGCTACGTTTATAGGTACATCATTTTAAGAATGCATAATTTCGTGACATACATGTATACAATTTACAGCAATGTTTTCAGAAACTGATTTTCACTCGTATTGTGTTACCGATCGCTAATTGCATGTATTCAGCACCTAAGTTAATATTAGTCGGCCGTTATTATACACTCATTTTTATTGCTATCCCGGAGATTTACTGACCTAGGAACGACGTGTCAGTGATCCCAATGTCCTTATGCTTCGAGTGAACATGTCCCTATATTTTTAATTATTCCAACGCGCCATTAATTGCGATTTAAAATTGACTATATTATCATTGCTTCCTCATAAGGAGAGCTCTAGGATGGGTACGCCAACATGGCGAGCCGCGCGCTCAACTTGGCGTACTTTCTCCTGCAGCGGAGAGCTGCCATCAGCGATCCATGTATAGAGATCAGTGGCCTTGACCTACCAAGGGATCGCTCCTCAGCCTGAAGGCCTGTTTTCTTCATTTTCTAGACTGGGATCGCCATCTCATCGACAGATAGCTTCTTAACTGTGATCACAAAGACAAAGTGGACTTTGAACCAACCGTCAATTCCATGTAAAAATCCCTGAATTTATATGAAAACAACACAGCGGTGGTCAGAGTAAACCAAAACTTCCCGAACAACTTGATGGCCGAAGTTGGCGCTAGAGAAGGGAGCATCCTCTCCACAATACTGTTCAACGTCTGCACGCGGGATTTATTGGAAGGGTGAGAAGGAGGGATATCAGTTTTTGGAAAGAAGGTCAACAACTTAAGGTACGCTGATGATCCTCTCAGTGTAGGCACCAACATGGAGGAACTGGAGCACAAAATGGAAGCTATGTAGCACATGAATTGGGAACATAGCTTGGAGATAAACAGAGGTAAAACTAATGTAATGATCAGTGACAGAGCAGCAGATAACCAGCCCCATCTGGGAAAGGTGGCAGGGTTCCATGTTGTCGAGAAGTTTGTATATCTGGGATGGCTTACCTCCAATTTGGGAGAAAGCTCCGAAGAAATCTGGAGAAGAACAGTTGTGGTAATGTCAGCAAACTCTAATCTGAATCGGATTAAAAGACAGAACAATAACACATAACTTCACCTGCCCACGTCTTCTCAGTCATGACCTCTGCTGGCAAGAAATGGACCCTAAAAATGGCCAATAGGAACAAGATCGAAGCCTATGAGATGTTGATGTAAATGTGCATCTCGAGAGTCTCTTGTATCAAACATCATTTTTTTTTGCTAGGGGCTTTACGTCGCACCGACACAGATAGGTCTTATGGCGACGATGGGATAGGAAAGGCCTAAGAGTTGGAAGGAAGCGGCCGTGGCCTTAATTAAGGTACAGCACCAGCATTTGCCTGGTGTGAAATGGGAAACCACGGAAAACCATCTTCAGGGCTGCCGATAGTGGGATTCGAACATACTATCTCTCGGATGCAAGCTCACAGCCGCGCGCCTCTACACGCACGGCCAACTCGCCCGGTAAACATCATATTAATGTCACGGGAATAGAACCAGATTTTGGGTGGTTAGACCGTGTACATTTTGCGGAGTTTCACCGAGACGTGCCATTTGGGACGCCCCTCTAAGATTGCTTAGCAGCGGCATACCAACTGTGAGGTCCCGCCGTGTTGGCAAATAGGGATTGCTAACCTGCTAAAGGAAAAGTGAATTTTCCGTTTTTAAAAATATGTACAGGTACTCCCCATGGGGATGCCAATCGAAAGATAGCCTTCACAGCCGCAGATTTTAAAATCAAGGGAATAGAACCAGCTTTTCGGTGGCCAATCCAACTGATGAGCCGAAATGGCACGTCTGGGCGGAACTCTGCAAATTGCACACGGTCTAATCACACAAAAGCTGATTCTATTCCTGTGATTTTGAGATCTGCAGCCGTGAAAGCCATTTTTGGAAGCATATTAATGCACTGATCCTGGAAGTGCTTGGAATTAAAACAAGACTATTTTATTAGTAGTATAACATCGCACGAACATATCAAAAGTTTTTGCGATGGAAGAATGGGATAGGGCTACGAAATAATTTTTAGGGTTGTCGTCAGTGGGATTTGAACCCACCATATCCCAAATGCAAGCTGTGAACAGAACAAGATTCTTGAGGGGGATCCAGAAGGTCTTCCTCTGAACCTTTGAACATATATTCCAAAGAACAGGCGCAATGGAAAAACTGAGGGTCGAGGGGAAGATGAATGGCAAGAGACCCAGAGGCAGGATACTGATGATATACGTGGACTAGCTGCAGTCGCTACTTGGGATATCTCTACATAGGGCAACACAATCAGCAGGAGCAAAAGATAACTGGCAGAAAATTGACAAACTGATGCACAGGGAAAAAGGACTAAGGAAGAGTATCTTTTACTATCATTCCATCTTGCCATTTATGGCATGAAAGAGAGTACAATAGTAGACCTAAACATGCTTTTATGATACAGTTTGTATTTAATCTGTGCATTTTATAAACATTAAATGCACATGGACAAAGAAAGAAAAAACAGCCACTAGGCCAACAGTACTACAGATACCCATAACCAAACTGCCAACAGCTATGTAGGCTGTTAGAATTATAGGGACATTTTCTCGTTAAATACGGGCCAATGGCACAGACGCTCAGAAATGAAATGAAATGGCGTATGGCTTTCAGTGCCTGGAGTGTCCGAGGACAAGTTCGACTCGCCAGATGCAGATCTTCTGATTTGACACCCGTAGGCGACCTCCGCGTCGTGATGAGGATGAAATGATGGAGACAACACACACACCCAGCCCCCGTGCCAGCGAAATTAACCAATTATGGTTAAAATTCCCGATCCTGCCGGGAATCGAACCCGGGACCCCTGTGACCAAAGGCCAGCACGCTAACCATTTAGCCATGGAGCCGGACCAACGCTCAGAAACTCATCTGTTTATGTTTGACATAGACCAAACTCCCAAAGTTTGAATGAAATCGGTGACCCCACAGCTGTAACACCTCTCGGCAAGCTCCATTCTTCCAGTTTCAAACCCAAATTTAATCCTCCCCTGCCCAGAATTGTAACACCCTCTTTTCCTCATCTCACCAAATCTGCAACCAACGATAAGGACATTTTTAGTATTGTTAGTAGTAGTAACTGATGTGGTTTTAAAATTTGTATGTTCTGCAGATTATGCTTTGTTGCCGGTCAGGAGGGTCATATGGTTGAAGCTTTCTCCTATGTCCATATGAGACGTCTTACACCAGCTCCTGCAGTAGCAATGCAGGTATGTTTTGAAATTTCTTATACATACTTGTTTATGGCAGTAATTAGTACCATCTCATTATTCATCACTGACAGGGGAACGTAAGGTAATACTTAGTGGGTTTCGGTTTTTTTCCAGAATGATGCACTGAATATTTCATTGTTTCCTATTGCTGTACAATATTATTTCAGTTAGCACGTAATACATGAACAGCTATATTAATGATATTTCAATGGCTGAACTTAGTAGCACAGTCAGCGAATCATTGTCGTTCTGTTCCCAATATAGTTGGTTAGATCCTGGCTGAGGTCAGTGGTATTCCTGACAACTCTCTAATGTTAGATTCAGTCACATTAAGGAAATCCCATACGGCGAAATTAAAACACCACCACCTGGTGAATGGCTCCCAATCTCTCTAATAACCTGGATCAATAAACTAGAGATGGAAAACCAACTGACCAAGGACACTTACAAAATACATGTCTTTTCTGCACTACCAAACTCAGACACTACCATGCAGCCATCCACCCTTGTACACCTCTGATTGTCGGATCCATAACAAGATAAACTTGACTAACAAACTGGAGGTCAAGAAGAGGACAATACTAAGAAAGATACTGTGGCCAGTCAAAGAAAAGGGAAATACAGGTGACACATGTAGGGGCTCTATAATTACATGGAAAATATCACCAATATATCCAGGAAGAGATATCTGACCATCTACAGATATATCTCGAGGGTGAACCCTGCCAGGCTGACCTGCCCAGTTCTCATCTACTGGAAGAACAGGAAGATTAGGACACCATTTTCAAACAGATACAATTAAAAACCTGCAGGAACTGGAAGAAAGAGGAAGTGACTTCAGGGACCTAACACACCTCAGAAGGATTCTGAGATGAAAGAGGTTCCAGGATAAACCAGCCTGTGAAAGACAAGCACTCTCTGGACGAAGGGGAGAAAGAGTAGCATAGTCAGCGAAAGCCCAATTACTGGACAAACACATAGGTCCGCTCTGAGCCAAAAAAGTTGAATGTTATAGTACTTGGTTGGCCCCTGAATAATAATAATAATAATAATAATAATAATAATAATAATAATAATAATAATAATAATAATAATAATAATAATGGCATCAGTTATGGCTGCAGATGGACGCCCGGATAAAGATCATCCGTCACACTTCGCTGTGGCAAAAATATTGTCCCCGTATTGTGCTGAAAGTCTTCTATGAATTTCCGATCCTGGTACACTCTCAAACCACAAAAAAGCGGATTACAGAACGCTGTTCTTCCTTGGTGCAAATAGAGAGTGGAAATTTGGGCTCTAAAGAAGGCCAAGTTCAGTGTCAAATGCAACAAGACTTAACGTGGTCCTTGATGGCCCTAGCGAATTATATATATAACAAATAATAATAATAATAATGTTATTGGCCTTATGTCGCACTAACTAATTTTATGGTTTTTGAAGAAGCCAAGGTTCTGGAATTCTGACTCACAGCAGTCCAGTTATATGCTGGTAAATCTAGCAATTTGAGGCTGGCATAATTGAGCCTCTTCAAATACAACCATACTGAGCCAGGGTCAAGTTTGCCAATTTGGACTCAAAAGGTCAGTGCTTCTGCCATCTGAGCCTTTAGCCTGGCTAATAGTATTTGCTACTATGAGCGTTAGTGCCCCTATTACTAGCAACATCACTGATTCTTAACGAGAAAGTCTATTCCATGCCCATACTATACTATTGATGCTACTTTACACCAACCCTTTTACTGTAATTATGTATCTTATGATGCTTCCTTGTTACAGAATACAAACTGTTCCTTATACGTAGGCAAGTCAATAAGTATCTGCAATTTTTCTCTAACTGTCTTTAGGTTGGCTCTATGGCGTCGTGTGCTCACCAGTCGCTAAATTGCACCACTGTCTATGTCTGTGGTAGGTTTCAGCGTTATTAGATCATTACAGCTTGCGCTGTTACTACATAAAGTTGGCCGCGCCACACTCTGTTTGCACCAAGGAAGAACAGCGTTCCGTAATCCGTTTTATTTTTTGTGGTTTGAGAACCATAGCTAATGTACATATGGTTTGCCACGTCATCAACAGTCACTTGTCTGTAATTCAGGATCATATCACGCACTTGTTTAATATTGGCATCAGTTATGGCTGCAGATGGACGCCCGGATCTTTCCTCATCACGCTCGTGCGACGCCTTTTGAACTGTTCAATCCACTGGTAAACACTTCGCTGTGGCAAAACATTGTCCCCGTATTGTGCTGAAAGTCTTCTATGAATTTCCGTTCCTGGTACACTCACAGACCACAAAAAAGCGGATTACAGAACGCTGTTCTTCCTTGGTGCAAATAGAGAGTGGCGCGGCCACTTTTGGATCGCAACAGCGCAAGCTGTAATGGCCTGATAACGCTGAAACCTACCACAGACGTAGCCAACGGTGCCATTTAGCGACTGGTGAGCACACGACGCCATAGAGCCAACCTAAAGACAATTAGAGCAAAATTGCAGATACTTATTGACTTGCCCTCGCAAAAATAAATTGTGCTTGCAATATTTCCTCATCATTGTTAATCCAACAGCGCAGGGTGCCATGCTAGGTATGGCATGTGCCAAATACTGGCAGATGCAGAGTGCCATGCTGGTATGCAATGGGCAGCCTATGCATTATGCTAAAGTCTGTCATAAGCATTGTGAACTAAGTCAAACCTTTTTTACGCAGGGATACCGCATTATTTCCTCTTCCTTGTAATTTATATATCAACGTTTTTAGAGAATCAACGAATTTTAGTGCAGTTATAACCCAGCAAGGTGGGAAGCAGTAAAAGCGGCTTAGCGACGAGAGTGTTTCTTTGCAAAAGGACAACAGTCATGAAGACATGTAGTGATCTTGAATCCAATGATTGTTTATAAGTGATGTTGCTGTGGCAGAAATGAATGCAGAAAGAGATAATGACAGCAATGTGCGTGATGCTGAACCATGTGCCTATACGACAGGTGCCTGTGCATTCCAGTGGGAAGGTAGATTTAATCATGTGATTCAGAGAGAGGTATTTTGTGATATGGAGTAGAAGGAGTGTGTTAGAATGTGCCAAAATTGTGCATGCGTGTGTGCTGGAACTATAGAGTTACAGAAGTTCCAATACAGCAAATATTAGGCTCCCAACTTGTGGTGAGTAACAGCCTCTTCCTGCAGGTAGCAAGTGACATGCACCATGGCTGCTCCTGCACAGAGTGGTCAACTGATTAACCAGTAATCTACATTATCTTATTTCATTGATGCTATATAATGAATAATAAGCTTATTGTTTTATTTGACAAAAGGGTAATACTAGTCGTACCCCTCTATACCGAGAGATTGGAGAATCTCGATAAAATTTGAAAGATAGGCACTTTCTGGATGAAGGAGGGAAAGGAGTAGCATAATCAGAGAAAGTGCTATTTCTGGAAAAACATATGGGTTGAAGAACCTTGGTGAACAAAACTACTTGTCTGTTTAATTTCCATCCCTTGAGTCATGAATAACATTAAAATTAATTAGTTCTTGATCATATTGATAGATGAATTTTTTGTAAATAAAGAAATAAATAAAAGCAAGAACTTCTACGTGACTGTGCCGCAAAATAAAAACAAACAACGAAAAGGTAAACAAAATACACAAAAGCAAGGGCAACTATAGGTAATATGAATAGATGGACAATAGGTTATGGAAGATACTGGACAACCCTGCTGGGAAGGTAGTCTGTTACACTAAAATACTTGAACTCAGGCAATCATATACCTTAAACTACTGTTTATAAAACAGAAAACGTCTATAGGTTAGAAGAGGTCACTAACACTGAAAATTAAAACCTACACTCTGTTTTCCAGTAAATGACCGGGTCAGGGATGGGATGAATGAAGCCCCCAAATTGCGGCGAGAATTGGAATTGTGCCGGCTATCAAGGCCTCTCGCACTCCTCTGGGGCAATCACTAATACTAAAGAAGTATTAAAATTTACCTATGATAACAACGATATTTAAAATAAGATAAAAAGTTGCAAACTAGAAAAGCGGCTGGAATTGATAAGATTTCGGGGCATATACTAATGACAATGGGTTGGGATATAGTACCATGTCTGAAGAACTTATTTGATTATTGTTTGCATGAAGGAGCTATACCAAATGAATGGAGAGTTGCTATAGTGGCCCCTGAGTATAAAGGAAAGAGTGATAGACATAAAGCTGAAAATTACAGGCCAGTCAGTTTGACATGCATTGCATATACGCTTTGGGAAAGCATTCTTTCAGATTATAATACGACATGTTTGCAAAATTCATAACTGGTTCGACAGAAGGCAGTTCGGGTTTAGGAAAAGTTATTCCACTGAACCTCAACTTGTAGTATTCCAGAAAGATATAGCAGATATCTTGTATTCAGGAGGTCAAATAGATTGTATCGCGATTGACCTCTCTAAGGCATTTGATAGGGTGGATCATGGGAGACTACAGGCAAAAATGATTGCAATAGGACTTGACTAAAGAGTGACTGAATGGGTGGCTATATTTTTAGAAAATGGATCTCAGAGAATTAGAAGCTTTATCTGACCCTGTAATAATTAACAGGGGAATTCCTCTAGGCAGTATTATTTGACCTTTACGTTTTCATATATATAAATGATACGAATAAAGAAGTGGAATCAGAGATAAGGCTTTTTGCGTATAATGTTATTCTTTACAGAGTAATAAATAGTTTACAAGATTGTGAGCAACTGCGAAATGACCTCGATAATGTTGTGAGATGGGCAGTACGCAATATTATGATGATTGACGTGATTAAAAAATCGGTTTGTGACTCTCACAAATAGGAAAAGTCCTCTCAGTTTTAATTACTGTATTGATGGGGTGAAAGGTTCTTATGGGAATGATTGTACGTACCTAGGAAAGATCTTCATTGGGATAATTACATAAATGGGGTTGTAAATAAAGAGTACAGATCTCTGCACATGGTTATCAGGGTGTTTAGGAGTTGTAATAAGGATGTGAAGGAGAGGGCATATAAGACTCTGATAAGTCCCTAACTAGAGTATAGTTCCAGTGTATGGGACCGTCACCAGGATTACTTGATTCGAGAACTGGAAAAAAATCCAAAGGAAAACAGCTCGATTTGTTCCTGGGTGATTTCCGACAAAAGAGTAGCGTTACAAAAAATGTTACAAGTTTGGGCTGGGAGGACTTGGGAGAAAAGAGACGAGCAGCTCGACTAAGTGGTATGTGTGCAAGAAATCAGCTTCATTTCCCGTATCAAATCTTATTTACAATGAATCAATAACAGCAGTAAATTTCCATCCTTTGGTACTTATATTTTCATTAAGCAAATCAATTAATAATTTACAGTACATATTTCATTCCATTTGGAACATTTTAACAGATGTTAAAAATGTTTTTGTTTCCAGCACTTTTTTCACTTTGATGTATGATATTCTACCTGTCTATTAATAAAAATGTTTTGAAAAATAATTTTCCTTTGTTACTGTTCTATATTTTATAAGGATATTCTCTTCATTTGCTCTTTCCAAGGCGAATGTTATTAGTTTTAATTTTATAAAAGCGTCTCTTGAATTCAATTACCGGTAATTCAGGATCCCTGAAGCTGATTGCTGTCATACTATTATTAAAAGAGTTTCCTCGAAATCTGAAATGAAATAAAATGTGGGATTGCTTTTTATAGCGTGTTTTAAATATGCACAACGAAACCTAGTGTATAAAAGAGAGTTTTCACACATTGTTATTGACAAGGAGGAGCAACGGCTGATGCAGCCTTCCATCTTGTAAGGTAATGATGTGTGTGTTCCGAAGCTAACACATACTAACATCTATTTTAACCTAAAGGTGAAAGTAGCTAAGTTACCAAAGGATATGGTTTTCTGAAAGAACTGTCTCAAGGATAACCTAGTACCTACATTTTTAAATAAAACCCAAAGGAAACGCTTACCCTCCAGCTATCACTATGATACACAAACAAGAATTAATCGAATTTGGCTGAAAAATTAAATAAAATACCTTTATAGGAAGAAATCATTTCTTAATGGTAAAATGTATTCAGCACATTTCCAAACCCCAATACTAATGTTGCCTTTGGAGTGGGATTCGTTCCAAAGACGTACCCAAGAAAGAATGGATATCATTCTAAGTAGGAAATAAGAATCCTTTAACAACAAGTTATTACGGTTAAAAATTGTCAGGTCAATTGAAGTGAAAGGCAATACTCAATCTTCAAGTTTAGAAACAGATTTAGATGAATATCCGTCTCCCGTCAAGAACATTTCTAAAGTCAGTCTTACTGAGGAGAAAAAGCACATGTTAAGTCAATGCCCAAATTTCAATTGGATAGGAACGAACAATGAAACGTAACTGATAACTTCTCTTACGGAAGTCGAAACGGCTATACAAAAACTCCCTAACGAGGTCAAAAAAGAAAATTCTGTACCTTGTAAAAGGTTTAGAAGTCTCCCAAAGTAGTATCAAACCCACTATGAGTCTATCACGCAAAATAAAACAAGAAGGAATAGTAATTACTAAAGCGGTTATGGGAGGGGGGGCTATAGTAGTTTGAGATAAGGAGGAATAAATCAGGAAAACTGAAAACTTTTTCAAGAACAGCTCCTTTTTAGAAATAGAACGAGACCCTACAATACGTTCTCAAATAAGTTTAAAGCAATACTGAAAAGCGCAACCTTCATTTTAAATGAGCAAGATGCCCAGAAACTGATGAAGATAAATCCAGGGCTTCCAACTGCAAGGGCCTTACCCAAGTTACGCAAAGAAGGAATACACATAAGACCAGTTATAAACTTCCGTAGCCGTCCTACTTACAAAACATCCCAATATATATACATACATACATACATACATACATACATACATACATACATACATACATACATACATACACACATACATATTTAACGTTTTTCACAACAAGGCACCAATAAAAATTCAGTGTGTTTTAAGTTAACACCGCATCATATAACATGTTCTTTTGATATCAAAGACATGTATACAAATATTCCAGTAGATGAAACAATAAAAATCATTAGGAAGAATTTAATAAATCACAAACAACTTAGCCTACCAGAATGGAAGACTTCATTAACATAGTTAAATTTGTTTCCGAACACAATTACTTCACATTTTATAATAAGATATACAGACAGGAAGGCCTCCCTAAGGGCTTCTGGCATTTTAGCCAACATTTATCTGGATCATCTTGAACAGACCAAAATAATAGGACAAATAGAAGGTCTTAATCTATGGATACGCTTTGTAGACGATACCTTTATAGTAATAGGTCATAGAGTGAACCATAGTGATAACATCCTCAATATCTTAAATTCATTACATTCCAGAGTAAAGTTTACTGTAGAAAAAGAAAAAGAAGGTTCCATAATTTTTTTAGATATAAATATAAGACGGTATAAAGAAGAGTTTAATTTTAAAATACATAGAAAGCCCACTTTTACTCCTATTACGATAAAGAACCACTCATTACATGCGGAATCACAAAAACAAGTCAGCTTACTATAGTCACATATACAGAGCATTCAATATACCGGTACCTCTGTCCCGCGTAGAACGAGAAAAAGAACTGCTCTTTATCCGTAAACAAGCCCAATATAACGGTTTTGGACTTAATAGGGTACCATAAAATAATCAGATAATTCAAACAGAGTTTCATAAAGAAGAAACATAAATATGCCAGGTTCACTTTTAACAATCCTAATATACAGGGTGATTCATTTCAAAATTCAGAGCGGAGTGCCGAGGATTAGGCGAGCTGGGAAGCGGAGACAGCGAGCGCAGTGCCCGCCATGACAAGCAGGCATAGTCGGCTAAAAGAAGTGGCATGATTACGCCTATAGAAACTAAACGAAACTGAACTCACCGACTACATAGATGCTCTGGACAAATAAGTAAACGAATAAACAAATAAATAAATCAACGAGGAAATTAAACTGAACTCACCAGCAATAAATACATAAATAAATAAATCAACTAGAAAATTAAACTGAACTCACCAGTATTTACAGACAATGCTGAAAGTGATCTCCTTTAGCTGCAATACAAGCTTCAGACCTTATAACGAGATTTCGAAACACACTTTGTAGTTTATGGACATAGATAGAACGCACAATCAATCAATCAATCAATCAATCAATCAATCAATCAATCAATCAATCAATCAATCAATCAATCAATCAATCAATCAATCAATCAATCAATCAATCACTACTGATCTGCATTTAGGGCAGTCGCCCAGGTGGCCCTTTCTTAAATTATTGCAAAAAAATTGGAAATTTATTGAACATCTCCCTTGGTAAGTTATTCCAATCCCTAACTCCCCTTCCTATGAACGAATATTTGCCCCCCCCCCCCATTTGTCCTCTTGATTTCCAACTTTATCCTCATATTGTGATCTTTCCTACTTTTAAAGACACCATTCAAACTTATTCGTCTACTGATGTCCTCCAACGCCATCTCTTCACTGACAGCTCGGAGCATACCACTTAGTCGAGCAGCTCGTCTCCTTTCTCCCAAGTCTTCTCAGCCCAAACTTTGCAACATTTTTGTAACGCTACTCTTTTGTCGGAAATCGCCCAGAACAAATTCTTCTGCAGTTCGAGGATTATTCCTGTAAACTTTTCCTTTAAGTTTCCCCATAGATAAAAATCACATGTGCTTAAATCAGGCGAACGAGGGGGTCATAAGCTCTATTGTTCTGTGAATTTACATATCCACTCAAATGAAACCAGGCTTCGTCGCTCATAAAAAGAAAGTTCGGATCCACAATACCGTCGTGGACACTATTCATTAGCCAATTACAAAATTGTATTCTTGCATTGAAAACTGTAGGCAGTATGTTATGGACTAAATGAGCCCGATAAGATCGTAAATGTAACAATTTTGTTGCATTACGTGCTGAAGAAGGTGGATGAGCTACTCTCCGACGCGACTTATGTGGACTGACCTGGAGTCTAGCCTGTATAGCTTCTAACCTCTCCCGAGTGAGAGCTATTCTCCTTCGCTTCTTTTTCTTATTGCTTACGGAACCAGTACTACGCCACTTGTAAACGAGCTGATGTACGTAACGTTTTGATGGAACTGTCGCACCGGGAAATTGTCTACGGAATTTTCCAAGGCACCTTTTAACTGGTTTCTTCTTCTTGTGCAAATGACACTCGACCAAAAATATTCCTTGCTCTATAGTGCATTTAACTATCGTGATAATAACCTCACAACACACCTTAAAAGTCCAATAGCTTCTAGCAAACTGAAGGACAGAGTGCTAAACAGCTGCGCGCTGGCAGTGAACACTTCTTATCTCGCCAGTGTTGACACAAGCCATATGGCGCTCGCTCGGGACTTCCCACGGCTTGCGAGCAGAAGTCTGAACTCTTAAATTATTCTCCCTATATACGCAGTAACGGATCTGTTCAGAAAACAATACTATAAGATAGCGTATTCAACCAGTAATAATACTAAGCAAACGCTTTTTTAACTACAATAGCGTTAATTCCCTAGGGAAGGACAAGCATTTAGATTCAGGGGTTTACAAATTAAAATGTCGCCAATGCGAAAAATCTTATGTAGGGCAAACTGGACGCAGTTTTACGGTAAGGTATTTAGAGCACGTCAACGCCGAGAGGCAAAAAGAATTTCCTCAATAGGCCAACATATGAGTGCAACCAGTCATCAATTCACCACTATAGAGCAAGATTTGACAATATTACGTAAAACAAATAAAGGTAGTCTTCTAAATACACTAGAATATATATACAGTATAGATTTAGATCAACAAATTAATCAGGATAATAACCTGAATGATATAATTGATAATAGAAACCCTTTATATGAAGGGATATTTTTTTTGCTAGTTGTTTTACGTCGCACCGACACAGATAGGTCTTATGGCGACGATGGGATAGGGAAGGGCTAGGAGTGGGAAGGAAGCGGCCGTGGCCTTAATTAAGGTACAGCCCCAGCATTTGCCTGGTGTGAAAATGGGAAACCACGGAAAACCATTTTCAGGGCTGCCGACAGTGGGGTTCGAACCTACTATCTCCCGAATACTGGATACTGGCCGCATACGAAGGGATATTATCACATCTGGAAGCATTAGGCATTAAAAACAATACAGACAATAAAGAAAGAAAATGTTCGAACTTCCGTCCTCCCGTATATCTATTTCCCCTACCCCTCTTCTAAAGCTGAAACCTAAACCGTGGCCGTAAGCGATACGCCTCCTCCCCACTCCACAGCCTTGCCTCCCCCGAAGGTGGAGCAGCTTCGGAACACACACATCCTTACCGGTACTTTACAAGACGGAAGGCTGCATCAGCCGTCGCTCCACCAAGGACACAGTAGATTTGTCGCCAACAAGGTATGAAACCACTCTTTTATACACTAGGTTTCCTTGTGCAGATTTAAAACACGCTATAAAAAGCAATCCCCCATTTTATTTCATTTCAGATTTCGGGGAAACTCTTTTAATAATACAGGGTGTTTCAAAAAGGACTTTACAACTTTGACAGCTCATAGTTATTTATTCATTATACTTACAGAAATGGTTTTGGTGTCATCTTGACTGACAATAGATCAAGTTTCACCTAAACAGGTTGAATGTGACCTCCATCGGTCATGGGGCATACACCTCATCTGAAGTCGATTTCTTGCCAAACTCGCTGCAGCATGTCAGGCGTGACTCGTTCAATTCCGATGCAGATTCTACGTCTGAGTTCTGGTAGAGAAGCCGGTAAGAGTGGAACAAACACTGTATCCTTGACGAATCCCCAAAAGAAAAAGGCAAGAGGTGTCAGGTCTGGTGAGCGTCGGGGCCATGCAATTGGTGCACCTCGTCCAATCCACTTACCCGGAAAGCGTACATTCAGGAAATCCCGGACGTCGGAGAGGTAGTGTGGCGGTGCGCCATATTGCATGAAGTGTATGCTGAGTTCTTTGTCATCAACGTCAATCTGCTGGATTATAAGTTTTCCAGCATATCTAAGTACACTATTCCGTTGATAGTTTTCTCACTGAAGAAGAAAGGCCCGTAAACTTTGCTCTTGCTCAATGCACAAAACACGTTCAATTTTGGGGTATCACGTTCATGTTCTAGCACTTTTACTGGATTTTCACTGCCCCAGATCCTACAGTTGTGTCTATTAACTTTACCACTTAAGTGAAAAGTTGCCTCATCGCTAAAGATAACCTTTCCAACGAAATGTTCATCTTCTTCCAACCGATGTAACATGTCCACACAAAAGTCCTTAAGAGCAATCTTATCAGTGTCTTTTAGTTGCTGTGCCATTGTGAACTTGTATGGCTTGAGATGTAGGTAACCGTTTTCTGAACACAAGCCAAATAGTCGTATGTGCAACGCCCAGCTCTCGAGAAGCACGCCGTGTCGATTTTCGAGGACTGTGCTCAAGGCGTTGTCTCACTTGCTCTACGATATCGTCAGACGTACGTGGATGACCTGAGGATTTCTTATGGCTTACCGAACATCCAGTTTCAATAAAGCACTTATGCCACTCATAAATAGTAGGCCTACTGGGAGGATCTTTACCATACTTTGTACGAAAATTACGTTGCACATTTGTCGCCGACTTCGACTCTTCAAACCAAAACACACAGCGAGCGCGCTCGGGACCGGTGAAAGCAGCCATCTTTGCTGCAACTGCCGCTAGCGCTTGCAATGGCGCGATTCTGTATTAAGGTACCACGCGAGTCAAAACTTGATCTATTGTCAGTCAAGATGACACCAAAACCATGCCTGTAACTGAAAGGAATAAATAACTATGAGCTGTCAAATTTGTAAAGTCCTGTTTGAAACACCCTGTAGTATGACAGCAATCAGCTTCAGGGATCCTGAATTTATTGAATTCAAGAGACACTTTTATAAAATTAGAACAAACAACATTCGCCTTGGAAAGAGCAAATGAAGAGAACATCCTTATCAAATATAGAACAGTGACAAAGGAAAATTATTTTGCAAAATGTTTTTGTTAGTAGGCAAGTAGAATATCAAACATCAAAGTGAAAAAAGTGCTGGAAACAAAATCATTTTTAACATCTGTTAAAATGAATAGATATAGTTTTATAGTTTATAGTTTACAGTTCTGAAATACACACTTACCACTGTCTATAGTTCATAAGTATAATATTAAGTTTCATACTTTAATTTTTATTGTAAATTATTTATAAAATTAGAAATAAGAAATGTTCTGTAAGTGGGCAGAAATGTCTGTTGAACAATAAATAAATAAATAAATAAATAAATAAATAAATAAATAAATAAATAAATAAATAAATAAATAAATAAATAAATAAATTTTTCTTCCCTTTTTACCACCCCACTCACCAATCCACAGTGATTTTAATTACCGGTAGTTTAATTTTTAAATTCACGTAGATTTTAAGGTACTCATTAAGATGTCCTTAATGAAAATGAATACTTTGTAATTTCACTTAAGCGTTGTAATACAGCTGAAGATGTTCCATATGGAATGAAACATGTACTGTAAATGATTAATTGATTTGCTTAATGCAAATACAAGTATTAAAAAGGTGGAAATTTACTGCTGTTATTGATTCATTGTAAGTGGTAAGTTCCGATCTGTCAGTGGAGAGATGGCGTGGAATAGCATTAGTAGACGAAAACATTTGAGTGATGTCTTTAAAAGTAGGCTTCTTGCTATTTGCTTTACGTCGCACTGACACAGATAGGTCTTATGGCGACGATGGGATAGGAAAGGCCTAGGAGTTGGAAGGAAGCGGCCGTGGCCTTAATTATGGTACAGCCCCGGCATTTGTCTGGTGTGAAAATGGGAAACCACGGAAAACCATCTTCAAGGCTGCCGACAGTGGGACTCGAACCCACTATCTTCCGATTACTGGATACTGGCCGCACTTAAGCGACTGCAGCTTTAAAAGTAGGAAAGATCACATTATGAAGATAAAATTGGGATTCAAGGGGACAAATAGGGGCAAATACCCGTTTATAGGAAGGGGAGTTAGGGATTGGAATAACTTACCAAGGGAGATGTTTAATGAATTTCCGATTTCTTTGAAATCATTTAAGAAAAGGCTAGGAAAACAACAGATAGAGAATCTGCCACCTGGACGACTGCCCTACATGCAGATCAGTATTGATTGATTGATTTTCTATTCCTTGACGCGGGAAATTAGATCTACTTTTAAAATACACAAATTCATGAAATACAAAATTCTAAAATGAACTACTACACTACAGGAGTCCGGCTCCATGGCTAAATCGTTAACGTGCTGGCCTTTGGTCACAGGATTCCCGGGTTCGATTCCCGGCGGGGTCAAAAATTTTAACCATAATTGGTTGATTTCGCTGACACGGGAGCTGGGAATATATGTGTCGTCTCCATCATCATTTCATCCTCATCACGACGAGCAGGTCGCCTACGAGAGTCAAATCAGAAGACCTGCATCTGGCGAGCCGAACTTGTCCTCGGACACTCCCGGCACTAAAAGCCATACGCCATTTCATTTTTTTCACTACAGAAGTGCGAAAAGGCACTTGGGCTCGTGGTCCTGCCTTCAAAACTCGGGTGATGTCCATGCAGCAAATAAACACCGTCAGGTTTAAAAGTGATATCAAAAGGAATTTAAAACTTTAGAAAGAAATGTTAAACAGTAGCAACTTAGGAAACAAGTAAGCTAGCAGTCAACAAGGGGATTCCAAAGACAAGACCATGCAATTACTTCCGTACGAGTACAATGGATACGCACTGTAAAGTGGCAGCATATCCAACTGCAAACCTAGTTTGGAACTGAAGATTCACTTATACAGTGGGCTAGTCCCATCCTACAAGAAACAGGCAACGAAGAAAAATACAATAACATTACAAGTTATATGGTAAGGTTGCCTGCTCCCAAAACCAACTACATTATAGCATCGAAAAGCAGTTTTAAAAATTAAATTCACTCATCAAAGATGAGAGACTGCCATGTAGAATTCCGTTTAGTGAAAATGTTCTTTATCCCATTACCTATCCCTCTAATACTGACAGGTAGGGCTGGAGGGAGGAGGATTGCACGTGCCATTTCACGATGATGCCACATTCCAGCATTCCTTTCTCTTACCCCTCGCTTCCAGCTCACTTGTTCCCTCGTTCATTCGGTCCGCTGTGATCTGTTGTAAGACTACCTGGCCAGACTATGACTAACTTGGTCTCATGTTCCGTTATCTTTAACAGGGACCGGGTTGCTAAGCTCAGAGAGTAAAGTGCTGGCCTTCTGATCCCAACTTAGCAGGTTCGATTCTGGCTCAGTCCGGTGGTACGTAGGTGGATAAAAATGTTAGTTACACTAACGCGCCGCAGCAGCGCGCTGTGTGTCGCAAACGTGCGCACAGCAGAGAAAGGGACAGACACAGCCTACACGTCTGTTAGGCAGGTCGCTGTGGTGTCTCGTCTAGTATTGTGTGAATAGCGGCCAAATGCAATGGCGCGTCAACTGGACGTTCACTCCAAATACGAGGTGTGTGCGACAATCCGATTCCTATGGGCCAAAAGGAAGAATTGCACGGACATTCATCGAGAAATTAGTGCTGTGTATGGGGAGCGGGCCATTTCCAGGCAATGTATCGTAAAGTGGTGTCAGCAATTCAAAGCCGGACGCACGGATATCACGGACAACCATCGCGAAGGCAGGCTCGCAATGTCCAGGACCCGTGCAAAGGTCAACAATATGAATGCGATCATTAGACAGAACCGGCGCATTAAACTGAGAGAAATCGCGACGCAGCTGAACATGTCGTATGGCAGTGTGCCCGCCATTGTTCACGAGGACCTTGGATATCGTGAGCTGTGTCAAAGATGTGTCCCACGTCTTCTCACTGATGAGCACAAGGGACAACGTTTCCAATCCTCTCTGGCATTTTTTCAACGCTATGCCGCATACGGCAACGGGTTTCTGCGGTGAATCGTCACAGGCGACGAAACGTGGGTCCACCACATCACCCCCGAAACGAAGCGAATATCAATGGAATGGGTGCACCCCTCATCACCACAACGAAAGAAGGCCAAGGTTCAACCTTCAGCCGGTAAGGTTATGGCGACAGTGTTCTTTGACATGGAGGGTTTGCTGCACGTGGAATTCATGCCGAAAGGAACGACGATGAACGCGGCATCGTATTGTCAAGCGTTGTACCGGTTGCGTAAAGCGATTAAAGAGAAGCGCCGGGGGAAATTGAGCGCCGGTGTGATTTTGTTGCACGATAACGCAACACCTCACAAGGCCCACCAAACGAGAGAACTGCTGCAGCGTTTCAAGTGGGAGGTCTGGCAAGATCCACCCTACAGTCCCGACCTAGCGCCATGTGACTTTCATCTGCTGGGTAAGCTCAAAACGGAGCTCGGTGGTCGACGTTTCCAGACCGATGAGGAGGTGAAGGCCGCTGCCTCCGAGTGGTTGCAGAACGCTGGAGGAAATGTCTATGCATCCGGCATCGACAAGTTGGTTGTTCGTTCGCAGAAATGTTTGGAGTCTCTAGGAAACTATGTGGAAAAGTGACGTTACAGTGTATGTCGTTACAGTCGTGTTGCTGTTGTATAGGTGGTGTAATAAATGGCCATAACTGGGAAGTGCAACTTATTTTCTGATCTGCCCACGTATTTGAAAGTGCTACAGGACGTAAAATCAGTAACATTATTATTCTTTAACAGGGGTGGTACCTATAGCCTGACAAATCCTTCAACATGCCCTTTGTCTCTGTACACCTTATTGGCATAAATATAGGACGTAAAACAATTTCTCTTCCTTGGTGATGAATGGTCACAACACGGCCGGCGATATTTTTTTCACGGGGTGGACGAGTCCTGGGCCTCCCTCTCCCTCGAAGAGTATTCATCGTAATCGAAATATATATTGAAATACAATGATTGTACGGAATTAGTATTTAAAATACCGTTAGATACTTACTAACGGCCACAAAACAGAAATAGGAAGCCACTCTTAATTGTTGCCGTTCGTACAGGAATTAAGATTTTTAATTGACTCGCCACCCTTTATGGAACTTATCTCACACTGAACTGCTTGCGACAAGATCTAACTCTGAAGTGAGAGATTTGACAACTCCAAGAAAGACGAGCTGGGCAGAAGATTTATCTTCATCGCGACCGCAGTCGCCCCACCCTCGTCTCCATGGCAACTATACCCCCACTCCCTTTATCCCGCCCCGGCAGGCAGTAAACGGACCTCCCTCTAAGAAATGTCAGAATACAATTTTAGATATTAGAGGTATAGGCCAAACTCCTCCTGGTGGAGCAAGAGCCTGAACGGTAGACGTCCACTCTGACAAAGAACCAAGATGAGAATCCTCACGCTAACTTCTTGCCTTGGGACATAAAACCCCAGTGTGCACATGTTCCCCTTCCAGATCAATAGAACCAAATGACCGATCACGTGTGGAATTTCGTCAGAGCAGCGTTCGCATCTTCTTAACTGAGGGGAGAACATTCTCACACCCTCTGATAGTTGCCAGACACCACCACCAACTGTTCTTTATGGCGCCAGCAAAATGTGAGAAATAAAGAGCCAGGCCTTCCATAGGGTGTTCAGATTGTTTCCTACCCCATTTTACTGTGCCGAACAATTCTCCCCGCTTTTCACACATGTAACCCCAAAGTTAATTTTATACTCACTTTATAAACTGGTATAGTGGCAGTTGATACCCTGGCTAAATCCAGGCGAGATCCTATTTTATGTAGAATCCGAATCACGGCTGTTAAATAAAAAAATCTCACATGCCTTGCCCGAGATTCTAACTACAGCTGCATTGGTGAAAAATCAGTATCGAAGTTGCTTAGATATCACATCACAGGAAAGTTCAAAGATTTTTGGACATAGGTAGGCACTCCAAAGATTTCTTGAAATTGTATGAAGAAAACTAATTTAGCCCCCATGATGGCATTTTACCAATTTTATACATACGTTCGCTGTACTCTTTGTAGGGGCTGCCCAGTCATGGGATAGGAAAGGATTAGGAGTTGGAAGGAAGCGGCCCTGGCCTTAATTAAAGTACAGCCCCAGCATTTGACTGGTGTGAAAATGGTTTCTATTCCTGACCAGGAAGCTGACAAATTTTGGCCCAGTGGTTCACTAAGCTTACACCAAAAATAAGTACCAGTTTAATTTCTGGGGGAAATGGCAGCCATGCAAGAAGCTAAACACTCTATTCCACTTAGTGTTGAGATTACGGGTTGTGAAAGCACTCCTCTAAGAGCCTTCGTGGTTGTATGGAGATGGCTTTGTTTTCTTTTGTAGTTCAAGGGTAAGATAAGAAGTTTTACCTAGATTATAATATGTATTAATGGAATCAATGTCAGTAAGATTAATGTTATTTTCTACCTCTGTTTCAGGGCATCCTTACCCTTGTTTTCATTGTGATTGGTGAAATTGAGCCACTGATTGACTTTGCTAGCTTCTTAATATGGATATTTTATGGATTTGCAATGGTGGCACTCATTATGATGCGTAGAACAAAGAAAAATGTTCACAGACCATATAAGGTAAGTAATGAATGAATATTAAAAGTAAATATTGAAGGTGAGATGGGTAGATTGGATAAAATAAAAAATAAAAATGGCATATGGCTTTTAGTGCCGTGAGTGTCCGAGGACGAGTTCAGCTTTCCAGGTGCAGGTCTTTTGAATTGACTACCTTAGGTAACCTGCGCGTCATGATGAGGATGAAATGATGATGAAGGCGACACATATACCCAGCCCCTGTGCCAGAGAAATTAACCAATTATGATTAAAATTCCCGACCCTGCTGGAAATCGAACCCGGGACCCCTGTGACCAAAGACCAGCACGCCAAACATTTAGCTATGGAGCCGGACTGGTGGCTTGGATGATAAATGAAGAGAGAAGAATTTTGGCAAGGGGAAAACAATTTGATGAAAACTGACCAGCAAAAGGTATTCTATAGAACATTAGGACACAACTTGTAACAACCAGGGCTTGTTTAGTTAGCTTTGAAGGGTAGCGAAGAAGGAGAACGGATTAGGGAACATTGTTGGTTACAATATTTATGCATTAATGAAATGTCTGGGGTAGGACAGAGAAGCATATGGATCTCCAATGACTATAAAACAGCCCTGCCACTACAGAAAAAATGACCGCAAATGCATAATTTTTAAGAAATATATTTATAATCAAATATTGTATAATGATTTGTTGAACATCGTCAAGAAAGCATCATACTTCCACAGTCATGCTCTACTCTTCCAATCGGTACACAATTAGTAAGATATTCGGTCATAATAGTTTTTTGCTATTGGCTTTACGTCGCATCGACACAGATAGGTCTTATGGCGACGATGGGATAGGAAAGGGTTAGGAGTTGGAAGGAAGGGGCCGTGGCCTTAATTAAAGTAGAGCCCCAGCATTTGCTCGGTGTAAAAATGGCAAACTATGGAAAACAATCTTCAGGGCTGCCGACTGTGTGATTCGAAACCACTGTCTCCCGAATGCAAGCTCACAGCAGCGTGTCCCTAACCGCACGGCCAACTCGCCGGTCATAATAGCTTTATTATTGTCATGAAATAAAGAGCAAGTTCAAACAACTGATATAATGTGCTGCCACTAAGCAAACAGAGTAGAAGTCTAATATCAGGCGTTTGCCAGCACAATTGTTAAAGAAGCATCTGTGTTCCTGGGCATTCCTAATTTTAAAATGAGCAAGTAGGCCCTATGTCTTGCACCAATTCAAATGTTGTTGTAAAAAACCATCATACAAGATCGCAAGATTCTCTACTAGCCTGGATGTTGCTCTTGAAACCATCATGTGGACCATTTCAGTTTGTACGAAACGTTACGGCCTTTATTTCTGCTAATGTAATTGATGCCGACATGGTGTTCAAAACAGAACAAAGTTCATTTGACCATGAATTCATGGCAAATGTCACACTATTAATGGTAGGGGAAAAGACAAGTGAAACTGCTATTCAGCAGGTTGAATCTTCTACTCATGGCACACCATCGCGGAGTTTATTTCCATGTCAGGATGACTCGCAGAGAAACTGTACATCTGCTTTCAGGAAGCATGTGGTAAATTTGGAAAAAGTGTTTCCAACACACTACAATGTAACCAACATTCAAATAAATAAGATGACTGCAGCACTATTGGTAAGATGTCAACAGCTCTCTTACTGTCCTGATGCATAAAATACTGGAAACAGAAATAATGAAGCATCGTTTGTGTTGCTGGATTCATGGTCTGGTCAAAACGATCAAAGCCTTCAGAAACAGGAATGTAAATTTACACACAAAAAATAAAAATAATAAAAACGAAGTACTGTCAGATTCTTGACATCTACTTATTTTGCGACGGATGCAAGAGTGCATTATCTTATGATGAGGAGGAAAGCCATAAACTGTATGACAGGTTCTTAATTTTCAAATTACATTATTTTATATACAGTTAGTAGAGGTCTGTACTTCGCTATGCATGTTAGATGTCTGGTTAGTGACACGGGACACGCCACTTCTGTTCCATAATGTGTTGGTTATCAATATTTTTGTTCTGAACACATGCAGCACTTCTAACTGTGATTTCAATGCAGTCATTATTTGCTCATGGTGAAATGCAGCACTGTATGTAGCATTGCCTTCTCACACCACATTACTATGATGCAGAATGAGGTGTGTATATAACTTTTCAAAATTCAAGATGTATGTAAACTCAGCACTTACATGTCTCATATTCCACAGGTACAGTGTACTTGGCACGTTATGACTGCAAACAATATAGTTGCATACCATGCTTTCATAAGCCTTGTTTTAGAGGTCGAGGATGATTGTAAAACGCTGCACTTCCCACCAGTTGATTTGGTCTCCTGCTTGATCACCCCAGAATGTGTCCGACTCGTTAGCTGAATGGTCAGCGGACTGGCCTTCGGTTCAGAGGGTCCTGGGTTGAATTCCCGGCCGAGCTGGGGATTTTAACCTCAATTGGTTAATTCCAATGGCTCGGGGACAGGGTGTTTGTGCTGTCCCCAACATCCCTGCAACTCACATACCACACATAAGACTATCCTCCACCACAATAACACGCAGTTACCTACACATGGCAGATGCCGCCCACCCTCATCGGAGGGACTGCCTTGCAAGGGCTGAACTCATCTAGAAATAGCCATACGAAATTAATTAATAAAACCCAGAAGGTTTTGTGAATATTGTCGTCAGGAGATCTGAAAGTTTCCGTTGTAAGGAAACTGAATCAAGGTGCAGCAAACCACTGCAGTGAGCTTACAGTTACCATCAAGGGTATTCTAAGAAGGAAGTCAACTCTTGGACGAAACTACAAGTAGCGAGAATGACAAGCAGGAGGAATGGCTGGATAGTAATCGGAATGAGGAGATAGAGACTAAGTTAAGAATAAATTTTATGGATGAAGCTGTATGTACAAACTGGATTCGTTAGTGTGATCATGTGAGGCGAATGGAGAAGGCTAGAGTACCTAGGAGAATTAATGTTAAGAGGCATGGAACTAAACGAGGCAAAAGTGCTACTTACAAATAGAACATTGTAGTGGTGACTAGTCAATTCACAGAGACTTGCAGACTGAATGCTGAAAGCCATAGCAGTCTATCATGAATATGTATGTATGTATGTATGTATGTATGTATGTATGTATGTATGTATGTATGTATTGTGACAATGAAGACTGAGATTGTTGGGGGAGCGGGGTGACAGTGTGAACGGACCAACAGCAAGCAAAAAAAAAAAAAAATAGAACCGATAGATTGTTGAGGCTCACAATAATGAAACTCCTAGAACAATGTGGAAGATGGTAAACAATGAAGAATGCTCCCAAAATGATCTGGAAGTGGCAAACACAAGACTCTTCTGTGGGTATATTATCAACAGCGATCCTGGTGAGACTGAGTCAGTGCCATCCTTTTTAAATGGCTAATGGCTCAAAACATGTGACAGTGATTAAGCAACTAGCACTTAGCGCCTGATTTTTTATGGAAACTCAAATTTAGGCGTGTTTTACAAATAAACCAACAAGCCTATTTCAAAATTAGTTATACCAATATTTTTCTTGTTTAATTTTGCATTCGGGCATATAATAATAATTGTTTTTGAAGTTCACTTATTACTTATTTTATTTGTGGTTTGAGTAAATATTGTCTGGGTTTCTTGCTTCTTCTCTAGGAACCGTTCACTTAAAAATATGTACATGGAGAACTACTTTTTTTTTTTTTTTGCTACGGGCTTTACGTCGCACCGACACAGAGAGGTCTTATGGCGACGAGGAGAACTACTAGTCTGATGGTAACGCAACCTTTATACATTTTAGTCACATGTATTTGTAGTGTAATACTCAATTTACAATTTTCTCCAACTATCCCAACAAAAGTTCTTATCATTTTTCTAAAGCAACTTTTTATCAGCTCAGGATCAATGTACGATTGGAAACTTGGGTTTGTTTTGAAGCACTCAGTCATGACTGTAGGAAACTACAACCACTGTAAACATAATGTGATACTGAATTTATGAAGAGCAATATTTATGGGAAATTGTGTGTGTGCTGGACCGTGAGATTAATAGCACGCAAAGTGGTGAAACCGGGTGCAGGACTGCCGCGTAATCTCGCCCCGGACAGGCCTGAAATGGAAAACCGGCGATGTCGACCGGTCCGCATGTTATCTTCAGTCCGCCTGTGTTCTGCATATTAGCGACATCACTTAAAGATGGCTCCGAGACCACCATTGTCAAAGGGTGAAGTTCCAATGGTTTTGAGTGCTATTTGTTTCCTTCAAATTGAGGTGGAAATGTAGGGGACACAAGTTCCCTGTATACTAGAAAGTTGCAGATTGTCTTGCATTATAGTTGTCTTCAGTGAAGCCAGCAGGGGCCACTTCAAAGGAGACTAATAGAAATATATTATCCAGGTCAAGAAAGAAGCAGTGTTTGAGGCCGGAGCGTTCGTTTATCCAACTCGATGATTTTACTATGTGCACAATATGAACAAAAATACGCAACTTTTACATGAATAAGTCATTCCCCACAATTAAAAGCGTCCGTATGAAACTGTTGTAATATATGGGGTATATGTCAATTTCTACGCGTTTAAAACTCTGTGGAAACAATTAAAAGAAAAAATGCTAAAGGAAATGGAAGACTACTACAGGAAGAAAGATGGACTGTCTAAAACTGTCCCTCATTTCGAGCCAGTCATAATCAACATGAATAGCAGCAGGTCCGATTCATCGGAACATACTGATTTTTTTCAGATGAAGAATTCTGACAGAATTAAATATTGTAAAAATATGTACATAATGATCCTCCATGGTTCATGTGGCAGCGTGTCAGCTTCTCACTGCTGGGTTCCGTGTTTCAGATCCCGGTCAGTCCATGTGAGATTTGTGCTAGACAAAGCGGAAGTGGGACAGGTTTCTATCCAGGTACTCTGATTTTCCCCTGTCATCTTTCATTCGAGCAACACTCTCCCATAACATTTCATCTGTCAATCATTAATCATTACCCCAAAGGAGAGCGACAGGCTTCAGCAACCACCACAATTCCTATCCTCACCGCAAGAAGGGGTCTTCATTCATTCCATTCCTGACCCAGTCGATTGGAAACACAATGTGGACTTTCATTTTCATGTAAGTAATGTAAATAACCCTTGTAAAAATTGTACTGTGTGACATTTATACAAATTCTAAAAAGAAAACGGACAATCATGCACTTTTCACTTTCGGTAATAAGAACGTTTATAGTACTATAAACACTTTTAAAGAACACAACTATTGCATATCTTTCAAAACTCTTAATTACAATGTAAACCTTTCTTTATAATCAGCATACAGTTAATAATATTAACAACAAATTCCAAAAATCAGTGGTTTATAAACTAAAATGCAGTCATTGCCATGCAAGCTACATGGATCAAACCGGACGTATTTTTTATATTCGGTATAATACTTTGATACTTTATTATTTTTCTCTAGATCTACAGTAATAATACCCATTTGATCCTTTGAATGAGAAAAATAACATGTTCAGCCCATGCCAAAATTCACTCTTTCAAACTCTACATACTGTGCAGAAAAAAGAAAAGAAAAATAAAACACGCAGAGAACAAAAATAAGCAAACAAAACAATATTAATAAAAAATATAAAAAATAAAACGTACTCCATGGACATGCCATGAAATTCCTCAGATACTCCGGAAACGTAACCCCCAAAGTGAGGGTCACCACGGTAGTCATCCTCGGCCCTTTCATGCCACGTCCAACGTCCTAGCTGAATATTCCTGTTGTTTTCCCAGAATGTGTAGTATAAATAAACATAATTAAAATACATAATAAAGTTGAAATAAAATCAGCAGTATTAAGAATGTCAAAGACCTTAAATTCTGCCATTACATATACCACCCTTTCTCCATCTCCAATTTCAGCAATAAATTACCGTCTCTACTGCAATTTAATACCAATACATCATCACTTAACACTCACATAATATAGCAATAATTAAACGTCCACCATCCATTTGTCATCACGTCCACCAAACCAAAGTTTACAAACAAACACCACTTCTCAGTTCTCGTCCCTCTCAACACTTAAAATCTGCCATTGAAAAGTACCACCACTTCTCCATCTCCAAATTTCATATCACATTGAATACCAAACCACCTTCATTTACAACTTACTCATGAGTGCACCACTACTTCTCATACCTTTCCAACACCACATTTCAACATATACCACCTCTATTTCCAACACCACCTTTCATCTCTAGCACACACTCATCTACCATACTCAATTCACCATACACTCATACTCATCCTAATACCCATCATAATTACCTACCGAAAACTCCATCTTCCACCAAACCAAAATTTACAAATAGCCAAATTACATTACTACATCTTCATACGTTTCCAACACCGCATTTCAACATCTACAAATACCACCCACTCATATACCATCACATTAAATACAACTTACTCATGAGTGCAGAACCACTTCTCCATACCTTTCCAACACCACATTTCAGCATATACCACCTCTACTTCCAACACCACATTTCAGCCCTAGCACACACTCGTCTACCATCAAATAAATCTCCATCTACAAATACCACACACTCATAAACCATCACAACCTTCAAAATATCACTTCATCCTCACCTACAAATACCAAACACTCATTCCTCAACACTACATTCTTACATCTAACAATCTTTATTTTCACTACTCCCTATACTATTGTTCTTTCTACTTCTAGTGACTACACCCTTCTCATTTCTACCTGAATCCCACATGTCTGTCAGTTTTCTATACTTTCCTGTTTCTCTGCCACCTCTTTTGGCCGCCGCTTCATCACCATCTTCACTCTGTTGTGTTCTATTGCCTCCACCTTCAGCTCCCATCATCTCCGTTAATCTTCTGCCCTTGCCTCTTTCCCAACTCCTATTGAGACATCCTCCGGTTGCCTCTGACGTCACCTTTTTACCCGTCACTTCCCTTACTTCACTGCTTTCACTCCTCTGCCTTTCTTCTTCACTGCTTATGGTCACCCTTTCACTTGTCGCCTCTTCCTGAACTTCTTCACTGTTAATGGTTACATTTTCACTTAGCGCCTCTCTCTGACCCTCTTCACACATTACACTGTTACTGTTATCTCTCCTCACTTCCCCACCTCTCGTTGCACTGCTCATTTTTTCTTCGTCTTTTTAATCTTCATTTCTAAGTCCAGCAGTCTATTCACAGACCAGTTCCTCTTCCAATTTCTGCCTGATACCACTAGCTCTTGTCCTATAATAGTAGCTCTCAGTCCTTGATTTATCGCACGTATCTTGTGTTTTCTGAGTATTTTCTCATTCCTAATAGCCTCCCATCCCACGTCTCTCTTGATCCATATTTTTTCTTTCTGCATGTTACTCGAATTGCCTATCACAGCATCAGCCATCAACGTAGAAAACAGTTCTACTTTGATAGGCCTGTTGCCCCTAGTTCTTTCCACTCTCTGTACGTCATCTAAGTCCACTTCGCTAAAGTTAAGTTTCAATTTCCCCTGTATTAAGTCGACTACTTTGTAAATTGTACGTACTTTGTCTTCTCTCACCTCCTCAGGCACCCCATAAATAAATAAGCACTTCTTCCTGCGATTCAATGTATTGGCATTCACTTCCGCTTTCAATTTCAACGTCTCCTCTTCCAGTCGTCCTATTCTTTCTCTTAATATTGCCACTTCCTCGTCGTTCTTTCTCACTTGTGATGTTATATCGTCCGTCATTTCTCGCAGCCATAACTTCATTTTTCCAAACTCCCTGGTTTGTTCTTAGATCATATTCTTAATTTGCTCAAAGGGGCACACTTCTACCACCGTCTCTTTTACCCATTTTCTGAATTCTTCTATGTCTTCCCATCCCTCATTTCCACTAGATGTCGGGCCTGGGTTCGGCTCTACACCTCCAATCAGTAGCGACATTATAACCACCGCCGCTGTTAACACTACTTCTCCTTTGATTACCAAATCCACTTTACACCCACCTGATTTTACTTCTTCTTTCTTGATTCTCCTCTGCCATCCTCCAATAGCCGCCCTGTATTGATCTACTCCAATCATTGTTGTCAAACTCCTCACAAGCTTCCTGCACTCAGCACTCACTCCTTACTCCCACTCCCGAGCTCTCTACTCATGCGTCCGCTCTCCTTCGTGGCTTAAGCTGAACTGATATTCGGTATAATAAATAATGGATTCTCACATATCAGATACCAACCATTCTTTTACATCCATGGAACGAGACCTACAGATCCTTCAGTTCAACAACAAAGACAACTTCCTCAATATTTTGGAGAATATATTCATCAACGTAGATCCAGTATATAACTTAAATGAAATTTCTGAGAATTTGAATGTGCTAATTAAAGAAAAAATAAGGAATTCCTCACGACTACGCATCAAAACAGACCAATACGCTCCCGTTTCCCATCCACTCACTCTAATCCCCTCAGACCTTTCCCTCCCCGGTTGCTTTCACAATACAAGCACGGCTCAGTTGGCCTTAGCAACACAGGCAGAGCAGAACCACAGGGGACTTGCGAAGACGTTAAGTAGTCAGGCTCGCCTCTGTCATATACGTATATATACACACGTCCACATTTAAACTTATCGATTTTCATTTTAGGCCTATCTTTCTTCTTGTAGTACAACCTGACATTTAGTATGTGTGTTTTTAAACAAAAGTTCCTCTTGTTTTTCACCCTGTAACCCCACTAGAAAAGCACTGAACTTTGAATCCAACACATCAAGAGTTATGTTCAACAGCCACAATTTCAATAAAAACATGTCTGTGTGCTAATAACGCTCATGCCAACAACTTCTGGCTTAAAAACTGGTGCACATCATCGCCTGTTTTTACAATTTTAATGTTCTTATTTCGACATTTTCTTCAAAACAAGTTACAGTTTACTTGATGTATTTGGCAATCAAATCATATTTTATTCTTTTAATGTGTTAATAATATCGTTGTTGTATTTTAACGCGCCTTTTGTATATCAGCTGAAGATGTCCACAACGTGGACGAAACATGTCCTGAATTGGCGTATTTTATGTTGACTTCAAGAATAGAATAACTGACAGTATTTTTATTAAGAATCTTAAAGCAAAAGTGATGACGGGGAAGCAACAGTGTGCGGTAATACGAAAATGGCAGACACCTCACCGAGCTATTGTTTCCCTTCCCTGAGTTTTGGAAAATTTAGGTTTAAATGTACAGGTTCCAAACAGTGAAGACATACTCCATTTTCTAAATGGAAGGGTATATAGAGGTACTTTAGGGCAGAAACAGATTCCAGGAAGAACAATTCAGGGATATTTGATGAACAATGGGAGTGTATATATGAGGACATACAGAAGGCAGATGTATTCAGTCAGCAGTATGTACAGATAATTGGATATAAAGATTATGTCCAAGTAGAGGTGACTATTACTGGCGAAGCACTGAAATTTACCTATGACAACAAATACATTACAGAAAGGTACAAAAAGTCTAAAGCTAGAAAACCAGTTGGGATTGAGAATATTTCTAGGGATATACTAAAGGTAATGTGTTGGGATATAGTGTTGTATCTGAAATATTTGATTAGTGTTTGCATGGAGGAGTTATACCAAATGAATGGAGAGTAGCTGCATCATCCCCAGTATAAAAAGGAAAATGTAATAAACATCAAGAGGATACTTAAAGGCAGCAAGCTTGATATGTTTTGCTCGTAAGCTTTGGGAAAAGAATAATTCTGATTATATTAGACACGTTTGCTAAATTACAATCGGACAGTTCAGGTTCAGGAAAGATTATTCCAATGAGGCTCAACTTGTAGGATTCCAACAAGATACAGGAGGCATCATAGATTCAGGAGGCCAAACGGACTGTAATACTGTGACCTACCCAAGGCTTTTAATCTTCTTGCAAAACCAATAAAGTAACTGAAGCATGTTGTTCGGATACTGTCCGATAAAATCACTGAGAACTCATTAAAGCTGAGAAATCAGTCACCATTATACCTTTTCTGCTCAAAGAAAAATGTTGTGGTTTCAACTCATAAGACAGAATGAGTGAAAATGCTGATTCAAGATCAGGCTATGTAATAAGGTGCAGAAAAAGTCCAAACTATGTCCATAACGTTGACATACATACCATAGGCACCGAGCAAGTTAGCTATGCAGGGTGGGTCACATAGACGTCAGCTTGCATTTGGGAAACACACTGTCGGCAGTCCTGAAGATGGTTCCCCGTGGTTTCCCATTTTCACACTAAGCAAAATGTTGAAGCTGGGTTTGTACCTTAATTGAGGCCACAGTCATTTCCCTCCCAGTCTTAACCCTTTTCCATTCCATCATTGCCATAAAATTTGTCTGTGTAAGTGCATCTTGAATCAAATAGCAAAACAGGCATTTATGACAACTACACAATATATTAATTGTTGTAGAACAAGTCATGAAGACAATCAAAGGTATTTATAAGAAATAGGCAGTTTAACAGCACAGTTAAGGTTATTTCTGTACTCATTTTATGCCTTTGTATACGATGAAGTTAGGGCTCGTGGCCTTCTCTTGCACTTAACCACAATATACAGTACACAGTGACATAATTTGAGAATTATTACATAAGACTGTATACAGTATGCAGACATTTGAAAAGGTGGTCCTTCACCGCAAATTATCAGAGTAGGCAGATGTGTGATGTTTAGGAAATATAAAAACCTATGTTGTCCTATTATGATTGCTTTTGCTTTCTTCAGGTTCATTAACAGGCAGTTTTCTTTTGCAGAAGAGCTAATTGAAATTTAAAACTGAGTTCATTTGGTGGATTGCATTGTTAATATCAGCGACTTTAAAGTGTGAGTATATTTGAAGGCCGTCAGCATAAAGGGCATATTTGCATCATTCAGTTGAGAAGAAATATCATTAATATATTGGGACATTTCGGATATTCTCACTCGCCCGGTCGTCTGCGCTGTGAGCCTGGCTCTCGCCAAGTACTTTGCCGTAACGCGGCCAGCGCGTGTTTTCGCACAAGATTTCCTTACTTAATGAAGGTATTATGTATATGCACACACTCACGTAATGAAAACGGCATTGGAACAATACACTGAGCACTTAACACTTGAACACTTCGGTCACAACTGATCTGTATTTAGGGCAGTACCCCAGATGGCAGATTCCCTATTTGTTGTTTTCCTAGCCATTTCTTAAATGATTTCAAAGAAATTGGAAATTTACTGAACATCTCCATTGGTAAGTTATTCCAATCCCTAACTCCCCTTCCTATAAACGAATATTTGCCCCAGTTGGTCCACTTGAATTCCAACTTTATATTCATATTGTGATCTTTCCTGCTTTTAAAGACACCACTCAAACTTATTAATCTATTAATGTCATTCCACGCCATCTCTCCACTGACAGCTCGGAACATACCACGTAGACAAGAAGCTCGTCTACTTTCCCCCAAGTCATCCCAGCCCAAACTTTGCAACATTTTTTGTAACGCTACTCTTTTGTCGAAAATCACCCAGAAAAAAATCCAGCTGCTTTTCTTTGTAGATTTTATGGTTCTCAAATAAAGTAATCCTGGCGAGAGTCCCATACACTGCAATCATACTCTACGTGGGATCTTACAAGACACATATATGCCCTCTCCTTTACATCCTTACTAGAACCCCTAAACACCTTCATAAACATGTGCAGAGATCTGTACCTTTATAAACAATCCCATTTATGTGATTGCCGGCCCCGTGGTGTAGGGGTAGCGTGCCTGCCTCTTACCCGGAGGCCCCGGGTTCGATTCCCGGCCAGGACAGGGATTTTTACCTGGACCTGAGGGCTGGTTCGAGGTCCACTCAGCCTACGTGATTAGAATTGAGGAGCTATCTGACGGTGAGATAGCGGCCCCGGTCTAGAAAGCCAAGAATAACGGCCGAGAGGATTCGTCGTGCTGACCACACGACACCTCGTAATCTGCAGGCCTTCGGGCTGAGCAGCGGTCGCTTGGTAGGCCCAGGCCCTTCAAGGGCTGTAGTGCCATGGGGTTTGGTTTGGTTTGGTTTATTTATGTGATTACCCCAAAGAAGAACATTCCTGATATTAACACCTAGGTACATACAGTGATCCCCATAAGGAACTTAACGCAAGTGTAATAAACTGATATAACTTGAAAACAATATTCATTAACCCATGGGTAAATAAGGCAAGTATGAAGCTCGAATCATTATTATTATTATTATTATTATTATTATTTACGTAGTAGTGAGGTTATGTCATGAAACATGTGCTATATGTACATATTTATATGAGTTTAGTTAATGTAGGAACCTGTATTTAATACTATATAATTTATTATTACCTGTATATATGATGTATAATCCACAGTAACATTGTGCAACATACTGTAACATCCAGAATAACGTATCCTTGAGACTAGATGGTTTTAGAATGTTCTTTACATTATGACTATGCTATTCGGCACTCTGGAATTTACTAGAAGGTATGATGTGACATGTCCTTCTAGAAGCCTGGCCAGACAACCTACAGTATATAAAGAGACAGTCCCGACGGTGAAGTGAAGTTTTCGTTTCACAGGAGTTATTCTTGTGAACTCGTGTTGTGTTTATCCTGACATGTTAAGTGGCAATCAGCAGTCAAGTGTTCAAGAAGGCAGCCTTACAAGGAAACATCGGCAATGGGTAATTCGCCAATCGCGATGAAACTTGGAAAACACATTGAGGTACACGTAAAAATGATGTCGGCATCAATTTTGGGTGCCAACATTCACGAGGGCGTTAACTACGGGGCCTAAAAGTTGCGACATTTCAAATTCCGCGCGATCAGCGATGAATACCTGCTGGCCAATGCTAAGCTGGCACACTGCGTACCTGGAGACATGTGCACCTCCTCCCCATCCCGCTCCAGTTGGTTCGCCACCGCACGTTCCCCTTCTCCCCGCGCTCGCCGGCCGCTTAGCTGTCGAAGAGAACCGGTGCTACACTTTGCGTACTCTATCAGCCTTCGTCATATCTCTCCTTTGTAATTTCCACGTTGTATTAGTCAGTTTACGTTTTCTGAAATGTTTATGAAAACGTTTGCACCAGGCGAGTTGTCCTTGCGGTTGGAGGCGCGCGGCTGTGAGACTGCATTCGGGGGATAGTGGGTTCGAATCCTACTGTCGGCAGCCCTGAAGATGGTTTGCCGTGGTTTCCCATTTTCACACCAGGCACATGCTGAGGTTGTACCTTAATTAAGGCCACGGCCGCTTCCTTCCAACTCCTAGGCCTTTCCTATCCCATTGTCGCCATAAGACATATCTGTGTCGGCGAGACGTAAAGCAATTAGCAAAATAAAAAGTATTGTGCCTGTTGTTAAGTGTGTTTTGTTTCGGTTTTCTTTTCATTAGTTTTTAATGTTTCGAATAGACCAAAGATTGTTTTTGTTTACTATCAGTTATTGACGGGGAGTTTGCCCGATGTAATATATACGGAGTCATTTATTGTGTTGCCTTGTAATTGTTTTTTGTTGTACTAGTTCGTAAAATAGCCATTTAACTTTTCGCGTATGTAACTGCCATTATACCCAGAAGACTGTAGTGCGATATTTTAATATCGGTACTTGTTGAATACATAGACCTTCGTCAGCTATAACGCAAAAGTACCGGTACAGTAAGACTATAGGTCTGCCTGTGATTACTGTATATCTACTACATATATAAATGCACATCTTTTTTTATTTTCCAAGGCTTATCTAATTACGTCAAACTTTACTACATTCCATGTCATACTCATATCGAAGTTGTCTATGCATTAAATTTATTTATATTCGACAACCATTGCTGCAATTGAAATGTGTTGTGCCTGTCACAGCAAAACATCAATAAATCGTTCAGTACAAGCACAAATAAAAACATTCTACCTATAGGCCTATTCCTTATACCAGAGTACGCAATATGGAAAATACCAGTAGTTTCAAATTCGGGGTTTATAATTGTTGTTGTTGTCGTCGTCCGCGATGTCGTTTCGTTATGGCACAACTAGTAGCATACACAAAATGGGTGGGGAAAGGGGTCATAAAAAGAAGATCTGGACCTATAACCAGGTTTTGATATCCCGAGGTACCGAATTTCATTACATTCATTGAGATCCTCTACCCGGGCACGTAATTTCTTTACATAAAAAGGTATTTAACGTTGTTTAAAGGTGGGAGATTTATTTAGGGGTGGGTGACTTAATTTAATTAATTCCATATGTATGTCCACTCTAAAGGACACTATCGACAGCTTTAAGGCGTTTTAGAAGTAAATAATAATTTAAGCGTAGGTAGGACGTGGTACCCCATCCCACGTTTCACCACGCCCGGTGGTACTTAACTCGGAGTTGTACCCACGAATGTGACAACTCACCGGAATTAGCAGGAATTAAAATATAACATTTGAATAAAATCTGGGTATATTAGTGTAGGTTATTTATTATCATTATGTGTGAAACGGAACGTAATTTAAAGGATTTCAATAATTACAGTACGAAACGAAGCAAAGTATAGAGTCGGTCCCGTTAAACAGCTAAGCAGCCGGCAAGCGCGGGGAGAAGGGGAACGTGCGGTGGCGAACCAATTGAAGCGTGGAGGGGAGGAGGTGCAGAGGCGCGTCTCCAGGTACGCAGTGTGCCAGCTTAGCATTGGCCAGCAGGTATTCATCGCTGATCGCGCGGAATTTTAGGCCCCGTAGTTAACGCCGTAATGAATGTTGGCACCCAAAATTGATGCCGACATCGTTTTTACGTGTACCTCAATGTGTTTTCCAAGTTTCATCGCGATCGGCGACTTACCCATTGCCGATGTTCCCTTGTTAGTGTCCTTGTGCTTCGTGATAGGCAGTTGTTAAAAATGATGGATGGTTGATGTGTGTGTTTAATGTGAAGTTAAGTAGAAAATAAACGAATGTACGCAACTGGCAGCATTTTGTGCGCGTCTTTGTGGATCAATCATTGGCGACCGTGACGAGAACGTAAGAATTTACGAGTGATTACGGATGTAAGTGCGAGATAGATAAAAATGCAAGTGATACTAGAAAATATGTCCGCACAACAACTAAAAGACGAACTCACCAAGATAAATCTTCCGACGAACGGCAAGAAGACATCGCTGCTGACGCGGTTACGGGAAGATCTCGTCGATAAAGGACAAGATTCCGAAAAGTTATTCATCGAGGTCGACGAAGATCCGGACGAAACATCAGAAGAAGAGGTAAATATAACAAAAATGTATTCTATGTTAACGAACATGATACAGACACTCAATTGCACCCTAACAGACAAGATTTCGAAAGTAAATGACAAACTTTCAGACAAAATTTCAGACGTCAATTCCGCCATAACAGTACAGATTGCAGACCAGATTTCGTAAATGACAAAATTTCAGACGAAAATTCTCAAGCTAATACAGTTTAAACCGGACAAATCACAAGTGTACACGCAGGTATACAAAGTAGAGCAGGGCCTAGAATCGAAAATTTCAACCGTAAATGACAACATTTCATCCCAAATATCGGACACCAGGTCAAAACTGGGAGAAGTTCAACAGACCAATAGTAGGGTAAGCCAGCTGGAAGGGGACATCTCAAACCTCAAGGACGAGGAGGAAATCCAGATTTCCGGCATAAAGCAACAGGTTGAAAGCCGTATCTCCGCCGTTGAGGGAAATTTCGGGAGCCATATTTCTGCTGTTTAAGGAAGGATAGAAAACCGGCTTTCGACCAGAAACGGAGATATGCAAAAGTATAAGGGAAAGCATCCTTCAAACAGTACAAGATAGATAAACTCAAACAGGACATATCGCCACACCTCTAACCCTCAAACCTAACCGGCAATACAGGACACCTAGACCCGAACGTGATTATAGAGAGCCTTCCGGAATACTACGGCTGACTGGAAGAGAACCCGACTAGCTTCGTCGAGGGATCGGTCAGTCTATTAGGAAATACTAATCTACCAGAGGACATCTTCGTGCAACTCGTCACACCGCGATTAAAAGGGCAGGCCGCTACTTGGTGGAACAAATTGAAGGTCTTAAATTTAAACTGGACGGACTTCAAGAGGGAATTCCTTCCCAGGTTTAATTCCGAAGGGGTGAAGAACAGCGTGAAAGGGTACCTAACTGACTGAGGCACAACCCAATGGCATGACAGCTAGCGCCTTCCTCCTACAGAAGTACCAATTCTTGAAGCGTCTGCACCGGAAGGAATCGAGAACGAGATCTTACAAAACATCACAGAGCTACTCCACGATAAGATTCGACCCCTAGTGAAAGTATAACAACCGAGATCCTTTGATGATCTACGTAGAATCATCGTCCAGTTGGAGGAACACAAGAGCAAAGCTACGGAAGAGACCAGTGCAGTTTGTAAGTGCTACCAGTACGGAAGAATGGGACATCTGAAGAACAAGTGCCCAGCCTTGACGTCGGAAAACTAGGTCCGGCAAATTCTGGGTTGAGGGTGTATGGAACCGGGAATGGGAATACGCCTCAGAACACGACAGACAAGCAACCATGGTCAAATAGGGGAGGGATTGGACAGATTGTGAGCAGAATAGGCCAACCCTACCCAGCTATCTTCTTAAGGAGAGGCAACGATAATTTTTCAGCCATACTCGACAGCCAAGCAAGCCATTCATTTGTCAACGGGACTGTTGCCAAATTACTACCGCACATGGAGGCTCACCATCTCGGAAGGGTAATGGGAGCAGCGGACAGGGCAACCTATTCCATTTCAGGACAGACTAACCGAACCGCTAAATGCATGGACATGCCTAATGTAATTGACGTTGCAGTGATTCAGAACCTAATACCTGACATCATATTAGGTCATGATTTTCGGGTGGAATACAAGGCGATCCTAGACTATGCAGCTCATGAAGTCTTTTTGGGAAAGGACAAACGTCTGAGGGTCGCCTGGCATGATGGAAATCTCCGGAATCACAAGGATGCGGAAGTCGACGCAGACTTGGGAGATATCCAGTTAACGCAGTTAAGGCATCTTCATCCAAGTGAAGAAGAGGAGCTGAGACGCGCCTTAAGGGACTTCTCGGAAGTCATTACCAATAAAATAGGACGGACTACCACGGTATCGCACCCCATTGTATGCAGCACTCTCTCATCCATCAAGCAACGTCCATATCCAATCAATCCGGATAAGTGCAACTTCGTCATTCAGAAGATTCAAGAGATGGAAGGGCAAGGTCTCATCCAACCCTCTACATCCTGTTGGACTTCATCTATCGTCCTACCGAAAAAGAAGAATGGGGAGTATCAAATGTATGTGGTATTCCGCAGGTTGAAGGAGAAGTGTGACGCCTACCCAATGCCTGACCTGAAAGGCTCGCTGAAACAAGTAAGTGGTTCTAGGATTTTCAGCACGCTGGATCTCAAATCCAGATACTGGCAAGTGGAGGTCGAGGAAAGTTCTAGACCACTGACCGCCTTCATGACACCGAGAGGATTGTACCAGTTTACAGTAGTGCACTTTTATTGAAGATTGCTCCTGCCAAAGAGATAGGATAGGAAAGTTGGGAGGGGGAGTTTTCATTCTGGTGAAAGAAGAATTTGTAAGCTACGAAAAAGTTAAAGATGAGACACATGAAATTCTAGGTGTAAGGCTCATTTCTAAAGATAATAGGCAACTTTATATATTTGGAGTGTACAGATCGGGAAAGGGTAGCACTGATGCGGATTCGGAATTATTTGATAGGATAGTCAGCTATGTGGGAAACGACATGGAAAGAAATGTGATTGTAGCGGGAGATCTGAATTTGCCAGATGTCAATTGGGAAGGAAATGCGAACGACAGGAAGCATGACCAATAAATGGCAAATAAGTTAATATGGGAAGGACAGCTGATTCAAAAAGTGATGGAACCAACCAGAGGGAAAAATATTTTGGATGTGGTGCTGATAAAACCAGATGAGCTCTATAGGGAAACTGAAGTAATAGATGGTATTAGTGATCATGAAGCTGTTTTTGTGGTAGTTAAAAATAAATGTGATAGAAAGGAAGGTCTTAAAAGTAGGACTGTTAGGCAGTACCATATGGCTGATAAAGCAGGTATGAGGCAGTTTCTAAAAGTAACTATGATCGGTGGAAAACGGTAAATAAAAATGTAAACAGACTCTGGGATGGGTTTAAAGAAATTGTTGAGGAATGCCAAAACAGGTTTGTACCTTTAAGGGTGGTAAGGAATGGTAAAGACCCACCTTATTAAAACAGAGAAATAAAGAGACTAAGAAGGAGGTGCAGACTGGAAAGAAATCGAGTTAGAAATGGCTGTGGAAGTAAGGAGAAATTGAAGGAACTTACTAGAAAATTGAATCTAGCAAAGAAGGCAGCTAAGGATAACATGATGGCAAGCATTATTGGCAGTCATACAAATTTTAGTGAAAAATGGAAGGGTATGTATATGTATTTTGAGGCAGAAAGAGGTTCCAAGAAGGGCATTCCAGGAATAATTAATGAACAAGGGGAGTGTGTATGTGAGGATCTTCAAAAGGCAGAAGTATTCAGTCAGCAGTATGTAAAGATTGTTGGTTACAAGGATAATGTCGAGATAGAGGAAGAGACTAAGGCCAAAGAAGTAATAAAATTTACATATGATAACAATGATATTTACAAT
Source organism: Anabrus simplex (assembly GCF_040414725.1). NCBI lineage: Eukaryota > Metazoa > Arthropoda > Insecta > Orthoptera > Tettigoniidae > Anabrus > Anabrus simplex. The sequence goes on along the minus strand of NC_090266.1, from coordinate 138,198,887 downwards.
AAGATACAAAAGTTGAAAACTAGAAAAGTGGCTGGAATTGATCAGATTTCTGGGGATATACTAAAGACAATGGGTTGGGATATAGTACCATATCTGAAGTACTTATTTGATTATTGTTTGGCCGAAGGAGCTATATCAGATGAATGGAGAGTTGCTATAGTAGCCCCTGTGTATAAAGGAAAGGGTGATAGACATAAAGCTGAAAATTACAGGCCAGTAAGTTTGACATGCATTGTATGTAAGCTTTGGGAAGGCATTCTTTCTGATTATATTAGACATGTTTGTGAAATTAAGAACTGGTTCGATAGAAGGCAATTCGGTTTTAGGAAAGGTTATTCCACTGAAGCTCAACTTGTAGGATTCCAGCAAGATATAGCAGATATCTTGGATTCTGGAGGTCAAATGGACTGTATCGCGATTGACATGTCTAAAGCATTTGATAGGGTGGATCATGGGAGACTACTGGCAAAAATGAGTGCAATTGGAGTAGACAAGAGAGTGACTGAATGGGTTGCTATATTTCTAGAAAATAGATCTCAGAGAGTTAGAGTAGGTGAAGCTTTGTCTGACCCTGTAATAGTTGAGAGGGGAGTTCCTCAGGGCAGTGTTATCGGACCTTTATGTTTTCTTATATATATAAATGATATGAGTAAAGGAGTGGAATCGGAGGTAAGGCTTTTTGCGGATGATGTTATTCTCTATAGAGTGATAAATAAGTTACAAGATTGTGAGCAACTGCAACGTGACCTCGAAAATGTTGTGAGATGGATAGCAGGCAATGGTATGTTGATAAACGGGGCTAAAAGTCAGGTTGTGAGTTTCACAAATAGGAAAAGTCCTCTCAGTTTTAATTACTGCGTTGATGGGGTGAAAGTTCCTTTTGGGGATCATTGTAATTATCTAGGTGTTAATATAAGGAATGATCTTCACTGGGGCAATCAAATAAATGGGATTGTAAATAAAGGGTACCGATCTCTGCACATGGTTATGAGGGTGTTTAGGGGTTGTAGTAAGGATGTAAAGGAGAGTGCATATAAGTCTCTGGTAAGATCCCAACTAGAGTATGGTTCCAGTGTATGGGACCCTCACCAGGATTACCTGATTCAAGAACTGGAAAAAATCCAAAGAAAAGCAGCTCGATTTGTTCTGGGTGATTTCCGACAAAAGAGTAGCATTACTAAAATGTTGCAATGTTTGGGTTGGGAAGAATTGAGAGAAAAAAGAAGAGCTGCTCGACTAAGTGGTATGTTCCGAGCTGTCAGCGGAGAGATGGCATGGATTGACATTAGTAGACGAATAGGTTTGAATGGCGTCTATAAAAGTAGGAAAGATCACAATATGAAGATAAAGTTGGAATTCAAGAGGAGAAACTGGGGCAAATATTGATTTATAGGAAGGGGAGTTAGGGATTGGAATAACGTACCAAGGGAGATGTTCAATAAATTTCCAATTTCTTTGAAATCATTTCGGAAAAGGCTAGGAAAGCAACAGATAGGGAATCTGCCACCTGGGCGACTGCCCTAAATGCAGATCAGTATTGATTGATTGATTGATTGATTGATTGATTGATTGATGCGACTGATGTATAACGTATTGTCAGGTTATGTTGGAGATTTCTGCCAAGTGTATCTCGACGACATTTTAATTCAGAGCAAGAGTTTTCAGGAACACATAGTACATCTCAGGAAAGTACTGGAACGACTGAAGATTCATGGATTGACTTGCCAACTGGAGAAGTGCCACTTCGCCCAGTCCCGCGTAGAATATCTTGGCCGTGTGCTAACATCTGAAGGCTTAGAAAGACAACCGGAGAATAATCGAGTTTTCGAAGAAGCTGATCGCCTGTGGACCAAGCGGCGAGTACGTCAGTTCCTTGGCTTGCGTGGATGGTATAGCAGCTTCGTGCCATTGAAGAGAAGTTAATACCACTCACCGATCTACTCCATTACAACCACCCGTTCCGGTGGACCATCAAGGAAGAGGCAGCATACCAAGACATTAATGCTGCGATATGCAACGATCCCGGTCTAGCCCACCCCGACCCTCAACGGAAGATATGCCTGCAGAAAGGCGCCAGCGACTCCGGCTTAGGAGCAGTGTTATTCCAGGAGAGAAATGACGGAGGAACTGACTTCATCGAGTATGCCAGCAGAAAGCTATTCCCCACCGAACAACGCTACTGCACTGACGAGAAGGAAGCCTTAGCCGTGGAGTGGGTCATGGGAAAATTCAGAGGCTACTTGGAAGTAAGGAAGGACTAGCTTTACACCGAGAGTCAACTCGTCCCAAGGGAATTCAAGATGTGCTACAAGAACTTCCGAGTTGACGGAGGATTATTGATGTACAGATCTCACCTCTCCGACACGCCTATAGTTGTGGTGATCCCCAGACAGCACACGACAGACATCCACGAGAAGTTCCATGACAGCACTGAAGCCGGACATCCAGGAGGCAAAGAGACGTATCAGTCTATCCGACGAAGTTTCTTCTGGGTCAACATGCGGAAAGACATCCTGGACATGTGAAGGGGTGCTATATCTGTGCCTGCACCAAAGCGAGTAACAGTAAGGCAGATTCCAGTCAGCGAGGAAGACGGCTGCAGTGCCCTTCGGAGGTCATAGCCCTGGACTTGATGGGTCCTTACCCTAGGAAACTACGGTGTAAAACAGGACTGCTAGTAATCACTGACCTCTTCACAATATGGATTGAGGCCTTTCCAATACCAGAAGCCATGACGGGACGCATCACTAGCCTTCTACAAGATGAGGTATTCAGCCGCTACGGTTATCCACGGTGCATTCTGTCAGACATCGGGAGTCAGTTCACGTAAAAGAAGTGGAAGCAAATGATGACAGAATTGTGTATGGAGCACTGGACCACACCTATCTACAATCCAAGGACCAATCTAACGGAACGACGGAACCAGGAGCTGAAAAGGATACTACGGGTCCACCTAGTAGACAATGAACATCGACTGTGGGACCGTCAGATACCGCAGTCACTCTTTGCCCTTCAACGACGCATCAACTGGGTCATTGGCTATTCCCCAGCGGAGCTGTTCCTTGGTCGACAGCTATACGGCACCGGGGATTGAGAGATTCGTCCACCATCCACCTCTGGTCAAGATGATGCAGTTGTTTCCCTAGCAGAGTGCCAGCAGCAGCAGCAGGACATCAAGGAGAAGCAAGCAAGCTTTGACCGAGTCAAAGTTTACAGCGATTTGCATCCCAGAGAAACGACCAAGCATAGCTCACAGAAGGAAGAAGTGAAGGGAACTACCTACCTGCCTTACATTCACAACAACACAAATCGAATTACCAAGGTCCTACGGAAACACAATATAAAAACCGTGTTTTGCATCGTCACTAAAATTGCTCACAGTCTGGGTAAAACCAAGGACAAATTGTCTATCAAATTATCTATCAATTGTTTGTCTAGTATTTCATTACATGATTTCAAAGAACTTCCACTACATCCACAGTTGTCTGATTTAACATCTTTTTAGTTAAGTTATTGCGTCCGTTGGCTCACTTACTCGCTCTCCGTGTACACCGACGATCTCATGATTCGATGATTGAAGTCTTGTGTACTGATGCGAGAATATTGAGTAGTTCTTTCCAATATAAAACAGATCATTTTGAGTGGTAATGAGCATGACTCATAGTCGTAGAGTAAGCTAGAGTCCTGAGATGAATTAATTGTCGAATGCCAAGTAAGTTATAATACTAAGATTCATTACACTAAATTGAATAACCTTATAGCCTACGTACTTACTACCTACTTTGAAATTAAGTTTTGACTACCTTATTAAAACTGCAAATAAATCCGGCTGTTGTCTTAAACCTTCTGGTAACAAGAAGAGAGTGAATGATAGTGAGTGTGGTTTTCAAATGAGCTGAGAACGAGAGTCCGATATAGCATACAATTCTTTCAGTGAGCCAAGGTTCTGTATGTCTCACCCATAGTGCAAGTTCAGCCCCCGAGATTATTAACTTTACCATCGTGGTTTGATTTGTTTTGACTCGGTTGACAACCAAGGGAGATCAAGGGCAAAGTGCATGCATTCAATTTTGAAAAGACAACTGACATAGTTTCAGATTTGAATGTCCAAAATAATCATTGTCCATATTGCAAATAGCGGATAAAGATATTGATCCTGATATCGGTGGTCTACTAACAGATATGTTATCCGATGTTAAGATCAAGGCCAATTATGTTTATGTATGGATAACAGCATATTCATTTAGTTTGGAGTGAAGAGCTACAACTCTAGGGATTCTCGATGACAGATGGATGCCAGCAACATTTAACTGATGTGAACTCTGAACTGGAAGTTTTTGGTAAAAATTTTAAGTGACACTGATTTAATATATATATATATATTGGCAATAGACAAGAATGACATTTTAAGAAGATTATAAATTGTATAGTGTAGTTTTAGTATATTTTTGTGACTTTTATGATACGAAGGCGGATCAAATATAAACGGGAATTTGAATGTACCGCTGCTGTTTGTAATAGTTCTGAGGCGGGGCTTTGCTAGGATGTTGTTGGGGGTCCCTGGAGAAGGAGTTTGCGCGTGCGAACGACGGTGGAGAGCTGGGCTGCTTCAGTACACCATGAGTGAGCAAGAGGTGCACACGCCTGTTGCATAACACATCATTATAAAATTTCTCGCAAAAGAGGGCACCAAACTTTCCGAAATTTTGAGACGGCTCCACACACAGTTTGGGGAAGAAACATTTTCGCAGACTCGAGTGTATGAGTGGACTAAAAAATTCATGGCAGGAAGAGAAGCTGTGGAAAATGAACCTCATGAAAGGAGACCGCGGACAAGCATAACTGCAGACAACATTGCTGCCATTCGTGTCATTATTGGTGAAGATCGGCAAATATTTTTTTCAAATTGTTTTAGCTGTAGGAATAAGTTACGGAAGTGTTCAAATCATCATCCGAGATGAACTCCATTTCAGAAAATCGTCTGCCAGGTGGGTTCCTCGTCTCCTCAACCAGGAACAAAGACTTTACGCCAGGAAGTTTGTCACAGACTGCTGCGTCGCTACGAGGAGGAAGGGGAGGACTTCTTGCGTCGTATTGTGACTTATGATGAAAGTTGGGTGCATCATTACACCTTAGAGTCAAAGCAAGCAAGCATGGAGTGGCGACGAAGCATGTCCGGTCATGGTCAAAACACGACCATCTGCTGGAAAGGTGCTTGCAACCATTTTCTGGGATTCCACAGGCGTTTTGCTGATGGGTTTTCTTCACGAAAAAAGGACAATTAATGCAGCCTCTTACTGTCGCCTTTTGGATGAAGCAAAATCTGCATATCGCAACAAGTGACGCCGGCAAGCGATCCGCAGCGTCATTCTTATCTATGACAATGCAAAGCCGCATACTGCCTCTTTAACGCGGAAAAAACTGGAGGAAATTCACTGGACAACTCTGGAACACCCTCCGTAGGGTCCAGATTTATCGTCCTGAGACTACTATTTGTTTGGATCACTCAAACAAGACCTAGGAGGACAGCGATTCGACGATGATGCAAGTTTAGAAGAGTTTGTGCACAAATGGCTCAGCACATGTCGCTCTTATTTCTATCAGGACAGCATAAAAACTTACCAATACGATGGAGAAATTGTGTATCAAAGGCAGGACGCTATGTATAAAAGTGATCTCCATGTGTATTTTGTTTGGTTGATGCAATCAATTTTAAAATATAATTCCCGTTTATATTTGATCCTACCTCGTATATTTTATTTTAATTATGACACATACTGGATTTCTATTAAGAGATGTTTAGAACTTTGGTGTTTGATGTGTAATAATAAGTAATGGGGTCCAAGAGATGCTTGGTAGTGTGAAAAAATCACTGAGGAAGAGGACAGTAAGGTCCTGAAAACATTTATGGTGCATGAGGTGATAACAAATAATTAATAAAATAAATCTTCAATATTGACAAGGTTGATTTTAAATATCAAAGATGTATTTACTGGAGTAGAGTTCAGCTCCCTGCGAATGTCCACTGTTCCAATAATGAACCATGTGTGTGTTGTGTCTCATTGATCCGTGAATGTGGCACCACCCAACAACTGTCTGCTGCTAGTCAGCTGAATCACGTGCCATGAGCTCGCCGTTCCTACGATCTGATTCACTCAGACATTTTAATGAATCGATACACTGCTTCGAATCATACGCTCAGTAGCCAACACTACTACCCAAATACATCAGCTACTTGAGTTTTCCTATAGTTGTAGCTATCACTGTTATGGTATATGATTACTTTTTCAAAATAATTGCTCATGTTGACCACTAAAATAAACTTGTGTCCTCATACTGAGATGGTGCAGCTATTTTCAGGCACACCCCCAATGGTGGTGAGTTACACGTGCCATTTTGACCACATACCAGCCCTCCTGACATTCTTAAATTTCTAGCAGTACTGGGAATCGAACCCAGGCCGCCAAGGACAGCAGCTAATAGCGGTGACCAGTACACTACAGGTGTATTTTGACCACTATAAAACTGTCAAGGAGATATAACATTTACATCACTGTATTCTGCTTCTAAAGTGTTAGTCTGCCCCTTTAAGGCAAAATGCAAGGAGGTGACTGGGGTAGTGATAAGAAGGATAATAAGTCAATAAGTATGGTTCAAAACACTACTACTGTCTGCTAATTACAATTTATCAAAGTTGGCGAACGTGAATCATGTTGCGCTGCCTCTCGCAAGCTTGCATGCATGCAAATGGAAGTCACTTCAAGCCACTGCTATCACATTTCCAAACCAGCCCAGCGTAGATACTGTTATATGGAGCTCAGTTGTCAGCAGACTACAGTATAGAAAGCACAACCTCCATTCACAATTAAGTTTAAATTGCGTATGTTATGTGCATTACCTAAAGACTGACAGTTGCTCTAGTGTCATCGCATGAAGGTCTGGATGCTTAGCAGCATTAAGTTGTAGTACAGAAATGGTAATAAATTAGACTATCCATCTTAGTTCCTTTATCTTATCTTTTATTTGTCATTGAGGAGAGACTCACCTTGTATATATTATGTGAACTAGTACTATGAATTGTTGCTTCCTTTGACTTCTTTTTCTTGTAGGTGCCACTGTTGATTCCGATCTTCATCATATTCGTAGCACTCTTCCTGTCTGTAGTACCAATGATAACAGATTCCTCACCAAGATACTTCTTTGCAGTTGGATTCATTCTTGTCGGAGTAGCGGTATACTACTTCTTTGTGTACCGCAAAATTAGGCCAAGGATCATGGGTATGTCTTTGCAAATAATTTTCACAATTGATTTATTTCCATTTAATTTAAATTTATGAAGATTTTGGTACGATGCACTCTAATGTTTACATTTACACTTAATCGTATCGTGACTCAGTCACATTATGAGACAATTACCAATTATTCACAGTGTTTACTTATAAGACTGAATCTTACTAGCACATACATTTTCAGTAAAGGCAGGGAGAATATATCAAGTAGACAAATAAATAATTTAGCACCATATTTCACTAATGGTAATGAGGAAGTTTTTTGCAGGCTATACAATTTTTAAAGTGTTCCACATTTAGTGCTAATTGCTGAAGGATGATAACAATGATTCAAGGGTTTTCCTCAGATAGTGATCCCAGTGAGGGTATCAGTGAATAACTGTAAAAGAATTGTAATTAAAAGAATTAAATTTAATTAAAATTAATTAAAAGAATAGAATTAAATAATTTAATGGATATATATTTAACAGATATTGTAATAGGAGTTGGATCATGGCTGAGAAGTAGTATTATGGAAGTGGAAATTTTCTCACAGAACTGGAGTGTTTGGCATAGAGACAGGATAGGAACGGTAGCAGGAGGAGTATTCATACTGCTGAAAGATGAATTTGTAAGCTACGAAATCCTTAAGGATGAGAAACATGAAATTCTAGGTGGAAGACTTATCTCTAAACATATAAGGCAACTTGATGTTGATGATGTGGGGAATGACACAGAAAGGAACATTACTGTAGTGTGATCTCAATTTACCAAATGTTAACTGGGAAGGTAATGTAAATGACAGAAAACATGACCAACAAATGGTAAATAAGTTAAGCTGAGTCAGAAAGTGACGGGACCACTAGAGGAAAGAATATCCTAGATGTGGTACTGATAAAAACGGATGAGCTCTATAGAGAAACTGAAGTGATCGCTGTTTTTGTCATAATTTAAGAAAATGTAATACAAATGAACCACTATTTAGTCCAGTCTAATACCACTCATTTTCGTCAGCAGTCTCGCATGACTTACCCCATAAAAGCATTGGATAAATCGACAGCGATACTGTCCATTTGGTCTCCAGAATCCAAAATAGGGTATCTGGTATATCTTGCTATGAACTTACAAGATGAGACTCACTGGAATAACCATCCAAAATCCGAACTGCCTTCTATCAAGCCATTTAGTCATTTTGCAAGTGGGTCAAAAGCAATCAGCAAGTATGCTTTCCCAGAGCTCACAACCAACACACATCAAGCTGTGGCCTCTAATTATCTGCTTTATGCTCATCACCCTTTCCTTTGAACACTGGGGTTCCTATAGCAACTCTCCATTCATTTGGTACAGCTTCTGTACGCAAACAGTAATAAAATATATGTTTCAGATACGGCATTATGTCCCAACACAGTGCCTTTCGTATGTCTCTAGAAATCAATCAATCAATCAATCAATCAATCAATCAATCAATCAATCAATCAATCAATCAATCAATCAATCAATCAATCAATCAATCAATCAATCAATCAATCAATCAATCCCAGCTGCTTTCCTAGCTTTCACCTTTTGTATCTTTTTGTAAATGACAATATTACGACTATATTATCATATGAATATTACAACGAGCTAGAAAGAGGACTATAGAGTGGCTAACATGGCTGCTACAGTGCTCTGGGTGGTGCCAAGGCGAAATAGCGACTCCATAGTTTAAGCGCCATTCATATAATTTCTCCGCATACGGTGCGATACTTCTAATAGATTAGATCGAAGAAAATATGCTCTCTACTTGTGTGGCATGCAATTGCATAAATTGTAGAGAAAACACGAAGAATAAATATCATATTTTAGATAAGATTCTTTTTTTACTAAAGTACACAGTTTTGGGCGATTAGCAGAATTACGTTGCCTGTGTAGCACAATCCAGCACGTGTACATTAGGCCTACTTTTATTTTCTTGTATTTGGTATTTGAAGGTGCTTAGATAGGTTACCTTTGTGTCAGTAGATTTACCGGCCCGTAAGGGAACTCCACCGGGGCAAATCTCCGGCACTTCAGCTTCTCCGAAAACCGTACTAAGTAGTCGGTAGGACGAAAAACCAACACCACTATTTATTATTACATTGTATCCTACAGAGCACATTTCCCCAGCATTTTGAAAATAAATATAAAGTGAACAACGATGTTACAAGACGCCTGCTGTCCAACGCCACACCTACAATATTTAGAATTTCCTAGTCACCTCATCCCCTTTGCCAACGATACGGAGTAATATGAGGACTTCCAGTCCTACATCACCACTACTACTGAGCGAGTTGTCTACGTGGTTCGCGGTATATAGCTCTTAGCTTGCATTCGGGATATAGTGAGTTCTAATCCCACTGCCGACAGCACTGATAGCTGGTTTTCCGTGGTTCCCATTTTCACATCAGGCAAATACGGGGGCTGCTGTGCCTTAATGCCACTGACACTTCCTTCGCAGTCCTAGCCTTTTCCTATCCCATCGTAGCTATAAGGCGTGTCTGAGTGGGTGCTACATAAGGCAAATAAAAAATCGGCGTTACCATAATCTTCTTCCAAAGATAATCGAAGTGAATTATTCAGGAAACTTATGTGATTTAAGATCATTATCACAAGAAGAACTGTTCTCTTTTTTAGCAATTATTTCAAATAGTTTATCCTACAAATTCTTGTTCTTATGTTATTATTATTATTATTATTATTATTATTATTATTATTATTAAGGGATACTTTATTACACCATTGTTCACTTCAAACCTTGTACCCCACGGCTCTAGAATACTTATTTTTCGTAAATTATTATTAGTTTTACGCCCTACTAACTACTTTTTCGGATAAGCCGAGGTGCGGGAATGTTGTCCCGCAGGAGTTCTGAGGGATTTGAGCACCTAAATACTATCGTACTGAGCCAGGATCTAACCTGCCAAGTTGTTTAGTGTCCGGCTTCTTGGCTGAATGATCAGCATGCTGGCCTTTGGTTCAGAGGGCACCAGATTCGACCGGGTTGAGCATTTTAACCGGGTAGTCGACAGTTAATTCCTCTGGATCCGGGACTGGATAACCTTCTTCATCTACACACAACAGAACATTCTACAAACCACTACAGAAGCACGCAATAGTAAATACATCACTCCACCTAGGGTTGGCGTCGTCAGGAAGGGCATCCGGTCGTAAAATTAGGCTAAATCCATACAAAATGCCAATTCCAGGTAAATGGAAAGATATCAGGATTTATTATTATTATTATTATTATTATTATTATTATTATTATTATTATTATTATTATTATTATTATTATTATTATTAAAGTTATATGAATTATTTCTCGATGTTGTTATATTGCTTTGCTCAAGGTTTTCTGTTCTATATTTTCATTCCCTGTAAGTGGGTCTAAATTTTTGGCGATGTCTTGTGATTTGTTTTGTAAATCGGACTAGTGAAAATGCGCTAATTTTCTTTCTTTATACAATATGTAAGTACGTAGCCTGTATCTTGTATTTTTTAATGTCCTTTTAAACAGACATTGCGCATCTTTGAGTGCTTCCCTAATAAAGAAAACTGTGAAACGGTATTTATTCCCGCAGCCTCTGTACTTGCTTCATCACAAGCCCACTCGATTTGGTCGCTTACAATATGGCGGACGTGGCTTTCAAGTAGATTCAAATATGGCGGTCCAATAGCCACTCTATAGTCCTCTTTCTAGCTCGTTGGAATATTAGTACTCGTACATGAATAGGCTAGAATGGAGCTTTTAGAGGCAGGAAAGATCACAATATTGAGATAAATTTGGAATTCAAGAGGACAAATTGAGTCAGATATTCCTTTATAAGAAGAGGAATTAGGGACTGGATTGATTTGTCAAGGAAAATGTTAGATAAATTTCCAATTTCCTTGAAATCATTTAAGAAAAGGTTAGGAAAACAACAGATAGGGAATATGCCACCTGGGCGACTGCCCTAAATGCAATCAGTATTGATTGATTTATGGATTGATTGATTGACCTGAAATTGTAAAATATAGTGGGAATGCAGGGATGAAATTGCTGCACAAATTAATAACAATAGATAAGGCCATCGTCGCTTCCTTTCTACTCCTAGACCTTTCCTATCCCATTGTCGCCAAAAGACCTGTATGTGTCGGTGCAATATAAAGCAGATTGTAAATTAAATTTCAGTACTTCGCCCATATCAGTCACCACCTCTCCCTGGATATTATCCTTATAACCGACTATGTTGACAGATCTGTTGCTATTGATGCTTTCACGGCCCGCACTTATGGACATGATGCTGTATAGGCTATTGGGATTATGCCGTGTCAAGGAAATAAGGTGAAATTTCTTTACGTTTCGCAGAGAACTGTGTTCTGCGACATCAGAAGAAAATCTCGACTGTCCACGAGAAAGGCTTCTTAAACAATGACTTTTTGAAATTTAAAACGTTACAATAGAAGTGGAAATGGTACGTTCATTCGTCACCAGATGGCTCACTGGACGTGACACAGCGCTAGGGTTCGAAGCGGAAGCTGAGCGAACCATCAGAATCAGTCTAAGAAGGTCACATAACATGTGTACGTAACATATGACATAGACAGGTGTATGACATTGACACAAGCCTGGACTGAAACATTTGGCGATGAGGAACGTACGAATTTGGAAAACATCGAGACAAAATAACAATAGTGAATGGACAGGGAGGGGAACTACCTACGTAAATCCCTAATGGATTGCAACCAGGTATTACTTAATTGATAGCCAGTGTCCCTGTTGAAATTATAAGGATTTCTACGTATTTTCACAGCTTCCCGTATAATCCTGGACCTGTAGTGTCTAGTGTGGGTAAGAGCTCGAGCATCCTGTAACATGACATCATGACCCGACGATAGAGCGTGCTCAGCTATTGCCGATTTGTCCGGCTGGTTGAGACGAATATTACGTTCATGTTCCTTGATACGGCTACCAATAGACCGGCATGTTTGGCCGATGTATACCTTACCGCAAGTACAGGGAATTTCGTATACCCCAGGATGTAAAAGTGGAGACAATTTGTCCTTGGTTTTACTCAGACTGTGAGCAATTTTAGTGGCGGTGCCAAATACGGTTTTTATATTGTGTTTGCGGAGGACCTTGGCAATTCGATTTGTGGTGTTGTGAATGTAAGGGAAATAGGCAGTTCCCTTCACTTCTTCCTTCTGTGAGCTTTGCGTGGTCGTTTCTCTGGGATGCAGGGCTCTATGAATCTGCAAATCGCTGTAACCATTACCCTTGAACGTGACTTTGAGCGTGTCCACCTCCACCTGGACATTTGATGGCTCACAAATTTGTCTCGCCCTCTTGGCGAGTGTCGTGAGAATGCCTTGTGTTTGTGCTGGATGGTGGTGAGAATCTGCATGAATATAGCGATTTGTGTGGGTAGGCTTACGATAGACGGTATGTCCTAAGGAGCCGTCCGGTTTCTTTCTTACTAGAACATCCAAGAAAGGAAGGCATCCGTCCGATTCAATCTCCATAGTGAATTTAATTGCAGGATGTTGCTGATTTAGGTGGTTTAGAAATAGATGAAGTTTCTCAAGACCTTCTGTCCAGACCACAAATTCATCAACATACCTCCACCATATCATAGGTTTGACGGGCGCCGAAGCAACAGCCGCCTCCTCAAATGCTCCATAAAGAAATTAGCCACTACGGGCGAATGTTGACTTCCCGTAGTCACTCCGTCCGTCTGTTCGTAAAAATTCCCATCCCACAAGAAATAGCTGGATGTCATGCAGTGGTAAAATAGCTTATTAATGTCCTCAGGGGACAGGTGTTCAATGAGAGACATGACAGAGTCAATCGGCACTTTGGTGAACAAGGACTCCACATCGAAACTCTCCAAAATTGCATTAGTTTGAAGGGTTATGTTTGACAGCTTCTTGACGAAATACCAAGAATCCCAAACGTATGATTCTGTACGTCCTATGTGTGGCTGAAGCAATTTGCTTAGGTATTTAGCAAGAGCATACGTAGGAGAACCTATCGCACTAATAATAGGTCTAAGGGGAACATCTTTTTATGGATCTTAGGCAGTCCATATAATCTAGGTGGCACTGCATCCCCCGGGAGCAGATGTTTAGCCTCTTCTTTTGGAATTGAAGATTGCCTTAAGAGCTTCACGGTGGCGTTAGACACACGAGTGGTGGGGTCACGTGAGCTCAGTCTGTAAACAGGCTCTGATAATATAGCCGACATCTTATTCACATACTCGTCAGTGTCCATAACCACTGTCGCATTACCCATATCAGCTGAGAGAATGGTCAGTTCAGAATCATCTCTAAGTTCCTTCAGAGCTCTCCTTTCGTCTCTTGTTAAATTGGGCGCGGGTACAACAGCGGACCTTATGAGTCTCACACATTTCTCTCTTAACTCCTCAGCCTCATCCGTGGGTAGTTTGTGGATGGCTGCCTCAACGGAAGTAATTAACTCCTCAGTGGGAATTTTAGAGGGAGCGACAGCGATATTAAGACCCCAACTGTGTGAAGCTGAAGCACACGTTGAATACACCGAAGGCCAGGAGAATATATCAACGCGCTAGAGAGGCTCTTGTGATCGAGAGAGTGCATTACACTCGTAAGGAACTGAACTCACTCTCCCGAGAGTTGTTTCGTTTACACCTGCTATTAAGCAACACACTCTTCCAGAAATTGTGGTTGACTTTCGATCGTATTACTGCTATACAGGCTGAATGAAAATTCAACCAGATGTCATTGAGATAGAAATCGAAGTTCCTCCGACTAGCTCAGAAACAGGCGGTCTCTCGCATGAACCCGGATGCTAGTAAAACTGTCGTCAGTCTTTCCAAGAAATCCTTGGAAGGGAACCAAACGGCAGTCTAGCTTCCCTCTCATGACCATGTTCAACCTTCCTCTTTCTACCTTCTACTCTACATTTACATCACCACTAGACAGGAGTGGTTGCTAATATTAAACGAGCATTTTTACAGATTGGTATTCACCCTGAAGACAGGAATTTTCTCTGTTTTTTATGGTGGAACTGTTATGAAAACCTGGAAGTTAGGGTATTCCGGCATGCAAGAGTGGTTTTTAGTGTAAAGTGTAGTCCTTTCCTCTTAGGATCCGTAATCGAACACCACTTATTGAGAGAAGAGGATTCAATCATTCTCTTAAAGAAAAGTTACTGCACAGTTTTTATGTTGATAATGTTGCTTCTAGTGTGGACACTAAAGCTGAACTCAATGTATTCATGTCAGAATCGGCCAAATTTGAGCTTAGGGGTTGGGAATGGTCAAGTGAAAAGTATCAGAGTGCTTATGATAACTCTTATTCTGCAGTACTGGGTTTGTTGTGGAATCGACAATGTGACGAACTCAAAGTTAACATGAGTTGGGTTAGAGATTTCAATTTTGACACCATTACGAAGAGAATAATCCTGTCAATCTCTCACAAGTGTTTGACACTATAGGTTTTAGATGACCTGTTATGTTGTGTCCTAAATTGCTCCTGCATAAAATGTGGAGGATGGAACTTGATTGGGATACAGAAGTTGACAATACTATCAAGAAAGAATTTCTGTTGTGGTATGAAGAACTCACTCAATTAGAAGAAATTGGCATCCCCGATGGGTACAGAAACCTGTGAATATAGAGGAATGCGTTTTACACACCTTTTGTGATGCCAGTCAAAAGGCATATGCAGCAGCAGTGTTCTTCAGGGTAGAGACAAGCGAGAATGTTCAACTTCATCTGTTGGTGGCCAAGACACAAGTCTCTCCTATAAAGGAGACTGCTATGCCTCGTTTGGAGCGTATGGTTGCAACTATAGGAGCAAGGCTTGCGAAGTCAATTCTGGACGGATTAGGATGGAAAAATGTGAAGACTTTGTTCTGGAGCGATTCTATTACAGTAATTGCGTGGATTACCACGGGAGACAAATGGACAGTCGTTGTCAGAAATCGAGTTGATGAAATTAGGAACATAACTTACTCTGAATCTTGGAAGTATGTCCCAGGGGAACTTAATCCTGCAGATTTACCTTCCAGAGGCTGTAAAGATAAATAATTACTTGCTTCTAGATGGTGGAAGGGACCTGCATGGTTGAAGGAACCACCAGAAAAGTGGTTTGCTCGCAATGATGATCCTAAAGAAGGTGAGATCAACATGGAAAAGGTTAGATCCTCAGCTGTTGTGAATGTTAACTGTTTGGCTTCGGAGAATCAAGAAGACTGGTATTTCGAATACTTCTTGAATTTTGTAAGAATTGTCCGCATGTTAGGGTGGTTGCTAAGGTTTATACGTAATAGCCGTTTACCTACAGATCTGCGTCAGAGAAGTGAATTAACTGTGGAAGAGTATGCCACAGCAGAGAGAAGAGTTGTTCGGTTTATTCAAGAGGACTCCTTTTCTGGGTTGAGGGACGACAGACTGCGAACGCTCAGAGTATTTCAAGACCATGAAGGAATAATTAGGCTGAAAACTAAGATCACCTATCGAGTTGACCATGAAGACTTTCGTCAGCCTGCAGTACTTCCATCACAACACGAGGTAGAGAAGAGGTTAATCATGACGGAACACAAGATACAAGGACACGTAGGATTGCAAATGCTGCTAAATAACCTCAGGGGACGCTATTGTATTTTGAACGGTCGGAAAGCTATCAGGTCGGTTTTGTCCAAGTGCGTCATATGCAAGAGACACAGTGAAAGATATTTTGAAGTTATTTCACCTCCACTTCCATCCATCGAGTACGGGATGCTGCCGTGTTCGAAATTGTTGGACTGGAATTAACTGGGCCCTTATATCTACAAGGTGGAATTAAAATGTGGGTCTCTCTCTTTACTTGAGCAATGTTTAGAGCTGCCCATCTGGAAGTGGTATCATCAGTCTCGACAGAAGCATTCTTGCAAGCACTCCGTCGATTTGGGGCTCGCAGAGGAAGATGTTCTGTTATCTACAGTGACAATGGGACGAACTTCTCCGGGGCTTCTAATTTGATTCGAACTCTGAACTGGGAGGATATATCTAAGTACAGCACAGCTAGGCGCATTGAATGGCGTTTTAATCCCTCCACTGCACCACCTTGGTGGGATGGATGGTGGGAGCGCTTGAAACGCCTTCTCAAAGATTTATTGAAGAGGATGTTGGGTAGGTCATGTCCTTCTTACGAGGAGATGGTGACTACGTTATGTGACTGCGAGAGTTTGATGAATTCTCGACTTTTGACTTATATCATGGAAGAAGGTTCTGAACTAGTGCCTCTCTCCCATTTTTTATGCCTGCAAGATATAAGGGAGATTGGTGTTCCTGATTTCGATACGATAGACACACAGAGCCTCAAAAGGAGGTATATACGTAGGTACTGACAAACTTTGAAAAGAGATTTGAGGTAAAGATTCAGAAGTGAATATTTGGGGCAGTTGGTGCTGTAGCTGTGGGGGACGTTGTGTTGATTGTGTGTGACAATCTCAAGCGTATAGACTAGCCATTGGGATACATAATTGAAGTTATACCAGGTAAGGATGGTGTCGTCAGAACAGTGAAACCCAGAACTGGTCAAGGCGAGTTATTACTTCCAATACAACGGATTTATCCGTTGGAAGTGTCTTCTGCTGACCCGATTGTACTCTCTAGAAACTGTAATTCTTCAGGTATATCAAAGTATGACAACAGTGGCGATCCAGTTGTTACTCGAAGTGGTCGGGCGATGAGAGTTCCTGACAGACTTGCCTTGTAAGCAGTAGGTTTGTATTCAAAATCAAAATCTCTTTATTTGCAAATGAGGTGTCTACCTGGGTGGCAAATGGTACACTAAAATACATTGTCAAGCACTAAATATTAAATTAACATTAGAAGAAAATTTTCCTATAATACAATACAATTTACGCTAACAATTTTTTTCTATTAAACACACAGCTCATCCTTAATAAATTTATATTGCTTACAAAATTCTACTTATATCACGTCCTGTACTACTTAAAAATATAGTCATCTGATAAACGTTTTTTTGCTAGGGGCTTTACGTCGCACCGACACAGATAGGTCTCATGGCGACGATGGGATAGGAAAGGCCTAGGAGTTGGAAGGAAGCGGCCGTGGCCTTAATTAAGGTACAGCCCCAGCGTTTGCCTGGTGTGAAAATGGGAAACCACGGAAAACCATCTTCAGGGCTGCCGATAGTGGGATTCGAACCTACTATCTCCCGGATGCAAGCTCACAGCCGCGCGCCACTACGCGCACGGCCATCTGATATACAGTATGTGGAATTACTTCAAATGATACTATACAACTGGTATAAGATTACACTTTACACTGCATTTATTTACTTTTTTAACCCATTCTGGAACCTTAGTAGCATAACGACCTGCTGCGTCTTAACCATACCCCTTTTGCCACCAATTTTCAGAGTTCCTGAAGGGCCTTCACAGCTACCGTAGCGGTCCCAGGGCCCTCGAAGTCCCCGCTGTACTTCACACCTACAGGCAGTCCCCTACTTTGGCTGTCCAACTCCTTAGACCAGGGGATGGAATTAATTTAATCACACACATTTTTTTCTTTTTTTTACAATAACCTGCACTGGTCGAATGCCCTCTAACACTTCATTTATTTTTTCTGTTGTTGTTTATTCTCTTCTTGAATATCTGTACAGATTTTGGAAAAGGATCAAACAGTACCCCTGGTAAATTGTTCCACTCCTTCACACCCTTCCCAATGAATGAAAATTTACCCCAATCGCTTCTGCTAAAATTCCTTCTAATTTTATATTTGTGGTCTGTCCTGCGGATATAATTATTTTCCAACTGAAGCCTCTCACGGATATCCCCCCATGCTTCTCCTGTATAGGCTCTATATAATCCTATAAGTCTAGTTTTCTCCCTTCTCTTACTTAAAGTTTCCCACCCAAGTTCCTTTAATATTTCTGATACACTACTCTTTCTCCTGAAATCGCCTGTTACAAATCTTGCTGCTTTCCTCTGCACACTGTTTCTTTTATTAGGTATTCTTGGTGAGGATCCCAAGCACTGTTTGCATATTCCAATAATGGACGAACCATACTTAAGTAACTTTTTCCTTTTAATTCTTTATTGCATCCTTTAAGTAGCCTCATCTGTATGCTTTCCCAACGATGTCATCAACATGACCCTTCCAGTGCAAATTACTTTCAAATCTCACACCTAAGCATTTGCACTTGCCATCTTTTGGGATAACTACCTCATCCAAAGTATATTCAAATTCAGTTTTAAAGCTCCTGTTTGTAAAAGTTGTAACAGTTGATTTGCCTCCATTAACCTTCATATTATTTTCTTCAACCCATTGTTGGATACTTTCAAGGTCCCTTTGTAATTCTGAACAATCCTCAATGTTATTTATTTCCCTATAAACAATTATGTCATCTGCATACAATCTTATTTTTGATGTTATATTGTTCCCTAAATCATTTACGTATATTAAGAAAAGTAACGGACCGATTATACTACCCTGTGCAATTCCCTTCCAAACTTTCTCTTCCTGCAATACATTATTTCCTACTTTGACTTTCTGAACCCTTGAATTTAGAAATGCTTTTATCCAATGTGTAACCCTTACGTCCGATCCTATTCCCTCCAATTTCTTTAATAATATTCCATGTTCCACTCTATCAAAGGATTTGGAAAGATCTATGGCTATGCAATCTAACTGACCTCCTGAATCCAATTGATCTGATATGTCCTGCTGAAATCCCACCAGTTGTGCCTCACAAGAAAATTTCTTTCTAAATCCATACTGGCTCCTCATGAACCAATTTTTATCATCACATATCCCTGTGATGTACTTTGCTATTAAACTCTCCAGTATTTTACAAACTATACTGGTCAGGCTGATTGGTCTGTAGTTCTCTGGTTTCCTTTTATCACCCTTTCCTTTATAAATTGGTATTATTATAGATTCCTTCCATTTCTTTGGTATTACACTATTATTTATGACATAGTCAAAGAGAAATTTTAAATAAGGCACTATGTATCACCCCATTGTCTTTAATACCTCCCCAGTAATTTGATCAATTCCTGCTGCTTTTCCTTGCTGAAGCAGTTGGATTTCTCTGAAAATATCTTCATTTGTGAATGAGAACCTTCTTGTTTCCCTCTGTCTCTCTCCCTCTCTATCTTCTGTTACTGTTTCCAACGCCTGACAATCATATACTGAATCTCTGAATTCCCTACTAAATAGGTTTGCTTTTTCAGTATCTGTTAAATAGTGTTCACCCCCTTCTCCCACCATTGTAGGAATTTGGATTCCTTTTCCTTTTTTGATTCCTGATAAATGAATACAGTTTTTTTCCATTTCACTTTGTGATCATTACCCTCTTGAAGTATGCCATTCATACAATTCTCTTTTGCTTCCTTTTTCACTCTAATCAGTTCCCTCATTAGCTGTTTTCTAGTTTCTCTACTCTCCCTACCCTCTTTGATTTTCCAGTTTACTATTCTACATTTTCTTATTTCCCTTGTATAATAAACAGGGTCTGAGGTCATTTTACCCTTCTTAACAGGCACAAATCTCTTCTCTCCTTCCAAAATGATTCCTTTAAATTTAGCCCAAAGTGTGTCCACATTACTCCCTTCAATTATCCAACAACTGGATTGTGATTTAAGGTAAGTCCCAAATTCATCAACTTTAGTTTTTCTGTACAATTTCTTGTCTTTTGTAACCCTCTTATTAAGCCTTTTTGGTCCATCATTACAGCCTTATGATCTCCTATTCCTTCAATTACCTCAGTTTTATTAACAATTTCCCATGGTTTAACCAAGAATACATCTAATGAGTTATTGAGATGAGTCGGTTCTTGTACTACTTGTGTAAATCCTCCCTCCCAAGTTAACTTATTTACCAGTTTCTGTTCATGGGCTTCACTTGCAGCTCCATTCCATTCAACTTCAGGCAAATTTAGATCTCCCCCAATTATTACCATATCATTATTATTGTTTTTATGAGTATAATCTATTATTTTCTCAAATATTTCCATGTCTCTTTCCTCTCTTCCAGGCCTGTAAGTTCCTATAATTCCCACCTCCTTCATATTATCACAAACTAATTTTATCCCTAATATTTCATCCCTTTCATCGGTAAACAATTCATGTGAACAATAAGTTTCCTTCACCAGAATAAACACCTCGCCTCCCTTTTTATCTCCTCGGTCTCTACAATAGACTGTGTACCCTTCTGGAAATACTTCTCTATTACTCAGCCCTTCTCTCAACCACGATTCCACTCCTATCACCACATCAGTCTCATAAGATTCCATCAATGTACCGAATTTTAATTGTTTATTTACTACACTTTGACAGTTTACCAAGTGCAATCTCAGACCCCCTTCCTCCCTAAAACTTGTCTGTTGCAATTGGGTAAGTTGAAATTCTTTACTTTCCTGAGTTTCCTGAGTACAGCTGGCTCTTTCTACTAGTTTTCCTGGTCAGAATTATAACTCAAGGGAGTTGCCTGTTTTACAGTACATATCTTAAGATTAATAAAATCTAGAACAATATTTGCTATCTTTCGTTTACCTGAATTGTTTAAATGGAGGCCATGTTTTGTATAACAGTATCTCTCAAAATTGCTGCATTCAATAACCTGAGTATTCCGAAAATGTTTACAAATTTTAACAATATCTGTATTGACCATGTCCACTTCAATGTTCACACACGAGTCTCTAATCAAATCATGCCTGAGGGGCACGTTCACTACAAAGACGTTAGTGTGGGTCAGCTTCCCTAGTGTATGTTTAAGTTGTGATCTTACATTCTTGGCGTCGTCGTGAGCTACGTCGTTCGTCCCACCGATGATAAGCACTGCATCGCCGCTCCCGAAGTTCCTCGTTGCTTCTTCTACGTTTTCCAGGACACTGCTGATAGAAGCTCCTGGATATATTTCACCGGTCGCTGCTATATTCTCGTCGTTTATAACTCCCGCAATTCCCCTTCCTTGGCTATCACCAAACACAGCTACCTTTGCTGATTTAGGCCTAACTGGGTCTTGAATCTGAAATCTACGCCTAAATTTTAACGTCGGCACGGCAACGGATCGCGATGATTTGGTATCACGCGCGCGATCACTTTCTTCCAGAATTAAATTATTTAGGGCAGAAAACCTATTTCTGATGTTTATTAACGGAAATTCGGTTGTAGATTTCCTCTTAGCCGGCCATCCATGAACTACTTGACACCACGTGCTCGAGTTTGTTACTGGTACCGGTATATCACTCGAAGAATGGTCAGTCCCAAATTCTAGCGATCGCAGTCTTTCATTTAATTCTTGATTTTCAATTTTAAGAGTCTCATTGTCCTTTTGTAGAATGTTTATAATTTCTAATGCACTTTTATATTCCTCATCGATTGTTTTCGGTGCTTCATCGTCAACGCCGTCGCCAACTACATTCCGAACACTGCTCACAAATCCAGTCAACATTTTCATTAGTTTTTACGTCTCTAGGGCAATTTCCGCACTTATAATGCCACCATCGATCACATGAATCACACAACATTACAACATTCCATTTTTCACTAATCTTCGACATTTTCCGCACTTTTCGTCACATTTTACAGTTAAATTACTCGGAGGATAAAACACTACGTCGTCATTACCGGGCGCCATTTAAAAAAAGGTGGGAGTATGATACGTCAGACTTTGCTGTCGAGACTGTCGGCCTTTTGCCGGCAGTTCCACCTTCTGGACACTTAAGAAAAAAACAATTGAAGGTAGTAATGGCCGCTATGATTTTGTAAAGTACCTATGATGTGATGTAAGCTGTATAAAGAAGTGTTTTAACATTAAATTCAGTGCAGACCAGTTGTACGATTTCCTTAAAACATGTTCCTGCATGCAATGGAATTACAAAACAGATAGGAAACATCTGTCAAAGGAATTAAATTACCCAGTATATTAGAAAGAAAAGACCTTGTAAGGATATGGGAGAGGTAACACAGAAACATAAGGAACCTTATATTAATTTCATTTTGAACAATTTCAACTATAACTGATCTGTGACCCCTCCATGTCTTGGATAGTTCTACATCAGCTTTCAGTCACTGATTCAAATCTTGGTAACTGCACATGAAATATACGTTTTGAACAGAGTGGGGATGGGAGAATTCCTATGAGGGATTTAAATTTTTCCCTGAAATATTTGTTCCAATAATTATCGGTAATCATTCATTACCCATTGTTCAAAGGTTCTGCGACATGCTTTAAGAGCTAGCAGGCTCTTACCTTTGACACCCCCCGAACCAGCACTTGGCTGGAATCAATCAACTGTAGAGAAGAAAATAAGCCAGAAAGTACTAAACAGAGTAGGGATTCACTTCATGGTCACACGAGGAGGAACTATGAATCCTCAAGTTCACATTTTGTGTTCTTACTGCATTTGGAATAAGATTGTACCTCTTGACTCAAACCCTTGTAGAACATACAAATCTTTTTTTTTGCTAGGGGCTTTACGTCGCACCGACACAGATAGGTCTTATGGCGACGATGGGATAGGAAAGGCCTAGGAGTTGGAAGGAAGCGGCCGTGGCCTTAATTAAGGTACAGCCCCAGCATTTGCCTGGTGTGAAAATGGGAAACCACGGAAAACCATCTTCAGGGCTGCCGATAGTGGGATTCGAACCTACTATCTCCCGGATGCAAGCTCACAGCCGCGCGCCTCTACACGCACGGCCAACTCGCCCGGTATACAAATCATTAAGAGCCTCGTCTGCTCACCCAGGCGGCGTGCAGATATTTGACGGTCATGTGATCAGTGTAGTGGCATCCTCATCTGTATCTGCTCTCATTTTAGAAGATTCCTTAATTGGTCTCACGAGACGGAGTATACACCTAAACAGCCCTCAGTTCACAATTGAAAACCCCTGAACTCCCCAATAATCACACTTGAGTCATCCCGTTAAGAGACAGGCATGCTACACCGACATCACAAATCTGTAAAATTACTTGCACATCGTTGGTATCGAACTTCCGTTGCCAGTAACTGTGCACTAACCACAAGTTCACTGCAACCACAAGACCTCCTTTATCGACACAAACTACCTTGCAGTTTGGTAAAGTTGCTTTCGGATCAGTTAACTTGATCAGGATATAAAAGTTGTTTGTAATCTGTATATGAGGAAAAGGCAATTTTGATTTTCCAAGATTTAAATTACTGTAAATAAAAACTAGAATTTGATTTTACAAAATATTTCCAATTTACTACCAAGAATTTTCTATGTCCATCGCTCTGAAGTATTTGAAGAACTATGAAAAACATAGTTCATACATTCTGGTATATAGGCTATTGGTATCAAAAGAAGAAATCTCCACCTTCCTATATTTTACAGTACGAGTATTTTTTATCTAATGCATTACTATCCACTCTACCTGGACCATTTTGGTATTATATAGCAAACAGGTTGTATGTGAGGAATCAAAGAAATCATAAGTAACAAATTTCATATTAATACATACTGAAAAGCAATATAGTGTAAAAAAAGCTAAAGGTTTCCATCTATTCGAAATTGTTTCTTTAACCTTAAAAATGTTACATGTATTTATTGAAACTAGTTTCGGTCTTACCAGAGAGCATCATCAGTATAAACAAACAAACAAACAAACAAACAAACAAACAAACAAACAAACAAACAAATAAATAAATAAAGCAAGCATGAAATTCAAGGCAAGTAAAGATTTTTAAAACACTCATCACAATCACATGTCCTGTGCAACCTCTCAGCTTTCCTCCAATTGTAAGACTGCACCTCACGGAAGACCAGGTGAAACACTAAAATATCAGCACTAGAGGAATCTTCTAGAACTCAGCTCAGATGAAACAAGTGTGAACACAATCATGTTGATGGGAAAGTGTTGAGGTGTCCATTTGTTTCCAATATGCATCATTGAAGAAGCTCCTACTTAAAATACCAGCACTTGAGGAATCTTCAAGAACTCAGCTCAGCTGAAACAAGTATGAACAGAATGATGTTGATAGGAAAGAGTTGAGATGTTCATTTGTTCCCAACATGACAGAAACAACCATGGAGGGAAAAATAATAAAAATCATTGAAATCATAAAAATAAAAAACATAAAAATATACATAAAATAAAAATTGCGTAAAGTGGGGCTGGGGGAATTAATAGATCAAATAAAGGGTTTGTTTTTTAGATATTTCGTTAAGGTTGAAACTGGGATTAAAGAAATGATCCGGGTGGGTGAAACAATTCTCAGAGATATTGGTCAGAGACCCCTTATTAACCATTTTTAAGATTTTTAAATTCTGATCAATATTTGTGAATTTATGGTTTGAGTCTATCATATGTTTTTCAATAGCTGAAAATATATTTACATGAATTTACATGTTTTAAGTACCTCGTGTCAAATATTCTACCTGTTTGGTGGATATTGGACGGACAGCTACTACATTTAAGCATATAAACACCTGATCTATATATTTTTTATTATTAATTGAGTTTGTGTTGTGTGAAGTTGATGGATTATTATTGTCTGTTTTAAAAGATACTTATATATCATTTTTTTTGAAAATGTTGGAAATCTGATGGATGTGTGGATTATTAAAAGTGAAAAATTTCCTTAGCTACAAAATTTATAGAAAACCTACACAAACCATAAACACCATACATCAAGACTCTTTACGTCCAAAAGTCTAAAAACGTGTTGCATACTACAGCATGGTTCATCGTGCATTCCATATCACAATGTCAAAAAAGATCTTATACATGAATTAAACACCATCAGAAACATAGCCAAGACAAATGGATATAATAAACATTTCATTGAAGGAATAATAAATAAAGTCAGACATCGACTTTCCGCTACTCTCACTAAAGAAGAAAAAACTACGGTAACAACCTTATTTTCCACTTTCACATTTACTAATCCACAGATACACCAGATTTAATACATTTCCGAAAAGCATGATATAAAAAAATATTTTAAAACAAACACTAATAATCCATCAATTTTACACAACACAAACTCAATTAATGATAATAATTAAAAAATCTATAGATCAGGTGTTTATGTACTTAAATGTAGTAGCTGTCCGTCCATCTATATCGGACAGAAACTTTGACACGAGGTACTTAGAACATGTAAATTCATGCAAATATAATATATTTTCAGTTATGGGAAAACATATGATGGACTCAAACCATAAATTCACAAATATTGATAAGAATCTAAAAATCTTAAAAATAGTTAATAAGGGCTCTCTGCTAAATATCACTGAGAATTGTTTCATCCACCTGAATCAATTCTTTAATCCCAGTTTCAACCTTAATGAAATATCTGAAAAACAAACCCTTTATTTGATCTATTAATTCCCCCAGCCCCACTTTACGCAATTTATGCGTACAGCTTTATCCATCAAGTTCATTCTTAACTTGGCCTTTATCATAGAGTGTGTGTAAAAATCAATAAGAAAGATTTCAGGAAACTCATTGATGATAAGTCGTAAAAATGGTACTGTGGTAGGTGTGACGATACGACATGTCTTAGTAATGAGATTCATAGATATTCATAAAAGACTTTCAAAACTTGAGGCAATAGAAACGGAGCAGGGCGAGATTCAAAAGGATGATGATGATGCTTGTTGTTTTAAGGGGCCTAACATCGAAGGTCATCCGCCCAGAGTTTCAAAAGGCAGTGTTATTTTGTGCGGGCTCATTCGACAAGGTTAAAGATTCTCTTCGAAAAATTACAGAAGACTTCAAGATGGCGATGTCTGAAATCGCAATGTTAAAATGCAGAGTAAATGATCTTGAGAAAGAACGTGAAATAACACAAGCAGAGGTGGTAAAACTGAAGACAGAAAACTAAGAATTGCAACAATAGGTTCGAAGAAATAATTTGGAAATCCACGGCCTGCCTCAAGTTCAGAATGAAAAACCACTTTCAATAGTGAAATGCCTTGGTAAATCACTCGATGTTGAAGTGGCCGATTGTGATATCGATGCGTGTCATAGACTACCCTCCAGAAAGCCTGAATTCCCACCACCTCTCCTTGTGAAATTTTATAGCTGCCTCAAGAAAGAAGAATTTCTTTCGGCCAAGGAGGTGAAAACCATCAAGTCGAGTGAGATATACATTCAGGCTGCCCCCAGAACTATTTACATAAACGAACACCTGACACCTACCAATAAATACCTACATAAACTGGCGAGGGACCTGAAGGGACATAGTTATAAATTTGTGTGGACTAAAGATTGCAAAATATACGTCAGGAAATCGGAGAATCACCGCTCAATTCGCATTCAGAACACCTAGGACATTAAACGCCTTCAAGGGGAAGATATTACCAAGTCTATGCCACCCAGGCACATTGTTCAACCTCGAAATGACTAGTGATAGGACTACTTTAAATAATCTTTTAACAGGATATCCAAAATTTCCTCTAGGTTGCTATGAAGTCAAATTCAACTGTTTGGACGATCTCATTCAGCAGAAACCCTTGGATATTACCGTGAACTCATGTCATAGTTCAGTTTCAGTTGATTTAGTGAGGTTAGGATTTTGTACCTTAACACAAGAAATATCAGAAATAAGCTTGACGATAATGAGTTGTTTTTCCTCATTGGTCAAGTGGATATTGTGGTTGTGTCTGAAGTTTGAATAAATAGCAATGAAGCTAAATTCTATAATCTAAGGAATCAGGGTTGTGTATTTGCTCCCAGAGATGGTAGAGAGGGAGGTGGAGTGGGTATTTACGTATCGCATAGTTGGAAAATAAAACTTGATATCAAAATGTGAGTTGAATCATAGCTTGTTATGGATTGAGATTTACAGATATCAGTTCAAAAGGAAAAGTTGCAATCACATTAACATTATTGCCGGATACAGTCCTAACCAGAATAGTGCTGCCCCATTCCTGAGTTCTCTTGCACTATTTCTCAGTCAGCCTAATAGGCCTAACAAGCTGTGTTTGTTCCTAGGTGATGTCAATATTGATGTTTTAACCAGTGACCAATCTATATATATAAAATAACTTGTCCTGACTGACACTGACTGACTGACCGATTCATCATCGCCGAGCCAAAACTACTGGACATAAAGAAATGAAATTTTGAGGATACATTCATATTAACATGTAGGTGCACGCTGAGAGAGGATTTTTGGAAATTCCGTCGTTAAGGGAGTGAAATTTTAAAATGAGTGTATCCATATCTCCAAACTTGCAAAGTTTACAGACGTAAAAATTGGTATTTAAAGTCTTCTCTAAAAATGAGGAAATACGTATTTTTTTGTTTACAGAAAATCCCAATAGGAGGGGGGAAAAAGGGTGAAAAAGGGGTTGAATGCCTTTAATCACGATACCGGTACTTATATCTCAGAAACTGAAGATATTACAGACCTGAAAATTGGTACTTTTGATCTCTTTTAAAAATAAAGAAACACGTGTTTTTTTGTTTTTGGAAAATCCAATTACTGGGAGGGTGGGAAGGGGGTGAATTTTTAAAGTGACTGTATCTATATCGAGAAACATTGAAAGTTTACAGATCTAAAAATTGGTGCATAGAATCTACTTTCAAAATAAAGAAACACGTATTTTTTTTGTTTTCGGAAAATCCCAATAGGAGGGGTGAAAAGGGGTGAAAGATGGTTGAATTCCTTTAATATGGATCCTTATATTTCAGAAACTGAAGATGTCACAGACCTGAAAATCGGTATTTGGGATCTCCTTTATAAATAAAGAAACATGTACTTTTCGTTTTTGGAAAATCCAAATAGTGGAGGGTTGAAAGGGGGGTGAATTTTTAAAATGAGTGTATCTATATCTCAAAAATTTTAAAAGTTTACAGATGTAAAAATTGGTACTTAGAATGTCCTTTCAAAATAAAGAAACACGTATTTTTTGTTTTCGGAAAATGCCAATAGGAGGGGTGAAAAGTGTGAATTTGTTGAATGTCTTTAATGAGGATACCTATATCTCAGAAACTGAAGACATTACAGACCAGACAGTTAGTATATGGAATCTTCTTTCAAAATACAGAAACATGTATTATTTTGTATTTTGGAAAAACAAATTAATGGGGGTTAAACAGGAGTGACAAATTGGGGTGAATTTTTAGAAACACTATATCTACAGTATATCTCAGAAACGTAAAATGTTACAGATGTAAAAACTGGTATTTGGAATCTCCTGTTAAAGTAAACAAACAGGTATTCTCGGAAAATCCAATGAAGGGAGGGTGGGTGGTGAGGGGGTGGATGAAAAATTGAAAAATTAATTGTAAGAGTATACTTACATCTAAGAAAATCTAAAGTTGTTAGAGACGTAAAAGTGGTATTTAGATCTTCTTTAAAAATAAAACGACGCGTTTTGGGGTAGGGGGGATCGGGGAATCATCTTTGGGGGCGGATGTGAAAAGGAGTTGAATTCGTTTCATGAGGACACATATCTCAACATCGGAAGATAATCGGTATTTTGAAGATCCTTTACTATTAAAGAAACAAATATTCTTTGCCGGAAAATTCACTTAACGGGGTGGGGGGAGTGTGAAAGTAAGTGAAAAAAGTTAATTATTTTTATGGGAATACTTATATCTCAAAACTGAAGGTAACACACGTAAACATGGGTATTTGGAATCTCCTTTAATCATAAAGAAACACGCCTTCTTTTTTTTGGGGGGGGGGGGTAAATCAACTTAACCGCGGTGGGGTGAAGACGGAGGCGAGGTCAATTGATTTTACTGTTCCTAATGTACTTATAAGGAGCCTCCGTGGCTCAGGCGGCAGCGCACTGGCCTCTCACCGCTGGGTTTCGTGGTTCAAATCCAGGTCACTCCATGTGAGATTTGTGCTGGACAAAGCGGAGGCGAGACATGTTTTTCTCCGGGTACTCCGGTTTTCCCCGTCATCATTCATTCCAGCAACACTCTCCAATATCATTTCACTTCATTTGTCATTCACTAATCATTGCTCCAGAGGAGTGCGACAGGCTTCGGCAGCCGGCACAATTCCTATCCTCACCGCTAGCTGGGGGCTTTATTAATTCCATTCCTGACCCGGTTGAATGACAGTTGATTTTCAATGGACTTATTCTGATCATAAACCGATCATTTTTAATCTTCTGGGTTCGTTTTCAAGAGCCATCCTTTCCTTTGGAGAACCTTCTTAGATTACAGTAGATTCTTCTGGCATATAAATAGAAATTTAAACACATTTGAAATAAACGATAGGTATAAGATTGACCGTGCAATTATTCACTTCTCTAATGAGGTCAATAATATACGGAAGTATGTCATTCGTATCGCCAGAAGTCCTGCGCACTTGCCTACGGGCGACAATGGTGCTGGTCATACTGTCATCAATGACAATGGCAGCAGATGTAATTTACCGCCAAGTAGAAGTCTTGCATCTTGCTGTGGGGTCCAGAACATCAATAATAATAATAATAATAATAATAATAATAATAATAATAATAATAATAATAATAATAATAATGTTCTGGACCGTCGTCAAAATGTGCGGACCGTGCTGGAAACGGGTCCTGGACGGGTATTGACTACGATTGCTGTCCGGCCGCCGGTTCAGTACCGCCAAGGCACCTAAGAGGACACCACGCCGGATCTCCTCAAGAATTTCATCCACACTAAAAATGCTTATAGGAAAGCATGGCTAAGATTTAGGGACCCAACTGAACGGGTGGATTACCTGGACCTAGCCCGGGAAATACGAAATCGATTGCTGGAAAAACGATTGAAAAATGGGAGGAACTTTGCCGTAATCTCTCAGTAAACGAGTCAGATCGCGAATATCGGCGGGTTATATATAAAACGTTAAACATTCAATTATAAATTTCAGTATAATACCGTAGCGAAGCACGGGTATCTTGCTAGTTAAAAAATAAAGTATCTCAATCTTCTAACTTGCTATGGTTTTGCTCAGTGCAATAGGACATATCCAACTCGAATAAGTGACTCTGCTAGCACCCTACTTGATCACATATCAGTGAATTATGCTATACAATATCTAATATTAATAATGATGTAAGTGACCATAATATTCTAGTTTTTGACATGCTATGGCCAAACCAACAAACATTCACATAACATCTCCTCACACTATTATATCTGCAATACCTAGTAGGTGTAAGGAGAATGAATCGAGCAATACCTACATGAACACCGGTGTACACAATACAGATACAAATCATGCAAACAGTTGCCACATAGATGTATTGTATGATTAATTCATTAACCAAATACAAAAAAAGGACAATCATACGAGCTGTCCTAATAAACACAATACAACATTAAAGGGCATAAACAAACCTAGGAAAATTCCTTAGGTTACTAATGATCTTCTTATGCTTATAAAGAGACGAGACTGCTTGCATGCAAAACTAAAGCATCCTACTCACAAGAATAATATGCTTCTGAGATAAGAATACTGCAGGTGGAAAAATACAGTAATAAACTTAAAAAGATGACTCAAACAAGACTGTAACTTAAACCTTTTCAAATCTCATAATAAAAATCCAAAACAGATATGGACATTAATGAACGAAATCATTCATAATAAAAAAGTAACGAATGTCTCGTGTACCACTCTAGAAATTGAAAGCAAAGTAATAACTGATAAACAGGTTCTGTGCGACTCACTTAACTCCTTTTTATAAACATTGCCAAAAACCTAGCTCTAAGTATTCCTGAACATAATACTGGGTCTTTCAGTGAATTTATAGTCTTGAACCCCTTTACCTGTACCCAACAGATGTAGAAGTAAAGTCCATCATATCTAACCTTAAGTATGGATAGCTGCGGAATAGATGACATTACTACCTCACTATTAAAAAAGGACCCTACAATAGGATTACTCGTAGAGATCATTAATGAGTCCCTGACTACCGGTATAATACCCAATAAAATTATGGAAACAGTTTGAAGAAAAAACTTTTGGCTTTCCTAAACAAAAAGAATTTCTTCTATAAGGGGCAACATGGGTTCAAGGAGAGCTCTAGTACCGAAGTAGCTACTGTTAATTTCATTAAAATGTTACAATCCACCGTAGACAACAACAACATTGCAGCAGGCTTGTTCATTGATCTTACCAAAGCTTTTGATACTGTTGAACATAGTATTCTTTTAAGAAAGTTAGAAACGGCTGGAATTCGTGGCCTTGCCCTGAATTGGTTTTGAAATTACTTAACAGGACGAAAGCAACTTGTTACCGTGAATAATTACTTGAGCTCTGCCAAGTATGTAACCCATGGTGTCCCACAAGGTTCCATATAAATGATATTTCTTCATGTAATCTAAATGGCTGTATCACATTATACGTTGATGACACCAATATCTTCTATACGGGCAAAAGTGAGAACACAGTTTTAGAAAACATGCAGCAGGACATACTCTCTTACACTGGTACCAGTGTAACAAACTGACAATGAATCTGCAGAAAACTAAACATATAATTATTTCAAAACAGAAAATCCTTCACTCAAATAGTGACGAATTACTCATAAATGATACGGAAATAGAAAAAGTAAATAAAGTTAAATATCTTGGATTAATTATTGATGAGAACCTGACCTGGAATGATCATGTCGAATACATAACTAAGAAAATCGCCCCAGTTGCTGGGTTACTAAAAAGACTTGGATATTTAATCCCTAAACACCTCATCTCACAAATGTATTATTCACTAGTACATAGCCACTTGCAGTACTTATGTGTAATTTGGTCACATTGTATAAAGTCTTTCTTGAATGAACTAATGGTGATGCAAAATAGGGCAATAAGAAACATATTTAACTTACCACTTTACTCCCCAGTAAAAGACCTGTACACTCAGACCCAAATTCTACCTCTCAGCATAATTACAGAGCTTAATTCTGTCATACTAATGTATAAAATAAAAAGAAACAATATTTCACAACACTACTTTAATAACCAATTCAGACAACCACAGGTATCAAACAAGACATGCAGATGATTTGGCCTTGTATCACATCCACTCTTCACCATATGGGAAGAACAGCTGTAAATTCTCAGCAATTCAAGCGCACAACAAAATTCCTGCTGACGTAAAAACTGCCCCTACTTTAATAACTTTCAAAATAAAAACCAAACCAAACCAAACCCAAACCCCATGGCACTACAGCCCTTGAAGGGCCTTGGCCTACCAAGCGACCGCTGCTCAGCCCGAAGACCTGCAGATTACGAGGTGTCGTGTGGTCAGCACGACGAATCCTCTCGGTCGTTATTCTTGGCATTCTAGACCGGGGCCGCTATCTCACCGTCAGATAGCTCCTCAATTCTAATCACGTAGGCTGAGTGGACCTCGAACCAGCCTTCAGGTCCAGGTAAAAATCCCTGACCTGGCCGGGAATCGAACCCGGGGCCTCCGGGTAAGAGGCAGGCACGCTACCCCTACACCACGGGGCCAGCTTTTAAAATAAAGGCAAAGGAAAATCTATGGAATAGATACAACATAGGTCAAATATAAATAGGTAATGTTTAAAACAAACATCCGCCCCACTTTGTCAATCCTGTTACAGTGTTACTCACTTGTAGTACTAAATAGTTTAAGTATCATAGTATAATTAAGGAACTATAGAATGGAATTTTATTTTTTTACACTTTCTGTATTGATGTCTCTACTTTTACTGCTTAAGTCACCTGATTATATCATTGTAAGTATCAGAGTTTGTAGATCCACCATTGACTATATTATTCATTGTACAATTCCTCTGTATGAGTCTTTGGCTCGTTGGAATTATTGAAATATCTATCTATCTATCTATCTATCTCCTCATTCCGAGTACCTTCCTGCCATTGTTCCACCCGCTTGTAGCAGCAATCATTCTTGCTACTTTCATGTCTGTTACTTCTAATTTATCAATTAGACACCCTGATTCCACACATCTTTCGCTCCCTTAAAGCAACGTTGGTCTGAAAACAGACCGATATATAGATAGTTCCGTCCGGGAGCTGACTTCCTTCTAACAGAATACTGTGTATCACAACTGCGAGCTCACTGCATTAGCTTTACTGCAACTTAATTCAGTCTCACTCTATTACCATTCTGGGAGAACACACATTCTAAATACCTGAAATTTTGTACCTGTTCCAGCTTTGTATCACCAATCTGACATTCAATTCTCTTGGATTTCTACTTACTGACATCAGTTTAGCCTTCAAAAGGCTAATTTTCATACCATACTCATTGCACCTAGTTTCAAGTGGCAAGACATTGGACTGCAGACTTTCGGCATAATATGCTGTTGAAAGCAAGTCATAAGCATAGGCCAGACTGCTTACTACATTTCCACATAACTGTATCCCTCCCTGCACCTTTATAACCCTCAGTAGATGATCCATGTAAACTACGAACAACAAAGTTAAAAGATTACAGCGTTGTGTAACCCCTGTAAGTACCTAGAAACAAGAACTCATTCTACCTTCAATTCTCACTGCAGCCCAATTGTCAACATAAATGCCTTTTGATTTTAATAATCTACCCTTAATCCCATAGTCCCCCAGTATGGTGAACACCTTTTCCCTCGGTACCCTGTCATATGTTTTCTCTAGATCTACGAAACATCAACATAAGTGTCTACACCTCTTGTAGCATTTTCCAATTACCTTGCGGATACTGAAAATCTGATCCTGATAGCCCCTCTGTGGTCTGAAACCACACTGGTTTTCATCCAACATCCTCTCAACCACTGTTTGCACACTCCCTTCCAAGATGCCAGTGAATACTTTGCCTGGTATACTAATCGATGAGATACCTTGATAGTTGTTGCAATCCTTCCCCTTCTCTTGCTTATAGATAGGTGCAATTACTGCTTTTGTTGAATATGAAATTACGTTACCAACATTCCATGCTAATCTTATTACTCTATGAAGCCATTTCATCCCTGCCTTCCCATTATACTTCACCATTTCAGATCAAATTTCATCTATACCTGCTGCTTTATGAAAATGGATTTTATTTACCATCCTTTCCACTTCCTGAAGTGTAATTTCACCAACATCATTTTTTTTTGCTATGGGCTTTACGTCGCACCGACACAGATAGGTCTTATGGCAACGATGGGATAGGAACGGCCTAGGAGTTGGAAGGAAGCGGCCGTGGCTTTAATTAAGGTACAGCCCCAGCATTTGCCTGGTGTGAAAATGTGAAACCACGGAAAAACATTTTCAGGGCTGCCGATAGTGGGATTTGAACCTACTATCTCCCGGATGCAAGCTTCACAGCCGCGCGCCTCTAAGCGCACGGCCAACTCGCCTGGTAACATAATTTTCCTCCTCCCCATGAGCTCATTTGTTTGCGACATCACAAGGAAGATTTCCCATTACGTTTAGAAGATTTTCAAAATATTCCCTCCACCTGTGCATTGATTCCCTGGAACCTATTACGAGTTCATCTGAATTAGCCAAAACATTGTTCATTTCCATTTTCTCTCCCTTCCTTAGATTCTTTATTACTGCCCACAAGGATTTTCCTGCTGCTTGCACTAGCCTTTCCAGGTTATTACCCAAATCCTCCCACAACTTCGTTTTGAATTCAACAACTTTTCTTTCATCTATGTACAATTCTCTGTCTGTATCAGCCCTTGTTTGGAGCCATTTCTGATAAGCCTTCTTTTTACGTTTACAAGCTCCCTCACTTCATCATTCAACCAAGGTATTCGCTTTTTGCCATCTTTACACACAGTTGTTCCTAAGCATTCCATTACTGTTTCTACTACAGCATCAATGTATGCCATCCATTCTCTTTCTATATCCTGAACCTGCTTACCGTCCACTGTTCAGAACTTCTCACTAATCATATCCACGTACTTCTAATTTCCTCGTCCTGGAGATTAACTACCCTTATTCATTTGCAGACAGATTTCACTTCCTCTATCCCAGGCCTAGAGATACTTAGTTCACTACAGATCAGAAAATGGGCTGTATCATCAAAGAATTCCTGGAAAACCCATACATTCCTAACAGATTTTCTGAATTTGAATTCGGTTAAGATACAGTCTTTTATGAATCTGGCACCCCTACCCTCCCATGTGTAGCGGTGAATAACTTTATGCTTGAGAATGTATTCATGACTGGCAAAGCCATACTAGCACAGAAGTCCAGCAAATGCTTCTCATTCCTATTCACTTCCATATCTTCCCCACTTTTACCAATCACCCTTTCGTATCCTTCAGTTCTATTTCCAACTCTCGCATTGAAATCGTCTATTAGCACTATCCTATCCTTGCTGTTGGCCCTGACTATGTCACTCAATGCTTCACAAAACTTGTCAACTTCATCCTCATCCGCAACCTCACATGGTGAATACACCGAGGCCATTCTCGTCCTAATTACTCCAAATGCCAAATCTATCCACATCATTCGCTCATTTACATGCCTAACAGGAACTATATTGCTTGCAATAGTGAATTCCATTTCGTTCGCCAAATAGTTTCCAAGGAGTCCCTCGCGTGTTGAATTGGAGTAGGTCTGCGTTACTTCTATAGGTCCAAGGTTTGCTTAAAATGTTCTGACCTCAGTAAATTCATGAAGCAGGATGCTACCCTACTTACACACAGTCCCAGTGAGGATCTCTCCTCTAAGGTGACATATCCACTTCAACAAAGAATTTATGATGATGATGATGCTTGTTGTTTAAAGGGGCCTAACATCGAGGTCATTGGCCCACAAAGAATTTAAAGATTAAACACAACTGATATATAAGTTAGAACTACACAAACAATTCTTTGATTTGGATTATAGTACCAAAGCTATTGATGAACACTGGATAAAACTCAAATATGAATTAAACCATCAAAAGGGAGTCATCATTATCATCAACAAGGTTATTGCTACTTTCATCCTCTCGTTCTGCTCTCTGTAGCATATCCAAATAGCATCACAGCTGATGTGTTTTCTCGGTCTGCACTGTAATGGGATGACAAAAATGCTTTGAAACGTCTCTCAGTTGAGTTTTTGATAAGTTCTCTAAGTTGTTTGCACATATTGCATGGTGTTTATTATTCCAGTTTTAATTTGTAATGAACATGGACATGTCGGTGTCAATATGGTATGCTGCCTCCCCTCTTACTCTTGCATTGAATTTTTTACACCCTGAGTTAGTATTACTTGCTTACTTGAAGCAAATATGAAGTGCCATGCTCCAGCTAGCTTCAGAACAGCATCTTTGCTGGTTTTCCAATCACAAACTTTACAGTCTTCCGCAAGATTATTGACCCTTCCATGATTCAAAACTATGTCCAAATAAGCTTCTGGAGAAATTATGTCTCTTCATTCTTCAAGTCTTATTTGATATTGCCAGACGCAATCTGGAGGAATGAATGAGCGACTTCTTACAAGGCACAATATTTCAATGTTACTTGAAGTAGTCAGAAGTCATTTACTGCACATGGCAGGAGCTTGTTTTTATTTTGACCCCCGCACAAGTCACAAATGAGTCTCACTTCTTTGTAATTTCTCAAGTCAGTTTTCATCAGCCTATCATAAAGTGCTAAATCAATATGATTAGACCCTTTTCCATATTGGTCCTCAATTTAGCAGTACTGTAACAAAAACATTGTATTTGGTAAGCCTGCATCAAGTTGTATGCAGAGGGAGCACCAGTCCCTACTGGGGGTCTTCAATCCAAGAATAAGACAACTGTTAAAACTGTTTGGAAATAATTCAGAAGCCAAGTATTTTCTCAGCCTTGACTTCTAATGGCAATAGTCAGATTCAACACACAATAAGGAAGATATAAATTTCAAAATGTTTTCCTATTTTGGTCGTAATATTTGTGTCTTCCTATCACCCACATGTATTTTAAACAAGGGTTACCTGTTTGTGAATATATTTCAGCTATAGTATCAACACGCTTCCTGGAAACATGAAGGAAGTTCAGGAAAGCTTCCTGACAAATGGGAACCTTTGTACTTTTACTGTTACAAACAGAGAATTTAATTTGAAATTGATTT
This sequence comes from Anabrus simplex, assembly GCF_040414725.1. Lineage (NCBI taxonomy): Eukaryota > Metazoa > Arthropoda > Insecta > Orthoptera > Tettigoniidae > Anabrus > Anabrus simplex. Next base: position 138,161,660 of record NC_090266.1, on the reverse strand, counting down.
CCAATATATTTTCCATTTTTGGCCTCCTCTTCTGCAAAGGTACAAATTCAGTATACTTACGAATGAAAGCATTTTGAGCATTGTACATTATTATTATTATTATCATCATTATTATTATTATTAAGAGATACATCACAATTGGGAAATACCCCGGTGACAATAATCAACCACCTACAATAGTATGGCAATGAAGTAAACTTAAAACTAACTTAACATTACAACTGCATCATACAGTATACAAATGCACCTTAAGTATTTCAAACTTTTTACCCTAAATATTATCTTACAATTATAAATACAACACATTCATATACAAATTCACACATACCTTAACAGGTGCCTTGATACCTTACCACGATTTACTGTGGGCTGAACATTACATTAAAATATGCTACCAACACATAGAAATTTACACACACTTTACAGACAATCTTCAAAATGCTACAGTCTGTTCTTGAAGCATCTTAAATTTTTGGGAGACTAAGACAGCTACAGTTAGTGAATTGCAATCATCAATTCCCCGATTTACGAACAAATATTTACCATAGTTAGTTTTCTGCGATCTACCTTTTACATTTTGTGAATGATCTGTCATACTTATGTAACAGGGCTTTTCTAGTCTACTGTTCATCTCTCCCCAAGCCCGCTTATTTGTATAGGCATTGTACATAGCACATAACCAGGTTCATTTCCTTCTAGTCTCCAACATCTCCCACCCAAGTTTTTCTATCATACTTGTCACATTCTTCTAAGATTGAAATCATTCAGCACGAATTTTGCAGACTTTCGCTGTACCATCTCAAGTTCATTAAGGAATTCTGTGTGGTATGGATCCCATATGGTTGCTTCATATTCCAGGACTGGCTTAATGAGCGATATATAGCCCTGCGCCTTCGCCTGGGAACTGCTGCCCTTCAGCACCCTCATCACAAAGTGTAAGGACTTGGACGATTTAGAAATTACACTTCCTGCATGAGTGTCTCATTTTAGATCTCTCTTTATGCGGATTCCTAGGTACATGCATGGGTCACTCTCTGCGAGAGCGTCCGATCCAAGACAATAATGAAAGTCTCCTTGCCTATGTTTCTTTTCCATTTATATAAGACTGCATTTTCAAGAATTTATTTTCATTTTTTTATCTAGTGCCCACTTATGGTGTATATTTAGATCGGCTTGAAATAACCTATTATTGCCAGCATTCTGTATTCTTCTGTATATTATACAATCATCCGTGAACAATCTGCAGTCACTTCGAATTTCATTCGGCAGTTCATTAATAAACGCCGTAAATAGTAGTGGCCCTGTAACACTACCCATGCAGTGGTACTGTTCGTGGCACACATTATTTCATTCATCAATAACATCTCACATCTGAAAGCTTTTGTTATGTGTTTATTGTACCAGGAAAAGTTGATTTTCAAGAGCATGAGGTCTTTCTAAGGGGTGCCTAGTCCTTAGAAGAAGGTACAGAGAGGGAGGATCGCAAGGCAAAATAATAGACATTACATCTTCATTCAATCTCTGGAAGGCCACCCTACTATATCGGCGAATCATAGATATTTACTAGAAAATAAATCCCAATTTCAACAACAGAATATCAAAAAATCAAGTTGATCAAGTAAAATTCAACTGAATAATGCCTTTCCCAATCAGTCATGTCCATCATAACTTTCATGGCATAAATTATGAATAAAGCATGTTGTAAGTAAATAAGAAATGTTAAAGTGTTTTCTATTGGCGCTTGCGATTTCTGATTACACTTTCTACATAAAGTAAATAAAGTAAAATCTGTAATTCCTTCTTGTAAACACATAAAACTCAAATATGAAACACTTGAAATTAAATCTGATCTTCTAGTATACAGTTCTGAGTATTGTCCTATTTTTTGTAATTTATTATGCACTTGACATAAATATCATAAATTAAGAGTTTATGATACACTTTCACTATGAATGAAGTCCGACTCATTGGCTGAATGGATAGCGCACTGGCCTTTGGTTCAGAGGGTCCCGGGTTCGATTCCCGGCCGGGTCGGGGATTTTAACCTTAATTGGTTAATTCCAGTGGCAGGGGGGCTGGGTGTATGTGTTGTCTTCATCATCATTTCATCCTCATCACGACGTGCAGGTCGCTTACAGGAGTCAAATAGAAAGACCTGCACCTGGCGAGCCGAACCCGTCCTGGGATATCCCGGCACTAAAAGCCATACAACATTTCATACTATGAATGAAGCACACAGTTGAAATCCTAAAGTTCCAATAAGTGAGAATATACGACGAGAGCACACTGTTATTTGAAAGAGTTTTAAAACGTTAATTTTCCAAGTAAAATATTAAGCAAGTGAGCCTTTAATATTCTTTGTCAGTAATGGCACTGTTTATAGAAGTTCTGTTCAAAGTCAGAATTATATTTTTGAATGGAGAAAGCACTGATATCACCTGACATACGCCTTTTTTTGTTGAGCGTGAACAGTTGAATACTGCTCTGCAAGCAGCAATCTGGAACACAGCTAACAGCAAACGCCACGATGTTCCATAGTACCACGTCCCTGGAACTGCCCCTCGTAGTACCAAGTCCACGTTGATCTGCACCAAATCTCCGTCGATCTCCGTCGTCCAACTGACTAGCTTGAAAAGGTGCACCGTTTGATTTTGCACTGTTAAAACTGATTATCTCTATTTCATACATAATCATCATTCACTGGATGAGAAATACGTCGGAGCACTGTCTATTATCGTAAATTACGATAATGAAAAAATACACTTCACTGCACAGTTCATCTTGACACTTACTGCACACTGTTCGTGTTGTCAAAAATAACTCATTCGAAGCACAGTTTATCAAGGCTCACTTTCACAACTAAGACATAAATAGCTCTCTCCCATAATATCTCATAATGTTCCTTCTCACTATCAAAGTTCTACAAGTATTCGTGCATGAATTTTATACTTCACAATATCACTGAATTACGAAGTTCATTATACAGTCTATCCACGCGGGCTGTTTCAAATGGTACAGGCTGTTACGATTATACGCGAACAGTCTTTCTACTGCACCCGTCCCTACGCCTAATGGCTCCGGCATGATATCTACAGGGCGTTAACGGGTTGGAATAAAACAAATAGGCGCTTAACAAGACTAAGCTTAAAGGCATACAGGGTAGGAGACGGATCATACCTAATTACAATGAGAACACATTCGGGTTAAAGTTTAGGTTAATACAAGTGGTTTATTAGGCCTTAATGATGATGATGGTAATGACGCATTTATATACAAATGAATTACATGGATTATTATCAATTGTTGTTGTTTGTTATCGACTTTTAGTCGTATGTGATGGATCCGAGTATTATCTATCGCAGAGCGATCCATTATGACGAGATTCGAACGGGAAAACACTTATCATAGACACTGAGGCTATGTGACATCATTGATCAATAGGATTAACATGCATGCAACGAATCTGAGCAATCCCTATACTAAACACACAACTATTCCCCAACGAAATGCCAAGAACGAACTCATAAAAATGTGGAACAAACGCCCGGGTTTGAACCGACCCTCACTGGTATACAATTCACCACCCCGATGGTCAACACCATCGGCAACTCAATTATAATCACAACAAGATACATAAACCCTTAAAGAACACAAATTATATACAGTAAACACGTGAGACATCCAGCCTTCAGTTGAGCATTGGGGTACCAATGCCGCTGTCGGGAACTGAACTGACACCCCTTGGGATGGAAGTGGGACTCTGAAAACCCTTAGCTACGTTATACTCAAGTGTGTAATGACAGTAAACTAACAAGTACTGGTAACAATCGCCGTGTCATTTATTAGCAACTACATCATTCTGGCGTGTTGAATATTTCATTATTGGGCGATTCTTTCGCCCTCATTCTCTTCAACTCAAGGCTTCCCATTTTACGAGCGGACGAGCATACAAAAAAAAAACAACACTTCTCCTCACTAGGTCAACTGCCCCCAGCCCCTTTGCACGGCGGGTGGTCACTGGCCTCGGCCTTCACAGGCATAACGCCCTTTCTTAACAAAACACCCCATCTCGGGGATCGTTCACTAATAAACTGAACTTCATTGTTCATTAAACAAAATTACATCGGCTCTCAATACTTCACTTCAATTCAACACACACATTCGTTTACAATATCATGATCCCGCGACGCGACACCGGTTTCTATGATACCAATACTTGCATGATTACCATAACTACAATTTATTATTATTATTATTATTATTATTATTATTATTATTATTATTATTATTATTGGGTTCATCATTACACCATCTCCCTACACGACTTACCTGGAAATTAGACCATACTGCATGATCATAATTAACTTCCTCGTAATAACGGTGTAATTAATCCATATCTAAATCGTGGTTTCTGATAAATCATCACGCGGTAATACAATTATGAATTAAATATTCCTCAATTTGCACTTAAATTGTGATAAGCCTGCCAATTAAAATCGTACACTTCCTATCTAAATATATGTCAGTGGAGGCCTGGGTGTCAGTTCCGAAGTCACATCTCGTAGTTCTGGGTGCTCACGGAATAAAATTACACTATTTACCAGCCATGCATTATCATCGCTGGACTAACTACAACCTAACTTGAATTACTCTGAATTACTAACAATTAGTCTCCTGACGCATCAATAATTACAAGTTTCCCCAAATAAAATGATTAAGTCAATCTACTACTGCATGCAAATTTATCGTATTACCCCTTTATTTACAATTGATTGCTCAGACGTGTTACTAATTAAATAAAGTAAATAGAAGCTACGTGTATCATGGTAGCACATCTACACTACTGAAGTTACAATCTTTAACATTATAGCGTCAGGTAATGATAACTGTTCCCCGCCCAATCTGATTACGTCATATTAATTATGATTTATACTCATCTCCATCTCGATGACCCGTTGTCAGCTCAGGGAGTCCATTACTGGTTTAGTGCTGACTCATAGGCACCAAAGCAGTTACTGGAGGCACCATTCTTCTTTCCATCCGGGAGTCCATTGTTCTAGGTTGACGAAACCGCTGGCAGTATTCCTGAGGCACACAACACGTCACTATTTATTCCAAGATTTGTGTAGTTACATTCAGTGTGAACGTCCAGCCACGATATCGGACCTCACTCCGCAATCCACGATTCAGTATCGGATTCCGCGTACCTTTGTTACTACTCGACACAGTAGCGCCGTAGTAATAATAATAATAATATTATTACAAATTATATTTAATGTTCGCGACACGTCCCTGATCTTTAAAGTTTAGACACTAGCATCACGTCTATCCAATCTCTGCAATATTTACGCACAGTACGCGATTTCACTTGTAAATTAAATTGAAATTCACTCAAACAAAAGATCGCTGGAAGCTCGACGGCACGAAGCTTCGCCGTCCGTAAGCCACAAATCCCGACTGACTCTTCTCCCTTTCTGCAGTAGTTTTTACTAGGGAGCGATACCCCTTCCACTAATTTGTGTAGCGCCTATTCCCGGCGTACTCGAGGTAAAATAGTGCGGATGGTCGGTGACCAGTATCTAGTTGGTGCGATTGAGACATAACCACTCAATTATCCTTCGGTGAATCTCTTTAAATTAATTAAAATATGTTCTGCTTCCCCTACCACACGGGGTGAAGTCCCTCCGTCGAGGACGTGTCATGAGACTAACCAGATGGCCCCAGTACTTTTCCACGCAGAAACAACACAGTATTCTTTCTTCTGCTGAAAGTTATCACGGAAGAGGACATTAAACACTCTAAATAAATGTCCCAGTAACATTTATCCCTTTTAAATCGGGAGATGATCCCCTAATTCGAGTTTTATTAATTTTCTACCTCGTAGGTAATTAAGTTGGCCAGTCCGATTCCAAGATGGCTCCTATATTCCGTTTCGAAAAAGTTAGTTTCCCCTCATTCTGTGAGCCTTGAGGAGGGATGTCTTCTCTCGAGTGATGTCACAGGGAATCCCCATTCGTAACCCCTCCCGGGTCTAAGTTGGCTTGGCTTCATCTGCGGGGCCCCCGCTACACAAAGGATAATACTGCGCAATAAGTCGTAGACAAAGAAATCTCGTCGAATAATTTTAAAATACACAATTTATCTATCTCAATGGTATGAATATTAATTAGTTCCGGTATAACCTCTATTAATGATATGAATATTAATCATTTTCGGCGTTCTTTCCCTTTAATAGCATTGCGTGCGTAATTACGGATATCGATATCAACCTAAGGTCCTTGGATCATGCCCCTGTCGGGTTCACTACACAAATAAAAGTGTTCTAGGCTCTGATAATACTCAAAAATAGTCAACGTGTTGCGACCTATACTCGCGACAAACAGTTCAAGATCATTACAATTTAAAGTAGCCGTGCTAACTTCAAGTTTGTTCAAGTCACTCACACGAAAATTGAGATATTTGTCAAGTCCAAATATTGGCGAAATGTTACAAGTCTTATGACTTTGATATTATACACATGTTAATTTCCTAAGTTTGAACGTCTGGCGAATTGCAAGTCCAACAATTTATAAGTCACTCACTGGTATTCACAGAAACTGTCACCTTGCAGACGAAATTGTATAAGTACGACGATTTTCCGGCCGGGTGAATACTGAGTTCGACTCGTCGCGTGCAGCATGACGAGTGAAGAATGCGAACTGAATTGATGCTTTTTTTCCGGGGGGGGGGGCGAAGCACGCTCCCCCCGCGTGACCATCGACTCAATCTACATGACCTCCGACATGCTATTAGTTCTAAGAAGAAAGATATAGCAGGGAGGAGTGGAAGTGTGATACTACAGGAGTATCTGCCTGTCCCCATGCTCAGCATGCTACCAGGCCAGATGTGGTGGTGGGTATCAATAGTGGTGTAATCAGGTAGTAAGGGTCAGGACAAAACCACATAGGCAGAAATAGAAAGGTGCCTACATGTAAAACCTGACATTTTGTAGATAGCACATGCAAGGATGTGGTTCTGGAGAGGTCCAGGTAATTGTGTTAGTTGGGAATAGGTATCGTGCACAGTCATAAGCCTATTCCTCGCCATGCCAGTTATTCAGGGGATCAGTCCTTCTGGGCACTGCTGTGACTAGCCCGGGCCGTGCCGGTTGCCGAGCCATGCGGCAATAGCCACTAGAGCCTGCCGCACCGCCCGACCCCCTTGAGGTCCCTCGTACCCAGTCTCCGATCCCGGAGAATTAGGCCAAGCCCGCCGAGGTGGAGACCTGCTGGATGGTTGCGGGACATGGCGCCGGGCCTCCTTCCTCTCTGCCCGCGCCATGGCCCGGTAGACAGGGCAACTGCGATGGGAGGCCGGGTGGCCCCCCGAGCAGTTGGCGCACACCGGCGCCTCCCTAAGTGCTGCGCAGGCCGTGTAGTGGTGATCACCACCACAGAGGTTGCACCTCACCTTGAGCCCACAGCTGACCTGACGGTGGCCCCACCTCATACAGCGGAAACACTGCAAGAGCTGCTGAGGGGGACGTTTTACTCTCACCTGTCTGCCGCTACCTGTTGAGGTCCTCTCCTGATTGGCTCCTCGGCTGATTGCTGTCCTGGGAGCAGTCTTGGGTTGCGGCTGGGCGGCCACCTCCTGATGGGCCGGCGTCGCCTTCTGCTTCCTGGTCCGGCGTCGTCTTCTTCTTCTTCCCGGGCGTGTCTTCTCGGCAGGGGAAGAGGCCTCGTCCTGGTGGCCCTCCTCCTGGCCTGGTAACCCCGGGGTAGCTGGTGGTTCCACTGCGTCGCCGTCTTCTTCCTTCTCCTGGCTGGCGGCGGCAGCGGCGTCGGTCGGTGCTAACACTCGACTGCATTCCCGGTCCTGGGGGGCGCACATCGAGGCCTGCAGCTCGACAGACACAATAGCAGGCTGGGCCTGGGTGGCAGCCTCCGAACGCCATGGGGCGTCCTTTTCCACTGCTGTGCTGCCATCCGCCATCAGGGGCGCCTTCCTGGATTGAGCCCGGGTGACCGGCCCTTCCTGGTAGGCCTGGGTCTGTGACCACCTCGTGGAGGTGGCCCTTGGAGGAGCGGTCTGCGTCCACTTCGCAGTTCCGAGTCGCTCAGCCTGCGTCGCACAGTCGCGGCGCCAGGGGGCGGCATGCTCCACCTCCGTAGTGGCGTCGCTGGTCTCCGGCTGGGTGGCTTGGACTAAGTCAGTGTTAACCGCCCTATGCCTTAGCCTCCTCGGCGTCTGGGTGATGGCCTCCCTGGTCTCCGGCTCAGCATTCCTCCTGAGGGCGCCGGCGTTCGTCCCTGGCACGCCGTCCCTCCCAGGTAGTCGGACGACCTGAAACAGAGTATAGAGCTCCATCTCCACGTCGTGCATTCGCTGCTGGTCGTGATGCCTTATGATAAGGCCTCCTGGTAGAAAGCTCTCCACGGACATGGTCGTCGGTAGCCTCCTGCCTCCCTGGAGGGGGCGCCGCACTCTGCCCAGGACTAGGGCCCGTTCGGAATGAACAGCGCGACCTGGCCTGTAGTAGACGAGCAGCGCCTCGTACTCCGAATTGGTGTAGCCCTCAGAGAAGAAAAAGCCTTCAGTGGGGTCGCACCCGTCCCTGTGCGGCTCCGTCTCCACCTCGGTCTGCGACGCGTCCTGCTCCCTCGGTGAGGACGGTGTCCTCGGTTCAGGGTGGTCCTCCATCCATTGCCGCGTTGTGCAGAGGCGACCTTCCCTGTAGAAAACTCCTCTCGCCAACGCCATGCTATAGGGAGTGTCCCTGAAGTTCGCCGTGGTCATCCTGAAATAAAATCAAGAAAGAGAGAAGAGAGAAGCGAGCACTGAGAAGTGCTCAGCTTAGACAAAAGCTCCTTCGAAGATGTACTAACAAGTACAGCTGCCTGACTAGTACTGGGAAAGTACAGAGCGCCTGGCGAGGAGAGAGAGAGCGAGCGAGAGGAACACGTCCTTCCGCTACGGCTGTCGAACTCGTCCTCTGAATTGCTGCTTTTTTTTTTTCCGGGGGGGCCCCCGAAGCCCGCTCCCCCCGTGTGACCAACGACTCAATCTACATGGCCTCCGACATGCTATTATTTCTAAGAAGAAGAAAGAGATAGCAGGGAAGAGTGGGAAGTGATACAAGGAGTATCTGCCTGTTTCCATGTCAGACACGCTACCAGGCGACATTGTATTAGGTATATGGTGTTGAAGTTTGGTATTGAAGGGTCAGGGAAAAACCACATAGGCAGAAAGAAGAAAGAGCCTACATGTAAAACCTGACATCTTTTGATAGCACATGCAAGGATGTGGGCTGGAAAAAGACCAGAGGTTGTGTTAGTTAGGAACAGGTAACATGCACAAAACATAAACCAATTCCTTGCCATTCCATCGTCTGGGGATCAGTCCGTCTGGGCACTGCTGTGGCTAGCACGGTCCTTGCCGGCTGCGGAGCCATGCGTCAAGTACCACTAGGGCCCGCCGCACAACTCCACCTCCTTGGGGTACCTCGTACCCAGTCTCCGATCCCGGAGAATGAGGCCAAGCCCGCCGAGGCGGGGGCCTCCTGGAAGGGGCTGGGTCATGGCCCTGTAGACTGGGCAACTGCGGTGGGAGGCCGGGTGGCCCCCCGCGCAATTGGCGCACACCGGCGCCTCCTTAAGTGTTGCGCAGGCCGTGTAGTGGTGATCACCACCACAGCGGTTGCACTTCACTTGGAGTCCACAGCTAACCTGACGGTGGCCCCACCTCAGACAGCGGAAACACTGCAAGAGCTGCTGAGGGGGACGTTTTACTCTCACCTGACTGCCGCTACCCGCTGAGGTCCTCTCCTGATTGGCTCCTCGGTTGACTGCTGTCCTGGGAGCAGTCCTGGGTTGCGGCTGGGCGGCCCTCTCCTGGTGGGCCGGCGTCGCCTTCTGCTTCGTGGTCCGGCGTCGTCGTCTTCTTCTTCTTCTTCCCGGGCGTGTCTTCTCGGCGGGGGAAGAGTCCTCGTCCTGGTGACCCTCCTCCCGGCCTGGTGACCCCAGCGTGGCTGATGGCTCCGCTGCGTCGCCGTCTCCTTCTTTCTCCTGGCTGGCGGCGGCGGTGGCGTCGGTCGGTGCTAACGCTTGACTGCGTTCCCTGTCCTGTGGGGCGCACATCGAGGTCTGCAGCTCGATAGACGTGCTGGCAGGCTGGGCCTGGACAGCAGCCTCAGAACGCCAGGGGGCGTCCTCCTCCACTGAAGTCGCACAGTCGCGGCGCCAGAGGGCGTCATGCCCCACCTCCGTGATGGCGTCACTGGTCGCCGGCTGGGTGGCCAGGACTAGGTCGGTGTTAACCGCCCTATTCCTTAGCCTCCTCGGCGTCTCCCTGGTCTCCGTCGCGGCCCTGACTGCGCCGGCGTTCATCCCTGGCACTCCGTCCCTCCCTGGTAGACGGATGACCTGGAACAGAGAAGAAAGCTCCCTCTCTGCGTCGCGCATCCGCTCCTGGTCGTGATGCCGGATAATGAGGCCTCCTGGTAGGAAGCTCTCGACGGTCATGGTTGTCGAGATGATCCTGCCTCCTCGGCGAGGGCGCCGCATTCTGTCCAGGACGAGGCCCCGCTCAGAAGTTACAGGGCGCCCTGGCCTGTAGTACACGAGCAGCGCCTCGTACTCCGGGTCGGTGTGGCCTTCGGAGAAGAGAAAGCCGTCAGGGGGGTCGCACCCGTCCCTGTACGGCTCCGTCTCCACCTCGGTCTCCGGCTCCCCCTGCTGCGGCTCCGGCTTGGGTGCAGGCGGCTCGTTGTCCTCCGCTGCCCAGCAGTAGTGCGGCGATCGCCACACGTCCGTCTTCTTCATCCTGGTCCTCCTGAAAGAGAATAAGCGAGCACTGAGAAGTGCTCAGCTCAGACAAAAGCCCTTTCGAAGTCGTACTAATAAGTAGAGCTGCCTGGTTAGCACTTGAAAGTACTGAGCGCCTGGCAAGGAGAGAGACAACGGAGCGACAGGCACGTACGACCTCTCGCTACGACAGTCAGCTGCTCCTTCGTTGTATTGCTGCGGTCTGGTCTGGTGCTTATATTCCGTACCGGTATGACCCAAGGTTGCTTGCTACGTCACTGGGGGAAGTGTGCTTCCTTTCTCGCTTATATCTCTTGAATGCCGTGATGGATTTTATTGACATTAAAATATGTTTACGTTCAGAATATGAGCTGCACGGTGATGTATGTATCATTTCCGTATCTTCATCAGCTGAAAAGTTAGAAATTTTTCTTCCAGTACATTCGAGAGAGGCGCGCACATGTGGCAGTGACGTCACCCGCAGGTTCATTGCTTGTGACGTGTCCAGCTCGCCACGAGGATTAGTGGTGGGGACGGAGCGGTTCGGAGCAAGTACTTTGATGTCATTACTCGGTTAAACCGGGCACTGAACCGAGTACAACTTTATAGCGGTAAATTTAAACTTTATATTCACCTTCTAAGCTACAGTCTACATTTATAAAGAAGATTATCAATTAGTATCAGTTGTACAATACTCCGTACTTTCTATTATTGGTTATTTGGACAATTTTTATAATGTAATATAAACACATAACGTAACAGTGTAATTACAAATCTGTGATTAATAAGAGGCATATCAAGTAGACATAAATAAAGAAATAAACATACAAATGAATAAATAAATACAACGAATATTAATGCATATCGATACGCGTGCCGTATTCCATAATTGACGAAACGAAATCTAGCGCTTTGAAATGTGCCTAAACTCATATGTCAAACATTTCATTTATAACTACCGGTATGTTCTAAGGAGTTAAATGAAAAATCTGTTAAGATAACATCAGTAACGGATATAAGTAAAGTATACAAGTGAACTCAATTCTTCATCTTGTGACGAGCATTAAAATCAAGCCAACAGGTTGTACACAGAGAGTAAGGGAAGCACTGTTAGTGTTCTGTATTGCATGGAACAGGTGTTATATAGGAGGAATTTCCATTCCGAAATATCAGAGTTTCAGCTCGTTTTGCAGAAACCGAGCTCGATAGCTGCAGTCGCTTAAGTGCGGCCAGTATCCAGTATTCGGGAGATAGTAGGTTCGAACCCCACTGTCGGCAGCCCTGAAAATATTTTTCCGTGGTTTCCCATTTTCACACCAGGCAAATGCTGGGGCTGTACCTTAATTAAGGCCACGGCCGCTTCCTTCCGACTCCTAGCCCTTTCCTGTCCCATCGTCGCCGTAAGACCTATCTGTGTCGGTGCGACGTAAAACAACTAGCGTTTTGCAGAAAGCGACAACCTTCGGTTTGAAATAATTTGTCCGGCACATGAAAACACCTCCTATGCGGGCACAGACGTAGCAGATACGCTAAGGTAACCAAGAGCAAGTTCACTTAAGGGTCAATGAATATTGGATTTTCAAGACCGCATTGTTATAGAAATCGACTTTCAACCTATTAGGTCATGTTACGTACATTTAGTACGTGTCGAAGAGATGTTAAGTACAGAAAACAATTGCCAACCGGACACCAGAGTGATCCGAACCCACAACCTCCCGAGTTCGCGTTGGTAGCTCTACCAATTGACCTATGATGGCCTAGCTGTTTTTTGTTCTGTTAGAACGGATATAAGCTACAGATCTGGCTCTATAGTCTTCAGCCCTCAGTGACTGTATGTCATCGCATACAAAAGTAACGAAACTCCTATGCAACTTATTTTTTTCCCCTGCACTGTCTCATCCATACGTAGGAAAGGAATTACTTTCACGATGTGCAACTGTATTTGTACCATGTCCTTACGATGCGCCCGTTTTATGTGATTCCATAAATTTGACGTTCCTCCACCTACACAATAGATTTGATTGCAAATTTTATAAGTAGCGGATTTTCTACCTGGACTGCTAGTAAAAAATACTGCCATGCTTGGGAGAACTTTCATGGCATTATTGCTTCTTTCTTACTACAAATATCGGTAGAAAATATAGCGCAACAACTGTAAACAAAGATACATGTAGTATAAGGAAACACAAATAGAACAGACGTCTCAGTCTGGAGTCTAAACAGCAGCACAGTGGTGTTGCGAGTGTAGCCTGGCTTGAAGGTTTACTGAAGCACCCGCAGCGCTATACGTGTTCAAGTTGAATCGGTGCTCCGCTGTGACGTCACGTAAACCGAAAGAACCGAGTTAAGGCCCGCTCCCACCTAGTGGAATGGAATCGAATCGAACCGAACAGAATTTGTTTTTAACGTGTGTTTAAATGGGAGATAGAGATGACGATCGCCACGAGTCGAATCGAATCGAACCGAACGGAACAGGATTCTCTGCCAAGAATATTTTTCTACTAGCGGAGCGGAATGGAACAGAATTATCAAGATTCGTGCAACTTCGTAGACGGTCGGATCGAGTCGAGATCTTTAGGACGACCATTTGGCGGCAAGCCGGCAAATGTGTATGTATCAGCTTCAGCTGGAGAGTCAGCTGTTTCTTGGATACGGTCGGGAATGTTCTGTTTTGTGATTGTTTATTTAACTTATTGACACTAGACACGGAAAAATTGATTAGTTTAGCTCAAAAATAGAATTTCCTCTACTACAAAACCCACGAGCATTACTGCAACAACGTAAAAAATAATGCCTTGGAGGATATAAGCAAGGCTGTGGAAAACCAAACTTATTAGCATATTCAATTTTGTGGTAGGTTACTGTATTCTATATACAGTTTATTTCATAATTTTTGTTGACTTCATCACAAAATCATGTTATGTTGGAGTCCACATACAGTATATCAGTACGATAATTGACATCACATCTCACATAGGACGTATCTTTAAATGTTTATTATATTTTCAGTGAACGATTTCGTAAGTGGCATTCCCTAGGTTTCAAACTGTCGTATGTGAGCTGTGCGGTTAGGGTTGCGTAGGTGCGAGTTTTCATTCGGGAGATAGCGAGTTCGAAACCCACTGTCGGCAGCTCTGAAGATGGTTTTTCGTGGTTTCCCCATTTTCACACCAGACAAATGCTGGGTCTGTACCTCAATTAAGGCCACGGTCGTAGCCCTTTCCTATCCCATCGTCGCCATAAGACCTATCTGTGTCGGTGCGATGTAAAGCAAATTGTAAAAAAATAATAAAAAGGAATGTTGAGGCTTCCTCGATTAATGATTTCATCCTCCCACGGGACGCAATCTACTGCATTAAAGTAGTTTCAAAAATGATCACGGACTCCCATTGCATCTGATGTAGCATTTCCTTCTGTAAAACTGAACTTTTCTGTTAAATTCTACTACCTGAAATAGTTGTTGAAATTGCAATACAGTAACTCTGAAGTAGGCCTACCGTCGAAACTTAGCTTCATCGCGTATTCACCATTCAAATAAGTTTGAATACTCTCCGTTTGGCTGTCTTGTTAAATTCATGCACCCAGAAACTTCTCCGATCTCCCGTAATTTTCTACCTCCTCACACCTTCTATCAGACCGTCCATTGCAAGCCTGTGAAGTTTCTCGTAGAATCCCGTTCGATTCTGTTCCGCTAGATGTGAGCGGTCGAGTGGAATTTTAAGCTGTTCGGTTCGATTCGATTCCACTAGGTGGGAGCGAGCCTTTACTCGCTCCGTCCCCACCACTAACGAGGAGCCTCGTATCGCGCTCGTACAAGATGTCAGGCATACGAACACATATTGCCGTCCCTTTTCCAAGTATTTCGGCAATTATAAAATAATGTACCGGGCTGGAATAGTTCCTGTTTCATATAAGACTGCATTTTCAAGAATTTATTTTCATTTTGTTATCTAGTGCCCACGGCTTGAAATAACCTATTATCGCCAGCATTCTGTATTCTTCTGTATACTATACAATCATCCGTGAACAATCTGCAGTCACTTCGAATTTCGTTTGGCAGTTCATTAATAAACGCCGTAAATAGTAGTGGCCCTATAACACTACCCGTGCAGTGGTACTGTTCGTGGAACACATTTATTTCATTCATCGATAACGTCTCACATCTGAAAGCTTTTGTTGTGTGTTTATCTTTACACGTGGGTAGTTACATGGTGCAGGAAGTTTTAACTTTTGAAGGTAAAATTAAGTTAAAAAAGGAATAAAATGCGATATTAATACATAAAAGTATGAGGTTATTGTTTCCAACATAAATGATGTACTATTTATATAAATATCAGAGTGTGTAGGTCCATTTGCCAACAGAATGTCTACCCAATATAAAAGTAAGGTGGGTTGCGGTAATAAGTCCCAGCAGGTATTAAGGCCCACTGTTTGATTTTCGTATTTGCCGCTTCTTTAGTCGGTAGTGAACCCATACGTCTGCTTACTGTCTATGCCTGCTACCTGTTGGAGAAAGTGAGAACTCGGCCCTCCTCAGTATTTGGTTGCTAGGCCAGAGTCAAGATGCAGGAAGGTGAGTTGATCTCATTTTTATAACTTTTCTTAGGAAAGGGAATGTTACTGCTAGGATAGCATTAAAATAATATATGTATCTACTAGTGCATTAAATAAGTAATGAAACGGTGTATATTTTATTGAATTTGGTTAAGAGCACAAGATGGTGCAATCGGAAAACCCTCAAGGTCACGATGCAGGAAATAAGGCCCACGCTTTGCAACATGTGGGCCTTACTTCCTGCAACTGCTACGAAAGATTTAGTTTCAATTTAATACAAAAATATGCTAACCCAATGTTACTTTAGGTCGTAAAGTTTCACAAATTACTAAATAGACTAAAATTATTTTAAATAAGCGAACAATTTTATATTTTTTATCCAGTGTACACATTGGTATTGATATGAATTTGAAGTCGAAGACATGTTCTTACACATGACTTTTGTATTAAAGACTACCGCGGTGATCTCAGGGTAGCATGCTAGCTCCTTGGCCTGGATTCGATTCCCAGTATTATAAAAGCCAGGAGGCCAGGAGATCTGGAATGGCGTTATCCCAGCCTTGTGAGAACAATTGTAAGTAGCGGCATCGGTCAAAAAACCAAGGGAAGCGTTATGCTGACCACATGACCTCTCCATCTGTAGGCTACAAGTCGAGCAGCAGTTCTCTTGGAAGCTTTCAGTTTTATATTAAAAACCACCCCAGATATAAGCTGGTTTTGTGCTGCATGCCAGGAAGAATACGTGGCGGACATGCGAGCTTGCAAAACTTGCCGAGTTTGGGTGCATGAAATGTGTGTTGGACTGACTATAAACGACAAGGAAGACTGCTTATAAGTTTTTGTGTTTTCAGACTTCGTTTTCAAAATATCAAAGACTCTTATTTCATACAGAATTAAATGTTATCTTAAAGTAAATTAGCTTAGTTTTTTAAATAAGGGAAAGGAAAAGTTAAAAATGACTGTCTGAAAATTAAGTGTTTTTTGAATGTTTGTGTGATTTAAATTTCAAGAATTTTATATTTAGTGGTTATGATTAATTTTTTAAAAGCACATTAGCTTGGTTTTTCCAAGTAAGATGAGAGGAAGTTATGCTTCCTGCAACTTTTAAAGAGGAAAATTCAGGTCTCCTTAACTTAGCATGGTGAAATGTTTCATATTATATTTTCAATTTTAAAATTTCAACATAAATATTTTTGAATTAATAAAAATGTCTTTTAACACTTCTTATCTACAAAACATGCCATTTCCTCTTCCAGTTTGACGCCGTAATTGCCAATAGAGATGAGGTTAAGGTACTCTTCCACTGCGGGCCTTATTACATGTTAGAGCAGGAAATAAGGCCCAATTACATTAATTACGTAATTGTGCTATGTGGGAACCACGGATACATTTACAATTATTTATTTGTGCGATCTGGTGAAAAGATACATCAAGGAACATTTTTTTATTTGAAAAAAATTCTTGTGTGTCTGTTACTTTAATAGCAAACGGCAATCTATCTGTAAGTGGGCCTTATTTGCCTCATCTACCTTAGATATTGATTGAATTTTATTATTACCTCAGTTTTTTAGCAACAACTGAGTTCCATTTATTGTGAACCCATGTCCGTTTCCTCGCTTTTGTGGGCGACACAGGTGTCATGTTTTGCAGTATTATAACTGTACCAGGCGGTACACCTCCACGCCGCTAATTTAAAATGTGCGCCAGTTGAAACTCCTCTGCTGGAGGAAGTCTGAACTTTCTGGACGGTATTAATCTTCAAGTTTCTCAGAAGATGTCACTACCTGGAAATTTTAGAGTTTTTGAACTGTGTCATTTTCGACGTATTTTTGTTTCGCTTGTAGAAAGAAGTGTGAACTTTCTCTTCTAGAGGACACTACTGAAGATCAATAATAGTGCACCCTAGTGCGGAGTGAAAGAACTGTTTTTTTTTGAGAAAATTTTTATTTCAAAAGTTTGTTTCTTGTTAAATTTCTTTCTGTTATTGTTTAAGTTGGCTGTATACCCCTCTCTTTCCCCTTGTTTTGCATTTAACCAATCCCGAATTTCTGTTATTAATTTCTGACCAATCATAGGTATCTTCCCCCAACTTGAATATGTTGCTGTATCCTACCCAATAAAAAGTTTGTGGGAGGGTGTTTTCATTCCCCTAACGCCTCGAACCTTCCGCGAGAGGATATAAACTGCTGATTTTAGGGTCTCAGGGCCACTTCTGTTCCATCTTTCTGTGTGTAAAGTACATAGCAGGGGGCGGGAAGCGCCTCTTTCTTCGGCAGCGGTCAACAACAAGGTAATGGCCAATTAATAACTTCTTTCTTTGCTAGCTCAGCAGTTTAACTCTCGGGGCGGGTCCGAAGTTTTTCCATTATGTAACCTTCCGTAAAATGTAAAGAAACTGGTATCTATTCTATCTTTTAAACTGCATATCGGGATAGAGAGTGCTTAACCCTCTCGAGCTCCCAATCATATTGTTTTGAGGTGAACTTATTTTTCTCAACCTATTCTTCGTTAACGTAAAACAAATTATTTTTTTCCTAAAGTCACCTCTGTAGTATGGGATTAGCCCTTGCTTTAGTGGCCTAGAGCCAGATTAGGTTCTAAAAACAAGTGTATTAGGAGTGCAGATCGCCTCCTCTCAAATTGTTATTTTAGAGGTCATGTAATTACCCCTTTTCCTTTAATAGACCTCAGTAGGTTGGGTATTTTACCCCTGTGTCTTTGCCCAGTGAGGACAACTTGAAGGTGGAGTTCGGTGTGGCCTTTGAGAGGCTTAAAGTTGAGAGCGAGTGGCTCTTTTTGTAAATTGAGTGTTGTATGCCTCGTGGAGGCTTTTCAGTGTAAGTTGGAGCAAGGGCTCCTAGGCATGAATGGGGTTTTCTGCCCCTCTGTTGAAACTTGTGTTTGGGGTAAAACTGAGCTGATTGCTCAAGGATTTTGATCGCGGGCTCGAAGCCCGAATCCTGTAAATATTGTAATTGTACTTTTGTTGCCTTGCTACTCTGTACCTGCCATGTTTGTTATTTCGTTATTTTGAAAAGAAAATATAACCTTGTTAAATTTTAAATTAATTCTACTTTCGTAGCTTGAGACCTGTTCACCACCCCGCACCTTCTTTCACGCATAACTACCACAAAAACACTGTAACAGTAACCATCACCGAATACTAATAAGTTATAGATTGTTCTGTTAATACAATATGTTAATGCACCCTCATATACTTTCAAAACACTGAAAATACTTACAATATAACTATAAATCCAACAAATTAGCACACGTGAGCAGGACAATCTCACTTAATAACTTCATTCAACCAATATGGCAGCACTCACACAGCCGGAATAGTTAAAGCTAATTGGCAATTGTGGAGATTGTGCGAAATGATTCAAACAAATGATGGAGATTGCTCTGTTTGAAAGCGACATTGTACTTCCATGCCCTGAAATGATGGGATTTTTTATTTTTATTTTATTATATTTTTTTGCAAAATCAAACAAGGTAAATTAGTAGCGGGCTAGTAGTACAATACAACAGTGTCAGTAACTCAATTTTGTTGGAAATTGGAGGTTGCTCCTTTTGATACTAATAACCTCTATTGTACTAATTTTCTGTATTCTTTTCACTTCAGTGAAGTAATATATGGTTATTCATATTTATCTGTTTCAGACAAATTCACTTTCTTCACTCAAGTACTCCTTGAAGTTGTCCCAACTGATCAGAGTCTCGATTAATCTTCTATTTCTCTTAAAGTAGAGGATAAACCTCAGGAACCTGCAATGAAAATCTGAAGAAATGTGATATGTAAAAGATGACAATGCACTGGATACTCTGGAAATACTCATGTCGCAAGTATACTCAGGAATATCTTTGTATTTGAAATTAAAATCTGAGTGTGCTGTATTATATGACACAAAGAGCTAACAACAGGTTCTTGAAAACTTATTTCTTTATGTAGCAATAATATACAAATCAGTGGCACAGACTTCACTATGGTTACTTAGGCAAATGAGATTTCTGGCTGGGAGGTTTATGGTATGAATATGGCCATTGTTAGCAGACAGTACTTCAATGAGGCAGCTTATAAACATTCTTCATTACATCGCAGTTATCTCAGGAGTCAGTGGAACCTCACCAGCTAATTTTGTGTTTTGGCTGGGAATTTAAGAATGGATGCACTTTCTGATGTCACTGAACTTTTCAAGTGAAAATTCCAACCCAAGATTCAAACCTCAGTTGTACAGTTGAAAGGCAGCATGTAAGCCTTGGCACTGAATAGCCCCCCACCTAATGAGCCAATTCGTTTACTAGTACATAAATATCCAAAGCAGAATATGTGTAATGGATGGCATGCTTATAACATCTTCTATATTAATAGATGGAGATGAAGTTTTCAAATTAATTTTTTGTATATATTTTATAATATTTTAATAGAAGAGTAATTGAACACACTTTCCACAGTTACAATAAATTTTATTGGAATATTATCATATTTGGCCAGTACAGAGTAATGTGATCCATACCAGAATCTGCAGAATGAACTTACAAATAGTACTGCTTAATATTAGGTGTGTATGTGTGTATGTTAAGGCTATACTGTATATATATCAGGATTCTATGCTGCAATTTGATAACATGCAATAACTTAAGCATATGTTTTCAATATAAATTTGTAAATAAAATATAACTATTAAAATATATTTTTAATATAAACAACTATTTTCTGTGTAAGTTCCTTTCTTACATACTTAATTTACTATTGCAGGCATTTTCAATTATCAGCAATTGTCTATTCTTAGATGCCACATATATCCATCCTGCCAGTTTTCTTCGCATGGACCTCTCCTTTCCATGGCTATAGCTATTGTTCCCTTCCAGAGTGCCCCTTGTCCCACTCGACAATATCTACCTGGTGGAGCCCAGTAGAGCAAACACTGTCACCATCACTGTTCCTCCATTCATCAGACATGTCCTTACCATTTCAGTGCTTCAGCATAATCCATAACTGGTTCCTTTGCATCGATCTCTGCTATTATACATTCGTTCCTCAGCTGATTTAAGCGGGTAGCTCTCGTGCTCCGTCGTAACACATATATTCTTCTTCTTCATGCTAGGGGCTTTACGTCGCGCCGACACAGATAGGTCTTATGGCGACGATGGGATAGGAAAGACTTAGGAGTTGGAAGGAAGCGGCCGTGGCCTTAAATTAACGTACAGCCCCAGCATTTGCCTGGTGTGAAAATGGGAAACCACGGAAAACCATTTTCAGGGCTGCCAATAGTGGGATTCGAACCTATTATCTCCCGGATGCAAGCTCACAGCCGCGCGCCTCTACGCGCACGGCCAACTCGCCCGGTAACACATATATTATCACAGCCTCAATCTTAAACCTTTCTCATTCAGTGTCCAATACTCTTAGACGTATGTTAGAATACTTTCAACCACAACAGACAACAGCACTTTCCTTGTTCGTCTGGATATGTGCCAACTTCACAAGATCCCATTTAAAGATCTAATAGCTACACTTGCTCAACTTATCCTGTGGGATATATCCACAACGCATTAGCCAGACTTGTCCATTAGTGATCCCAACTGCATGAACACATCCACATTTCTCACCCAGCCAAACTCAAATTTCAAATCCTCACCTTGCTCATTTCCAACAATACAATATTCCATTTTATCCATATTGACTGCTAATCCCAGCATCCATATTTTCCCTGTCAAATTAGTGATATATGCGTGTGCTTGAGTATTTTCTGTAACAGCTACATTTATTTCCACTTAGTGTATTATTTGGTAACATCATGTTATGAAGATAACCTGGACCGTCATTCTGCTGGCTGATACTGTTTCGCCCGTAGCAAGTTGATGTCTCTTTCATTTGTCAAGTCGTGTGGCGAGTGAGTAGACCATGTGACACACTGATGCCTTTAAGAGCTGTAGACGTTTAAAATGTGTATTGTCATTATTCTAGTAAAAACTATCGACGAGA
This sequence comes from Anabrus simplex, assembly GCF_040414725.1. Classification (NCBI taxonomy): domain Eukaryota; kingdom Metazoa; phylum Arthropoda; class Insecta; order Orthoptera; family Tettigoniidae; genus Anabrus; species Anabrus simplex. The sequence goes on along the minus strand of NC_090266.1, from coordinate 138,140,333 downwards.
GGTTTTAATGTCTTAAACGCGACGACAAAGGCTGAAACAGTACGTCTAACACTCCCCGAGATGGGGAGTAACTTTGCAATGATCGTTCTATATTTAACGTTCATATATTCACTGACTGGCTCCGAACGACTGTAATTACGACGATAGACATTCGTTGCATGTAAGATGGACTTGTACTTCTTGAGATCATCTTTAGCGTAATCTTCGATGTCAGAGGCTCTCGAGAGAAGGAGCTCTAGAAGGCGCGCTGTCGGTTTATACTGAACGTCCTACCATGATGCTATTATCGCTTATCTCAACATCCGAATCACCAATCCAAAAACTCTTATCCTCATATCGAACGCCACAATTCGTATCGGTGTTCTTGGTAAAAAGCCGTTCCAGAAATGAAGTTATGGATCCATAGGTTGTTCTAAGCAACGCCTTTAACTGCACATGATGATATGGTGTAGGCAAGAATTCCGATACGGGAGTATCTTTCGATGTGGTTGGTGTCAAAGCTGTCACTGGCAGAAACTGTGTAGAACGGACTTCTTAATTTTCTTCTTGTCGTCCAATGCCTGCATTACCTGCAATGAAGATTATTCCACTGAAGCTCAACTTGTAGGATTCCAGCAAGATATAGCAGATATTTTGGATTCTGGAGGTCAAGTGGACTGTATCTCGATTGACCTGTCTAAAGCATGCGATCATTCGATAGGGTGGATCATGGGAGACTACTGACAAAAATGAGTGCAATTGGACTACACAAAAGAGTGACTGAATAGGTTGCTATATTTCTAGAAAATAGATCTCAGAGAATTAGAGTAGGAGAAGCTTTATCTGATTGATTGATTGATTGATTGATTGATTGTTTGATGTTTGTTGTTTAAAGGGGCCTAACATCGAGGTCATCGGCCCCTAATGGTACGAAATGAGACGAAATGAAATGACAACTTAAAATTCCAAAATCCTCCACTGACCAGAATTCAAAACGTGAGGAGGAAGAATGAATGGATGGATATGAATTTAAAATAATCAGTGGATCCAACCTGCAATGCCTCACATTCACAGAAACTGACGTAAAACAATAGTATTACTGACCAAGGGACTGCTTCTATAGCATAATACTGAATCGATGATGCTTGTAGTCTAAAGGAGTAGAAAATCCAAGTCATCGGCCCCTCATAATGGTACTTATCGCTAGGAAAGTAGAACCATGGTATTTGTTACGTTGCGGTACTAATCAAAGTAGCGTAGACTTGCGGTATTCCACACATTATGGTACTACACACAGCTAAAGAAATTTGCACATGTAATACAGACCTATGGTGTTTCGCACATTGCGGCGCCATTTACAGACAACACGAACCTATGGTGTTCATCACATATGTGTACTAACCACAGGGACTCGCACTAACCCATGGTGTTTCTCATATAGTGGGTACTAATCACAGGCAAGCCAGAACCATTGTGTCGCTCCTAATGTGGTACTAATCACAGGTACTGCAAAAGCCGGCAACGCAGTCTGTTGCTACTAATCACAAACCTATTTTGTACCTAACACAGTGGTACTACGCGCAAGTAAAAGCGGCCCATGGTGCTTCCCGCTGGTGGTACTAATCACAAGTAGTTTCATGGTTCTAATACAATCATCCCTTGCGCGCCCCTTTTAGTCGCCTCTTACAACAGGTAGGGGATACTGTGGGTGTATTCTTCGTCTGCGTCCCCCACCCACAGGGGGTTGTGTGCTTGGTCCGCGAGAGGTATTTTATTTCCCTCAAGTCCGCCGGCAAGCCAGTTAGGACCCCCCTATCCACCACCTGGGACGCACCACGTGGGAGTATCACCTCTCCCCCTTGCTACGTCAGCGTAGTAGGTTCTTGGGTTCACCCAGCGGCCCCGGGTTTGATTCCCGGCCGGTTCGGGGATTTTTAATTGTAATGATTAATATCCCTGGCCTGGGGACTGGGTGTTTGTGATGTCCTTAATCTTCCTTTCCTCACATTCAACATTCCACACTACCGCCATTCCAATTACAGGGGCAAAAGATCCACATGGGTCGACGCCCCGAACAAATAGCATTTTTTTTTCAATTTCGTGGGTAATTTATTCTACCTGATGATGTCCTTTAGGGGAAGAAACATATACTAGATATAATAAATTATGTTATATACTGAACAGGCGGACGACTTAAATATTTAAGCTATTCTTAAATATTCGCTACTTGATTTTACAGTCAATACAGGTTTTTATCTAAAATGAAGCTGTTAAAGCTTGTTACATGTAACATTAGTTAATTGGTTATTTCATCTTAGGAGGTTTATATAAACAGAATTAGCTCCTTATCAGCAACTTATTAGTCTTCTCTATCCTAAAACGTCTTTCCATTTAAGTAGTTTTTCGTTAGAACAAATCAATAAATTTTCAAATTGGATCGAGTTCCAGACAGTATTACATAATCATTTCTTACCTTATGAAGTTCGCTTTAATACTAGTCTTGAGCTAATTAGCCACCTCCAAGCCTGATATCCTCTAGCTTTCATGCCACTAACTCCGAATCACTACCATCTGCAACTTCAGTGGTGTCAAGCTAGAGCTCATTGGAGGGTGGAGTGGAGATTATTGTATTCTTAGATAAGAGCCGTTTCTGTCTTGGTGCCAGTGATTGCTGTAGGTTGGGAAGGAGGAGGCCAGGTGAGCATTTAAAGCCAAGCTGTGAGCACTGTAGACACAATGGACCTACACCACGAGACATGGTCTGAAGAGTATTTGCTTTGACAGCGGGAGCACTTTTGCCATTATCCCAAGAACTTTGACAGCGGATTTGTATGTCAGACTGGTGATTGAACTGGTTGTGCTGCCATTCATTCGCAGTATTCAAGAGGGTGTTTTCCAAAAGGATGACGCTGCTGTTACCCAATTTACTCTACAGAGTGTCAACCGGTTGTCTCACCCTGCGAGATCACCAGAACTATCACATTAAAAGGTCAATTAAATATGAATGTCCATCTTGTCAACCCTAATATTACAATTTCAATACACCGAACATGTTTCAAGAACCAAAGTTCTCTTCTTCAGCGGCTTAAACTACCATTACAAATCTCAGAACTTATTATAATGAACTCTTCTTATAGTAGTGGGCATATGTTTCAATTATTTCAATGAAAAAACAAATGACGTTTGAAATTTTATTAACTAGTGTTCTTTGCTTCTTTTTTTTTTTTTTTTTTTTTTTTGGGAGACATTCATACAATAATTTTATTTATGAAAGGAAGATGTTAAAGACGTCGTATAAATAGAAAAGGAGATTTTCAGACAGGAATCTAAATCCATAAACATCTGAGTTCTCATATTAATGGGAATAAAAATGCATTCCAAGCTTAGCATGGGATCTACATCGTGACAATGAGTGCTTGATGTATTTCAATTATCACCAGATCTTTTTCCCATTGAGCACTATGGGAGATTATGGGCAATAAATCCAGCGTCACCCAATACCAGCATTACCTGTTGCTGATATGACTGACCAAATGCGAGACATGGAACTCCATCCCGAAAAACAACATATGGCACCTGTATGACAACGCATGACCACACTTGCATTCAAAATCATGGCGACTACAGCAGTTACTGATGTACCAACATATCACATGTCTTCTTGCGCATACTTAAAACCTGTGACCTGGAAACTTTAATCAAATAAATGTATTACCTGGACAATTGCTTAGTCCAAATTTCATTCCTCGAAACTGCTATTTGCTTTACGTCGCACCGACACAGATACGTCTTATGGCGATGATGGGTGGGTAGGAGAAAGGGATCTGCGCTCGGATGGCCTTCATTTAAACCGCAGTGGTACGTGTAAGTTAGGAAATTTGTTTGGAAGGGTAATAGGGAAGTACATTCAGGGAAATGGGATGGCCTAGGGAGCGGTGATAAGGGAACAGGGAACTGGAAATCAAGTAGGGATGACATAAAATTGTTAGTGTTGAACTGTAGAAGTATTGTAAAGAAAGGAATAGAATTAATTTAATAGATATATATTTACCAGATATTGTAATAGGAGTTGAATCATGGCTGAGAAATGATATAATAGATGCAGAAATTTTCTCACGGCACTGGAGTGTGTATCGTAGAGATAGGATAGGAAAGGTGGGAGGGGGAGTTTTCATTCTGGTGAAAGAAGAATTTGTAAGCTACGAAAAAGTTAAAGATGAGACACATGAAATTCTAGGTGTAAGGCTCATTTCTAAAGATAATAGGCAACTTGATATTTTTGGAGTGTACAGATCGGGAAAGGGTAGCACTGATGCGGATTCGGAATTATTTGATAGGATAGTCAGCTATGTGGGAAACGACAAGGAAAGAAATGTGATTGTAGCGGGAGATCTGAATTTGCCAGATGTCAATTGGGAAGGAAATGCGAACGACAGGAAGCATGATCAACAAATGGCAAATAAGTTAATATGGGAAGGACAGCTGATTCAGAAAGTGATGGAACCAACCAGAGGGAAAAATATTTGGATGTGGTGCTGATAAAACCAGATGAGCTCTATAGGGAAACTGAAGTAATAGATGGTATTAGCGATCATGAAGCTGTTTTTGTGGTAGTTAAAAATAAATGTGATAGAAAGGAAGGTCTTAAAAGTAGGACTGTTAGGCAGTACCATATGGCTGATAAAGCAGGTATGAGGCAGTTTCTAAAAAGTAACTATGATCGGTGGAAAACGGTAAATAAAAATGTAAACAGACTCTGGGATGGGTTTAAAGAAATTGTTGAGGAATGCCAAAACAGGTTTGTACCTTTAAGGGTGGTAAGGAATGGTAAAGACCCACCTTATTATAATAGAGAAATAAAGAGACTAAGAAGGAGGTGCAGACTGGAAAGAAATAGAGTTAGAAATGGCTGTGGAAGTAAGGAGAAATTGAAGGAACTTACTAGAAAATTGAATCTAGCAAAGAAGGCAGCTAAGGATAACATGATAGCAAGCATAATTGGCAGTCATACAAATTTTAGTGAAAAATGGAAGGGTATGTATAGGTATCTTAAGGCAGAAACAGGTTCCAAGAAGGACATTCCAGGAATAATTAATGAACAAGGGGAGTGTGTATGTGAGAATCTTCAAGAGGCAGAAGTATTCAGTCAGCAGTATGTAAAGATTGTTGGTTACAAGGATAATGTCGAGATAGAGGAAGAGACTAAGGCCAAAGAAGTAATAAAATTTACGTATGATAACAATGACATTTACAATAAGATACAAAAGTTGAAAACTAGAAAAACGGCTGGAATTGATCAGATTTCTGGGGATATACTAAAGACAATGGGTTAGGATATAGTACCATATCTGAAGTACTTATTTGATTATTGTTTGGCCGAAGGAGCTATACCAGATGAATGGAGAGTTGCTATAGTAGCCCCTGTGTATAAAGGAAAGGGTGATAGACATAAAGCTGAAAATTACAGGCCAGTAAGTTTGACATGCATTGTATGTAAGCTTTGGGAAGGCATTCTTTCTGATTATATTAGACATGTTTGTGAAATTAATAACTGGTTCGATAGAAGGCAATTCGGTTTTAGGAAAGGTTATTCCACTGAAGCTCAACTTGTAGGATTCCAGCAAGATTTAGCAGATATCTTGGATTCTGGAGGTCAAATGGACTGTATCGCGATTGACATGTCTAAAGCATTTGATAGGGTGGATCATGGGAGACTACTGGCAAAAATGAGTGCAATTGGACTAGACAAAAGAGTGACTGAATGGGTTGCTATATTTCTAGAAAATAGATCTCAGAGAGTTAGAGTAGGTGAAGCTTTGTCTGACCCTGTAATAGTTGAGAGGGGAGTTCCTCAGGGCAGTGTTATTGGACCTTTATGTTTTCTTATATATATAAATGATATGAGTAAAGGAGTGGAATCGGAGGTAAGGCTTTTTGCGGATGATGTTATTCTCTATAGAGTGATGAATAAGTTACAAGATTGTGAGCAACTGCAACGTGACCTCGAAAATATTGTGAGATGGACAGCAGGCAATGGTATGTTGATAAACGGGGCTAAAAGTCAGGTTGTGAGTTTTACAAATAGGAAAAGTCCTCTCAGTTTTAATTACTGCGTTGATGGGGTGAAAGTTCCTTTTGGGGATCATTGTAAGTATCTAGGTGTTAATATAAGGAAAGATCTTCACTGGGGTAATCACATAAATGGGATTGTAAATAAAGGGTACCAATCTCTGCACATGGTTATGAGGGTGTTTAGGGGTTGTAGTAAGGATGTAAAGGAGAGTGCATATAAGTCTCTGGTAAGACCCCAACTAGAGTATGGTTCCAGTGTATGGGACCCTCACCAGGATTACCTGATTCAAGAACTGGAAAAAATCCAAAGAAAAGCAGCTCGATTTGTTCTGGGTGATTTCCGACAAAAGAGTAGCGTTACAAAAATGTTGCAATGTTTGGGTTGGGAAGAATTGAGAGAAAGAAGAAGAGCTGCTCGACTAAGTGGTATGTTACATGTAATAACACACGTAGCAAGAAGTCTACTGTTGCAAATACTTCTAACTCATAATATTACAAGCTATCTTTGTCACCGTCAAATGATTCCACTTTTATATGCTTTTTCAACTAGAGTATCTACAAACTCACAATTTACAACATTTGAACATCACTTCAAATTTTGAGATGGTCCATAGTGATCCTATTTGAAACTGTTCTTCAACTTCTATTCATCAACTTCATATCCTCAATGTGTTCTACAACTTCACCATATGCATCTGACTTTCGTCTTTTATCTTCAAGATCATGATGAACTTCGGATCTCTCGACTAACTTTGACTTTTATTCTCTCCTCTTTACTTTGATTATATAAGATTTTTCGCCATCGTCTAATTATAACCGCCATGACTATCAACTTTACTTTTATGCAATCTTACTACTTGTTGTATAACAATTTGTTGTTTTATCCATTGTACTTATTTTAGCAGCCTTCTAATGTTAATTTTGTTAATACTTCCACTATTGTATCTCATCACATTGTATTTTCAAACCATCATTGTTATTTTTAATGTTATTTTACTTCAAATCTCTTCAAGATTTTAAAATTCATTTCATTACTACATGTCATTTAGACGCTTATTTTTAATTTAAGGTTAAGACTATGGCTGATGATGCCTTCAGGGAAGGCGAAACATGTCCCACTATTAGCTAACAAATTTATGTAAATCATCCAAGACGATTTTGTATTGATTAGGTGGTCTAATAAATAACTTATTGTTATTATTTCAATAAGTGGTATGTTCCGAGCTGTCAGCGGAGAGATGGCGTGGAATGACATTAGTAGACGAATAGGTTTGAATGGCGTCTATAAAAGTAGGAAAGATCACAATATGAAGATAAAGTTGGAATTCAAGAGGAGAAACTGGGGCAAATATTCATTTATAGGAAGGGGAGTTAGGGATTGGAATAACTTACCAAGGGAGATGTTCAATAAATTTCCAATTTCTTTGAAATCATTTCGGAAAAGGCTAGGAAAGCAACAGATAGGGAATCTGCCACCTGGGCGACTGCCCTAAATGCAGATCAGTATTGATTGATTGATTGGATAGGAAAGGCCTAGGAATGGGAAGGAAGCAGCCATGGCCTTAATTAAGGTACAGCCCCAGCATTTGCCTGGTGTGAAAATGGGAAACCACGGAAAACCATCTTCAGGGCTGCCGACAGTGGGGTTTGAACCCACTATCTCCCGATTACCGGATACTGGCCGCACTTAAGCGACTGCAGCTATCGAGCTCGGTATTCCTCTAAACTAATGTCTTCTTGGTGTAGGGATTTTAGTTTCTGCCAGTGCAGAATTTTGCACAAAAATTAGACAAGGTTAGTATTACTGGCAGTAATATGAATTTTTTTGGTGTAAAATCAAAGGGTATGTATAGGTACTTTTAGGCATAACAGGTTCCAAAAAGGACATTCCAGAAATCATAAATGACCAGGATTTACAAAAATTGTACTTATGTAATTAGTTGATAATTCAAATTTCAAATACATACAAAAATGTAAATGCTGACAGTGATCCATCTACATTTGTAGTACATTTATTTTTAAAATAGCAATGTAGGGGCACCACTCTTAACATGTACCCATAAGGAATTATTAATAATCAGAAGTCAATCATGAGTATTCTGCTCAAATATTCACCAGGTATGCTGCAAATTCTAGATCAAGTAACTTGCAATGATAGCACCAATAAAAGACCATGTTGTCAATGTCTGGAAACATTAAAATAAATGAATAAAATAAAAATAATAAAATAACAATGAAAATAAACATTTCTAGCTTTATTTATGAAATAAAATTTAATTATGGATAAAGGATGTTAGAAACACTGACAACATTGGAGAGAACAAAACACTTGCACAATCCTCAAAGGGACATGTAAACACTTCCACAGTTGTATGGAAAACAAGAAAAAGGTTATATGTACTGTATATTTAAAAATTACTGTATTTCTCCAAATCCAAGATGACTTTTTTCTCAGAATATCTTGCGAAAAATCAAGGGTCGTCTTGCATTCGCGAATGAACACCACTGGCAGCTACCACGGGAATTATGCTGTTTCCCTTCACACACACTCCCCCGCGCATAAAACTCGACCTTTAACGTCCGAGTCATTATTAGGCGGGAAATAGTGAAGAGAGAATGACATTCTACTGGCGGGAGACAGGCTCGCAGCACGAGCGATTGGCATTCGAATTCTTAGAAAGGCCATGGCTACCCAGTGGCAGAGTTATAACGTGTCTACTGTACCTGACCCTTGGACAAATTAACAGTTTTATAGACAGCAGGAATATTTTCCTATGGATCATCGTATTGTAGAGACAACACGTATTGCCGGCAAATTTTCAACGGGTTCTCTTCGATATTATGATACCAATTTTAATTTAATGGTTATGAAACTCGCGAAAATGAAGGATACTTGTGCAGCCGCAAGAAAGTAGGGTATAACTAAAGCCAATGTTCGGCGCTGGCGAGAAGACAAAGATAAGTCTAAGAATGCGTACTGTACAAGAAAGGAATATACATGAATTCAAAAAGCACTTTTTAGGCCTGATTTAAATTTTAGTAGGAAGACGTGGGAGCCGTCATAGATTCGGAGAAATACGGTATCTCTCAACAGTAATTTTTATTTCGAGGCTCTGAGAGCAGCCTCCACATCATCAATCTTCCTCCTTGCTTCTAGAATACCCTTCCGCAAATTTTCAGCTGTAGTAATCGTGTCATTTACGGCCGAAGTATGCTTCTTAGAAGACTGAATCACAGGTGGTTTTGTCAATTTGTGTAGTGCATGATTCACTTGCAGATTATGTCGTTCTAAATCCCTTAAACGAGAACGTATCAACTTGATGGCATTATGGAAGCCATGGATTTCAACGAGCCTTCTTTGTTCAAGATTTTTATAATCAGTCTTGAGGGTCTCGATATGGCGTATTGCCTTTGTTATTTGGTTCTGTAAAGATATAAAGAATAAACCACAGTTAAGTATCTTCCATAAACTCCCATATAAGACAAATTATTATTTCTATACAGAAAACATGAATTTAATGACAATGACGACGACGATGATGATGATGATGATGATGATGATGATGATGATGATGATGATGCTTGTTGTTCAAAGGGGCCTAACATCGAAGGTCATCGGCCCCAAACATGAATTTAAAGACTACACTATAAATAGATCACACATACGAAAGTGGTACAATGTAGAGCCTTCAGGGAAATATGGTTAAAGATAGATACCTTAGATTACAAACTGTATTATTGCCTCAAATCTAATTGTCCCTTAAGGAAGTCTTGTTAGAAGCTGAGGAGTGTGTCATTTTCTTTCCTTGTCTTGTCATGTTAGATACTAGTAGTTTATTTTGTACAGGCAGTTGAGAAACACACAGCTGCTTCCAGGTTTGGAAAAAAATCCAGGGAAAGTTTTGTGAATCATATGGAGAATCCAAGTCTGGGACATGGATATCCTGAAGTCAGCCCCATGGGCCCAAAATAATAGGTTCGGGCACGCTCAGGAAATAGCCGCGTAGGTACCATAGCATGGGAAATCTCTTGCTCATGATTGGACATGCATGCCTGAACAAGCTTGGACATTTGGAGACTGAATAGGGATGAGGAAATCTACACATGTCGGGAGGAGGCGATCCGGCGAACCATTGTCTATCAATAACTGATTATTGATGAACGGAGCAGTGTTGTAGTTTACTTGCAAATACTTATATTACCCTTGTGCTAGAATACACATCACATGTACTGGGTCTTCTGACTCGTTGGCTGAATGGTCAGCATACTGGCCTTCGGCTCAGAGGGTCCTGGGTTCGATTCCCGGCTGGGTCGGAGATTTTAACCTTCACTGGTTAATTCAAATGGCCCGGGGACTGGGTGTATGTGCTGTCCCCAACATTCCTGCAACTCACACACCACACATAACACTATCCTCCACCATATTAACACGCAGTTACCTACACATGGCAGATGCCGCCCACCCTCATCGGAGGGTCTGCCTTACAAGGGCTGCACTCGGCTAGAAATAGCCACACGAAATTAAAATTAACTGGGTCTTCTGTATCTCATGGCAACTTTCAGTAATCTACGGCCTGGCTTCAAGGCATTGACCAACAGCGTGTTTGTACAAGCAAAAGTGTCTCTAAAACCAAGTGTTAGTATCAGTCTTCAAAGGGTACTGTATCAAAGTGGTACACCATGACTGGTGGCTTCTGTAATAAGGTTTATTACCTAGTTGCTTACTTTACACATTAACACACAGGCTTACCGAGAACACACTTACAATCATAGAACAGGATTCACTTTTACACAGTTACACTCGCTAGTACTCTTTCTTATTCCCTCTGTTCTTCACACTAGTACTACAGACTATTCTTACAAACTCAACGATTACCTTGCACAATTCACATATACACGCACTTGCACCCTAGGGCAAATCACTCTACACTGTATTCAAATTGCGGCTGCACAATCCATAGTTCAAATCAAATCAAATTCTCTTTATTTGCAAATGAGGTGTCTACCTCGGTGGCAAATGGTACACTAAAATACATTATTGTCAAGCACTAAATATTAAATTAACAAGAGAAAAAATGTTTCCTATAATACAATATTATACAATTTACGCTAACAATGTTTTCTATTAAACACACAGCTCATCCTTAATAAATTTATATTGTTTACAAAATTCTACTTATAATATCCCCTGTACTACTTACAAATATAGTCAACTGATATACAGTATGTGGAATTACTTCAAATGATACTATACGACTGGTATAAGATTAATATTTACATTGCATTTATTTATTTACAATTTTTTTTTTTTTTTTTTTTTTTTACCCCTTCTGGATCCTAAGTAGCATAACAACCTGCTGCGTCTTAACCAGAGCCCCTTTTGCCACCACTTTTCAGAGTTCCTGAAGGGCCTTCACAGCTACCGTAGCGGTCCCAGGGCCCTCAAAGTCCCCACTGTACTTCACCCCTACAGGCAGTCCCCTACTTTGGCTGTCCAAACTCCTTAGACCAGGGGATGGAATTAATTTATTCACACACATTTTTTTAATTTACAATAACGTGCACTGGTCGAATGCCCTCTAACACTTCATTTATTTTCTCTGTTGCTGTTTATTCTATTCTTGAATATCTGTACAGATTTTGGAAAAGGATCAAACACTACCCCTGGTAAACTGTTCCACTCCTTCACACCCTTCCCAATGAAAGAAAATTTACCCCAATCGCTTCTGCTAAAATTCCTTCTAATTTTATATTTGTGGTCAGGCCTGCCGATATAATTATTTTCGAACTGAAGCCTCTCACGGATATCTCCCCATGCTTCTTCTCCTGTATAGGCTCTATATAATCCTATAAGTCTAGTTTTCTCCCTTCTCTTACTTAAAGTTTCCCACCTAAGTTCCTTTAACATTTCTGATTCACTACCCTTTCTCCTGAAATCCCCTGTTACAAAACTTGCTGCTTTCCTCTGCACACTATCTATTTCTTTTATTAGGTATTCTTGGTGAGGATACCAAACACTGTTTGCATATTCCAATAATGGACGAACCATACTCAAGTAACTTTTTTCTTTTAATTCTTTGTTGCATCCTTTAAGTAGCCTCATTATGACATGTAACGATCTGTATGCTTTCCCAACAATGTCATCAATATGACCCTTCAAATTTCACACCTAAGTATTTGCACTTGCCATCTTTTGGGATAACTACCTCATCCAAAGTATATTCAAATTCAGTTTTAAAGCTCCTGTTTGTAAAAGTTGTAACAGTTGATTTGCCTCCATTAACCTTCATATTATTTTCTTCAACCCATTGTTGGATTCTTTCAAGGACCCTTTGTAATTCTGAACAATCCTCAATGTTGTTTATTTCCCTATAAACAATTATGTCATCTGCATACAATCTTATTTTTGATGTTATATTGTTCCCTAAATCATTTGCGTATATTAAGAAAAGTAACGGACCGATTATACTACCCTGTGCAATTCCCTTCCAAACTTTCTCTTCCTGAGATACATTACTTCCTACTTTGACTTTCTGAACCCTTGAATTTAGAAATGTTTTTATTCAACGTATAACCCTTACGTCCAATCCTATTCCCTCCAATTTCTTTAATAATATTCCATGTTCCACTCTATCAAAGGATTTGGAAAGATCTATGGCTATGCAATCTAACTGACCTCCTGAATCCAATTGATCTGATATGTCCTGCTGAAATCCCACCAGTTGTGCCTCACAAGAAAATTTCTTTCTAAATCCATACTGGCTCCTCATGAACCAATTTTTATCATCACATATCCCTCTGATGTACTTTGATATTAAACTCTCCAGTATTTTACAAACTATACTGGTCAGGCTGATTGGTCTGTAGTTCTCTGGTTTCCTTTTATCACCCTTTCCTTTATAAATTGGTATTATTATACATTCCTTCCATTCCTTTGGTATTACACTATTATTTATGACATAGTCAAAGAGAAATTTTAAATAAGGCACTATGTACCACCCCATTGTCTTTAATACCTCCCCAGTAATTTGATCACTTCCTGCTGCTTTTCCTTGCTGAAGCAGTTGGATTTCTCTGAAAATATCTTCATTTGTGAATGAGAAGCTTCTTGTTTCCCTCTGTCTCTCTCCCTCTCTATCTTCTGTTTCGGTTTCCAACTCTTGACAATCATCTACTGAATCTCTAAATTCCCTACTAAATAGGTTTGCTTTCCTAGTATCTGTTAAATAGTGTTCACCCCCTTCTCCCACCATTGTAGGAATTTGGATTCCTTTTCCTTTTTGATTCCTGATATATGAATACAGCCTTTTCCATTTCCCTTTGTGGTCATTACCCTCTTGAAGTATGCCATTCATACAATTCTTTTTTGCTTCCTTTTTCACTCTATTCAGTTCCCTCATTAGCTGTTTTCTAGTTTCGCTACTCTCCCTACCCTCTTTGATTTTCCTGTTTACTATTCTACATTTTCTTTTTAATTTTCTTATTTCCCTTGTATAATAAACAGGGTCTGAGGTCATTTTACCCCTCTTAACAGGTACAAATCTCTTCTCTCCTTCCCAAATGATTCCTTTAAATTTAGCCCAAAGTGTATCCACGTTACTTCCTTCACTTATCCAGCAACTGAATTGTGATTTAAGGTAAGTCCCAAATTCCTCAACTTTAGTTTTTCTGTACAATTTCTTGTCTTGTGTAACCCTCTTATTAAGCCTTTTTGGTACGAGTCCTACATCCATTATTACAGCCTTATGGTCTCCTATTCCTTCGATTACCTCAGTTTTATCAACAATTTCCCATGGTTCGCACACGTAAAAACACAATCTTATATGCACACATAAGATAGTCTTCGTTCTTCAAAATCCCACCTTACACAGCTGTACTGTTTTGCATTTGCAGGCAGTTGCAGGCAGTCCACGCTGTAGCATGCTAATCCAACAGTCACAGCAGTTCACACACTTCACGGCACTGTCCTCAGCTGCACTTTCCCGTGACGATCGCTGGCAAACACTCACTCAGCAAGCTCAAAATTGAACTAGCTTGCGTTCACCTGCTCCCTTTATATAAGGAGACGAAACGTTCCAGAATGGTCTGGGAGCTAGATACATGAAGAACACTTTTAGAATCAGTGGAGAAGTTATAGGAGAACCTACGTGCAGTTTCTACCTGTTCAATCATTTTCAGAGGGTTAGGTAAGGCCCGTAGGGGATGTATCAGAATGCAGCTTTATGTACACATCCTGCAAGAGATAATTATCATGCTCTATCAAACTTCGAAGGTTCCATTTTGGTGAAATCTGGCGCACAAATTCCGGATATTTCAGGTAATAATTCCATTCATTTAATTTTTATTGTATGTAATTATATTAAGAATTCAATTAATGCCCAAGTGTGAGGCAATTATTTTAATTTACATACTATATTTAATCTTACAAACAGTTCTGAAACATGTTGCTGAATGATTGGTACATCTACTAGGTTTATAAGCGTAGGTGCACTTGCCAGGTGTGGATGAAATTCTAAAATTCATGTCGGGGAAGTGTTTTATATGTACTTGATAGGCATTTTGGAGTTCGAGAAAATGTTTTAGTGAACCGTGTATTATCAAATTAAGAAATACAGGGGTTGTTAAAGTTTATATCATAATGAATCAGGATAAGAAAGGTCGAAAGAATTCCACCGCACAGAGTAATTTAAACAAGAGTAGCGCAATGGCTGGTAGTAATAAAGATCTGTCAGCAACGACAGATGGGGATTCTAATAAATATGTTATTTGCTTTACGTCCCACTAACTGCTTTTTAAGGTCTTCGGAGACGCCGAGATGCCGGAATTTAGTCCCGCAGGAGTTCTTTTACGTGCCAGTAAATCTACCGACACAGGGCTGTCGTATTTGAGCACCTTCAAATACCACCGGACTGAGCCAGGATCGAACCTGCCAAGTTGGGGTTAGAAGGCCAGCGCCTTAACCGTCTGAGCCACTCAGCCCGGCGATGGGGATTCTGGTGGGGAATCGACTACCTCAACTCAGGCTCAGCATGTACGGGCTGTTAGAAAACGGATGACAGGGTGGCTTCCATTCCTAGTATGCTTCAGTTGCTTATAAATCAGACCAAAGAGTTGAACATTGAATTGTTCAGTAAAATTGATAATAAGAGTACTGAGATGTCAAGCAAAATCAAAATCAGAATGTTGAATTATCACGTAAGATCAATAATCAGTGCAAAGAACTGAAGGGTGAAGTGAATATTATAAATAGTAAGATCGCGAATCAGAGAGATGAACTGTATTCAATTCAAATTAAGAGATGTAAGAGTCCACCTTTTCAATACAAGAATCTAGACGATGGTTTGATCGATTGGAGCATGGTTGATGAGATTTTCATTGTCTCAGTTGTTGGAGATAATAGATGTATTGAAAATTTGGACTATTATACCTATTAATCATTTGATTAGTAGGCGTCAATACGGAATCAAATATGAAATATATTTTAAGTAATAGTGCTGATTTGTCCAGTAAAATCGTGAATCAGAGTGTTGAACTGTCTTGTAAAATTGATAGTTTTTTTTTTTTTTTTTTGCTTTTGCTAGGGGCTTTACGTCGCACCGACACAGATAGGTCTTATGGCGACGATGGGATAGGAAAGGCCTAGGAGTTGGAAGGAAGCGGCCGTGGCCTTAATTAAGGTACAGCCCCAGCATTTGCCTGGTGTGCAAATGGGAAAAATTGATAGTTTAAGTAGTGATGTAAATGGTAGAATAAAGGAATTAAACCAGAAGTTTGACCATTAAAGCAGGGAAATTCTGGAAGTCAACAAGAAAGTAGAAGTTACACACTTGGAACAGACTGAGCAAATTGAAGGCCTACTTAATGTAGCTGGAAGGAATTTGTTAAAAACAGTAAGAAATGTGATAAGAGAATAAAAACTGTTGAAGTGAAGTTGAAGAAATAGATTGAATTAAGGCTAATCAGAATGTTTTATAGAAGCAAATACTGGGTGGTGCACGATATGAGTCACCATTTTGTTGTTCAATAAAAACATTACTGTCAATACAAACTCAAAGAAACATATACTACAATGAAAAACACACTATGGAGAATTGTTCTAACTGTGCACATATGGCCACCATTTCGATTTCTAACTTCTTTCAAACAACATTGATGTTAGCGATTATCGTACCGTACACATCCATGATTTCAATGCTAACTTGAAGAACAAGTCTCCTGACCTCCATTAAAAATGTGGACATGTCAGAAAAAACATTTCCTTCGGTACCCCCAAGGAAAAAAAGTTACATGTGTTGGGGTCTGGATTATTAGAGGGCCAAAATTGTCCGTCACTGGACCGACCTGGAAACCTGAGTGAAATGACCCGCGTGTTAAAATGCTCGTGTAAAAAATCGAACACAATGTTTGCAGCATGTGGTCTTGCTTCATTTGCATGAACCACTGCGTGCTGAAGGGCAACAGAGTAGCAAGAAGCTGTTGCAGATGATGCAAGTGTGTAATGGACTAGTACACTAGTGTCCAAAAGTTAAGCATAGTCACTAAATGAGGCCATACCGCCTGATAGGAATGTCAGACGGATTGCTGAACAAACGGAAGCTGACTCACACACCATATGTCACACAACTTGTCCAAAAAAACAACAGTGTCAGAAAGGTTCTGATAGCTAAGGTACACCTTTGACAACAACTAACAAAACTTGGCAATGTCTTCCACAACAAAATATGCTGTTAATAGGGTGTATGGTTACCCCTAACGGCCACACATGCTTCGCAACGACGTGGCATGCTCTCTATCAGATAGTCCAAGAGCTCTTGTGGCAGTCGAGCCCATTCCTCCAGAAGGGCAATGAGAAGGTCTTGGAGGGTTTGGTGGAGGCTGACGGGATGCAATTCGCCTCCCCAATGCATCCCAGGCATGTTCTATAGGATTCAGATCCACCGACCTCGCTGGCCAATCCATGCGATGAATGTCTTCCCCCGCTAGAAATTCACCCACCAGAGCAGCGCAGTGCGGTCAGGCATTCTTGTCCATTAAGAGGAAGTCTGGACCAACCGCACCTCTGAAGAGTTGAACATGTGGTCTCAGTACCCTCATCCATGTATCTCCGAGCGTTAACAGTGTTCCTCGGACCACCCATGAAGATGTACAGGTTCATACGGCCATTCAACATGATGCCGCCCCACAACATGGTGCCACCACCACCACCATACTGGTCTCGTTCCACGATGTTCGTGTGGTTGTATCGGCTACCCGGTTCTCTCCAGATTAATGTGTGACGGGAATCGTTCTGCAAACTAAAGCAGAATTCATCTGCAAAGAGCACATGGCTCCATTCATTCATGGTCCAGTTTTGATGTTGATGGCTCCGCAGTAAATGGGCCCCGTCTCTGTGCTGGAGTGTGCAGGACGCACACCGCTGGATGTCGGGCAAACAGCCCTGCTGTTCTGAGCCTCCGGTAAACAGTTTGCCAGGAAATGGTAACCCCCGTGAGACAGCTGCAAGCTCCGCCGACAATTATCTTGCAGGTGCATTCAGATTTCGTCGAGCGGTTAAGGCCAAATATCGGTCCTGCAGTGGGGTGGTTACCCATAGTCGACCTGGTACTGGCCTACGACTAACATCTGTGTCTCTAAATTGTCTCCAAAGCTTGGAAATGATACTTTGTGGCACATTCAAGGATATGGCGACTTCGGTCTGTGCCTGGCATGCTTCCAGGCAGCAGAGTATTCTACCCTGCAAAACGGGGTCCAAATGGCGGCGGCATGCCATTACGTTGTCACGTTCACCACGAGGCTACATTCCACACACTATAACAGGGCAAACATGACTGAGGAAATATGGGGTGCAGGGACTGGCTGTGTTTACCTTGTGGTTATGCCACTAGTCAAAGCAGGGAGCACTCCTTTCCTATACAGAGCGAACATGTAAGGTTGGTAGGTGCATATGTCGTGCGAATTGTGGTCTATTTCCTGTTGCACTGCTTACTCGTAATTTAAGCTTAACTTTTGGACACTACTGTATAACTTGGAAACAATTCTCTCAATCCATGGGTAAATAGTGAAGATATCGAGGTCGATTAGAAGGTGGCGTTATTATTATATACATGGTGAACTGAAATTCGCGCACTCGGGCATCGCAGCGCGACTCCTCACATGCCAGAAATGAAAAAATATCGCTCACAAAAGTTTGTCCTGCGAGTATATCTGGTAGAAAAAGGATGTTGAAGAGCGGCAATCTGGCAACACTGTAACCACATGTGGGGTAACAACCTCTGTCAGCACATATTAATCGTGCTGTAGAGTTGGTGCAGTGGGTAGAGTTTTGGGATGGCATGCAAGAGGTTGAGGGGTCGATCCTGGATTGAGGCATATGTTTTTTATTTTGTAAATATAGTCCAGGTGGTATGGTAACTGGCATCTTAATCATCAACAGCGATTGCAGCGTTTCCTCTAGGAACCATTTGCACTTACATACTACGATCCTAGAAATGGAAGAACAATCGTTTTCATTGGTCAGCTTTGAAAGACGCCTTTTCCACGGTGTGGGTGTGAATTTATTCGCTGTAATTGAATGGGCTGACCACTTCAAAACACTTACTTTCATATTTATTTACGATTTTCAATACTGACCAACCATGAAGTTTATTACATGAACATACCACTTAGTCGAGCAGCTCGGCTCCTTTCTGCCAAGTCTTCCCAGCCCAAACTTTGCAACATTTTTGTAATGCTACTCTTTTGTCAGAAATCACTCTGAACAAATCAAGCTGCTTTTCCTTGGATTTTTTCCATTTCATGAATCAAGTAATCCTGGTGACGGTCCCCATACACTGGAACCACACTCTAGTTGGGGTCTTACCGGAGACTTATATGCCCTCTCCTTTACATCCTTACTACAAATCCTAAATGCTCTCATAACCATGTGCAGAGATCTGTACTCTTTATTTACAATCATATTTATGTGATTACCCCAATGATGATCTTTCCTTATATTAAGACCTAGGTACTTACAATGATCTTACAAAGGGAACTTTCATCCCAATAATGCAGTAATTAAAACTGAGAGGACTTATCCCATTTGTGAAACTCACAATTTGACTTTCAACCCTGTTTATCGTCATACCATTGCCTACTGTCCATCTCACAACATTATCATTGGAAGGGTAATAGGGAGGTACATTCAGGGAAACGGGGTTGTCTAGGGAGCGGTGATAAGGGTACAGAAATCTGGAAGTCAAGTAGGGATGACATAAAAATGTTAGTGTGGAACATAAAGCTTCACTTACTCTAATTCTTCGAGTTCTATTTTCTAGAAACTTAGCCACCCATTCAGTCACTCGTTTGTCAAGTCCAATTGCACTCATTTTTGCCAGTAGTCTCCCATGATCTACACTATCAAATGCCTTAGATAGGTCAACCACGATACAGTCCAACTGACCCCCTGAAACCAGGATGTCTGCTATATCTTGCTGGAATCCTACAAGTTGAGCTTCAGTGGAATAACCTTTCCTAAACCCACACTGCCTTCTATCAAACCAGTTATTAATTTGTATAGAGCTCATCTGGTTTTACCAGCACCACATCCAGAATATTCTTCCCTCTAGTTGGTTCCATCACTTTCTGAATCAGATGCCCTTCTCATATTATCTGATTTGCAAGAATGCTTTCACAAAGCTTACATGCAACGCATGTCAAACTGACTGGCCTGCAATTTTCAGCTTTATGTCTATCACCCTTTCCTTTATACACGGGGGCTACTATAGCAACTCTCCATTTATTTGGTATAGCTCCTTCATGCAAACAATAATCAAATAAGTACTTCATATAAGGTACTATATCCCAACCCATTGTCTTCAGTATATCCCCTGAAACCTTATCAATTCCAGCTTCTTCAACTTTTGTATCTTACTGTAAATGTCATTGTTGTCATAGGTAAATTTTAATACTACTTTAGTATTAGTCACCTCCGCTATCTGGACATTATCCTTGTAACCAACAATCTTTACATACTGCTGACTGAATACTTCTGCCTTTTGAAGATCCTCGCATACACACTCCCCTTGTTCATTAATGATTCCTGGAATATCCTTTTTGGAACCTAAACATACTATTCCATTATTCACTAAAATTTGTATGACCACTAATTATGCTTGCCATCATGTTATCCTTAGCTGACTTCTTTGGTAGATTCAATCTCCTAGAAGTTCCTTCAATTTCACCTTACTTCCACAGCCATTTCTAACTCTGTTTCTTTCCAACCTGCACCTGCCTCTTAGTCTCTTTACTTCTCTGTTATAATATAGTGGATCTTTACCATTCCTCACCACCTTTAAAGGTACAAACCTATTTTCACATTCCTCAACAACTGCTTTAAACCCATCCCAGAGTCTGTTTACATTTTTATTTACCATTTTCCACCGATCATTTTTACTTTTTTAAAACTCCCTCATGCCTGTTTTTTCAGCCATACGGTACTGCCTAATATTCCTAATTTTAATTTTTTTTTTCCTTTCACATTTATGTTTAACTACCACAAAAACAGCTTTGTGATCACTAATACCATCTATTACTTTGGTTTCTCTATAGAGCTCATCTGGGTGGGTGGGTGGGTGGGTGGGTGGGTCGGTCACTACTGATCTCATTTAGGGAACCACATCCAGAATATTCTTCTCTCTAGTTGGTTCCATCACTTTCTGAATCAGATGCCCTTCCCATATTAACTTATTTGCAATTTGTTGGTCAAAGGAGCATGTCAATGCAAGAAAATATGCTAGATACTCTGCCATGTGTAACCATATGCTTGATAACAATCACCAGTTCACGAATATCGAAAGTGATAAGGTTCTGCTACATGCTTTAAATAACGGTAAACAAATTAACCCAAACCAAACTCCATGGCGCAACAGCCCCGAAGGGCCATGGCCTACCAAGCAATCAATGCTCATCCCGAAGGCCTGCAGATTACAAGGCATCATGTGGTCAGCACGACGGATCCTCTCGGCCGGTATTCTTGGCTTTCTAGACTGGGGCTGCCATCTCATCTTCGGGTAGTTCCTGAATTGTGATCACGTACACTGAGTGGACCTTGAACCAGCCCTCAGATGCAGGTAAAAATTCCTGACCTGGCCCGGAATCAAACCTGAGGCCTCCGGGTAAGAGGCAGGCATGCTACCCCTACACCGCAGGGTCGGCACACAAATGAATATTCTCGAGAAATTATAAATTTATGAATTACAGAAACTTCACAATCACAAAGAATGGGTACCATCCACCTAATCAATACTTTATTATGTCTTGTTACTATGCAGTACCAATTTCGACCTTCACAGAGGTCATCCTCAGCTGGTCATGAGATCTAAAGCTAAATTAATATATAATTTAAAAACATTACTAAATCTAATGAAGAATGTCACATGATATGAGTGATAATATTAAAATATACAATATATAAAATATACAAGGTTATGACATGTCTTCTGGTTTAAAACCAGAAATTAGAAATTTATTTTTAAATCTCATGACCAGCTGAGGATGACCTCTGTGAAGGTCGAAATCGGTACTGCATAGTAACAAGACATAATAAAGTACTGATTAGGAGAACGGTACCCATTCTTTGTGAATGAAATATGTTAACATGCGGGATACACAACTTCATAAAAGTACAATAATCGCAGTCTTTATCCTTTATCCTTATGTAAACTATCATGTTATGGTTTGACTAGGACTATTTAAAGGTTTTTACAGTATCCTTATATTATAGTTCTTTTTTCAGCTAACAATATCAAAATTGAAACCCATGCCTCAGGACAAATTTTCAGCATATTTCATATGTAAAACATTATTTCCTCTCAGCAACATGGGGAAGAAGGCATTAAAACGTCACATGGGAGGAAAGAAGCATGCCAGTAGTGTTAAGTCGGTTCTCATCATCACTTTAAAGGTATTTTAAACGAGAAAGTTTGAATATTGATATTACAGAAGACTTAAATTAAGTAGATAATACTCCAATCACAAACACAATCTGTGTTCTGTCTGCCACAGCTACCATGACAAACATGGTCACGTACGACTCCTACTGCTGCTACTGTTACAGCTTCAAAATGGTACCAACTTCAATTAAGGATAAGCTTCATAAGGCCAAGTTGTCATTTTTATCATCATTTGTCGGAGATTTGAAACCAGTCCTAATACAACAATGAAAAAATGTAATGGCAGGGTTTGTTAAGTCTTCAGGAAATGTCCTCAAAATTAATTTAGATAATAAAGAAAACCTTCTGCCTGCATCCAAAGTTGACACAGGTTATGCTGCTAGAGCAGCACTTCGTGGCACTCCTGAACTAAATGATAGATGTGTGTTAGTGTTCCTTACAGAATGTGTAAGAGGAATGGTAGCTTTGTGCAAGAAGTTATTGGATCGATCACCTCTGGCATATAAACTGACTAAAGGAATTTCTTGTTTCAATTCTAGTGTAGCCAAGCAACCACTACGTCTGAGCAGCAAACGGCTAACCATAGCTTTAAATGCCTTTCTTGAAAGCAAATGGATCTCGGGTAATGAAGCCGATCATATACAAAGGGTGTTCACTTCTGTTTGTGAGCATGATACCTTCAGTCAAAGTAGTGAATTCTTTGTCTTCACAAGAAGAGAGTTTAGATCACTTTTGGCTCCACACTGTTTTGCCAACAGCAAATTTGAAACAGAAAAGTTGGCTTCATTTCTGAAAATGATACTGATATTGTTTCATGGAAATGCTTCACTTGAACGCAGTTTTTCTGTAAATAAGGAAGAATCTCTTGTAGCATAAAGAATAATATATGATGCTATTTCAAACCTCGGTGGAGTTGAAAAGGTCTTCATTAATAAGAACATGCTCCATGCTACAAGGAATGCTCATACATTGTAGGTTCAAAATCTAAAGGAGAAACATGAAGCATCAGAAGCTGAAGATGCCTTGCAAAGAAAACAAAGAAAAAAATGATGGAAAAGGCTGCTTTGTTACTGAAAGCAATAGAAGAGGAGGGTGATGGCAGAAGCTTGACTGTCTTTGGTGGCTATAGATGAAGAAATTTCCTCACTGAAGCAGAAATAGTATTGAATTTTGTATCTTGAAATGAACTTAATTAGGCTAAATTCAACTTCAAGTTTTGCTGAATTTTGTAGACACTCTGTTTTAGTTTGGCTGATGATCATTCCCATTCTTTCAAATTCTTCTTGCCAAAGATCTAGTTTAGCTTGAACTTGTGCTTCTGTCTTACCCCATAGCATAACATCATCTGCAAATAAAAGTGCATTTATTGTCTGATCCTTCATTTTTACTGCTTTTATAACATAATCCATTACAGTAATGAAGAGAAGGAGTGATACGCAACTTCCTTGTTGAGCTCTGCTGTTGGTTTCAAAACAAACTTACCTACCTCCTTGAATTTTCACACAGCTCTTTGTCTCTTGATATGTTGTTTTACTGAAGCTGTAATCTCATCTGGCATTTCTTTACATCTCAAATGTTCTCATATGTGCTTCTGTAGTACGTGATCGTATACCTTTTCAGTATCCAAGAATAGAATTATAACCATTCGATTCTTATCCTAATATTTTTCAGAGAGCATTCTTGTCAAAAAAATTAGGTCTAGGGTTGATCTGTTCAGTATAAATCCATGTTCTTACAAAATTGTACAAAGTAACGTTAATATCCTCCTAGTCAGTACTATAATATTTTACATCCAATTAAGAAGAGACTTTACATAGACATGTTTTGAGCCGGAATAGGCTTATCATCAGTAAGACATACATAATAAAATTAAAACCATCAGACACACAAAATGAAGTGTCAGTTAAGAAGTTTTCATAAAAAGCGTGATGAAAATTAAAAACTATGAGATGGTGATTGTTAAAACAGTCTTGAGCTGCATGTACCACTTTTACTGCATATCAACTGACATTTCTTCACTACAAAACACAGATGTCTCTCACAAATGTGACGTGTGTTTTCATTGCGCGAGTTGTACGGACAAAACTAATCACAAATTTGTGTAATATCATCGGAGCTGCAGTAAGGCTTGAATCCACTTCGAAGTAGAATCGTTCTTCTCTGACGAATTATGTTCGGGGGTCTTGTATGCAAGAATTATTTTTTCATTTTCATTGTCCCAAAAAGCCAGAGGGGTCTAATACGCGAGTCTAATACGGGGGTCTAATACACGAGTAAATACGATACCACTTAGGACAATAATCTAACACCATAAATAGGTGGGTGGAGTAAAATCAATCAGAAAAGCAATTTTTACGATAAATTTTAATGAATAAATTAATAGTTCAATTGAAGAAAGGCACAATTCATATCAGTACCGAAAATGTTAGTACAGAATTAAAATCA
Source organism: Anabrus simplex (assembly GCF_040414725.1). NCBI lineage: Eukaryota > Metazoa > Arthropoda > Insecta > Orthoptera > Tettigoniidae > Anabrus > Anabrus simplex. The sequence continues at coordinate 138,115,908 of NC_090266.1, read as the reverse complement.
AGTCCTTACTTAAGAGGAATAACTCCTTAAACAAGTCCGTCACAGTCCAAGTCATAAAGCATAATCATCTCACATTAACTGTTAATCGGAAAAACAAAATCCTGATTCAGATGCAATAAAAGTTACTATGACAAGAAAATAAAATGAAACCAGGAAAACACTTGAATAAGCAGCTGTAACACAGCATATGAGTTTCACTTTTCTTAATTCTTGTTTCGTTCAACCCAATGCTTATGCCAGGACCTAGCCTAACAATGGCTTAGATATCATTAAATACTTTAAAGGTAGCAAACTACAATAATAAGAGAATAATAATCAGCAGCGCAGAATTACATTATGGTAGGTACAACATGCTCGTCTTCATAACTGAATGACTGAAAATTAAGGTTACCGACCACTGAAAGATAAACCAAAATAATATAATGTAAAGAGTTTTAGAAAAATGGTATTATCACTAGAAGTCTATATTTCTCCATTCACAGACAGTTCCATAATATCTAACATACCAAATAAGAACATGCTAGAAAGCATTCAATTAGATTAACTTCGGTGATAAATAATAATAATAATAATAATAATAATAATAATAATAATAATAATAATAATAATAATAATAATAATAATAATAGAGTCCTTGTGACTCTGGGCAAATGGTAGTGAAATGCGTCGTTGCCAAACTCCTGCAACAATAATATATTGGGTTCAGCAAGAGAACCCAACTAGCCTCTTTCACTACAACTCCAGCACATAACCTACACGAGGTGCCCCCTGTTAAGCTGAGCAACCCAGTGGAAGGTTGGGTAACCAATCCCAGCGGGAAGCTGGGTCAGTGAACCGACCAGTGCTGGGGGCTTCAAGGCTTACAACCTTGATAGTTAAACACCACGTTACCTTCGGGTAACCCCTCTAAACTTTTTCGTAACTCTGGAAACATGGAGCAAACGACAAATTGGAAATCTACCCCAGGTGGTAACAAATCCACCCGCACTCACAGTGGGGCAAGCAGGCCATCGGATTCTGGGGAGCCTGCATCTTCATGTAAGAGGAAGAAACACATCAACTATCTGGCAACAATAAATATCAATTCCCTCCTACAAACGGGAAAACTGAAATATACATTGGACGTCCTAACAAAACACAACATCCTTATAACGGCTTTACAGGAGACAAGATTTACGGACGAAGAACCTTTTGAGTCACAAGGCTTCAGGATTTACAAGGGACAGCCAGGTCAGAGAGTGATGAAGAATATGCCTCACCTAGGTACAGGCTTCATAGTCAACAACAAAATGATCAACTCTATTATCTCCTTCTCATCACCAAATGGGAGAACGTCCACTATAGCCTTCAGAAGTCTCAACAAAGCCTACACGATTGTTAACTTCCATGCACCTACCAATGATACTAATAAGAGTGATATTGAAAGTGTTGAATACTTTTGGGAAGAACTGGAAGAGACAATCGATAAAATTCCAGAACATCACGTGATCATCTTAATGGGTGACTTTAATGCCCAGATTGGTAAGGAGCGCATGTTTAAGAACATAGTCGGAGAATACCCGGCCCACAAGAGAACCAATTGTAATGGTGAGAGGCTGATCAATCTGTGTAAAAATCACAACCTTGTTCTTAAATCTACAGCATTCAGACACCTCCCCCAAAAAGCCAAGACCTGGAGATGTCCCAATCCCTTGCTTGGAGAGTACCAGTTAGATCACGTTGCCATCAGTAGAAGGAATAGCAAGGAAATAATGAACGTCAAGGTATTGAGAGGTGCCAATATTCATTCAGACCACTACCTATCTTTGGTCAAAGCAAATTTCATTCCACTCACAAAGTACAGGGGTAACAATTACACCAGGTCCAGAATCCCAAAATTTAATCCAGCCCAGCTGAAAGAGAACAACAACTTTACTAAGGTACTAAGCAATAATCAGAATAAAACAGACTGGCCTAACCTTCAGAAGGCACTGATAGATGCAGCAACAGAAACCATCCTTGCAACCAGAAGGAGTAAACATCCATGGTGGACACCCACATGTGATAGGGCAATGGAGGAGAGAAGACAGGCATGGGTGAAATGGAACTGCAACAAAAACACGGAAAATCATACAGTCTTCCTAACAGTCAGAAAAAACACGGCCAAGACCATTAGAAATGCTAAGAGGCAATATAACAACGACATCATAGATCAGGCAGAGAAAGACTTTCAAAGGAACAACACCAGTAACTTGTACAAAACTCTAAAATCTCAGACAAACGCTTACTCAGCCCCTACACTCCACCTTCGAGGACCAGACGGAGAATTGAAAATGAACAATGAAGATTGTACTACAGCCCTTGCAAAATATTTTGATGGCCTCCTCAATGCAGAAGAACCACAGGAAAAACTACAATTTCAACCTAAGAATGTGATTAACCCTGACTCCCTTCCTCCTACCAAAGAAGAAATCAAACAGATCATCTCTGAACTGAAATCTAACAGAGCAGCAGGCAAAGATGGCATCATTGCAGAATTATGGAAACATGCAGATGAAGAGTCAATTGACAGTATCCATAGAATCATAACTGACATGTGGACAACAGAAACACTACCAAGGGATTGGACTTCAGCTATCATCCACCCGCTGCACAAGAAAGGAGACAAGTTAGACCCTAACAACTACAGAGGGGTCTCTCTCCTATCAGTGACGTACAAAATCTTCTCCAAAGCATTGCTTAAAAGAGTGGAGGCACAATTAGATTCCTGCATAGGAGAGTACCAAGCTGGATTTAGGAAGTCAAGATCATGCACAGAGCAGATTCTGAACCTCAAAACTATCTTTATCTACAAAAACCTCAGCACGTCACCCTATGTAGCAATTTTCGTTGACTTCCAGAAGGCTTACGACTCGGTAGACAGTCTTTGAGACGTTGACTGAAATGGGACTGGATAAGAAGACTCTGAATCTTGTGAAGGCTACTCTAATGAACACCATGTCCAAAGTCAAATTCAGAGGGGTATTATCAAAAAGTTTCGAGATCAAAACAGGTGTTAGACAGGGAGATGGTTTGTCCCCTATCCTGTTTAACTGTCTGCTTGAGAAGGTCATTCGGGAATGGACGATCACACTAGCTGACAACTCTGGATTAAAAATCGGCTACAAAAAAAACAAGTTAACAGTTACTTGCTTAGCCTTCGCAGATGACCTCACACTCTTAGCTTCAAGTATGGAAGAAGCTACGTACCAGCTATCCTCCCTAGAACGCATAGCAGCTAAAGCAGGGCTAAAGATCGCTGTCAATAAAACAAAATTTCTGACCAACATCAGAGAAGCACCCAACTTCATTTCTTTGGGGGACAAAATAATACACAAGGCCAACTCATTCAAATATCTTGGAGAGTGGATAACCCAAAATGTTAATGAGGATCTTGCAATGAAGAGTAGATGCACTAAATTCGAAAGAACTTATCATCTTTGTAAGAATATATACAAGTCTAAATCCCTCTCCTTGAATCTTAAACTTAGACACTACAACACCGTAGTAAGACCATCTGTACTGTACGCCTCAGAATGCCTAAACATGACCCGGAAAGGACAACTCAGAAAACTAGAACTGAAAGAGCGAAAGATCCTCAGAAGGATTATGGGTCCCATTAAAGAAGGAGATGGCTACAGAATCAGGCACAACAAGGAACTGTACAGTAAAATAGAGAGCATTACAACAGCTATGAGGAAGAGAAGACTAATCTTCTATGGTCACGTAGTCAGGATGGACAGCCAGAGACTCACTTCAAGAATCTTCAACACTGTATCTAGAGGGAAAGCAACAAATGCCAAATGGACGAATTTAGTGCGGAAAGACCTACAATACATGTAATTAATCCCTGACCTAATCCTTGTAAATTAAGGCTGATGATGTTCGCTATGTCGAACGAAACATGTTCCTTTATTTAAGACACCTCATGATTGTTTTATAATTCAATGAGTAATATAATGTATTGAGTAGGTGGTTGTGATTAAAAGGATTTTATAATTTTAATAAGACCTACAATACCTAAACATTGATCACGTTGACATTTACAACCGAGATAAATTCAGAAACTTAGTCAAGACATCTGACTCTCTCCAGTCACTAACAACTAAATCACTGCGTCCAGGAGTAGGAGTGAAATGGACTCAAGAAAGAAAAGACATCCATAGCACTAGAATGAAGGAATATTGGGCTAAGAGGAAGAAAAGGGCTCACCAGAGTTAAGAACCACGTGGTCCATCGTAGGCCTAAACTAAGAAGAAGAACAACAACAACAACAACAACAACAACAACAGATACATAATTACATGGTGTTAGTTACAATATGTTTGCCTCAATAACTGAAAGACTGTAATAAGATTAGTGACCACCAGGAATTAAACCAAGATAATATAACGAGTTTTAGAAAACGGAATTAAGAATCACTCCCTATTACTAGCAAGGATGATGATAAATCATGTAATATGTAAAAGTTCCAACCCAATCATGACCCGACCAGAATAACGGCAAATAGATTCACACTTGAAAGACCAATTTAGCAGGAATAAATCACAACAAAAGTAAAGAACATAAAGGTGACTTACAAAAACATTTCCACTGTACAAAGTGTGGAAATGGGGAATAAACCCTGTAAATAGAAGCGAGTTACATCCAAGCATGTGTACAGCACAATAACTTTAGTAAAACTGCTAAGATGGTTCCAGGGACAGAAGTCAAGGCCAACCGTCTCTCGCTAGTAACAGCAATGACCAAAGATAACCGACCAATCAAGTTTCACTTTCAAAACAGGGCTACACAGGTGAAGGATATGAATAACTCCGTTCACATCTTAAGGTGGACGTGACTTAATTCAAAATTTAAAATATCATTATAATCTCATGGGTAAAAAATGTGTTCATTCTGAAGAGAAAAATCAGAAAATTTATTGAACTTAAACTTGAAGAAGAACAAGATGGATTTTTTATTACAGACTATGAATCTCATTTCAGATCCGTATTGATGGTTGAACATCTTACAAAAGTTTTACAAAATAATGTTGATATCCTCCTAGTCAATACTATAATATTTTACATCCAATTAAGATGAAACTTTACATAGACCCGGCCTAGTGTCATCCTCAGTTATACAGATTTAACATGAGATTCATAGTCTGTAATGGGAATGCCATCCAGGTAGGAAAGAAAGCTAATTTCTACTGTAATACAAAAGTGAAATTAGTGAACATAGGTAAAGACATAACCTTTCTTAAGAGATGTCTCTATAATGATGTGACACCTAAATTCCTAACATCCACTAAAAAGATGCACAAGAATACCACAAGAACTAGATTCACTCAAATGAAGACAGATAAGGTTTGGATATGGGAGGAGATAAAGTTTTTACATAAGAAAAGGTCGAATTTGAACAGCAGACTTTATGGGGCCCACTTGGATATTATCACACCTTTAGCCCCAGTAGAATGGGATTCAGTACAAAAACACATTACAAATAAGCTAGAGAACACACTATCTAGTAAGCAAAATACCTTTGACAAAAAATGGAACTAACTCATAAAAAAAACCAACACAACTGAACCTAACATTGAATTCAAAGGTTTTCATCCACCGGTTATGAACTTGAGTGAAGTAAGTCTTAACAAGAACGACCTTGAAATTCTGAGTCGTGGACCCAAACATAATCAGCCCACCACCTCCAAACATGATAGTTTAATTACTACTTTAGTAGAAACAGAAATGGCTGTTAACAAATTACCCTTAGATAAACAGGAAGAGATAAAATATGTTTTAAAAAACAAACTTATCATAAACAAGTACACTAATGTTCATAAAAAACAGAACACCTTGAACGGCTAGAGATAGGAAGTTCATATTCACAGAACATGTTCATTAGTATGTTCTGCAGAAACAAATAGCAATTCAGTCACCTAGGTTTAGAATGTGTCCTGTTGCCTAGTAGGCACTGGGTCTTCCATGGGCACTGATAATTTGTTCCATGTGTGATGGCATTGACGCGTATAAGCTGCGAATGGCATTCTGGGGTATAGCCATCCATGCTGCATTCACATGGTTCCACAGTTCATCTTTGGTGGTTGGCATTGGGTCACAGCGCCGCAACGTCATTTCACAATATCCCACACATTTTTTATTGGCGACAAATCCAGTGATTGGGTGGGCCAGGGCAAAAGTCTGACATCCTGTGACAACAAGAAGGTATGTTTTCATGCAGCAACATGTGGGTCGCGCATGTCCTGCTGAAATATGGCTTCTGGGGTGCCGTACAGAAAGGGTATGGCTACGGGTCGCAGGATGTCATTCACGTAGGTCAAACCGGTCACAGTGCCCTGGACATGAACCAACTGTGATTTGTGGTTGTACCCAATAGCACCCCACACCATAAGGCTTTGAGTTGGCATGATATGTCTTGTGCGAATGCAGTCTATATGATGCCTCTCCCCCTGTCTGTGGCAAACCAAAATGCAGCCATTATTTTCAAACAAACAGAACCTGCATTTGTCTGAAAACACTATCTGCTGCCATTCCTGTCCCCAGTGACATCATTCCATACACCATTGCAGTCTAGCATGTTTATGTACATTAGTCAAAGGTAGGCGGAGAAGTGGACGACGCGCCGGTAACCCAGACCGCAATGAACGGCGACGGACTGTCACTCCTGATAGTGTAAGATGTGTTAAACTGTTCCACTGCTGCGCCAGAGCCGAAGAGGCCGCAGATCTGTCCTTCAATGCCATTTGGATGAGGTGTCAATCTTCTCGGGAGGGTGTCTGAGTGGTGCAGCCAGACCCACCTCACCGTGTTCTACGGCCTTCTGTGAACCATTCTGTACACATCCATTGCACTGCTGACACACTTCGTCCCACATGAGCAGCAATTTTCGGGATGGATGCATCACGTTCCCTCACGCCAATAACGCGCCCTCTTTCAAACTCAACTCATTTGACGCTACAGTTCTCACATACGTCTGCACAAGTCACACCACTGAACCATTACCTTCAATTTATGCGACGAGAGTCGCGGGCACATTTGACCAGTCGGTGGTGGTGCGCCGATATCAATGTGGAGCTTGAATCCGAGGCCTGACATGGATCAAATGCTGAACATTTCTTCAGAACATACTAATGCACATGTCCTGTGATTATGAACTTCTTTCAAGGTGTTCTTGTTTTTATGAACATTAGTGTATTTAATCACAATACAGACTGCTTCACTCATATGAAAGTCAAAACCTCAAGAAAAAATTAAAAATTAGTAATCTGATAGCAAGTAAATCGGACAAAGGGAATGCAATTGTAATCATTTTTCACGGAAAACAATGTTGGTTTAATTAAGAAGGATCCCATAAATAAGTTACAAAAAGAATTAAAATCAATAGTCAAGAATAGTATCTTCCTTTTCAATGAATTTGAAAAGGAATAGTATCTTCCTTTTCAATGAATTTGAAAAGAAAAAAAATTAACTGCCATGAACCCTAGGTTAGCTGTAGCAAAATCACTACCAAGAATTCATAAGGCTCCCCCATACGACCAACTGTCAAATTTAGGGCAGCCCGATGCACAAATTATCTCAATTTATTCAAGAATTCTTTAGTACAAATTATCACTATCAATCGAATACCACGATAAAGAACTCCATAGAACTTTGTGAGAGAATAAAACATATAAAGGTACTGGAACATTACAAGATCCTCTCATTTGGTGTCATCAACATGTGCACTAGTATCCCCGTTAAAACCACTATAAATTTGATATGGAATAATTTAACCCAATTCAGTAATTTAAGCATTGGTCAAATAGATGAATTAATAGACTTAATAAAATTCACTTTAAGTAATAATTATTTAGTTTTGAGAATAAAATCTACCACCAGACAGGGTTACCTCTGGGAGCACCGTCCTCGAGTATTTTGGCGAATATATACATCACCCACTTAGAACACACAAATATCACAGACAAGATCAAAGCCACTAACCACGGGACATGTTACGTCGACGATGTTCTAGCCATCATAGATAGTAATATTAACGAAGGGAAGAAAAATCTGGAACTACTCAACTGTTTAGATCACAATATTAAATTCACTATGGAAATGGAGAAAAACAACTCGCTTAATTATTTACACATAATGTTATCATGCTATAAGAATAATCACCTGCCATTTAATATTTACCAGAAATCAACTTACACCGTTAACACCATTAAACAAAATTCAATACATTCTGAAGTTCAATAAAAAAGCTGCCTACAATAGCATGTTAGAAAGAGCTTTAAAAATCCTGCTCTCAAAGAAAAATTTGAAAAATGAAATCAAGACCATCCGAGAAATGGCCTTGAACAACGTATTAGCACAAAATTTATAAATAAGCTAATCAGTAAACATAAAAACAAGCCCACAACCACTTTGACGAAAGAGTCAAAAACTAAAGAAAAGTATGCCACATTCACATTTAGTAATAATATACCTATACAGTAATCACTAACATCCTAAAAAACAGAACCTAAATATTGCATTCAAAACCAGCAACACTAATGAAAATTCTATTAATCATAGCAATAAGTTCACCAAGTCAGGTGTTTATAGACTCAATTATAATAACTGTAACGCATCTCATGTTGGTCGAAGAAGTAGGAGCTTCCATACAAGATACATAGAGCATGTTAACGCCCTGAAATATAACAGATTTTCAGCCATCGGACAGCACATGGGTGATACTAACCATAAGTTCACTAATATCAACCAAGACATGAATATTTCAAAGTTATACAAAAAGGCCCCCTGCTCAAGGAACAGTTTTTCAATCCTAACTTCAATCTAAATGAAATTTCAGAGAAATCAAACATTTCATTTGACCTTTTAATTCCTATCTTTAGTAATCATGTCTCAAATAAAAATAATTCTTTCTTTTACAATCTCTTTAAATTCCCCTCTCAGCAGCAGTCTTTCTTTCCACATCTTTCAGCCCCACCTTAGACACCCCTTCTCTCCTCCCCTCCCACCTTCCCTTCTTTACCCGCTCCCCCCTCCCTATCTACTCCTTTGTTTACACTGCCTGCTTCCTACAACAAGTCAGTGCTTGTTCCCTATCCACTCCTTTGTTTACATGGCCTGCCTGCTTCCTCCAGCAAGTCAGTGCTTGTTCTACATCAGTCATCAGATAACTGTACATTTCACTATACAGATGAGTCTCATCAATAATTTTTCTCCTTTTAAATTCCTTTTCCGTATGTTTGTTCATTCCTAATTCTGGCTATCATTTCCAGATTTACTTCTTTGCCTGAGGTCCTAAGTCAACTTAATCCGAGAACGATCGCTATGAGTCGTCATAAACCGCAGGCTTACATTTCCGACCCCTGTCCCAGTATCTTCCTAAGTCTATCCCCTCTACACAGCACAACAGGCAGCACTCAGTTTGAGCGTAGCAGTTCTCGAGGAAAGTAGTGTGCGGGTCACCATGACCCACCGCGACCTTTTGTGTTCACATACATGTTCCGAGTTAAATTATACATTTCAGTACGTTTTCCTTGTTTCGGTGAAATGGATGAGAGAGAAGCAGACCATATTCGTTCTCTGCTAAATGAATCGTTCTCCACAGAAACAGGCAATGAAATTGGTGGTGATGAAAGTGATGTAAGGACTGATGTCGATCCACAAGAAGAAATACAAGATGACCAAGTCCAGAACACAGATACGGAACAAAGTGATGATAGTGATGACAACGTAACCACTGACGATGAACATTCGGAAGGCAACTCTACATCCCACTGCTTTATAGAGGTAACTATTCTGGTAAAACGGCACTAAATGGAAACTGGTTGAACCTACACAATCAGTCCGTACAAGATGCCGGAGTATTGTGACTCATCTTCCAGGGTGCAAAGGAGCAGCGAAAGAGGCTAACACACCGATGAAAGCATGCCAGTGTTTCTTCACAGATGACCGTTGATTATACCAATATATACATCAATATAAAAAAAGACAATTACGAACGTGAAAGAGACTCAAAAAAACACCAAATTTAGAGGAGATGAAGACATTACTAGGACTTCTGTTTTATGCAGTATTGAAATCGTCGCACTTGAACACGAATGAAATGTGGAGTGACGATGGGATTGGAGTACCTATTTTTTGGTCTGTAATATCTCAGCAGCTATTCCGGTTTCTTCTCAGAGCTCTTCGCTCTGACGATAAAAGGGATTGTCACATTAGAATTGCTGGTGATAAACTTGCTCCACTGCATCAGGTTTTTGAATACATCGTAGCTAAGTATCAAGTAAACTTCAGTGTATCGGAATACACCAAAGTCTATGAAATGCTGTGGGGATTTCGTGGCAGGTGCCCCTTTCATCAGTACATGCGAAATAATCCCGCTGAGTATGGCATAAAGGTGTTTTCCATTGTTGATGCTCGCACTTTCTACGTCCTGAACATGGGGGTCTACTTGGGGAAACAACCACAAGGTCAGTATCATCAAATCACACAAACTCCTGCTGAAGTTGTAATGAGGCTTGTATCACCTATTTCATGAAGTGGACGTAATGTCACCCACGACAACTGGTTCACAAGTGTTCCCCTAGCTCAGAACATGTTGCTGCAACATAACCTAACAACTGTTGATAACATATAAAAAAAAAAGACACAGCTTCCTCTTTGCTTTGTGAAAAGTACAGGGTGTGAGGTACATTCTTCCATGTTTGGATTTGGCAAGAATCTTACAACTCTGGTGTCCTACGTACCAAAAAAAGGAAGGGTTGTCATCTTAATATCAACGATGCACCACAGTATATCTATTGATCCTAACACAGTTGATGGGGAGATCACTACGTTCTATAATTTAATGAAAGGTGGGGTTGACGTAGTCGATGAAATGTCGGGAAGTTACTCTGTGGACAGAAAAACAAACAGGTGGCCCCCTTACTGGATTTTTTCATCTCATGGACGTGACAGCTATCAATTCACTGGTTGTTTATTCCTGGAACAACAAAGACAAGCATCAGGTGAGGAGGCAGTTCTTGAAAGAACTCACCAAGGAATTGGTTACGCCGTATATGAGGACCCGTTTGCTGGCTGGAAATCTTAGCCGTCAGCTTAGGACGGAAATTCTACGCACTCTGAAAGAAACGGATCCACTCCCTGAGGGACCTCAAGAAGACGACGATACCAGAAAACGAAAAAGATGTGCACTGTGCTCCAGAACTGGCAACAAAACGTATCAGATGTGTGCGATCTGTAAGAAGTTTATATGTGGAATCCATGGCAAACTGACTTGCCTAGACTGTCTGGAAAATGCCTGAACCAGAGACTGAGAACTGTGGGAAGGTGGATTTGTAAAGGTTTTTTTAATCCTAGCCAGAGATTCTAAATTTATCAGTTGGTTTTGACATTTATTAGTTTCTGTTACTTTGTATATGTGTTGAAAATCATTGAAAAGTTCAACATGGTGCCTATTCAAAAATTATCTCTAAAACTTTCTTAATGTTCTTAGAAGGCATTGGTGTGAAATTATTTCTGACTTAACAATATTCCAGAAAAGAATACTAATCTTTGTAACACATGCAATTAAGTGGAGGTTTTGTATTAACGTTTTAAAAATAAATTTGTAGTTGTATAGTAAGAACATAAATAAAGGTTTGATTGTTTCTATGTCCAAGATAATAGTATTAATTGATGTACAAACATAGTTTTTAAAAATAACAAGTCCTGACGAAATAAGTTAAATAATAATTTGTGGGTCATGGTAACCCACCGCGACCACTTTAAGATGCACCATGTGCGAGACCACTGCCGGGTTAAAGACATCATATTATGACAAGAAGATCATAAACATAATTTTTGTTATTATATGTATTTTAATATTATAATTATTCCTGCAACATTATCTTTGTCTGGTATACATATGTTTTAGTTATCACATAATCTGTTTAATTTTTATTTGGCTGAGGATGGCCACTAAGTGGCTGAAACTATCACAAGACTGATGTAATATTATTAACTTGATATATTGTAATGAAAAGGTGGACCCTCTTGTCACTTTATTTCTCATACTCCCACTCTCCCGCAAGCCCCGCCCCATTTCCCCACTCCACCTCCTCCTAGAAACACGTCTTGAGTCTCGACTACCAAAGTGTGTTAGTCCAGAACTGGACTCTGTAGTCAGAGAACACGGGTGATACAAGCAGGCCACGTAATGTAAGTTAATTTTCGTTCTTCATAACTTACCTTAAATGTCTTCCTGTTAATCACCATTTTTTAACTCTTGATTGGATATTTATTATTCATTTTACAGACTAGAAATCAGACGGTTCAACTGCAATAACAGCTTACATATATCAGCCTATGTCTGAACAGAGTAACTAAGCTAACAGTTAACAGATATTAGTTGAACTACACCAGGGGACAATAAAAACATTGAAATAAAAAGGCCTCCAGCTCAAGACTGTTTTAACAATCACCATCTCATAGTTTTTAATTTTCATCATGCTTTTTATGAAAACTTCTTAACTGACACTTCATTTTGTGTGTCTGATGGTTTTAATTTTATTATGTATGTCTTACTGAGGATAAGCCTATTCCGGCTCGAAACATGTCTATGTAAAGTCTCTTCTTAATTGGATGTAAAATATTATAGTACTGACTAGGAGGATATTAACGTGATTTTGTACAATTTTGTAAGAACATGGATTTATTCTGAACAGATCAACCCTAGACCTAATTTTTTTGACAAGAATGCTCTCTGAAAAATATTAGGATAAGAATCGAATGGTTATAATTCTATTCTTGGATACTGAAAAGGTATACGATTACGTACTACGGAAGCACATATGAGAACATTTGAGATGTAAAGAAATGCCAGGTGAGATTACAGCTTCAGTAAAACAACATATCAAGAGACAAAGAGCTGTGTGAAAATTCAAGGAGGCAGGTAAATTTGTTTTGAAACCAACAGCAGAGCGCAACAAGGAAGTTGTGTATCACTCCTTCTCTTCATTACTGTAATGGATTATGTTATAAAAGCAGTAAAAATGAAGGATCAGACAATAAATGCACTTTTATTTGCAGATGATGTTATGCTATGGGGTAAGACAGAAGCACAAGTTCAAGCTAAACTAGATCTTTGGCAAGAAGAATTTGAAAGAATGGGAATGATCATCAGCCAAACTAAAACAGTGTGTCTACAAAATTCAGCAAAACTTGAAGTTGAATTTAGCCTAATTAAGTTCATTTCAAGATACAAAATTCAATACTATTTCTGCTTCAGTGAGGAAATTTCTTCATCTATAGCCACCAAAGACAGTCAAGCTTCTGCCATCACCCTCCTCTTCTATTGCTTTCAGTAACAAAGCAGCCTTTTCCATCATTTTTTTCTTTGTTTTCTTTGCAAGGCATCTTCAGCTTCTGATGCTTCATGTTTCTCCTTTAGATTTTGAACCTACAATGTATGAGCATTCCTTGTAGCATGGAGCATGTTCTTATTAATGAAGACCTTTTCAACTCCACCGAGGTTTGAAATAGCATCATATATTATTCTTTATGCTACAAGAGATTCTTCCTTATTTACAGAAAAACTGCGTTCAAGTGAAGCATTTCCATGAAACAATATCAGTATCATTTTCAGAAATGAAGCCAACTTTTCTGTTTCAAATTTGCTGCTGGCAAAACAGTGTGGAGCCAAAAGTGATCTAAACTCTCTTCTTGTGAAGACAAAGAATTCACTACTTTGACTGAAGGTATCATGCTCACAAACAGAAGTGAACACCCTTTGTATATGATCGGCTTCATTACCCGAGATCCATTTGCTTTCAAGAAAGGCATTTAAAGCTATGGTTAGCCGTTTGCTGCTCAGACGTAGTGGTTGCTTGGCTACACTAGAATTGAAACAAGAAATTCCTTTAGTCAGTTTATATGCCAGAGATGATCGATCCAATAACTTCTTGCACAAAGCTACCATTCCTCTTAGACAATCTGTGAGGAACACTAACACACATCTATCATTTAGTTCAGGAGTGCCATGAAGTGCTGCTCTAGCAGCATAACCTGTGTCAACTTTGGATGCAGGCAGAAGGTTTTCTTTATTATCTAAATTAATTTTGAGGACATTTCCTGAAGACTTAACAAACCCTGCCATTACATTTTTTCATTGTTGTTTTAGGACTGGTTTCGAATCTCCAACAAATGATGATAAAAATGATAACTTGGCCTTATGAAGCTTATCCTTAATTGAAGTTGGTACCATTTTGAAGCTGTAACAGTAGCAGCAGCAGCAGCAGCAGTAGCAGGAGTCGTACGTGACCGTGTTTGTCATGGTAGCTGTGGCAGACAGAACACAGATTGTGTTTGTGACTGGAGTATTATCTACTTAATTTAAGTCTTTTGTAACATCAATATTCAAAGTTTCTCATTTAAAATACCTTTAAAGTGATGACGAGAACCGACTTAACACTACTGGCATGCTTCTTTCCTCCCATGTGACGTTTTAATGCCTTCTTCCCCATGTTGTTGAGAGAAAATAATGTTTTACATATGAAATATGCTGAAAATTTGTCCTGAGGCATGGGTTTCAACCATGTTCTGAAAATATCATCCAGCAGCTACCTTCCAATAAACTTTTCCTTGGTTTTGATGGAGATATTGTTAGCTGAAAAAAGAACTATAATATAAGGATACTGTAAAAACCTTTAAATAGTCCTAGTCAAGCCATAACATGATAGTTTACATAAGGATAAAGACTGCGATTATTGTACTTTTATTAAGTTGTGTATCCCGCATGTTAACATATTTCATTCCACAATTAAATGTTTTAAAAATACTCATTGGTTCGTGAATTAAATGTGAAGTGTATCTTGAAGTTTTTATGAATATACCCACGGTAAAAAAAGTGTGGGTCTTAAATGACGAGTAACATTAATTCCATTTATCACTTCGTAGCATAAATGTTCTAGAAGTCATAAATGAAAGGTACATTATCATACATATAGTTCACGCATTACAACAAGACTTAAAACGCACTGGTTCTTGTAAATCAAAACGTATTTCACTTAACCTCAGAAACGTTGATCAAGCTCTTGTAACCACAATTACAACTCACAATGTCCATTTGAACACATACAATCATACTTCACAAACTTAAATCTCCAACCCAACAAACACCTATCATCTGAGGTCTCGCTTTGCGACTGCTGCTGCTCACCTATTTGGTCTTACCTTTCAATTTGACTTGAGGGCTCTTAGAGCATGGACTGTTGGTCTTGTTTGGAATGTTTAGAGTGTGATATTGTGTGAATTGACCTATATTTGAGTTGAATATTCATAATTTGCTTCAGAATAGAAGTTGTGTTTTTTGTGGCGAGCAACCGTTCTTGAAGAGGTTGGAAGGACTGGTTCTTCTGGTTGAAGGTTGGAGTGTAGGGTTTTGGAGAAAGGGATGAATGTGTGTGTCAGGGTGGTTCATGCAGTATTAAGGAGGGGTTTGTGGTTCTGGATGGATATTCAGGCTATGTTCTGTGTAATGTTCACATGTACACAATATTAGATTTCTCATTCTAGGCATATACAGTAGATCCTCGATAATTCAAAATCTGTTAATTCAAAATCATGCCTAATTCGAAGAAGCTCTCGTTCCTGGAAATATGAGGTACGGTTTTGCACATTATTTAAATTGTTTAATTTGAAATGCAGATAATTCGTCATCTGAAGAACAATGTCGGTCCCATTACCGAAATTCATACTTTTAATTCAAAACTACCTTTAAGTTTTTTAAATAAAGTAGTATTTTACAGAGTAATTTAAATTAAAAATTTATCCGCGTCGTGACAGAACGCGTCTTCCGAAACATACAGGGGTAGCTAACAGCACTTTCACTCACTTCGGTGTGTCTACAATGTGCTTCATATTTGCTAAGTTCAAGTGAAATCGTAAGCCTTTTGTATTCAGGTTTTAAGGAACGCCATAATATCACGTAGCAGACAGTGTGCGAAGAAGCAGAATCCGCGAACCCTGGCGAAGCCGACAGTTTGCGAAAAAGAGTGGCTCGTATAATCAATTCATACGCAACGAACAATATTGTCGTTGTAGATGAAACTGTATCATTTTTTTAATGCCAAGCATTTAATGTATTAAACCGTTTTAAATGAGAGAAGCACCAGCCGGGAAATCGTACAAGGGTGGGGATCATTGTACTGTGTGTAATGCACATGGAAGCGAGAGACTTCCTCCCAGAGAGTTACAATATTGAAAATCTTCCACCTTTTTGATACTTTTTATTTGCCTTTTAGCAAATTTTTATTTGTAAACAGTACATGTTTCGTTCTCACTTGGGAACATCTTCAGCTGTTATTAAAGCTTAGGTGAATTGCTAAGTTTTTAAACACGTTATTTGCAAGTGCATTGATTCTCTTAAAAACTACTAGAATACCAATTAAATTAAATGATATTAAAACAATGTGGGGGTTAATGTGTTAATGAAATGAGACTGGATGATTACATAATTGGTCAGCTTAAAAACTATATCTATTCATTGGAATAGTTGTTAAAATTTTTTCACTTTGTTACATTAAAAATGTCTGTCTGTCTTCCTGTTAAAAGGTTTTAAAAATGATTGACTTCATGACACTGTTCAAATTGTTGTTGAATGTTTTTTCTTTCACTCCTTCCAGAATGAATCAAGGTTAATTGCATTCAGTAATGGGTCTTAGAATATTCTGTGATGTGGCAAGGGTTGGCATTTCTGAATTAGGAGTCTGAGGTTAATTCGAAATCACGTAATTTGAAGTCCGATTTTTGTGTCCCAGTGACTCCGAATTAACGAGGTTCTACTGTACACTGATCACTCAGAACATTATGAACACCTACTTAATTTCACACCGATGTCTCCACATCACAATCGATGCTACAGAAGTCAACTAAAAGAATAAGCAGAAGTTTCAACCCACAACATTTTTCCTAATTAGCAATTACCCACTTTAACTGTCACCATTGTTGTCGTTCAAACGCACGGATTACCCATGAATCTCCAGCCACACTGACCAGTCTCCGTCCCGATCTCGGCGCTTCAACTGGAAAACTTTCAGCTTGATGCCTATAAAACCTCATTTGGCTATAAAAATTTCCCCTACCCCCGGTGATTTTTAACTAAAATAATCTGCTCTACATATTTCTGAAATGTCAATGCTAATTCTTTCTTCCAACCTCTAAAACATCAGGACGCACTTGGTACTAAATTTTTTTTATCCTTGCGCACCAGCTGCTCTTGTGTAAATATGTATATAATTGTAAATTCTCAACTTTCATTTAGATAATGTAATTACTATATAGTTACCAATCATTAACATTAGTTTTTATTAAAAACATTTACGCTGAATGTTAAATGTAAATATTTTAAAAAAACTTTATCTCAACTGTTCAACTGAATCATGTAAATACTGTATAGTTACCAACCTTTGGCATCAATTTTTGGTTACTAACATTGATGCCAAACACTACACCTTTTCTCCCTTAATTGTTTTATTGTAAATATTTTTTAAACTTGTTATTTTCATATGATTGCGTCAACTGTTTCTCCAGAGCACCACTGCAGAACTCTACTTTGTTATTTTTAGGCATTGGTGCTGACTTTTCATCTAAACCTACATGTTCAACCATCACTTTTGTGCAAATTTTTTCCCATACTTAATTTTTATATTGTTGTTAATAATATGTAATAATTTGTACATGTCTACTACTAACCAGTTACCTGATTTTTTACCTTGAGGTGATATTTTGACTGATGATGCCCTCAATGAAGGGCGAAACATGTCTCAAGTGGAATCTACAATAAATTCCTAATTTATAAAATTTATATGTATTGAATAGGTGAAAAAAACAAACCTTTTAACATCCTACACCTACTTAATAGCCGGTATACCCACCTTTGGCATGGATAACAGTGGCGATGCTTCTTGGCATAGAAGCAATGAGGCCTTGGTAGGTTGCTGGAGGGAGTTTGCACCACATCTGCACACATAAGTCATAATTCGAGTTAATTCCAGGGAGGGAAGTGATGAGCTCTGAGGCCACATTCAATCACATCCCAGATGTGTTTGGCCGGGTTAAGATGTGGCGAGTTGGAGGGCCAGCACATCAGTTACAACTCGCCATTGTGCTCCTCGAACCACTCAATCGCACTCCTGGCCTCGTGACATGGTGCATTATCATGTTGAAAAATGCCACTGCCACTGGGAAACATGTTCGTCAAGAAGGGGTGTATGTGGTCTGCAACCAGTGTATGATAGTTCTCGGCCGTCGAGATGCCTTGCACGAGTTCCACTGGACCCATGAATGCCCATGTGAATGTTCCCCAGAGCATAACTGAGCCGCCGCCAGCTTGTCTTCGTCCCGCAGTACACGTGTCAAGGAGCTGTTCCCCTGGAAGACGAAGGATTCGCACTCTCCCATCGGCATGATGAAGAAAGTATCAGGATACATCAGACCATCCAATGCTCTGCCAGTGCGCCAAAGTCCAGTGACGGTCACGTGTCCATTTCAGTCGTAGTTGCTGATGCCGTGGAATTAAAATTGGCGCAGGCATGAATTGTCGGTTGCGGAGGTTCCTCCTTAGGAGTGTGTGTGCACTGTGTGTTCAGATACACTTGTACTCTGCCCAGCATTAAAGCCGGATGTTATTTCCGCCACAGTTCGCTGCCTGTCCTATTTTACCAGTCCGCCCCGCCTACAACGTCCAAAATCTGCATTGAGGTGTGGCCGCTCAACCCCTTGATGTTTGGACGTGGTTTCACCTTGGTTTCTCCACTTGAGGACACTCACCACAGCACTCTTCGAACACCCGACAATTTGTGCAGTTTCTGAAATGCTCATGCTGAGCTTCCGGGCCATCACAATCTGCCCTCGGGCAAACTCTGAGAGATAATGCGCCTTCCCCGTTCTACACGCGGACATCACGCTCACTGATACTACCACCGTGCATGTGTCTGACTAGCAGTCAATCCTCATCAGGTGAAGCTGCTATCGCCTGGAAGGTTTTATATCGATAGTAGGCAGGTGGTTATAATGTTCCAGCTGATCAGTGTATACAGTTTGAGTAATATATATGTACAATGTATGCACTGTTTAAAGTACTTTATTATAAGTATCTATATTTAGTAGATGAGCCGGCCCCATGGTGTAGGGGTAGCGTGCCTGCCTCTTACCTGGAGGTCCCGGGTTTGATTCCCGGCCAGGTCAGGGATTTTTACCTGGACCTGAGGACTGGTTCGAGGTCCACTCAGCCTACGTGATTAGAATTGAGGAGCTATCTGACGGTGAGATAGCGGCCCCGGTCTAGAAAGCCAAGAATAACAGCCGAGAGGATTCGTTGTGCTGGCCACACGACACCTTGTAATCTGCAGACCTTCGGGCTGAGCAGCGGTCGCTTGGTAGGCCAAGGCCCTTCAAGGGCTGTAATGCCATGGGGGAAAAAAAAAATAGTAGATGAACAATTCTATTTGATTTTTTTTTGTACATATGTACGTGCATTTTTAAGCGTGTGTAGCTGGGCGTGTTTGGTCTTCATTTGGAAATGTTATATGTATTTCACATTGGTGGAAATCAGTTTTCTGATTGCAAATAGTGTACTAGTAGTCAGGGGCAAGGTTTGCAATTTGTTATGCAGGGTAGGCAACCCGCTGGGGTTTAGTTCCTTTCTCAAAAGATTGCAACTGGAATTCTTCTCGTTGTTCTTCTAGAATTAATTTTTTGTTTTACTCGTAAGTGTCTTGGGGTATATGTATTGGTAGAACACACACAGTCATAGAGTTGTTGGATCAGTGTATTGACATTCGAAATTCAATTGAACCTATTATTATTTAAAAATTTCATTTTCCGTATTGACAGATTCAAAGTATAGATAAGAAATGTGTTTTTCCACCAATACATACACAATTTATGTTAATAGATTAAACTAGTACCGGTTTTGGCTCTTTAACGGCCATCATCAGCTAGTACATGATTTGTTTTAGCCATTAGACAATTCACAAGTTGTTATTGTATTAGGCATCCGGATGTCTAATGGGGGATGGAAATGTATACAATAGCATATAATTAAAATATCAGTAGTCAGGGTAAAAAGTTACAAATTAGAACATGAGTATGTAAAACATATTAAAACACACAGGCCACAATATATAACATTTAAAAAGTTTCAACACATTAAAATGGTACGTATAGGTAGACACTTGTTAAAATTTTTAATTCATGCTACATAGATTCCATTCTTCTGTCCTCTGTGCAGTTCCTTTGCTTCTAAGTTATGTTGATTTTAGCTGCGTAAGGTAATCCTCGAGAACATTCTGAAACTGGTGTACGTCATATTGATATGGGCCTTTGTCATGAAGAAATTTTGTTGTGTTATATATCCCAACTTGTGATATACTCTGGCAAGTTTCAATATAGCAAACAGCAGGTCTCGAGCTTGTATTTAGAAGTAGTTGGTGGCAACACCTCTCTCGTCTACGTTTGTTGTTGTAGTCTGTAAAGATAAGGTGATATAAGTATGCCGGTAGTGTGTGTGTGAAGGAATGCCTGGTGTGTGTATGGAAAGAGTACTTACTATAGTTGTTGTGGAAGTCTTGTGCCGATGTGTTTGAAGGCTTGTTGTGTTCTACTGCGAGTGCGTCTGGGGCTCATATTAGCTGTGGAGGGGGATGTAGGTGGAGGGGAAGAAGGAGTGGCCGTTGGAGAAGTAGGGGCGGGGTCAGGCTTGTGATTCGTTGGTTTGTTAGAGCGTGTGTTTACTATTTTGAGGTAATCATTCTTTAATGTCGGAATGGCTTTGTCAAAAATGATGCTGGTTTTTTCAGTAATATCATTAATGTTATGATTGGGGTTGGCGTATTAGTCTAAAGAAATGTAGAGATCTTCGGTTATGTTGAGCAGGGGGCCCTTGGAGTTTATATTTATTATCGTCATGTCGTTATTGATGTTTGTGAAACTATGCTTGGATTCTTCTACATGTTGGCCTATTGATGAGAAATGGTTATGTTTTACTGCATTTATATGTTCATTGTAGCGAATGGTGAAGTTTCTGCCTGGACGTCCTATGTAACTTACGTCACAGTTGTTACATTTGATACGGTAGACACCTGATTGGTTGTATTTATTGTTATTATTGACTGTTTTAGTGTTATGTATAATGTTGGTACTATTGTGTGTGGTTTTGAATGCTGTTTTTATGTTGTGCTTCTTGAAAATATTAGTTATAGTATATATGTGGGTGTTGTTAAAGGTAAATAGGGCATAGTCTTTTTTGGGTTTGGCTGTTTTTGCTAATTTAGTTTTAGGTTGTGATTTTATTTTGTGAATGATTTTGTTGACCATTTCTTTGCTGTATCCGTTATGTTTAGCTATGTCGTGGATTAACTTCAATTCATTGTTTAGGTCTTCTGTTGTCATTGGGATGTTAAAAGCTCTATAAATCATACTATAATAGGCTGCTCTTTTTTGTGTATTGGGATGAATGGAGTCATTTTTTATGGTATTTGAGGTGTGTGTGGGTTTCCTGTAGATTTTGTAAGATAAGTGGTTGTCGTGTCTGGTTATTGTTAAGTCTAGGTAATTTAGTGTACGGTTATTTTCGGTTTCTTTGGTGAATTTAATTTGGGGATCTAGAGTGTTAAGCTTGTCTAGTATAGTTTGTGCGTCAGTGGATCTATTATCTAGAACTACGAAGACATCGTCAACAAATCTGCTCCAAAAATGTATATTATCTATTTCTTTGATAAGCTCGAGACCTGCTGTTTGCTATATTGAAACTTGCCAGAGTATATCACAAGTTGGGATATATAACACAACAAAATTTCTTCATGACAAAGGCCCATATCAATATGACGTACACCAGTTTCAGAATGTTCTCGAGGATTACCTTACGCAGCTAAAATCAACATAACTTAGAAGCAAAGGAACTGCACAGAGGACAGAAGAATGGAATCTATGTAGCATGAATTAAAAATTTTAACAAGTGTCTACCTATACGTACCATTTTAATGTGTTGAAACTTTTTAAATGTTATATATTGTGGCCTGTGTGTTTTAATATGTTTTACATACTCATGTTCCAATTTGTAACTTTTTACCCTGACTAATGATATTTTAATTATATGCTATTGTATACATTTCCATCCCCCATTAGACATCCGGATGCCTAATACAATAACAACTTGTGAATTGTCTAATGGCTAAAACAAATTATGTACTAGCTGATGATGGCCGTTAAAGAGCCAAAACCGGTACTAGTTTAATCTATTAAAATAAATTGTGTATGTATTGGTGGAAAAACACATTTCTTATCTATACTTACAATTGAACCTATCGGTTACTTCACATTTGAGATCATGCTTGCTTTTTATGTTTATTTACTTTTCTTTAAAAAAAAGCATAAAAGACACACCCTAAATTAATGTTATAAAAACTGAAAATAAGCTGTTTCCATAACACGAAGAAATACGGTACGTTCATTTTATCTGGCAGAAGAATGAATTCCAGATTTTTTTCTGAATTCCCTGATATTTCTCAGTTTTCCAGTGATTTACCAAATTCCCTGACAATTCCTGGTTTACCTAGTTTTCCATATGGGTACACACCTGAAAAATCCACTGGTTTAATGATGAGTCAAAATTCTGACGCAGTCCACCTGCAAGTGCAAAATGAAGTATATAATATTAAGAACTTCAAATCGTTAGGGAGCTTCGTTTCTTCTGTTTCTCTCTGTTCGTCAACTACATTGGGATTACTCATTTCCCCAAGCTTCCAAGATCTCATTGTACAAAACATATCTTGTACCAATTCTAACACATGGACTGGATGTAGCAACATTGACTAGACCAGCAAAAAGTCACCTACAAGCGACTGAAATGAAGTTCCTTTGTTCTTGTTTCCAAAAGACAAGGAGACACAAAATAAAGAATGAAAATATCTGGCAACAACTTGGATTGGACAAGAATCTACTGGAAACCTCAGAATTAAGTGGATTATGATGCTTTGGACATATGAGGAGATTCCAATTAGGACCCCTATGAATGTTCTTGGAGAGACCCAGGAGAAGACCTGAAGACAGTCACGAAAAGCAAATTTTCAAAGACCTTAGAAGATGTGATTTAAATTGGCAGCAAAAAGTAGAATATCAGCTATGAATGGACAGGAGAATTGCAAGAGGTTTGCAAACACCCGCACATGGCTTGCTGGAGTGAAAATTGATGATGATGATGATGATGATGATGATGATGATGATTATCTAATAGTAATTTTTTGGGTTTGAGACAGGACTTGAAATGCTACGCCAGCATTTTCCCGGAGTGAGTGTGGAAAAAATCAAGGGGAGAAAGACACTCAGGAAACCAGCTGTTAGTGTCAGGATTCGAGGTTTGGATCCTTTATTCGAGTAACTTCAAGTCTTGTTATGGAACAATCATAACCAGTTAGCTGAAAGTGACATCAAAGTTGTGCTATCCAGTGTCAGTGTGTTCGCTAGTTATTTTTTCTTTCTTTTATCTTGCCCCCCTGCTCATAATTTCTGGTAGTAAGAAGGCACTTCCATTAGTCTGAGGCCTTCTCTGTATGCTGCCTGAACATTTTGAAGTGCTAGCAGTAAAGCAGAGTCTTAGCCTTACAAGGGTCAGCAACCAGACTATTAAATCTAACAGACCAAAGGTTTAAATAGCCTAAATTATCCAAGCTAAAAGAGGAGTCAGGATTCATAATTGGTTCACATAGTCACTGTATATTTGATTATGTCAATTACCATAACACACTGATGATGGGCTATGTTAATTAACGTAGATTCGTATTGATGTGCGGGTTACCGGCTACGTAAATTAATGTTTCCTCACATTGCTTTATTCGTGAGTAATTATTTCCTCTCCACCGTTCATTAATCGAAACATTACGTGTTATTTGCAAACAAAATTCTTGATGATTGGAATTTAGATAGGTATATTCTTTCTTTTTTACAATGGGCTTTACGTCGTACCAACAGAGATAGGTCTTTATGCTGACCATCGGATAGGAAAAGCTAGGAAATGGAAAGGAAGCGGTCATGGCCTTAATTAATGTACAGCCCCAGCATTTACCTGGTGTGAAAATAGGAAATCACAGAAAACCATCTTCAGGGCTGCCGACAGTGGGGTTTAAACCAACTATCTCCCGAATGCAAGCTCGCAGCTGCACGCCCCTAACCGCACGGCAAACTTGCTTGGTAATTTTTTCATTGACAATGCTTTCGGCACATTCAGGGCCATGTGTATTGTCTGGTATCAGCACAGCACGCCGTAGCAAACAGAGCTTAAACGATGGTGAAATATTGGGACAATTGCATGCTGATAGTTTATCTGATGATCCCACTGATAGCGAGAGTGTAAGTATTAGTGATTGTGAAGATGTTTGTCCGTCAACATCAAAATATAAGTGCGGGACTGAAAGTGCGATATTCAGTTCGGACGAGTCTGATGAATGGACAAATAAGGATGAAAACAAGAGTCCTAGAGCTATTTGAAGGTTTCATTAGCCTAACTTATATGGCCAATAATCCCACGAGTATCCCAGAGGTGGTAGATCGTTTTCTTGGCAATCACTTGTTTCAGCTTCTTTTCGTACAATCAAATCTCTATTAAGAACAAAATTACAGAAGGTAAAACATCCCCCAAATCCCTGAAATGGAAAAATGTAAATTCAGCAGAAATGAAGTTCTTGGCTCTAATAATTTAATTTGGCCAAGTTAGAAAGGACACTAGAAGGGACTATTGGAGAACAAATAAACTGACGTGAACGCCTGATTTTGCTGAAGTTGCGAGCCAAAATAGTTTTGAACAGATCTGGAAATGTTTGCATTTCAGCGATAATTTAACTGGTGACCATGATTCGGACAGACTCTACAAAATCAGGCTTATTTTGGACAATTTACTGACCAAGTTTCAATCTCTATAAACCTCTGCAGCAGCTTTCTCTTGACGAATCCATAATCCCGTGGCATGGGAGGTTTAAATTTACGACCTACAATCCTGGAAAACTTACCAGATAGGGTATATTAGTGAGGAAGGTATGCGAGGCCACTACGGGATATATTTGCAACATGGAGATGAGAAGGTAGGAGAAGGTAAAAGATTAGAGAAAACCATATTTTTGGCTTTGGAATCTTACCTTGATTTATGGCATCATTTATACCGAGATAACTATGGTATTACAATAGTGTAGAAATTGCAAAAAACGTTCTCCAAAGGAAAATTAGAGTCTGCGGGACTATTCGACTGAATAGAGGAATTCCACAAGTGAGGAAATCTTCATCAAAAATACTGAAGAGAGGTGAAAATGTGTTCTGTCAGAAATGTGAAGTTCTTCTCCATGTGTGGAAGGACAAGAGGGAAGTTTGAATAATCAGTACAATCCTCAGGATTTGGGAAAAAGTATAAAAGCCAAAATCAGTTACTGAATATAACAAATTCGTGAAGGGGGTCAACAGGGTTGATCAGTACTTGGCCTACTATACATTTCTCATTCAGACAGCGAAATGGAGCAAGAAAGTCTTCCTTTGGCTGATAAAATGCACACTTTTCAATACCTTCTGGCTGTATTAACTGCAGAATCCAGGATCAACCATGAAAAATAAGTATAAGATTTCCTGGAGGAGGTTGCACATTATTGGGTAGGAGAACAAGAGGAACAAGTAGAAGAAAGAGAAGCAGAAGAAGAGAATTTGATGGAAGAAGTATCAAGACCAACTCTCCAAGAATGTCTGGAGATCTGAAGCTTCATAAAACTGAAGCAATCGTTGGACCTGGAAGAAAATAGTACCCTAAGAAGCCCCACACACAAGATACATCTGCTCAGCTTGTCAAGTTCCTTTGCACAAGGGCAGCTGCTTCACGCGATACCACACAACAAGCAAGTACTAGAATCACTGGTAAGTGCTGTCACCAAGTTTCAATAATTTATCTCATGTAAATGTAACAAAGGCTTTTCAGTCTGTCAAACACACAGCAAATACAATGTAAATTAAAACACTATAAACATATCTGTAAAACACACACTAACATATAAAGAATGACATGTTTCGTTCTACAAGAACATCCTCAGATTCTATCAAATCACTTAAAAACAAGCTTGTATATGTACAGTAATGTTTACGTAGCGTAAACTTGTCAATGATAGAGAGATTAGTGATAACAGGAAACAGTAATGACAAAAAACAAAATATCACTAATCTCTCTATCATTGACAAGTTTACGCTACGTAAACATTACTGTACATATACAAGCTTGTTTTTAAGTGATTTGATAGAATCTGAGGATGTTCTTGTAGAACGAAACATGTCATTCTTTATATGTTAGTGTGTGTTTTACAGATATGTTTATAGTGTTTTAATTTACATTGTATTTGCTGTGTGTTTGACAGACTGAAAAGCCTTTGTTACATTTAACTAAGTCAACACTGGAAAACATGGCTTCATTTTTAACAAATTTATCTCATGTCATTTAAAAGTTTGCATTTGTGCTTCCTCCTCTTCTCATGCTAGGTGTGCTTCAGTTGCCTGGTCCGCAGGAAAGAATTGAGTAGCACACGCCCGGACAACAATGTGTTAATTGTAGAGGTCATTTACTGAGCCATGAAGTTTCTGCCCATGGTTCATAATAGAAAAAGTGATGCTATTAGTCAGTACTGAAATGTTTCAACACCTTATAGATCATGGTTATGTGGAATAGATGAGACCAGGTACCAAGTATTCCACAAACCAATATCCACCTATTGAGAGTGAAATTACTAACACAGTAGTCGAGGAAATAATAACCATTAAAGGAGTCAAAATGTCATTAAGATTACATCATTTCATGACCAAATCTTTATACATAATGCATGCTGCAATTACCTTGAAGAACGACTTCATTCTTCTCGCTCCAGATTTTTCACCATCTAGTTCATCTTGTAATGTAGCACATTGATACTGATACTTCTCAATTAAGCTGTTCTTCAAAGTGATTTCTTCCTGCCAAGAAATGGACTCCATATTAACAGTTGTTTTCAGAAATTTCTCAAACAATAAAACAATGTAGCTCCCTGACTGACTACACAACCTGGTTTCTTAGTGCTGGTATATACCAATACAATACATAACAAAGTTCTTTTGAAATGACTACATGCGAGGCAAATACAAAGGGTGAAATCAACAACTGCAAGTTTTGAGGAAGAAATGTTTGAAATTATTTTGTTCTTCAAACTCAGCAAGAGACTACTTACAAATACTAACATATAACCCACAAAAGCTCAAAAGCTCTGTCTTGCTAATAAACAATCTGCAAAAGGTAAAATAAAATAATTCAGAAAATGTACAACTGAATCATTTTCTATTCCATGAATTCTGCATGTTCAAAATATTTCCAGAGACTGAATATTATTTCTAATGATGAAATTAGAAACCCACAACACAGGTTATCTGCAACCCAATTATCTTCTATTACAAAATATAAAAATATTTCACTTATTTGACGTCAATCATGTCATCATCGTCTTGACATAGTGTTTTGATCCTGTGTTATCCGAGTCTGGGCATCCAAGATGTTGACAAAAAAATCTTGCTCTACAGTAAAGGGACATATGGCAATAACTCACATATGTCTAAGTTTTTCAGGACGTATGGTTATTGGACAATTGTACAATTTTTGCAGATTATGTTTATTAGCAAGACAGAGCTTTTCTGGGTTATATGTTTTTGCCTTTCCGTTTTTGAAGTTCAACTGGTGATTTTAATTATAAATTATATTTGTTGATTTGTTGGCAAATGCTGGTTTGAACAGATGAAGGGGAGGGTGGGTACACTTGGAAACACACAGACCCTTAGGTAAACGAGGAGCAGAGCTGCTGAATGTGCCCTTTCTACTTGCAGTCACATTGTACAAAACCATTGCTTGTTTTTCTTCAGTGTTTATTATGACAAGGAAAGAAGTGTGAATTCAATAAAGTTGATTCATATTACAGTACTCCATGGATCATAATTTTTTTAAATAACAGAAATTTTTTTTTTGCTCCATGTTCATTTGCCCTTTACCTTCACAGCAACTCATATTATGTTATTGTAATTTTTGTAGATTATATTTAGACTGACTGTTGTTAAAGGGGCCTAACATATAGGTCATCGACCCTAGGTTACATTAAAAGGTAAAGAATACATTTAATCATCAGCTGTGGGTGTATATACAGCCTAGTAACTGATGTTATGTGGATGGATAAGCAACTGTAATTAGTTGCAGTTAAAGCATGGACTGGAGGCCAGTTCTTTTCAGCTCCATCTGCTATAGCACTGGGTAGAACTGGTTCTCTCACACATGGTTGGTTTTTATACCTATTTCTTTATGATTTGCTTTATGTCATGACAACACAGATATGTATTGTGGTGATGATGGAAAGGAGTCTCCTACACTATACCAACATTTTTCACTTCTTGGCAAAACCAGAAATCAAACATGGGCTTCCCTCCTTGTCAGTATTCTATTACTCTAAACATAATACTAAGTGGTTGAGATACATGCTCACAAATGAATGGCGAGTGCTTGCTGTTCAAGTAAATCTATTGATTTCACCCAACAAAGCATACATACATACATACATACATACTGAACCCATGACCTTTGTGCCCTAAGAACATTATGCATAAATCGACAATCATTTAAAAGTTGGATTCTTGATAGCATGGATTTGACACGTGACGAGGGGGTGATTACCTTCGGTCCCACGCTGTGGGGTACGTGACATCAGCGACACGTGTCGACGGCGGAAGAATCTCAAGTCATTTTTGTGAACTATTTCAAAGCACGTGTACATGGCGTGATCCAAGCCAAGTCAAAAAATATAGTGCCTATCAAAGGAGGTCAATCATCTCACAAATCGAACCCGTATACATTTTAAATGTCCATGAACACTACCGCCAGAAATGTAGCAAGCATGTAGTCACTTTCAAAACTCTTGAAATTACAGTTTAGTTAAGTCAGAAAATCTATAGAAATTTTCTTGGCGGCAAAGGGAGATATCCGAAGAGAGGGGGTAACTGCTATAAATATGAAGGGACGCCATGACGAAGTCTCCTTCTCCGGCATTTGTGATACAAAGCGGACGAAAAATTGTTGAGCTGCTCTGCGAAATCAAACCAACGAAAGTAGACTGAGTTCAACTGCAGATTTTAGCCATTGTGGCTAGGTCTTGTCTCCATGAGGAGATAGTTTTCTTGAGTGAAATAATTGTACCAGATAGGACGGTCAAAGTACTGAATAAATTCTAATGTGATTAAGTAATTCGTGTGCGGAAATACTTATAGTCCATCGTGTGCGCTCAGCAAACAAGTGAAGGGTCTTTTCTTTTTTTTATGCTTTATTCCAGGAAACCTGAAGAAAATTAATAATGAACTGTGAAGCCATGAATGTAAAAATGGCTAAATAAAATGCCAGGGTCGCAGGTGAGCCCTATGACGAACAATGGTGTGACTACATGAGGTAGGAGACTTTCCATCTTACTACCTCTTATATCTTGTCTCATGATCTCTAAAAGTGTATTTGAATGGGGATATACGACGCAGTGGTCACCCCTACTAAGTTTTGTGAATGTGAGAGTACGACTAAAAGAGTCATTTGTTTATTTCCCACTTGGATAAATTTTTGAAGTCTTGCGAGTGCCGTATAATGTTGTAAAAGTTATTGAATAGGGTTTCGAAGTGATATCACGTTCAATGTAGATCGTCATCCGTGTGAGTGTACTGCCTATATTTTGTGATGTCAAATTACGATGTTCAGTCGACGTAAAATTTTTCCTGTCTGCAATTTGAGTTAATAATTTAGGAATCCATGGTTACTCATTTTCAATCGAGTGGAAGCGCGCTGTCGGGTGAGAACCTAGGGTGATGAATTTGGTCACGGAGAGAAACGTTTTTCTAGGCCCATTTTAAACTGTGTCTGACTGACAATAAAAGATCTAGTAGAATGTTTCAGTCATTTTCTCGTAAAAATCAAGTTATTAAATACGATATCCTTTATGCGAAGTTATTCATGATTAATGCATTGTGCGATATTAGACGTCGGGATTTCTAGTGAGGATTTTCTTCCAGTTCTTTGTCGATGATAATTGTGGAGCTGGGAAACAGAGGTTAGTTTTGTTGATATGGGATTTGTGAATCAGGTTGGACCTGTCATTGAAGCCGGGACATGGAAGCCCGAGGAATGTTTTATATGAGTTGAGACGAGATGTGCGAATCAGGTTAGAGTCCTGTCATTGAAGCCGGGACACGATAGCCCGAGGTATATTTTATAATGTTGGGAATGGAAAGAAATTCATAGAAATCCATAGCGGTATTAATTGGCGACGCGTATAATTAGTGTGGGCATCTTGAAGCATAATCTGTGCATTTTGTTGGTTAGAATATCGTATTTGTTTAATCTGTCGGCTGAGTTTAAAGAGAGCATTTTGAGAAGCCAGTCAACTGTGAATAAACCAGGTGTTTCATGTAACTGCCAAGCGAACTTGGGGACGAGAGGCCTCAGCTGTGATAACGGGACAGGCGTGGAATTGAGATTGTACTGTATTCTCGGCCGGGGAAAACGTAAAAATGCTGGATTTAGTTGAAATTCATAGTCGGTAATGATCTGAGTATTGTGAAATACTGTAAGATTTGTTTAATTGGGGACGTAATGAACATTTGAAACAATGAACTTCGAGTATAAGGAACAGAGTAACCAAATTCAGGGTTGTCCAAAATATAGAGCGATGGTCGTGATGATTGGTTTGTCTGTGAGGGGTGTGCAAAATTCGTAAATGGTATGACGAGATATGACATCGTAATTATATGGCGAGTTGTTTGGTTTGTACGTAGATTATTAGGATATCCAAGTGTTAATAACGGTTAGGACTAGATTCGATTTTAAAGTGTGAAATCATGAGACAAGATATATAACTGGACATGAATTATGTAACAATTCTTTTCCAGCCAGATAAATATCACTAGATTGAATTCACATCACAGCTGCGTAGGAATATGTGAAGAAACCAGAGTCCGCGGAGATAAAATTTACTGTTCTTTAACATTTTGTTAAATCATTTAAATTTATTTAATTATTAAATTCAGTGAAACCGCATTTGAAATAACTTTAATCAAGCGAATAACTTGGAGATGCATTCTGGAAATTTTAGTTTGTTTTCTGAGGAATATTAAAATGTAAAGTAACGATTAAGGGGACATATCCGAAGGAAATGGATTTTACTGCCACAAAGTTTGTGAGCATTGCTATTGTTGTAATTATTGAACTTTGATTGATTGAGCAGTGAATGTGCTGGGGATAGTAAAGTGGAAACTTTGGTCATCAACCGATGTAACTTAATTGTGTTTAGCCTTCAGCCTAGAAACTTGGATGGTCAGGGGGTCATCAACCTCAGTGACTTGGATTAGGGCTATATGCCATTGTAGCATCATTTCCTTGCGGTCATCATCCACAATGACTTTAAAGTAACTTAGAAGATTAGACGTCGGTCCATGACATAGACGCAGGTCACATCGATTCAATTAAGGGTCCATGCCGTAGAACCACTGTGTGGCACACACCGATTGGACGGCCTTAATTATACCCAGAGTCCAGAGTTCGTGTTACGAGGGCTGGACCATAACGAATCACTATGATGGTACATGTGGTTTCACATGGAAGCCGAATTTAAGGATTTCCAGACTTTCCTTTCTTAAATGATTAATAATTGAGACAATGGTTTCTAGTATGAATACCCGTCAGGCAGTTACGTTAAAGTCTCACACCAGTGTTCTGACGTTTATGTAAAAATGATTGTGGTGTCCAGTGGATACAATTGACTTCTATGATACCGTTGACATATCAGATTGTTTCAGAATTTTCCTGAATAAATAGGAATCTTTTAAACAGACCTTTCATTCCAGTAGATAGATTAGAATTACTGAACCCTACCTTTACCTCAGCAAGTGACGAAGAACCCGATACGACCCAAGAGACAGATCTCATGAACTTTGCTGATAGGTAAGAAAGGTAGGTATCCCTCAATATGGACCAAAGGGTTCAATACATACATTATCATTATAGACTTATGCCTTTCAGCGTTCAGTCTGTAAGCCTCTGAGAATTTACTAAACGTCGCCACAATCCTCGATTTGCAACTAGTGTTGTGGCCTCATTTAGTTCTATACCACTTATCTTTAAATCTGGTTGAATGCCCTCTAACACTTCATTTATTTTCTCTGTTGCTGTTTATTCTCTTCTTGAATATCTGTACAGATTTCGGAAAAGGATCAAACACTACCCCTGGTAAACTGTTCCACTCCTTCACACCCTTCCCAATGAATGAAAATTTACCCCAATCGCTTCTGCTAAAATTCCTTCTAATTTTATATTTGTGGTCAGTCCTGTCGATATAATTATTTTCCAACTGAAGCCTCTCACGGATATCTCCCCATGCTTCTTCTCTTGTATAGGCTCTATATAATCCTATAAGTCTAGTTTTCTCCCTGAACCCAAACACTGTTTGCATATTCCAATAATGGACGAACCATACTTAAGTAACTTTTTTCTTTTAATTCTTTATTGCATCCTTTAAGTAGCCTCATTATGACATGTAACGATCTGTATGCTTTCCCAACAATATCATCAACATGACCCTTCTAGTGCAAATTACTTTCAAATCTCACACCTAAGTATTTGCACTTGCCATCTTTTGGGATAACTACCTCATCCAAAGTATATTCAAATTCAGTTTTAATGCTCCTGTTTGTAAAAGTTGTAACAGTTGATTTGCCTCCATTAACCTTCATATTATTTTCTTCAACCCATTGTTGGATACTTTCAAGGTCCCTTTGTAATTCTGAACAATCCTCAATGTTGTTTATTTCCCTATAAACAATTATGTCATCTGCATACAATCTTATTTTTGATGTTATATTGTTCCCTAAATCATTTGCGTATATTAAGAAAAGTAACGGACCGATTATACTACCCTGTGCAATTCCTTTCCAAACTTTCTCTTCCTGAGATACATTATTTCCTACTTTGACTTTCTGAATCCTTGAATTTAGAAATGTTTTTATCCAATGTGTAACCCTTACGTCCAATCCTATTCCCTCCAATTTCTTTAATAATATTCCATGTTCCACTCTATCAAAGGCTTTGGAAAGATCTATGGCTATGCAATCTAACTGACCTGAATCCAATTGATCTGATATGTCCTGCTGAAATCCCACCAGTTGTGCCTCACAAGAAAATTTCTTTCTAAATCCATACTGGCTCCTCATGAACCAATTTTTATCATCACATATCCCTCTGATGTACTTTGCTATTAAACTCTCCAGTATTTTACAAACTATACTGGTCAGGCTGATTGGTCTGTAGTTCTCTGGTTTCCTTTTATCACCCTTTCCTTTATAAATTTGTATTATTATAGATTCCTTCCATTCCTTTGGTATTACACTATTATTTAAGACATAGTCAAAGAGAAATTTTAAATAAGGCACTATAAACCACCCCATTTTCTTTAATACCTCCCCAGTAATTTGATCACTTCCTGCTGCTTTTCCTTGCCAAAGCAGTTGGATTTCTCTGAAAATATCTTCATTTGTGAATGAGAAGCTCCTTGTTTCCCTCTGTGTCTCTCCCTCTCTATCTTCTGTTTCGATTTCCAACTCCTGACAATCATCTACTGAATCTCTGAATTCCCTACTAAATAGGTTTGCTTTCTCAGTATCTGTTAAATAGTGTTCACCCCCTTCTCCCACCATTGTAGGAATTTGGATTCCTTCCTCCTTAAGATCTTGATTACAACAGATCAGGCCAATGTAGTATCATAAGCATTCATTAGAAAACACAAAACACACCAATATATACCAAATACAAAAAGTGATTATGTAACTAAACAACCATACAAATTGAAAAATCACATCAATTTAACATACTATCTTGCTATACAATACTATACAATACAAAAGAGTGACCTATTCTGAATTGAACCTTACAATAGGTTTCCTGTCTCGAATTGGATAGAGTCTAGTTCCGACAGGTGACGTAACAGTTACCTGTGCGGGTTGCAGAGATCGTCTGCTAGCTGCAACTGGACTATGACGTGGTGGTGATACAGGTTGTGAGGGTGGAGGGGAACGAGAAGTAGGAGAACTCTGTTGGCACTCAGAGGCTGGTGTCAGCAGAGGAGTGGTCAGTGAGGGAGAATCAACTAACTGTGACGTCTTTCGCTGTAAAGGATTAGCCATACAGCGGTCAGAGCTAAAAACAATTGGCCCTGATTATAACCGTATTAGCTGGTCTACTGTATATGTCTTTTCCAAGTCAACCCCGACTCGAGTTGAATTAAATACGTAATGGGGCCAAGTCTATGTATAATCCTACCTTCTATCCACTTATCTCTTCCTCTGTAGTTTTTAGCTAATACCGGTTGTCCTATAGTTAATTGTCTAGTGTAACTGCCTCCTGCGTTAGTTATTTCTTCATCCTGTTTATTTGCTACAGCTTTCTGCAAATTAGGTCTGATCAAATCTAACTTAGTTCTCAAAGAACGATTGAACATTAGCTTAGCAGGAGTTTCATTAGTAGTGCTATGTACAGCATTATGATAAGCTATCAAAAATCTACTCAAAGCTAAATTTACATCTTCATGTTCAAAAATTGCACATTTTAAACGTTTTTTCACAGTTTTAACTGCATTCTCAGCCTGCCCGTTAGAAGCTGGATGGTATGGTGCTATCAACGTTTGCCTTATCCCATTTTGTTTCAGAAATCGAGAAAATTCTTCAGAGGAAAAGGGAGGGCCATTAGCACTAACGAGTTCGGGAAGACCAAATCTACAAAACATAGGACGCAATTTCTCGAGGACTTGCTTAGTTGAAGTTGAGTTAACCGTTTCAATTTCCAACCATTTGCTATGAACGTCCATTGCAATTAAATACAGTTTTCCTTTGAAAGGTCCTAAAAAGCTATGTGAATTCTTTGCCATACATTGCGTGGAAATTCCCATACATGAAGTGTACTTCTATTAGGACTTTCTCGCTGGGCAAGACACGCTGAACAACTGCTGGCTACTGCTTCGATGTCCTTATCAATTGAAGGCCACCATAAGTACGATCTAGCTAATGATTTCATTTTAACTACTCCAAGGTGTCCACTGTGTAATTCATTTAACAAGGACTTTCTCAAGGACCTTGGAATTACGACTCTATAGCCCCACATCAAAATTCCTTGTTCTACAGTTAGCTCAGCTTGCCTTTTAACAAAGTTGCTTAAAGTTGGATCTGGCATAGTAGGCCATCCGTACAATACATAGCCTAGGATTTTGTTTAACTCCTGGTCTTTTTGGGTCTCAAAACGTATATCGTTAAAGTTTATCGGAACATCAGATTCCATTATGCATTGTAAGTATGTAGGTACATACTCTAAACTAACATCAACATCCTCAAAATGACTGGCTGATAAAGGTAGCCTAGATAAGCCATCTGCGTTGCCATGGCATTGAGATTTAACATACTGAATGTCATAGTCATAACCTGACAGAAACAATGCGTAACGTTGCAATCTACCTGCTGCAAAGGCTGGTAAACCCTTTTTTGGACCAAAAATGGTTAGAAGCGGCTTGTGATCTGTACACAGAGTAAAATGTCTTCCCCATAAATACTGATTGAACTTCTTTACACCATACACAATGCTCAAGGCTTCTTTATCAATTTGAGAGTAGTTTTTTTCAGCTGAGTTTAGGACTCTACTTGCAAAAGAAATTGGTCTCGCAGTACCATCTTTTTCTATTATACTTAAAACACTTGCAATGCCATAAGGTGACGCCGCCACATGACAACTTAATTGGTAAGTCAGGGTTGTAATGTGCTAGTACCTTAGCCGAAACTAATTTTTCTTTGACTAATTCAAAAGATTTTTGACAAGCTAAATTCCAGTGAAAATCTGCATCTTTTCTAAGAAGCTGGTACAAGGGTGTAAGAACAGTGGCTACATTGGGGATAAATTTAGCATAGTAGTTCACAAGACCGAGAAATCCTTTAAGCTGTGTAACATCTTTAGGAACTGGAGCCTCAACAACTGCTTTGACCTTATCACTGGCTGTAGCTAAACCATCTTTACTTATGACATAGCCTAAATATTCTAGACTGTCACAGAAAAACTTGCACTTATCTTTACCAACAGTCAACCCATGACTACTTAGGCGTTTACAAACTCCTCATAATCTTGACAAATGTACTGCTGTATTTGCTCCCGTCACCACAATAATATCATCAAGAAATGAGGCCACACCTGGTATATCTTGAAGTATTTGTTCAATAACTCTTTGAAAAATACCCGGTGCTGACGAGATTCCATAACAAAGATGGTTGTAAGCAAATAACCCTTTATGTGTACTTATAGTATATAGTTTTTTACTTTCTTCATCTAACCACAACTGCATGTAAGCTGATGAAAAATCTATTTTAGAAAACTTAATTCCCTTTTGTAAAACAACAAAGATGTCTTCAATTCTAGGTATTGGGTGCCTATCTACTTCTAGAAAGGGGTTTAAAGTGACCTTAAAATCTCCGCAAATACGGATATTACCATTCTTTTTTAATACTGGAACAATCGGAGTGCCCCATTCACTTGAAGATACTGGGGAAATAATTTCCTCATCCACTAAACTTTTCAACTCTTGTTCAACCTTTTCCCTTAAAGAATATGGTATTGACCTAGGTTTATGGTACTTAGGTACTGCATCTGGCTTAAGGTTTAGTTTTACTGGGTCTCCTTTAAAGCAGCCTAATTTACTAGTAAATACCTCTGGAAATTAATTAAATAAGTCTTGTACTAATTTAGACTGCATTGGTTTTTACATTCGATAAGTTTACGTTGTTTACACTGCTGGGAATGCTTATAACAACTTGGAGCTCTTTTATCCAACCACGCCCCATGAGAGGATTAGATCCATTACTAATAACATACAAATCTAAACTCTTTTCCAGGGACTGATATTTAACATTTACTTCTAACTTCCCCACAAGCTTGATTTTCTCGTTGGTATAAGAATTTGAAACTAAGTCTGTGGGAATCAATGTTACATGACTTAAGTTAGCCTTATAAAATTTTTCAGAAACAACAGACACACAAGCACCAGAGTCTACTTCAAAGTTAACTGGCTTTCCTTCAACAATTAAATTTACTCTAATGGGCTCAATTTTTGTTATTTTACCTAACATAGGCTGAATGATTTGATCATTTTCATCACACTGAAAAATGTTAGAAATATCATACACTTCATCACACAATTTTTCTTGACTAACATTGGGTTCATGTAAGTCTACATAATGCTGGTTGGGTCTAAGTCTGTTTCCCTGTTGATTCTTAATTCCCTTAAAAAATGAAGGAGTGTCTGTAAGCATGTTTGATTTTACATGAAATTGAGACTTGCTCTTATTTTTTGACTTGCAAATCCTCTCTAAATGACCCTTCTTCCGACAAAAATTGCAAATATATTCACGATAACGGCACTGAGCAGTAGAATGCCCACCTTTATGACCACAACAAAAACACTGAGACACTTTTATGACACGTGAGGACACATTAGGTACAGTGCTGCGTGGAGAAGGCCGAGCTGTAAACTTCTGGAGTCTTGGTGTGGTGTGGTAGGCCAAGGACACTGCATCCTTATCAGTAGCTTCCAACGATATCGCCAGCTGTTCCACCTTCTGGAATGTGAGGTTCTCCTCCGACAGCAGTCGTTTCTTGATGGATTCATCACGGATGCCACTGACTAATCTGTCCCTTAAATAATCAGGAAGTTTGTCCTCGAACTCGCAATACTTGGATAACTGTTTTAGTTGAACAATATATTCTGACACAGTCTCATGTTCCAATTGATCTCGCCTGCTGAATTTATATTGTTCAACGATAAATGAAGGTTTAGGATGGAGATGGTCTTGGACAATTTTAACAATGGTTTCAAAGGATTTTTCAGAAGGTTTATCAGGGGTGATTAAATCTTTCAGTAAATTGTAGGTTTTAACACCGACCACTGTTAGAAAGGTACTAACATTTTTAACATTCGGAATGTCATTGCACTGTACGTAAAGTTCAAAGCGTTCCACGTAGGTTGACCAAGTTTCTTCCGAACTGTCAAATGGTCCTATATTACCAATTAAAGACATGGCGTGATATAAGTGAGCTAAAGTTGAAAAGGCGGCAAAAAAACCTCTGTCTAAGGGCATGGACTGAAAGGCACACCCGATATTACGTTGCTTCAGGAGGAGGCCCGATACATCAGACTATACTATGTTGCGTCATTCATTGTGAAAACACACGAGAAACGTTTTGTTGCGATGAGGAAGCACTGGCACTCGCTGGAATGTCATGACTTTTACCTCGTTGCCAATTTTTACGTATGGAACACCTTGAGGTAGATAATCAGTAGAAGTACACGTTATTTTTAAAGTACCACATCAGCTAAGGAGTCGGAATGATACAGGTGCAGACTACATGACGACTGACTGGAGGTCAAGGGAAAGCTTAGGCTGTGGATAGGCGAGATAGGAGTAGCCAATGAGATAGCTTTATTTGAACGGCCACATGACCCAATGACGTACACATCGTCCAATCCTGACGTAGTGACAATCTAATACAGCTGCTTATAATCACATGGTTTACAATCGTAAGTTATAGAAATATATGTGAAAATTGTAACAGCATATATTACAGTATGTTACAAGAAGTGTAATAAAAAGAAAACGAGGGACTCGAGGGAGAATTCCGGGAGGAATATCACTTCTGACAAAAGAAGAGTGTTTAGTAGTCAGATAGAAGAATTGCCTAACGATATGGAAGATGTAGTTTGGATCAAACTTAAACTGGATGGGAGTAAACAGAGAGATATATGCATAGGTTTTATATACAATCATCCTATGGGGTCACCATATACGAATGTGAACTTTTTTGAGGATTTAATAGAGGAGATTAACTTAATGAGAGGTAACTTTAAAGAAGCAGGAATCATTATGTTGGGAGATTGGAACGCACAAATTGGGGAGTCAATTCCACCATATAGTAAAGAAGGAATAGAGCCAATGATAGGTAGCAGAAATAATCGGGATAAAGAACACAATGTATATGGGGATAAACTACTAGAACTATGTGCCGCAGAAAATTTATATATTCTAAATGGATGATGGCGGGGAGATGAAACGGGAAAACTAACATATATCACAGCGCAGGGAGGTAGTGTAATTGATTTGGTTGTGTGTACAGGAGATATTTTAGAGATGGTAAAGGAAATAGAGATCTTAGAATGGGCCGAAACACATCATTCTCCGGTATCTGTTACCCTAGAAGTGTATGGGAAAGAGCAAGAGAAACGTAACACTGTAAGGAAAAGAGAATAGGATAATTAATAAATATAAGTGGTGCGAGAATACCCCAAAAAGATTTGGGACATATTGAAGGGGAGAAGAATTCGAGATAATTAAAAGTGGAATAGTGGTAGCGTTATTGAGTAGTAATGTGGACCTAGCGGTAGAACTAGTACAGAAACTCTTTAAAACTGTAGCTCACCTGAAAAGAAAGCAGAATAATAATAAAGATAACGGGAAAGGATGGTATAATGATGTGTGTAAAACTAAGAAATTGGAGGTGATTAGAGCCCTAAAAGCATATAGAAAAGAGGGAGAGCCCGAGGTTCGGGTACGCTATTGTAAACTAAGAAAGGAATATAAAATGTTGTTAGTAAAACAAAAGAGGACATGGCAACAGGAGGAGGCAAAATTAATAAACATAGACTGTAAGAATAATCAAAGTGATAAGATATGGAATAGAATTAACAAAATAAGTAGAGGTGATTGAGGATATGCCAATGTTAAAATTGCTAATGGATTCTGGATTGATTATTTTAACAAATTCCTAGGAGGACAGGATACTTGGAAAAATAATAGAACATGTATGCATATCTCGAGGGGTTTAGAGATATGTATCCCCTGCTTAGATGAAGAAATATCAGAATGTTAAGTTTTAGAAATGATCAGAAAGGCCAAATGTAGGAAAGCAGGGGGGGGGGGCTTAAGTGGTAGAACTAAGAAATTTTGGAAAGAAGCAGTTAAAAGTCAACAAATGATGGAAATACTAGTAAAATTGTTCAATAAGATATTTGACTGGAGTTTCCTAAGGCATGGCAGACAGGTATAATATGTCCAATCTACAAGAAGCATGGGGAGAGAAGTAATCCAAGTAACTATAACACTATTGGACTCCCTAAGTAAATTATATACAGGAATTCTGGCAAATAGACTGATGAAATGGGCAGAAGAATTCTCCATCCTCTTGAGATATCAAAGTGGTTTCAGGAAAAGCAGAACAATAACACCATGATTGTAAAAACAATAATAGATAAGTATATAAAACCGAAAGCAGGAAGACTATACATAACTGCTATAGAGTTTGAAAAGACCTTCGACACAGTCAGCAGGGGCACATTGGTCATGAAATTATGCCTATTAGGGGTATCTAGTAAGATGGTACAAGCATTGTAGGCGGCCTATTCATGGGTGCAATGCAGTATTAGGGTAGGTGATGGGGTAGCATGTGGTCAAATAGAATCTCTATTGGGTTTGAAACAAGGATGCAAGATATCTCCTATTTTAATTTTGTTATTTATAAACGATATATTAAATGGACATGGGTGTGATAAGTGGATGAGTCCAGTTTTAGGAAATCAAGAAACACCAGGCCTAATTTTCGCGGATGATGTCCTGCTGATGACGTTAACGGCCGGAGGCATGCAAAAGAGTATTAATGCTGTGACAGAGTTTGCTAAAAAGTGGTCATTAAAAATTAACATTTCCAAGACGAAAGTTCTAATCTGTAAGAAAGGCTGTAAGCGAGCAAAGAATGAACAATGGAAGATAGATGGATGTCATGTGGAGGTCACAAATAGATTAGAGTACCTGGGAATATATATAGCAAATAACGGGAAGTGGGTCCATCTAATAAAACAAGCTAAATGGAAGGGTCTTGCAGCATTATCAGTAATTATAATTCTTGAAAATAAATTCCCAAATATAGATTACAAGATTCAGATAAATGTCCTGCAAGCCGTAGTAAAAAATTGAATGTTATATGGAGCTGAGCTATGGGGTGTAGAGAAAGTGTGTGAGATGCTGAACCAGGTTATTAAGTA
The DNA here is from genome assembly GCF_040414725.1 of Anabrus simplex. Lineage (NCBI taxonomy): Eukaryota > Metazoa > Arthropoda > Insecta > Orthoptera > Tettigoniidae > Anabrus > Anabrus simplex. The sequence goes on along the minus strand of NC_090266.1, from coordinate 138,074,681 downwards.
AGTATTGTAAAATTGTAATGGGGTTACCAAAATGTACAGCAAATTGTGGAGTAAGATTAATATGCGAAGAAAATATCCAAGTAGATATTCTTAAGAGAATTTTGAAATATTTGTTGAGACTGAAAGGAAGAGAGGGTGGCGAGCTTCTGCAGATCGCATATCAACATCAGAGAGAAAATATCCAGGGAGAGTATTGGTTAACTAAAATTAAAAGTATATTAGGCAGGTTGGGATACGGAAGTTATTGGGAGAAGTTGGAGAGATCGACGAATAAAGTAATAATTAGACGACTCAGAGATATTCAAAGACAGTGGTTAGAATCCGAGTGTAGAAGCAAGGTGACCCTCTCAGAGTTTAATAGGATAAGGCAGGATATGAACATAAATATTGTAAATGTAAATAGAAGAGAAATCCGGGGTTTGATATGGTAGATGATGGGAATTTATAAAAACAAGAGATGGATCAGGGGGAAGGATGCAACAAGGTGCCTTCTCTGTGGTGAAAACAGAGAAGAATTTCACATGTTGAAATCATGTAAAGAAACCATAGAGGTGAGAAGGAAATTTTTGAATAGCAAGGAACAATATATGATAAGTGAGGATGAGAATGGCTATAGGATTATTAGGATGATAAGCAAAGAATAATATAAGCCTGGTAATCTCAGTAAACTGTTAATTGTAATTAGAAATTCATGTAGAAGAGTGTTGAAAGAGCCTACAATGAGGGTAGGACAGATTACGGATGGATGATTGTGTTACGAACCGGTTAGTTAAGAATTTGCCAATAGTGGTATGTAGTATAAGGAATATTAGTAGCACTGTGCTAACATCGAGGTTATCGGGCCCTAACGGTACGAAATGAAATTACAACAAAAAGAACAAATTCATCCACTGACCAAAATAAAATAAAAAAATGACACAAAGAATGAATGGATGGACATGAACCCAACAAAAAACAAAACAAAACAAAACAACAAAAAACCAGTGGCTCAGACTAAAAAAAAAAAAAAAAAGATTGTAAATAATAGTATTACTGACCAAGGGACCACTTAGAAAGCACAATGATGCTTGATGTGTAAAGGGGTGCAAAATCCAGGTCTAAGGCCCCACAGAATGGTACATGTCACGAGTAAAGTAGAACCATGGTATTTGTCATGTTGGGGTACTAATCAAAAGTAGCGAAGACTCACGGTGTTCCAGACAAGTTGGTACTACTCTCAAGTATTGCACTTCATACAGGGAACGCAGACCTATGGTGTTTCTCACACAATGGCGCCACTCATAGCCAACGCAAACCGATGAGGTTCCTCACCTAGGTGTACTAACCACAGGGACTCGTACTATCCCGTGGTGTTCCTCATATAGCGGGTACTAATCACACGCAACGCAGACCCACGGTGCCGCTCATATAGTGGTACAACTCACAGGCTACGCCCAGACCCGCGGTGCTGCTCACATGGCTACGAAGCATGGGTACTGGAAACCCACAGACCAGCCTCTTTACTGCTACAAATCACAAACCTATTTCGTACCTAATTTAGTGGTACTATTCGCAAGTACAGTCAACCCATGGTGTTCCCCGTGTGATGGAACGAATCAAAAGTAGTTTCATGGTTCTAATTCAATCATCCCTTGGTCGCCCCTTTTAGTCGCCTCTCATGACAGGCAGGGGATACCATGGGTGTATTATTTGTCTGCATCCCCCACCCACAGGGGGTAAAGAGAGAGAAAAAAGAAGGGATATGTCACTTCGAAAAATGAAGTCACGGACAAAGAAAGGCAAGGGCCACGAAAGGCGTGAACCCTAGGCCTCAAATGCTCTAATACCGTCGGGGTCGGAAAAGAACAAGAGTTGACCAAGGGAGGTCGGATAGGATAGACGAAAGTGACGAGCCTGGCACAAGTAAGTGGAAGCAATGCCAAAACTCAGCTAAGGGCCCCGTGGTCGCCAATCCACACTCCCAAGTTGAGAGCCCCTTGGGCCCCTTTTAGTAGCCTCTTACGACATGCAGGGGATACCACTGGTGTATTTTACATATGCGTCCCCCAAACGCAGCGGGTAGTGTGTTTGGTCCGCGAGAGGTATTTTATTTCCCTCAGGGCCGCCAGCAAGCTGGTTAGGACCCCCCTATCCGCCACCTGGGACGCATCACGTGGGGAGCATCACCTCTCCCCCTGCTACGCCAGCGTAATAGGTTCCTGGAGTAGCACAGTAAAGTCTATATTTCAGTAAGCCATAATGTAATTAACTGTTAAATTGTTTGTAATGAGACAGGGCCCAATGGATAGAATGTTTCTTCCTCAGCTGCTGGCGATCCGTAGCTGTAGCTTGATAACACTCATTCATTACTCATTCCCTATTTATCATTCATTCAGTCATTCATTTAATTCAAAATAAGGGCTCTCCCCCCCAGTTACTGGTTATCCGTTACTGGGAGTGATGAGTCTTCTCCTTTATCATACATGCATGAATATTCATGTACCCCATTCATAAATCCATCCATACATGTTTCCTCAATCCAGTTAGGGAATCATTAAATAACACTAGCCAACATGATTTTGCGGTAACACAGAAAATATGTAATTCTTATGGAAATCGCTGCCCCGATTCCGAAAATGATGCTACTTTTTTCCTATCATGTCTAGTTTTGACGCAATTCGTGTTTTAGTATCTGCATGAATTCGTAAGATGTAATGTTGAGAGATGTTCTCGCGCAACTGTTTTTAGAATACAATTATGTGATTTGATTTGTTATTGTTTGCATTTTATTATAGGTTTATTGCTGTCTAAATTTTCATTTTTTAGTTGGGGATTTCCTGGTAAATTCATAACAAACTCCCCAAGACACGCAATAGACCGCGAGGTATGTAGGATTGAAGATAAGACAGTTGAGAGTTTGTCTTTCATCTTAGACCACTTGAATAAACAGACGTGTTAAAAGCTCCAGCCCTTATGCAATGTTTATGATGGACTGATAAAGCAGTTTCCTTTCAAAGATAACAGTCCGAAAGTATTATACTCAAGAAGATGAACTTGTATTTTGTACGGATGTTTCAAATCTTGGGAGAGAAAGACTATGATCCTAGTAACTGGCGTGTTTTTATTGACTCTTCCAAAATAAGTTTAAAGGCTGTTTTGCTTCATAATACAAATGTTCTGGCATCCGTCCACTTGCACACTCCACAAAAATGTCTGAAACATAGGAGACCTTAAAGTTGGTGCTTGAAAAAATTAAATATCATGAGCATGGGTGGCAAATTTGCGGTGATTTGAAGATCATTGGATTGTTGCTGGGACAACAAAAAGGCTATACAAAATTTCCCTGTTTCCTATGTGAATGGGATAGCAGGGCATGGGATAAACATTGGGATACAGTGAATTGGACAGAAAGGAAACAACTACAACCAGAATCCAAAAATGTCTTGAATGTAAGTCTTATTGACCGTGAAAAAATTCTACTTCCACCCTTGCACATCAAATTTGGATTGATGAAACTGTATGTCGAGGCATTAGATAAAAGTAGCCTATGCTTCCAATATTTGTCCACTAAATTTCCCTCATTATTACATGCAAAAATCAAAGAAGGCATATTTGATGGACCACAGATTCGTAAACAGATGAAGGATAAAATTTTCAGAGACACGATGACCAAAATTGAGAAAGAGGCATGGAATGCATTCAAAGATGTAGTGAATAAATTCCTTGGCAACATTAAGGACCCTCAACACAAAGAAATTGTAAGGAAAAATGTTGGTAAAGTTTAAGGAACTCGGTTGTAATATGAGCCTTAAGCCTCATTTCTTAGCTTCGCATCTGGATTATTTCCCTCTAAATTTAGGAGCTGTCAGTGAAGAACAAGGTGAAAGGTTTCACCAGGATCTCAAAGATGCAGAACGACGCTATCAGGGACGCTGGGATGTGAATATGATGGCCGATTACTGTTGGTCGATTGCACGAGACGACCCTTCTAGAGATCATTCAAGAACTTCAAAAACCCGGAAATTCTACGGAAAACGGGAAAAGACGGAGGTGTGAATCTAACCTGCACATAATGTAACAAAACTATGTATGTTTAACCATGTAATTTTTATTCAAGGTACGGTTATATTAATTTTAAAGCAACTGTACACTCGAAACTAAATAGGCGCTTTATGCTTCAGTTCCACGAATTTCAATATACATTAAAAATATAATACATACTATCTACTTGCTTACAAAGCAGCATTTATATGTATACAATGCATGCAAAATATGATTATGTTTTGCAAGCTGAAATTTACATTAATACATCAAATTTAATCAATACTAAGTATCAACAACTTTACGTAAGAACAAAATAATGTTTTGTAAAATTGCCACCAAACCAGACGTGATTCACCAAAACTAATTTTTTTCTCGAATTCTGCGTTAAGAAATTCATAAAACCCACCTAGTTTCGTTTTTACCGCACAAAAAAGTTGTATTTTGCAGGCTAGTGTAATTCATTCATTCATCCATTCATGTAGAAAAAATCGTAGGCGTGGCCCTTGCATGTGGTATGGTGAACCGCCCGTGCAAGGAGGCACTAATTTAGACAGGGAATCATAATTAATTAATTCATACATTCATGTAAGGATATAACCGAGGTTGGACGGGATAGGACGGGCCTATCCCAATCGAATGGGTAGAGTGACTACAAATGCAACAGAGAAAGAAGAAAGGGAGGGGGACACATGGGGAGCAGGATTTCCACTTACGTGTGTCTTGCAGAAATTACGGAATGGTGAGAAATTAGTGTTTGACAGCTATTAGATCAGGTGGGGGTCTTCCGTTTGGGCCTCAAGAGAAAGGGCCGGGCGCGTTATCCCTGGGAAGGTGGCTCCTTTTCTAACCAGGGGTGGATAACACGACCGGGCAGTAGTTATGCATAAACCCATCCATGCATTTATTCAGCGAATCGAATGCTCTCTCCTCAGTTGGTGGCTATCCGTGACTGGGAGAGAAGTGTTGATTCATTCATTCATGCATGACAATTCAATTCAGTCATGGAATCATTCATTATCAATTCATTCAGGCATTCATAAATACATATGTATAGTGTCTGTGAATATGGAGGAGAAGTCTGTATGTATGTATGTATGTATGTATGTATGTATGTATGTATGTATGTATGTATGTATGTATGTATCAATCAATCAATCAATCAATCAATCAATCAATCAATCAATCAATCAATCAATCAATCAATAAATAAATAAATAAATAAATAAATAAATAAATAAATAAATAAATAAATAAATAAATAATCATGTAGGAACACTTACTTTCACCAAAGGGGAATTTCGATGCAACTGAACTATCTGGGAACAAAAGTTTAAATGCATCGTGTGTATCTGCACATGAACTCCTCTCGTATTTACTAGTACCAACTTTTAACGCCCATAAAATTTCTGCTTTGGCTACTTCATCTTTATTAAAGTAAGAAGTAGCACACTGTACCAACTTCCCACTTTCTATCCCTGTCTCATTCTTTACTGTTTCTGTTGAGCTAACACACGATTTGACGAGGCATTATCAAGAGATCCATGTCCAATGCGTGATACGCGAGGGTGCACATTTTAGTCAAATGCTGTACCGAAACAGATAGGAAATCGGCCACCTGGGTGACTGCCCTAAATGCAAATCAGTATTGATTGACTGATACATGTAGTGATGTACCTTGATGTTTAGAGTCTGTTTGTAATTTCAGCACTGTTTTTTTTTTCCAAGTTGCTTTACATCGTACCAACATAGATAGGTCTTCGACGATGGGACAGGAAAGGTCTAGGAGTGGGAAGGAAGCGATCGTGGCCTTAATTGAAGTACAGTCCCAGCATTTGTCTGGTGTGAAAAAGGGAAACCACAGAAAACCATCTTCAGAGCTGCCGACAGTGGGGTTCGAACCCACTATCTCCCGAATAGTGGATACTGGCCCCACTTAAACGACTGCATCAGCACTGTTTGATCTGTCACTTACTGTATTTAATTTACTAAGTAATGAAGAATATATGTTACCCAGTGGTAGCTGCCTCTGTGGATCAGTGATAGAGTGTCGGCCTCCGGATCCCAAGATAGCGGGTTCAAACCCGGCAGATATTTGAAGGGCGGAAAAAAGTCCATCTGACACTCCATGTTGTACGATGTCGGCATGTAAATGATCTCTGATGACACATTTGGTGTTTACCTGACAAAATTCATTAAATATCAGCCATAGACACCCAAGAGAGTTTTGGTTACTCGGTCTGCCATCTGGTAGGCCTAGGGTAAAACCGAACATTGAAACTAACGAGCAGACAGCCAGATGGTGTCAAGTTGAAATGTCTGCACACAGTAGCTAAGGCGATCCGATTATTATTTTTTAGAAGCTATTTTGCTTTACGTCATACCGACACAGATAGGTCTTATGATGACGATGGGATAGGAAAGGCCTAGGAATGGGAAGGAAGCAGCCGTGGCCTTAATTAAGGTACAGCCCCAGCATTTGCCTGGTGTAGAAATGGGAAACCATGGAAAACCATCTTCAGGGCTGCCGACAGTGGGATTCGAACCCACTATCTCCCGGATGCAAGCTCACAGCCGCACGCTCCTAACTGCATGGCCAACTCGCCCGGTATTATTATTATTATTATTATTATTATTATTATTATTATTATTATTATTATTATTATTATTATTATTATACCCAACGCTTTCATAGCTAATGGATGAGCCATGAGAAGATAAGCTAAGAGTGGAATACCACATGCATCATACCTTTAAATAACTTATCTCGCTCGTAAGAGCTGAAGTATCTATACTTGGTCTAGTAGTTGCATCTGTGCCACCTCCAGGTAAGGTATGATTACTATTTTCTGTTTCATGTGCCTGTTCTTCAGGTTTGTTCCTGGCAGATTGCATAGAGTTGAGTTCCGTATAAAATGCAACTTCCTGCAGTCTGATCTCCTCTCTCCACTGCATATGATCTTTTATTGACTGGGTAAGTTCCTCATTACTCTCCTTGAGCCTAGACAGAAAAACAGGAAATCATAAGTACAGCAACCAAACCTCTACATATACTCAAATGATAAAGCGAACGTAGATATAACAATGAGCTGCAAAATAAAAGGTGGAATAAAGAAACAAAACAAAAGGGCTTATGTCCATTTTGTTAATTTTACAGTATAAGCTAAAAACAGTAACTGGCTGAACATTTATGCCAATTGTTCGTTATACAAATGCAGTAGAATTATAAATGTGCTATATATATTTATTTACTCTGCATATCATATTTATGTGGATGTGAAATAAGTTCATATTCATATATTCCAATCTAAATTTTCTTGGGAAAACCGTGAAATCGGACATGCACCTTTTTTCTTCTTAATTCCTTATTAAACTTCTGGATGCTGTAAAAGTAATTTAATACGTAAATAACTGTGTATAATGTCAATTTATACCTATTCTGTAGCTAAATGAACAAGAAAAACAAAATATAGCACACAAAACATTATAATAATTATCACATTAAGACAATTTTCACAATTTTTTTTACACATTAATTTTGTCACTGAAGTTCTGTGTAAGATAATTATTGTAAATTACTTTTTCCTGAATGAAATGTTCTCCTGAGAATTTCAATTTATATCTGTAGAAGTATCATTCATCGGTAGGATATCTGTCTTCTCCTCCATGAGGGAGGTCACTGTAAAATGCACTGTACTGCTGTGGAATTCACTGGGTTAACGTTTGCAGGTCCATGTATTTTGCTGAACTAATGGGTTTGGGTCCGCTTCGTATGGTCAAAATTTTCTTTCATAACAGGAGAGCATTTCTACGATGTCTTCTGATATCAATTTTTTGAAAACAGGTGTTGCTGAAGGATGTTTTGTAGGCAATAATTCCAGGTTTGTCAGCTGAAACTTTAAGCCATACAACTTTTGAGATTAGGAACATTTCACCTGTAGTAGATTTCTTGTGATTTGTGAAAGGGGATCCAGATGTTTCAATTAAAGAAGTGAAATTTTTGAAATCACTACATTGCATTTCGTGGACTACTAGCAGCTTCTTTCTAATGTTCTAACAAACTGAGCCCAATCACGTGGTACAGCAATCTCCAAGTTGGTGAATTTTGACTTTTTCCTTTCAATGGTTGAATGAATACTGTCCACTTCCATGTGTGTGTGGCCTTTCCAGTGTGTAGTTTTGTCATCCTTCTTCTCTCTGTAGAACTACCCATTTCTTTATGAGTTCTGTGTCTATTGTTTGGAACTTCCTTCACCAAGGTTCCTATCATCTGACGTTTCTGGTCCCAAGAACTAGACTAATTTCATAAGGCGTCAAATATATTTCTCCGTTCCTCTTCACTACATTTCTCGGCCCATTTCATTCTACACTTGCATGGAGGCTTACGTGTGCGTGCTGGGACGTCCTTCCCACCCTTCACTGATTTATAAGGTGTCCCCAATCAACCTGCTTCTTTTAGCACTATTTCTTTTCCAACTTGAGGGGTAGCGGATTCTTTTTCTCCCACGATATACTACTACTTCTTTTACTTTTCCCTTAATTGCAGGTAACTCACATGCCTCCGTTGAGTTATTTTCATATTCTGAAATTAAAAGAAACTTTATGATAATAATAATATTAATAATTATTACAACTATAATTGGCATAATGTTGTGGGTACAAAGAAAACAAAATGACTGTCTACAGAAAACTCACTAATTTCACTGCCTTCAGTTCGTAATTGAGTCCAAGTCAGAGAAGTCTGATGCAATATCATCCTGCAAGTCTTCCGTATGCTCTTCATCCAAAGATTTCTCACATGAACGCTTGCCGTCCAGTCTCTCTTCACCTGAGAATATAATTTTTTTACGATAGCAATATGCGATATTTGTAGTGGAAGTTTAGGAGTGAAGTTTAATGTTGATTAACAGGCCTAAAACAGTAATAATAACAATCATTAAGATATTACTAAGAATACAGAATAAGTTTAATGGGCTCTAATTTTAATCAGTTGAAGTGAGCATTACTTCATTCTATACATCGAAGTTGTTGATTAGGGCGTAACTCCACAAAGCATAGTCAGTAACAAAATGTAGGCTAATAAGGAACTCTTCAGTAAGAAACATAAATATATTTACCTCTCACTGCACGTGCTTGCTTCAGAGCAACTTGTAATATCATCTTCCCTCTTGAAAAACTATTCATTTTTTGTATGTTCAAATACCGAAGCCTTACGTAACTTTTAATTTCTTGTGGCTTACAATATTTCACTGTTGTTTTCACGCTAATTTGCATGTGATAATGAAAATGAAAATCCACAGCCTGTTTCCAGTCATTCGACAGGGTCAGGAATGGAATGAATGAAGCCCCCATCTAGTGGCGAGGATAGGAATTGTGCCGGTTGCCGAAGCCTGTCACACTCCTCCGGGACAATGATCAATGAATGACAGATGAAATAAAATGATATGGGAGAGTGTTGCTGGAATGAAATATGACAGGGAAAACCGGAGTACCCAGAGAAAAACCTGCCCTACCTTTGCTTTGTCCAGCACAAATTTCACTTAGAGTGACCAGGATTTGAACCACGGAACCCAGCGGTGAGAGGCCGGCGCGCTGCTGCCTGAGCCACGGAGGCTCTACGCATGCGATAATGCAGGTCTTTTGTATTCCCATAACACAGGAAACTATAATAATGTTCACAATAATAAGCACTCTTCATTATCTCACTCCAATAATGTAGGCATAAGGCGAATGTCTATTGACTCTTTCCTCCTACTGAGAAATTACTTAGAAGAAAAAAGGCAGATGTCCCACATGCGATCTTGCAGCATTAAAAAGTTTTCTGCAAAAGGTGAATGTCCCACATGCATCCTTCCCGTCCTAAAAGCACTCTGGACTACCTACTTTATGCCACACTCTAAACCAACAGGGAATGGCAACAGGACAACCACCATTATTCCATAGATTATAAAGTTGTAAACTTCATGGTTGGTTCTGTACTGAACTGAGAATTACAATAAGATAAGGTAAATTAAAGGGTTCCACCTTTCCAATACAACACAATACAATTATATTGTGCAATGTATCACATGTTTAATATGGTACCAGTTTCAACACTATGTTTGTGTCCATCATCAGCCAATCATTAAAAAGAGCAAAAGAACAAAATATACAAAACAATATTCACACATATGAGACACAAATAACAAGTGTACCACTTAAAAGTATAATAGTCCTTGACAAGAAATCCACATTAAAGTTTAAAAAACACGATTCTTCTTGTTATAACGTATTTAAGACATTATAGTCTTGGTTAATCTTGATGTGAGGAGGAAAGCCAAGATTTAATGCTGAGTCTTATTTGGTATGTGTCTGGTTCTATAGCTAAATGGTTAGCGTGCTGGCCTTTGGTCACAGGGGTCCCGGGTTTGATTCCTGGCAGGGTCGGGAATTTTAACCATAATTGGTTAATTCCGCTGGCTCGGGGGCTGGGTGTATGTGTCATCTTCATCATCATTATTTCATCCTCATCACGACGCGCAGGTCGCCTACGGGAGTCAAATCGAAAGACCTGCATCTGGCGAGCCGAACTTGTCCTCGGACACTCCTGGCACTAAAAGCCATACACCATTTCATTTCATTTGGTATGTGTTTAAAATCTTGAATATACACATTAAAATCTTGAAGTTGTTGTCTTGTTGTGAGAGTAAATAGATCTCTAAATAGAGAAACAACTTTTAAATACAACTGATGTATAACAGCGGCTTTTAAGTTTTAAGTGTTGTGGTCCATTGAGCAGTGGAAAGCTATAAAGGTGAAGGCCCCCCCTTTTTCTTCTGTATAAGACCTAGACTTCTCAGTTCGATGCGGAGCGTAAACAACCTAAACAGAAACAAGGCCTAATTAGGTATGCAAAAAACATAAAGAGGTAAGGAAACTGAGAGGAAGAAGAAAGACTGATTGAAAACAAATGGAAACAAAAGAAAACTTTTTTTTGCTATTTGCTTTACGCCGCACCGACACAGATATGTCTTACGGCGACGATGGGATAGGAAAGGCCTAGGAATTGGAAGGAAGCGGCCGTAGCCTTAATGAAGGTACAGCCCCGGCATTTGCCTGGTGTGAAAATGGGAAACCACAGAAAACCATCTTCAGGGCTGCCGACAGTGGGGCTCGAACCCACGATCTTCCGATTACTGGATACTGGCCGCAATTAAGCGACTGCAGCTATCGAGCTCGGTCAAAAGAAAACTAATAGTATGAAACTCACCTTGCTCAGCATGCCATGGAGCCTGATGTGTGGAGAGGAACTAAGCTCTGAATAGTACGTGGAAACAAGAACGGGGCAGAGGTGGAGTTGGAGGGAAGGGGGAGAAGGACAGAGTGAGTGGGGGTAAGGTGTTTCAGGCGGAGCGGAGGATAATGCGGTGGGGGTAAAAAATGTGAAAAGGTGCTGTATAGTGCGTGCAAGATCGAGCCCTGACCTGAAAACTTGGTGTTTTTGAAAACCGTAATGAGAAAGTCAAAAAGGATGTTCTGCTACTCTAATATGTCGTTTAAGTTTAGATTAGGGTTAAGATATTGATCAAGGTGTATAAACAGTTTTCAGTTACGTCGAGGAGGGGGGCCTTTGCTTACTGTCTCTAGGATTTATATATCTTGATCAACGTTAGTGAAGCTATGTTTTGAATCATGCATGTGTTCCCCCACCACCGAGAATCTATTACACTTTATTGCGTTGACAGGTTCTAAGTACTGTACCCAATTTTGAAGCTACGTCCGGTCTGCCCTATATAAGAAAAATTGCAGTTATTCCATTTGAATCTCCAAACGCCTAATCTTGAAAAAAAACGTTAGTTCTATTTACTGAGGTGGAGTTGTGTATCACTTCCATGTTCCTGTTGTTAGTTCAAAAGAGAACCTTAGTATTGTGTTTCTTAAAAATGTTCGTGATTCCATAGATGTCTTTATTGAAAGTAAAAGTGGAAAACGTGCTCCAGTTAGCCTACGCAGTGGCCTCCACGGTGTGCACTAGCCAGCGTATTGGTAGGTGTGCTAGGTACCAACTGATGAGCCCACCCTAGCACACGAGGGCGAAACTCTGGCAACCAAGAATGAGTTAGCTGGAAAATTTATAATGTCCAATAAGGGACCATGTATATTGGTATTATAAATTTACTCATTCAGGACAAATATTTCAGATTCCCTATGGGAATCAACATCTATACAATCTGATGGCCAAGCACGCATCAATTTTTAGTGATGAGACAAAGTCTCTTAGTGCATTGGCACTGCCGGTGGCTCCAGTTAGCCTACGCAGTGGCCTCCATGGTGTGCACTAGCCAGCATATTGGTAGGTGTGCTAGGTACCAACTGATGAGCCCACCCTAGCACACGAGGGCGAAATGCTGGCAACCAAGAATGAGTTAGCTGGAAAATTTATAATGTCCAATAACGGACCATTTATATTGGTATTATAAATTTACTCATTCAGGACAAATATTTCAGATTCCCTATGGGAATCAACATCTATATCATCTGATGGCCAAGCAGGCATCAATTTTTAGTGATGAGACAAAGTCTCTTAGTGCATTGGCACTGCCGGTGGCTCCGGTCAGCCTACGCAGTGGCCTCCACGGTGTGCACTAGCCAGCGTATTGGTAGGTGTGCTAGGTACCAACTGATGAGCCCACCCTAGCACACGAGGGCAAAACGCTGGCAACCAAGAATGAGTTAGCTGGAAAATTTATAATGTCCAATAACGGACCATTTATATTGGTATTATAAGTGGTATGTTCCGAGCTGTCAGCGGAGAGATCGCGTGGAATGACATTAGTAGACGAATAAGTTTGAGTGGCGTTTATAAAAGTAGGAAAGATCACAATATGAAGATAAAGTTGGAATTCAAGAGGACAAACTGGAGCAAATATTCATTTGTAGGAAGGGGAGTTAGGGATTGGAATAACTTACCAAGGGAGATGTTCAATAAATTTCCAATTTCTTTGAAATCATTTAGGAAAAGGCTAGGAAAGCAACAGATAGGGAATGTGCCACCTGGGCGACTGACCTAAATGCAGATCAATATTGACTGAGTGATTGAATCCACTACTTGTGGTCGATTGTTGTTTGGCTTGGTGTTGTTAGGTTTTTCGAACAGTTTGACTGATCAAATTGCTGAAATGAAAGAAGTTTTTAGAGGAAACTGATGATGTTTCCCTGATAAAACTGAATGTAAAGTTTCGGGATTTTTAAGTCGCATACCAGTATTTAATGTCTGAAGCCGGCCCCGCGGTCGAACTTGCCTGCCTCTCTCCCGGAGGGCCTGGGTTCGATTCCCGGCCAGGTCAGGCATTTTTACCTGGATGTGAGGGCTGATTCAAGTTTCACTCATTCTACGATTACTTTTAATTGAGGCGCTATGTAATGGTGAGATGGCGACCCGGTCTAGAGAGCCAGGAATAACGGCTGAGAGGATTCGTCACACTGACAATGCGTCACCTCGTAATCTGCAGGCCTTTGGACCGAGCAGCGGTCGATTGGTAGGCGGAAGACCCATTGGGCTGTAGTTTGGTTTGCTTTAGGTGTGTTTGTAAGATTGTAAGTATACATATTTCTTTTTTGTGATGTTTAGCCAAATTATTGATGGTTCACTTGTTCCTGGATTTTCCGTTTTCCCGCGTTGTACGTTTTTTTTTCCTGCGGACCCTCCAAAAACTGAGAATCGAGGTTCCACTGTATTATCATTTAACCACAAGGAGAGACTTTTACAGACACGAGCTGTCCGTGGAGGGGCGTTGTCTGTCAAAAATATGTAGTATCATGTTATTGAAAGTAGTGACCATGTCATCAATAGAAGCTTTATGAGTTATCTTATGCCACGGCATCAAAAAAGAGTCTTCCAATAATTTTTCGTTGTCAATACGGGTATAGTCTCTGTAAGTTACGTACTTAGGTTTATGTTTGGGGCATTGCAGTGCATAGGTCATAAAGACAGTCCAGGAGCAGATGTCTGGATGTGATGTAATACTCTGTCAGGGTTGTTTGACCTGTATTAGGTCCAGTAAGGTGTGTGTGAAGTTTTAGTGTGGTGAGTGCGAGAAAGTGGGAGGATCATCATACTGCATGCCGAAACGTATTTAGTAGATGGGTGGTTTCAGAAGAATCTGCGTCTAGAAGGTTTGCATTCAAGTCTCCCATTATTACAAAATGTTTGTACATATGTAGGGGCTGCCTGGCTGAGACAGTAAAGGCTTGCTCGGTTCGCCCGGAAGGATGTGGGTTCGAATCCCCGTCAGGAAGTCTTAAAATTTAAGAAACGAGATTGCCACTTCCGTAGGTGCATATGGCCCTGAGGTTCACTCAGCCTACACAAAAAATGAGTACCAGGTTAATTCCTAGGGGCAAAGGCAGCTGGGCGTAGAGCTAACCACTCGATCCCATCACGTGCCGCAGTTGCGAATAGTGGAAGCCTTTACCTACCACCACTCCACAGATCTTCATGGCCTATAAGGAGATGACTTTGGTTTGCTTTGCTTTGCTTTTTGTACATATGTAACAGTCTAATAAGGTCAGTCTCTAAGCATTTCACGGTAGAGACCTGTATCTCTAAGAACATATACTCAGGTTTTCGCTCATGCTCTTGAGGTTATTGACAGATAATTTGATGTTTCAAGCGTGAAGAGACAAAAGCACAGACCCCACTGCCCCCTTTGCCAAGACTGTCATTCCTCAGAATGCAGTAGCCAGGCAATTCTAGGTTCTTAGCCTGATGTTTGACTTTCAACCAACTTTCACTGCATAAGATATCAAAGGACACTGGAATGAAAATCTCTTTTAGTTCATCTATAGATTGTTCCAACACACGAGTTTCTGATGGTCACCGGTGGATTCATGCATCGCCCTGTGCGCATGTGCCGGTTTGGGATTGGTCAGCGGCTGGTCCCGAACTTGATCGTGTTGGAACACTTCCTGGACTGCAATCTCACGTGTAAACTAAGAGTTTGGCGCCTATTTAGTATTACCTTGCCCTGTTTAGTTGTTTGTAGATTCGTGCGAAAAAGGAAAGGGTAAATTACTGAAATACTGATAAAATTCAATATATATAGAACATGGTACAACAAGTATTTTAAAAATGAATAAAATATGAAATACACACACATGGTTTATATTCGTTTTAATTGGTTAGGGAGGGATATCTGCCTCCAAGCCTTAGGCCCGTATTTCACACTTAAGGAACTATATTTTAAGTAACTTGGATCAAAGAAATTTTATAATCTTGGATAAAAGAACTTGGATGAAACATAAATGTTTATACATATCTAAATATTTGCGATTAAGGAAATACAGCGAGATAGCGAATGATATTAAAGAAGATTATGGTTGAGGATGTAAGGAAGAAAATAAAGGTTTTCAGCTCCCAATACTCAGCAGAAAATACTGTGTAAGGGAACTGCTGATATTGAAACATTTTTGTTAGGCATAGTAAATCTCAAGCTACAAACATAAAAATTAATTTACAAGTTGCTTTACGTCGCACCGACACAGATAGGTCTTATGGTGATGATGGGATAGGAAAGGCCTAGGAGTTGGAAGGAAGCGGCCGTGGACTTAATTAAGGTACAGCCCCAGCATTTGCCTGGTGTGAAAATGGGAAACCATGGAAAACCATCTTCAGGGCTGCCGACAGTGGGTTTCGAACCCACTATCTCCTGAATGCAAGCTCACAGCTGCGCGCCCAACTCGCTCGGTATAAAAATAAATACACTTGCACATTCTTTATTATTTATCATCATAATTCACTATTTTCAAAGGTCACTGTCACAACCTTCAGTTCATAGAGTCGTGGGTTCAATTCCTGGCCAGGTCTGGTTAATTCCACGAACGCAGGAACTGGGCATTTGTGTTCGTGTCAATACATGCTCTTCATAGACACACAACTCACTACCTACCTACCAACCAACCAACCAACCAACCAACCAACCAACCAACCAACCAACCAACCAACCAACCAACCAACCAACCAACCAACGGAGAAACACGCAGGCTAATAGCAAATACATCCCTCCACAAAATGTGCAACACAGTTCGCTCCCAGGCCCCACTAGGGTGAGAGGAAAGCAGTGGAACAAGTGGTAAGAAGGTTTCCGTTTTGATGTACCAGGATTACTAGAATAATCACTACCGAGCTTGATAGCTGCAGTCGCTTAAGTGCGGCCAGTATCCAGTATTCGGGAGATAGTAGGTTCGAACCCCACTGTCGGCAGCCCTGAAAATGGTTTTCCGTGGTTTCCCATTTTCACACCAGGCAAATGCTGGGGCTGTACCTTAATTAAGGCCACGGCCGCTTCCTTCCCACTCCTAGACCTTTCCTGTACCATGGTCGCCATAAGACCTATCTGTGTTGGTGCAACGTAAAGCAACTAGCAAAAAAAAAAAAAAAAAAAAAAAAAATCACTACTGAGTTTGGACAGTGAAATCAGAATGACGCGATTAGAAAGAACCTCGAGAATTCCACTAGCAACAATAAAACTTACTCAAATAATTTTCTCGCTTCCTTGGCACTGCGAACTACATATCCAACTCATCTTCACTGGATAAAGATTGAACGAAATCCCCATACCTTTCCATTTTTATTGTGTACTTATTAATTATTACTTATTTATTATTTCTTTACTTATTATTTCTACTCCTCAATTCACAAGTACCTCAACAGAATCCATTAACAGATTTAGAAATAATTATTACCGTTTAGAGGTTATGGCAATGTTAACAAACCACATGTGAGAAGAACAAGGATCAGAACAGGAGTGGAAATGCACGCGGTCCGTCCAGTGAGTTTCCTCTCTTGAGCATGTCCGTACTACCGGTGCATCCCACAGGCCGCGGACGAGTTCTGGCGGTCAGTAACTGCAGTTTGAGGTGTGTTGGAACGCTGAATTTGAGTACGTGCATCAGTCCGGGATTGGTTTGGTGTGTGTTGGGACACTTTCTCTCAACTGCGCATGCATCGGATGGGCAGGGATTCGTGTTGAAATGAACCTTATATGAGTCTGAGAAACTAAACTCTGGGCATTAAGGTCACATATGTGAAGGGTGCTTTTATGTCTATTTAGGGATGACTGGAGAATGTGTGTTGTAGCTTCAAGGGTTGGGGAGCGGGTCAATGGACTAGCAGGTAGTTGGTTTGAAAGGATGGGTGGGGAAAGAGAAGTGTGACACGGAAAAAGTATTGCTATGGTCAGAGGAATTACAGCTGTTTGAGATATGCATTGCCAATTGCTAAAATGAAATTAAATAGAACTAGGAGAACACAGCATGCGGCTACATTCAAAGAACAACCAGCTATTAACGTATTTTAGATAAACTGTCAATAATAATAATTAGGTTAGGCATACAGAATAACACGAACAGGAGCTTATTTAATGTAGTGTTGATGTTAGATATATGTAGATGTAGTTAGGAGGCCCTGACTTACATTAGAACTGGTTAGGAAAATGAACTAAACCCCATGGTAATACAGCCCTTGAAGGGCCTTGGCCTACCAAGCGACCGCTGCTCATCCCGAAGGACTGCAGATTACGAGGTGTCGTGTGGTCAGCATGACAAATCCTTTCGGCCGTTATTCTTGGCTTTCTAGACAGGAGCCGCTATCTCACAGTCAGATACCTCCTCAATTCTAATCATGTAAGCTGAGTGAACCTTGAACCAGCCCTCAGGTCCACGTAAGAATCCCTGACCTGGCCGGGAATCGAACCCAGGGCCTCCGGGTAAGAGGCATGCACGCTACCTCTACACCACGGGGCTGGCCGGATAGACAGACAGATACTTAAAACAAATAAAAAGATAACTTCTCAGCTGTAACATACAGTAAAGGATGGGAGTGTGCTAACATTGTCAAGTGATGAAGCCGCACTGCAACATAAGCTTATGCCATAGCAAGTTCATTTAGCTGGCACACTCTTAATTTCATCCTGTCAGGTTTCTTGATTATCATGTCTCCTGAGTCAGTCCAAATCACTGGATTGCTGTCTTCAAGGTGGACATTCTAATAGCCGTAAGATCTTCACGGATTGTTGTGGATGATCCTTTCAGTTTTCTCTTCCTCGTGAAGATGTCCTGCCACAAGCGATAAAACACAAATTTTACTAGGATAGGTCAATGTCTTCCCTGGAGATCGAGGTCCTACCCTGTGACACCTATCGATGTCATTACACTAAGTCTCCCATCTGCACCTACTGCTTTGCACACATTGAGCGCTAGTCCATTGCAGTTTTCGTTCACACTTTCAGGGATGCCGAAAATTCTCACATTATTTCTCCTGCTATATTGCTCCAATGAATCACACTTGGGTCCACATCTTCCTTCAGTTTGCGGATTTACGCCTCCTCCTTGTCAAGTTTTTCAGTTAACTCTGACAACGCTTCGATATTAAATTTTAAACTCTTTTCAAACTCTTTTATGACCACTTCTGTTATGTGGGTCGATATGGCCCGCACGATTCTTTCAAGGAAGCTGTCCTTGTTAACGAAGTCATCCAGCTTGCACTTCACGAGGCGGTCCACGTTGGAAGCACTGGTAGTGGTTGGGCTTCCAACTTTGTTGTTTTGGCAACCCATTTTCTTTACAATGTGAATTTGGAAGAAACAGAGAAGATCAATACAGATAAAGAGTGCAGGTATACTGATTCTTAAACACAAACGTAATACTTGCACAAGTTTTCATCACTTTCACTGCTGTATAACACCTTCAAATCACATGATTACTGTGGAACCTCACTCACCCACGTCTGTCACCAAGTATACCATACCCAAAATACATACTTAGTTATGTACAGAAAAACTACTGGAAAAGTTTTCTTTTTAACAATCTGCTTTATGACAGGCCGACACAGATAGGTCTTATGGCGACGATGGGATAGGAAAGGGCTAAGAGTGCGAAGAAAGTGACCGTGGCCATAATTACTGTACAGCCCCCAGCATTTGCCTGGTGTGAAAATGGGAAACTAGGGATATACGGAATATGTGTATTATGCAACACTGCCATAACAGCTATAGTACAGATTTTAGCTTCTTAATGGTCATGGAGGATATAGGAGACATGCTGAAATGTGACGTTCAGAAACTGATAAGTATGAACTACTGCATTTCCGGCGGTGTGGAAGATAAGATCTAATGACCTTAACTCCATTTTAAAAAATACAAATATAATACATTGATCAACTTTCCACTTTTAACCGGGGCTGGCTAGATTAAAACACCTTTTGTTACTTTTTATTCCTGCTATTTTTAATACTTTCTAATTCTATTACTGGAACAACAATGACTGGTTAAATTAAAACATACCCTACACATGTCTAATAACACCAAGGAGTCTGCTGAAGGCTTAACGTTGTCATCTGACGGATGAATCAACATCAACAGTGTCATATGCCCTCGCTTCATACGAACAATGCAGAGAGTTTTGTAATTGAATCCTGGCTATTGACACGCAATCCAGTGATTAGAAATTGCATACCATTACTTCTCCTTAGATGTATACTAGGCGAACCTTTTTTGAGCCCTGAGCTCCATAGTGCTGAATGGAAACTTGGGCTCAAGAAAAGGTTCGCGTACTATGGTAGTTACATTATTGTTGTTTGAGTCATCAGTCCATAGACTGGTTTAATGCAGTTGTCCATGCCACCCTATCCTGTGCTAAACTTTTAATTTCTACGTAACTGCTGCATCCTACATCTGCTCTAATCTGCACGTGAAAAATCATACACTGGTTTTCCCTTACCGTTCGTATCCCCCACACTTCCCTCAAAAACCAACCGAATAACTCCTGGGTGTCTTAAGATGTGTCCTATAATTCTATTTCTCCTCAACAAATTTAACCAAAACGATCTCCTCTCACCAATTCGGTTCAGTACATCCTCATTCATGATTCGATCTATCCTTCTCACCTTCAGCACTCTTCTGTAACACCATATTTCAAAAGCTTCTATTCTCTTCCCTTCTGAGCTAGTTATCATCCATGTTTCACTTCCATACAAAGCCACGCTCCAGATGAAAGTCTTCAAAAAAAATTTCTTCCTAATTCCTATATCAATGTTCAAAGTGAGGAATTTTATTTTCTTAAGAAAAGCCTTCCTGGCTCGTGCTAGCCTGCATTTTATGTCATCCATACTTCTGCCAGCATTAGTAATTTTACTACCAGAGTAACAATATTCATCTACTTCTTTTTAAGACTTCATTACCTAATCTAATATTACCTGCATCATCTGACTTCATATGTCTGCACTCCAATACTTTTGTTTTGAACATATTTATATCTTGTACTCTTTACCCAAGACTCCGTCCATAATATTCAGCAATTTCTTGAGATCTTCTGCAGTCTCAGATAAAATAACAATATCATTGGCAAATCTGAGGGCTTTGATTTCTTCTCCTTGGATTTTGATTCCCTTTCCACACTTCTCTTTGATTTCCTTTAATGCCTGTTCTATATAAACACTGAAAAGGAGGGGGGACAAACTGCAGCCTTGCCTCACTCCTTACTGGATTGCTGCTTCTTTTTCAGAGCCATTCATTCTTATCACTGCAGACTGCTTTTTATACAGATTGTAGATATTCCTTCCTTCTCGGTATCTGATTCCAACCACTTTCAGAATCTCAAATAGCTTGGTCCAATCAACATTATCAAATTCCTTTTCTAGATCTATGAACACCATATACATGGGCTTGTCGTCCTTAATTCGATCCTCTAAGATCAGACAAAGTCAGGATTGCTTCACATGTTCCTTCACTTCTACTGAAGCCAAATCGGTCTTCTCCCAACTTCAGTTTCAACTTGTCTTTCCATTCTTCTCTAAATAACACATGTTAACATTTTGTAGGCATGAGATATTAAGCTAATGGTGCGGTAGTTTTCACACTTGTCAGCACAAGTTTTCTTGGGAATAGGTATAACAAAATTCTGCCGAAAATCAGACGACACATCTTCTGTGTCTTGCACACTAAATGGAATAACCTCACCGTGGTGGTTTCTCCTAAAGCAGTCAATAACTCGAAGGGAATGTGACCAATTCCAGGTGCCTAGTTCATATTTAGGTCCCTTAAAGTTTTGTCTAATTCCAACATCAAAATTGGGTCTCCCATTAAATCAGCATCAACAGCCTCTTCTTGTTCCAGAACCATATTGTCTATCAGAACAATATCATCAGCAAATCTGAGGGCTTTCATGATACAACTGTTTGATACGTTCCTGCCATCTTTCTGCCTTGCCTTCTTTCCCTAGAAGTGGTTTTCCATTTGAGCTCTTAATATTCATACACCTAGTTTTCCTTTCTCCAAAGGTTTCGTGCATCATCTACCTTTACAAGGACCATACAACCTTCAGCATCCTTGCACCTCTCTTTCACCTGCACTTTCTACCCACTTGCATTCTTTAACCGCCTGTATTATTTTCTGCCCTCCTCATTTTTTGCATTTTTGCATTTTCGTCATTCATCGATCAAGTCTAGTATCTCCCAAGTTATCCCCTGATTCTGGGTTGATCTTTCCTTTATTCCTAAAATTTCTTCAGCAGCCCTACTGACCTCATTCTTCATGACTGTCCATTCTTCGTCTACTTGTGTTTCCTTCAGCCTTTTCATTTAGTCTTTGTGCAACATGTTCCTTGAAACAATCCCTCACACTCATTCCTTTCAACTTGTCTGGATCCCATCTCCTTGCATTCCTTCCTTTCTTCAATTTCAGACGACATTTCATATACTGTATTAACTTCTTTTCCTTGGCCTACCACTGCATTCCAGTCTCCAATCACAATTAGATCCTTGTCACCTTTCACATATTGTACTACTCTCTCTTCATATATTCTATTTCTTCATAATGCGCTAAACGAAGGCATATAGACCTGTAATATTGTGGTGGGAATTGGTTTGGTATTTATTTTGACAACAATAATCCTTTTATTATGCTGGTTAGAGTAGCTTACCCGCTGCCCTATTTTCTTATTCATTATTAAAACAACTCCAGCATTTCCTTGTTTGATTTTGTGTTGAAACTTCTGTAGTCGCCTGACCAAAAATCCTGCTCTTCCTGCCAACGTACATCACATATATCAACTACATCTAACTTTAGTCTATCCATCTCCCTTTTCAGATTCTCTAACCTACCACAACGATTCAAACTTCTAACATTCCAGGAAACCATTATCAGTAAATTATTCATACAGAGAGAGCTGCATGTCCTCGGGAGTTAGTTACGGCTGTAGTTTTCCCGCTGCTTTCAGCCGCGTAGCAGTATCCACCACACAAGTTATTTTACGTCACACCGACACATATAGGTCTTATGGTGACGATGGGACAGGAAGGGGCTAGGAGTGGGAAGGAAGCGACCATGGCCTTAATTAAGGTACAGCCCCAGCATTTGCCTGGTGTGAAAATGGGAAGCCACGGAGAACCATCTTCAGGGCTGCCGACAGTGGGGTTCGAACCCACTATCTCCCAAATACTGGATACTGGCCACACTTAAGTGACTGCAGCTATCGAGTTTGGTCGTAGCAGTATCAACACAGCTGAGCCATAGTGAGTACTGTTACAAGGCCATATCAGTCAAACATCTAGATTGCCACCCTTGCAACTTCCGGAAGGCTGCTACCCCACCTTTTGATGAACCATTCATTAGTCTAGTCTCTTGACAGATATCCACCCGATATGATTGCACCTGTGACTTGGCTATCTGCTTCATTGGGATGAGCAAGCGTCCCCACCATGGCAGGTTCACATGGTTTGCAGGGGGGGATAGTAGTTTCATAGAAATGAAAAGGTTAGTACACAATAGGGTGGCATGGAGGCATGGAACGCTACATCAAATTGATCTATGGACTGATAACCCAACAACAGCATACTTGATCCAAAGCAAATTAATAACACTGAACTGCTGCAACTAAGTGAAAATGAAAAGAAATTGAACTTGATGATTCATGCTCAAATTATAAATCTAGTTCTCACTACCAGTGATAGTGGATTCTAAGCAAAATCCCTACCACTTCAAGAAAAAATTTTCATTGAATTTGTTGTGTCACAAGTATCAACTTATGAAAGATGGAAGAGCCAAAAAATTACAACTGTAAATGTTTTTTTTTATCAACTGCTTGAACTTCTGTTAGAGTAGAATTTTTTTCTTTCAGTTTAGTTCACTGAAAGCTTTGAAGGCAAACTAGTGTTTTTATTCTAAGCGTTCAAAGTCCAGTGGAAACACTTTATTTTTGAGTTCAGAAAAAACTTTTTTTTAGAATTTGCTTTACGTTGTACCGATTCAGATAGGTGTTATGGCGACGATGGGATAGATAAGGCCTAGGAATGGGAAGAAAGCGGCCATGGCCTTGCAGTATTTACTTAATTTATTCAAAGTTACTTCAGCAGCTTAGTCTTACTGTGACCTAATAATAAAAAACAACATTTCAATAACACATGACTAGCCATTCAATTATAACTGATTAATAACGTTGTAAATAACATGGCTTTAACTCCTGCTCATTACTACAGAACTCATACTACAGAAGCCATAAGAATACCTTTAAACAATATAACAATATGCATATACTCTAAAGTCGTCATATTAAAGGCCTTATCACAGTGGTGACAGCAATGTTTCCCTCTCATTTGTAACCCCTGGTTTCCCCTTTAGTCAGCTGTTGTAAAAGGCTTAGGGGGGACCTGGAACTCTGAACTTTGGAGCATGGGTTGGCAAACATAGTTTCCTAGCTGAGTCCTGCATTGCCTCTACATAATTGTGTCAGGCTTCTAACTTTCAACTTGCCTATCCGAACTCTCTTAGTCAACGCTTTTTCTTTTCTGACCCGACGGTATTAGGTTTCTGAGGACTAGGGTGTCTTTCATTTTCATGCAGTTTTCACGACGAATCACAGGGGTAGTATTTATCGATATGTCAGCGGCTTCTGATACAGTCAAGCACAGACTTCTCCTGCAAAAACTCTATGATATCACTAAAGATTATCAGCTCACTTGCATGGTAAGGAATTTCCAAAATAGAATTTTTTTTTTTGAAGAATTTCAAGGGAAAAGAAGTAGGTGGAGATCCCAGAAGAATAGGTTCTTCAAGGAAGTGTCCTTGCATCATCCCTTTTAAATGTTTACACCAATTACATATCAGAAGGAACAGAATGTTTCATCTACGCAGATGATCGTGCTATTACTGCACAAGCTAGCCAATTTGAGATTGTTGAGCGAAAGCTGTCTGATGCTTTGGAAGAACTTACTACCTATTACAGGGAGACTCAGTTGAAACCAAATCCTAACAAGACTGAAGTCTGTGCTTTTCATCTTAAGAAGAGAGAGGCTTCTAGACCACACCATATCTCCTGGGAAGAATCGATCTTTATCACTGTGCAACCCCAAAGTACTTGGGAAGTACTTGGGAGTGAGTTTACATCATGCTCTCACCTTTAAGGAGCACTGCTTCAATATCAAGCAGAAAGTGTAAGCTCGGAAAAATGTGGGGCGGAGACTGACAAGTACCACATGGGGTGCACAGCCAAGCACCCTGCGGACATCTTCAATTGCGCTGTGTTATTCCGTTGCCAAATATGCGTGCCCGGTGTGGTATAGATCCTGTTATACCAAACAGGTGGACGTCGCTCTTAACGAGACTTGTTGAATCATCACTGATTGCCTCTGGCCTACACCTTTGGAAAAATTGTACTGCCTTACTGGGATTGCACCACCTGACATTCATTGGGATATAGCAGCAAAGAGCGAGAAGAAAAAAGTTGATACATTTGAATCTCACCCTCTGTATTATCACCAGCCAGCCTGTCCATGTTTGACTTCAAGAAAAAATTTCCTCAGAACAACGGAGGCTCTCGTAGGGACTGCACACCAAGCCTCCATTTGTAAATGGCGTGGGGAGGTTCAAACGCACAGAAGAATGGCTGACTCCAATCGAAGAACTCCCTCCTGGTCATACAGAAGGTTGGCACAACTAGATTGTGCTCAGGTGTTACAAGATTCAAATCTAATCTGTTGAAGTGGGGTTTTCACGTAGACTTGCCGTTACATGATTGTGGTTCTCCACAGACAACACCTCATCTTCTGCAATGCAAACTGTGCCCAATTTCATGTACTATGGAAGACCTCATACAGCGACACTTGAGTTCCTGTAAGCGGCTAACTATTGGTCAGCAACCAAATAATATTTTTCTTCTGCCAACGCAGTATCTACTTTTCCAAGCAACGTGCTCGACAGGAAGTCACCTACAGAGTTCAAATCTATCATACTGGGACCTCTTTATTTATTTGTCTTTTGGTTGTACAGTTTGTATTTATATGTATATATTAGAGCTTCTGATACGATAAATAAAATAAATGCCCTACGTGGCCCTTCGATTTCTTTTATCAATATCTTCACTCTTCCATTTTCCTCCTGATCAGTGTTCATATAGGATGGTTGCCTGGTTGTACTTTCTCTTAAAATAATAATCACCACAACCTCCCACTGAACGAATAAGTGTATGTGTAAGATGCAACGTGGTAGAAAGAAGACTACAGAGTGGCTAACGTGTATGCCAGAGCACTCCGGGTGGTGCCAAGGTAAAATAGCGATGTCATAATTTAAGCACCGTTCATCCAGTTTCGTCGGCCTATAGTGAGTTACTGTTAATGGAGTTGATCAAATTAATAAACTGCATAAATTTTGCCATCTGTGTATGCAGCATACAATTGCACAAATTGTAGAAAAATATGAAGGATGTATTGTAATTCAAATATACACAGTTTTTGGTGATTACAAGAATTATGTTGCATGTGCTTGTAACACAATTCAGCATGTGTACAGTAAGCCTACTTTTCTTTCCTTGTAGGAACTGATGAAACAGTGAAACACGATAAACAGTATCCTGCCTGGCTGAGTGGCTCAAATGGTAGAGCGCTGGCTTTCTGAGCCCAAACCAGCAGATTTGATTCTGACTTCAGTCCAGTGGTATTTGAATATAGGCTATTCAGATGAATTTGGAAAGAAAACTTTGTACCAAAGGACTGGATTAAAGGAGTAATACAATAAAAGCTTGTTAATTTGAAGTCGTTGGGACGCAAAAATCAGACTTCGAATGACGTGATTTCGAATAAACCGCCAACACGTACTTCGGAAATGCCAACCCTTGCGGCATCACAATATATTCTAAGACCTGTTACCGCATGCAATTAACCTTGATTCACAGTTTAAACCTCTCAAATGTCATGGGAAAATCTATTTCCAAAATGAATCCAACAAGGTGCATTTACAGTATTCAAATAATGCACTTGGATAACTCACCGGCAAACATAACCCACGCAATGAAATCAACAGAAAGAAAACATGATTCAAAGACGAGAAGAAATCTATACTGGCTCCCCTGTGCAAGTGCTTTATTCATTGGATTACTGTACTGTACGCATTTTAGGTGCCTTGTGCTTGCACGGAATGTATCCGATGCCCTTAAAACATCGCGGCTTATCGAACTTTCCTATGACGAGGGGAGAAAGTCTCTCGCTTCTGTCCACACTACAACAACAGTACAGTGACTATACTTCTATGATTTCTCGCCATGGCACTTATAAGACCCATTAATGCATGCAATCACCTTGATTCTCAGTTTAAACTTTTCAAATGCCATGGAAAACACTATTATCCAACAAGGTGCATTTACATTATTCAAATAATGCTCTTATATAAAACAATGACAAACATAACCTCACGCAACGAAAGGAAGAAAAACAAGATTCAAAGACGAGGAAAAATTATGCTGGCTCCCTGTGCAAATGCTTTATCTTTTGGATTTCTGTACTGTTGGCATTTTTAGATGCCTTGTACTGGCATGGAAAGTACCCGACGCCCTTAAAACATCGTGACTTTTCCTACTTTCCTATGACAGGGGAAGGAAGTCTCTCGCATCTGTGTGCAGTGTGCACTGCATAGTGTACCCGCTCAAAGCCTGAGTCCCAACCAGCATTTATCTCAGGGAGTGTTACGGTCCGAATCCGTCGCAACTAATACTCATTTAAAAAAAATATTTTGAAATATAAGATCTCAAACTAAATGTAAGGGCGCCATCCAATCAGTACTACAGGGTTGAACGGGACATTCTAATCTTTATCTTTAAGGCTCATCATAAAACACACAAATTATATATATTCAGATCAAAGGGAAATTATGAAGGCTCCATCCTAGGGATGGGGACGGATATTTAAACGGTCACCAAGGGTTTACTATTCTACAAGAAAAAGAACCTGGAACTGTTTCCTTGCAAATGCTAAAGGAGCATTTTATTTAAGTAAACAAATGAAATTTTACACACAATCAAAATCTGTCGACCCTTGATTTGCCGGTAATTTGGCAAATTATTCCTGAAAAATGATTACATAATATTTATCACTTTTGACCACCCTTCCATTTGGGTGGTGGAACCGTTGATATCTGAAGGTATCAGATTTACCTTCGTTAACACCATGACCATATTTGATCATGGACCAATTACCTGTTGGCTAAGTAGGCGCGATCACATGGACCATGTTATCGCCTCTACTTTGATTGAGATGAGACCAACCCGGGAAACTACAAACTCTCCCCGGGTTCCTAACCAAGATATGCTAATCGTTAGTTGAAGGAATTCGACAAAGGGACTCTAACCTAATGGTCCAGATGTAGGGATTTGCCTTCATTGTACACATATTAACTTAACTTATTATTTACAACCAATTGACATTATTACGTTAATTCGCCAGCTGACTTCCCTAGTATCATCCATCATCAGCATCCGAAATAATAAGAAAAATAAAATAATAAAAAAATATTTTATTAAATATTATTATTATTATTATTATTATTATTATTATTATTATTATTATTATTATTATTATTATTATTATCATTATGTTTCGTGGAGATCATGATTATCGTAACCCGTAATCATCCTCGGACTAATATTTCAACTTTTCGCGATTTTTTTTATTTTCATCTGAAATAAATAAAAGTAGCTTCTTTGATTATTCTTCTTCTCCTTCTTCAAATATTCTCATTATTATTATTATTATTAGTTAAAAATCTCAAATTTTTCATTTCAACTCCCGACATCATTATTATGTCCAAATTATAAAAAAAGTAAATACTTCTTGAAAAGAAAAGTAGTTTTTTAAATTATTATTATTAATTATAAAAAAATTACTCTTAATATGTTTAACGCATAACCCCTTTTACAATTCCGATTTATTTTGGCACTAATCAATCCAGATATGATTTACGTGGAATATTATTATTATTATTCATAGTATTATTATTCTTTCGAGAAACTTTATTTTTATTCCCCATCTTTATAATTTAGTCAGATACGTTCTCTCCCAAACAGAAATCACCAAGATCCGAATTCACATCGGTCGGGACATAATAGTGTTCGAAACCGCAACCTTATTTTCGTACTGTCGTTAATTCATGGAGACCATATGCTCCTAAGACAATTCTCAAATCCCATAACACCTCGCAGTTGGGCAAATACCTCCAATCTCTGCAAGTGTTAAATTATTCCTTCCTTTTCCATTTTGAAGTCCATTTAACCATTGGAACTCTTCAAAACATTTTCATAAATTAACCCTCGGTGTGTGGACTCTATTCTGCCACTCAATACACCGGTATATAAATACAACCTCTATGTGGGCCTTAAGATCTATCTATTTCTTCATCAACATCAGTACAATTCACTTTCATTTCGGGCCGGATTTCTGTCCCACAAAACTCCAAATCTCAACTTTTGGCTCAAATCCCCCTGGATCTCAAACATAGCGTGACCATATTATAAAAGTGCCTATCTCGTTTCTACCCAAAATTATTTATGATTATTATGGAGTCCAAAACGTTAAATCAACAATTAGTGTTAAAACGAGATTCACTGCCCAAATTATAATTATTCACGGCACATGTGATCTCCACATTTAAATTACTTTAATTTGCAATCATTCTATCCAACTAGGCCCGTGCCTTTATTCTCACAGATTATTATTAAACACGCCTTTTCACATTACCAAATTTTAATGTACTACTTCGACACTTGTACAGATTATTATTATTTTGTCCACTGGCGAACTTCGCGATATTTACAAACAAATCAATGGACTTCATTCCGTCCCACAACAATTTAAATCACTTGGCAATCCTACCTCTGGATTATCTTAACAACATGCCTTAATATCTATAAAAGTTCCGATAACGGAAAACACTTTGGAAGCACTTCTAAATGAATATTAACATTATCTTTACGTGAAACTTGCTCCATATCATATCAAACAACTCAAGCACTTGAATGAACAACTCAACCCTACTATACTCTATTTAATAATCAAAATTATGATGAGTGCTCGATCTAATCTACATATTCATTTGTCCCTTTGTCTATCTATCTTTGAATTTATACGAGCCGAAAACGGCTCGTTTCACAATCAAGTTACCATGATAAAATAATATGATTTCCTCCCCCTAACGATAGCAATCTACAAATATGTTAAAAGGCTACTCATCTCTGCCATTGTAGTCTGCTAAAACCGGACGAGAAGCCATAGCCCCTCCGGTTTTTAGCAATGCATTCCACTGGTATTCATGCCAGCTTGAAGAATTAATCCTTGACCCTTTTCAACTTTACACATTTTGAATAAAAACAAATAAATTAGCTGTTGCACTTTGGAATAATTTCCACCCTAAATTCTATTCACAAATTTTACACTCTCGGCCTTGTATCTAGCCCACTTAATGTAGATATACATTCTTCATTCCTTTCCCGGACACTAGGAACATGGGATACCTCGGGATTCCCTTTACAACGGCCCGTGCGCGCACTTGAATTTCCCGTCTCACGTTCGTGTAGCTGACCAGGTATCAGTTTAGAATCGATTGTTTAATAGGTGACATAAACACTCGTGACCGTTCTCATGTAACGCACTTCCTAATCTGTTGGTAGAATCTCACACTCCGTAAGTTATGCTTTACTGAGTCCTGTCTATTTGAAACACTTCATACTAGTATACTGCTCAAGACTGTAATATGAGCTACATCACGTCATGAATCACCGTACTATGTAACAATATAATACTTCGAACTCTACTCCACGAGTAAGTACACACTCGCACCCCTGGCGTAATCACGGCTCGAACGCTTTGTCAAAAGTAGTTACGCACCACTGGCGTGGTGACCGCCCGAACACTTTGTCAGAAGTACTTGTAGTCCTTGTCCACGACTTCATATTTATACTTGTATCCCCTCTCTTCCGAGTTCAACGGAGTTCATCTTGGGGCGCGCAGTCCCGATATCTTTATACGACAGTTTGCGGTTTGGCCCGTGTCTTTAATATATGATCCAATGATGTAATTATGTTCTCAAATGCTCTATACCAATTCTCAACTATTATCGTTCGCTGGTAATGGATATATTCGCGAATTTAGCTGCCGTATCCCGGCTCGGGATTTCACGCTCTTTTGTGGCTTCCTTTGCCTTCAGCCAACCAACGAATAGCGTCCATGAATTCTCAGAATTACACCATGCAATCTCCCGCAATTATTAACTTTTTATAAGTTTTATGGTATAGTAAGGCTCCTAAATTCCACTTTATTCTGAATCGATACTTCACTTCCATCTATCAGTTTAATCCACGGAGTTAGCCTCGCTAGTACTTCTTACAATACGAAGTTGTCGCCTTGCTTTGGTCAAGTGAATTTTTCCATTGGTCCACCTTAACCACGTGACCGGAAAGGCTCATATTTTTTTCTTCCAGTGCCAACCCCGCGTTCAACTCCCGCTAGTTACATGGAGATACCCCTACGTCATTTCTCAGAAATTTGCACTCGGCTCTCTGCGCTGTTGCTACTACCAAGACTGCCCGGGGCTATGAAAACTTTGGCAACATGTTATTCTCTCTCTTTCCTCGTTGTCACAAGTTCTGAGAAATCTAATTCTGTCACTCATTGTGTTTGTTAATCTCAATGGAGACAACAGTCTGTGGTATGGTGAAACCTGCCATCTCGGCCTGGCCTGTTCTTACTGTATGTACAGTAAGATACTATTTATTCTGACAATGAAATATATATTCCTCAATAATTCATCATAATTACAATTGCATGACGCTTATCACACCCCCACCAGGGTGCAATAGCAACACAGTACATTTCCCGGCTGGCAATTCTCTCCTTTAAAACCAGAAGTCTGTTTGGCCTCAGCATTTAGAAAACATAAAACAAACAAACAATGCAGTTTCATCGGCATTGACAATATTGTTTGGTGCGTACGAATTGATACCACGCTTTTTCGCGAACCGTCGGTATCGCCAGTGTTCGCGGATTCTACCTCTCCGCACACTGCCTGCTACATGATATTGTGGCGTTCCTAACAATGCCGAATACAAAATAATTACAATTCTGCTCGGACACAGGAGATATGAAGCACAGTGTATACACGCCGACGTAGGTGAAAGTGCGCAAAGTTACCCCTTCACGTTCCAGAAGACGCGTTCTTTCATGACGTGGTGAAATTTTGAATTTAAATTACTCTGTAAAATACTATTTTTTTTCTTTCAAAATATAAAGGCAGTTTCGAATTAAAAATCTGAATTTCGGTAACGGGACCGACATTGTTCTTCAATTTACGAATTATCTGTATTTCGAGTTAAACGATTTAAATAACATGCAAAACCGTACCTCATGTTTCTGGGAACGAGAGCTCCTTCGAACTAGGCGAGATTTCGAATTAACCGATTTCAAATTATCGAGGTTCTACTGTATAACAGATAACCCCCAATACAGTGCCCCCTGTTAATGTGCCACCCTTGCATTGTGCCAAGAAGTACTAGCAAACAGATTTGCTTGTATGCTAAACGCATGAGAAATCTCGTTACTGTGCCTATTCCCTTAATGCCAACATACAGTAAGGGTATGTCATGTAAATACAAGATATGGCCAGTAAGACTTCCTGGAATTGCTACAGAACTGACAATAGTGGCTATCAAAGGCAGGTATACAGTACTTAGAACCACCTCTTCTACAACAGGCAGCAAAGTAAGTCTGCTCCAAGCTTTGGGTTTTCCCAATTCCTGTAAACTATCAATGGTTACAGATTTATTTATGATTTGAAATTAGAGAAGTATGACAAGAATAAACAATAAAGGAAGGGGTATTCACACATTTTTAAACAATGGACACAAATTGTTACAGTACCTCAGTGCCAATGGGAATTAAAATGAAGAGAGCAGTCATATCCCTTGAAGAGAAACGTGAAGTTTCCAAAGACTAGTCAGCAGGCTATTGTATCCCACTTTTCACTACTTAGAGGAAATATTGTTAATCGGAGGTGTATAGGTAACATTGTGAATGAAAGAAGAAAAGTGGCTTAAAGAACATTCTTCTGCTAGTGCAAAACACCTTAAGCCTGTAAAACATGTAGAGGTGGAGGATGTCTTAACTCAGTGGATAAGCCAGGTTTATTGCAAATCATGGAACAGTGACTGATGCAATAATTATCGAAAAAGTAAAGGAGTTTGGTGACAAAATGGGAATAAAATATTTTTGGCACGTTTTAAACAGAGGCGTGGCCTTGCATTAGGCAAGGTGAAACAGGTGAAGTGATGACAACATAGTGTCTAATGGAAGGAAAAGTTTGTGTGATATAATCAACAAATATCAGTTGCAAAATGTTTATAATTTTCAGAATGCAGCCTGATAAGACAATTTCTTCTGCACATGTAAGAGGTTCCAAGAAAGCCAATGATAGGATTACTCTAGCTTTTTACACAAATGCTGATGGCAGTAATCAAAAAAAATTACTGTCATTCGGAAAGCTGTTCAACCACAATGCTTCAACTGCTTTAAATCCTAATTTGTATTTTGTTTACCATGACAACAACAAAAAAAGGATGACTGCAATATAATTTATGACCTGACTACGGGATTTCAATGAAGCCATGAAGGGGAAAAGGAGGAATGTCTTCCTTATCCTCGATAACGGAACTATTCACAAGACAGAGCCGCTCAGCAATGTAACAACTGAATTCATACCACCTAACTGCACAGGATTCTTTCAACCTAAATGATCTAAAGCACATTTCCGCCGCCATCAGGTCAAACATATTATAGAGTGAATTAATGATGTGCCAATTGATCTGTCACTTATGGATGCACTCTTCATGTCACAACATTCAAGGGATGAAGTTACATCAACAATAATTACGAAGTGTTGGAGCCATACAGGATTAATCCTTCTCATAAGTGGTCCTTAGATGATGACAATGCTGAGGAAGATCTCAAAATGGCGTTAAAAGAATTTGAAACATGCGGCCCTGTTGAACACCCTTTAACAATGGAAGAATTCTTATCTATAAACAATCAATTGTCTATCTTCGAGGAAATGAGCAACGATGACATAATGAAGACTGCACAGCATGATGAGGATTAAGACTCAGCAGATGATGCTAATTTTAATGATTTTCCAGTTCCTTCAATTATATAATTTAAGTAAAGTTAAAACAGCATTACCTTCAGTTCCCTATCCCCATATTTTTATTATGAATAACAGTGGTGACAGCACACTTCCATGTTGTCGTGTGAGAAACCTGGTGTGGAGGAAGAGAGAACCAATGAACTGCAAAGAGGTGATGTACAAGATGTACTACTGTCCACTACTGACATAAGCAGCAGAGACCTGGACACTAACAAAAATTCGGGAGAATAAAACCCAGACCAGTGAAATTACATATTTAAGAAGTATCATAGGAATGTCAAGGAGGGACAGGATAGGAAATGAGGATGTCAAAAAATAAATCGGAATCAAAAAGGTTTAAGAGAGTATGGAGAGGGATAAACCTAGATGGTTTGGACATGTTAACAGGATGGCAAAGGGAAGAATGCTGAAGCGGAAGATGGAAACCCACATAGGTAGAGGGAGGGCAAGAGGGAGGCCCACACTAAGGTAGTTTAAAACGATCAAGAATAGTACATGTATAATTAGAATAGGGTGACCACATTTCTTACGTAAAAAAAATTAAAAAAAATAGTACATTTCTGATATACGGAAATTTTTAAAAACAGGACATTAGTTACAAAGAAAATATTCTACATGTATGACTTTAAAAAAATATAACAGTTAGGTTCTTCAGTCTGCCAAAAGTAATTTTGAGTAATAAATTTATCAACTACCTGATAAACAAAACATATGGTAACAGTTTTATACTTATTTTCATTAAGTTGTTCAATTTTACCAATCAATCACTATTGATGACGAAGATGCTCGTTGTTGAAATGGGCCTAAGATCTAGGTCACTGGCCCATAATGGTATGAGGTGGAACAAAATATAATGATAATTAAAATTTTAAAATGTATCCACTGACTAGAATTTGAAGCAAATGATGATGAAAAAATGATTATGAACCTAAAATAATCAATGGATCTAATTTGCAATGCCTTACTTTTTTTAGAAAATGGAGAAAATAGACTGAGGCCTTGATGTACAATCATATATGTCATTCAAGTAAAAATTTAAAAGAACACACAAAAACAAACTAAAACAAAGTTAACAGAATAAAATTTTGTTAATTTTAAAAAACCTACCGTGCGAACCGCGTGACCTTGCCACGGTGGGGAGGATTATGTGTCCCAATGAAGCAGATAGCCGAGCCGCAAGTGCAACCGTATCGGATGGGTATCTGTTGAGAGACCAGACTAACGAATGGTTCATTGAAAGGGGGGTAGCAGCCTTTCGGTATTTGCAAGGGCGGCAGTCTAGATGATTGACTGATATGGGCTTGTAATAATACTCAACATGGCTTAGCTGTGTTGATACTGCTACACGGCTGAAAGCAACGGGAAACTACAGCAGTAACTAACTCCCGAGGACATGCAGCTCTCTCTGTATAAGTGATGTATTGATGATGGCTTCCTCCCAGGTAAAACATTCCGGAGGTAAACTAGTCCCCCATTCGGATCTCCGGGTGGGGACTACACGAGAGGGGGCGACCATCAGGAAGCTGGATACTGACATTCTGCGAGTCGGAGCGTAGAATGCTAGAAGTTTGAATCGTGGTAGGTTAAGAGAATCTGAAAAGGGAGATGGATAGACTAAAGTTAGATGTAGTTGGTATAAGTGAAGTACGTTGGCAGGAAGAACAGGATTTTGGTCAAGCAAATACCGAACTATCAACACAAAATCAAACGGGGAAAATGCAGGAGTTGGTTTAATAATGAATAAGAAAACAGGGCAGCGGGTAAGCTACTATGACCTGCATAGTGAAAGAAGAATTGTTGTCAAGATAAACACCAAACCAATGCCTACTACGATAGTGCAGGTCCATATGCCTACTGGTTCAGCGGATGAGGAGGAAATCGAAAGAATATATGAAGAGGTAGGAGATTTAATACAATATGTAAAAGGTGACGAGAATCTTATTATGATGGGAGACTGGAATGCAGTGGTGGGCCAAGGAAGAGAAGGTAATACAGTAGGAGAATTCGGATTGGGACAAAGGAACGAAAGAGGAAGTCTGCTGGTTGAATTCTGCACTGACCATTATTTAGTCCTTGCCAATACTTGGTTCAAACACCACAAACGACGGCTGTATACGTGGACGAGACCTGGAGACACTGGAAGGTATCAAATAGACTTCATTATGATTAGGCAGAGATTCAGAAACCAGGTGCTGGATTGCAAAACTTTCCCAGGAGCAGGCGTGGACTCTGACCACAACTTGTTGATCATGAAATGGCATCTGAAGTTGAAGAAATTGAAGAAAGGAAGGAATGCAAGGAAATGGGATCTAGACAAGTTGAAAGAAAAGAGTGTGAGGGATTGTTTCAAGGAATATGTTGCACAAGGACTAAATGAAAAGGCTGAAGGAAACACAATAGAGGAAGAGTGGAGAGTCATGAAAAATGAAGTCAGTAAGTAGGGCTGCAGAAGAAATATTAGGAAGGAAGAAAACATCAACTAAGAATCAATGGATAACTCAGGAGATACGAGACCTGATTGATGAATGACAAAAATACAAAAATGCTAGAAATGAAGAGGGCAGAAAAGAATACAGGCGATTAAAGAATGAAGTGGATAGAAAGTGCAAGGTAGCTAAGGAAGAATGGCTGAAGGAGAAGTGCAAGGATGTAAAAAGGTTGTATGGTCCTACGAAAGGTAGATGCTCCATACAGGAAAATCAAGGAAACTTCTTGGAGAAAGGAAATCTAGGTGTATGAATATTAAAAGTTCAGATGGAAAGCCATTTCTAGGGAAAGAAGACAAAGCAGAAAGAAAGATGGCAGGAACATATCCAACAGTTGTATCAAGGTAAAGATGTAGATGATTTGGTTCTGGAAGAAGAAGAGTGTGTTGATGCTGATGAAATGGGAGACCCAATTTTGAGGTCAGAGTTTGACAGAGCTGTGAGAGACCTAAATAGGAACAATGCACCTGGAATTGATGACATTCGCTCTGAATTACTGACTGCCTTAGGAGAAACCAACAAGGCAAGGTTATTCCATTTAGTGTGTAAAATATATGAGACAGGAGAAATGCCATCCGATTTTCGGTAGAATGTTGTTATACTTATTCCCAAGATAGCCAGTGCTGACAAGTGTGAAAACTACTGCACTATTAGTTTAATATCTCATGCCTGCAAAATTTTAACACATATTATTTACAGAAGAATGGAAAAACAAGTTGAAGCTCAGTTCTGAGAAGATCAATTTGTCTTCAGAAGAAATGTAGAAACACGTGAAGTAATCCTGACTTTACGTCTGATCCTACAGGATCGAATTAAGAAGGACAATCCCATGTACATGGCGTATGTAGATCTAGAAAAGGCATTCGATAACATTGATTGGACCAAGCTATTTAGGATTCTCAATTGGGATCAGATACCGAGAACGAAGAATGATCTACAATCTCTATAAAAATCAGTCTGCAGTGATAAGAATCGAGGGCTTTGTAAATAAGCAGCAATCCAGAAAGGAGTGAGGCAAGGCTGCAGTTTGCCCCCATCCTTTTCAATGTTTACATAGAACAGGCAGTAAAGGAAATCAAAAAGGAATTTGGAAAGGGAATCACAATCCAAGGAGAGGAAATCAAGACCTTGAAATTTGCCGATGATATTGTTATTTTATCCGAGACTGCAGAAGATCTCGAGAAGCTAGCTGAATGGTATGGATGAAGTCTTGGGTAAGAAGTACAAGATGAAAATAAATAAGTCCAAAACAAAAGTAATGGAGTGCAGTCGAACGAAGGCAGGTGATGCAGGAAATATTCGTTTAGGAAATGAAGTCTTAAAGGATGTAGATGAATACTGTTACTTGGGCAGTGAAATAACTAACGATGCCAGAAGTAAGGAGGACATAAAATGCAGGCTAGCACAAGCAAGGAAGAGCTTTCTTAAGAAAAGAAATTTGCTCACTTCAAACAATGATATAGGAATTAGAAAGATATTTCTGAAGACTTTCGTCTGGAGCATGGCATTTTATGGAAGTGAAACATGGACGATAACTAGCTCAGGAAGAAAAAGAATAGAAGCTTTTGAAATGCAGTGTTACAGAAGAATGCTGAAGGTGAGATGCATAGATCGAATCCCGAATGAGGAGATACTGAATCGAATCGGTGAGAGGAGATGAATTTGGCTAAATTTGACAAGAAGAAGAGATGGGAATGATAGGACACATCTTAAGACACCCAGGACTTGTTCAGTTGGTTTTTGAAGGAAGTGTAGGCGGTAAGAACTGTAGGGGTAGACCAAGGTATGAATATGGCCAGCAGATTAGAGCAGATGTAGGATGCAATAGCTACGTCGAAATGAAAAGGTTAGCACAGGATAGGGTGGCATGGAAAGCTGCATCAAACCAGTCTATGGACTGATGACTCAAACAACAACAAAATTAAAGGCAGATAGAAAACTCACTTTTATACACAATAAAACAGGCCACTATCCATCTCGCAGGATGAGGGAGATGGTAGTTGGAAGTTTGAGACTACAGCACAGATCTGCCAGGAGCCTGCACTGTGTACGGATGTGTACCACGGTATCAGTCACCACTGATCTGCATTTAGGGCAGTTGCCCAGGTGGTAGATTCCCTATCTGTTGTTTACCAAGTCTTTCCTTAAATACCGGGCGAGTTGGTCGTGCGATTGGGGGCACGCAGCTGTGAGCTTGCATCCGAGATAGTGGGTTTGAATCCCACTGTCGGCAGCCCTGAAGATGTTTTTCCGTGGTTTCCCATTTTCACACCAGGCAAATGCTGGGGCTGTAGCTTAATTAAAGGCATGGCTGCTTCCTTCCAACTCCTAGGCCTTTCCTATCCCATCGTTGCTAGAAGACCTACCTGTGTCAGTGCAATGTAAAGCCACTAGCAAAAAAAAAAAAAGATAAAGATGAAATAGCTTTAAATATTTAAAAAGAATCAGAAATTTTATTGATTATGTTCCTGGGTAAATTATTCCAATCCCTAACTCCCCTTGCTATAAACAAATATTTACCCCAATGTGTCCTATGAATTTCAGTTATATTGTGACCTTTCCTACTTTTAAACACACCACTCAAA
The DNA here is from genome assembly GCF_040414725.1 of Anabrus simplex. NCBI lineage: Eukaryota > Metazoa > Arthropoda > Insecta > Orthoptera > Tettigoniidae > Anabrus > Anabrus simplex. The sequence continues at coordinate 138,036,104 of NC_090266.1, read as the reverse complement.
CTTACTCGTCTATTAATGTCATTCCACGCCATCTCTCCACTGACAGCTCAGAACATACCACTTAATAATACTAATATAGTTGGTCAGTTATTGGACATTATAAATTTTCCAGGTAACACCTTCTTGGTTGCCAGCGTTTCGCCCCAGTGTGCTAGTTTGGACTCATCAGTTGGTAAATAGCACACCCACAAAGACGCATGGCTTGTGCATACCGTGCAGGCCACTGCGTAGGTTACTTGGAGCCACCAGCAGTGCCAATGCACTAAGAGAGACTTTGTTTCATTTTCAAAACTGATGCCTGCCTGGCCATCACATGATATAAATATGTTTATTCCCATAAGGAACCTGAAATATTTGTCCCAAATGAGTTAAATTTACTAAAATTATTTAAATTTAAACTTATTACTATTATTATTATTTCAAATTATTTAATCCGTCTTATATCTACAATGAAAAATAACAATGGAACAAACTAGCAAAAGTGTACGGTCGTTGCACCGACAAAGCACTACCGGCGAAGAACATTGCGAGTAGCACTACCATTCTTGGGTTAAAGGTAATCTAAGTATCCACAATATACCGTAGTTGGCTAAAATGACCAGCATGTTTATTTAGTTCACTAGCTACACTTTGAGCCCAGTATGTGGGAAAAAGTACGAGAGGATGGGAAACGAATTCTGAGATGTAATACCATCACCACAATTATCTTAACTCAACAACTGCTTCACTGCAATAGCAAGTTGCAGCCTGCCTCATTCAGATGCATACATAGTAAAACCTTTGACTGAGAAGTTGCAGCAGTATGAAAACAATTACAGAAGCTAGAGAAGCAAAATCGCACACATGTTCCAAATTCAAACGTATTACCAGACAAAACAAAAGATATGCACAGCGTAGGCCTAAAGAAAAACTGGTGAATATTTCTTAAACTCTCACCAGCACAGGAACTGCTGTTTAATGTTCATTTGTCACTGGGGATGTAACTAGGTTCTTGGTGACTGATGAGACATAATTAGTTCCTGGTAACAAATTAACTTAGTTCCTGGTACCAACTTACGCGCTAATGATTGGGCACGCTGTTTAAGTTATTCGTTGTTAGTTGCTCGGTACTAAATATATTCTTCATTGCTATGGTAATCAACAAGTTATTGTAAAATATGGATGTTGTTCTGTGCGAGATTGCTACGTGAAAATTACACAGCCTGATAACTAGGGAAAGGAAATGTGAAAAATGTGAGCATAGCACCAAACTCAGTGTTCGGATAGGGAACGAATGATTTTTTAGGCGGTTTCCAATAAGGTATGCTCAATTGTGGTATAAATCGTCCTCCTTCCTAACTACGTTATACCTTGTTTATGTGTGTGTACGAAATCATTTTTCAGCATTCGCCTACCCTGGACAATTAGCTTTACTTTTTGAACAATATGGCTAGCCATGGAACAATCACAGGTGTTTTCACTCCTCCCGTATAAAAAATATGGTTTCATTATTTTCATAATATCCCTCATCATTATAAGATTGACATCAGTGCAAACTATGCTTAAAAGTGGTCTGATTTGACAATCATCATGCTTCGTTTCCCCTGGACCAAACATTATGCCTAACCCTGCGCCATTTAAAAATATTATAATTTATCCGGGAAAATTTAAGTTACTGCAGCACTTTTTCGTGACAAAATCATTGGTCTCCATGTTAGGTCCAGCTAATGACAAAACCATTGGTCTGGATGGGTTAGGTCAGGCTAGTGACAAAACACTTGGTCTGGATGGGTTAGGTCAAGCTAGTGACAAAACACTTGGTCTGGATGGGTCCTGCTAGTGACAAAACACTTGGTCTGGATAGGTTAGGTCAGGGTAGTGACAAAACCCTTGGACTGTGATCAAGCAAAGGGGGTCTGGCAGATTTAGGCCTCTCGACATTAACGCAATCCATGCCTCACAGTGTCCAGATTTAGTTTTCCCCGGACCAAACATTACGGTTAAGCCTGGACAATTTACAAATGATATTGTTCCTCCTGTACAAATATAATTCTATTTCCATCATCTCTGTTGTATGAATTCCAAGAGTGACAAGAGCGCAATCTATGCTTTACACTGACGAGATTTGAAATGACTGTATGGCTATCCCTGGACCATTCATAAATGTTATTATATCTCCTTCTTATTGATATTATTAATCATGGCTAACGGTGGCACGAATGGACTCTGCCATTGGCTGAAGATTTTCATCGGACCATATCACACGCCATCACTGTTCCATGGTCACGGTCATGGTTGATTGCCATGTTCGCGGGCCCATGCACGTCGTCGAGCTCTGTGTCGAGGTGTCAGCATAGGGACACGACTTAGTCGTCAATGGTAGAAATGGGTTCCCGACTCCCAACATTCAACTGGGCGGTGATCTAACTCACAGTACAATTGTGTAGTTCGTCAATACGGAGATGAAGATTATAGATTACGTCACTCACAGTAGCCCGTCGACTAAGCAGTATGATTCTCCACAGGCGACGCGATGTCCGTCCGTTAAACACCTGCAGTCTTCCCGTGCACCAGTTTACACGGGTGGTAACATTCTCTCTGCGATGATGAAGATTCACCCGCTACACTGTCGACCTCGGAAATCCAGATTCACGTGTAATCTTGACAAAGCTATGACCCATGTGCTGTGCGCCAATGATCATTCCACATTCAAAGTCTGTTAACTCGCGACATGTTACCATCTTCACAGCACCGGTGTCTATGACAGACCGCTCAGCTATGGCCAGGGGTCATACACGGCATATTATCTAATGCGACACCCATTCCCATGACTTTTGGCCACTCAGTGTACTTATATTATTATCCCATTGGGATTCTTTTCTCCTTTTGCATTTGTCCTGTGTTCCTATTCTTTTACCACCTGGATTTATCTTCGTCTAATGTTTCTTACCTTTTCCTGCAATTATCCGACTTTCTTCTCTCAAGATGGCCCGTCAATGAGTGTTATTGACCTTCCTGATGAAACAGGGAAGCAGAAACGAGTTCGTCGGGGGCTTAGATAATACAGTGGAACCTCGATTCTCCGTTTTTGGAGGGACCCTGGAAAAAAACGTACAACACGGGAAAACGGAAAATGCGGGAACGAATGAACCGTCAACAATTTGGCTAAACATTACAAAAATGAAATATGTATACTTATAATCTTACAAACGCCCCTAAACCAAACCAAACTAAACTACAGTCCCAATAGGCCTTCTGCCTAACCAAGCGACCGCTCTCAGTCCAAAGGCCTGCAGATTACGAGGTGACACATGGTCAGTGTGACGAATCCTCTCGGCCGTTATTCCTGGCTCTCTAGACCGGGGTCGCCATCTCATCATTAAATAGCTCCTCAATTAAAGGTAATCATAGAATGAGTAAACCTGGAACCAACCCTCATATCCAGGTAAAAATGCCTGGCCTGGCCGGTAATCGAGCCAGGGCCCTCCGGGTGAGAGGCAGGCAAGTTAGACCGCGGGGCTAACTTCAAACATTAATTACCGGTACACGACATTAAAATTTCAAAACTTTACATTCAGTTTTACCGGGGAAACTTCATCAGTTTCCTCTGAAAACTTCGTCAAATTCCTCTGAAAACTTCTGGTCTCGACAACATACTAATCGTATACGGTAATATTAAAATGCTAAATTTGTGTTACTTACGAAGGAGCAGTTTCGATTCCTGCCTGAAAGGCCAGTGACTATACAGTGCTCTGAGGGAAATGCCGAAAATCTGTTCGGTGATACACTCGAAAAAAGTATTAAAAAATAACATCTAACCCTGGACATAATGTAGGCGTTTTGCAAGTACGAATATTTGACGAAACTCGTTCCGTGTTCAAACAGAGCTGCCGAAACGCAACTTTGATCAGCCAAACTCCTCGAAAAATCGAATAGGTACCCGTAATGCCAAGCCAAACTACAACTGACCACAAGTAGTTTTTAATTCTCAAATCTTATAAAATGAAGCACATTAGATACAAAAGCGCCCAACATGATGGCAGAATCCTTTTCTTTTTTTTATCTTCCATTGTAAATTGGTCACCGGTATACTGTTCCTAGTCAGTTTATGGAAATCTTGTACCGCGTAAATTAGGCCTACATCGACTTTTAAAGGTTATGTTGAACTCGAGAATATGGTTTCGAATATAAGTATCGATCCTCAAGTTCACGAATGCTTTATATTCAATTCTGCCCGTCACTAATTACAATCAAATTGGAAAGAGAAAAAATATCATTAACACTTCCGAAATTACGATTATTCGCGACCTTGAACTCAGCTGGAAAGCGCGTTCGCTGTAAAAGTCTGTAGCCTACGAGTGCAAAATGATACAAAGTTTTTAAATGTAGCGTGCACCGGTTTTTATAATATTTTAACACAAAAACATGAAATTTCCAGTCTTATATTGGGACGAAAACAGTAATAGGCAGCCCCAAAACCTCCCATGGCTTTATGTATGGAAGGTGCAACATCTGTTCTGGTCTCGAAAACATACTAATCGTATACGATAATATTAAAATGCTAAATTTGTGTTACTTAAGAAGGAGCAGTTTCGATTCCTGCCTGAAAGCCCAGTGACTATACAGTGCCCTGAGGGAAATGCCGAAAATCTGTTCGGCGATACACTCGAAAAAAGTATTAAAAAATTACATCTAACCCTGGACATAATGTAGACGTTTTGCAAGTACGAATATTTGATGAAACTTGTTCCGTCTTCAAACAGAGCTGCCGAAATGCGCTCTGTCTCCTTCCAGTTGTTGTGGGCACTCTCTGCTTCATGATTTCCGAGGATTCTCTAAACAATACCACCCGAATGAGATGCTAAGATGATCCCTTACGCAAGTTCACCGCCAATCGCTTTTCCAGTACAGTACTTCCTCAAATTACCGCAATGACGGGACGTCAGCATCAAGATCCGTAAGTATGCCGTAGCCGTCCTTTCGTAAGATACAGTTTCAAGAAAAACGGGTGATCGAGGATTTAGCATTGATGGGACTGAAATTTCTGGACAGTGGATCCCGGAAATCGTTTCCTCGAGGAACAGATAATGCAGGATTTTTACAACGGGATTTAATTAGAATGCTTGCAAGACCACGTAATTTGAACGAATAATACGGAAAAACGTAGTTTCCGGAAACGTATAATCGAGGTTCTACTGTAATATTTGCTTTATGCCCCACTAAATACTTTTACGGTTTTCGGAGTCGAGATGCCGGAATTTAGACCCACTGAAGTTCTTTTATGTGCCAGTAAATCTACCAACATGAGGCTGACATAGTTGAGCACTTTCAAACACCACTGGACTGAGCCAGGATCGAACCTGCCCAGCTGAGGTCAGAAGGCCAGCACCTCAACCATCTGAGCTACTCGGCCCAGCAGAGGGGGCCTGAGATGAGGTGGATGTAGAAGAACTGAGATTGATGAGGAGTTCCAATCTCTTTGAAGATGGCAGTGTATGAAGATGTGAAGAGTGTCCTTGTTTTTTCTGTTTCTATGTTTGTCCTTGTCTCTCATTTCTGTTGCTCGCTATTCCCACACTGACCTGTAGCCATTGTGTTAGTCCTATTATATGCGTTCCTTTCTTATTCTCCTCTCTCTTTCTCTGCGACTTGATTTGACACTTGTTTTTCCTTTCCTATACTTTTTTTGTGGGTATTTTCTAAATGTATTTATCTGGAATTAGTTTTGTCGCACTGAAAAACCTCACAATTATAAATGTCAATGAAACATTCATTGAATATTTCTGAGTTGGGCCTTGGCTAGCAATCAAAGTATATTAAAAATATTATTTGGCATTTTCTATCCCATGTGTAATACAAATAAATTTGAGATCTCAAAACTGTTATAGTCTGTACAGCATGCAACTATATACAAAAGTGTGCTACTAAATCTTCCTTCTTTACCTTACCATTGTGAACAACAATGTTAAGAATTGAAAGACACCGAGTTCCATGGAACATCACCAGAATAAAATGCATAGCACCCATTAACAAAGCCTTACCTTTCTGAGAGGTAATGAACTTCATTCTGTAGCTTTGTTCTGAGACTATCAGCTTCCCTTCGTGCAACTTCTTTGTCGATTGCATTAAATCGCAAATGTGAATCATATGCCTCTCTTAACTCCGTAACGGCTTTATAGAGCTTGAAACAACGATACCTGTAGCATGAATGACTGCAACCATCCGGTTCAATTTTCTGCTCTGGAAATAAAATGAAATTTAAATTCGTTATTTATTTATATAACTACGTTGCACACTTAAACTATCAGCAAGTCCACAAATTTCATTCTCCTTCTCAAGCAAGACAAATATTTCCACAAACAAATACATATTATTGGACCAGTCATACATGCACCAAAAGACAAAAATTCATAGACATAGTAATGAGACAAAACACAGACCTTTCATACAGACCCACTACAAGAACATAATAACAGAGTGCAAAAAATTAAAAATATCGATTTTCATACACAGACCTTCCATACAGACCCACTACAAGAACATAATAACAGAGTGCAAAAAAATTAAAAATATAGATTTTCATACAACTCAACATTAGAATCATCAGACTAAACAAACCTATGTATAACATACATACATACATACATACATACATACATTATCATTATAGACTGTTATGCCTTTCAGCGTTCAGTCTGCAAGCCACTGTGAATTTACTAAACGTCGCCACAGACCTCTATTTCCAACTAGTGCTGTGGACTCATTTAGTTCTATACCTCTTCTCCTTAAATCATTAGAAAGTGAGTATAACCATCGTCATCTTGGTCTACCACTACTTTTCTTACCCTCCATAACAGAGTCCATTATTCTCCTAGGTAACCTATCCTCCTCCATTCGCCTAACATGACCCCACCACCGAAGCCAGTTTATGTGTACAGCTTCATCCATCAAGTTCATTCCTAAATGAGCCTTTATCTCTTCATTCCGAGTACCCTCCTGCCATTGTTCCCACCTGTTTATACTAGCAATCATTCTCACTACTTTCATGTCTGTTACTTCTGACTTATGAATAAGATATCCTGAGTACACCCAGCTTACGCTCCCGTAAAGCAAAGTTGGTCTGAAAACAGACCAATGTAAAGATACTTTCGTCTGGGAGCTGACTTCCTTTTTACAGAATACTGTTGATTGCAACTGCAAGCTCATTGCATTAGCTATACTACACCTTGATTCAATTTCACTTACTATATTACCATTCTGGGAGAACACACAACCTAAATAATTGAAATTATAGACGTGTTCTAGCTTTCTATCGCAAATCTGACATTCAATTCTGTTGAATTTCTTGCCTACTAACAATAATTTAGTCTTCAAATGGCTAATTTTCATACCAAACTCATTGCACCTATTTTCAAGTTCCAAGATATTAGACTGCAGGCTTTCGATGCAATCTGCCATTAACACCACGTCGTCAATATAGGCCAGACTGCTTAATATATTTCCACCTAATTGAATCCCTCAGTGCCATTTTATACCTTTCAGCAGATGATCCATATAAACTACGAACAGCAAAGGAGAAGATTACAGCCTTGTCTAACCCCTGTAAGTACCCTGAAACAAGAACTCATTTTACCATCAATTCTCACTGAAGCCCAACATACATACATACATACATACATACATACATACATACATACATACATACATACATTATCATTATAGACTGTTATGCCTTTCAGCGTTCAGTCTGCAAGCCTCTGAGAATTTACTAAACGTCGCCACAATCCTCGATTTGCAACTAGTGTTGTGGCCTCATTTAGTTCTATACCTCTTATCTTTAAATCGTTAGAAACCGAGTCTAACCATCATCGTCTTGGTCTCCCTCTACTTCTCTTACCCTCCATAACAGAGTCCATTATTCTCCTAGGTAACCTATCCTCCTCCATTCGCCTCACATGACCACACCACCGAAGCCGGTTTATGCGTACAGCTTCATCCATCGAATTCATTCCTAAATTAGCCTTTATCTCCTCATTCCGAGTACCCTCCTGCCATTGTTTCCACCTGTTTGTACCAGCAATCATTCTTGCTACTTTCATGTCTGTTACTTCTAACTTATGAATAAGATATCCTGAGTCCACCCAGCTTTCGCTCCCGTAAAGCAAAGTTGGTCTGAAAACAGACCGATGTAAAGATAGTTTTGTCTGGGAGCTGACTTCCTTCTTACAGAATACTGCTGATCGCAACTGCGAGCTCACTACATTAGCTTTACTACACCTTGATTCAATCTCACTATATTACCATCCTGGGAGAACACACAACCTAAATACTTGAAATTATCGACCTGTTCTAGCTTTGTATCACCAATCTGGCATTCAATTCTGTTGTATTTCTTACCTACTGACATCAATTTAGTCTTCGAGAGGCTAATTTTCATACCATACTCATTGCACCAATTTTCAAGTTCCAAGATATTACATTGCAGGCTTTCGGCACACTCTGCCATTAAGACCAAGTTGTCAGCATAGGCCAAACTGCTTACTACATTTCCACCTAACTGAATCCCTCCCTGCCATTTTATACCTTTCAGCAGATGATCCATGTAAACTACGAACAGCAAAGGTGAAAGATTACAGCCTTGTCTAACTCCTGTAAGTACCCTGAACCAAGAACTCATTCTACCATCAATTCTCACTGAAGCCCAATTGTCAACATAAATGCCTTTGATTGATTTTAATAATCTACCTTTAATTCCATAGTCCCCCAGTATGGCGAACATATTTTCCCTCGGTACCCTGTCATATGCTTTCTCTAGATCTACGAAACATAAACACAACTGCCTATTCCTCTCGTTGCATTTTTCAATTACCTGGCGCATACTGAAAATCTGATCCTGACAGCCTCTCTGTGGTCTGAAACCACACTGGTTTTCATGCAACTTCCTCTCAACGACTGATTGCACCCTCCCTTCCAAGATGCCAGTGAATACTTTGCCTGGTATACTAATCAATGAGATACCTCGATAGTTGTTGCAATCCTTCCTGTTCCCTTGCTTATAGATAGGTGCAATTACTGCTTTTGTCCAATCTGAAGGTACCTTACCAACACTCCACGCTAATTTTACTACTCTATGAAGCCATTTCATACCTGCCTTCCCACTATACTTCACCATTTCAGGTCTAATTTCATCTATTCCTGCTGCCTTATGACAATGGAGTTTATTTACTATCCTTTCCACTTCCTCAAGCATAATTTCACCAACATCATTTTCCTCCTCCCCATGAGCTTGGCTGTTTGCAACACCACCAGGATGATTTCCTTTTACATTGAGATGATGTTCAAAATATTCCCTCCACCTCTCCAGTGATTCCCTGGGATCTATTACGAGTTCACCTGAATTACTCAAAACACTGTTCATTTCCTTTTTCCCTCCCTTCCTAAGATTCTTTATTACTGTCCAGAAAGGTTTCCCTGCTGCTTGACCTAGCCTTTCTAGGTTATTACCAAAATCTTCCCATGACTTTTTGGATTCAACAACTATTTGTTTCGCTCTGTTTCTTTCATCTATGTACAAATCCCTGTCTGCCTCGGCCCTTGTTTGGAGCCATTTCTGATAAGCCTTCTTTTTACGTTTACAGGCTGTTCTCACTTCATCATTCCACCAAGATGTTCGCCTTTTCCCATCTTTACACACAGTTGTTCCTAGGCATTCCCTTGCTGTTTCTACTACAGCATCCCTGTATGCCACCCATTCACTTTCTATATCCTGAACCTGCTTACTGTCTACTGTTCGAAACTTCTCACTAATCATATCCATGTACTTCTGTCTAATTTCCTCGTCCCGGAGATTTTCTACCCTTATTCGTTTGCAGACAGATTTCACTTTCTCTACCCTAGGCCTAGAGATACTTGTTCACTACAGATCAGATAGTGGTCTGCATCATCGAAAAATCCGCGAAAAACTCGTACATTCCTAACAGATTTCCTGAATTCAAAGTCTGTTAAGATATAGTCTATTATGGATCTGGTACCCCTAGCCTCCCATGTGTAGCAGTGAATAGCCTTATGCTTGAAGAATGTATTCGTAACAGCTAAACCCATACTAGCACAGAAGTCCAGCAAACGCTTCCCATTCCCATTAGCTTCCATGTCTTCCCCACATTTACCAATCACCCTTTCATATCCTTCAGTTCTATTCCCAACTCTCGCATTGAAATCGCCCATTAGCACTATTCTATCCTTGTTGTTGACCCTGACCACGATGTCACTCAATGCTTCATAAAACTTGTCAACTTCATCCTCATCTGCACCCTCACATGGTGAATACACGGACACAATTCTTGTCCTAATTCCTCCCAACATTGCCTCGGCCCTTGTTTGGAGCCATTTCTGATAAGCCTTCTTTTTATGTTTACAAGCTGCTCTCACTTCATCATTCCACGAAGATGTTTGCCTTTTCCCATCTTTACACACAGTTGTTCCTATGCATTCCCTTGCTGTTTCTACTACAGAATCCCTGTATGATACTCATTCTCTTTCTATATACTGAACCTGCTTACTGTCCCCTGTTCGAAACTTCTCACTAATCATATCCATGTACTTCTGTCCAATTTCATCATCCTGGAGATTTTTTACCCTTATTAGTTTGCAGACAGACTTCACTTTCTCTACCCTATGCCCAGAGATACTTAGTTCACTACAAATTAGATAATCATGTGTATCATCGAAAAATCCCCAGAAAACTTGTACATTCTTAACAGATTTCCTGAATTTGAAGTCGGTTAAGATATAGTCTATTATGGATCTGGTACCCCTAGCCTCCCATGTGTAGCGGTGAATAGCCTTATGGTTGAAGAATGTATTTGTAACTGCTAAACCGATACTAGCACAGAAGTCCAGCAAACGCTTCCCATTCCCATTAGCTTCCATACCTTCCCCACATTTACCAATCACTCTTTCGTATTTTTCAGTTCTATTCCAACTCTCATATTGAAACCGCCCATTAGCACTACTCTAACCTTGCTGTTGACCCTGACCATGATGTCGCTCAATGCTTCATAAAACTTGTCAATTTCATCCTCATCTGCACCCTCACATGGTGAATACACTGAGACAATTCTCGTCCTAATTCCTCCAACTGCCAAATTTACCCACATCATTCACTCATTCACGTGCCTAACAGAAACTATGTTGCGTGCAATGGTATTCCTCATGAACAGCCCTACCCCATAATCTGCCCTTTCCTTTCTAACACCCGTCAAGTACACTTTATAATCTCCTATCTCTTCCTCATTATCTCCCCTTACCCGAATAACACTTATTCCTAGCATAACATTTCTTACAAATATAAACATACTAAAAGAACACACAACAGAAATGAATATTTCATACAGCACTACATTCTACTTCCAACTTTCCATGAGTTCACCAAATTCAAGCATGCACACGAACATAGTTCTTTAGCAATCACACCAAAAATATATGCAACAATAACAACAAAACACTCAGAAGAAGATATAATGGAACTAGTATATTGATGTTACGCTCTTACAAAAATGCATCATGCGATGATGTGCATACTTAGTCACTTTTTTTTTAATGCCTTTGCTGGCGAGATGTTGTGTTTACAGTGCACTATGTCATCCGGTATGGGCTACATCAAATTTATAATTTCCACTGACCTCTCTCAGTCTCATCCATGGCTCTGACTATATAAACGTGACCGAGGTGTGAGCGATGCTAGTAATACCATTCTTTATGCTTCCAATCCCTGTTGTGAATGGTGTGAAAATACCGCTCGTAGGGTCCGTTGGTGCAAGCATTTCAGTGCGTTTGGCAGACTGATACGAAATAGCAAATGCTGGCTCGGTAAGGAAAGCAATGGGAAACTACCTCACTCCACATTTCCCTAGTATGCCTCTTCAGTGATGCCTAGGCTATCTGTGACAGCAGCTGGCAGAGCTGTGGAGGATCAAACCACCTATCGGGCTGAATACCCAACATACACATTTTTAAAAAACTACACAAAATCCTATATGAGACAGAAAGACACAAGTTTAATGGATGCATCATCTATCATTAGGGACCTGAAAAAAAATCGCATTTGCGATAAATGCAAATTTTTTAATCTTGTACTGAATCCAAGCCAACGGTAATTCTAATGTGGAACAAAATCATTTTTATGCATAAATAGAAGTGCGACAAAATGCGAATTGTGACCCAAAATGAAGAATTAGTATGCATATGAGATTTTGGTGTAAATTCTGCAATAATGTGCTATTGTACTGGCAATAACAACATATTTTGGCAAAATCGTTAGAAATACTCAAAATATGATGCACAAATCCTTCGACCGTTCCGATCGATGAAGAAAAGTAGCCGATCAATTGCTGCTTGCTGACTTTAATAGATATTTACAATGGGAATAGCAAGGGGAATAAAATCTGTATCGATTATTATCGAAATGTAAATCGAGTGTCACGGAAATAATGAGATAGACGCAGCGTTGTTATCCTGTTGTTCAAAACTGAAACTAGTGAAGATTAGAAAGTCGAGCGATCGTAATGTTATGGGGCACACGACAAAAACTGCACACGAAAGTGCTCAGCACTGATCGGGTACGGTTGAGGTATTACGACATCGAAACTACAGTTGTAAATGACGATGGTTTATATGACAAAGATTCAGCGACAGTGTTTTGGAAGTATTGTAACTGCTGGGTTGGGAGGGGGAAAAAAAAAGATAGCATTGTGAAACATGTTAAATCTTAAAAAAACACATGGGTAAGCGACGCAATAACTAAAATTCAACCCCTGCTGCTAGTATGTCTCAAAGAAAGCAATCTGTGCTTACACAGATAGTTGTAAATGACGAAAAAATTTCCAGAGATAACTTCTCGAAACGCACTGTTGAAGTATTTGCCAAAGCAAATAAACCTCTGGAAAAGCTGGAAAGCAAAGAGCTAAGAGCATGGATTACAGAGTTTTCAAATGAAGAGCTGCCATGTGTGAGAACTCGACGTGAAGTATATTTACCGGGTTAGGTTTCTATTTCATTGATCGGGTACGGTTGAGGTATTACGACATCGAAACGACAGTTGTAAATGACGAAAAAATTTCCAGAGATAACTTCTCAAAACGCACAGTTGAAGTATTTGCCAAAGCAAATAAACCTCTGGAAAAGCTGGAAAGCAAAGAGCTAAGAGCATGGATTACAGAGTTTTCAAATGAAGAGCTGCAATGTGTAAGAACTCTACGTGAAGTATATTTACCGGGTTAGGTTTCTATTCCATTGATCGGGTACGGTTGAGGTATTACGACATCGAAACTACGCGCAAAATTGAAGGATACCGAATTTGAGTGCGATTTCCATATTGAACCATCTTACCCGTACCCAACTGATCCAGTAATTTTAAATTATTTTGTTATAACCGGAGGTCTTTCTTCCTTTCTATAAGTTGCATCTGACCACCAGAAAAGAACAGCAGAGGCTCTAGTGGGGAAGAACATCAACATACTCTGTGATCAAACTACAGATAGAATGGGCCGTTGTGTTTTTATCATCATATTCCAAGTCCCAGTCGGATCGAAAAGAGAGCTGCACGTTGTTTCTGTGAACTATCTTGATGCAGGAAATGCTACAAACTGCTCTCGTGCTGTTTTAGAAGCTCTGCGCAGTTATAGTGTACCATATGATGCAGTTAAAGTGTTTGTTGGTGACAGTGCCCTGTACATGACCCGGTGTTATGAAACATTAAGTGTGGTCATAGGGGATCATTTAATGCATGTACAGTGCTGGGCACATAAGATCAGCTTGGATGGCAATAGTTGGGTCGCAGTGATGACAGATTTAAATCATGTGGTTGTGATGGTAAAGTCTGCATGGTTGAACACAAGAAAGTGAAAATATAATTATTTACAATTCTTAACATCAAAGTATGGTGCTTCAAAGGAAGCAAAGCTTTTTCTTGTACTTGTCATAACCCGATGGGATAGCTGGTTTCAGGCTGTCTTCTATTTGAGTGCTTACTTTACAGATATTACATTTTCCATGATGTCTGACATGAAAGACATAAACAACTGTGGTATTAAGTACCTGACTGATCTGAGTGACTGAGAAGTGAATAGGCTTCACACCCACATGGTTTTTGTCACAGATCATGCAGCTGGATTGGTCTACCTCCTTGAAGGGTCTCTGTATCCTACCTCTTATCTCCTTTACCCCAAAGTACATAACCTTGATGCCAGTTTTACCTTCATTTGTGAGGGGAATTTTTCTGTGGCAACTAATGATGCTTTGATTAAGCTCACTGCTCTACAGCAGGCTGCATGTAGAGACACATTTGTCAAAGCTGCTCATTCTTCACAGTGCAAGCTAGCCACACTGAAAGCAATAGACCCCAACCATAAGCATTTTGTGTCAATTTCTCAAGCTTTGTATCCAAAAAACAATTTTGAATAACATCGATAAATTAGATGAGCTTGAGAAATTGATTGGAGTAACAAATCTCTCACAAAACGATATCTGGTCTGGTTACTGTTCTCTGGAACATGCAATTCAAACCCAGATGAAAGAAAGTGAAAAATGTGATGTCATGCTTGCATTAACTGCAGTTCAGACAGAGTTCAGCATATTTGCTAAATACTGTCTTGAGTTGTTGTGGATCCCAACGAACAATGTATATAGCGAGCGTGTGTTGTCTCATTACATTACAGTGGTTACAGACAGACGGTGCAATTTGAGAAGAAAAAAAAAAAAAAAAAGCAAAGCAATGTCGAAGTACTGACAATGCTTTCGTTTGAACAATGAATTTGTATTGTGTGTGAACCAAGGACAATAACTGCATTTCATAACCTTGGAATCGTTAAAATTAATAATACCATGTGATTATTTTAACTTTGTAAATAAATGCTAATTTTGGGAAGAAAAAAAAAGATGCTAATTTTGAAAGAAATAGATGCTAATTTTTTTTTGCCCCAGCAAATTGCTGAGGCATACAATAAGGAAGCTGGCCACGTTCCTTCGAAGATGCTCGATGACAACGGGCAGCCAAAGGTTTTGTTGGAAAGCAGAGGTCTGACATAACTGAAATAATAGTTCAAAAAATTTCATTGACAGTGGAAAAAGCTATTATTCTGATTAGTTATTTTAGTTTTAGGACCCTGACAACCAGCAACATTATATTAGACAAATCTACTGAAATTCCAAAACATGGTGTAGAGAATACTTCGGAGGATACAGGAAAGGTGCAGAACCTGCATTTAACAATCACTTAGGCCAAGGGTATTAATGGGTTTCTAGTTCAGCTAAATAGTTAGCATGTTGGTGTTTCGTCCAGGGGTGCCGGATTCGATTCCCGGCCGTGTCGGAGATACAGAATTTCATTGGTTAAATCCTCTGGGTGGGAGGCTGTTCTCAGCATCTTCGTACAGGCCTATCCTCACGGATATGTAGGTCGTCTGTTGGGTATAAACTTGAAAGACCTACACCAGGCCTCTCTGGAGGTCACGTTGCATTATATTACGAGTTTATAAAATAAAAATGCTTAGTATAAATCTTCCAATGTAGGCTAATTGGCAACGGGACAGTATTTGGATGTTATTAATGTTGACCTCCACCCCCGGTATTAAAAGTGCAATTTTGTTCTAGTTACTTGAGTTCAGATATCAATCATCAGTTGCTGCAATGAATAAAATACTCCCCCCACCCCCACCTAGATTCAGTGCTATCATTTGCCTTAGCAAATTGTTTCAGCTTGCAAAACTTCAGTTGTTTTCTGACAAGAAAATTCTGGTCTCCACACACAATTCACTTCAGAACCATTATTCATAGAAGTTCAATGATCCACCCATAAATCCTACAACATAGCCTAATTATTGGAGGCTTTAAAACACTGGGACACGATCTCT
Source organism: Anabrus simplex (assembly GCF_040414725.1). Taxonomy (NCBI): domain Eukaryota; kingdom Metazoa; phylum Arthropoda; class Insecta; order Orthoptera; family Tettigoniidae; genus Anabrus; species Anabrus simplex. The sequence continues at coordinate 138,020,217 of NC_090266.1, read as the reverse complement.
CCAGAGGTCATAAATATGGAGGGCCCTTGCCCTGGGTTATGGGTGAAGACCTCAACGGCAACTATGGCGGAGAAGATGCATTCTGGTATGGTGAAGATGGCGGGAAGGGTAAACTCGTAGTGTCTGTACTCCAGAGGAGTGGCTACAAAAGGCATCTGACTCCATGTTAGGGGTGGCCTAATTTGAACCTGGTAGAAGGTAATAAAATGCCTTTGGGAGTGGCAAACCCATCGCACAAACAGTCTATAAAATGAGCACGAGTGAATCGAGGCCTCGGAAAATGCTAGGGCATCACCCTGAAGTGACGCGCAATTTCCGGTGCTCTGGGGAACTGTTAGAAGTGGGCTACCAGACATCACAAGAATCGTTATCATCAATGTCATGACTTTGAATGGCAAGGTAGAAGAATTGACAGTGTGTATGGAGAAGAAAGATATAGCAATGATGGAAATTTTTTGCTAGTGGCTTTACGTCGCAACGACACAGATAGGTTTTATGGCGACAATGGGATAGGAAAGACCTAGGAGTAGGATGGAAGCAGCCATGGCCTTAATTAAGGTACAACCCCAGCATTTGCCTGGTGTGAAAATGGAAAATCACATTCAGGGCTGCCGACAGTGGGATTCAAACCCACTATCTCCCGTACGCAAGCTCACAGCCGTGAGCCCCTAACCGCATGGCCAACTCGCCCGGTAATGATGGGATAAGGGAGACAAAATGGAAGGGGAAAGGTAAAAAAAAAATTGAAGAAAGGGTATAGATTATATTGAAGTAGAGGAAAGATGGCAACAAATGGTGGTGGTGTTATATTAAGAGAAGACCTAGTGCAATATGTCGACAAAATACAATTTGAAAAGTTGAACCTTAAAAATCTTATCTCTGTGACCTAAGTTCAATACGGAAACGAAAATGAAGTTTATAACTTTAAAAAAGCACACAATGTACTTCTGCCAGCTAGGAACCAATGCTGTGCATTATTTAGCAAATATATTTGATTAAAAATTTAGTAAGCCCATCTTTCATCGCACATTCAAATATTTTTTATATAAGTCTGTAATAATGTGAGTTATGTAAGAGTCTCCTTTTAAAAGACTGGGACAAATTTAGCAATATTTAAAATATTAGGGAACTGACCACTAGAAAATTATTCACTGATAAGTTAATAGCTCAATCAGATATGGCGTAAATATTTTAATGAATTTTGTGGGAATTTCATCTACACCCATGGAAGTTTTATTTTTCAAAGACTGTATGATTTTAAGAACTTCCAATTTTGTTACTGTGTTAATTGCATAGAATTTTGCACGGGGGTTGGGAGTCCTGGTAATATATCTGATCTATTTGCATTTTGCCGCTAAGATAATGCACAATAAAAAGAAATTTGAAAAAATCGTGCAATAAATCATGAACCATATGTAATGTAATCAAGGGAGAAACCAATAGAAAAGATTCAAAATTGATAAAAGCAATATATGATTGTTACAGCTATGTGAAGACAACAGTGGGTAGAAGGTAATGGTTTGAAATTGACAATGGGCTAAAACAAGGGAGTGTACTGCCTCCTTTACTGTTCATAATGGTGATGGACGACATCGTAAAGGCAGCAAGGGGAGATTATAGAGGGTAAAGAATTAGTGCGACCTGCGGAGAAGAAGCAATAAAATTTTTATTTACTGTCTATAGAACTTTACAGTTGTTATATGTCAAGCTATACCCTACACATACAACAAAAAAACATATCTTCTAATTTATATACAAATTAAAACCACACATTCTGATTTACAGTTTATTTATGGTATACAGGCACCAGTTAATTAAGAGATCTTTTAATAACTTTTGAAACATTTTACCATTCAGATTTTTTATATCCTTAGGCTGTTTGTTATAGAGTAACATACCCTTCACATAATGGCTATGGTGCATTTTTTAGTGCAGTGCAAACTCGTGTAGTAATCATTCCTAATTCATGTTTTATAATTTTAGACCTCACTGTTCCTTATAGTCAATGTTTTGTTGTGCTTAATAAAAAGAATAGATTTATAGATTTATAGATATCATCGCCGTAAGACCTATCTGTGCCGGTGCGACGTAAAGCAACTAGAAAAAAAAATAATTTAAAAATAAATAAATAAATAAATAAATAAATAAATAAAAGATTTATAGATATATCTGAAAGAAAGTGTCAGTGTCATAATTACGAGCTATGAAGGAATGTTTGCAAGTACTTTAATTTGGAATGCGAAAGATGATCCTTAGAGCTTTCTTTCATGGAGTAAAAAGTCATAAAGAATATTCATTTGCCACACGACCCCAGACAACTACCCCTTAGCTCAAGTGAGGGTATATTACTCCATAGTACACTTTTAGTTATATGTTTGTATCTACAGTTTTTAATAGCCTATGTAATAAAAATATTCCAGATGTTAACTTTTTACAGATATAGTTAACATGATTCTTCCAAGACATATGACTATCTAGAACAATGACTAAGAATTTAGTAAACTCTGATGTTTGAAGGAATGTGCCATTTAGCTGAATACTGATGATAATGATGATGCTTGTTGTTTAAAGGGGCCTAACATTTGAGTCATCGGCCCCTAATGGTATGAAATAAGATGAAATGTTATGACAATTTAAAAATCCATAATCCTCCACTGACCAGAATTCGAAAACGTGAGGACATGAAGAATGAATGGATGGATATGAAGTTAAAACAATCAGTGGATCCGACCAACAATGCCCCACATTCCCAGAAACTAGCGTTAAACAATAGTATTACTGACCAAGGGACTGCTTCTAAAGCAGAATACTGAATCAATGATGCTTGCAGTCGAAACGGGTCCAAAATCCAGGTCATCGGCCCCTCATAATAGTACTTATCGCCAAGAAAATAGAACCATGCTATTTGTCATGTTGTGGTACTAACCAAAATAGCGTAGACTCACAGTATTCCACACATTATGGTACTACTCACAGGTAAAGAAATTCACACAAGTAACACAGACCTATGGTGTTCCGCACACTGCGGCGCCATTTGTAGGCAACGCAAACCTATGGTGTTCCTCACGTAAGTGGACTAACCACAGGAACCCGCACTATCCCGTGGTGTTCCTCACATAGTGGGTACTAAGAATGGCAAGGCAGAACCAGGGTGCCGCTCATCCCATGGCGTTGCTCATATAAGGGTACGAATCACAGGTACTGTACAAGTAAAATGCATCCTGAGCCACACACTGTCGCTACTAATCACAAACCTATTTTATACCTAACATAGTGGTTCTACGTGCAAGTAAAAGCGACTCATGGTGTTCCCTGCGTGATTGTACTAATTACAAGTAGTCTCATGGTTCTAATTTGATCATCCCTTGGTCGCCCCTTTTAGTCGCCTCTTACAACAGGCAGAGGATACCGCGGGCGTATTGTTCGTCTGCGTCCCCCATCCACAGGGGGTAGCTGAATACTGTACTTATATCATCTTTGCAATCACTTTTAAAATCAAATTTTAACACATTAGTTTTGTTAGGATTCTCCAGAGGGAAATTGGAAGTGAAAAATCTGTTGATGGGATGCATGAAGATTCTGTACCACTGATTCCCTATCTTTTCCCCAAGTAATAACAGATTTGTCATCAGCATAGGATACAATGGTGGAGTTTACAAGTTCTGGCAGTTCATTAACATACAGGAGATAGTTAAAGTTCCCAAAAGAGTATCTTGCTGAATACTGTTATTTGTGATTTCAATGGGAGATTTAATTTTTTTAAACTCGTTATCCATTTCATAATTTACTTCAACGCACTGCTTACCCTGTTGTAAGTAAGTTAGAAGTTAGCAGATGTAAAGTGACATCACGGACACCATAGTGTTCTAGTTTCTTTAGCAATAGATTGTGGACTACACTATCAAAGGTTTCAGATAAGTCTAAAAATATTGAACTAACACAATTATTATAATAGAAATTATTTACAACATTGTGTAAAAGCTGCTAGAGCAGTAACATTTGACAAGCCTTTCCAGAATCGATGTTGAAAATTTCTAAGAAGAGAATGCTTTGCAAAAAATGCAAGAAAGCAATTTAAAGTAATTTTCTCTAGGTGTTTACCTAAAGCAGAAGTTTTAGTTAATGGGTTGTAGTTGTTCATTTCATCGGCTATTCCTTTCTTATGAACAAGTTTAATGACACTATTTTTCAGACATTCTGGGAAGATTCCATTCACTAGCGCTTGGTTTACAAGTTACATTAACGGAATAAGCACATTCTTGCACTGTTTCAATAATTTTGAAGAGATGAGGTGGAGGTACAATAACAGCTGAATGTAAAGAATAGAAGGACTGAACAATAGAGATTGAGGATCAATGTGGAGAAGAACAAGACAATGGTGATGAGTAGAGGAAGTAAAGAAGGAAAAGGAGCTATCAAAACTGGAGACAAAGAACTGGAAATAGTAAAACACTTGAAATAACTGGGAAGTGAACTGAAAGAAAATGGAAGAGTGGATATGGAAATTACCAAGATGATACAAAGGGGGGGTGTATTTTACTGCCAGGTACGGAGTTTAATATGGAATAAAGATGTACCAATGAAGGCTCAGGAAGTAATGTACAACAGATATGACTTACTTATAATGACGTATGAAGCAGAAACCTAGACAATGACTCAAGAGAGATCACAGTAGAGTACAGGCAACTGAAAAGAAATTCCTGAAGAGTATACTACAGACGGCAAGGACGGATAGAGTGAGAAATGAAGACATACAAAAAGAGCTAAATGGGCAAAAACTAAATGACAAACTGGAACAGAACAGATTGAGGTGGTTTGGGCATGTCAAGCAGATGTAAGAAGAAAGGCTATCAAGACAAACACTTGAAAAACAGCTGACAGAAAAGAGAGGACAAGGAAGAACAAGATTATGATGAATGGATGGATTCTGTGACAATGTAACCTGGACTGGAACAGTGTTTGATGAGGAATGGTGGAGAGACGGGACGAAGTGGGGAGTAACCATATTTGTCTCCAACCAGTGTTGTCCTATCTATAATCCACAGAATTGTAAGTAAAAATTTGTGTAAAAGTTTCCACAAAAGGTTTAGTGAATATGATACATTTCTGTAGTAGTACATACAGGTTAATTCACAAGTCACTGTACAATGTAACTTCAAAGATTTTCAGTCTGTCATACAATTTCAATATAAATACTACACTACAACATCCCAGTAAAAATAAACACATTATTAAACAAGGAATACACACTATTAAACTTCAGAGCTCATGGGTATAATGTAGAGGTAAAAAAATCAACTAAAATGTATACATTTTCTTTATGAAACTGCTTTATTTCTGAGTTCTTTATTTCAACACATCTTAAGGAACACAAATTTAACTAAGATACTGTACACAGTGAAAACTTACAGTAAATGCAATCTACCTAGAGTGGAATTCAACCCAGTACAAACAAACACCACCCTACCTCAGTTCAACTAAAGAAAGGGGTCACAAATTCAACACAAACTACGTACACTACAGTACGTTAAACTAATCTCACAGTGTGTTTAACCCTTAGTACTCACACGGCAGGCCATGCCCGACAATAACAATATCCCGCATAGATCCTACGTCGGGCAATGCGCGACATGATATTCTTCCCTAGATAACTCCTTTGTCGGGTTATGTACGTATAAATTACAGGTACAGTAAGCTACTGCCATCTTTTGACAACAATTTGAAGACATGTATATCTATAATCTCTTTCAAATCAGGCTTTGTGCACGTTCTTTGAAGATCGTGTGAGTTTGTAAACAGACGTTTAGCAACATGGCGTCGTTCGAGCAGCATGAGAACGAAATAGCCAGACATTTAGGTGAAAGTGACGATTTCAGTGGTAGTGAGAGTGATTTTCAATGGAGTGGTGAGGAAGATACTGCGGAACGAGACTGTGTCGGTGAGTTGAGTGATGAAGATCCTAACAATGAGAAAAGTATGCTAAATGGCAATGTCCGTACCTCTACTGATGGCTGGAGAGAATACCGTGAAACGGACTTGGACTTCAAAAGAACCCATTCACAAGTACGTCAGGTTATAAGCCACCGCAAGGGACTAATCCTAACAGTGAATTTAACTTTTTTCCCAATAATTCATAATTGACAAGTTATTGTCGGAGACTGTGTGCGAGACTAACCATTATGCCAGTGTAAACATTCAAAATCTTATGCCCCTCAGATGTGAGTCTATTAGGAGGTCATGGATAGATGTTACTCTTCCTGAATTCAAAGCATGTTTAGGCGTAATCCTAAATACTTCTATGAACAGTAAGACTGAATTACAACATGAGACAGCTGTTTTTTCTGCAATACTTGCAGACAAACCTGGAGTACATCCCAGCAAAACAGTTCGATAGCTGCAGTCGCTTAAGTGTGGCCAGTATCCAGTAATCGGGAGATAGCGGGTTCGAACCCCACTGTTGGCAGCCTGGAAGATGGTTTTCCGTGGTTTTTCATTTTCACACCAGGCAAATGCTGGGGCTGTACCTCAATTAAGGCCACGGCCGCTTCCTTCCAATTCCTAGGCCTTTCCTATCCCATCGTCGCCATAAGACATATCTATGTCGGTGCGACGTAAAGCAAATAGCATCCCAGCAAATGCTTTGAGAAGTTCCACACAATGCACAATTACAGACAAGAAGTGACTTTCAGGCTCAAAAATGCTGAACATTTCACCTGAATATTGTACTGTACTTGTATTATATTTATTTTGTGTTTGCTTTAGTTGATTTTTGTAAATATGCTGTCCATATGTTTGTGCTGTCTCTTATCCCCTCTGCAAGCAGATTCTTAAATGGAGCTGGAGAGGCAGGAGTGTTCAAGAAAAAAAAAAAGGAGGGCTAAGGGTTAAAGTGACGTCCATGAAAGTGCAGACTGAGATGTCCTCATCACCATACTGCTCTTGAAATGTCACAGACCCTGTTCAGACCTATATACAGTAAACAAAGCCATTCCTTGCTGCCACCGAGGTAGACACCTCATTTGCAAATAAAGAGATTTTGATTTAATTTGAATGAACTGCATGTAGTGGGTATAAAAAGAAATAAACATATACTGTACTTCAGCCGCTAGTGAACAGAACAAACTCTTAACAATTAAACATAATGTAGAGGAAAAACACAATAGGAAAATTTACAGATTTTAAGCAATGTCACATGTATTCTGGCCGTGCAAGAATTTTCATCCACAGGCCATGTGATGTTTGAGTTTTGTGTTAATTCTGGCAATTTGGAATCACTATGTAGGTGAGCATGACATGTCCGAAGGCTACACTGGCCCACATTTTTAATGCATAGCAAGACGAAGACATTATGCATCATAATATTAATCATAGGTTATTCATAATATGATGGAGAGCAATACAATCCAATTACAAATTTATTTGCGGAGGGAAGTCTGGAACCAAAATCATACTTAAATACTGCACGATTGGTATTTTGTGAATTTACTTAGTATATTTTTTTTTTGCTATTGGCTTTACGTCGCACCAACACAGATAGGTCTTATGGCGATGAAGGGACAGGAAAGATCTAGGACTGGGAAGGAAGCGGCCGTGGCCTTAGTTAAGGTACAGCCCCAGCATTTGCCTGGTGTGAAAATGGGAAACCACGGAAAACCATCTTCAGGGCTGCCGACAGTGGGGTTTGAACCTACTATCTCCTGAATACTGGATACTGGCCGCACTTAAGCGACTGCAGCTATCGAGCTCGGTTACTTAGTATATGAAAGGTCTTTAAGTCCAGCAAAACTTTCTTTAAATATCTGAATCTGAATGTATGAAAGTGACTGAATTGTCAAAGTTCAGATATATTTTAGAGTTCATTGAGATGCTGCCATCATGTACACTGCATTATAAAATCATTCACATCACACTACAACATTACATGTCAGTCTTAATCATAATCACAACTGAAGAAGTATGTCAAGCACATGTAATGGAGTTGGATTTGAAGAGAGTAAACCACGAGACTGAGAGGTCTATTGTTCTGGAAAAGAAAAATGAAAAACAAGTCCAGATTACAATAATTCATTTCCCAATTATGAGACAAACTTAATACTATATATGATCTTTTTTCAATGCTAATAATTCCATTTTCATACAAATAAATAAACCGTGTAAGTACAGTACAATCCCGCTAACTCAACATTCTGTATAACTCAACAAAGAGCACTAATACTACTTCTTTCTTTTAACTGCTAAATTATTTTCACTGCACAATATATAAAAGCCATGTTTTCCCTCCTAACGTGACTTCGGTGTGTTTACCAATGGAAGTATTATGGAACCGCTGAAGAAGAGATGGAGGCGTAAACTTATTTTTTTCTCTTCTTAGCCCTGGAGAAACTAAACTATATAAAACTGATATGTTGTACATAGTGGGGTGGATATTTGAACCTTGGAATGAAATCGAGCATATACGCCTCGTTCTTTCCTGGAGAAATTTGCTCGACCATTCAGGAAATGAGTTTCAAGAAAGCAGGGAAGAGGCAGAAAATGGTGAAATAGTGGACATACTGAAGAAAATTCCAGTCTGCGGAACAGGACTGGTTGTGATGTTGGAAAATAGATGGTGCAGGATGAGAAGTGTGAACGTTTAGATGGTAAAATAGTTGCACTAGTGAAAGAGAATGAAGATAAAAATGAAGATGAATCAGAAGACAAAGAGACAGAAGACAATGGAAAAGTTAAGATGATGATTCACAGTGAAGGACTACAGGCCACTGAAGGAATGCTCCGTTACATGGAGGAGCAAGGTGCAATTACTATGGAATTTTTGTTTTTGTGTCGCCCACGAGAAGAAGCTCCACAAAGACAATATGAAAGCAAGCGGTAGTCAAGCATCAGGATATTCCTTCCTATAAAGAACTAGTCATTTATTCAATTCTGTGTTCAAGTTTCTTTTTAATTTTTAACCATTATTTTAGGGCATGTTGTACCTTTCTGTGTACTTTATTTTGCTACAAAGTTCTTTCATTAGAGTAATATGCAGTAAAATATTATGAATTGTGAATAACCCACCCCTTATACCGTAAAACTCAACACCTTCTCAGTCCATATTAGGTCGAGTTGTTGGGACTCTACTCTCGACAACTTAAATGTATAGAAGTATGTAAGTATGAATACACTAAAGACAAATAGTGTATAGTATATATTGTAGACCTACAAATATATATATATATATATTATCCCTCTCTTCGGAAGCAAAGATTTACAATATTCATTTTTATTACAAAGCTATCGATCCTTAACAATACAGGAAACACTGTACTGCCTTCTCATCCTAATGGATTAATTTCAAGACTTACATCCAAATATGTAAAAACTTACAGGACATATCTCGTAACCATGAAGTTCCTAGTGTCTATTTTTATACAACATGCATGTTTCACAAGAGTGCAGTAAGGAGAGCCACTTGTAAAGAAAACAACGTTCCTTAGAAACATTTATAGTCTTAACTTTATGAAATAAATTTGATCAGAAATAATGAAAATTGGATAACAGGAGAATTAAATGCACTTATGAACACTAATACACAAATAATAGATTTAAAGTTACGGTAGTTTTTGAATATCATGTTTTAAAATGGATTAAGTTACACTGGAACCTCGATTCTCCGTTTTAGGAGGTACAACGGAAAAAAAATGTACAACACGGGGAAAATCTGGGAAACAATGGAAACCATCAACAATTTGGCTAAAAGTCTCAAAAATGAAATATGTATAATTATAATCTTACAAACACTCCTAAACCAAACTACAGCCCCAATGGGCCTTCGCCTACCATGCGAACACTGCTCAGCCCGAAGGCCTGCAGATTACTAGGCGACACATGGTCAGTGTGACGAATATTTCTCGGCCATATTTCCTGGCTCTCTAGACAGTGGTCACCATCTCACCATTAGATCGCACCTCAATTAAACGTAATCACATAGGCTGAGTGGACCTGGAACCAGTCCTCATATCGAGGAAAATATACCTGTCCTGGCCAGGAATCGAACCCGGACCCTCTGAGTGAGATGCAGGAAAATTAGACCACAGGGCCGGCTTCAAACAATTACTGGTACGCGAGTTTAAAATCTCTATACTTTACATTCAGTTTTATCGGGGAAACGTCGTCAGTTTCCCACCAAAACTTTTTTCAGTTCAGCAACTTTGATCAGCCAAACTCTTCGAAAAATCTAATTACGCCAAGCCCAACAACAATCGACCACAAATAGTTTTTAATTCTCTAATGTAATAAAATAAAGCACATTAGATAAGAAAGCACCCAGCATGATGGCAAAAACCCTTCTTTTTAATCTTCCATTGTAATTTGGTCACCGGTATACTGTTCGTAGACAGTTTCTGGAAATTTTGTACCGCGTAAAATAGACCTACATCAACTTTTAAAGCACACTAGATACAAAAGCACCGAACATGATGGCTCTTTTTTTATATTCCATTGTAAATTGGTCACCGGTATACTGTTCATAGTCAGTTTCCAGGAATCTTGAATTTTAAATGTTATGTTGAACTCGAAAATATGGTTTCGAATGTAAGTATCGATTCTCAAAGTTCTCATATGCATTATATTCAATTCTGCACATCACAAAACACAATCAAATTGGAAAGAGAAAAAATATCATCAAAACTTCATAAATTACAGTTATTCGTGACCTTGAACGCAGCTGGAAAGTGTGCTTGCTGCACAAGTCAGTAGGCCTACTAGTAGTAACGTTTTAAATGCAACGTTGAGCAAATAAAACCACTGTGGTTCTTAACACAAATTCCCAGTCTTATATTAGGACCAAAACAGTAATAGGCAATCCCAAGATCTCCCATGTCTATGTATGAAAGGTGCAACATCTGTTCTGGTCTCGATAACATAATTGTACCATACACGATAATATTAAAATCATGGATTTGTGTTAAGAAGGAGCAGTTTTGAGTCCTGCCTGAAAGCCCAGTGACTATACAATGCCCTGAGCGAAGTGTCAAAAAACTGTTCAGAGATATAATGGAAAAATCATCTAACCCTGGATATAATGTAGACGTATTACTGTACAAGTATTCCTTCTGAATTACTGACTGCCTTAGGGCCGGTTCTACCACCTCCAGGTAGAGCAGCAGGTAATTTGCCCTCCGCGTAAAACGACATTTCCGTTCGACCATTCCCGGGTAGCGCTGTCGGCAGCATAAATCGTAGTTACCCCGCGCGTAAATTATCGGCCTCTCGAAGCTGCCGATAAACCTTTACCTGCCAGGCAAGTCTTGAGAGCTGAAAACTGTTTATTGTATTTGAAGCTTCTTGCATCTTGTTATCTCAAGTTGTTGATAAAAAACAAGATACAGTGACAACATTCGGGATCAGTATTGCATTGCAGTAAGTAAAAACTCAGCAGGATACACTAATTTAAGATTGTATGTCATGGTATACGTAATTTTGTTTCATAATTCCATATGATTTTAGGTTAGCAGGTTTTAATCATGGATGAGCTTCTTGAGATTGTTGATCTTGTTGATGATTATGATGACGAACAATTAGTACCAATTAGGCGCCCCTACGCCAGATACGAGAGACCAGATCATTTCTGTATCTGGACTGACGCCGAGTTTTTTTGCAGATTCAGGCTTAAAAAGCCGACTGTGATCTACCTTTTGGGATTAATTGAAGATGAACTACGAAACGTCAGTGCTCGGTAAGTTATGTTATTGTATTAGTAGTTCGACATAATTCTTGGAGCCACACAATTATCACTCACGAGATTTAAGAATCGACGCTATATAGTGTTATTCTGAAGTGAAATTTAATTACAGTATTTTGAGAACTTGTTCAGCGAAGATGGGTACCGTATACATTCGCAACAAACCGAGATTTACGGAAAGATCAAACATTTAGCTTGTTCCCTTGCTCATATTTGTGTTCATGTTTGTGTTGAACGACTTTTAGGTTACATGGTTCAACAAGGACAGGTTAGGTTACAGCTTGCAAGGAGTTAGTTTTGGTAGAGTGGTGAAAATTGAGCGGTTCCAGGATTCAGATTATTTAACATATTATTATTATTAAATTACAACTATTTTTGTCACTGCTATGTGCTCAGATACCATACTTTAAATTATCTTAATACTCATATGCCTAATAAGTTACATTTTGTGCTGAGGAAGCCTGTATGTGAAGTATGGATACCTATTTTCCCTTGAAATCAAGTGTATCCTTTTTCTTTTTGTAGGAATTTTGCACACTCACCCATGAACCGCCTATTGCTAACTTTGCAGTTTTATGCAACTGGGACAATGTTCCTAGCAGCTGGTGATTTTAGTGGTGTTAGTAAATCAACAGCATATTCAATTGTAAAACAAGTCACCTGGGCTATTCCACGGCTGCGACCTCAGTTCATTAGAATGCCACACACCGAACGTGAACTCCAGAGTGTACAGATGGAATTTTACAGAATTGCTCGATTTCCCAAAGTTGTTGGGGCATTGGACTGTACTCATATAAGGATTCAATCTCCAGGTAAATATGCAATGTTATACAGTAGTATTCTCCATCTACACATTACTGGTATGTGAGGCTACCTCACTTCTGTTTCTTCCCTTATCCTATTTGCTGCCCTTTCACCTGTTATTACTTTAATTTCATGTGAATTTAGATTCAGCTATTGTGCATCCATACAATCGCAAATACATTACCATTATCCTTTTCTCTCTGTCATTATGTTTCATTGGTACTGAACATGTAGGCCTGCTGAAATATTTTCACATAACTTAGACCAGGATTAGACCAACTTAGCCTGTTGCTACTTATGAACTGTTGTGGTGAATCAAGGATATACGTTGGTGTACAGCCATAAATTACAGTGAGCCGACATATTGTTCACAACGTTCTCTTACCGTTTCCATCATAGAGAATACCACTCATCCAAAGCTATGTTTACTTGACCTTTTCAAGAAGTCCTTAACAGTATTTAACGTCCCAAATTACCTTGACCGGATTTATCCCATATTGGTACGTGCTTATAAATAAAATAAAAGAAGAGGCTTATCATTCCAAGTACCTGATTGGTTTCATAATTTAACCATGATAATTGTTAATTCTTAGATACCATCTCTACAGTATAGTGTAATCGTACATCTCCTATATCTCTGAACTACCATAAATGTTGTTGCTGAAGAACATGGTAAGCTATCAATTTTCAACTTATATCAACCCAGCATTATGTTTTACTTCTAGGATATTGTCAGATTTACAAAGTACCTCATGCTGGTGAGCAATATATTGGAGAAAGAACATATTCTCACTGTTTGGGCAACATGGCTCTTCTGAGGCCAGTGATTACTGGGATGAATATTGCAGACGACCTTTGCTCACCTAGGCCTACTTATTTTTACAAATAATCCTACACACTGTCTAGGAGCCTCCGTGCTCAGGCGGCATTGCACCAGCCTCTTACCACTGGGTTCCGTGATTCAAATCCTGGTCGCTCTATGCGAGATTTGTGCTGGACAAAGTGGAGGGAGGACAGCTATTTCTCTGGATACTCTGGTTTTCTGCTAGATGAGGGCTTCATTTCATTGCATTCCTGACCCGGTCGAATGACTGTAAACAGGCTGTAGATGTTCAATCCTAGAAACTGTGTAAACTTGGGTTGCCGAGCAAGAATACCTGCTACACTGATAGTTGGCGATGAAGCTCAGATCTTAATTTACTGTGTTGCAAGTACACAAACACTTTTAGAATATCACATAAATATTCCTGCTCTGATATAGCCTTTTCCAGAGTCTAGATGTAGCACTTTGTGAGAATGAGTTCTTTGATCTAGATATGCCCAGCCTATGGAATATGGTGATATTGGAACCTTAATGCAATGCTGCCATGGGGGAAAGTGTGTCTCATGATTACATTTTGAAGCTGTAAAAATTCTCTTATTTCTTGTTTCTTAACCCCTCCCAACTCCCACCCCCAGGCAGTTGATTGACCTTCTTTCACTTTGTACTTGATATGCTGTTAGTGATAAGACTGTTTCCCCACTGACCTTTATGGTTTCCTCTACCACTAAATAGCTGCAATAAATATTGCAGATCCTAGATATACAAGTCACTCAGCACACTATCACATTTTTACCAGGGTTGATCAAATGAAACAAGCAATATCCTGCATTAGGAAGTCTATCAACTGGTATTTATTACCAATTGGACTTGTCAGATCTAAGCATGCTTCTTTCATCTTTACTCATATGTAGTCTAACAAAGATGTAACTCAGTATTATATCTTCTTTGATATTCATGCATATAATTAATGTTTGAGGACCAGATTCAGTATATGAAGAAAAAGGTTCTTCCCTGTAAAAGCATGCAACCTTTATAATAGTTATAAAGTTGTCTGCATTCACAATTTGGTATGCAATAAGCAGCTGAAGAGTACGTATTAAGAAAGCTGTTGTCTCAGATTTCATTCAAGGTGATCATCTGGATGAATCCGTTATTGTATCATACCTTATTATTAGAGGCAAAATGTGGGGTATTACAAAGCAGTTTTTGTTGCATATACAATATTACTGACAGAAAGTAACAGGTAGGTTACTCAGTATAGGGCTAATACTGTTACCTTTTTTAAGAAGCAGTCAATACAGTGCAAATTAAATCATATATTCCAGATGAAATTTTTAATGGCATCTTTTTAATGAAAGAAACTGTATTGCAATACCCCACAAGGCCTTATGAAATACAATTTAAAGCATTGTACAACCACAACCAATCCTTGACATTAGAGGATAGAAAGCTCATGCTAGTGTATGTTAAAGAAGCCAGAATAGTAAATGTAGAAAAGTTAGTAACTCCAAACGACAAATAGATGTGATTTCCCTACAGATTACTTAAACCAATACCTAAATTACATCTTTTCCTTTTTTTAGTATAGCCTATCCTCAATTACTTAAGAGGTGCAGTAGATGTGGAAAGAATAAAAAATGGCTTGATATTAATGGCATTTTCTTTTTCATTTGCAGGGGGTGATAACGCAGAATATTACCGGAACAGAAAAGGCTTCTTTTCACTCAATGTGCGAACAGTGAGTGATAGAAGTCTGAAAATCCGGGATATTGTCGTGCGATGGCCTGGATCAGCCCATGACCAGGTTGTTTTCAATAACAGCCACTTAAAAGCCAGACTTGAGAGGAATGAATGGAGGAATCTTTTAATATTGGCAGACAGCGGCTATGAAAATAGACCATATTTAGTAACACCATTCGCTAATCCCGACTCAGCCGCTGAGAACCTCTATAACGAAGCACAAATTAAAACGAGGAGTGTTGTCGAAAGGCAATATGGAGTTTGGAAACGGCGATTTCCAGTACTATCTCTGGGAATGAGAGTGTCCCTCGAGAAAGCTCAAGCCATTGTCGTTGCTACTGCTGTTCTGCACAATATGGCATGTGACAGAAGAGAAGACGAGCCACCAGTTGATCCTGACCTTAGAGTTCTCGATGATAACGTGCCAGTGATTCCGCGTTTGCACCACAATGAACAAGGAAATGTATGTTACTGACAGAGGCTTGTGAACGAGTATTTTTCCCAGTTGCTAAATGAGGGGAGATAATCTGCAAGCTTCTGTTAATTAGCCATGCACCTCTACAATCTTCTCCATTATTCTCCTAGGTAATCTATCCTCCTCTATTCACCTATGTCCCAACCACTGCAGCCAATTTATGCATACAGCTTCACCCAAAGAGTTTAATCCTACCTTAGCCATTAGTTCCTTATTCTAAGTACCATACTGCCATTCTTCCCACCTGATTGTGCTTGCTACTTCGAACTTATGAATAAGATATAGATGTTGATTTCGATAGGCAACCTGAAATATTTGTCCCGAATGAGTAAATTTATAATACCAATGTAGTTGGTCCATTATTGGACATTATAAATTTTCCAGCTCCCTAAGTACGGTACCCTATTTTTAACCCTTTAGCAATACTGTTTTTGGAAAATGTGGCATTCATAGGATTCTAGCAAGTCAAAGCCCTTTATTGTACCATATGTAAATATAACATTATGTAAGTATTTTATTAGAATAGTGGCATTCTTGTTTAATTTTAGTAGTGCTTTATCCTGAGCAATCGCTATTAAGCAGGTTCATCAACAGCTGATGATGACTTATTGACAGGTCGAAACTGGTACTGTCTTTTAATGTAAATATTCTAGACACTTTGTAAAATAAAGTATTGATTAGGTGGACAACTCATCCTTCGTACTTGTGTGCTCAAATTATCAATACGGACATGAAGCTGATAGATTATAGATCCCTATGGGAATCAACATCTGTATCAGCTGATGGCCAGGCAGGCATCAATTTTTGGAAACGAGACAAAGCATTGGCACTGCGGTAGCCCCAAGTAACCTACGCAGTGGCCTACATGGTATGCACTAGCCATGCGTCTTGGTCGGTGTGCTGTTTACCAACTGATGAGCCCAACTTGGCACACTCAGGCAACCAGGAATGAGTTAGCTGGAAAATTTATAATGTCCAATAACGGGTCAACTACATTGATATTATGAATAAGAAATCCTGAGTCCACACAGCCTTCACTCCCGTTAGTCTAAAAACATACAAATATCAAGATAGTCTGACCAGGCAAGTTGGCCCTGTGGTTAGGGACGTGCAGCTGTGAGCTTGCATCCGGGAGATAGTGGGTTCGAACCTCACTGTCCGGCAACCCTGGAGATGATTTTCCATGGTTTCCCATTTTCACACCAGGCAAATGCTGGGACTATCTTAATTAAGGCCACGGACACTTCCTTCTTGTTCGTAGGCCTTTCTTATCCCATTGTCGACATTGGACCTTAGGTGTGACGTAAAGGAAATTGTAAAAAAAAAAAAGGAGTGCATTTACATATTTCTCACAGAAAATTGTCCATCACAACTGCAAGCTCATTGCATTTCTTTTGCTGCATCTTTATTCATTTTTACTGAAGTATCCTAGCATCCTGCAAGAATACACTTGTAAAACTTCAGTTTTGTATTTCCAACGTGACATTGTTTTCTTAGGCTTCGTCCCTACCGAGATTACTTTAGTCTTGGAAATGCTATTTTTCATATCATATTTGCTGCACGTCTTTTTAAGCTCCAGAATAGATGCAGAGTTTCAACACAATCTGCAATTAGGACCAAGTTAGCGTAATCAAAACTGTTCAAGCGTTTCTACCCAATGCCATACTCGCATTCCATGCTAATCTAATTACTGTATAAGCCCGTTTCATCCCTGCCTTCCTGCATATTCCCTGATTTCAGGTGTAATTTCATCTATTCCTGCTGCTTTTCCTTCCCACTTCAACTATAATTCACTGTCATCATTGTGCTGCTCCCCATGAACTCCGTTGTTGGGGACTTCAGCAGAAATATTCCCTTTTGCATTCAGCTCCTCTTCAAAATATTCCTTCAGTATGTCCAGTGATTCCCTAGCACCTACAATGAGTTCACACGATTTCCCCAAAATGCTATTAATTTCCCTCCCTTTCTGACAGTCCACAATACCATAGTTCCCTGCCGCTTGACCAGTCCTTTCCAGTTTATTTCCGAAATCTTCCCATGAATATTTCCTGGACTCTACAATGACTTGTTTCTTTCATCTGTATGCAGTTCCTTACCTACATTTTTACACACTTTCTTTCTACGTTTTAAAGTTGATTTCATGAGGAGGGTTTGTGTAATCACAATGTGGTTCAGCATGGGGGCGTTGAGTGATACTTCACGCATCACAACCCCTCAATATTTATCGTCTTTGAGCCTGCAAAAACTGCCGTGTGATAAAGTTGTGGGGGAAATACTGATCCGCAGCACATACATCAAGTGCAAGTATTGTTTGACATTACTCGTTCAGAAGTGAACCTTAAATGGCATAACCTCATTGGCTGAAGTTCACAGTTGAAATATTTTACATAGTTTTTGCAGGCGTAAACGACAATATAACGTCAATTGAAGTGTTAATTTATTTCATATATTACATGTAGAAGCTGGAAGGTTTTCTATGTGGGATATTATTTGTATATATGTGTACTGTACTTCAGAAATTCCAATATATTCACAGATCAGCAATTGTCTCTTAAGATACAGCTAATATATTCACAGATCAGCAATTGTCTCTTAAGATACAGCATATAACTGATTAGAATCAGAATACCATGTGTCAATGTTATGATCTTCAAGACCTGTGTATGCTTATGCAAATTCATCAAGGAGGAGTCGTGTTTTATTTCAGACTTAGCTTTGGTTATATGTTCACGTGTTAGTGGGGAGAAACTGTTCAGTCTTATTTGTATATATCTTACAAGTGTTTGATGAATGGAATCTCTATGTATAAAGTCATTATAGAATATAAGTTGTTTATTCCAAATTATTGTGGAGGTTTCATTTAAGGTATACCTTGCTGCAGTTCCCGTTCTCCTAGTCATTTTCAGTGGGTTAGGTACAGCCTGAAGCGCAAGTACCAAACCCCTGAGAGAGAAAAAAAAAAAAATCATACCTTTTACAATCTGAGGGATCCATTTTTGTCAAATCTGATGCCAACGTTTACAAACATTTATGATTACTATATTTTATTTTATTTATAAATCATTCCACCAAGATGTTCACTTTTTTCTATCTGAGCATTTGATCACCATTTCTTGAATAGTACCCCTGTATGCCACTCACTCTTTGAATCCTGAACTGAATGACTGTTCTTTGGAGCGTTTCAGAAATCATATGTGTACATGTCTCGTTTCCTTGTCCTGAAGATTTCCTATCTCTCTGTGGCCAGACTCTACCCTAGACCCAGTGATACTTAGTTCCCTACAGAGCTCGATAGCTGCAGTCACTTAATTGCGGCCAGTATCCAGGAGATAGTAGGTTCGAACCCCACTATCGGCAGCCCTGAAAATGGTTTTCCGTGGTTCCCATTTTCACACCAGGCAAATGCTGGGGCTGTACCTTAATTAAGGCCACGGCCGCTTCCTTCCCACTCCTAGCCATTTCCTGTCCCATCGTCACCATAAGACCTATCTGTGTCGATGCGACGTAAAGCAAAAAAAAAGAAGCAAAACATAGTTCCCTGAAGATCAGGTAATCGTCAAAAAATCCTTGGAATACAGATACATTCCTATCAGGTTTCCTGAATTCAAATTCAGGTATAATATGGTCTGTTACGGATCTGCTGCCCCTACCCTTCTACGTGCAACGTTGAGTAGCCTTATGCTTGAATGAATTCGTAACCGATAATCCCATACTAGCAGAGAAGTCCAGCAAATGCTGCAATTCCTACTTGCAATTCTTGCATAGAAATTACCCATTAGCACTATCCTATCCGTGCTGTTGACCCTGACTACGATGTCTTTCAGTGCTTCCTAACACTTGTCTATTTCATCCTCGTGTGCTCCCTCATGTGATGAATACACTGAGACAATCACGGTCCTAATTCCTCTTAACGCTAAATCTGTCCACAAGTAATGAACTTCATAATTGTTCCGCATTCACAGACAAAATCGTTGTACAAAATTTTCTTTTTAGAAAATGTATAGACTTTTCTGCCTTTCAGTTCTATTATATTTCAATTTCTTACTCTAAAAATTGAAGATTTTTGTCCTTCAGCTGAAAAAGGCTCAAAAGAGAGACATATAGTTTGTTTAATTCTAATCATGAGGAAAAGCTCAATTTTTAGAGTACAAGACTGAAATACAATAGCATTGAAAAGTCTATATATTTTCTAAAGATAACATTCTGTACAACAAATCTATCCACAGCATTCAAGTGTCTAACACAGGGCCTCTCAAACGCCCAAAATTTCATGGGTGCAAACCGAGGCGCAGAGGTACTGTGCATCACTCCAACTCGGGTGGTGTAGTGCGTTGAGAACGACGAAGCGCTCAATGATAGACAGCTTGTTTATCAGTGAAATAGATAAGTGCAAGACAACATAATAATGGAGCAACCTGTTTTGAAGAAAGCACAGACCTACGAAAGTCCATTTCAATCAAACTGGGAACTTTCACATCTTTTTTGTCAGTCATGACAATAAAGCCAAATGCTTAATCCGTGAGACAATTATGTGATCATCAAAAAGATCTATTTTTCAATACAAAGACTTTGCTGATTTCTACCACAATGTGTTGGAAGATTTTCCTAACCTGCATTGAGAAGCACCTAAGATTATTTCTACGCTTTGTTCCATATGCACATGTGAAACGTTTTTCTGTTTTGACTTGTACGAAAACTACATTGCGTGCGAGTATTTCTGTGGCTTGGTTCTAAAAGGGCCATTGTCTCTGTTAAATACTAAACGAACAGTTAACATTTAATTAAATAAGCCCTTGCCAATAATAATAGATTACCAATAAAGATTAGAGACCTGGCAATTTTTAAAGAATACGATAGAAAAAATTAGCTTTTAATAAGGTGACTTCCACAAAGAAAGTATAAAGTTATTTAAAGTTAGTTGTCAAAAAAAATAATTGGAAAACTATAAGCAAAACCTCAAATGCTCATAGCTCAAAAACAGGTCTTTTGACATTGGCCCTTTTAGAAAGAAGCCACAGATTTCTGATCATAAAGGTTGTGCACTGGTGCATGCACCCTGAGAGGCCCTGGTCTAACAGAAACTATGCATCCTCCTTGCTGACTCAGCCAGTTCTAGCTCCTACCAAGATGAGGTTGACTGGAGTCGCATCTTAGTTTGTGAACCACAGGCAATGGCTGAATGGCCTAGTTAATATTTTTAGAAATTTGTGTGGCTATTGCTAGTCTGGTACAGACCCTTTGAGGGTGGGTGGCAACAGCTGTGATGGGAAACTGCAGGTTACTGTAGTCAAGGATAGTGGTGTGAGAGTTGCAGGGATGATCAGGACAGTACAAACTTCCAGTCCAAAGCCAGGGTAATTAACCATCTAAGGTCAAAATATAGAACTCTGGACCTTCTTAACCAATGGAGACTACACTGACCACTCAGCCACAGAGCAGGACAATGGCCTAGTAAGTTTTCTTCAGATTTGGGATGCCAGTTGCTATGGAAAACAGGTGGGCACCTCTGAATTATTCTGAACCTTGGTCATTCTTGTACACAGGCAGCTACGACTATACAATCCACTGGGGGGTGTCCATAAATCATTAAAATAAATTATCTGTGGAATGAGTAGCATAAAAAAACAAAACAAGAAACTTGTAGCACAACAGCCCAGAAGGCCTGCAGATTGTGAAGTGTCGTGTGGTCGGCACGATGAATCGTCGTGGCCATTATCTCCTCACAGGTCCTTATTTATAAACATGTAAGCTCAGTAGACCTTGAACCAGCCCTCATATCCAGATAAAAATCCCTGACCTGGCCAGGAATCGAACCCAGGACCTCCAGTTAAGAGGCGGGCACACTATCCCTACAGCATGGGGCAAGCAGAGTAGCATCCTGCTTCAAAGAAAGTTACCAAGCTCAGAATGTTTTCAGTGGGAATCAGTTTTTAAATAAATACATTTGTTTATAGAGTATATATATAGCAAAGAATAATGTTACATCTGCCTTTTCTTGGCAGCCATATATTTCAATCTGAGCAGCTTCATTCGCATTCTGTGCTCAGCAAGATGTCTTCTATTTTGCTGTTTGAAAATCCTTGCCTGGAGTGAGACCAAGTCCAGCTTTGCCTGCAGGAGACTGTTGTGGCTGGACTTCAAACGTTTAGTCTGATTCCTCGTGGGCACATTCTTTTTGTGGCTGTGGCTGGATGGTGTAATAGGCGGAGTAACTTTATCTGAAAACAAAATGATAATATATTACACCTGTCTTGTCACATTTTGATGTAAAAGCACTTAAATTTGGTAATGGAAGCATGCATGTCTGCCTAAAGTTTAAACATAAATTTTTATCCTTCTTGCCAAAAGAATGACAATACCAGCCAAAAGTAAAATTGTCAATATACGATACACTGCCTGTTTCTTAAATAATCTCTGTTTACCTATAATCTCTGTTTACCTATACTGACAAAACCATTGTAAGCCCATTAAAGAAGAAAGGACGTACCTCAGAGCAGTACAACCCTCACACTTTATAGTGCGTGTCAAGTGCCTTATTGTTCACTCTCAATATTTTAAGAAGTGAGGAATAACAGACTAACAGTTAATGTATAGAGGGAAACTGAATAACTTAATAGTGGGCCGAGATTTATGCCTAGTTTACACAATGTCAGTTGAGTCAACTGTTAGCGATAGCTGTCTTCTAATTATTGCAGGACAATCACTAGCTAGACCAGTTGAACGAGAACCCGTTCACAAGAGGAAGCTATTGCCACACCAGTAGATGACGAGAAATGGCTGAGTGTGCAGTGTCTGGAGAATCCCGTGAGAAATTAAATTTATTTAGTAAATGTATGTGCAAGGAATTCACTGCTGTTAATTTTATCCATAATCTCAGAAAGTGCTGGTTGAGGAACATTTTTGTCTTTGTACAGATCTTCATGCTGGTCCCACAAACATACAGCTCAACAAGTTTTACGTTAGTATTGTCACCCTGCTTTGGAGCCATAATAAAAATAATTTAAAAATTAAAGTATTTAAATTATCAAGATCATTCAGGTGGCTGCACCTCTCGGTTGACACAAGTGAACTGGCACAAAATAAATATACAGTTACTGGCCTCAGACGTTCACACGGCGCCAACTGTTCCGATTATACTAAGCTCCAGATGGTGGGGGTTGCAGCTGGGCCCAGATGGTTGTCCTCAGTCTACTCCTGGGGACAATCGATCGCCTGGACAATTGTGAAGGCAATTCACTAGACAACTGTACCGGAGTGTTCGCACGAAGCTAGTCAACTGTCCTCTGACAATTGTCTCAACTGGTATCGTGTAAAACTAGGCATAAGAGACATGAAAATCTGTGAGACTGTGTACTACAAATTGATTGTTCAGATCAGATTTCTAACTTATGCGATGTACGGTAGTTAAAAAGCTATGAAAGTAAAAGAGAAGCATGTTCATAGGTTAAGGCGAGTACTGTGTGGAAAAATGTTGACTATGCAGGAGGATTGTGCGGTACAACCTAACGATGCCCTTCCCAACATAGGTCACAGTGTTCTCCCCAGAAATTTTCATCAGCTGGGCGGGGAATACTACATTTAAAAAAATTAATAAGATAAAATTTCAATTTATTCCCCTCAGTAATATCAGACAGGTAAACTTTAACAGCAAAATAATGAAGATTTAATATTTAAATAATCAGTTTTATGGCATTTAGGCCTACATTTTAATCTGAAGCATCCGACGACTCAAATGTGTATTCAGAGATGCCAACTATTACGAATCAATCGTAATAATTACGAATTACCCATCATAATTACGCCTTTACGAATCACACACCACAAATTACGATTTTTTGTTGATTTTTAAATCTAAGTGTATGAAGTGTTCAAAAGGATACACAAGGCGGCGTGAATTTTCAGAATATTATCTTCGGATTTCTCAGAAATAATTTATACCCCTTTCCTGTCCTTCGTTTAAGAATATTTCGAGTTTTCACGCGCCGAATGCAGTGTGTGCTTCCAGTACCGGAAATTTAGGCACCTGTGAAGTGGCATATCTTGCGGAGTTGTCCTTGTTCGTCACATGATCAGACTTCCATGCAAGTATGAGAGTTCTTTTGTCTTTGTTTTGGCGGTAAAGTGGTGACAAACTCTGTTTAATTGTGAATACTGTGTGCGTGAGTGTTGAAGAAGTATTTATTGCGATTTTGGTTGCCAAATTTACATATATTGCTCTTCTAGGGTATATGCTAATCGTGTGTTACGAAATGCGAAAGGTTTGAAATAATGAAGGGATTTCTTGTGCAGGAAAATACGTGTTATTACGTTACCGTGACTAGTGACGCTAGTAATAAATATAGTTGAAAATTTAGGGAGATATACTCGGAAGAATGGCCCAGTTTAATGCGCTCCTCAAAATCTCATTCACACGTGTTTGGTAGTGTGTGGAGCCGCGATGTTGAAGATGAACAAGACTGAATTTCGTGCTAATATGAACTCCGAACTGTTAAGTGCTCTGTTAGTGCAGAGGATTCACATGATATGAAAAGAAAAAGCATGTTACCAGTGTACGTTTACCAAACAGTAACTACAAGCTTTAAATGATATGTAAGTTTAAGATCACGAAAAAAAAAAAAAAAGAAAAGAAAAAATCTACGACCCCCCCCCCTTCCCCGTGCCCTAACGGCTGCATTACGAATGACCTTTTTTGAAAGTTGGCATCTCTGTGTATTAGTGCTATGTAACTAGCACATATAAGCCTCCGTGGCACAGACGGCAGCCTCTCACCGCTGGGTTCCATGGTTCAAATCACGGTCACTCCATGTGAGATTTGTACTGGACAAAGTGGAAGCGAACAGGTTTTTCTCCAAGTACTCCGGTTTTCCTTGTCATCTTTCATTCCAGCAACACACTCCAATATCATTTCATCTGTCGGTTGTTATTTCCCCAGAGGAGTGCGACAGGCTTTGGCAGACGGCACAAATCCTATCCTTGCCACAAGATGGGGGCTTCATCAATTCCATCCCTGACCTGGTCACTGATTGGAAAACAGGTATAGTACGCGCACCTTTCAGTGATACATGGACACCCTAGTGCTGAATCGGTCGAACACGGTTATCTTTGAGATTCATACTGGCAACCGTTGAAACACAAACTATGAATCGCTTATGCATCGCTGTGCGACATCTGGCACAGGCTACACTTTATGTACTTGTACTGTTGTTGTTTACACAGCAAAGCCAAACTATAGAATTCATGCTAGGAACAAGATTTGCATCGAGAAATGTTATATAATGTGTGTGTGACCCAGTTGTTGGATTAAGATAATAAAGGTTTAGAAAATTCATATCACTCGATCATACTATCGATTCAATTCAGATTTCATTTCTATTTCAGTTGGGAGTATTACCGGAACTGGGAGAGCTCCCTCCTTACTTCTCACCCCTATACAAAAATCAATCACTAAAAAGTGAGCAAATAATAATAGGTTTTTCAACTAGCACATATCTCGGTTATGTTAGCCAGGTGGTCTGAAAAAACGGCTGGATGGTGCACTGACTGAAAAGGTCCTAGTGAGAACACTGATCACAATATTTGCAAAGGTAAATCATGTAAATGTTGAAAGAATGGAAGCCAGGAATCCACCAACCCCTTTCCAGAAATTGAATTAATTTTATAACATATCATAAATCATAGGGCATTCTCGGTGTCACTGGTGTCACTAGCCACTATCAATGGCTGAAATTGATGCAATATGATGCCAGACTCAGAATTCAACTGCAGCGTAATAAGAACTCCTACACCAAGGGTGATAAAACTCATACACACACCTTTACTCAGCATACTGTATATGCTGAAAATAACAGATAAAACTTTACTAACTGGATGCAAAAGAGAGGTTAGGAATCCAACTTAGCATGGCTCGCACGTCACAACACACTACACAAGGCTGCTAATTTGGGTGCGGCTAGTGACAAGACCACTGGTCTGGTTTAGTTAAATTGGCTACAGAAAAGACCATTGGCCTAGCATGGGGGAAAATGGCCCATAGGCTTCTAATATTCCCTACAACAGTATCAGCCAGTTACGAGAATGTTGGTCTGGATAATTTAGACCATTGACTAGTGAGAATAAGAGTGCTTCCTCTCAAAAAATGTGCCCTTATTGGCCAAGAGCTTGAACTTGCAGGTATGTTTCTGGCACATGAAAATTACTTTACTTTCTTACACTTAAGCTTCCAGATCTCTACCACAAACTTCATTACGATTCAAATCAATTAACTTGTGGCCAAGTAAAAAATATGAAAATTTCACTCATGTACATAATATACCATCAACATGGATACACAGTTGCACACATCACATTCAAACTTCACGGAATCATTATTTTCACGCAGCCCTGGGCAACACAATGCAAGCGCTATCAGAGGCAATAGGAAACCGCTCTCCAGCCAATAGGAGCACAGAAAATAGTCACATTTCACGGAATGACATAGTGTCAGTTTGCATTTTTCTATATACGTAAGAATAGTTCTCGGGGTGGTTAGTTGGTTCCCTGGCGGAAAGCATACAGTAGGGGAAGGATCTCTGCTACGTAAGGTATCGTTTCACTTAATTTTTTAATGGTCTGCACTCCCGCAAGTAAAGTGCTACAAATAACCATTCCACCTGGCGTATATGTTGCAAATAAACCAATGGTGACATGTTTTCTAACTCTTATGACTAATAAATCAATGTGTCAAGTTATTATGCACACACATACCTAATCTAAACGAGTTATGTAAGCTGAAAATAATCCTACGGTGACAAGTCTTCAACAAGTATAATTGATGGCACATATGTCGAGAAACAAATTCGAGATACTGTTCACAATGGAGATACAACGGCCAGGTGAGGAACTAATATAAACTGTATGAAATCAGTACACTGTGTGTAGAAGAATACTACTACAATAAAATCTACATCTAGTAAATAACTATTCCCAAAGCATACCTGTAGTGGTAACAATTGAATATATTTTATTACTGGCCATGAACATTCAGACCTATGTATATCCCCTCTAACCAGTCTGACGGAGTTAGGAGCTATAAATTAGGGTACATCTCTGCAGTCAATGACTGTGGCACTAATCAGAAGTAGGTATTAAAAATAGTCAAGAATTTCTATGCAAAGGCTAATGTATTCCATTTTCTCTTTCTACCTGCTATCCATCCCTCATTTTCTGGAAATAACTTATTTCTAGTGAATAAATCTTTAACCATTTATAAATTACACATCAAGATCTAAGAAATTAGATTCCCAGGGGCATTATAAAATCCTACATTATCGAACCATATCTCCCTTCCCTACAACAAAATGGTTAGGACACAGCACAGTTTATGAAAATGGTACTCTATGAAGTCACTACTTATAAATGGAATATAAAAATTACCTGAGGATTCTTCCACCTCTGTATGAGGCTGCACCTTCAGAGCGGGATGAAGTGGCATCTTCAAATTACTAGGGCTAAATGCAGTCCATTCCTCCGCAGGTCCAGAGGCCACCTAAAAACATGATAATTTATCTTTAAGTATTGGCTAGTTCGTGGTCGCAATAAAATAAGGTTGAAAGTTATCTCCTTATAACAACGGTAAGGTAAACCAAAACTTCTTTATAACCTGGCGATCATTCACAATTCTTGTACAGTATAATAGCAGCAAAAGCATACGACCATATATTTTCCTCGGAAATGTACTGTGAATTTGAAAAAGAAAAAAAAAAAAAAAAGCCCACACCTTCATTGTCCCTAATATTTTGAGGTACTTACACAGCACTTGAAATATATGTTAAAGAAGGAACTTACCACTGTACTCGTGCATGGTATACTTGATCCCATTACAATGGCACCTTCCCCGGCACTTTCCTCGATGGGTACAGTAGCCTCTAAAACTGAAAAATAAAAGAAAACTTGTATTAGAAACGCAAGACCAAAATACGTACTTAACCTATAAAGTAAATTTCAAACATTACAGTAATTCAAATCATAATATGGTTACTTTCAATAACTATACCATAATAAAGCTATAACACTGTTCAACTTACTTTCTACTTCTACACCAATGTCATCTGAATCAAAACAAGGCTCCAGTCCACCCACACTTAAGGATAGTAGTGGAGCAAGCTTCGCCTCCCAAGGCTCCACATCCTTCATTTTTGGCGGAGGGCCGCCTCCAGTACCATATAACTGGATTTTTCTCTCAGCTGCATCCTTCCGCAATTTTTTTTTAAATACACTCGTACTTGGAACGAAGGTTCTTCGCCGATCGCAAAAATCCAGCCACGTGAAACTCTTGGCTAATTTTTCCCCACTGGCTTTCCTTTTCCCGCCAAGTTACTGCGTCTGTTCTCTTATTCTCTATAATGTCTTTATATTTTAAAACTAAATCGGTTAATAAATGGATTTCTCGTAGAGAAAAATTTGAACCACGCTCTGTTTTTGCCATTTTTATATGCGCAGTAAACGTGGTCACTCACAAGTCACAAACAAACCACAAATTCAAACCAAAGAGAATGATGCAAACCAAAGAGAATAAGAGATGCAAACTAGGCCTAATACAGGAAAATAAGACGATCGAAATGAGTTTAATATTCCTAACGATAGAGTGCACGGTAATCGAAGACCAAAATCAGTCTAGCCAATATACGTATTGTGGTGCAATGTTCCAGGTAGTTACCTGGCACTTACGCGGGCGTGGTCGCACGCAAACCAAATTACCAGCTGATTAACACCCCCGGGTAGTTTACCTCATGCGTAGCTGCCAGCCACTTTACCGGCAGATGGTAGAACCGGCCCTTAGGAGAAAGCAGCATGGCAAGGTTATTCCATTTAGTGTGTAAAATGTATGAGACAGGAGAAGTCCCATCCGATTTTCGGCAGGATGTTGTTATACCTATTCCCAAGAAAGCCGGTGCTGACAGGTGTGAAAACTACCGCACCATTAGTTTAGTATCTCATGCCTGCAAAATTTTAACACGTATTATTTACAGAAGAATGGGAAAACAAGTTGAAGCTGAGTTGGGAGAAGATCAATTTGGCTTCAGAAGAAATGTAAGAACACGTGAAGCAATCCTGACTTTACGTCTGATCTTAGAGGATCGAATCAAGAAGGACAAGCCCACGTACATGGCATTCGTAGATCTAGAAAAGGCATTTGATAATGTTTATTGGACCAAGCTATTTACGATTCTGAAGGTGATTGGGATCAGATACCGAGAACGAAGAATTATCTACAATTTGTATAAAAATCAGTCTGCAGTGATAAGAAACGAGGGCTTTGAAAAAGAAGCAGCAATCCAGAAAGGAGTGAGGCAAGGCTACAGTGTGTCCCCCCTCCTCTTCAATGTTTACATAGAACAGGCAGTAAAGGAAATCAAAGGGGAATTTGAAAAGGAAATCACAATCCAAGGAGAGGAAATCAAAACTTTCAGATTTGCCGATGATATTGATATTTTATCTGAGACTGCAGAAGATCTCGAGAAGCTGCTGAAAGGTATGGACGAAGTCTTGCGTAAGGAGTACAAGATGAAAATAAATAAGTCCAAAACAAAAGTAATGGAGTGCAGTCGAATGAAGGCAGGTGATAGGAATTAGAAAGATTTTTTTGAAGACTTTCGTGTGGAGCGTGGCATTGTATGGAAGTGTAACATGGACGATAACTAGCTCAGAAAGAAAGATAATAGAAGCTTTTGAAAAGTGGTGTTACAGAAGAATGCTGAAGGTGAGATGGATAGATCAAATCACGAATGAAGAGATACTGAATCAAATTGGTGAGAGGAGATCAATTTGGCTAAATTTGACAAGAAGAAGAGATAGAATGATAGGACACATCTTAAGACACCCAGGACTTGTGCAGTTGGTTTTTGAAGGAAGTGTAGGTGGTAAGAACAGTAGGGGTAGACCAAGGTTTGAACATGACAAGCAGATTAGAGCAGATGTAGGATGCAGTAGTTACATAGAAATGAAAAGGTTAGCACATGATAGGGTGACATGGAGAGCTGCATCAAACCAGTCTGTGGACTGATTACTCAAACAACAACAACAATAATTCAATCATCCCAATCATCCCTTGGTCACCCTTTTTAGTCGCCTTTTACTAGAGGCAGGGGATACTGTGGTTGTAGTAATCGTTATCAGAATGTTGGCTGGCACGATGGACTGCATGCCAAAAGCCTGGATTGAATTCCAAACCTCTCCGCACTGCTCATGTGGAGTGAGGGCACATGATGACGACGATGGTGATTCGTCCATCGGATGGGGACGTTGAGGGTTGAGCAGAGCCCTTCATATTATCTGACAGGAGTAGGCTATGTGCTGGCACTGGGTTTCAACCCGTCAATCATAATCTTCATCATAATTTTGTTCTAGGTCAGTGGGACCGTTGATGGAACGCACATTTGGATTAAAAATCCTGGAGGGGAAGACGCACAAATTTATATTAACAGAAAAGGATGGTATTCTTTAAATGTACAAGTAATAAAATTAACAAACCAAACCAAGCCCACTGGCACAACAGCCCCAGAGGCCATGGCCTACCAAGTATCACTGGATAAAAAAATCTTCAAAATATAGTTAACCTGCTTTTATTCAGCTAGCATTAACAACTGCCATGTTTATGGTCCATGAAATCATAATTTTCTGCCTGGCACATTAATACCACTAGTACATTTGCAATATCAACGTGTTATCTGTTATATACGAGGGCTATTTTTTTTCAAGGTCCGATCGGTCGCGACAGTCAAACGCCCGCGAATATATGATGAACCGCTGCGCAGATGTGTTGCGCAACGTCTCTGAAATGACCATTATGCGCCTCACCTCAGTCCCGTCAGTAGTGAACGTGCAGCGCGCTCGTAAACATGGCTACAACGATCGCTTCGCCCGCCAAGTGTGAAGTGCGCGGTGTAATTCGATTTCTTCAGGCTGAGGGGTGCAATGCAGCCAAAATTCATCGCCGAATAAGTCGTGTGTATGGTGAAACGTGCATGAGCGACAGCAAAGTGCGACAATGGTGCAGGAACTTTACAGCAGGGCGTACAGACGTCCATGATGCAGGCAGCCAGGGAAGGAAGCGTGTGTCAACCGATGATCTTGTTCAGCGTGTGGATCAGGCAATTCGAGAAAATCGTCAGTTCACAATTTCTGTGTTGAGTGCTTCGTTTCCTGAAATTTCCAGGTCAGCTCTCTACACAATTGTGAGTGAGACACTTCAGTACCGCAAACTTTGTGCGAGATGGGTTCCGAAGATGCTGTCTGACCGTCACAAAACACAGCGAATGGGCGCCGCTTTAGCGTTTCTCCAGCGCTACCATGATGAAAGACCGGATTTTTTGAACAAAATTGTCATAGGGGACGAGACATGGGTTCATTTTGAAACAGAAGAAACAAAAGAGCAATCCAAACAGTGGATGCATTCGCACTCCCCGAGTAAGCCAAAGAAATTCAAGCGAACATTCTCCAACAGAAAGTGTATGGCTACTGTGTTCTGGGACCGGAAAGGAGTTCTGTTGGTGGAATTCATGGAACGTGGTTCTGCCATCACTGCAGCCGCATACTGTGCGACTATTCAACGTCTACGACGGGCAATTCAGAATAAGCGGAGAGGGATGTTGTCATCAGGCATTGTCCTCCTCCATGACAATGCTCGGCCGCACACTGCAGCTGCCACCACGAACCTCCTGCAGTGTTTCCAGTGGGACGTTTTCGATCACCCAGCATACAGTCCGGACCTGGCTCCATCAGATTTTCACCTCTTTGCTCACATGAAACGCTGGCTAGGAGGACAGCGTTTTGACACTGACGAGGCGCTGCAGACCGGCGTACAAGGATGGTTACAGGCGCAGGCGTCGATGTTCTATCAAGAGGGCATTGACAAGTTGGTACCACGCTACGACAAATGTCTCAATCTGCGAGGCGACTATGTTGAAAAATAGCTGTGATGTATCAGTAAGTGCTACTAATAGAAAAGTGTCAAATTTGTACTGCTGTTTCATTTCGTGACCAATCGGACCTTGAAAAAAAAATAGCCCTCGTAGACACACAGTCATATGAAAGCGCCTGTCCAGGTACAGAATGAAAACTTTTACCCAATCAATCGTGACAATCCAATGCTATTGAAGTTTTATTTTATAAACTTGTAAGTAATGTAAAATCATCAATAAATGGCAGTGGCGTATAGTGAGGGCTGCCAAGGCTATCAAGTGAAGCCCAAACCTCGCATGAGTACAACGGAAATCTAAAGCACATTATAATGTAAGCATCTGGCACAGTGTTCCATTTACAAAACTTGAAAGAAATGAGATAAAACGTCACACGTATTTCGGGGAGCGAGGCATCGGAGACTGATCTTGCATGGAAAATTCTAAATTCCCATGGAGGGAATTAGATATTTTTCACCAATAGAGCATGTCAAAAATGTCAAAAACATATCAGATGTAAGGCTTTTTAGGCGTTTGCTCTATTAACCATCGTTTCGTCTTAGGTCCTGAGGAACAAAAAGAAACTAAACACCAGAGTAGTCATCAGTTTCCTATCTCACTGCTAATCTATTACTTCAAAAAGGACACAGAATTAATAGTCAGACAGAAAATAAGTCTAAATCAATTGCCTTAAGGAATCTACTGGAAGGATAAAAGTACAACACATTTAACCATTAACACCAGATGATTTATCCTTTCAGGACCACTCCATGTGCAGTTGGCTAAGCTCTGTTATCTTACGTATCTCATTCCCATGCTTGAAAGCTGGTAGGGGAACTGGAAAGGAGGAGGTCAGTATAAGTTTAACTTAATTTTATTTTTTTTTTGTTTATTTTTTTTTTTTTTTTTTGCTATTTGCTTAACGTTGCACCGACACAGATGGGTCTTATGGCGACGGTGGGATAGGGAAGGCCTACGAGTGGGAAGGAAGCGGCTGTGGCCTTAGTTAAGGTACAGCCCCAGCATTTGCCTGGTGTGAAAATGGGAAACCACGAAAAACCATCTTCAGGGCTGCCGACAGTGGGATTCAAATCCACTATCTCCCAGATGCAAGCACACAGCTGCGCGACTCTAACCGCATGGCCAACTCGCCCGGTAAGTTTAACTCTACGAATGTACACATGTTCTTCTTCTTATGTGTTAATAAGTGTTCAGTCGGGGATAGTGTATCATATATTCATTAGGAGTAATACAGTGTATTATATAAGTTAATATGGCTCAATGTAGGAATTCTATTCCCCAAGGAGTATTTCTTTACAATCCACATGTGCATACAGAATCAGCTCATGTTGTATGGAGATAGTCTCACGAGAGATACCCTGATATTAAACTTCCAAGTCAAAGTTTGATTCCAAGATATGTAAATAAATTTTGGGGAACTGGAAGTTGTCATCATCGGTTGCTACTTATTTCTGAGTATACAAATTCTCTTGCTTACAATCGAGTAGCACTCAGTGCTGTTTGTATTTGTATTTTTATGACTAAACAGGCCAATTCTAGCGGCTGCATCTGACGGGATATGCGTAACTCTCCTTTAACTTCTTCATGCCTGTGACGCTCTTGATCAAACAGTTCAACAGCAGTAGAGGTGGTTTGGTGCCAAAGCGAGCGATCCTTGGCAAGTATGTCCCAGGCTGGAAGGTAAAAAAGTAAACTCGTGTCCTCATCCCGAGGTGATGCAGCTCTTTTCAGGCACACCCCCATTGGAGGTGAGCTGCATGTACCATTTCAATCACATACCAGCCCTCCTGCCATTCTTAAATTTCTGGCAGTACCGGGAATCGAACCCGGGCCCCCGAGGACGGCAGCTAATCACACTAACCGTTACGCTACAGAGGCGGACAGGCTGGAAGGTTGATGTTAGTGACCTCCACGGGTTGTTTAAGTTGGTCTTTATAATGCTTCAGAGGGGCACTACGGTGTCGTATGCCTGAGGAAAGTTCCCCAAAAAGAAATGGGCGAGGAAGCTTGGTGTCACTCATACAGCACACATGCCCAGTCTACCAAAGCTGATGGCCAATGATAGAGGCTTTTACACCGTTCATGTATGCTTTCTCGCGAACTGCAAGATTGCAGACATGGTTCTCCCATTTGATATTTAAGACCGAATGAAGTATCTGCTGATCAAAACGTTCACGTTTCTTGATGTCACGATGGTACAGGCTCCAGGTTTCACACCCATAGAGTAATGATGTGATGACTGCTTTATACACCTTGAGTTTGGTAAGAACTTTTAGGTCCTTATTTTTAAAGACCCGATTGGATAGCCAGACCAAATGCCAAATGAGCAGCACAGAGTCTGTTTTCCGCAAACTTGTCTGAGGTGCATCGTTTAGACAAGATGCTCCAAAGATATGAGAAGTTATCTACCTATTCAAGAATGACGTCTGAGACAGAGACACTGACATTGAACTCTTCAAGGCTAGACCCTGGGGCAGGTTGTTTTATGTGCACTGATGGTGAGGCCAAAACAATCATATGTGCTCTTGAAACTATTGATTGACTGCAGCAAGTCTTCAGCAGTAAGAGCAGGTCATTAGGTATCATCAGCATACTGCACTTCAATTATTCTGGTCACATGAATTAAGCAAGGTGAATGAAGTCATCAAGTTGAAGAAACTTTCATCCAGATGATACCACAAATCAATGCCAGATGAATCACAAAGCACAGCGGCCACGCAAAAAACAAAGCGTGTCGAGTCCATGTGAGATAGGAAAAGCATCGCAGATGTTTTCCTGATGGAGAACCTGACCAGATATACCAAAATGGAGTGCTTGAACTAGGTCCAAGAAGCATCTCAACACTGCCCACATATCAGGCCTCGGGACAGAAACAAAAGGCCTTTTCCAGATCCTAAAACACTAAGTAGAGAGGACGCGACTGTTCTCTGTATTTTTCTTGGAGTTGCCGTGCACAGAAGCTAATGTAAATTGTGCCTCTTCAGGCTCAAAGAAACTTCTCAGAGACAACCTGGAGATGGCTAGTTTTCCAGCTATGGACAGCAGGGATATACTGCGATAGTTGCCACATAAGCTACGATCACCTTTCTTGAATATGATGACGATGATAGCAGCATTCTTCAGGTCACCAGGGACTCGCTGAGTTTCTCAGATTGAAAGGATTAGTGGGAAGAGTCTTGTCTTTAAGGAGAGGCCTCCCCCTTGAATCAGCTCCATTGGAATGTTGTCAAGTTCAGGTGCCTTTCTGGGTTTTAATTTTTAAAGAGCATAAAAAAAATTCACGGTACGGCGTTGGCATTGCCATCCATGGCTGTGGGGTCTGTTGTGGAATATCTCGGGGAAGTCCTCAGCTGTGGCAGTGTTGCAGTTTAAAAGAGTGGAGAAGTGTTGTTTCCAGTGTTCCAAGATGTCCAAACTATCAGTAAAGTGGAAGCATTGTCGGCTGATTCACGATAAAAATCATATACAGCCATGTACATTACTCACAGAAGAAACAGTTGATAACATCGAACATGCTCTGGAACATTCCCTTACAAAATCACTTGGACGTCGTTCTCAGCATTTCCTATTCCTCTGATCAAACGGTTATAAAGTTGCTGAAAAGAGCGAGTAAATTTACTTTTAAGTGTTTATAAGCTACATTATTATTATTATTATTATTATTATTATTATTAGTAGTAGTAGTAGTAGTAGTAGTAGTAGTAGTAGAAGAAACTTGCACGACAATTGCAGCAGCAGACTTTCTCTGACTCCCGTTCTTCGCGGTCACCAGCTAGAACCAATCAGCCGTTATACGTGGAGTGGTCCCATGAAGGAAAAATTACCCTGCATTACCTAACACTGATGAAATTTGTCAAAGTATAACCCATAATAGGGCAAAATATGCTGAAGAAAAAAGTTCCTCAAATGCAACTATGACAATAAATAAATAAATAAATAAATAAATAAATAAATAAATAAATAAATAATGCCTCATAGAAATAAACAGCACACACACACAATAAAATGCCAAACGAGTAATACTGCATAAAAACAAGAACAGAATAAGAGATCTCACCTCAAATATATAGCTTCAATCCTGTATCTTCAATCTCCAAACCAAATGACAGACAAAATATGTTCACTCAAACCGACTTTCAAAGAAAAGTAAATAATTTTTTTAAAGTCAATTTTGAAACACAGTTTTAAAATATAGAGAATTCTGGAATGAGTTTCCGCCAATAGCATCTGTCACACGTGGTCCTGTATGGTACAGTAGCACATGTGGCAGTCGCAGGTCTGAAGCAGTCAATCCAAAAATGGCTGGCGGAAGCGAAGGACCTATAGGAGTTTCATACCACTGCACTGTTCTCACTTCACTGCAAACAAAAGCATTTATTTACTGCTTTATTTAATTAATTAATTAATTGCTACCCAATTTATGGGTTAAGGTTACGAGAAACCATACCATACAAGTCTTCAGTCTGTATTTATACACAAATTTAGCTATTTCACATCAGATTGTAAATGTAGCTCTCCCCCATTGCAATCATTATCAATAACACCGCCGTCCGTTCCCTTAATATTATTCCTGGATTCTGTGACCATCAGGCAATTTTCGCAAAACTGACCCATATGAAACCATCCCCCAGACTCCATACAAGAACAGCTTATAATATTTCCCGAACAAACTGGAATGATATATACACATTACTATCAAACCGCCTCCCTGTTCTCACTTCAGATTTCACCGGCAGTACAGACATAAACAAGATATGGCAAGACTGGAAGAAAATTTTCTTCCAATGCATAGAAGCAACCACACTAATAGTAAATATAACCAGCAGACGGAAATCTCCATAGATTACAGAGGAGATAGTACAAGAGGTTTTAAGAAGGGACCACCTGTACGAGAAATGGAAAAGAAACCCAACCGATTGTGAGAGGGAGAAATACAGGCTGGTTAGGAACAAGGTTAAACAATCTATCAGAGATGCCTACAATTCTTCTCTTCAGTGTCTTAACACCAACTCCAAGGAACTGTGAGCTTTTCTCGGAAGTAAAGGTTGCAACAGAGCTAGATCTGTATTTAAGCATAACGGTACAGCAGTCTCCACACCACAAGAAATTGCAAACACCTTCAACAGGAAATTTAGAAATAACTTCCCTGCCCCTACTGAGGAAGAGAACATGTTCTCTTCAAGGACAACATCTACCCTTCCCTTCCCTCTAACCAAAGTGTATTTCTCAACAAACGTAGTAAAGGAGAGCCTTCTGAAAATAAGATCACATGCTGCGACCAGGCCAGACTGAGTGCCAACAAGAATTCTCAGGAACTGTGCAGCTGCCTTGGAGCCCTCTCTTTGCGTTCTCTTCAACTATTCCATGAATACCTGATCTATGCCTGTGGAGTGGAAAGAAGCAAACGTAGTCCCGGTTTTCAAAGATGGAGGCAAGGAAAACTTACATGATTACTGCCCAGTTTCGATAACATCAGGGGAGCTTTAAATGTATGGAATGTCTAGTTATTAAATGTATGCTGGATTTTCTCAAGGAGAGAAACCTGTTGAACTCAAACCAGCACAGCTTCATTCCGGGAAAATCCTGCACAGCACTTTTAACGAAAGTCATTGATGATGCAGTTCTCTTTGGAGCAGACGGATGTCTCACAAATAGACTGTGTGACTCTGGACTGAAGCAAAGCTTTTGACCAGGTGTCAAATGAAAGACGTCTATTAAAACTTAACTACGGAATCCAGGGTAAACTGCTGGCACGGCTGAGGTCATTTTTGGTGGGTCGAACGCAATGTGTTGTGTACGGAGGAGCTGAATCAGATCAAACCACAATTACTTCTGGAGTAATTCAAGGCAGTATGATAGGGCCCCTCCTGTACAAGATTCAAGGTCTCGACTTACCGGATTGTGTAAATTCGACCATGGCGCAGCATGCCGATGACACAGTCATTTACAGAGCCATGATAAACGATGATATTGTACAATTCCAATCGGATATGAATAGTATAGCTCTGTGGTGTGAGGTAAATAAAAATGTATATAAATACGAGGGGCGTACTGTATTGTTTTACACTTTATTTTTTGTACGTCTGGGTATGGTTCACATTTCAGTTTTGAAGGTGGTGATGTGTAACTAGTGTCTTGTTCCACCGTTTGGTAGCAGCACACGCAGAGGGGCCAACAAATGCACTCATCATAGCCATTTCATAACAACACTGTCAGCATGGAAAGCAACCGTTAGGAACAGCGCTATACGATTTGGTTCCTATGGAAAGAAGGCATGACCACTGCAGAAATTCACGGCGCTTGGTGGCAGTCTGTGGAGAACATGCGCCGTCATGGAAAACGGTTTACAACTGGGTGCAAGGTTGGAAAACAGGGCTCATGGTAATGGAACTGTGGCTCATCACCAGTCACAAGCCTAGCCATGAAGTCGGCTTGATCTTGATCATGGCGTAGCAAAAGTTCTCTGCACACATCCACACGTCTCTGCTTTTAGTCTGCAGACAAGAGTCTAGGCATCCACGTGGATGACAATTTCCCCAACTGTAAGTGGCCGTGCACGATCCGCTGCAGGGTGTTTCGGCTAATTCTCGTGGCTGCCTTCATTTCCGTAAATGCGGTGCATTTGTTTTCTTGGATGGCCTGTTCGACTCGGGTAATGTTGGCTGGTGTTGACACAGTCACATTACTTCCAGAACTGGTTCCCTTGTCCACCAATGTGTGCCCTGTTTTCCAGCCTTCCACCCAGTTGTAAACTGTTCTCCGTGACGGCACATGTTCTCCACAGACTGCTACCAAGCGCCGATGAATTTCTGCAGTGGTCACGCCTTCTTTCCATAGGAACCAAGTCGTACAGAGCTGTCCCCGACGGTTGCTTTGCATGTTGTCTGCTCCTACACTGACAGTGCAATTAAATGGCTATGCGAGTGCATTCGTTGGCCCCTGTGTGTGTGCTGCTACCAAACGGTGGAACAAGACACTAGTTAAATGTCACCACCTTCAAAAGTGAAATGTGAACCCTACCCGGGCGTACAAAAAATAAAGTGTGAAACAATATAGTACGCCCTTCGTATTAAAAAATGTAAATATATAAGACTAAGCAGAGCTAGACAACCACTCCAGAACCAGCCTACTCTAGGTGGAATCCAACTACCGACCTCTAACTCCAACAAATTGCTCGGTATTCACATTACAGACAATCTAAAATGGAATAAGCACGTGGAGGAAGTGAGGTGTAAGGCATACGGAGCGCTAGATTTTGTCCGTAGATCTCTCTCAGGAGGAAAAAGTACAGCCCTATGTACAGCCCCTGGTGCGGCCCATATTCCTGTATGGTCTTCCTTCCTGGCCCCCAACGACAATGGAAAATATGAGGAAACTAGAGGGAGTCCAGCAATGAGCAGAATGTTTAATTAACGAACACATCCCTTTAAACACAGCCAGGTCATTGCCTCCAGTGAACTCGTTATGTAAACAAATAGACGTAATGCTTTTTAAGAAATCCCTGGCAGAC
This sequence comes from Anabrus simplex, assembly GCF_040414725.1. Lineage (NCBI taxonomy): Eukaryota > Metazoa > Arthropoda > Insecta > Orthoptera > Tettigoniidae > Anabrus > Anabrus simplex. The sequence goes on along the minus strand of NC_090266.1, from coordinate 137,981,187 downwards.
AATACATTTCCACCGCATGCAGCTTAATTTCTGCTCTGTTAAGAGAGGCCAAGGAGTTACTTTTGTCCCTCCCCTCGCCAGAACAACCTCATATTTAAACTGATTTTACGGAGGTCTGCTCATATCTGGAATCTTTTACCATCTGAGGTAAAACTGCTTCCTCTTCCTCGCTTCCTCAGCGCAGTAAAGAAAATGTAAATAGAAATAGAAATCCATATGTGATGTATATAACTTGTATAAATTACAATCACGAGAAAGATGTGTGCAAATACAGTTGAATGTGGGCGAATGTGTATGCATCCGTGTGTGGGAGGGATTGTGAACGAGTGTGTATACAGAGGTATGAGGGAGGGTATAACTGACTGGGCCTTCTTACTCTAATAAGTACGGAATAAATCAAGATAATTATTATTCTAAGAGCACAGTGTTTGGAGCGTAAATATGTAAATTTAAAATTGTCTACATGTATGTATATATTCAGTAGAGTTTACGTAAACATATGTGGGGATGGAGGCACTTCTGTGGGCTTACCCTTTATCCATCTACCACCCCTAAATTGTGCATCTAAAATTTAAGGAAAATAAATGATGATATATTAATATTATTATTAATAATAATAATAATAATAATAATAATAATAATAATAATAATAATAATCTTATTCATTTAAGAAAAGACAATTTAATCTTTAACGCTTTGCAGTCCAATTTTCTGTCACATGTTCCAACAGTCTGGTCCAAATTAATTTTGCACATTTTTACCTAGTCATATTAAACTCAGAACTTTTATTAGTAAACATAATTATATTATTACAATTATGATGTTCTATAAACACGAGTCTAGTAAGTTACTTACAGCTTTACGCAAAAGTCATCAGTGCAGGAGTGAAAAATAACATAAAAACTGAAGTGGAGTGATGCAGCTAGGAGGAACCTGAGGTCCTCTAGTTTCTTGACCTGACGAATAACTTAGTCTAGGAGGCTCACTATCATGAAATGTTACATTCTGGTAAACACTAATGTCGTTTGTATTCCCATTTGTATGTGCGGAAGTATTTTCAGCATCACTGTAACTCATTTATCAACACTGACCTGAGAAGCGCCATCATTGCCGTGTGCCGTATCCCCTCCTCCACCCGGTCCATTACCTTCGTGCATCTTCTTACTTTTGTAGCAGTCACTTGAATTTCCTCTTCTGAATCTTCAGAAACAGCTCATGATGGTCTGGGATCATTTCATGGTTTTTTACGCACTGGTACAGTCGCTGAAGTTTCACGTGCAATATTGGTGTTCACTACACCTTCATCTTCACTTGAAAGTTCTCTAAACTCATAATCTAATTCAAAGAAATAATCATCGCCACTGTTCTCTAAATAAACGTGCATATGTATTTCTTCATCATTCATATTTGCCGCTTTTATATCGCAAATTCAACTGAGACAATTCGCATTCACAGATGAACACACCTTGTACAACACGTGTGCAGAACTACTCAATGTAAACAAAACACAGCCGACAGGCCGTGGGTAACCATGACGATACATGGCTACATATATATCGTATTATTTCCGTGAAGATAACAGAATGGCTTTCTTGGTGCACAAACATTTCCTCTAGAAACTTCAGGGATATCGATCGACCTCAATCAGGTCAAAGAACATCAATAAATAACTTCTTAAATAGAATGAAACATAATGTCGAGGTGACCTCGACGATGGACCAGTTCCACGATGTCGTGGTCACCTTGACGTTGGACCGGAAAAGGTTAACATAAAATGTGGTTAAGTGTAAGAGGGCCAAGAGCCTTAACTTCACCACTTATAAAGGCATAAATAAATGAAAACAATGGCAGTAAATCTGATATTCATATCAAGATTGATCCACAAACAATTTAAATTAAAAAGGATTGTATAAGAGATTTCGTAAAATACGAATGGAGCATTTCAGGGACAATAAGGCAACCTTATAACCTTGCTGTTTCTTCAGACCAAAACTTGTGCAACAAACAGAGAAAATTTTTGGAACGGTACTTCGACACCCTACTAGCAGCCCTGTAACTGTGAAATAGTTGAGACCATAGAGGGTCTCAAAGTAGTTTGTAGTTGGCTGGTAGATATCCTCCTTCTTTTGACAGACTGCCATTGGCTGATCTTTGTCAGATACAAACCAGAAGATGGATCAATAATAAATCCCGATCTGGTTTTCCTGTAGATCGCTATGATACCAGTTCTGCGTGTACTTCGATTTTCTGTAACACAGTGGACTTTCTCAAACACTTGTTCTCAGCCGGCGTTAACAATATCTTTCTCTTGATCAGATGGTGTCTTGTATTCTGCAGATTTCAGCCATCTGTTAGGTGATGGATATTCATCATATAGGACTACATCTCTGCTATGAGTTCGTAAGTGGCACCATTTTTGATTTCCCTGTGTTTGTAACATACCTCTTATTTCACTGGAATCAATGATCAGTTGAGGTCTTGGACAGCATTATTGTACTCATTAATGGGTCAAATTAAATCAAGTCAAGTCAAATCAAATGAAATCAAATCAAATCAAATCAAATCAAATCAAATCAAATCAAAATAAATAAAATAAAATAAAATAAAATCACTTTATTTGCAAATGAGGTGTCTACCTCGGAGGCAAATGATACACAAAAATACATATCAAACACCAAATTTTAAATTAAAAAGATTATATATACAAGTTGCTTTACGTCGCACCAACACGGATACGTCTTATGGCGACGATGGGATAGGAAAGGTCTAGGAGTGGAAAGGAAACGGCCGTGGCCTCAATTAAGGTACAGCCCCAGCATTTGCCTGGTGTGAAAATGGGAAACCATGGAAAACCACCTTCAGGACTGCCGACAGTGGGGTTCAAAACCACTACTTCCCGGATGCAAGCTCACAGCTGCGCGCCCCCCACCGCACGGCCAACTCGCCCAGTAAAATTAAAAAGAAAAGAAGGCATTTTCCTAAAATACAGTAATATACCATTTACACTAACAATTTTACTATTAAACAAACAGCTCATCCTTAATAAGTTTATATTATTTACAAAATTGTACTCATAATAGGCGGTGTGAATAAAAATGAGCACGCACTCTTTACTCGCGAATTTAGAGCAGGCACTCGCAATGAGGTGAATAAAAACCGCCTGTCGGTAGCAGTCACTCACAGCAGACCTCTGACCTTGAGCACACACTCCAGTCGCTCGAGTAGCAGAGTGGCTGCTCCAGATTTCTGGTGAATAAAGATAAAGCAGGCACTCTTTTCGGTAAGCACCTGGTTATGTTTCCTTGAGCTAATTCAGTAGGTGACTCCAAATTATAAGAGTCAAGTTCAGTGGCATAGCAGAGGTTATGGTGGTGGTTATTCGGAAAAGAAAATTATAAAAACTTCGCAGAGAATCATCTCAACTTGATTACAGAGAGTTATAAAGGTCCAGTAAGGAGCATGCTGAAGAGTCTCCGTGGCTCAGGAAGCAGCACGTCGGCCTTTCACCTTTGGGTTCCGTGGTTCAAATCTCAGTCACTTCATGTGAGATTTGTGCTGGACAAAGCGGAGGCAGGTCAGGTTTTTCTCCGGGTACTCCAGTTTTTCCTGTCATCTTTCATTCCAGCAACACTCTCAAATAGCATTTAATTTCATCTGTCAGTCATTAATCATTGCTCCACAGGAGTGAGACAGGCTTCGGCAGCAGGCACGATTCCTATCCTCGCTGCTAGGTGGAGGCTTCATTAATTCCATTCTTGACCCGGTCAGATGACTGGAAACGGGCTGTGGATTTTCAAGGAACATGCTGAATGGTTAACGGAGCATTTCCTTGGGCACTCCAAAGAAACAAGAGGTGGCGCACTAACAAATGAAGAAAACATGTAAATCTTCTTGCGTTATGTTGGTGACCCTGGGTTTCAGAGTGGAGTTGGTGAAAACATCTTGGTGCACTGTGTCAAAAACATTTTTGCAGGTTTTGACATGAACAGAAATGAAAGCAGATTATTAGAAAAAAATTCCAACAAATGTTCCTTAGATGTAGGAAGCACAGGCTAAGTGGCAAGAATGTTTTAGCTTCCCTTATGCTGTCGGAACTGTAGACTGTACTCATGTTCAAATTCAAAATCCACATGTTCATGGGAATGACTACATTTAGGTAAAAGGTGTCCCTAGCATTAATGTACAGGCCACTTGCAATGGAAAGGAAGAATTCAACCAGTGTAGATATATCATGGCTGACTGTCCACGATTCCCAAATCTGGAGGAACTCCGATGTTTGCAGAGGTATGACGCCTCTGTTGGAAGTTGAAGGGATGCCAACTTATGCAGATCTTACAACTTGCTTTACGTCTCGCCGGCACAGATAGATCTTATGGCGACGATGGGATAGGAATGGTTTAGGAATAGGAAAGAAGCGGCCGTGGCCTTAAGGTACAACCCCAGCATTTGCTTAGTGCGCAAATGGGAAACCATGCAGAACCACCTTCAGGGCTGCCGACAGTGGGGATCAAACCTACTATCTCCCGGATACAAGCTCACAGCTACGTGCTCTTAAATGCGCGGCCAACTCGTCCGGTCCTGCAGATCTTGCTCCTTAAAAATTACATTCAATTGTCAAGATATTATTTGCATCATAATTAACTTTTGTTATTTACGTTATATCATTTTCCTCAATTTATTAATGTCGTAATATTTAGGCTATGGGTTTCTATCTTTCAGATGGCCGATGGTAGGGTTATTCTCCCCCTGCATCTGATTCATCAGCCGCTTCTCCCATTATTTTAGCGATATGCATTTGTTTCCCATACGCTTTAATTCTACTTTATATTTCAGTCTTGTTTTCATGTTTTGTCATTTTTTACCAACAGTTGTTGGACAGAAATGTTTCAGTTAAATTTAGAAAGTAGTTCACACTGAACTGCATTTATTGCACTTGTGTTCTTGTGCTCCTTATCCAGTAGCTGTGACTTTGAAAACAGAATTGTATGCTCCTTTAAAATGGAGATAAAAGCGGACTGGAATTCCACATTGTCTTCTGGCATGTTTAGCATTGAACTATCCGGAAGTCATCAAAGTATTATATACATGGCACGTGCACGACCTTGATCAGTGACACCGAGTGGCTGCCCCAGACAATCGAGTTTACGCTGTGTTTCCGCTCTACATTTTTATTCACCACAAATGCAGAGTGGAAGCTCATCAGTAGGTAGACACTCAGGCACTCAGCGAGCACACGCTCACTTGCTTAGAATCATTTTTATTCACACCACCCAATATCTTCTGTACTTACAAACACAATCAACTCGTATACAGTATGTGGAATCACTTCAAATAATACTATACAACTGCTACAAGATTTAAATTTACATTGAATTTTTTTTCTTTTACCTATTTTGGTATCTATCATGCATAACGACCTGCTGCATCTTAACCAGAGTCGCTTTTGCCACCGCTTTTCAGAGTTCCTGAAGGGCCTTCACAGCTCTCTACGTTGGATATCTGCAGCGTATTACGGCACTTAACTGAACTGTATTAAGCTGACTGTGCAGGTCTCAAAATGCAACTGTGCTTCTGTACATTCACTCCCTAAGTTTTCACTTCGGTCCACATCACCTGCCGTATCTCCGGGCTCGAATGCTCTGCAACACTCAAGTAATGTCATCGTGCTTGTGATTGGCACTTCTCTCATACTCGGAACTATAAAACAGCACTACCTGGATTTTATTTAGTACTTCGCCGGGTGAATCTTGAAGGAATGAGTGAGCCAGCAGTTCCAGCTTGCAGTAGTTAGGACTTGCCTGATGATTTTACATAGTTTGCGACAATTCTACCCTCCTGTCACTTTCACCATGGACTTGTGCTGTGAACTTATAGTATTCACTTTTTGATTTCCTTAATGTGAGTGACTCCTGACACTTTTTTAAATTGGTTGTTGATATCTACAAATTTACTATGGGGTGACAGTCCAATGACACATGGAACTTTCTTTCATCAAAGCTGTGAATGTGTAACCTCAGTTACTCACTGTGTAAAATTACTGCCATGGAAACAAACTTTCCAGGTCTGTAAACTCTGAAATCATGTTCCTGGATTTAAATTTTATTGTAATGTTTTTATACATTCTAGGATTGCATTAGTTCAAATTAATAATCATTCAGCACTCTGCTCAAGGAACTTACAAATCTAGCTACCTTATAGTCTCCAAAGAGATATTTTTTTGCTAGCGGCTTTACGTCGCACTGACACAGATAGGTCTTATGGCGACAATGGGATAGGAAAGGTCCAAGAGTTAGAAGGAAGCGGCCGTGGCCTTAATTAAGGTACAGCCCCAGCATTTGCCTGGTATGAAAATGGGAAACCATGGAAAACCATCTTCAGGGCTGCCGATAGTGGGATTCGAACCTACTATCTCCCGGATGCAAATTCACAGCCGCGCGCCTCTTCGCGCACGGCCAACTCGCCCGGCCCAAAGAGATTATCAGATCCCAGTATCTATATTGCAAGTCATGAAATTGTCAAAACTTTAACCTCCTTGATCTGTCCTTTTTCGATTGAGATATTAACTTGGACAGCTGAACTGTTTCCAGCGATAAGTTGATCTATTTCTCTGTTAAACACCTTTCTTATTGGGTTATGTTCAACATCTCTTCAATCTGCGGACTGAGGAAGTTTCCTAATTTTTTTCTTTCTTCTAAACCAAGAGGTTTCATTACATCAGTCTGCAAAGCCCATTGAAATGTATGTATGAACTAGTCTTAAAAATGATGCAGTGGTCACGATGTATGGACAGAAAGAGTGTGCCTCAGCGCTCCATCAATCTAAAGCAAATATGGGAAGGTCAACAGAAGAAAAATATTTCAAGACAATAATGCCTTTTTATTTTAGGAGCTACAAGTCTCTCTGGCCATTAGCTCAGTAACATATAACAAGTTGCATTTCATATCATAAAACTTTCACTCTTCACTGCTATCATGGAGGGGGTATTGTTACTTTGGATATGAAGATAGGTTGTTATATTAAACATAAATGAAAATGAGTCAACAGTATCAGGAAGTGGCATAAAATACTATACCTTTATCACCTTCATTGTCGCTCTCCTGATGTTCCATAGCTGTGATTCGTGGGACCCTTCGAGATACACTTAAACTATGACAGGTATTAGGTTGAACTGCTCCTGGTCCAATAGCAAGTTCTGATATTGAAAAATGTTTAGCTATTACCCTCTGTTCCTCCTTCTTCTCAAGCTGTAAAAGAAACTGAAGGCAAAGAAGTCAGATATCTGTTATGTTAAACTTGAATGAAAAGCAGACATATGAGCAATAACTGTAAGTCCTGAAGACATAAATTCACCTATTTACAATTTATTTTGTATACTAATGCCTTTCGGCAAGCAGCTTGCTGGTACCTGCCAATGAACTAAGTGTCTCCACAGTGCTATATTTGAAACTACCCTCGGGTTCTTTCACCATCAGAGTTGCAGCCAACAAACAATTAGAATGCGCCTCCAATATAAGCCGTCATATCTTACAAAATAATTAAACAAACTGAAAATTCTGTGTTGTAATTAGCACACACACATTTTACTATTAATGACGCTCCATCGAACCATGAGGTCTGATTAAAATAAATTACAACATGTCTTCTCAATTTGCATATTACAGCTACCACTAATTGCACAGCACTATTATATTCTGCATATAGATGTTCCAGTGGATGGAGCTGCAATAATTTAACAGAAGAAACTTTGTCAACTTCATCACATCAATTTTAATTCTGTCATTTTTAACACATAGGATGGCGTGTACCATCTTAGAGTAAATTACTCTGGAAGTATAATCTACTAAACAAGTCCATACTAAAGAAGTAAACTACTATGGTAGTTATTTACTCTGGAAGTAACGTCAGAGAACTGAAGCACAATTTACTCTTCTAGTCACTACTATAGAAGTAGCGTTCGTTAGTCATGGAGTGGTGTTGTGGTTGTGTGTCTTCTTTAAAGAAATGGATAAGGTTATGTGTGATAGGAAGCAGGGGGAAAATGTGAGCAAAAAAGATAAATGCTTGTTAGTAGAGATAATGTAGATATAGAGGATATAGAGTGTAATTAACACGACATAAAGATGCTGGATAAAAAGATAAATGTATGGAAAGCCGTAACAGAAGAATTCAATGCTTTGAGTGATGGAAAATGCAGTGAAGAACTTAATATTTTGTGGAAGGACTTAAATGCAAAGGCTAACAAGCAGAAAGCCATGGACACGCAGGGGAAAAAAAATTGAAACTGGTGATGGCCCACAGACAATGCACGTTGATGATGTTTCAAAAATAATTAGTGAAATATTGTCCCAGGTGTTCGACACAGTTTATGATGATGCAGTAGCAGCTAATCACATGGAAGACAACAACAATAATAGGCTTATACATGGAGCTGATGACACTTATGCTGGTGATCTGTATAATTAAAAATTCCGGGAAAACAAGAAGTTCCATTGTAGAATTCATAGAAAACCCATTTTTACACTGACCACAATACAACATGACTCCTTGCACCCTATTTCACAAAAGAAATCCGCTTACTATAGTTGCATCAACAGGGCCTTTGAAATACCATTAACAGAAAAAGACAGGAAGGAGGAACTAGCTTACATTCGCCAGCAAGCCCTTTTTAACGGTTATAGTTTAAAATTCATCAATAAAATCATTACTAAGTGCAAATATCAACAACAAATAAAATTAAAGCAGCAATCGGAGAAAGCAAAGAGGTACGTCAAATTCGCCTTTAATAACCCGAGGATCTACGAAATAAATTTGTTTAAGAAACACAACACCGAAGTAGCATTCTCAACTAACAACAACATGAAACATAGATTCTTCAATCAAAACAAGGTCAATAAACTGAAGGACGACGAATGTCAGAAGTCAGGCATTTATAAGCTGATATACAATCTGTGTAAAAAAAGGACAGAATTCAAGGGTTACTAAAGATTTTGAATCTGGGGGAATGCCTGTGGAGAAAAGAAGGGGAGACAGAGGAAGCTATGCCAATAAACCAAAACGTGAGGCCATCTGTAAATTTATTGAATCGTTTCATGCTAAAGAGCCGCACTACTGCAGTACCAAGTCAGCAGTACATACGTACCTGCCATGTGAACTGAATATCAAAGAAATGTCGATACAATACAATACTACTGTTAAACCTGAATTGCAGGTAAAGCACGCCTTCTTCAGAAAGATCTTGAACTGTAACTATAATATTGGTTTCGGAAGTCCGAAGACTGATGTTTGCTCAACTTGCTCACAACTAGACGAGGAACAAAAAAATTGCACATCAGAACATGCAAAAGTTGACCTGCAGACCAAGAAACAAGTCCACAAGTTAAAATACAGTGCATTCTATGAATATTTACGAGAAGAAGTTGAGTCTATTCAGTCTGTTTCCTTTGATTGTCAGAAGAACATGTTACTGCCCAAGCTAAATGACTAAAATGCTTACTTCAGCAGGCAAATAAATGTGTACAACTTCACTGTAGCGTTTGGAAGCTCTAAGACGTTACTGATGCACGAAAATGTGATGATCTATTCATGGAATGAAGCTGACTTTCATAGAGGTGCAAATAAAATTGCAAGTTGTTTGTTTCATGCTCTTAACAGCATTGATCTGTCACAAAAGAAAACCATACACCTATTTGCAGATGGATGCGGTGGACAAAATATAAACCGCATTCTTGTGGGTATGGTTAGTAAGTGGCTTCTATATGCACCAGTGAATGTGAAAGAAATTGAAATTTACTTTCCTGTAGTTGATCATTCGTTTTTACCACCTGACGGGGTGTTTGCACGTATAGAGAAAGCTGTGTGAAAAAGAGAGGTTATCCTTAAGCCAGAGGTATACAACAATATTTTCAGTGGACATGGGAAGCTTCTCCAGCCTGGTTGTGAAGTACCAATATTTGACCAGAAGGCTGCTGTTCGAAATGTTTTAAAACCTGTTGGCTTGTGGCATTTTCAGTTCAGTCCTGCGGAAAGATTTCTTTCTAAAAAGGAAGAAAAGCAATATATTGGTACAAGGGGAAGTTGCTTACCATTGCACATTTGGCCAGACAAAGAGTGTGTTAAGGAGAGGCAAAACCTTTTCCGGACTGGTTCCACAGTTAATCGAAAAAGGCAATGTTCCATTAAACAATGTGAAAGTGAAGGATGTGTGCAGATTGGTTGAGAAACATTACGGGGCTAGATGGAAGGAGCTTTCAGATCTCCAGTTTTATGTTTCACTGGAAACACCACAGACTGAACATCGTTGTAGTACAACAGAAGAGCAAGAGGAAGAACAATACTGTGAACCAAGAGATGATTCCATATCCTTGTTGTATTAGATTGCAATAATATGATTATGTTTTTATTCTTCAGAGACAAATGCACTGCATATTCTCAATGAACATTTAAACATTTGAGAAAATGAAATGTCGTATGGCATTTAGTGCCGGGATATCCCAGGACGGGTTCGGCTCACCAGGTGCAGGTCTTTCTATTTAACGCCCGTAGGCGACCTGCGCGTCGTGATGAGGATGAAATGATGATGAAGACAACACATACACCCAGCCCCCGTACCATAGGAATTAACCAATTAAGGTTAAAATCCCCGACCCGGCCGGGAAACGAACCCAGGACCCTGTGAACCGAAGACCAGTACGCTGACCGTTCAGCCAACGAGTCTGACATTTAAACATTTTATACTGTACTTTATGTTTGCAATTCGTTTTCCATCTCAGTGTGCTACAAAGATGCTAGTAAGTTTAGTAAAAGTAGTTTCTTTGAGCATTAGACAGTAAGCGTATGTTTGCGATATCCACGTTTACTTTCAAACCCCGCCATGTCCACCTGTGACTTTCAAAACCCACTATGTTCAAGATAAATATTGCCCTAGTACAAAAATGTACATATAAAACTGCATAAATTTTGTGTATATTGTTCAATGTGAGCTAATTAAAATAAAAGTAAAGAACATGTTAAAAAGGAGTGTAAAATGCAGTCATGGCAGTTATTTTCGTTTCCTGAAACCTGATTTTCTTGGAGATAGGGGTTTTTGAAACTACAGGACTCATATGAAACACACTGTAGACACACCAAAGTAAGGGAAAGAGCGAAAAGCTACCCCTGCACGTTCCAGAAGATGCGTTCTTTCATGACGCGGAGGTATTTTGAATTTAAATTACTCTGTAAAAGACTATTTATTTTAAAATGTAAAGGCAGTTTTGAATTAAAAGTCTGAATTTCGGAAATTATCCGTATTTCGAACTAAACAATTTAAATAACATGAAAAACCGTACCTCATGTTTCCGGGAACGAGAGCTTCTTCAAATTAGGCGAGATTTTGAATTAACCCATTTCGAATTATCGAGGTTCTACTGTACTACTACTATCCTTGAACGTCAGTATGTAGACGATGTTATATTGACAAACTCAGAAGATGATCTTCAGCATACCCTGGATGCATTTAACGAGGCATATAGGAGCATTGGTCTAGACATAAACCCAGTAAAAAGCAAATATTAAATCAATCTGCACCAACCTGTAATGCTGCTGCTCCTGCTATCATGACTGATGGAATTAGTTTAAAAAATATCTAACACTTTCCCTATATGGGCAATCACCTTTCAACAAATGCAAACATTGACTATGAAACTCAATATTGCCTCAAATGTGGCAGTACAGCCTAAGGTCGTATGCTAATTAGGGTGTATGGCAACCATAACATCAGTACTCAAACTAAGCTGTATGTATACCAAGCTGTTGTTGTTCCAACTCTACTGTTGTGAAACTTAGGTTACATACAGAAGGCACTTACTATACTTGGAAAAATACCATCAATGATGCATTAGAATTCTAGGAATAAAATGGCAATACAAATGCACTAACGCAAGAGTTTTGGAGCAGCCTCATACAACCAGCATTGAGGCACTCATAATAGAACACCAGCTTCGATGAACAGGTCATGTAATTCGCATGCCTGAGTCACATCTCATAAAACAAATCATGTACTGTCAGTTGAAGGTCGGACAGAGAAAACAGGGTGAGTAACGAAAACGTTATAAAGACATTCTGAAGGCGAGAATTACCCTGAAAATTGGGAGGCTGTGGTATCCAAACGTACAGAATGACATTGCCACATCCATCAAGGGCATCTATCCTTTGAACTACAGCAGAGGAAACTTCTGGCCAACAAACGCAATGCTAGGAAAGAGTGTATGAATAGCACAAGTATCAATCCTCAAAGACCATGGATACCAAAGACACTGTGTGCCAACATTGTGGAGGAGTCTGTGGTTCCAGAATTGGATTATACAGCCATCAAAGAACTCATGTGATTTGTATTTTACCTTTGGAAGAAGTGTCATATCGACTGAAAATAACAATTAAAAATTTCATTTCACTGACCTGTAAAATGGGATGCCTACTTATCTTTTGCTCAAGATCCATACTCCAAGGTGAAAAAGATAGGCTTTCCAAAATGCAAGCAGAAATGGGGTTTTTACATCTAGAAACTATGGAAACTAATAACAACGGGTGACAACAAAAAGCAAACGCTCTACAAGCCTTGTCAGGGTCAAGGACGTATGGAATTTCTCACGCAGGGATAAAAGAATTGTCAAGAATTTCATTTTGGTCCGTATTGAATCGAAATTTACAGTTATAGATAAGGATAAAGGTTTCCACCTGATCCATACAATAAAAGAGTGAAATAATTAAAATATCAAATTTATTTTCTGTCATTTTGGGACCGGTTTTGGCACCTTCCTGTGACATCATCAGCCTAGGAAATTGTTGCAAGGTTTTTTAAATAGCTACATGAAATACTTGTACTAGTGTAAGAACATGAACAGAGCCTTCTATACTCTATACTAAGTTGTAAATTTTAGAATTACATATGTGACTTAAAATCTATGTAATTAAAATACAGATACTAAATTAATCCTTGTGGGATGATAGACACGTCATGAAACATTTATATATATTTTTAAAGCTTTTTGCGTTATCTATTTGTTGTAACTGTTTTAAAACTAATTACAACACCCAGTTTTGATAAAATCTTTCTTGTGGGGCAAAATTCATACAACTATAAAGTATGTACCAGTACAACTAGCCTTTAAGAGTAATAAGAGCATTGCTGTATTGGATCTCTGTATTGGATCAACATTGAAATACAGAGCTAATACTTATAGCACATCATCAAATTAAGCTGTTTTAGAGCAACTATACAAGGACTGTGACATTAGATCTTTTATTCTAACGGAAGAATACATTATAGATGGTTCTTAGATTATATATTATGAGGAACTGTTTCATGTTAAAAAATGAACTATGAAAGTTATTTTACCGATGTAAAGATAACACTATTCTACAAATCAGTTGTTAGTTTAGTATTTTGGAAAGTGCCTAAGGACATAAATTTCCAAGGAATGCTCTTATTACTCTTTAAGGCTAGTTGTATACTTTGTAGATGTATGAATTTTGCCCTACAGGAAAGATTTTATCAAAACTGGGTGTTATAAGTAGTTTTAAAACAGTTACAACAAATAGATAGTGCAAAGAGCTGTAGAAATGTATATAAATGTTTTATGACGTGTCTATTATCCCACAAGTATTAATCTAGTACCTGTATTTTAATTGCATAGATTTTAAGTCACATATGTAATTCTAAAATTTGCAGCTTAGTATAGAAGGCTCTGTTCAAGTTCTTACACTAGTACAAGTATTTCATGTAGCTATTTAAAAAAACCTTGCAACAATTTCCTAGGCTGATGATGGCACAGGAAGGTGCCGAAACCGGTCCCAAAATGACAGATAATAAATATGTGACATTTGAATTATTTCACTCTTTTATAGTATTGAACAGGCGGAAACCTTTATCCTTATCTACAACTGGGATAAAAGAAGCTCTATGGACCCATTCACTCCTTTTCAGGAACTCTGAAAGCTGCAAATAGTGCTGCTGTCCTTAATGTCAGTTAAGACATCAAGTCCATAACCTTGGATGGCAGCCCCACCAACTTTCCTAATACAACAAAATCCTTCATAGTTTGGATCCAAGAAAGGCTCCTGGATCAGACTACAGTACATTCCTGTAGAATTCATTCTAGATGGAGACTTACCTCAGGAAATTAGTCTTTTATTTGATCATTTTTATATGATAAACCCATAATGTACCTCCTAACACAAAAAATTCCCAATAATCACCATCTTCAAAAAGAAAAGTGATCAAAGAATCTGTGATAATTATCACAGCATTTCCTCGCTTTCCAGAGCAGAACCAATTTTTCATAGAATTGTATGGAACAGACTCCAATCTGTCTCAGAGAAGAACCTTAAAAAATCTCACTGTGGATTTCATACATCTAGAAGCACAACATGATATTCTGTGGAAGACAACGGCAAGAGATGTCCAGAGAGCAACAAAAACTTCTGTTCTTAGTGTTTTACAGACTGGGAAAGGTTCTTGGTAATGTGCGTAGACATTCTAAATTGATGATTTTAAGGCAATTTTGCAGCCATGAACATTTTGTGCAGCAAGTCGGAACACTTCATGAAGGTACAGTTGAACAGGTTCTGTATCAAATGATATTAGAGAAGAATTCCCAGTCACTAATAAGCTTAAACAAGGCTGTGTCATTGATCCTATACTTCTCACCGTGTGCCTTACAGCCATACTCTACAAGACATCACCGGCTAACAACATAGGTGGGGAAATATGCATCTGAATGGTTTGGTACAATGTCAAACACTCAGAAAACTAAAGTGCTTGAACAACCTGCCCTAGGAACTACTTTACAAGGTCTTAATATTAACATCTCAACACATCTCTGGAATAAGTAGAACACTTCTCCAATATCACAATATCCTCTTGAGATGATGTACTTTGGAGAAGGACGTAAAAAATAAAATCCATGCTGCCCATGCCACTTTTAGATGTAATTCCCATTAGGTTTCCCTGAGCAAAGAACCGAGGATATGCACCAAACTGATGATGTCTCCAGCTGTTGTCATTCTAACATTACTATATGTATGATAAATCTGGACCATCTACTGCCCGACACCAAGATACTGGAACGCTTTCACCAGTAAAAGCTACGGACCATTATGAACATTAGACGAGAGGGTTATGTAACTAATGTGACAGTTCTTAAAGGGACAAAGACGAACAGTATAGAAAGATCCATCGTCTTGTCACCAGATCAGATGGACTGCTCACATCCAATGTATGAATGACAACCACTCCCTCGACAAATCTTGTACAGTAAACTCGCAATGGTATGAGGCCTTGTGTTGCTCCTCTTAAGCACTACAAAGATCAGCTCAAGAAGATAATGATGAGCACAGGCATAAACCCAAATATCTATCAGTGACTACATATTCTATGCAAGGATTGGCCTGCTAAGTCATAAATGGCACCATCATAGATGAACAAGAAGTATTGGTGCAAAACGTATACTGGGATACAAGTATCAGCCGTAAACAATGTCAGGAAGTAATCTAGTATCACAAAACACCCTTTGCAGAATGTCAGCCGAAGACAATAATGCAAAATTGGTAAAGGTTCTGTTACTGCAAAAATTTCTCATCATCATCATGAGCAGTCAATGAATCAGATGTATACCCATTTTGGATGATCATATCCCTTGCTTTTCTTGAATGGGATGGACAAATCTTTGCAATGACAGCCAAGTAACATACCCACTTTTAAAGATGACGATTATCTTTCATATACATTAATTCTATTATTCCTGTCATTCCTGAATGTTATAGGTCTACTATGTTGCAATTCCCCTACAGTCATGTGACTCCTATGAAAAGCAACAGAAGGAAATTGGTTTTATCCCTAGTTTTTCATACTAGTGTACGTTATCATTATTATACCTTTAGCTTTTCATTCTCTGCATGAAGACGCAGTAATTGTTCTCGTTCCGCTGCCAAACTTTCTTGAAGATCACTCACTACCTTCTCCAAATTTGAAATATTTGATGTTTGTTTCAATAGTTCCTTTTCTAGTTCATAATTATGCACGGATACTGCTCGGCATCTGTAATAAATTATTTTAGAGTTAGTTTACACATGACAGGTAAATTAAGTTACATATGGAAACAAACACATGTAATACCTGGTCATGAATTGTTCAGATACATCCAAAGAATATAAACTATATGAAATACTGCATCATGACCATTATTCCATGTTTAATGTCGCACTAACATATCAAAGGTTTACAGCAACACAGAGATGGGAATGGACTAAGACTGGAAAGGAAGCATCCGTGGCCTTAATCAAGGTACAACCCCAGAATTTGGCTGGTGTGAAAAATGGGAAAGCCAGGCTAAGTGGCTCAGACGGTTGAGGCGCTGGCCTTCTGACCCCAACTTGGCAGGTTCGATCCTGGCCAAGTCAGGTGGTATTTGAAGGTGCTCACATAAGTCAGCCTCGTGTCAGTAGATTTACTGGCACGTAAAAGAACTCCTGCGGGACTAAATTTTGGCACCTCGGCATCTCCAAAAACCGAAAACGTAGTTAGTGGGACATAAAGCCAATAACATTATAAAAATTGGAAATCATGGAAAACAATGTTAAGGACTGCTAACTGTGGGATTCAAACCCATGCTGTCCCGAATGAAAGCTCACAGCTGTGCAACCCTAACCGCATGGCCATGCAACACTAGAAATCTGGTAACAAAGGATATGCAGGCACTTCAGGGCTATATAATGGGTATCATCAAGGAATCTCGTCCAGTCCTGACAGAGGTCTCCAAAGATGACTAATTGGGCATATGTCCGGTCTACAAAAGAAAGTGTCCTACCTTGCTGTCAGCATCAAATGGCTTGGTCTCTCCCTCCTAAAACAACACATAGACAGTGAATGAAATAATAGCGAGATAGCTCACTTATATACTAGTCAGGTGTAATATGAGCAGAAGCACACCCGACAACAAACATCAACATGGCCTCTCCTTTTGGGAACAGTGGTAGAGGAATGGGAGGTTATCTACGCTGTTACATACAGGCTTTGTAGAAATTCCATGTCAAAGGTAGGAACAATTTATTTCATCACACATTGGTCCAAACTATTTGTACTAGCAATCATTCTTGCTACATTTATGTCTTACTTCTCATTTATGAATAAGATATTCTAAGTCCACCCGTCTTTCACTCCCACACGGTAAAGACAGCCTGAAAACAGACCACTGTAAAGATAGTCTAAACATACACAAATGTAAATGATCCGCCAATTCAATACACTATTTAATCAGATAAATTACCCGACAGCAAATACCAGTGCATGTATCGTCTACTCTGTGGACATCTTCAGCTAAATACCATCAGTATTAACACTGAATTATTAAAATAGAACAATGGAATTAAAATCCATGGGGAACTAGTACCTGACTCGTTAAATTCTGGAACCAAACACCAAATTAAAATATGAATAGAAAGTGCATCTATCAAGTCGTAAAACATCACACATATTACTGGCAAGCTAATCACCAAAAGTCTTAAAATTGTTCTTTGGCACAAGGTCTTTATGTAGTGACAACCAAATTACGTTAAGACTTATAATATGTAAAAATAGCCTCATCCGAAAGTTGACTTCTTTCTTACAGAATACTGCTGATTGCAACTGCGAGCTCACTGCATTAGCCATAGCTGCACCTTCAATCAATCCCACTTGCTATTCAACCATCAAGGGAGAATACATGTCCTAAATACCTGAAATGATCAACCTGTTCCAATTTTGTATTCCTGACCTGACATTCAATTACCTTAGGTTTTATCCCTACTGACATCACTTTAGTCATGGAAGGGCTAATTTTCACTGTACCTATTTTCAAGTTTGAAGAAATCTGACTGCAAGCTTTCAGCACAGTCTGCCATTAAGACAAAGTTGTAAACATAGGGCAAACTGCTTACTACACTTCCACCTAACTAAATCACCCCTACCACTTTATACATTTCAGTAGATGATCCATGTAAACTATGAACAACAAATGTCCAAGATTATACCCTTGTCTAACCTCTGCAAGTACCTTGAACTAAGAACTCATTCCAACAACAATTCTCATAGTAGCCCAATTGTCAACACAAATGCCTTTGACTGCTTTTAATAATCTACTCTTAATACCATAATCCCTCAATACAGATAACATCTTTTCCCTCGGTGCTCCTCATTTACCTTCTCTAGATCTACAAAACAAACGTAATTGTCTATTCCTCTAACCCGCCAATGGTCGCTAGGATGAAAGTTACGTGAGTGGTCGCGCGCTGAGCAAAATGCTCACAGTATGATACGACATGTTAACATAATAAATACCAACCGATTTCAAGCGTAAATGTATTAACACGTTAAATTAACATAAGAATAAATCTCAAATAGTTATAAAGACCACTAAAATTACAAATAGTAATAAATCTCAAATGTTTTTAACTGTATCTGGAAAAAACATTTCCCAACTTTCTAAATTAGTGAGTGGGTCTTTTCCAATGCCATTTACACAAGGAGGATGAGTCACTATATTTTCAGCACAAGTACGTGAACGTGGATTTCTTCTCTGTGAAAGTCTGCCCCACTTTGTCACCTTATCTTTCCCTATATAAACATTGTCACTAAGCACGAAATTTTTATTTACCTCCAACATAATTATGTTGTTCGCCAGCTAGAGATTGTTCTCCAGGTTCGGTTCCATCACGTTCTTCTGGCTCGGATTGTTCAGTATCCGCAATATTTTCACTGTGTTCACTTGTTCACAGTCCGAGTCACTGTTTTCGCCCTCGAGTTGATCAGTAGGAATTTCATCAAATCAAGCTAAAATGTCACGACTTGAAGCCATCGTCACGCACTAATTATACAACACATTAATACAATAAGTTGCAAAGAACTGTTTCAACTATGAAACAGCATACAACAATAGCTAAACTATTACACACACAGAAATTAGCGCCAACGTGACTGGTCGCGCGTGCAGCAAAATGCTCACCCTTGACCGTCGCTGGTAAGTCCTCCCTCTATGTCCCTTCTCAAGGTCACAGATGTGCGTTTCAATGCATCTGTCCTTCTCTCAGAACTGCAGTGCGAAGGCACACCAGGGCTCAAGTTCGAAACTACATGGTGTTTAAAAGAGCAGATGATTTTCTACTACCGTGAGCATTTTGCTGATATAGCGACCACTGGCAGGCTAATAGCATTTTTCAGTTACCTGGTGCATACTGAAAACCTGATCTTGGCAGTCCCTCTGTGGTCTGAAGCCACATTGATTTTCAACCAACTTACTCTCAACCACCGATCGCACTCTTCCTTCCAAAATACCAGTGAGCACCTTGCTTCTTGTACTAATCAATGAAATAACTCTATAGTTGTTGCAATCCCTCCTGTTCCCTTGCTTATAGATAAGTGCAATTACTGCTTCTGGCAATCAGAATGTACCTTACTAACACTCTATCCTAATCTTATTACACTGTAAAGTCATCTAATCGCTGCCTTCCCACTTCAAGTGTAATTTCAGTAACATCATGGTCCTCCTCTCCACAAACTCAGTTGTTCATGACGTCAAGAGAAATGTTGAGAAGAGTTTTAACACGGGAATAGCCACGCTGGGTAAACTGGGCCCGATGCAGAGTATTTTTGTCCTTACTTCCTGCATAAATTAAAGATCTGAGTACCCTCTCCCAGTAGCTGCCAGAAGTTCTTTCTAGTGCAGCGCGGCACTATTACTCATTAGTTACGCTTAGACATTCACAGTGTATGGTGTTAATGGGGTTCATAGGGCCCCATGTGACTAGATACGTAACCTAAAATTATCTGACGTCTTTGTTGACTACTGTTCTTCTTTGCTCTAAGTTTAGTTTCATTTACTATTGCTTCTGTTAAAACTACATGTATTTGTGCTTGAGAAGTGATTTCATTGTTTTCTAGTTCTGACAATGGACAACACTGAAGAAGAAAGGATTCACCACATGCTGGAGTCTGAGCTAAATAAAGAAGATGATGAGGTGCTAGGAGGAAATGAGGGTGATTTGGAAGAAGAAAGCAATGGAACAAAGGTTAGAAAAGAGGACAGCATCATCGAGCAAAGCGTTTCTGAAACAGAACACGAAGAAGAAATAGACGACAATAACATGATGCTTACTACAAGATATAATCATGTTGTGGGAGAGGACGGTTTGTATGAACGGTGTACAGATGAACCACATAAGGAGGTTCGAACTCGCAGTCACAACATAATAACCCATTTGCCTGGAGTAAGAGGAAGTGCCAAAGAAGCCGATTTTCCCTATAAGGCTTGGGTGGTGGTGTTTTTTACAGAGAAGATGGTAGATAAGGTAGTGGAGTACCGGTACGCAAACAAGTATATTAAAAATATGAACCAACATTATCAGCGAGAACGTAATGCAAAAGACAGAGATCCCATGGAGATGAAAGCACTATTTGTTTTCTTTTTCCTTCCGGAGTCTTAAAGTCTCTCACGTAAATACTGATGATATATGGACTGATGATGGAACCAGAATAGATATATTTTGAAGTGTTATGTCTCAGCGTAGATTAAGGTTTCTGCTCTCCTGTATTAGTTTTGATGACAAATGACATGAATGAAACGAAGAAATATGATAAAATGGCCCCTATTCGGGAACTATTTGAAGAATTTGTAAAATAACTGTAAACAGCATTAGTTATTAGTGAATATGCGACAACTGATGAACAGATGTGGGTTTTCCACGTAGGGTGTTCCATCAGACAGTTCATAAAAACCAAACCTACCAGGTATGGCATAAAGGTTTTTCCACTGGCTAATGCAAGAATGTTTTATGTGAAAAACATGGAAATATATTGTGGACAACAACCTGAGGGCCCTTTCCGTGTTAACTCATCTCCCGGTGAAGTTGTGAAAATATTAGTGGGGCCTATCTACAACACTGGTTTGTGAGTATTCCCCTAGCAAAGGGTCTAAAGGGGGAAAAAATTGACTATAGTGGGCACACTGCAGAAAAACAAAAGGGAAGTTCCTCCTAGTTTTGTGAACACTAAAGGGAAAGATGTTGGTTCGAGTCAGTCTGCATTCAGTATGTCAGGGGTAACACTTGTCTCATATGTCCCAAAGAAAGGAAGAGTAGTGCTTTTGATGTCCACAATGCACAGTGATAAAGCAATTGATGCAGATGGCAACAAAAAAAACTGTAATAGCAGCATTTTACAATTCAACAAAGGGAGGAACTGATGTTGTCATTGGTAGTTACACAGTTTCAAGAAAGTTAAATTGATGGCCCCTGACTGGGTTCTACTAATTGCTGAACATTAGTGATATAAATGCACAGATAATTTATAAGGGAAATGTTGATAATCAGCTGACCAGGTGGCAATTCTTGAAGGGCCTTACTAACGAGTTAACTTCTGATTTTATGAAGCATCGATTAATATTTCCTTCCCTGCCTAAACAATTGTGTATGAGAATCAGTGCAATTGTAGATGGAAAGGGTGAAAGTGGCATTGACAACATTGCCCAGCAGGCAAAGAAAAAGGAGAGGTGCAAATTGTACCCAAGTTGGAAAGACAAGAAAACAAGGTCTGCATGTTCCCTAAGTAAAAAAACATGCTTGTGGTGAACATGGAAAATTTGTGTTCAGTGTTTTACAGAGTAAACATTGTGTTAAAAGCATTTTAAAAATGTGTTGCATTAATGCTTGACAACCTATCTGTCTACTATCAGTTATCACAAGATAACATTTTTTCAAGTTTGTGTATTATAGTTGAACATTGTCATCTATATATATAAAGTAACTTGTCCTGACTGACTGATTCATCATCGCCGAGCCAAAACTACTGGACATAAAGAAATGAAATTTTGAGGATACATTTATTTTACAATGTAGGTGCTCACTAAGAGAGGATTTTTGGATATTCCGTTGCTAAGGGGGTGAAAAGGGGGGTGAAATTTTGAAATAAGTGTATCTATATTTCAAAACTTTAAAAGTTTACAGATCTAAAAATTGGCATTTATAATCTCTTCTAAAAATAAAGAAACACATATTTTTTTGTTTTCGGAAAATCCCAATAGGAGGGGTGAAAAAGGGTGAAAAACGGGCTGAATGCCTTTAATGATGATACTTATATCTCAGAAACTGAAGACATTACAGACCTGAAAATTTGTGTTTGAGATCTCCTTTAAAAATAAAGAAACACGTACTTAATTGTTTTTGGAAAATCCAATTAATGGGGGGGGGGGTGAAAATGGGAGTGAATTTATAAAATGAGTGTATCTATATCTCAAAACTTTGAATGTTTACAGATGTAAAAATTGGTATTTAGAATATCCTTTAAAAATAAAGAAAAACATATTTTTTTCGTTTTCGGAAAACCCTATAGGAGGGATGAAAAGGGTGAAAAAGGGGTTAAATGCCTTTAATGAGGATACTTATATCTCAGAAAATGAAGATATTACAGACCTAAAAATTTGTATTTGGGATCTCCTATAAAAATAAAGAAACATATATTTCATGTTTTTGGAAAATCCAGTTAATGGGGGATGAAAAGGGGGTGATTGTTTAAAATGAGTATATCTATATCTAAAAACTTCAAAAGTTTACAGATGTAAAATTTGGTATGTAGAATCTCCTTTAAAAATAAACAAGTATTATTTGTTTTCAGAAAATCCCAATAGGAAGGATGAAAAAGGGTGAAGAAGCGGTTGAATGTCTTTAATGAGGATATTTATATCTTAGAAACTGAAGATATTATACACCTGAAAATTGGTATTTCGGATCTCATTTAAAAAACAAAGAAACACGTATTTTTTTGTTTTCGGAAAATCCAATCATTGGGGGTTGAACGGGAACGACAAATTGGGGTGAATTTTTAGAAAGATTATTACTACAGTGTACCTCAGAAACTTAAAATGTTACAAACGTAAAAATTGCTATTTGGAATCTCCTGTAAGGCTAAAGAAATATAGGTGATTTGTTTTTGGAAACTTCACTTAAGGGGAACGAAAAAGAGGGTGAAATTTTAAAATAATCATTTCTACAGTATATCTCAAACACGTAATATATTACAGAAGTGAAAAATGGTATTTTTATTTTTATTACAAATAAAGAAACATGTATTTTTTTGTTTTTGGAAAAAACCCTCGGTGGGGATGTAAGACTGAATGAAAAAGGGATTGAATTCTTTTAATTTGGATACTGATATCTCAAAAACTGAAGATTTTACAGACGTGAAATTTGGTATTTGAAATCTCCTTTAAAATAAAGAAATACGTAGTTTTTGTTTTCGGAAATCCACTTAAAAGTGGGGGGGAGGGAAATTGAAAAATTAGTTGAAATATTTGTATGAAGATACAATTATCTCAAAAACGAAAGATTTTTCAGACGTGAACATTGGTATTTGGAATCTGCTTTCAAAGTAAGGAAACACGTATTCTCGGATAATCCAATGAAGGGGGGCGGAGGTGAAAGAATTGAAAAATTAATTGAATTAATTGTATGCGGATACGTACATCTAATAAAAGCTAAAGATGTTACAGACGTGAAAACTGGTATTTGTATCTCCTTAAAAAAACAAACAAAAGTGTGTTTATGGGGGGGGAATCATATTGGGAGGCGTTGGTGAAAAGGAGTTGAATTCCTTTTATGAGGACACATATCTCAAAAACTGAAGATGTTAGAGTCATGATAATTGGTATTTAGAAGATCCTTTACTATTAAAGAATCAAGTAATTTTTGCCGGAAAATTCACTTGTGGGGGGGAGTGCGAAAGGAGGTGAAAAAAGTGAATTATTTGTATGGGGATACTCATATCTCAAAACTGAAGGTAACAGGCGTAAACACTGGTATTTGGAATCTCCTTTACATAAAGAAATACGCCTTTATTCTTGGGGGGGGGGCAAATCAAATTAACGTCGGTTGAGTGAAAAAGTACTTGGGAACTATTGAATTTACTGTTCATAATGTACTTATTCTGATCATAAACCGATCATTTTCAATCTTTCCTGGGTTCGTTTCCAAGAGCCATCTTTTCCTTTGGAGAACTTAAAGTTAGATTAGAGTAGATTCTCCTAGCATATAAATAAAAATGTAACACATTTGAAATAAACTATAGGAATGATAATGACCATGCAATTGTTCACATCTATAGTAAGGTCAATAATGCACGGAAGTATATCATTTGTATCGCCAGAAATCCCGCGCACTTGCCTACGCGCCACAATGGTTCTGGTCACATTGTCAGTAATGACAATGGCAGCAGATGTAATTTACGGCCAAGTAGCGGTCTTGCATCACGCTGTGGGGTCCAGAACAATAATAATAATAATAATAATAATAATAATAATAATAATAATAATAATAATGATGTTCTGGACCGTCGTCAAAATGTGCAGACCGCGCTGGAAACGGGTCCTGGCCGGGTAATGACTACGAATGCAGTCCGGCCGCGGGTTAAGTACTGCCAAGGCACCCAAGAAGACACCACGCCGGATATCCTCAAGGATTTGATCCATATTTAAAATGCTTACAGGAAAGGACGGCAAAGATTTAGGGACCCTACTGACAGTGTGGAATACCGGGACCTAGCGCAAGAAGTACGAATCGATTGCTGGAAAGAAAGATTGAAAAATGGGAGGAAATTTGCCGTAATCTATCAGAAAACGAGTCAGAGAGCGAATTTCGGCGGATTATATATAAAACTTTAAGCATTTAATTATAAATTTCAGTATAATACAGTAGCAAACCATGGGTATCTTGCTAGTTATCTATAAAGTAACTTGTCCTAACTGACTGATTCATCATCACCGAGCCAAAACTACTGGACATAAAGAAATGAAATTTTGAGGATACATTTATATTACAATGTTGGTGCTCGCTAAGGGAGGATTTTTGGATATTCTGTCCCTAAGTGGGTGAAAAGGGGGGTGAATTTTTGAAATGAGTGTATCTATATCTCAAAACTTTAAATGTTTACAGATGTAAAAATTGGTATTTAGAATCTCCTTTAAAAATAAAGAAACACGCATTTTTTGTTTTCGGAAAAACCCATAGGAGGGGTGAAAAGGGTGAAAAAGGGGTTGAATGCCTTTAATGAGGATATAACTCAGAAACTGAAGACATTGCAGACCTGAAAATTTGTATTTGGGATATCCATTAAAAATAAGGGAACACGTATTTTTTTTGTTTTTGGAAAATCCAATTAATGACGGGGGGTGAAAAAGGGGGAGTGATATTTAAAAATGAGTGTATCTATATCTCAAAACTTTAAATGTTTACAGGTTTAAAAATTGGTATTTAGAATCTCCTTTAAAAATAAAGAAACAAGTACTATTTGTTTTCAAAAAATCCCAATAGGATGGGTGAAAAAGGGTGAAGAAGCGGTTAAATGCCTTTAATGAAGATACTTATATCTCAGAAACTGAAGATATTACACACCTGAAAATTGGTATTTGGGATCTCACTTAAAACAAAAATCCAATTAATGGGGGTTAAACGGGAACGACAAATTGGGGTGAATTTTTGGAAAGATGATAACTACAGTGCATCTCAGAAACATGAAATATTACAGTCGTAAAAATAGCTATTTGGATTCTCCTGTAAAGGTAAATAACATAGGTGATTTGTTTTTGGAAACTCCACTTAAGGGGGACTAAAAAAGGGGTGAAATTTCGAAATGATCATTTCTACAGTATATCTCAAAAACGTAATATGTCACAGAAGTGAAAAATGGTATTTTTATCTCTATTAGAAATAAAGAAACAAGTATTTTTTTCTTTTCGGAAAAACCACTTGGGGGGGGGGGGTAAGAGTGAAAGAAAAAGGGTTTGAATTCTTTTAATTAGGATACTGATATCTCAAAAACTGAAGATTTTTCCTTTGGATGAAGATACTATCACAAAAATGAAGGTGGGGGGGGGGGGGGGCTGCGGAGGTGAAGGAATTGAAAAATTAGTTGAATTAATTGTATGTGGATAGGTTATCTAATTAAACTAAAGATGTTACAGACGTGAAAATTGGCAGTTTTATTTCCTTTAAAAACAAAGAAAAACGTGTATTGGGGGGAAATCATCTTGGGAGGCGGGGGTGAAAAGGAGTTGAATTCCTTTTATGAGGACACATCTCAAAAACTGAAGATGGTAGAGTAGTGATAGTTGGTATTTGGAAGATCCTTTACTATTGTTGTTTCAGTCATCAATACATAGACTGGTTTGATGCAGCTCTCCATGCCACCCTATCCTGTACTAACCTTTCCATTTCTACGTAACTATTGCATTCTACATCTGCTCTAATCTGCTTGTCATATTCAGAGCTTGGTCTACCCCTACAGTTCTTACCACCTACACTTCCTTCAAAAACCAACTGACCTACACTTCCTTCAAAAACCAACTGAACAAGTCCTGGGAGTCTTAAGATGTGTCCTATCATTCTATCTCTTCTTCTCGTCAAATTTAGCCAAATCAATCTCCTCTCACCAATTCGATTCAGTATCTCTTCATTCGTAATTCGATCTATCCATCTCACCTTCAACATTTTTCTGTAACACCACATTTCAAAAGCTTTTATTCTCTTTCTTTCTGAGCTAGTTATCGTCCATGTTTCACTTCCATACAATGCCACACTCCACACGAAAGTCTTCAAAAACACCTTTCTGATTCCAATATCAATGTTTGAAGTGAGCAAATTTCTTTTCTTAAGAAAGCTCTGCCTTGCTTGTACTAGTCTGCATTTTATGTCCTCCTTACTTCTGCCATCGTTAGTTATTTTACTACCCATGTAACAATATTCATCTACTTCCTTTAAGACTTCATTTCCTAATCTAATGTTTCCTAAATCACCTGCCTTCGTTCGACTGCACTCCATTACTTTTGTCTTGGACTTATTTCTTTTCATCTGGTACTCCTTACCTAAGACTTCATCCATAGCATTCAGCAACTTCGAGATCTCCTGGAGTCTCAGATAAAATAACAATATCATCAGCAAATCTCAAGGTTTTGATTTCCTCTCCTTGAACTGTGATTCCCTTTCCAAATTTCTCTTTGATTTCGTTTACTGCCTGTTCTATGTAAACATTGAAGAGGAGGGGGGACAAACTGCAGCCTTGCCTCACTCCTTTCTGGATTGCTGCTGCTTTTTCAAAGCCCTCGATTCTTATTAGTGCAGACTGATTTTTATAGAGATTGTAGACAATTCTTCGTTCTCGGTATCTGATCCCTATCATCTTCAAAATCATAAATAGCTTGGTCCAATCAACATTATCGAATGTCTTTTCTAGATCTACAAATGCCATGTACATGGGATTGTCCTTCTTATTTCAATCCTCTAAGATCAGATGTAAAGTCAGGATTGCTTCACGTGTTCCTACATTTCTTCTGAAGCCAAATTGATCTTCTCCCAACTCAGCTTCAACTTGTTTTTCCATTCTTCTGTAAATAATACGTGTTAAAATTTTGCAGGCATGAGATACTAAACTAATGGTGCGGTAGTTTTCACACCTATCAGCACCGGTTTTCTTGGGAATAGGTACAACAACATTCTGCCGAAAATCGGATGGGACTTCTCCTGTCTCATACATCTTGCAAACTAAATGAAATAACCTTGCCATGCTGGTTTCTTCTAAGGCAGTCAGTAATTCAGAGGGAATGTCATCAATTCCAGGTGCCTTGTTCCTATTTAGGTCACTCACAGCTCTGTCAAACTCTGACCTCAAAATTGGGTCTCCCATTTCATCAGCACCAACAGCCTCTTCATGTTCCAGAACCAAATTATCTACATCTTTACCTTGATACAACTGCTGGATATGCTCCTGCCATCTTTCTGCTTTGTCTTCCCCTAGAAGTGGCTTTCCATCTGAGCTTTTAATATTCATACACCTAGATTTCCTTTCTCCAAAGATTTCCTTGATTTTCCTGTATGCAGCATCTACCTTTCCCAGGACCATACAGCCTTCGACTTCCTTGCACTTCTCCTTCAGCCATTCTTCCTTAGCTACCTGGCACTTTCTATCCACTTCATTCTTTAATTGCCTGTATTCTTTTCTGCCATCTTCATTTCTAGCATTCTTGTATTTTCGTCGTTCATCAATCAGGTCTAGTATCTCCTGAGTTATCCACTTTGTTGATCTTTTCTTCCTTCCTAACATTTCTTCAGCAGCCCTACTGACTTCATTTTTCATGACTCTCCACTCTTCCTCTATAGTGTTTCCTTCAGCCTTTTCATTTAGTCCTTGTGCAACATGTTCCTTGAAACAATCCCTCACACTCTTTTCTTTCGACTTGGGTCTAGATCCCATCTTTTTGCATTCTTTCCTTTCTTCAATTTCTTCAACTTCAGATGGCATTTCATGACCAACAAGTTGTGGTCAGAGTCCACGTCTGCTCCTGGGAAAGTTTTGCAATCCAACACCTGGTTTCTGAATCTCTGCCTAATCATAATGAAGTCTATTTGATACCTTCCAGTGTCTCCAGGTCTCGTCCACGTATACAGCCGTCGTTTGTGGTGTTTGAACCATGTATTGGCAAGGACTAAATTATGATCTGTGCAGAATTCAACCAGCCGACTTCCTTTTTCGTTCCTTTGTCCCAATCCAAATTCTCCTACTGTACTACCTTCTCTTCCTTGACCTACCATTGCATTCTAGTCTCCCATCACAATTAGATTCTCTTCACCTTTTACATATTGTATTAAATCATCCATCTCCTCATATATTCTTTCGATTTCTTCATCATCCACTGAACTAGTAGGCATATAGACCTGCACTATTGAGGTGGGCATTGGTTTGGTGTCTATCTTGACGACAATAATTCTTTCACTATGCTGGTCATAGTAGCTTACCCGCTGCCCTATTTTCTTATTCGTTATTAAACCGACTCCTGCATTTCCCCTGTTTGATTTTGTGTTGATAATTCTGTAGTCACCTGACCAAAAATCCTGTTCTTCCTGCCAACGTAGTTCACTTATACCAACTACATCTAACTTTAGCCTATCCATCTCCCTTTTCAGATTTTCTAACCTACCACAACGATTCAAACTTCTAACATTCCATGCTCCGACTCTCAGAATGTCAGTATCCATCTTCCTGATGATCGCCCCCTCTCGTGTAGTCCCCACCCGGAGATCCGAATGGGGGACTAGTTTACCTCCAGAATATTTTACCCGGGAGGAAGCCATCATCAGTACACCATTCATACAGAGAGAGCTGCATGTCCTCGGGAGGTAGTTACGGCTGTAGTTTCCCCGTTGCTTTCAGCCGTGTAGCAGTATCAACACAGCTAAGCCATGTTGAGTATTATTACAAGGCCGTATCAGTCAATCATGTAGACTGCCGCCCTTGCAACTACCGAAAGGCTGCTAGCCCCCTTTCGATGAACCCTTTACTATTAAAGAAACAAATATTTTTGGCCGGAACACATATCTCAAAACTTAAGGTAACAGGCGTGGAATCTCCTTTAAACATGAAGAGACACACCTCTTTATTCTTGGAGGGAGGGGGTAATCAAATTAACGTCGGTGGGGTGAAAAAGTAGTTGAGACCAATTGATTTTACTGTTCATAATGTACTTATTCTGATCATAAACCGATTATTTTTAATCTTTCCTGGGTTCGTTGCCAAGGGCCATCTTATCCTTTGGAAAACTTAAAGTTAGATTACTGTAGGTTCTCCTAGCATATAAATGAAAATTTAAACACAATAGGGAACATGCATGATCCGGGGTTTTAATTAAAAATATGCTAATCTGATTCAAAATTTCATGCAGAATTCAAAAATGTGATCAGAATGTACAAATAATAACCCCAAACATGATAAAAATCTACGAAAATGTCACGTCACGCAAGTACGCGATCTCATTGGTCTGACGTCATCGTACAGGTTGACTGAATTAGCAGACGAAATAACACATAGTGTGCTGTGAGAAGCAGGATACACTTCGCGTATTTCTACTTTACGTTAGTGTCTAGTATGGTTAAATTCGAGGTCTATACATTGGATAATAATCTGAGTGGTATATTTTAGACTTAAAATGAATCCTGCGCAGACAGTGAGGCAGAAAACTTGTAAATGGTGTAGAGATCCGATGTGCAATAGCACATCGCATACCATACCAAACAAATTGTTTATACATGTTTCAAAGACGCTAAAACTAGGCAGAAATGGATTTTGGCGAGCCGGACAAAATGCTGGTGATATATCGGAAAAGTCTACAGTTTACTTTTTTGAAGATTTTAACGTAAGATGAATTTGTTTGAATTTTCAAATCACTTTTCCATGTCAGCTGTTCTAGTGGTAAAACTTTAAATTTTAATGTATGATGCTTTATTTAAATGCTTCAATTACATCTTGGAATATGAAAGTAATAAACAGTGCATTAAATAATGCTGATTATTAAAGTATTCTCCAAACCTAACCTATGTTTTGGGTGATCCATGTCAAGATAATAAATCAAACGGGTTATGAACCATTTTGACAGCTCTAATTCTACCAATATATCTTGGCATGGGACAGTTATGTATGTCTTTATTGAAGAGCTTAATTGGTAAATTTAGGCTATATCTAAATACTCTATAATGTAACAAAGAATAGGCGTGTACATCATGAAAGGAAACAACGTTTAATTTAACAAATGTATAACTCTACACAAAACCAATGCTTGTCTGTTGGGGTCTTATAAGTTAACAATGCTCAATTATAATAATTATCATAATATTAATGAAATAAATAACATAATTGCACACAGGTGAAAATAGTGATGTAGGTGTTTAAAATATTATCCAAATTAGCCTAAGTTTTAGGTTATACAAGCCAAGTCAATAAACCGAAGGGTAAAAATACCGCGCGAGTTGGCCGTGCGGTTAGGAGCGCGCAGCTGTGAGCTCGCATCCGGGAGATAGAAGGTTTTGAACCCCACTGCCGGCAGCTCTGAAGATGGTTTTCCGTGGTTTCCCATTTTCACACCAGGCAAATTCCGAGGCTGTACCTAAGGCCACGGCCGCTTTGTTCCCATTCCTAGGCCTTTCCTGTCCCATCGTCGCCATAAGACCTATATGTGACGGTGTGACGTAAAGCAAACAGCAAAAAAAAAAAAAAAAAAGTAAAAGTCACAGCACCCAAAGACATTCCTGTATTGAGCGACTAAAATGTCACCAGGACACTTTTCTTTCCTGATATGCTCAGCTTGTTAAAAGCCAAATGTAATTAATGTTATTGACTTCACGCCCCGCTAACTACTTCTAGGATTTTCGGAGACGCCGATGTGCAAGAATTTAGTCCTGCAGGAGTTCTTTTACGTGCCAGTAAATCTACCGACACGAGGCTGACGTATTTGAGCACCTTCAACTACCACCGGACTGAACCAGGATCGAACCTGCCAAGTTGGGGTCAGAAGGCCAGCACCTCAACCGTCTGAACCACTCAGCCCAACTTGTGAAAACTAGAAGTCATATTTATCTTTATCATGTTTAACTTTTTCCCTCCACAAAGATATTTAATTCTCTTTCATGGGCCCCGGAAGTGGGTAGGCCAGTTGCCCCAACCATAAATATATATTTTTTTCAGAAATGATAGGTTATAGACCTACACTACTATGATCTTTCTTTCTTTCTTAATCAGTTTAACCTTCAGGGTTGGTTTTCTCTCGGACTCAGCGAGGGATTTCACCTCTACCACTTCAAGGGCAGTGTCCTGGAACGTGAGACTTTGAGTATGGTGATGAAACTGGTGAGGAGGGCCATTACCTCGCCCAGGCGGCCTCACCTGTTATGCTCAACAGGGGCCTTGTGGGAGGATGGGAGGATCGGAAGGGATAGACAAGGAAGAGGGAAGGAAACGGCCGTGGCCTTAGGTGCCTGGAGGAGAAGTAGGAAAATACGAAAAACCACTTCGAGGATGGCTGAGGTGGGATTCGAAACCCTTCTACTCAGTTGACCTCCCGAGGCTGAGTAGACCCCGTTCCAGCCCTCGTACTATTTGTTTTCAACTTTCATGGCATAGCCGGGAATCGAAACCGGGCCTCGGGGAGTGGCACACATTAACCACTACACCACAGAAGCGGACTAGTACTATAATGCTACCTATATGTTTATGTTAGTGCTGAAATCCGATTTCTTACTTTACTAATGCTGAAAGCCCGAAAATGTAATGTTATTCTTTAATAGGGGAATCAGTCTAGAAGGAAATGTTGAAAGTGATGTGATATCTATCCAGGTTCTTTGTTATCCTAATACTATGGTTTACAGTACATTGCACGTATATAGAGGACGCCACTTACAAACTTGCTTGTTATCCGCTAATTTCTGCGGCCACAAAAGTCACATTTTTCAAGAATGATGACATCTACACATGGTAGATTGTCTGACTGTGCTGTTTTGAACCTTTCTTCTGTCATTTCGAAGTTATTCGCGATCATGAATAATAAACAATCGGCTTTTAGCAACGGCTGATGCACAACGGCTGGCAGAGCTCCATGCGGTACTGGATCGTGACGTCACAGCGCGCCGCTTACGTCAGAGGCCGTTTCACTCGCCTTGCGGAAAGGCACTATTAAATATTTTTTAATGGTAGAAAACAAGGCAACATACCACAATGTAATACGTTTACGTACTATTTCATTGGTGTACTTTTCAAAAAAAATATTTTTGAAAATGATGCATGTTCCCAATTGAAATAAACGATAGGAATGATATTGACCATGTCATTGTTCACCTCTATAATAAGGTCAATAATGCACGGAAGTATATCTTTCGTATCGCCAGAATCCTGCGTACTTGGCTACGGGCGGCAATGGTGCTGGTCACATTGTAAATAATGACAATGGCAGCAGATGTAATTTACGGCCAAATAGCAGTCTTGCATCTTGCTGCGGGGTCCAGAATACCAATAATAATAATAATAATAATAATAATAATAATAATAATAATAATAATAATAATGTTCTGGACCGTCGTCAAAATGTGCGGACCGCGCAGGAAACGGATCCTGGCCGGATAATAACTACGAATGCAGTCCGGCCGCGGGTTCAATACCGCCAAGGCACCCAATACGACACCACGCCGGATCTCCTCAAGGATTTGATCCATATTATAAATGCTTAAGGAAAATATGGCAAAGATTTAGGGACCCAACTGAATGGGTGGAATACCTGGACCCAGCCCGGGAGTACGAAATCGATTGCTGGAAAGAAAGATTGAAAAATGGGAGGAACATTGCCGTAATCTCTCAGAAAACGAGTCAGATCGCAATATAGGGTGGATTGTGAAGAAGTGCATGTAAGAGAGCTCCGTAAACCACCTAGCAAATCAGCAAGTTTAACTACAATTCGTGTGTACTAGATCAAGTTTCATAACTAAATAACAATCAGTGGTTACGTACATTCATTCACAATGTCTCTAAAGTCATTGAACAAGCAGAATTCTTCATTCGAAGAAAAGCTAAATGACATCCAAACTCGTTTCGAGAAGGCAACGCGAGCCGCCAACAACAGTGATACCAACCCCGGCGATGTTTCCCTAGACGCACTCGCCCTTGAGTTCCAGTCTTTCAGAGCTGTTGTCACTGAGGAGCTCAAGGAGGTGAAGTCTGAACTCACCGAAATGCATAACCAGATCTCCAAACAGGACGACCTAATCGACGAAGCAGAGCAGTAGAAACTGCCTATTACACCACGGGGTGGCTGAAGCTCCAAACGAGGACGTCTATGATAAGGTGTTCGGTGTTGTGAAATCCCACCTAGGGATAGACTTGACACTGGACAATTTAGATCGCTGTCACAGGATCGGGAAACCAAGGAGAACTACAGCTGAGGTAGTGACGGGAGGGAAAAGGCCCATCATAATAAAGTTCACGCAATATCACGAACGTGACCGTATCTGGCGTGCAAAGAAATCGCTGAAGGGATCGGGTATGCTGATAACAGAATCGCTAACAGCAACAAGAAAGGACATACTAAACGCCGCGCGTGACCACTTCGGTCAGAGATCTGTATGGACTAAGGATGGACGTATCATTATTCTAAGCTCTGATGGGAAGAAAATTCAAGTGACCACACGAGCTGACCTTAGCAATGTTATTCAAGCAGCTAGGGGGTGAAACAGTGTGAAGTAACAACAATGTGGATTAGTTTAAGTTTGTATTATAGTGTTTTATTATTGAGTGCATGAAAAGCCGGCGCGATATCAGAGGAAATACGCAGGTAAGAAGCATGTATTCTTCTTGGTATACTGCTTTGTGTGATGAATACTGTTATAACCACTGCCAGCTGTGGACCTGACTGTCCCCCTACCCCTAACCTCACCTATCCAAGAACGGAGACATCCCGCTGCCAGAGCTCATTAGTGGAAGTATTTCAGGCCAACGCACGTTCATTGAACTGCATTCATTTACATTCTCAATCCCTACCTGCTCACCATGAGGAACTAACAGCTCTCCTTGAAAACAGCAATGTACACGTAGCTTGTATCAGTGAGAGCTGGTTACGCGCAACTATCCCTAGTAGTATGGTACACATTTCTTTTTCTAGTTGCTTTACGTCGCACTGACACAGATAGGTCTTATGGCGACGATGGGACAAGGAAGGGCTAGGAGTGGGAAGGAAGCGGCCGTGGCCTTAATTAAGGTACAGCCCCAGCATTTGCCTGGGAAGTATGGTACACATAACGGGCTATAATATTACAGGCATGACCAAATAGATAAAAGAGGTGGAGGAGTAGCCTTGTACTGTAGAGATGATATTAAATGTAAAATCGTATGCACATCGTTTCGTCTTTTGACATGCTCTATTGCTGAAAAATATCTAATTCCCTCCATGGGAACTTAGAATTTTCCATTCAGAATTGCTGGGCGGGCAATAATTCCATTGTGGAGATTTATCTCCCGTATGCAGTTATCAGACTTTGCCTCTTATAATGGGCTTCTGATAAGTTCACCTGCATACACCCCAGCGTCAGTGGGTAGGGTCTGACACATCCCACTCTGATGAGTCTAGTGTCAGACCTAAGACGAAATGCTAGTTAATAGAGCAAACGCCTGAAAAGCCTTACATCTGATCTATTTTTGACATGCTCTATTGGTGAAAAATATCTAATTCCCTCCATGGGAACTTAGAATTTTCCATAAGTTTGAGAATTTTTTATATTCACACAAGGGGCCCAATGGGCCCCCAGCAACTATTAACGTTGTTCTTTTGTGTGTGACTACACCCGGGTTAATATACTTCCTCCACCGGTCCAGTGATTCCCTGAAATCTACTATGAGTTCAGATGATATACCCAAACCACTATTCATTACCTAGCTCCCTTCCTCTCAAAAATTATTACTATCCAGAAGGGTTTCTCTGCCGCATGACCAAGCTTTTCCAGGTTATTTGCCAAATTCTTCCCATGACTTCCTCTTGGCTTCAACAATTACATGTTTTGCTCTGTTTCTTACATCTCCATACAATTTTATATCTGCATCAGTCCTTGTTTGGAGCCAACTTAAAGTTTACAAGCACCCCTCACTTTACCATTCCACCAAGAGGCTTGTTTTTTCCCATCCTTACACACCGTTGTTCTTAGGCATACCTTGCTGTTTCTAGTACTGCATCCCTGTATGCCACCCATTATCTTTCTATATCCTGAACATGCTTACTGTCTATTCTTTGGAACTTTTCATTAATCATATCCATGTACTTCTGTCAAATTCTTTCAGTTCTATTTTCAACACTCAAATTGAAATTGCCTGTTAGCACTATCCTATACTTGCTGTTGTCCCTGACTGCAACGCCACCCAGAACTTCATAAAACTTGTCAACTTCATCCTCATCTGCACCCTCATGCGATGAATAAACAGACAATTCTCGTCCTATTTCCTTCACCTGCTAAATCTACCCACATCATTCGCTCATTTACATGCCTAAGAGAAACTATGTTGAGTGCCATAACATTCCTGATAAGCAGTCCTACCCCACATTCTGCTCTTCCCTATTTCCTTTGCTAACTCAGCCAGGTCTACTTTCTTTCATCCTTAAGCTATATTAATATTGATAGCTCCCCACTGAATTTCATTTTGTTTGCCAATATTTTTCAAGGAGTTCCTCACTTATGACCTTCGAATATTCACAAAGTTTTTTGTGAACAGAATTGAGTGACCTACCAGGTTGCTACTTGGTACATTGATTTAAATCTTTTAACTTGTCTAATTTACTATCAACAGAAAGAAGTAACTCATAAATTTCCTCAGTACTAGGGACTATTTATTTTCCCTACCAGAGGAAGTCTTCTCATAAGCCATACTTCTATGTCTAGAATAAACACAATCAGTAAGATACCGTGGTTTTTCACAAGAACATTACTAATCTTATGTCTTCCTCCGTTCGTTAAGCACGTGATCTGTGAAACCACTACATTCTGCATACTGAATTTTTGTGTTAATTTGCTGCTGAGGCACCGCCTTTGAACATAGAAAACTCATGGCGATGATGCCATGAACACTTGTGGCCCCATATGATGACTGTTACTGGTGAACTGGCAGCACACCTGAACATTATCGATACTTCTGTATTGAGGTTACAATTAGTAGGTATGTTGGTAGTTTGTGTGCTTTATATAACTGAATAAATTGTTTCAATCACCACTGATAGGCATTTAGGGCAGTCGCCCAGGTGGATGATTCCCTATCTGTTGTTTACCAAGTCTTTTCTTAAATAATTGCAAAGAATTTGGAAATTTACTGAATAACTCCCTTGGTAAATTATTAAGTAATAATTACAACACTTATTACACACACAAATATTCATCAACAATTCCCTATCTGCATCAGTTCTTGTTTGGAGCTATTCGTAATACACCTTCCTTTTATGCTTACAAGCTGTTCTGACACCAACCTTTCATCAAGATGTTCACTTTTTTCCCATTTCAAGACAGCTGCTCTTAGACATTTGCATGCTGTTTCTACTGCAGCATCCCTGTATGCATTTGATTCTCTTTCTATATCTTGAACCTGTTTACAGTCAATTCATTGGAACTTTTCATTAACCATATTTGTATTCAACATCCTGAAGATTCTTAACCCTTATCTGCCTGCAGACAGATTTCACTTGCCCCATTCTAGGCCTAGTGATACTCTGTTCACTGCAGATCGATTAGTCATTGAATATCCCTCAAATAACCCCACGTTGCTAACAGATCTTTTGAATTCAAAGTTTGTTACGATATAGTCTATTAAGGATTGGCAGTCCTACCACACCCACCTTATGCTTTAAGAATGAATTCGTAACTGCTATTGCCATATTAGTGCAGAAGTCCAGTAAATGCTTCCCATTGATATTAGCTTCTGTATCTTCTCCATATTTACCCTCCTTTTTTTAAAATCCTGTAGTTCTATTTCCAGTTTTCACATTGAAATTGCTCATTAGCACTATGCTATCCCTGCTGTTGACCCCTCACCACAATGCCAGTAAGTGATACATAAAATTTGTCAACTTCATTGTCATCACAGAATACTATGATGGACTTATAAAATAATAGCCTACTACAGTTATGAACAAAAGGATAAGACTATAAATACAAGAGGAGAAATCTCTGATGAACTGAGTGCATTAACATGAGGATGTAAATACCCTGATGGTTCCCTTATACAAGCAGCAAGGGCAATGATGACATCTTTGCTGATTCTGAGTCTGTTGCAGACTGTTGTATTCACATCTTGAATGCTAAAAGACAATTTAGTTACAATTGGTCCAAATGCTACATCTAGCCATATTATTCGCTCATTTATGTTGCTTCACCTTTTCACACCTGTTAAGAACACTTTGGAATCTCTATCTCTTCATCGCTATCTCCCCTTATCTGAATATCATGACACCAAACCATACCCCATGGCACAACAGCCCTTGAAGGGCCATGGCCTACCAAGCGACCGCTGCATAGCCCGAAGGCCTGCAGATTACGAGCTGATGTGTGGTCAGCACTACGAATCCTCTCGGTCATTAATCTTGGCTCTCGAGACCGGGACCGCTATGTCACCGTCAGATAGCTCCTCAATTATCACGCAGACTGAGTGGACCTCGAACCAGCCCGCAGATCCATGTAAAAATCTCTGGCCTGGCCGGGAATCGAACCCGGGGCCTCCAGGTAAGAAGCAGGCATACTACACCTACACCACAGGGCCGGCTCCGAATATCATGAACCCCTAACATATCCAGATGCATCCTCGTTGCCAACTCAGCCAGTATGACCTTCTTTTAACGGTGATAACTCCACAACGAATTGCAGCTTGTTCGCCAAGCAGCTTCCATGGAGGCCATGGCCTGTTAAATATACTGTAAGTGGGACTCCATCACTCCTATAGGTCCCAGGCTTGCTTGAACATTCTGAGCAGGCTTGGTAAAAATTCTGTTAAGAAGGATGCTTGCTACCTTACTCATAGCCTGAATGGGAAACTCCTCTAACCGTTTAGGGAGAACTGGTGGATTGTATAGTCCTAGCCATCTGAGCACAAGGAAGACCAAGACTATAAATTTGTCCAAGATGTCCACTCCTATTCCAAAGCATCTAGTACCCCAACTCACAGGACCACTAACGAGACTACTTGGACGTTGCCCATGGTTCATGAACTAGGATGAGACTACAGTAACCTACACAATGAATCACAGAATTCTATGACAAACTTTAAAATACACTGACTGACAGAGCAAATGCAACACCAAGAAGGAGTGGTTCGAAAGGGATGAAAGTTGGGGAAAAAACAGAGACGGCACGGACGAATAATTGATGTTTATTTCAAACCGATATGCTGGTTACACAATGCGCACGGCATCGACTCAGTAGGATGTAGGACCACCGCGAGCGGCGATGCACGCAGAAACACGTCGAGGTACAGAGTCAATAAGAGTGCGGATGGTGTCCTGAGGGATGGTTCTCCATTCTCTGTCAACCATTTGCCACAGTTGGTCGTCCGTACGAGGCTGGGGCAGAGTTTGCAAATGGCATCCAATGAGATCCCACACGTGTTCGATTGGTGAGAGATCCGGAGAGTACGCTGGCCACGGAAGCATCTGTACACCTCGTAGAGCCTGTTGGGAGATGCGAGCAGTGTGTGGGCGGGCATTATCCTGCTGAAACAGAGCATTGGGCAGTCCCTGAAGGTACGGGAGTGCCACCGGCTGCAGCACATGCTGCACGTAGCGGTGGGCATTTAACGTGCCTTGAATACGCACTAGAGGTGACGTGGAATCATACGCAATAGTGCCCCAAACCATGATGCCGCGTTGTCTAGCGGTAGGGCGCTCCACAATTACTGCCGGATTTGACCTTTCTCCACGCCGACGCCACACTCATCTGCGGTGACTATCACTGACAGAAGAGAAGCGTGACTCATCGGAGAACACGACGTTCCACCCTTCCCTCATCCAAGTCTCTCTAGCCCGGCACCATGCCAGGCGTGCACGTCTATGCTGTGGAGTCAATGGTAGTCTTCTGAGCGGACGCCGGGAGTGCAGGCCTCCTTCAACCAATCGACGGGAAATTGTTCTGGTCGATATTGGAACAAGAAGAAGAATGGCGGTTGACGTGGCGTGCGGGGCTGCCACCGCTTGGCGGCGGATGCGCCGATCCTCGCGTGCTGACGTCACTCGGGCTGTGCCTGGACCCCTCGCACGAGCCACATGTCCCTGCGCCAACCATCTTCGCCACAGGCGCTGCACCGTGGACACATCCCTATGGGTATCGGCTGTGATTTGACGAAGCGACCAACCTGCCCTTCTCAGCCCGATCACCATACCCCTCGTAAAGTCGTCTGTCTGCTGGAAATGCCTCCGTTGACGGCGGCCTGGCATTCTTAGCTATACACGTGTCCTGTGGCACACGACAACATGTTCTACAATGACTGTCGGCTGAGAAATCACGGTACGAAGTGGGCCATTCGCCAACGCCGTGTCCCATTTATCGTTCGCTACGTGCGCAGCACAACGGCGCATTTCACATCATGAGCATACCTCAGTGACGTCAGTCTACCCTGCAATTGGCATAAAGTTCTGACCACTCCTTCTTGGTGTTGCATTTGCTCTGTCAGTCAGTGTAATAGCTTACTACAGTTATGAACAAAAGAAAAAACTATAAATACAAATGGAGAAATCTGTGTGCACTTAGTGCATTAACACGAGGATGAATGTAAATACCCTGATAGATCCCTTAAAAGCAGCAAGAGCACTGATATATTTGCTGATTCAGAGTCTGTAGCAGAAGTCATGAAAGAAAGAAAGAAAGAAAGAAAGAAAGAAACAATTGTGTCCATGGTTTTAACAATAAGTCCCACGACTTCCAAGTTCTTGAGGTGGTATTTATTAAGGTAGTAGGAAATGCTGACCTGCTGCCGTAAGTTATTAGTCTCAAATGTGATGGTTAGATCAATAATATATATGTTTTTTGTTTCCTATTCAAAGTTGCCTACCACACCAACCATACTATTTTCAAACTTAAAGTGCATAAACAGTGAGTGAAACGAGAGTGAATTAATGATCATGACTGCTGTTCTGCGTGTGTCCGAGGTCACTGGCCCCGAATAGTGAAATCTAAAAAAATAGTTTAAAAACAATAACTATGCTCAGGGCCGTTCTATTTTTGGAAAAATAAAGATAGAAAGCAGGATAGGACTTTTAGCGTTTAATACAAACCACGCTTACCTATCTATTTCCTTATGAAAATCCTCAACATCTTTTTCAAAATCGTTCATTTTTTTACGATAGTATCTTAATTCTTGGCTTGGCCTTAACTGCGCCAGAGATTTCTTTATGTACTGAATATTGGTCCGTAGTGTAGTCTCTGTCCTAGAATTCTCCTCAGAAGGGGAATCAAAATCATTAGAAGCATCCTCTTCTGCTGCTGGCTTTGTCTTGTTTCTATCATTATTTTGGGCCATTTCTAAAACACAAAAATATGAAATTACTCATATTTTTATCCACAGTTATAACAACCATTATACTGTACAGGAATAAAAATATTTATTTCAAGATTTTGAATATTATATAATTACTCAAGCTCTTTAGGCTTATCACTGAACTATCAGTGTTTTTTGTCAGAGTGTAATGGGCATGGTTCCCTTCTGGGAACTCAATTTCTTATCAAAAAAAGCCAAATCCAAATTATGAGTCCAATTTCAAACTGGGCCAAAACACTGGAAATTTCATTGTCACATAAGCCTTAAGAGCTTGAATACTTCCATAATTGACATCTCAGTGTATAAAATTTCTTTTTACAAGTTACTTTAGGTCTTATGGCGATGAAGGGATAGCCCCAGCATTTATCTGGTGTGAAAATGAGAAACCACGGAAAACCATCTTGAGAGCTGCCGACAGTGGGGTTCGAACCTACCATCTCCCAGATGCAACAGCATGACCACCTCGCCCAGTCAGTGTATAACAGTTGGTTTCTATAAATTACTATCAGTTATATTTGATAATCTTACAGCTCAAACTAACAGATCGATAAGTCTTCGGAGTTCCATGCCACATAAAATGAGAAACTGCAGGAATGCTTTATATTTAACTAAGATCTTGTTCCACCATGACTGTTCTAATCATGCAGAAGGATTTGAATTCAATTTTGCCATTGATTTATTGATGAAACAGTTGTCTTGTTCATAACCAGATGACTCACTGTGTGCCATTATTTAAAGAATTGCTATATTTCATAGAGGTCTGATGTTTCGTAGACAGTGAGTTAGGAGAATAGCAAGGTCATCTGACTTATGTAAAAAGGGGGAATACAAGGGGCGATCAAATAAAAACAGGATTTTATTTTTATTTAAATTCATTTACTGAAAAACACAAGGCAATTACATTTTTCCACATAGTTTCCTGCTTTGGAAATGCATTTGTCCCAGCGTATGGGCAGCTTTTTGATGTCCTCATCGTAAAAAGAACAGGGTCGTATCACCAGCCAGTTGTGCACGAAGTCTTTCACACTCTCGTCACCTTCAAATCGTTGCCCTCCTACAGCTTCTTTAAGCGATCCGACCAAATGGAAATCGCAGGGTGAAAAGTCCAGGCTGTAACGAGGATAGTCAAGTGTAGTCCAGTGCATTTCCTGCAGCTTGGAGACAGAGCTGCAGCATGGGGCCGCGCATTGTCGAAACGGTTGGTCTCGTCTTTTGCATCGTTATTTAAGAGTTTCATGTCCGTACTGACTGATTACACGTATATGGATAAGAAAGAAATTCTACCTGTCAATACTGTTTATTGTAAATGTAGACTTACATCAGTACCGGTTTTGACTATTTGGTCATCATTAGCTGACAAATCATAATATTACATATATGGCATTGGTTTGTGTTACTTTTCTAAAAAGATGTCATCCCTTAGCACATTCGGATGTCTAATGGGGATATGAGTTGGATGTTATCATCATTTCGTTCGTGATTCAGTGAGATTAAAATTGTTTTTGAGATTAAAATATGGTAGGAAAAAACTTAACCTAAGCTTAAAACTAATTGTACATGCACATTAAAAACACTGAAAATATGTATATAAAACACTTGGTGAATTTAAAAGTTAATGTCTTGCGTATTCCTTCTTCAGACTTCCTTGTTAGGGTGTGGGTTCTTGAGAATGTTCTATTTGACTATAAGATGTCCATGTATGCTTGTAATAAAAACCCAAGTCATTAAATGGTCCAAAATTTTGAATAGAGACAATATGTGGCTCCCCTGTTAAACTTGTTTTCAAAAGTTAGAAGCAGATGTTGAAGTCTTGGTATTTTTTTTGGATATGGTTGAATATAGATTTTAGGTGGCAACTCCTTCCTTGTCTATATTTGTGTACCGGTGCTGTAGTTTTATCTGTGAAAGATAAACTGATATGAGAAAAGTGTTCTAAGTTTGAAGGAATGCCTGAAGTTGTGTGCGAGAGTGAATTTGTACTTGCTGCTGTTGTTGTTGTTGTTGTGGTTGGGTGACGTTCTGTTTGGGAGCTTGTTGCGTACTGCTGCGAGTTCGACTTAGACTTATGTTCGCTGTAGTGAGGGGTATGGATGGAGGGGTAAGGGGAGTGGCTATTGTGGGGGTAGGGGTGGAGCCGGGCTTGTCGTTCGTTGGTTTATTGGAGCGTGCTATGTTCTGTTTATTTACTATTTTGAGGTAATCATTTTTAAGGGCAGGAATAACTTTGTTGAAGATGATATTGGTTTTCTCCTTAATGTCATTTATATTGTAATTAGGACTAGCGTATTGGTCTAGGGAAATGTAGAAATCTTCAGTTACGTTAAGCAGGGGGCCCTTAGAATTTATGTTTAGTATTTTCATATCACTCTTGATGTCCGTAAACCTGTGTTTGAATTCTTCGATATGCTGACCTATTGATGAAAAGTGGTTATGTTTTATTGCATTTAAATGTTTGTTGTAGCGGATTATGAAGTTTCTGCCTGTACGTCCAATATAACTTGTTTTGTAGTTGTTGCATTTAATACGGTATACTCCTGATTGATTGCATTTATTGTTGTTGTTGTTAACTGTCTTGGCATTATGTGTAATATTGGTGCTGTTGTGCGTGGTTTTAAATGCTATTTTTAGGCTGTAATTTTTAAAAACATTAGCTATGGGGTATAAGTGTGTATTGTTAAAGGTAAATAGGGCGTAATTTTCTTGGGTTTCTCTATTTTCGTTAATTTGGTATTGGGTTGGAATTTAATCTTATCCATATACTCATCTTTTGCGGTGATATGCAACGCTCGCCTTGTTCAACAGCTCGCAGTAGTAAGCATCATTGACTGTGCGTCGCTAATGCAAAAAAAAAATCAAACAGAAAAATGCCTCGCCAATCAAAGAAAACGGTTGCAAGAACTTTGCCAGCTGACAGTCGAGTCTTGGCTTTCACTGGTGCTGCCTCCCTTCTCCTCCGCCACTCCTTACACACACGCGTCCTTGACAATGTTTGATCACCGAACTGTGCAGTCAATATCTGGCAAATTTCCGCTGCTGTAACTCCTTCACGAGCAAGAAATTTTATAATTATGCATTGTGCAGTGGAGGGGTACACCAGTTACTCCGACATCGTGAGCGTTACTGATGAAACGGAGGGAAATATCGAACAGCACGCTCTCCCCACTCCAAACGGTCCTGCCTAAGCACAGGAGAAGCAAGGGGCCAGTCCTACCAACTGTTGATGTTCAGGAACAAAAATCCTGTTTATATTTGATCGACCTTCGTATT
The DNA here is from genome assembly GCF_040414725.1 of Anabrus simplex. Taxonomy (NCBI): domain Eukaryota; kingdom Metazoa; phylum Arthropoda; class Insecta; order Orthoptera; family Tettigoniidae; genus Anabrus; species Anabrus simplex. Next base: position 137,937,002 of record NC_090266.1, on the reverse strand, counting down.
TCATGATTAAAAAAAATCAAGAATAATGAACGGCAGGTGAAGACAGAAGAAAATGAACTGAGATGAGGAAAAAGTTAGAACAATGTATTAAAAAGAGGGCAGGCAGTAGATATGAAATTAATAACCAGAAGACTTTCACGTATCCTCACCATCTCCCTGGTGAATTTGTTTGAGGTATGTTGCTGATTTAGATGGTCCAAGATCTCATGATCTTCAGTTTTTTTACAATTGGCTTTATGTCGCACTGACAGAGATAGGTCTTATGGCGAAAAAGGGAGAGGAAAGGGCTATGAGTGAGCAGGAAGCGGCCTTGGCCTTGATTAAGGTACAGTCCTGGTGTGAAAATGGGAAACAATGGAAAATTATCTTCTTGGCTGCTTATATTGGGGTTCAAACCCACTATCTGCCCAATGCAAGCTTACAACCGAGCGCCCCTAATCGCACAACCAACTCACTCAGTCTCGTGATCACCTCTGCCCACATCCTAATAAGTTACAGTATTACCTAAATAAGCTCACCAGCCAAAAAAATAAGTCACCCCTGGAGAAATCATTACAAGCATCATTTAATACCATGTAACTCCGCCTCTTGACTTGATAACTGACCGGATTCAGTCAGGAAGAGAGTTGTGCAGGGACATCGCACAAGGGTTAAGTCACAAGCTGAGGATTTGATCGCACAATTCCACAAAAAAACAGGGATGCTGATGTTGGTGTTTTACCCGCTGTTCCAACATGTCCCACCGATTTTCAATGGGGTTCAAGTCAAGTGATTTTACAGGCCAATCGAGATGTAATAAGGTGGGGGAGTGTTCATGAAACCAGTCATATATGTGTCCAGCCCGAAGAACTTTGCTGTTGTCGTCTTGAAAAATTGAGGTAACAATAGCATACTCATCATGCAGATGTTGACTGAACCTGACTTTGCACACGTCCAGGATGAAATGCTTCATTTAGCCTTCAGTACACTCGACGACCTGCGCCATTGGAATACAGGAAAAATGTGATTCGTCAGACCACATTATGTACAGCCAGTGAGCCACTGTCCATGTTCGATGATTTCCAGCCTACTGAAGAAACATAACTTTACGAACCTGTGTGAGAAATGGCCTCTTGCGTGGCGACTGATTCCAAATGTTCATTACATGCAGTTCCCGTTGCAATGTTCTCTCGCTAACAGGTTGGGATGGATCTTCATTCACTGACTGCAGCAATTCCTGTCGGGTTTGGAATCGATTTTGATTCACAAGCTGTGAAACGCATCTTGGTCCTTCTTGGTCAGAATCTTTTTCCGACCACGATTCTGATGTTGTGTTCCGTGCCACGTGTAGTACACCACTGATTGTAGACACGCTGAACCATCCGCTGTGAAACACTAACAAATCCAGCAACTTCACGCACCACATGGCTATGGCCACGGCCAAACACGATTGCCCCTTTTTGCCACTCTGTCACATCTTTCCAGCAACCCATGTTGACAAACACTGTCTGCTTGAAACATCAACGTCTCACTGATTGCTACTGTATTGTGCTCACGTAGAGGCAGTGCGCATGCGGTTGAGCACGGAACTTGTTCGCTGTGCCATCTGTACAGGCTTAACGATCCATCTGTGAGTGCACAAAGGGGACTTATTTTTTGTCCAGTGAGCTTATCTCTGAGAAATCACTAGTTCGAAGGAATTGCTCTATGAAGCACTTAATCACCAAGGACGAAAAGTCAATTTTCTGTTGCCACACCACCAATCTCTTTGTAATATTGCTCGTCCCACAAGAAATAGCCAAAAAGCCTGCAGTGGTGAGGGAGATGGAGTCGCATGAATGCTTCCTTCTCTTGTAGATTCTAGTGGGAAAAGAAGACTGAGGGTACTGTAGGGTAGGAAGGATGCAAAATTTCTGGTAGTCAGATTGCGACTGGCTACCTAGAATTTGAAACTTACATATTGGAAAGGAATAAACAAGAATTTGAAACAGGCAACCAATTTTTAATATTCACAAAACTGGCTGTTCATGAATAACCGAAGAAAGCGGTGTTTTCTTATTGGTGTAAGTTTCTTGTACTGCCTTCCGATATTACAAAGTTTGTTTCCATTTCTGTTATTTAGAAAGGTTTAAACTTTTGTAAGCAGAGCATTGCACAAGTTCAATATTCAACAAGGTCGACAGTTATTATAAATGTTTTCCGACTCGTTGGCTGAATGGTCAGCGTACTGGCCTTCGGTTCAGAGGGTCCCGGGTTCGATTCTCGGCCGGGTCGTGGATTTTAACCTTCCTTGGTTAATTCCAATGGCCTGGGGCCTGGGTGTTTGTGCTGTCCCCAACATCCCTGCAACTCACACACCACACATAACACTAACCTCCACCACAATAACACACAGTTACCTACACATGGCAGATGCCACCCACCCTCATCGGAGGGTCTGCCTTACAAGGGCTGCACTCGGCTAGTAATAGCCACACGAAATTTAAAAAATTAAATTATAAATGTTTTATCTTATTTTGGTTCATATACTACAGCAACTAACAATTTATAGGGCAAAAGAGGACAGGGCACTTCATAAACATATAACTTGGCTATTATTCATGTTTTGCCATTCAAATGTAAGATATGAACATAAATATTTCTGAAGTCTTCAACTGGTGGAACTCCGATTCAAACTAAAATAAATATTACAAATATTTTGGGTTAACAGTCTCGTAAACTGTATTTTAACATTATTAACAAACAAAAATAGGACATATGACTTAATCAGATGTACAGTAGACTACATAATTTAGAAAACTGCAGAATACAGAACTACAGTACTTCTGGTAAAAATGCTTGAAACATACAAGGTACGTTCCATAAATAATGTGACCAAATTCATAAAAAATCATTTATTGAATACATTCGTACAAATTATAAAAAATCTTCAAAACAACACCCTCTTGCGTCGATACACTTCTGGAGGCGGTGTTTCCATGCCTGGAAGGCCTTTCCCAGAATGTCCTTTAGAGCCGATGTAACATGCGCCCGGATTCTTTCAATCGTGTCCCAATGTTTTCCTTTCATGACTCCTTTTAACAGAGGAAACAAATAAAAGTCAGTGGGAGCCAGGTGAGGACTGTAGGGAGGCTGGGGAACCAATGGGGTGTGGGTCCTGGCCAGGAAGTCGTTGACAATGAAGGTACTGTGACTCGGCGTGTTGTCGTGATGAACTTTCCACGGGTCCTTGATGTCTCTTCGGCAGCGCGAGACCCTCCTTTTAGGTCACAATGCGGAAAAATGGTTGTTTTGGCCATGTTTAGAGTTTGTGCTATCAATTGAAGGGTCAGCCATCTGTCAGAGTTCAAATAATTGCGCACACGCATCACATTTTCGTTGACTCGTGAGGTTGATGGCCGTCCACTGCGAGGTTCGTCAGTGATCTCCTCTCGGCCCTCCATGAACGACTTGTGCCATCGGAAAACTTGTGATTTGGACAAGCAATCAGTCCCAAAGGCCTGCTGAAGTAATTGAAACATTTCGGTGGTGGACTTTAACGCAAAATTTGATGGTGTACCGTTGCTCTACAGAACAATCCATTGTGCCGTGTTACATGAACTCAAAACAGGCTTGACGAAAACGCACGTCCTGACTCTCTGGCAGCGACAGCAGGTTAGAACACGCTGCGGTGTACAGTTGCGTCAGAAAAAAATTGGTCGCATTACTTATGGAACGCACGTTGTATTACAGGTTTTGCAAATAATATTACTAGTTTTTTTTAAATTACGTCGTTAGGCCCCTTAAAACAACAAGCATCATCATCATCATCATCATTATATTATGCCTGGTGCTACAGAAGACACATCTGTGATATGGTTCAACTTCTGGTATATGATGAGTGATTACCAACATCAGAAAGCATGAGGACACTTTTACAGTGTGTGGGCATCCTGGGTTGTAACATTTCCTTCTATTTCCTGTGTAGAGTGAGATATCTGACATCCACACTGTTGTATACAAGGAACTCTATATACGAGGACGGTTTGAAAAGTTCTCGGAATCACCGCTAGATGTCAGTGCTAGAGCAACGAGGTTCCCGCTCAATAATCACACATCCTTTGTGAGTGAACACGTGGCGCGCCAGTGCTCTAGCTGCAGGAGTGTGGTAGTGACGACTCTTTGTTGTTGTTCCCGCGTAGTGATTTGTGACAATGGAAAAAAACTTAGATTCGAGCAGTGATTAAATACTTTGTAAAGAAAGGTATGAAAGCAAAGGAAATTCATGCCGACTTTCAGAACACACTGGGGGACTCTTGCTCCTTCATTTTCAACTGTTGCCAAGTGGACCAGCGAGTTTAAATTTGGTCGGGAGTGCTTGGATGATGATCCGCGTAGTGGACGGCCAAAAAGTGTTACGACCCCTGAATTTATCGCAAAAGTGCATAAAATAGTCATGGAGGATCGTCAACTGAAAGTGCGGGAGATTGCTGAAGCTGTAAGGATGTCTTCTGAATGGGTATATTATATTTTAACCGAAGAATTAGGTATGAAAAAATTATCCGCAAGATTGTCTTGACATTGGACAATAACCGCACCAGATTGGAAATGTCCGAACAAAGTCTGGCCCGTTTTCAGTGCAACCAAGAAGATTTTTTTGTGCCGGTTTGTGACTACAGATGAAACTTGGGTCCACGACTATACCCCCAAGACAAAACAGCAGTCAAAACAGTGGAAACATGCTGTATCACCACCAAGGAAAGCAAAGGCAGTGCGTTCGGCCAGAAAGGTCATGGCCTCAGTTTTCTGGGATGCTAGGGGCTTTACGTCGCACCGACACAGATAGGTCTTATGGCGACAATGGGATAGGAAAGGCCTAGGAGTTGGAAGGAAGCGGCCGTGGCCTTAATTAAGGTACAGCCCCAGCATTTGCCTGTGTAATGTGTTTTATATTGTGTGAGTGTAATTTTTATATGATTCCTATTTCTATGATCTATGTTTGACTGAGGATGACGCCAAACAGCGTTGGAACTAGTCTCGAATAAATAATTGTTGTAATTTAATCTAAACAACAAACTGTTTTGTATTGAAAAAGGTGGACCCATAAGTTCCTTCAAAACTTTGTTATTCCTTTGGTATTTTGGTTTTAGTTTCAGGCATGAAAACAAATGCGAGTGATCTCAGTAGAGGGGAGCCACAGTACGATGACATGGTGGGAATAAGCAGAGAATGAAGTGCTGTAGAAAAATCATTTTAAAATTTCGAGAAGAAAAATTCAAATAACGCTCGGATTAAGGGAGCCTCAGACTTTTGAGACTCAGAATGCAAGGAATATACTTGCCAGAACCATCTACTGAAACATGGATAGAATCACCTCAAGGATATTACAGAATGTGATAATTTCCAACCTGTATCGATGAAAAGCACGTTACTATAAAATGTCTGAGGAACAGTGGATCAAAATATTTTTGTTATTGGAAGAAATTCTCTATTTGTATTTATCAATTGTTGGTCCAGATCACAAGTTCTTACGTGTGGATATCGGATGGTATGGAAAAAGCCAGTGATGGTATTTTCCAGATTTCTGTTATGGGACAGCTGTTGGAAGCAGGTGCTCTTAGTGTGCCGAAAAGCAAAAATCTTCCTGGACAGAATGTGCCTGCGCCTTATTTCATAATCGGCGATGAAGCGTTTCTCCTGAAAAAGTACTGATAAGACAGTTTACATACAGGCAAGCATAAGGAGACAAGCGCAAAGAAAATTACAACTATCGACTGTGTAGAGCAAGAAGGGTCGTAGAAATTACCTTCGGCATATTAGCACTAACTGGAGAATTTATTACAGACCCATGGAAGTTAATGTGGACACAACTAACCTTATCAACAGAACAACGTGCACAACTACCTAACAGAAAATCAGCATATTACAAAGATTTAGGTCCATCGGAATCAGAACTCTGAGCCTTTGAAAACATTGACATTGATTATCACGACGAGCATCCGTTGTAGCTTTCGCTGATCATGAGAAATGTGGAGTTCCTTGGCATGCGTAACAACAGTGCATACACAGTTTTAGCATACACCTTGATGATGATGATGTTTGTTGTTTAAAGGGGCCTAACATCTAAGATCATTGGCCCCTGCATACATCTTACATGTATCTGGATGTTAATGCATAAAAAAAAAGGGGGAAACAAACAGACAGTGATAATTAAACAATTGATACCAGGTATACTGTATGCAGTTCTTTTCCTATTTCATCCCACAACATATATTCCTTCCTTACAAAATTCCTATTATCTTCATTACTCATGTCATAAAGCATTGGATGTTTCTTAATGCATTCTATCAACAGTTCAATAGCCATTGTCATTCTTTACAATAAACGCGGGACAACGCTGCATGCAGCAAAGTGAAAATGGATCGTTGCAATCTTGACGTGTAGGTGGGAGAGTGACACTCCGGTGTGAGTGGATTCATATCCCGCTGTACTCATAGTAGTTCACGACGGGATCGCTCCCACGTTGGTGTGTGCAGACCTTTACAGGTCTGTGCACGTCCTGGTTAGTGAAAAAACTCATTGGTCTAACACCAGAAGTGTGTATAACATACATCATTTAATTCTACGAGTGATGCCATAATTTCAGCCACTGGCAGTGGCTCTTGACAGTGAAAGGATGGATAATCACTTTACAAATAAAATGATTTATATAATCCTCCTTTTCAATACAAAACAACCATCTATATTAGATGGGAAGTTATCTATACATGTTTCTGCCTATCTAAAGGCCATCCTCAGTAGAAGCTCAAATATTACATTTATGCATACAAATAAAAACACTGATAAAGTGTGTGGAATCACAATACAATGATCATGACTGACAAAATAAAAACATGTTGAGGTAGAAAATCCCCCTATCTAAAAACTCGTTTTGGTTGACTTAAAAGTTGCTAATCCTTTTTTTAAAGTGGAACACTGTTGCACAGTGTAGTGAGTAGTCAATAAAGGGAATAAAAAGTGTGCGTCATTTGTTAAAAAGCTGTCATCTCAAATGGTACGACCTTGCCGGTCTCATGTCACGGTCTCACTATTCTATGCAACACAGTGTTTCGCTTTTTTTTTTTTTTTTTTTTTAAGAATAAGCAAGTTTTATGTCAATCAAACGAGTTTTTAGACGAGAGGATTTTCTACCTCAACATGTTCTTACTTTGTCAATCATGATCATTGTATTGTAATTCCACACACTTCAGTGTTTTTATTTGTGTGCATAAATGTAATATTTGAGCTTTTACTGAGGAAGGCCTTGAGATAGACTGAAACATGTATAGATATCCCATCCAATATAGATGGTTGTTTTGTATTGAAAAGGAGGATTACATAAAAGTATTTATTTGTAAAGTGAAAACTGTCAATACATAATGAGATTTATAACGTGCAAGGACGGATAATAATTTTGTGTGGCTATTTATATACTGGTGTAGCCTTTGTAAGGCAGATCCTCCAATGAGGGTAGAAGGATGGAGGGTGGAATGTTGCACAAATTGCATGATTTATTATATTAGATTATAGTCATAAACATATTTCTAGGGGCTAGCGGGTCCTCTGTATTGGAAGTGACCACTTCTTGCTCCTACATGTAATACAGGGTAGAATTTCTATAATTTACCTCCCATAATTACAAAATTTACAGGTCCTACATAATGCATTATTCAGAGTTGTTATATATCTATGGCATTTCAACAAGGTTAGAGTAGTTTCACAACTTATCTAACAACATTTATGAACACCTGTAAGTAAATTGTCTTAACTAACATCTTCAACAATATGAAGCAAAAATTATTTATGCTGTGACACACAAGCATTATAACATTGTAAAGAAGTAGAAATGATGCAAATCTTATGTGTAATTCATGTCAGCAAAGAGTCAAGTTCATTGCAAAGTCCAGGAACCCACCGGGCCGCCTCCAGAAGTACATTTACTTTTATAACCTAATGAAGAGTAGCACATAAGGATTCTTGCTTAAGTAGCTACTAGCATTGCTAATGGCTAATGTTAAATGCGTTGCGACAGCATTCCCAGGAATGATTAGAATTAAATTCTGTAACCCATCCCCACAGAATGAAAGCAAAAGTAAATAGAACCTGTAAAGGAGCATACTGTCTGTACAGCACGAAAAAGGTCTTTTAGTAGCTGTAACCTATTTGAGCACATCCAGGTGAATCTCTGTCATGAGAACAGGGCCCCTTTGGGGTCACACTCCCTTCGACAAACTTTTTTCTACGACTGTGGTGCATACTGTTTGCACAGCAAGAAAAAATGTCAATCTGTGTTTATCTTAGTACCTAAGTACACAGGTCGGCAGCCTTGTGCACTGCCCAATCATGATGTCCACGAGAAGGAAACAAACGAGTGATGCTCTGCGTTTATGTTTGCAACACAAGTGGTGACCCGTGGTACCAACGTTGTGTGACACATGATATACTTATAATACATGAAGCCGTGTATTGTATTATTACGTGCCAGACCAGTGGTAGTCCCTTCTGGTGTTTCCTGGAAGGGACTAGTGAATCGGCCGACCGGCGAGCTCCCAGCCAGCCTGGAGGGCACAGCTGGTATTTCCGTCTATTGTTCTCATCGGCTGGCTTACCTGTGAATTTTTTGGAGATTCAAACGGAGTGTTCCGCCTCTAGCCACCTCGTGAATTCTAGTTCGTATCACCCGAGCTATAGAAAGGAAAGCTAGCCACTGACAGTCCGAGTTGGGCTCAGTGGTAGAGCAGTAGTCAGTGTCGGTGCTGGACTCTGAGTCAGTGCGAGACTCAGTGTGTTGAGGTTCGGTGGCTGGGCTGAAAACAATGGAGGTGTTGGCTGTCCCTAGTGTCCCAACGAGGTCTGAACCAGGAGCTGTGTTGTGGTGTCGGCGAGTCCAGTGAGTAGGTGGGCTGCAGACAACTTACAGAACAGTAGATACTGTACTACCAGAGTACCGTGTGTATGGGTATTTCTCTGGACTGAGGATTGCCGTCAGCTCAGTAAGGGAAGCCGCTATCATGTGTGTGAGAGTAAATAGACCTGTATTAGTATTCGCTGTTGTGAGTATCGTCCTGCTCTTGAATACTGTTGAACTGTTGCTGTTTAATTGTTCACTGCGTGTGACTGTGTGAATTACTGAACTGTCTCTGGAGTCGAACCAAGGAATAGTCATTGTGTGTTGTGTAGCCCATAGCCCTGTGTTCAAATCCAGCGGTCTACACACAGCTGCTGTATGAGATGACTGGACTTGGGGAAGTGAAAATAAGGAATACCGGTAACTGTCCCTAGGTATAGCGATGGGCCAGACTGCCTGCCGTGGCATAAGGAACAGAGACTTGTAAATAGGCAGCAATTAGTAAGTCTGGCCATTCATGGTTGATTAGAACTGTGTGTATGAAAATATATATATATATATATATATATATATATGAGTGTGTGCATTCAATGGGTCATCCTGAAATAAATTAGAGCAATAAAACAATGCTGTTTTATTTGTAACAAATTGGTGTCGCAAGTTAGAATAGAACTTAATTGTGAAACATTTTAATTATCGTGAATCAGCGGACCAGACACTGCATGTTTTGACCACCATCGGAAGCATTCCAGAACATCAGTGTATGGTGAATACACACACATGTAAATCTTTAAGTTTTCATCTTGTGGATGCCAGTTGAGACCGGAGGCCACACGAAAATGGAGTCTCAGCTAAAAGCGCTCTTCGATATGAAGAAGACGGAAGAGAAGTTGGATGAAGGCTATACCAAGATGGAAGAAAGCCAGAAGAGAATAGTAGAAAGCTAGGAGTGGTTGATAAAGGAGATAAGAGACAGCCAGGAGACGGAAGATGGCAATGAGATGTGTAAGGACAGCCGAAAGGAGACGGAAGATGATCAGAATAAGACTGAGAACGGCCAGATGAAGTCAGAAGAGCACCAGGAGACAAAAAATGGTCAGACAAAGATGGAAGACAACCAGATAAAGGAGGAAGATATCTTAGAGGTGAAGCTTCCACGGTATGAAGAATTATTTAGTTTATTTTTTGGGTTGTACTGTGTTGTTGTCGTCGTCTGTACATCACGTACAGTTTGCCGACGTTTTGAATACATTGCACTATTCTTTGTCAAAGTGACTGAAATACCCCTCCTCAATCCGAGGTACTCAGTCTCCCAGGCAGCAGTCACACTACAATGGTAGTCCTGACCTTGGTCTTTCTATATCTTAGCCTTTCTGGCTGACGTAAGACCTTGGCTGTCTTGTGAGAATTCAGGAAGGTATGTCACAGCCAGGTAGTGGGGCTTGCCCGCGCTGTTATGTAATTCGAGTTTCGGCCTGCGTGTTAATGTTGTGGTCTGTGTGTCTTAAACTATGAATGATAGGCATCCAACAATTACTGATTTTATAGCCAAGCATTCCTACGAAACAAGACACGGAATATCATTAGACAAGACCAAGATCCTAGCAGCTAACCCTTGGAACCTGGAAAGGAAAATCCGATAGGCTATCGAAATCAAGAAACATCTGAACAGTATGAATTTAGAAGAAGGATATAAAATCAGTAATTCTTGGATGCCTATCATTTATAGTTTAAGATACACAGACCACAACATTAACACGCAGGCCGAAACTCCAATTACATAACAGCGCGGGCAAGCCCCACTACCTGGCTGTGACATACCTTCCAGAATTCTCTCGAGACAGCCAGGGAGCTTACGTCAGCCAGAAAGGCTAGGATATAAAAGACCAAGGTCAGGACCACTCTTGTAGAGCGACTGCTGCCTGGGAGGCTGATTACCTCGGATCGAGTAGGAGTATTTCCGTCACCTTGACAAAGAATACTGCAATGTACTTGAAACGTCAGCAAATTGTACACGATGAACAGATAACAACAACAACACGGTTCAACCCGGAAAATAAAATAAAAAAGGAAGATAGCCAGAAGGAAGCGGTAGGCGGCCTGAATGAGATGGAGGACGGCGAGGAGAAGTCAGAAGACCACCGTGAGAAGACGACCAGCAAAAGACAGAGGACAGCCAGGAGAAGATGGGAGATGGACTGAGATACGTCAACGATGGTCTTCAAGAGATAAAGAAGGTCGACGCTCCGCCCTGAGACCTTGCCCAGAAGACTGTGAGTTCTGTTCCAGGAGGAAGGCCGAGCACAAAATTTACTGTCAAGTAATCGCAGTTAGAAAGGGAAGGGCAGAGTCTGGGGTAGGGCTCTTTATCAGGAATACCATTGCACACAACATAGTTTCTGTTAGGCACATAAATGAGCGAATGATGTGCGTAGACTTGTCAGTTGGAGGAATTAGGACAAGAATTATGTCCGTGTATTCACCATGTGAGGGTGCAGATGAGGATGAAGTTGACAAGTTCTATGAAGCACTGAGTGACATTGTGGTCAGGGTCAACAGCAAGGATAGAATAGTGCTAATGGGTGATTTCAATGCGAGAGTTGGGAATAGAACTGAAGGATATGAAAGGGTGATTGGTAAATATGGGGAAGATATGGAAGCTAATGGGAATGGGAAGCGTTTGCTGGACTTCTGAGCTAGTAAAGGTTTAGCTATTACGAATATATTCTTCAAGCATAAGGCTATTCACCGCTGCACATGGGAGGCTAGAGGTACCAGATCCATAATAGACTATATCTTAACACACTTTGAATTCAGGAAATCTGTTAGAAATGTACAAGTTTTTCACGCATTTTTCGATGATACAGACCACTATCTGATCTGTAGTGAACTAAGTATCTCTAGGCCTAGGGTAGAGAAAGTGAAATCTGTCTGCAAACGAATAAGGGTAGAAAATCTCCAGGACGAGGAAATTAGAAGTACATGGATATGATTAGTGAGAAGTTTCAAACAGTAGACAGTAAGCAGGTTCAGGATATAGAAAGTGAATGGGTGGCAAACAAGGATGCTGTAGTAGAAACAGCAAGGGAATGCCTAGGAACAACTGTGTGTAAAGATAGGAAAAGGCGAACATCTTGGTGGAATGATGAAGTGAGAGCAGCTTGTAAACGTAAAAAGAAGGCTTATCAGAAATGGCTCCAAACAAGGGCCGAGGCAGGCAGGGATTTGTACGTAGATGAAAGAAACAGAGCGAAACAAATAGCTGTTGAATCCAAAAAGAAGTCATGGGAAGATTTTGGTAATAACCTGGAAAGGCTAGGCCAAGCAGCAGGGAAACCTTTCTGGACAGTAATAAAGAAAGGAAAGGAGGGAAAAAGGAAATGAACAGTGTTTTGAGTAATTCAGGTGAACTCATAATACATCCCAGGGAATCACTGGAGAGGTGGAGGGAATATTTTAAACATCTTCTCAATGTAAAATGAAATCATCCTGGTGGTGTTGCAAACAGCCAAGCACATGGGGAGGAGGAAAATGATGTTGGTGAAATTATGCTTTAGGAAGTGGAAAGGATGGTAAATAAACTCCATTGTCATAAGGCAGCAGGAATAGATTATATTAGACCTGAAATGGTGAAGTATAGTGGGAAGGCAGGGATGAAATGGCTTCATAGAGTAGTAAAATTGGCGTGGAGTGTTGGTAAGGTACCTTCAGATTAGACAAAAGCAGTAATTGCACCTATCTATAAGCAAGGGAACAGGAAGGATTGCAACAACTATCGAGGTATCTTATTGATTAGTATACCAGGCAGAGTATTCACTGGCATCTTGGAAGGGAGGGTGCGATAGGTTGTTGAGAGGAAGTTGGATGAAAACCGGTGTGGTTTCAGACCACAGAGAGGCTGCCAGGATCAGATTTTCAGTATGCGCAAGGTAATTGAAAAATGCTACGAGAGGAATAGGCAGTTGTGTTTATGTTTCGCAGATCTAGAGAAAGCATATGACAGGGTACCGAGGGAAAAGATGTTCACTATACTGGGGGACTATGGAATTAAAGGTAGATTATTAAAATCAATCAAAGGTATTTATGTTGACAATTGGGCTTCAGTGAGAATTGATGGTAGAATGAGTTGTTGGTTAAGGGTACTTACAGAGGTTAGACAAGGCTGTAATCCATCACCTTTGCTCTTCGTAGTTTACATGGATCATCTGCTGAAAGGTATAAAATGGCAGGGAGGGATTCAGTTAGGTGGAAATGTAGTAAGCAGTTTGGCCTATGCTGACTACTTGGTACTAACGGCAGACTGTGCCAAAAGCCCGCAGTCTAATATCTTGGAACTTGAAAATAGGTGCAATGAGTATGGTATGAAAATTAGCCTCTCGAAGACTAAATTGATGTCAGTAGGTAAGAAATTCAACAGAATTGAATGTCAGATTGGTGATACAAAGCTAGAACAAGTCGATAATTTCAAGTATTTAGGTTGTGTGTTCTCCCAGGATGGTAATATAGTAAGTGAGATTGAATCAAGGTGTAGTAAAGCTAACGCAGTGAGCTTGCAGTTGCCATCAGCAGTATTCTGTAAGAAGGAAGTCAGCTCCCAGATGAAACTATCTTTACATCGGTCTGTTTTCAGACCAACTTTGCTTTACAGGAGCGAAAGCTGGGTGGACTCAGGATATCTTATTCATAAGTTAGAAGTAACAGACATGAAAGTAGCAAGAATGATTGCTGGTACAAACAGGTGGGAACAATGGCAGGAGGGTACTCGGAATGAGGAGATAAAGGCTAATTTAGGAATGAACTCGATGGATGAAGCTGTACGCATAAACCGGCTTTGGTGATGGGGTCATGTGAGACGAATGGAGGAGGATAGGTTACCTAGGAGAATAATGGACTCTGCTATGGAGGGTAAGAGAAGTAGAGGGAGACCAAGACGACGATGGTTAGACTCGGTTTCTAATGATTTAAAGAAAAGAGGTATAGAACTAAATGAGGCCACAACACTAATTGCAAATCGAGAATTGTGGCGACGTTTAGTAAATTCACAGAGGCTTGCAGACTGAACGCTGAAAGGCATAACAGTCTATAATGATAATGTATGTAATCACCGTGGGGTTTGAAGGAAACTGGAGCAGTGACGCCTGGATAGAAACGCAGAGGGACGGGGAACCTCACCTTTCCTTGGCTTACCAATGCGCAGTGCACGATGCCATGGGATCTACTCCAGCAAGGACGCTGGGTGAGAGAGAGCTGCACCTTCCGGTGGATTTAGGGTTAGGCCGACCTGAGGACCCTCCTGCCCCGAAAAATTTGTATTGTCTGGATCTGACAAGGAGACCAGAAGATGCAGGCACCGCTATCCAGACTTCGAGCACAGACAGCAAACGAGTGATGGCGTGGTATGATCAACGAATTGACACCATCGGAAAAAATGAGGGCAACCAAGGAAGGCTACATAACCCTGTAAGGAAGAAAGGCTTGAAGACGTGGAAAGTCACTTAACATGTTCTGAGGGAACTAAAAGACGTCACCTACAGAGAGTGAAAGAGGCCAAGATGTAAGATGAAAGTGGTACATCTACACCAACGAGGGTCATACCAAGGAACAGCTGAGAAGATAAATGATCAGAAAAATTAAGCTCTCGAAGGGGCAAATGTTATGTGCCAGGCCAGTGGTAGCCCCTTTCGGTGCTTCCTGAAGGGGACTAGTGAATCGGCCAACCGGGGAGCTCCCAGCCAGCCTGGAGAGCATGGCTGGTATTGCCGTGTATTGCTCTCGTTGGCTGGCTTACTAGTGAGTTTCTTGGAGATACAATGGGAATGTTCTGCCTCTAGCCACCTCGCAAATTTTCTGGTTCCCATCACCCGAGCTATAAAAAGGAAGGCTAGCCGCAGACAGTCGGTCAGACTTGGACTCCGTGGTGCAGCTGTAGTCAGTGTGAGACTCAGTGTGTTGGGATTCGGTGGCTGGGCTGAGGGCGACAGAGGTGTTGGCTGTCCCTAGTGTCCCGAGGTCTGAACCAGGAGCTGTGTTGTGTTGTCGGAGAGTCCAGTGAGTAGATGGGCTGCAGACGACGTACGGAATGGGAAGACGCTGCACTACCCGAGAGTGCTGTGTGTTTGGGTATTTCTGTGGACTGAGGATCGCAGTCAGTTAGCAAGGGAAGCCACTATCGTGTGTGTGAGGGTAAATAGACCCGTGTTAATATTCGCTGTTGTATCGTCTGGCTGTTAAATATTGAACTGTTGCTGTTTCGTTATTCACTGTATGTGACTGAATTACTGGACTTTCTCTGGAGTCGAACCAAGGACTAGTCATCGTGCGTTGTGCAGCCTGTAACCCTCTGTTCAAATTCAGCGATCTACATACAGGTGCTGTTTGAGGTGACTGGACTTGGGAAAGTGAAAGCGAGGATTAACCGCCCTCGGGTATAGGAACAGGCCGGACTGGCTGCTGTGCCGCAAGGAAGAGAGACTTGTAAATAAAGAACAATTAGTAAGTGTAGCCATTCATGGTTGATTAGAACTGTGTGTGTGTACATTCATTGTGTCCTCCTGAAATAAATTAGAGTAATAAAAGAGTCTCTGAGTTTTATTTGTAACAGTGTGCATTTCCTCGGGTGCAAATCTCTGAATCTTTGGTTGCATATGCCAGTGGTATTCAAAGTGTGGTACGTGTACCACTACGGGTATACCAACATATCATAGCTTCTAATGGTTTTCAGTGAGCAGTTCAGAAATGAATTGAGCCTGCTCATTTTTAATAAAAATCTTGTTTTGATTTAGTGTTTTTGTCTACCATTACATGGAGTCCCCTTTCGAAACGAAGTATTTATTAGGCCTATATAATAAAAATCTTCCGGGCTATTCTGTCGTGGTACACTCCTCTCATTCCTGCCAGACATTTTGACTACTGCTGCGGTAGTCATCTTGTATAGCGTCATCTCAGTACTGACTACATCCTACTTCCACACCCGCCTCTACAGGGAAGCTACTGAAATACACGAACATCCGGATAACTTTAATAGAAAGGAAGAAGGACTGAAGCTCAGCAAAGCCTGGTACACGCCCTTATATAACTAACGGCCAAAGCCAACTAAGATCAGGGTCATGTCTGGCTCCATGGCTAAATGGTTGGCGTGCTGCCCTTTGGTCACAGAGGTCCCGAGTTCGATTCCCGGCAGGGTCAAGAATTTTAGACATCATTGGTTAATTTCCCTGGCATGGGGGCTGGGTGTATGTGTTGCCTTCATCAACATTTGATCCTCATCCCGACACGCAGGTCACCTACGGGTGTCAAATCAAAAGACCTGCACCTGGCAAGCCGAACCCGCCCTGGTGTCTCCCGGCACTGAAAGCCATACGCCATATCATCAGGGACATCACTGTCAACCAACCAGAGGACTGACTGCTCGGCGCAACCCAATCTGAGGTCGTGCACTACGAGATCCAATCAAACGACAGACTGCTCGGCGCGACCCAATCAGAAGCCATGCACTCGTATATTCAACCAGACAACAAACTGTACGGCACAAACCAATCAGAGGTCATGTGCTCAGAAATACAATCAAACAACAGACTGCTCAGCACAAATAAATTGGAGGTTGTGCACTCAGATATTCAATCAGTCGACAGACTGCAAGACGCAAGCCAATCAGAAGCCGCACACTCACATATAAATACAGCTGCCTCCCAAGCAACCAAAGCAGTCGCAAGCGGGATACAGGAGAGAGTAATGAGACGACGCCACAGAAGACTACCTCAGCAGTAGTCGAAACGTCCGGCAGGAATGAGACAAGTGGACCACGGCAGAATAGCCCGGAAGATTTGTAGTATATTGACTCTGGCTGTGAAAGCCTTCATACTTTGATATTTAGGCCAACTCTAAAATGTGTCAGTTTGTACCTTCTATTGACTTGGTATGTAAAAATGCTTACTTATGCTGCATTCCTCTTGTTTTAATCTTTTTCTCTTTCAAAATCCACTCATTCACTTCAATTTGTTCAGTAGCAGTGTATATAGTAAAATAGTAATTGTTGCATTAATAATACTTGTATATATATCATTGCTAGGCAATGAAAAGCTCGTAATTCCACTCAAGAGAAAACCACATTTCTCCATCTGCCTCATGAAGGCTTGTTGCGTTGTCTGAGAAGGGAACAGAAGACTCCACTGGTCAAATAATTAAGCTATCATTAAGCAATGAAAATGTCAGGAAGTTCTCCGGCCATTGCTGACCGCTCAGTTTTAGACTTCTTCCATAAACTTTACTCCAAATGAGTCACAAGGTTTCCTTTGCCCAACGACGATTATATAATTGCGTCCGAATCCTTGGCTGAATGATCAGCATTGAGGCCTTCGGTTCAGAGAGTCCAGGGTTTGAATCCTGGCTGGGTTGGGGACTTTTAATTGCATTTGATTCATTCTTCTGGTTCAGGGAATGGATGTTTGTGTTTGTTCCAACATTTTACTGTTCATATTCAGACAACACACTATACTATCAACCACCACAGAAACACACAACAGTGATTAACATCCCTCTATGTAGGGTTGGCATCAGGAAGGGTATCTGGCAGTAAAACAGGACTAAATCCAAATGAACGATATAGTTCGCGACTCCACAGAGGGGGGAAAAGTGGTAGAGGAAGAAGATTATAGTTATTATTGGGGAACAGGATGGTGTATCAGCTTAGCTGCTTGCTTACCATCCCGGCGACTGTGGTTTGATTTCCTGGTGTTGCTGGGGTGGTATTTTCAGTTGAAAATCCCTGGCCACAACTCTTTCATGTCTCACTGTGTGCAGGGACCCTGAGCAAGTGAGATAAGCTGCAGAAGATTATGATTATGGCTAATATTATTTAGCATTCAGCAACAATAATTTGTTACTTCTTGTAAATTGCGATATACCTGTACTTTGGGGGTACAAAGGTAGAACAATCGGATTTTGGGGGTACGCTTAAAAAAAAGTTTGAATACCACTGGCATATGTTATAGGCCCCCTAATTCCAGTTTCTAACAGTAGTATCAGGGGCAAGAGGCCATTGTGAAATGTAGTACGTGACACATGACATTGCTTTGAAAGCTACCGCTGTGGATAAGTGTAGTGCGTTGGCCTCCGGATCCCAAGATAGCGGATTCAAACCTTGCAGAGGTAGACTGATTTTTGAAGGGCAGAAGAAAGTCCATTCAACACTCCGTGTCGCACGATATCGGCATGTAAAAGATCTCTGGTGACACATTCAGTGTTAACCCAATAAAAGTCATTAAATATCAGCAGCAGATGCCCAAGAGAGTTTCAGTTTACTCTGCCATCTAGTGTAGGCGTAGAGTAAAACGGAATATCGAAATTGACGAGTAGACAGCCAGATAGTGTCAAATTAAAATGTCTGCACACGGTAGCTGAGTCCATACGATTATTATTATTATTGCTTTCAACACATCAGTCTCAGCTAAATGTTTGATACCAGTTCTCATCAACATCTCGGTAACCCTCCCTTGTGAGATAACATGAATATATTAACCTCTTAGCATAAAAAGGAACTCGGGATTTTATATATCTATATGAAACAAAAAACCCGAGTATACTCAGGAATGTCACTCGTTTCTTGTTGTTTTTCAGTATTTCTGCCAAATATTTATAAAATTGTAACTTCAGGTTCCTATTTTTGCCAAAAGTTGTCTCTGACTCAACCTAATGGATGTCGGTGACTCAGGCAGCTCGTTTTCGCAGCCTTTCCATATTTATCGCTATCTAAGTGTACTTCGTCTGTTAGGTGAAAATGGAGAGTGATGAAGAGTTTGACATTGAATGTAGTGAGTCTGATAGTTCTGTGTGCATGATGCTGGAGGGAAGAAGGCACATGTGTAAGGAGTGCAATGTACATTGTGTGTTTATCCTTGTTTTAGGGCATTTCACACAGCCACAAACATATGAACAATGTATTTCTTGTTCAGTATTGAGTGTCATGTTATCTTACTTGCCATCTGTTTAGTGCTGTGTTATTTATTTTACAGGTAAGTTAAAAGAAGAACCCATAAAAAGATCATGAGTATACTCAGGATTTTAAAACAGGAACTTCTCAGCAGTTTATATTTCACTGTTAAGTTTGCAGAATTTACTTTCATTGTTACGACTGTCACTGTTTTTCAGTAAAGTCCATTTTAACAATTAAAAAATTAGGTAAAAATGAATCACAATTTTGTAAATAATTGCTATGTTAAGAGGTTAAACAGATGAATGAAGGCGGAATGTCAAAGGGTCACGCTGATGGATGAGGAATGCTGTAAAGATATAGCAAAATGGAGAGGAAGCACACTTGCCTCAACTTGGCAGCATCTGGCTAATGATGATTTTCTTCAGATAAAAGCCAATGATGGGGTCATTTCTATTATTTCTTCTGTCTGCATTAGAATGAGTCACGTATTTTGCAGGAACTAAAAACATAAATTTAAACTAAGTTGGTTCACAGCTGATAATTTAAAAAATATCATGACATTTGGGGTTTGGTTTGCTTTAATGAGTACTGAATAGGTAGGCAACATACCAATGACGAGTGCCGATTGTTGATAAGGCGCAAGAGAATGGGATTACTAAGAAGAGAAAAATGTTCAGCATGGAAAAAAGGGCATATTCACATGCAATGCTCATGCATACAAATTTAAAGATCAACGTATCATGCTGTGAACCATAAAAATAAATTTCTATTAAAATTACGTTGGTGGCACAGGATTCTGGCCACTTCATTATGATACGCCCCATCTGTCTTCCCAGATTAAACTGAAAATATATTTATCAGGTTATTTGTCACTCAATGGTGGTTGCTGGGTACGCCTATACATGGTGTGCTAGTGGCTTTACGTCGCACAGAGACAGATAGATCTTATGGCAACAACGGGATAGGAAGGGCCTATGAGTTAGAAGTGGCCATTGCCTTAATTAAGGTACAGCCCCAGCATTTGCCTGGTGTGGAAATGTGAAACCACGGAAAACCATCTTCAGGGCTGCCGACAGTGGGATTCGAACCCACTATCTCCCGGATTCAAGCTCACAGCCACGTGCCCCTGATCGCACGGCCAACTCGCCTGGTATATATATGTACACACATGGTGTGTTACCACTATAACCTACTTGGTACATAAACTGCAGGATCTTCTTTGATGATCATGACAAGTATTAGCACTGCTGTTTTGAGCAGACTAAACGTTGAGGTCATTAGGTCCCATGTAATTTTCAATGGTGCAGTAAGAATCCACGTAATCTCTGTCACAAAGCAAACATTGCATAAGCATACCTGGTGTTGCTCATCAGCCATACGCCCTAATCACTCAATACGGTCTTGTTAAAGTAGTGCTATGTATTCTTAATAATAAGGAAGACGGGCTTAAGGTCAATAAAGGACTTACTCGAATGAAGTTAGATACATGCTGAACAGCACACACTATTCAGAGCAAGATCGAAAGACGAGGATCAAGGTTTAAAAACTGCAATTAAACCGGTAACCCATCAGTACCGTTACTATGACCCATTCTGTTATCTTTATAGGTAATAGAGAGCATCTAGATTTTAATTTAAAATGTCATTAAAATCGTGTAAAGAAAATAGGCTTCCTATTCAAAAGTATTACAAAGGAAAAAAAGCTCTGGACTTCTTCACACTATATCAAAAATGTTATAATATCGACACACTGAGACAGAACAAAACAAAATTACCTGCGCAATTTGACAAGATTTGTTTTCATATATCACTACTATCTTCACTATTAACCCAGAAACGTTAAAAATAACACGAAGACTCCTTACATTATATCGGTGATAAGTCCAACTCTTTGAATAGGGATCGCGAATTCAAGGCACTGACAAAAGAATAACTATGTTCGTAACCAACATAACAACAACAAACTTCAAGGAAGAACTATAACAGTAATGCAACGGTGTCAAAAAGTGATGTACTGAAACCAGTTGCAGCCATCGAATGCAGATCGAGCAGGCAGTGACTTCAACACTACAGATAGAAGTTGCACGAGTGGTACATTGTATGCGCTTGCCGAACATCACCTAATTCTATATGTTCTTAATGGATGTTGGCTAGTCAATTGATAAAGTTAAAATTTTAATATATCGCAATGGCAAAAAAACAACTGTTTTGCCTGACTATAACACTCTTTCAATGTTCCAAAATTCAAGGTCAATCCTAGGCTATTCATACCAAAAATTTCCTAAGGAGGAGGCCTTCCGTAAAAGGTAATTGCTTGCGCTTCGTAGACGGGACCTAAGAAATAAAATTGTGACACACAATATCAATGTCTTCTCAAAGTATCTTGCAGTTGAAGATTTTGACATTACTGAAACGAGCGAATGAGATAATCCATTCTATTTGAGACATAATTCTATAATAAGTTAGTGATGTCCTGAATAGTTGATATGACTTATTTTAATCATTTTCGCCAGAATGAGTAGCTCGAACAGTAGAGCGCTGGTCTTATAAGAGCAACTTGGCAGGTTAGATCCTGCCTCAGTCCGGTGGTATTTATTGGTGCTCAGATATGTCAGCCTCGTGTCGGTAGATTTACTGGCAAGTAAAATAACTCCTGCGAGACAAAATGCACCTTGGCGTCTCCGAAAACCGTAAAAGTATTAAGTGGGATGTAGAAACAATAACGTTATTTATTATTATTCAATAAGCCTCCGTGACTTATGCAGCAGCGCGTAGGCCCCTCACAGCTGGGTTCCGTGGTTCAAATCCCGGTCTTTCTATATGAGATTAGTGCTGGACAACGCAGAGGCGGGACAGGTTTTTCTCCGAGTACTGCGCTTTTCCCTGTCATCGTTCATTCTAGTAATACTCTCCAATTGCATTTCATCTGTCAGCAATCAATCATTGCCCCAGAGGAGTGTGGCAGGCTTCGGCAGCCAACACAATACCTATCGTCGCCACTAGATGGCGGCTTCATTCATTCCATTCCTGACCCGGTCGAAAGACTGGACACAGGCTGAGGATTTTCATTTTCAGTATTATTCAATCTTTTTAGATGAAAAACGTAGACTTACGGAGAACGCTGTACCATCGATATTTTCATGGAGTGGCACCGGCCCCTTGGAAATAATCTCCAGAGCAAGCCGTTTTAGAAATAGGCAACCAACCATACCACCGTGTGTGGTGGTGTACACTGAATAACAGAGTGACCTATAATTTGACAGAGGAGCACCATCAATTTCAGACTTCCTGAACACGAAATAATTCATAAATTCCAAATCTATACCTATACTGACTGACTGAGTGACTGACACATTCATCATCGCCGAGCCAAAACTACTGGACATAATGAAATAAAATTTTGATGATACATTTATATTACAATGTAGGTGCTCGCTAAGGGAGGATTTTTGGATATTCCGTCGCTAAGAGGGTGAAAAGGGGGTGAATTTTAGAATGAGTGTATCTATATCTCAAAACTTTAAAAGATTACAGATGTAAAAGTTGGTATTTAGATTCTCCTTTACAAAATAAAGAAACACGTGTTATTTTGTTTTCGGAAAATTCCACTAGGAGGGGTAAAAAGGGTGAAAAAGGGGTTGAATGCCTTTAATGAGGATACTTCGATCTCAGAAAGTGAAGATATTACAGACCTGAAAATTGGCATTTGGAAACTCCTTTCAAAATAAAGAAATTTGCATTTTTCTGTTTTCGGAAAATCCCAATAAGAGGGGTGAAAAGGATGAAAAAATGGTTGAATGCCTTTTATGAGGATACTTATATCTCAGAAACTGAAGATATTATAGACCTGAAAATTGGTATTTGGAATCTCCCTTAAAAATAAAGAAAAGCGTATTTTTTGTTTTTGGAAAATCCAATTAATGGGGGTTAAACAGGAGTGACAAACAGGGTCAGTTTTTAGAAAGACGATATCTACAGTATATCTCAGAAACGTAAAATGTTACAGACGTAAAAACTGGTATTTGGATTCTCCTGTAAATGTAAATAAACATGGGTGATTTATTTTCGGAATCTCCTCTTAAAGGGAACTAAAAAGGGGGTGAAATTTTAAAATGAGCATGTCTACAGCATATCTCAGAAACGTAACATGTTACAGAAGTCAAAAATGGTATGTGTTATCACTATTAAAAATAAAGAAACATGTATGTATTTTTTTGTTTTCGGAAAAGCCATTTATGTGGGGGTAAAATGACTGAAAATGGGGTTGAATTGCTTTTATTATGATACTGATATCTCAAAAACTGAAGCTGTCACAGAAGTGAAATTTGGTACCGTATTTGGAATCTCCGTTAAAAATAAAGAAATACCTATATTTTTCGGAAACCCAGGGGGGTCTAGATCCTAATGGATGGGTAGGAGATAGGGATCTGCGCTCAGATGGCCTTCATTTAAACCGCAGTGGTACGTATAAGTTAGGAAATTTGTTTGGAAGGGTAATAGGGAGGTACATTCAGGGAAACGGGATGGCCTAGGGAGCGGTGATAAGGGAACAGGGAAATGGAAATCAAGTAGGGATGACATAAAATTGTTAGTGTTGAACTATAGAAGTATTGTAAGGAAAGGAATAGAATTAAGTAATTAATAGATATATATTTACCAGATATTGTAATAGGAGTTGAATCATGGCTGAGAAATGATATAATGGATGCAGAAATTTTCGCACGGCACTGGAGTGTGTATCGTAGAGATAGGATAGGAATGGTGGGAGGGAGAGTGTTCATTCTGGTGAAAGAAGGATTTGTAGGCTACGAAAAAGTTAAAGATGAGACACGTGAAATTCTAGGTGTAAGGCTCATTTCTAAAGATAATAGGCAACTTGATATATTTGGAGTGTACAGATCGGGAAAGGGTAGCACTGACGCGGATTCGGAATTATTTGATAGGATAGTCAGCTATGTGGGAAACGACATGGAAAGAAATGTGATTGTAGCGGGAGACCTGAATTTGCCAGATGTCAATTGGGAAGGAAATGCGAACGACAGGAAGCATGACCAACAAATGGCAAATAAGTTAATATGGGAAGGACAGCTGATTCAGAAAGTGATGGAACCAACCAGAGGGAAAAATATCCTGGATGTGGTGCTGATAAAACCAGACGAGCTCTATAGGGAAACTGAAGTAATAGATGGTATTAGTGATCATGAAGCTGTTTTGTGGTAGTTAAAAATAAATGTGATAGAAAGGAAGGTCTTAAAAGTAGGACTGTTAGGCAGTACCATATGGCTGATAAAGCAGGCATGAGGCAGTTTCTAAAAAGTAACTATGACCGGTGGAAAACGGTAAATAAAAATGTAAACAGACTCTGGGATGGGTTTAAAGAAATTGTTGAGGAATGCGAAAACAGGTTTGTACCATTAAGGGTGGTAAGGAACCGTAAAGACCCACCTTATTATAACAGAGAAATAAAGAGACTAAGAAGGAGGTGCAGACTGGAAAGAAATAGAGTTAGAAATGGCTGTGGAAGTAAGGAGAAAATGAAGGAATTTACTAGAAAATTGAATCTAGCAAAGAAGGCAGCTAAGGATAACATGATGGCAAGGATACTTGGCAGTCATACGAATTTTAGTGAAAAATGGAAGGGTATGTATAGGTATTTTAAGGCAGAAACAGGTTCCAAGAAGGACATTCCAGGAATAATTAATGAACAAGGGGAGTGTGTATGTGAGGATCTTCAAAAGGCAGAAGTATTCAGTCAGCAGTATGTAAAGATTGTTGGTTACAAGGATAATGTCGAGATAGAGGAGGAGACTAAAGCCAAAGAAGTAATAAAATTTACATATGATAACAATGACATTTACAATAAGATACAAAAGTTGAAAACTAGAAAAGCGACTGGAATTGATCAGATTTCTGGGGATATACTGAAGACAATGGGTTGGGATATATTAACATATCTGAAGTACTTATTTGATTATTGTTTGGTCGGAGGAGCTATACCAGATGAATGGAGAGTTGCTATAGTTGCCCCTGTGTATAAAGGTAAGGGTGATAGACATCAAGCTGAAAATTACAGGCCAGTAAGTTTGACATGCATTGTATGTAAGCTTTGGGAAGGCATTCTTTCTGATTATATTAGACATGTTTGTGAAATTAATAACTGGTTCGATAGAAGGCAATTCGGTTTTAGGAAAGGTTATTCCACTGAAGCTCAACTTGTAGGATTCCAGCAAGATATAGCAGATATCTTGGATTCTGGAGGTCAAATGGACTGTATCGCAATTAACCTGTCTAAAGCATTTGATAGGGTGGATCATGGGAGACTACTGGCAAAAATGAGTGCAATTGGACTAGACAAAAGAGTGACTGAATGGGTTGCTATATTTCTAGAAAATAGATCTCAGAGAATTAGAGTAGGTGAAGCTTTATCTGACCCTGTAATAATTAAGAGGGGAATTCCTCAAGGCAGTATTATCGGACCTTTATGTTTTCTTATATATATAAATTATATATGTAAAGGAGTTGAATCGGAGGTAAGGCTTTTTGCGGATGATGTTATTCTCTATAGAGTGATAAATAAGTTACAAGATTGTGAGCAACTGCAACATGACCTCGAAAATGTTGTGAGATGGACAGCAGGCAATGGTATATTGATAATCGGGGGTAAAAGTCAGGTTGTGAGTTTCACAAATAGGAAAAGTCCTCTCAGTTTTAATTACTGCGTTGATGGGGTGAAAGTTCCTTTTGGGGATCATTGTAAGTATCTAGGTGTTAATATAAGGAAAGATCTTCATTTGGGTAATCACATAAATGGGATTGTAAATAAAGGGTACAGATCTCTGCACATGGTTATGAGGGTGTTTAGGGGTTGTAGTAAGGATGTAAAGGAGAGGGCAAATAAGTGTCTGGTAAGACCCCAAGTAGAGTATGGTTCCAGTGTATGGGACCCTCACCAGGATTACTTGATTCAAGAACTGGAAAAAATCCTAAGAAAAGCAGCTCGATTTGTTCTGGGAGATTTCCGACAAAAGAGTAGCGTTACAAAAATGTTGCAATGTTTGGGTTGGGAAGAATTGAGAGAAAGAAGAAGAGCTGCTCGACTAAGTGGTATGTTCCGAGCTATCAGCGGAGAGATGGCGTGGAATGACATTAGTAGACGAATAACTTTGAATGGCGTTTATAAAAGTAGGAATGATCACAATATGAAGATAAAGTTGGAATTCAAGAGGACAAACTGGGGCAAATATTCATTTATAGGAAGGGGAGTTAGGGACTGGAATAACTTACCAAGGGAGATGTTCAATAAATTTCCAATTTCTTTGAAATCATTTAGGAAAAGGCTAGGAAAACAACAAATAGGGAATCTGCCACCTGGGCGACTGCCCTAAATGCAGATCAGTATTGATTGATTGATTGATTGGTTTATTGATTGATTGATTGATTGATTGATTGATTGATTGATTGATTGATTGATTGATTGATTGATTGATTGATTGATTGATTGATTGGGGGAAGAATTGAAAAATTAGTTGAATTATTTGTACGAAGATACTATTATCTCAAAAACGAAAGATGTTGCAGACGTGAAAATTGTTATTTGGAATCTGCTTTAAATGTAAAGAAACACGAATTATTTGATTTCAGAAAATCCAATGAAGAGTGGGGGGGGGGATAAAAGAATAGCGAAATTAATTGAATTATTTGTATGAGGACACTTACATCTAATAAAAACTAAAGTTGTTACAGACGTGAAAATTGATATTTGGATCTCCTTTAAAAACAAAGAAAAACGCATTTCTGGGCGAAAGTCATCTTGGGGGCGGGAGTAAAAAAAGGAGTTGAATTCCTTTTATGAGGACACATAACTCGAAAACTGAAGATGTTACAGTCGTGATAATTGGTATTTAGAAGATCTTTTACTAATAAAGAAACAAGTATTTTTTTCGGAAAATTCACTTAGTGGGGGAGTGTGAAAGGAAGTGAGAAAACTGAATTCCTTTTATGGGATTCTTGCATCTCAAAAGTGAACGTAACAGACATGAACATTGGTATTTGGAATCTCCTTTAAACATAAAAAACACGCCTTCTTTTTAGGGGCGGGGGAAATCAACTTAACGGTGTTGAGGTGAAAAAGGAGTTGAGACGAATTTATTTTACTGTACATAATGTACTTGATTATGATCATAAACCGATAATTTTTAATCTTTCCTGGGTTCGTATTCTCCTTTGGAGAATTTAAAGTTAGATTACCGGTACAATATATTCTCCGGGTATAAAAATAAAATTTAAACACATAAGCAAGCCTCGGACCTATGGGAGTAATGGAGTCCCACTCCCATTTAACAGGCGAGGGACTCCTTGGAAACAACTTGGCGAACGAAATGAAATTCGATGGGGAGCTATCAATATTAATGGGGCTTATGGAAAAAAGAAGGTAGAACTGGGTGAGTCAGCAAAGAGGATGCATCTGGATGTGCTAGGAGTAAGTTATATTCGGTTAAGGGGAGATAATGAGGAAGAGATAGGAGATTATAAGGTGTACTTGACGGGTTTTAGAAAGGGAAGGGCAGAGTCTGGGGTAAAGCTCTTTATCAGGAATACCATTGCACGCAACATAGTTTCTGTCAGGCACGTAAATGAGCGAATGATGTGGGTAGATTTGTCAGTGGGAGGAATTAGGACAAGAATTGTGTCCGTGTATTCACCATGTGAGGGTGCAGATAAGTTCTATGAAGCATTGAGGGACATCGTGGTCAGGGTCAACAGCAAGGATAGAATAGTGCTAATGGGCGATTTCAATGCGAGAGTTGGGAATAGAACTGAAGGATACGAAAGGGTGATTGGTAAATGTGGGGAAGATATGGAAGCTAATGAGCATGGGAAGCGTTTGCTGGACTTCTGTGCTAGTATGGGTTTAGCTGTTACGAATACATTCTTCAAGCATAAGGCTATTCACCGCTACACATGGGAGGCCAGCGGTACCAGATCCGTAATAGATTATATCTTAACAGACTTTGAATTCAGGAAATCTTTTAGGAATGTACGAGTTTTTCGCGGATTTTTCGATTATACAGACCACTATCTGATCTGTAGTGAACGAAGTATCTCTAGGCCTAGGGTAGAGAATGTGAAATCTGTCTGCAAACGAATAAGGGTAGAAAATCTCCAGGACGAGGAAATTAGACAGAAGTACATGGATATGATTAGTGAGAAGTTTCGAACGGTAGACAGTAAGCAGGTTCAGGATATAGAAAGTGAATGGGTGGCATAGAGGGGTGCTGTAGTAGAAACAGCAAGGGAATGCCTAGGAACAACTGTGTGTAAAGATGGGAAAAGGCTGTAATAAGATGATGACTACTGAGAAATAAAATCATAAATAAAAATATATAAATAAATAACTCAAAACTTAATAAAATTAATAAGCATAATTAACCGAAATGTCCGTAGTATGGGCGCCAGAGTTCACCAGAATGGATCCCTCGAATTTAGATAAGAGCATGATAAACTTTATATCCCAGGGCGTGTACATAATGCTGCGTACTGGTACATCTGCTGCAGGCCTTACCTAACCTCCTGAAAACGACTAATTAGGTAGGAACTGCACCTAGGTTCATCAATAACACTGTTTCTAAAATAGGTAACTATATTCTTAACAAATTCCGTGCATGAGCACCTCATCAACATACAACATTATACATATAATACACACATAAAATATTGCTGGAAGACTCCATATTTACAACAACAACAATAATGAAAATCGTGGGAAAACGAAAGCGAGAACTAAGCTACCATTTGTAGATGGTCCGATGAACAATGTACATGTATGAAGATAAACACCCTTCACTGTCTCTATATCAATTCGATTTACCGATTCTCATAATCGGCAGTTATCACATCACACAGATACTGTACCTTGTACTACTGTGTTCACATATTTTAACACTTGTTGTAAAGATATATACACACGTCTGTCGATCCTCAACATATAAATTTATGGAAAGTCTGAGATAGCTTTCACCAACATATAATGCTAGGCCGCCACAAGTGCTACAATACTTAATGCGCAAGCACTCTCCACAATCAGCCACTTTCCACAAACATAACACGACTACGCTCCACGAACGTTTTAAGTCCAGTTCATTGCTGCCGTGTCACTCCAGTACCGTGTATCAGCACCACTCCCTTCCCGTACAGTGCCTCAGTTGTAGTTGTAGTTATCTTCCTTCTCGTTCCTTTACAATCACCTCTACAATCACCCTTCCAAAGTTCCATACAAAGTCTCCTTACAATGTCCTGGTTGCCGCCGTATCATCAACCTTTATAGACATCAACATCCCCCTCCTGTCAGATGATACGTCTGGATTGGTCCTTGCCCACCAATCATGAGTGATCTCTAGTCAAGACCAAGCCCTGAACTTCTCCTTGCTTCCAAGAGAATAACAAACACTCGGGAGTTTTACATGAATCACCAAACTTCCCTGGTACAACAACAAGCTTATCTCATCAGGCTGGGATATATACATGAGTAATGGAATTTCCTGACACAAGTACATCACAACAGACACTGGGGTAGCCATATGACTCATTCAAATTACCAGAGTTATTACAGCAATGTTTTCCCACTCGTGCAAAACAAATTACTCATACCTACATATGTGGATATCTTCCAGCTTACCAATATAAACGGCAAAATATACAAATGAAATACTGATAATAATAATAATAATAATAATAATAATAATAATAATAATAATAGTAATAATAAATCAAATACTGACAATAATATCTCTAACTTCTACATATAATTCGGGGGTGTGATATATGTACTATCACATAACGCCCCCTTGGTGAATCGATGATATCACATATTATGATTCACCATAAAACAGAACTTCATACATAACCTTATAATGGCATAACTGAACACACAATTTACTGTAATAATGATATATACATTGCGTCTACTGCATTGTATTCGCACACACGAAATACCATTTGTCCAAACAACAATAATAATAATATGGCTATATACACACAACTCTGATTGTTTCATATAGCATTGAACACAATCCCTTCTTGCTACTGTACACATACATTAAAAATTGATAATATATACATCCAAGGTGCAGATCCTATCTCTTATATCTGCGAAGGCTACAGATATTAAATGTCCCAAGGACCTTATTTTCAGCGGTTAGGAGCCTATAAGCACACTTGCCTATTCTACTGTCCACAGTATACGGACCCTAATATAAATGAAAAAGCTATACATAAACTTAACATTGGCATCGATAAGCGAGGAATGCGTATCGTAATAGAAACTAACTACGTCTAGAATACACTCTATCTCACACACAAAGATTCGTACCATCCAGTCACACAAGAATCATACAAACTTTCATTCGGAACATTCATAAAGAGGAAATCCCTATTTCTGAAATGCGCGGGAATCTCACTACGTTTACTCTTCCACAAAACCATAATTAATGCAAGCAAACAGATCACATACTTTTTCACACATTCCACATCGATATCATACAGCACTTCGTTCACATCATTCACACAACTCTCAGCCTTAAATAAAACATTACACATACTCTTGGAAAGACTTTCTTTCATCTCACGCACACTTCCATTCTCACACACGCTCACTCTATTACTGGAATTCTTACCATAATTCACTATAATGTTGCTATCATTACCACTTAATGACCCAACAATTATACCATCTTCACCACCTTCCATATCAGCTACTACTTGCACCACTTTCATGCCAACAACACTGCTACTTTCGACTCTCTTATCAGAAGTTTCATTAATCTCAAAGTCACCATTTTCACACATAATGGTCCTAACTTTACTCTCCTCACTTACACTTAAATCAACAAAAACATCCTCATGATGTATACTCCGTAAACACTCTTCACTTACTAAACAACCTTCATCAACTTCACAAAAAACTTCACTTTCAATTTCAGAAACTTCCACAAGATTATCGATCGCAACACCGCTATTACCATCACCACTAGCACAAAGTAAGACATCAGACACATCTTTCTTACTTTCATCACGCCCCCTATTCTCAAAATCTCCCTGAACACAAAACACATGGTCATACAATAATTCCTCTTTCACGTCTACCTCGTAACTTACCTGTTTCATCGCGTGAATAGGAATTTCGGTATCGGACTGCCTATCTGACCCAATTAAGAAGTCCGATTCCGGTTTAAATTACTTGACGTGGACTGTTCACTGTTATCATTTCTCGGTACTTGATCTGGAGGTCTTTGATCCGTACGCCCCCTACTTTCTGATTCCCCTTGAATAGGTCTTCTGCCAAAATATTCCTGGTGATTAACTCCCTGATTAGACTGTCTGTTTCCCCTTCCGGAATTACCACCCTGATTCCCTTGCCTAGAATGACTGAAATTCTGATTATTCCTATCTCCCCCTACCTGATTACCTTGTCTCCCATTATCCCCGTAATTCCTACCTTCAGTTTGCCTAGTCCTCCCCTGCCCTTCCAAAGCATCAAACCTCTCTAACAGCTGCTCTAATTCCTTGATCGTAACAATATTCTGCATACATGCAGCTAATCCGACCTTCTCAGGAAAATGCCTCAACATCTGGCGGACTGTATCGCTCTCCGATGCTAGACCTTCAATATTCTGGCTGATCAGAACATGCGCCAAGAAATATTCCGTCATAGACACACCTTCCTGAGGTCTATATTTGCCAAATAGCACGCGATCTCTTTCCCTTCCCTGAATAGCTTCACTCCAAAATTTAGAACTAAATTTCTCCCTAAATTCCTCCAAACTCGAAATACCCTGTCTATAAACTTGAAACCAGGATCTCGCTTCTCCAACAAATGCAATATCCAACATCTCATCAACCATACTCCACTCAATCAAACCATCGTCAAGATTTTTGGAAAACCGTTTCTCCACCGTTTTCAAGAATTCCATCGGATTAAACTGCCGACCATTAAACTTGGGTAATTCAGAGTCCTTCGTACAAGATACGTACCTATTACATATGCTGCTACCTAATTGGATTTGACTGATCTCCTGCCTTAATTTCACATGACATGATTTAATTCCTTCTTCCACTACCATTCTGGCATTTCCTTCTACTGACTTGAGGTCATCTTTTACCGACTTAAGGTCTTTCTCCAATTTCTCATCTATACGCTTCGCTAAAACGTTCTGATTGGATTTAATTCTATCTATTTCTTCTACTTTATCTTCCACTATTTTTATTCTCTTATCACATTCCTTGCTATTTTCAACAAATTCTTTCCTAACTACATTAAATCGGCATTCAATTTTCTCAGTCAATTCCAAGCATTGAGCTTCTACCTTATTATTGACTTCCTGAATTTCCCTGCTTTGATGGTCAAATTTCTGGTTTAATTCATCTATTCTACCATTCACAGCACTACTTAAACTATCAATTTTACTAGACAATTCAACACTAGCTAAATTTAACTCTGCACTCTGCTTCTCAATCTTACTGGACAATTCCGTACTAACTGAATTTAATTCACTATTAATACTATATATTTCATTACTTAAAAAACTCAATTCACTCTTCAACTCTTTACTCTGACTATCAATCTTACTGGACAGTTCAACACTCACTGAATTTAATTCAACACTCTGATTATCGATTTTACTCGACAATTCAACATTATTATTATCGATTTTACTGGTAACAGCATTTAATTCAACACTCACTGAATTTAACTCTTTACTCTGGCTATCAATCTTACTGGACAATTCACCCTTCAACTCATTAAGTAGCGATTTAATCATACAGAGCATTGAAGACTCGCCTTGATTCCCTACATTCTGAGTTTGAGACGGGTTACTCTGTTCCTCACCCATCTTTGCCAATAGATCCTTCCCACTATCAGCCATTTTGCTACTCTTACTTAAATTAGATAAACTCAATGTGGTGGAATTCTTTTGCCTTCTCTTCTCCTGATTCTTAGTACCAGCAACTTTAAAAACCTCTCTACTTCTCAATTTTATAATACTGGACTCGCTACAACATTTCTTCATACTCCAAAATACACATGAAACATATAAAACACTTCACTGACATAGTTTGCAGAATTCCAACCACACCTGACAAGTGCACCTACGCTTATAAGCCTAACAGATGTACCAACCATTCAGCCACACGTTGGGAAGCCAATTGTAATAAGTTGATGACTACTGAGAAATAAAATCATAAATAAAAATATATAAATAAATAACTCAAAACTTAATAAAATTAATAAGCATAATTAACCGAAATGTCCGTAGTATGGGCGCCAGAATTCACCAGAATGGATCCCTCGAATTTAGATAAGAGCATGATAAACTTTATATCCCAGGGCGTGTACATAATGCTGCGTACTGGTACATCTGCTGCAGGCCTTACCTAACCTCCTGAAAACGACTAATTAGGTAGGAACTGCACCTAGGTTCATCAATAACACTGTTTCTAAAATAGGTAACTATATTCTTAACAAATTCCGTGCATGAGCACCTCATCAGCATACAACATTATACATATAATACACACATAAAATATTGCTGGAAGACTCCATATTTACAACAACAACAATAATGAAAATCGTGGGAAAACGAAAGCGAGAACTAAGCTACCATTTGTAGATGGTCCGATGAACAATGTACATGTATGAAGATAAACACCCTTCACTGTCTCTATATCAATTCGATTTACCGATTCTCATAATCGGCAGTTATCACATCACACAGATACTGTACCTTGTACTACTGTGTTCACATATTTTAACACTTGTTGTAAAGATATATACACACGTCTGTCGATCCTCAACATATAAATTTATGGAAAGTCTAAGATAGCTTTCACCAACATATAATGCTAGGCCGCCACAAGTGCTACAATACTTAATGCGCAAGCACTCTCCACAATCAGCCACTTTCCACAAACATAACACGACTACGCTCCACGAACGTTTTAAGTCCAGTTCATTGCTGTCGTGTCACTCCAGTACCGTGTATCAGCACCACTCCCTTCCCGTACAGTGCCTCAGTTGTAGTTGTAGTTATCTTCCTTCTCGTTCCTTTACAATCACCTCTACAATCACCCTTCCAAAGTTCCATACAAAGTCTCCTTACAATGTCCTGGTTGCCGCCGTATCATCAACCTTTATAGACATCAACATCCCCCTCCTGTCAGATGATACGTCTGGATTGGTCCTTGCCCACCAATCATGAGTGATCTCTAGTCAAGACCAAGCCCTGAACTTCTCCTTGCTTCCAAGAGAATAACAAACACTCGGGAGTTTTACATGAATCACCAAACTTCCCTGGTACAACAACAAGCTTATCTCATCAGGCTGGGATATATACATGAGTAATGGAATTTCCTGACACAAGTACATCACAACAGACACTGGGGTAGCCATATGACTCATTCAAATTACCAGAGTTATTACAGCAATGTTTTCCCACTCGTGCAAAACAAATTACTCATACCTACATATGTGGATATCTTCCAGCTTACCAATATAAACGGCAAAATATACAAATGAAATACTGATAATAATAATAATAATAATAATAATAATAAATCAAATACTGACAATAATATCTCTAACTTCTACATATAATTCGGGGGTGTGATATATGTACTATCACAAGGCGAACGTCTTGGTGGAATGATGAAGTGAGAGCAGCCTGTAAACGTAAAAAGAAGGCTTATCAGAAATGGCTCCAAACAAGGGCCGAGGCAGACAGGGATTGGTAGGTAGATGAAAGAAACAGAGTGAAACAAATAGTTGTTGAATCCAAAAAGAAGTCATGGGAAGATTTTGGTAATAACCTGGAAAGGCTAGGTCAAGTAGCAGGGAAACCTTTCTGGACAGTAATAAAGAATCTTAGGAAGGGAGGGAAAAAATAAATGAACAGTGTTTTGAGTAATTCAGGTGAACTCATAATACATCCCAGGGAATCACTGGAGAGGTGGAGGGAATATTTTGAACATCTTCTCAATGTAAAAGGAAATCATCATGGTGGTGTTGCAAACAGCCAAGCTCATGGGGAGGAGAAAAATTATGTTGGTGAAATTATGCTTGAGGAAGTGGAAAGGATAGTAAATAAACTCCATTGTCATAAGGCAGCAGGAATAGATGAAATTAGACCTGAAATGGTGAAGCATAGTGGGAAGGCAGGGAAGAAATGGCTTCATAGAGTAGTAAAATTAGCGTGGAGTGTTGGTAAGGTACCTTCAGATTGGACAAAAGCAGTAATTGCACATATCTATAAGCAAGGTAACCGGAAGGTGGTGGGGTCATGTGAGGCGAATGGGGGTATCTCATTGATTAGTATACCAGGCAAAGTATTCACTGGCATCATGGAAGGGAGGGTGCGATCAGTCGTTGAGAGGAAGTTGGATGAAAACCAGCGTGGTTTCAGACCACAGAGAGGCTGTCAGGATCAGATTTTCAGTATGCGCCAGGTAATTGAAAAATGCTACGAGAGGAATAGGCAGTTGTGTTTATGTTTTGTAGATCTAGAGAAAGCGTATGACAGGCTACCGCGGGAAAAGATGTTCGCTATACTGCGGGACTATGGAATTAAGGGTAGATTATTAAAATCAATCAAAGGTATTTATGTTGACAATTGGGCTTCAGTGAGAATTGATGGTAGAATGAGTTCTTGGTTCAGGGTACTTACAGGAGTTAGACAAGGCTGTAATTCTCACCTTTGCTGTTCGTAGTTTACATGGATCATCTGCTGAAGGGTATAAAATGGCAGGGAGGGATTCAGTTAGGTGGAAATGTAGTAAGCAGTTTGGCCTATGCTGACGACTTGGTCTTAATGGCAGACTGTGCCGAAAGCCTGCAGTCTAATATCTTGGAACTTGAAAATAGGTGCAATGAGTATGGTATGAAAATTGGCCTCTCGAAGACTAAATTGATGTCAGTAGGTAAGAAATTCAACAGAATTGAATGTCAGATTGATGATACAAAGCTAGAACAGGTCGATAATTTCAAGTATTTAGGTTGTGTGTTCTCCCAGGATGGTAATATAGTAAGTGAGATTGAATCAAGGTGTAGTAAAGCTAATGCAGTGAGCTCGCAGTTGCGATCAGCAGTATTCTGTAAGAAGGAAGTCAGCTCCCAGATGAAACTATCTTTACATCAGTCTGTTTTCAGACCAACTTTGCTTTACGGGAGCGAAAGCTGGGTGGACTCAGGATATCCTATTCATAAGTTAGAAGTAACAGGCATGAGAGTAGCAAGAATGATTGTTGGTGCAAACAGGTGGGAACAATGGCAGGAGGGTACTCGGAATGAGGAGATAAAGGCTAATTTAGGAATGAACTCGATGGATGAAGCTGTACGCATAAACCGGCTTCGGTGGTGGGGTCATGTGAGGCGAATGGAGGAGGATAGGTTACCTAGTAGAATAATGGTCTGTGTTATGGAGGGTAAGAGAAGGAGAGGGAGACCAAGACGACAATGGTTAGACTCGGTTTCTAACGATTTAAAGATAAGAGGTATAGAACTAAATGAGGCCACAACACTAGTTGCAAATCGAGGATTGTGGCGACGTTTAGTAAATTCTCAGGGGCTTGCAGACTAAACGCTGAAAGTCTATAATGAAAATGTATGTATGTATGTTGGAATAAACGATAATAATGATATTGACCGTGCAATTGTTCACCTCTATAATAAGGTCAATAATGCACGGAAGTATATCTTTCGTATGGCCAGAAATCCCGCGCACTTTCCTACGCGCGACAATAGTGCTGGTCACATTGCCAGCAATGACAATGGCAGCAGATGTAATTTACCGCCAAGAAGCAGTCTGCATCTTGCTTCGGGGGCTAGAACATTAATAATAATAATAATAATAATAATAATATTAATAATAATAATAATAAGAATATTTTAATAATAATAATAATGTTCTGGAGAAAGGAGACGAGCTGCTCGACTAAGTGTTATGTTACGAGCTGTCAGTGGAGGGATGGCGTGGAATGACATTAGTAGACGAATAAGTTTGCGTGGTGTCTTTAAAAGTAGAAACGATCAAAATATGAAGATAAAGTTGGAATTCAAGTGGACAAATTGGGGAAAATATTCGTTTATAGGACGGGGAGATAGGAACTGCAATAATTTACCAAGGGAGATATTAAATAAATTTTCCATTTCCTTGCAATCATCTAATAAAAGGCTAGGAAACAACAGATAGGTTATCTGCCATCTGGGCGACTGTCTTAAATGCAGATCAGTAGTGATTGATTGATTGATTGATTGATTGATTGATTGATTGATTGATTGATTGATTGATTGATTGATTGATTGATCGATTGATTTGGATGTTAAACTAGTTTAAAATATTTATATCTGCCTTATGACCAGAAACAAGGTCTTGAAACTCGTGGGCTGAAGGGAAATTCAAGTAAGTAGAACTGTACGTAGCCTCAGGTACTGCAGTCGTACCAATATCGTCCTTTATGTACGCCTTAGTCATGTTTTCAAAAGGCTATTTAACTTATAGAATTCTATCTTAACAAAAACACTAAAAGAAGAGATTGCTACTTTTAGTCCTTCCCTTTCAGTCAACTTGCTGCTTTCCGGATAATTTTCCGCCCTTCCTTCAATTCCGCTTTCTAATCCACTATCCTCATTGCACCTGTATTATTTCTCATCTCTTTCAAAACATCAGCAGGATATGGTAGCTTCATTTTCATGCATTTAGTGTAACAGTATCGTTTCGATTACCATACATTTAGAAATTCTCCATACAAGTCTCATGTAAAACAATCGAGAAGCGGAAAGCGCATACCGTGTATTACCATTGATCTGCCTAGCGGACAAGTTTTTCGTGATACATCCCTATTGTATGAACCTGGTTAGCTGTCTGGAGGAATATTATAATGGGAATCAATTTCAGTTGTGTGAAGACAGTTCGGATGTTATAAAGTGACAAGTAGAAGAAGGGCCTTGTTCAGACATGCCATTACCAAATACACTATAGACAATATTGGCCACTTCCGTATTCCCCCTTACTAAACTGAGAGACATATTGGCAGTGGCGCAACTGGCGAACCGACGTTAACATCAGGCGGCAAGTTTGAAACTATAAAATTTTCATGTTAAAACTGATAGAAATAATTAATGAAATAATTATTTTAGCTTTGTTCTATTATGAAAGTTGAATATTTATACTGATAGAAATAATGAAACTCAATAATTATTTCGTTTTGTCCGAATCTTGGCTGAATCGTGAGAGCTTCTGTTCAGAAGGTCCCGGATTCGATTCTTGGCGGGATCGAAGATTTTAATAGCGTCTAATTAATTCTTCCGGTTTGGGGACTGGGTGTTTGTGTTTGTTCCAATATTTTTCTCATCACGTTCAGACAACACACTACACTTCCAACCACCACAGAAACATGCAATAGTAATTATTAGACCTCGGATTTATAGGTCTTATCTGCCTAAAATAGACTCTCAAATAGGTATTTAAATATTTTTAGGCAGCTTCAATTTTACTTATATTAATAGGCATCAACTAAAGTATCGTTCTTATTTCGCTAAATGATAATAACTCGTTAGGGGAAATATAAAAATAGTTTCACTCACCTCTTTGCTGCAAATGCCACTGAATATAATTTTACCGTCCGATGTGAAATAGGGAAGCTCCTGTATCCACATTTTAATTAAAGACGACTTGGAACCTGACCCTTCGGCATAATTCTCACACTGAACAAACGGGAACACCGAAATATTCCCAAGGAATGAAATGGAGATTTTTCTTCCAACTGGTCAATGGATACTGTCCCCTGCCTGGTGACAGACAATCAATCAATCAATCAATCAATCAATCAATCAATCAATCAATCAATCAATCAATCAATCAATCAATCAATCAATCAATCAATCAATACTGATCTGCATGTAGGGCAGTCACCCAGGTGACAGATTCCCTATCTGTTGTTTTCCTAGCCTTTTCCTAAATGATTTCAAAAAACTGGAAACTTATTGAACATCTCCCTTGGTAAGTTATTCCATTCCCTAACTCCCCTTCCTATAAATGAATATTTGCCACAATTTGTCCTCTTGAATTCCAACTTTATCTTCATATTGTGCTCTTTCCTACTTTTAAAGACGCCACTCAAACTTATTCGTCTATGAATGTCATTCCACGCCATCTCTCCAATGTCAGCTCGGAACGTAGCACTTAGACGAGCAGCTCGTCTTCTTTCTTCCAGTTCTTCCCAGCCCAAACTTTGCAACACTTTTGTAACGCTACTCTTTTGTCGGAAATCGCCCAGAAAAAATCGAGCTGCTTTTATTGGATTTTTCCAGTTCTTCAATCAAATAATCCTGGTGAGGGTCTCGTACACTGGAACCATACTCTAGTTGGCGTCTTACCAGAAAATTATATGCCCTCTCCTTTATATCCTTACTACAACCCGTAAACACCCTCATAACCATGTGCAGAGGTCTGTACTGTACCAGGAAAGCCTATGTCGTGGACCATATCAATCGAAAGAAACGTTATTCCAGCATAAAATATCCGTCCGACGTACGAACATTTAAATAAAGGAATGTCCCAGCATGTGCCAGACTTCACGAGTGCACTAGGCGAAGTCAAGTGACGTCACCTGTCGCTCGAAGCTCACCTCCCCTAGAGATATTTCTCGAAAAGAATTTTCTTTTCGCAAGCTTTCCAACGCCTTAACCAATTTCAACGGGACAAACGCTGAATTGTAGCGGACGTCATAAAAGTTAATCCCTGTGAATTTCGAATTAATCCATCCCATGGTTGTTGAGTTATAATAATTTAAAGTCTAAGAAAATTATACACTCACGGTCACATGGCCAAGAGAACTACCCCTCCCAGCGCCGGTATATATATATATATCAAGGCTAACAAGCAGAGCAGCGCAGTACAAGGACGAGTACACAGATGTGTGTGAGTGAGACAGAGGAGAGACCGACCCTCGTACAGTATGTCCGCGCAGTCACGATGAAAGTACTTGCCGTCGCGTTTCCGGAACACGAAGTTATATCGCCGACAAAATTATAAAAGACGTCGCACTGTATTTAGTACATCGCGTCGCGACTAGAGTCTAATTCTAAAGACATTTGAGAATATAATACGAGTGAATTTATTGAAGTGCAAATACCAAATATTTAACGTTCACAGAATATATTATTACGTGTAGACTTAGTTTACTTCTAGAGAAACTAATGTGTAGAATTACCAGAACGCATTTCTTTTCGAGTATTGAACTGTATTTCTTTATTCACGCCATATTAGTATACGACTTACAGTAGTAATCTGAGTGAATACTAAGAACTTTTTCTGAGATAATATGACGTTATAATAATAATAATAATAATAATAATAATAATAATAATAATAATAATAATAATAATAATAATAATAATAATCGTATGGCCTCAGCTACCGTGTGCAGACATTTCAATTTGACGCCATCTGGCTGTCTGCTCGTCAATTTCGACGTTCCGTTTTACTCTAGGCCCCCACTAGATGGCAGACCGAGTACACCGAAACTCTCTTGGGCGTCTATGGCTGAGATTTAATGAATTTTGTCAGGTAAACACCAAATGTGTCACCAGAGATCTTTTACATGCCGACATCGTACGACATGGAGTGTCGAATGGACTTTTTTCCGCCCTTCAAAAATCCGACTACCTCTGCCGGGTTTGAACCCGCTATCTTGGGATCCGGAGGCCGACACTCTACCGCTGATCCACAGAGGCAGCTATATGACGTTATAATAACAAGATAATCAGAAAATAATCCTTAGTTACTTAATGACCGTGTTCAAAGACTGTGATTATAGACTATGATTTGCCTTTTTCAAGTATGAACTGTGTAATTATGGACGTTTCAGTAACGACTTTAAAATAGTATTTCGGTAAAACTTTACTTCTCGCAGCCCAACGTTTATAACATTATAGGGAAGTGAAAATAATGTAAATCTTACTTGGAATTCCTTTTAGAGGAGAGATGTGTTCATTGCCATGTCTAGGAACCCACCAGCCCGCCCCGAGAGATATATTTACTTTTATAACCTAATAAAGAACAGTAGCCGCCATCGTCCATGGCTCAAGTAGTTTCTTGCATTCTCATTGGTCATGGTGAACGGAATGTGA
Source organism: Anabrus simplex (assembly GCF_040414725.1). Lineage (NCBI taxonomy): Eukaryota > Metazoa > Arthropoda > Insecta > Orthoptera > Tettigoniidae > Anabrus > Anabrus simplex. The sequence continues at coordinate 137,896,047 of NC_090266.1, read as the reverse complement.
CGTCATTGCCATCAATGCTGATAAATACATTGCATTACCAACCCCGGCTGAATAAAAGCACAAACAAAAAAACACCATGTAAAATTACAATGCGGCTTTAACCGTCCGGACCAATGGTCTTGTCCAGGTCTTATCCTAACCGTCCGCACGGCAAGAACCAGTCCAGACCAATCGTGTTTCCACATGAAACTAGAGGCGTAGGGCCGCTTCGCGGCTTCTAAGCGTCCAGACCAATGGCCTTGTCCACGGCAAGAATCCTAACCGTCCAGACCAATCGTCTTGTCCACGGCAAGAATCCTAACCGTCCAGACCAATCGTGTTTTCACATGAAACTAGGGGCCTAAGGCCGCTTCGCGGCTTCTAACCGTCTAGACCAATGGTCTTGTCCACGGCAACCCCAGACCAATCGTTTTGTCCACGGCAAGAATCCTAACCGTCCAGACCAATCGTGTTTCCACATGAAACTAGGGGCCTAAGGCCGCTTCGCGGCTTCTAACCGTCCAGACCAATGGTCTTGTGCACGGCAAGAATCCTAACCGTCCAGACCAATCGTCTCGTCCACGGCAAGAATCCTAACCGTCCAGACCAATCGTGTTTTCACATGAAACTAGGGGCCTAAGGCCGCTTCGCGGCTTCTAACCGTCTAGACTAATGGTCTTGTCCACGGCAAGAATCCTAACCGTCCAGACCAATCGTCTTGTCCACGGCAAGAATCGTCTTGCCACTAGCTATCGAAGCACCTCACTCATTAGTTCCTCCGTACAGAGGTTGGCAGCTCTGAGCATAGCTTCACAACATCCTTCCCAAGAAGGCCGCGAGCGTGTAAACAAACGACAGTCGTTCCGCGCGCAGCTGAATGTAGCGAGTGCTGGGCTGCGAGAAGTAAAGCATTAATTAGTATTTCATACAGGAAGGACTGTGATTATTCATTTAACGTCTTAAAATTCAATTACGCCATAAACTGTGTTCAACAGTAAATGACAGTGTCAGTGATAACTACTCGCACTAAGTGAATTTTTCGTGTGCGAAAAATCACCTTAACGAGCTGCAATTCTACACGATCCAGTTCCAGCTATCATCACCTCATCGGGGGACGTCAACATGGTGTGTTACGGGAACACCGCCGATCCTGATTCTCCACGGAACATTCCAGACGTCCATCCTTCAACATTTGTAGCAACATTTCTTTCATTAAATAAGTAGTAACAAACTGACTAAAATTTTCTCATTAATTTTGAACAGTGGAAACTTCAGTGCCGCGTGTGAACAAATATTTCAGAGTTCTCATAGTTTCTCAGAAGTGATTAATTTAGTTTTCAAATTTAATTTTCATATCTCATAGAAAGACTTTAGGCTTTTCAAGTGTGCTATACATCAAGGTTTACAAACTGAAAAACTGAAAACTTTCAACAGAAAATTAAATTCTCATGTCAATTTGCAATTGCAAGTGTATGCTCATATTTAGAAAGACTTTAGGTGGAAATCTAATACCTCGTCTTCTCACATATGAAAGACTTTGGAATCAGTGATATTCATTTAATTTTCATGAACAAAATTCAGGAAGATTACGTTCAAACTTTTAATTTCAATGTCAGATTTGAGTCCAATAATCATATTGCAGGGTGAAGAATTAATAAATTGTTAAAAAAAATGTTTAACCATCTATTATTCGCTCTGCGAGTCTATCCTACTCTGTATCGGCTCCAAAACCAAGTTCCACTCCCTGAGGTCCTACTCATGCCCTTTCCCCAAAAACTTTTCCTGGTACAGTACCCTTTATTTACAATCATATTTATGTGATTACCTCAATGAAGATGTTTCCTAATAATAACACCTAGATACTTACAATGATCCCCAAAAGGAAATTTCACCCCATCAACGCAGTAATTAAAACTGAGAGGCCTTTTTCTATTTGTGAAACTCACAACCTGACTTTTAACCCCGTTTATCAGCACACCATTGCCTGCTGTCCATCTCACAACATTATCGAGGTCTGCACTCAGATGGCCTTCACGTAAACCGCAGTGGTACGTGTAAGTTAGGAAATTTGTTTGGAAGAGTAATAGGGAGGTACATTCAGGGAAACGGGGTAGTCTAGGGAGCGGTGATAAGGGTACATAGATCTGTAAATCAAGTAGGGATGACATAAAACTGTTAGTGTTGAACTGTATGTATTGAAAAGAAAGGAATATAATTAAGTAATTTAATAGATATATACTTACCAGATATTGCAATAGGAGTTGAATCATGGCTGGGAAATTATATAATGGATGCAGAAATATTCTCAGGGAACTGGAGTGTGTATGGTGGAGATAGGATAGGAATGGTGGGAGGGGGAGTATTCATTCTGGTGAAAGAAGAATTTGTAAGCTACGAAAAGGTTAAAGATGACAAACACGAAATTCTAGGTATAAGGCTAATTTCTAAAAATAATAGGCAACTTGATATGTTTGGAGTGTACAGACCGGGAAAGGGTAGCGCTGACACGGAAAGAGAATTGTTTGATAAGATAATCTGCTATGTGGGAAACGACATGGAAAGGAATTTGATTGTAGCGGGAGATCTGAATTTACCATATGTCAATTGGGAAGGAAATACCAACGACAGGAAGCATGACCAACAAATAGCAAATAAGCTAATATGGGAAGGACAGCTCATTTAAAAAATGATGGTACCAACTAGAGGGAAAATATCCTGGACGTGGTGCTGGTAAAACCAGATTAGCTCTATAGAGAAACTGAAGTAATAGATTGTATTAGAGTAGAACGCAGCCCGGAAGGCGGTTTCGTTTTGCAGAGGGAGACAGAAGTATGAGGTGCGATGATGCCAATGTGGCTACTCATAACAGCATGTATGAGTAAACATATTTTCATCCAGTTATATCTTTAATTCCAAAGCGATGACCTATATTTTTTTGGGCTTAAATGTTTCCTGAAAATCCAAATTAATTTTTAACATCAAACCCCGAGAAAATGTTGAGAGTAATTTTCGAGATATTAAAGAAGTTAAATGGAAGTTGAGAGAAATGAAGGCGAAGTGCAGAGAGCATAACAGCATTAATGTGTAAACATTTTTTCATCCAGTTATATCTTGAATTCCAAAGCGATGACCTATATTTTTCGCGGGCTTAAACGTTTCCTAAAAGTCCAAATTAATTTTAACATCAAACCCCGCGAAAGTGTTGAGGAAAATTTTCGAGATATTAAGGAAGGTAAATGTAAGGTGAGAGAAATGGAAGGCGAAGGGTAGAGAGCATGACAGCATTACTGTGTAAACATTTTTTCTTCCAGTTATATCTTGAATTCCAAAGCGATGACCTATATTTTTGTGGGCTTAAACGTTTTCTAAAAGTCCAAATTAATTTTTAACATCAAACTCCGCGAAAGTGTTGAGGAAAATTTTCGAGATATTAAGGAAGGTAAATGGACGGTCCAGTTTCAATGCCGTAGGATATTCGCCGTTTTAATACATATCAAATATTGTTGTACGCAGAACATTTTAATGAACTCATCGTGGAACGTCACTGGCTTCTCCCTCTAAGGGTTCTTCTCTGGCGACCTGAACACCGCATTATTTTTATTTCCGAAGCTTGTTTTATCCTCTGTACTGTTTGCAGGCCGATACCACACGCGAGTGCTGTCTTCTTTTGAAGCGTGGCAACATGGCGTTCCTCACTTTCTCCGCCTATGAACGCCTGCTGCTGCATGCTTACCAAATACAAATACACCTTAAATACTATTTCCCTCGCCTGTCGACGGAATACTTGTCTTTTTGCTCTTCCTGGATCTACCGTACCCACGTAAATAGTTCCCTAAATTCGTTGATAATGATATTTACAAATAAAACTGGAAACATTCACTCGTGACCCGCACAAACAGGCACCTCTTACTGAAATGATTCTATTGGTTCAGCGGAAAACACGTCATACTACAAAGCGCGCGAATGTTACTGCGCAACCTCTTCAAACCACCTTCCCGGCTGCGTTCTACTCTAGTGATCATCAAGCTGTTTTTGTGGGAGTTAAAAATAAATGTCACAGAAAAGAAGGTCTTAAAATTAGGACTATTAGGCAGTACCATATGGCTGATAAAGCAGGCATGAGGCAGTTTTTAAAAAGTAACTATGATCGGTGGAAAATTGTAAGTGAAATGTAAACAGACTCTGGGATGGGATTAAAGCAATTGTCGTCGAATGTGAAAACAGGTTTGTACCTTTAAAGGTGGTAAGGAATGGCAAAGCCCCGCCTTATTATAATAGAGAAATAAAGAGACTAAGAAGGAGGTGCAATTAGGAAAGGAATAGAGTTAGAA